>NC_143064.1:45155000-46405000 GCF_052426305.1 Pelodiscus sinensis | reverse complement strand
ACCTGCAGCCTTTCCTGGCAATGAATTTCTATTTGCTTCCTTAACTCTATTAGCCATAACTCTATCATTGATGACTTTTGCTTCATCTCTGATACAGGTCCATCACTTTCTTGGCCTATCTCTGAAAAATAGATCAATTAATAAGAAATAAACGTGAGGATGGGGAGGAGCAGCCAAAATGTTTGTGTGGTACTTTAAGAGGCATTCTTACACCTGTGATTTAAGGAGTGAGACCTGGTTGGACAGTGGCTGTTGCTATTGAAGATCCAGTTATGTCAGAACCTATGACATGACCTGAATTGTCTCGCCCACTGAAGTCTGTTTGCTCGCTTACAGGATAAGTGTTAGATTTCTGCACACTCCTGTTCCTGCTCGTGTGTGGCATCAGAGGTGGGTCAGCCTACTTTGGTGGGGAGCACACAAATCACATACTTACTGGAGACTGTTAATGTGATGTCTCTCGTTTGCTGCACTGTGCCGAAGGAGATGCTGTAGACTCCGCTGTCATTCAGCTGCAGGTTCTGAAGGAGCAGAGAAGCATTTTCAGGGAAAAAGACAGTCCTGCTTCGGTATGCTTGGTGTGTGTAATATCCAGCGCAGCGGGCGGGATTCCCCACAGCACAGGCAGAGCAGTTAGTCACTGTGTAGCTGATGAGCGTATCAGGGGTGTTATTGAAATTCCATTGAATTGGCAGAGAAAGGTGAACAGAGCAATTGAATTTAAAGGAGACAGACAGAAGGACAGACTGACCCACAGTTCCATTGAGTGAACTCTGAGGGACTTCAATGAAAAGAGGTTGGGAGAAACCTGCAATAAATAGACAGAGATCAGCAAATCACCAGTCTTGATACCAGAGTAAACATTTTCACTGAATATCACGTTTCTACAGGGAACATTGTGTACTGAGATTTTAAAGCGTTTACTTCATTGCACCCAGGTTTTGCTACACAAAACGCTACAAATTTTGTGGGAAAGCTTCGCACCATCTTCCATATATTTTATTATTTTCCAATAATTAGATGGCTATCACGTGACTCGAGTAGGTTCTATAGCAATGCTCCCAAGGGGGGGGGGGGATGTCTGTTGGACTTGGAATTCTGATAAAAGGTATGTCTGCATGTCTTGGAGGGCAGCAGCCTTGATGAATGCTTAGAAAGAGGAGTCTGTGTGGAAATGGTGTTTAGAAATACCTTGACAACTTCAATAACTATGCAGATGGAACTACTGAGCAGTTCCTTGCCCCAGTTCAGTAAAGAGCTGCTCTCTGCCATCAGAGAAGGAGTGCCCAGGTTTTATCACTATGGGAGGGAGAGATCAAAGCAAATCCGGCCTCTCAGAAAACCCTTTAACGATTTGTGAATCTATCGGGCTTTATCAAGTGCCCTCACCCCAAAGAGCCTGCCTGAGAGGGAAGCTCCCAAAGCCCCTCATGAGCCGGGTTTGGAGAAGGGAAATAGACAGGACATAGACACACCGACTGTGAATTTGAATCTCTAAGGGACCCTCCATGCCATGGACCTGAGCCAACTGCTACGAACCTAAGACATTGGTTTTAATTTGTGATTCCCAAACCAGCACTGTTATTCAGATATAACTCCAAAGACAAAGGACATTTAAAAAACATAACAGCAAACAGCCATGTAGAAAAGATGCCAGTAGAATACAGCAGCCTGATTGTGCAGATCAGCTTTCATACAAGCTGTACACCCTTGAAGCCAACGGCTCAAAAAACAACACTGCATAGCATTATAGTGTTGCAGACTATTAAATGAATCCAAGCAGGTACATTGTGGATACCACGACCGCCTTTGCTCTTTCCCCACATGATGTGGAGCAATTCAAGTGCTGTATGTTATATACTGGGTTCCCTCTAGTCCCAATTAGTGCATTTCTAACGAGGCATTTTCAGCCCTCTCCCCTTCCCAGACTTACCAAAGAACAGAAGGATGGAACAGCAAATCCGACTGCTCGAGTGGGAGTTCATGGCTGGTCAGACTCACCACACATGGCCACAGCAGACATTGTAGGACGAGTGCCCTCCTTACCGACCTCACGGGCCAAGCGGACGCCTGCGGTATGTCATGGCAGGCCAGGAAGGAAGTTACAGATGCTCTGAGGATCTTTGCACCGTGCAGAAAGGCTTTCTTTGTCAATGGCAAAGAATTCAAGTTTTTGTCTATCATCTGCAGCTGATAGATTATTTTTTTGAACTGTATTGGGGGGAATTTCTTACTAAAGGCTCTGGCCACTCTAGAGAATTGCACCGAAGCAACTTGCACCAGTGGCACTGAGTCAATGCAAGCAGTCTCCTCTCAGGGGCTCACAGAGCACTGCACCCGCACACAGCGCACACTGCAGGGGCTGTGGGTTATTGCACCTCGACCACAACAGCCAGCACTGCTTCCAGAAGCAGGTGTTCAGTGTCTGTGGGCAATGTGGTTAGAAGTACACCAGTTCACTTTTTTTCTTGCTTTGTACAAAGGATGCTTCAGATGGTTCCATCCTGTCTGAGATTTTGGGCATGAGTATTGGGGGACAGAGACAGGGCTCAGTCTCCTGTATGCCAAGGTGGGGTGTTACTAGCCTTCTCCGAGCCATTCTTGGGATGGCAGCCTCATGTTTACCATGCTGAGCACGGATACTTTGGGAGGCAGTTCTTTGCCTCTTATTTGTTCCCTTTGTCAATGTCATGGTAGTATATTATGTTGGATACTAATTTTACTTTCTTGGTTTTGGTGATTAACCAATTTCCTTCTCTTTTTTTGCTCTCCCCTGATGACGTTGAGATAGGAGAGGTCCAGGCATGGTTTCGGAGGAGTAACTTAGACTTCCTTACTCCCCTTCGCTAGTACTGCTCAGCTCAGAACAAAATATTGATACAGTTTTAACAAAAGCTCAGCTGGGCCTATCTTGTTGTAAACAATTTGCAGCCAAACAAAGAGAAGCAAAGGTGTGGATTATATTGTGTTGCAGTGTACTTCTTAGAAATGGGCAAAGCAACCAAAAACAATACAAATATATAATTGAAATGATATGCATAGAAAATGAAACATTGATTTGTGCTCTTTGTTATTTCCACAAGAAGCATGTTTTTATGGTGCTCACTAAGCCTGCTCTAAATGTGACTTCTGCTTTCATAAGGACCACCTCTCTCACTGTTCTCATTCTTTGTTATTGGTATGTGGGTTGGGAGAGAAAACCGGGAGGAAGATATTTTGGCTTACATGAAAATGTGAGACCCCCTTAGGTTAAAAGTGCCAGATGTGGGCACAGCTTCTCCTTGTCCTTATAGAAGATGGTGTAGGAGAACTCCAAGGTTAATTCTTGGAGCTCTGGTACCTGTCTAGCTGAGGTACTTCCTAATGTCCAACCTAAATCTTCTTCACTGCAATTTAAGCCCATTGCTTCTTGTTCTATCCTGCAACGCCAAGGAGAACAATTTCTCTCTCTCCTCCTTGTGACACCCTTTTAGATACCTGAAAACCACCATCATATCCCCTCCTAGTCTTCTCCTTTCCAAACTAAACAAGCCCAAGTCTTTCAGTCTTCTTTCACAGGTCATGTTCTCTAGATCTTTAATCGTTCTTCTTGTTCTTCTCTGGACCTTCTCCAATTTCTCCACATCTTTCTTGAACTGGACACAGTACTCCAACTGAGGCCTAATCAGTATAGAGTAGTGAGGAAAAATGACTTCTCGTGTCTTGCTCATAAAGACTTCTGTTCATGCATCCCATAACCACGTTTGCTTTTTTTGCAGCAGTGTCACACTGTTGACTCATATTTAGCTTGTGGTCCACTATGACTCCCTAGTACTCCTTGCTAGAGAGTCGCTTCCCATTCTGTGTGTGTGAAACGGATTGTTCCTTCCTAAGTGGACTGTTCCTTCCTAAGTCATTTTTATATGACTCCTTTGTATTTTTAGATCATGCAAGATCTCCTGGTTAAGCCAAGGCAGTCTTTTGCTGTACTTTCTGTAACAACAACATAAGTTCTGTAGTTCAGAAAAATCCATTCTTTTAAGATTGTGGCCACATTATGACAAATACTATCATGAAATATTGAAAGTTTGTGCAGAATGAAAAGTTCAGAAAAATTTCAATTTGGAAACATTGCAATGTTTTGTTTTGGGTGGAGTGCTGTCTGAAAAGTCATTGTAAGGAAACATCTTAATATTCCCAAATCAAAACATTTCATTTTGCTTTGCTTAACTGACTGAAAACACTTTTTCAGTCAGCTCCATTCCTCTGCTGTGGCATGTTATTCGGCAGCAGTTGTCAAACAGGATGCCCAATGTCACCATCCTCCCCAATTAACTAGAGTCCGTGATTGGAGTACATCTCCATGATAGACCTGCAGCCATGTGATTCCCATGGTGCATCACAGTGCTCGGAGGGAGGCAAGACTCCTGGGAGAGGGAGTGTGGCAGGGAGCACAGCCCACAGGGGACAGTGGATTCCTGAATTATGACTCTGACAAGACACTGAGCCACAAGTGGGAAAAGGTTTTATTTTAAACTGATTCTCATTGAAACCTTTTGGGTAATTTCAACCCAAATGTTACATGGAAGGGCCTGTTACCACGGTTTTCATGGGCCCCCTAAGCCAGGCCTCTTTGGCTCGAGAATGGACCATAGAGAGGCTGTGGTGCCAGGAAACAAACAATGAATTTTCAGCACTAGCAATCGGGACAGATAGTTTTAAAGCAGCAAGGTTAGCTTCACAGCGAAAGGAGAAAGAAACTTACTTTAAAAAAAATCTAAGTTTCTCTTTACATTTCCAGGCCTCCAAATTAAGGGGAGCCCAAGGACATGAGTTGCCTGCCATATGAAATATTTAAATAGTTGCATAAAGAAAGATCCTTCCTTCCCCCACATCAGCAGCAATTTCCTGTCTCACTTACCCAATTGCTTTTATCTT
Source organism: Pelodiscus sinensis (assembly GCF_052426305.1). NCBI lineage: Eukaryota > Metazoa > Chordata > Testudines > Trionychidae > Pelodiscus > Pelodiscus sinensis. The sequence goes on along the minus strand of NC_143064.1, from coordinate 46,400,083 downwards.
CACTTTGTGTTCGCAATATTACTTTAGACTGAATAAAGAGCATCTCATTCCACAATTTTCATAGAGCCCACGATCCATGGAAGAGACTTGAACAAGGTATAGTACATTTCCTATTCTGGCTCCCACATGATGGCACCAAATGCTACACATACTGTGCATCACAGACACCCAGAAAGTTACTGGGCTCACAGGGTACATGTTAATGGAACTCATAGTAGTGCTTAGTATGTCCCACATGCTCTGGAGGTAGGAATCATTTATATGTTGTGTCTGTTCATTGCCTGGAATGATAGGATCCTGGATCCCTGACTTGGGCCTCCAGGCTCTCTCCCAATACAAAGAGACAATCAGGATAATCTACAGGATTATCAAGCTGCTTTCAGAGCGGATGGGTCCTGAGTTCACAAAGACGCTTGAGATTTAATCCATCATCCATTTACATTTGTAAAATGCACTTGTCTGGAGAGCTGGGCAGTCTGTAAAAATCCATCTGAACTACATTGCCACTGCTGGAGCTTTCCCAAGAAGTCGGATATTTTGGGGTATTTACACCACCGTTCTTGAACTGTTTGACTTCCAGAGTAACAGCATGTGCTGAACATGCCTAAAACCAACTGTCCACGTTGGGGTTCCGGCTGCTGTTAAGAGAAGCATACATAGGCGTATTCAGTCTGTGAGTCGAAAGCGAGCTGTCTCTGCCCAACATCTCCTATCCTTGCATAAATTGTTGATACTGTGTTTGGTATTGAACTTTCCATGGGAGAGTCTTCATTATTTGGGACCTAGATATAAACAAACAAAACAATCCAGTGAGATAAGAAACTTATTCCTGGGGATCAGCCTTGATTTAAAAGAGATTTGATTTTATATTTAGCTATCTTTTATCCTATAAGAGCAAGGAAAAACACTGGCTCAGCAGCTGTTCCTTCTCCCGACTCTTCTCTTCAGCTTAAAGACTGGCTGGGAACCGCTAACTGCAATTGGGAACAACAACGTAAGGTACTAATTAACCCAAGCCTGACTTTGTGACATATTGCAAAAGTGCAATGATCTGGGGCCGTGCCCAGCAATGTATGCAACGTATGGGGGACTCACTGTTCACACTGATCTGTGCTTTAGACACATTTGTGTTAAGCACATGTGCAGGGTTTCATGCAGGCAATGTGCACCACCATTTCCCACGCACAACAGAACAGACTTGACCTGCCTCTCAGACTAACCACTCTCCTTCTCTTTCACAAATTCTAATTCCTATTAATATCTGCATCTTACTTTAGTGAATGCACCTGCCTTCACTCTGAGAAATGCTGCAATAAACCAGAAGCTGGTTTTGGAGCAGTGTCATAGCTCAGACCCTGTGGCCAGCTAGCAGCAGAGTTTGCTGATGAGGAGTCTGGAGCCACAAACCCCCGGTTTCAGCAGCCAGGTTTTAATAGAGTGAACCAAAGCTAGGTGCTCCTCTTCCCCGAAGGCCCATCCATCACTATCAGCCACCATGTCTGGGGGAGGGAAGAGTGTTAATGACCAATGACATATTCTCCCACATCTCAGCACACATGTCATATATCTGCAAGCCTCATGTTGTTGTCTAAGTACCATCTAATGGGCAGGAAAACAGGTCACGGTGCAGAATGTGTTAGCCAACATGTTAGTGTAGACAGGGATAGCATATTTAAAAATGTGATCTGTCTTCATGGTCAACCATTAGCTTCCCATTGATATTTTAAATGTGTTACACCCAGTCTACACGAACTGGCACATGCTGTTTAAAATGCTTTCAGCTCCTTATTTTCCCAGTCTACATAGAACCATTGTGCAAAAGGGTTGCAGAATCAGATCCCAATCACCACTGTACAGCAACGGATACTGGACATTGCTAGGTAGGAACAGCATGATAGCTGCCTATCATTAGTCACTGTCTGTCTAGAGATTAAAGAATAGCTCTATAATTTCCAGTAGCCATGAGCACAGCTCAGGAGCAATATATGCAATGATATAAATTACTCAATGGATAGGAGAGAGAGGCAAAAGGTAAGTGAAAGAAGCAGAGTAGAACTGTCTCATTTATGCTAATGAGATAATCTGCAGATAAGCAAAATGAAAATAGCTGCACTTATATGCAAAGTGGTCAGAAGTTTCTGAGTGCAGTACCCAGCAGGGCACAACAAGAAGAAAAGAGGATGGGATTGATCATAAATGGGAACTTCTAACTTCTTCTTTAGTTGTGGAAACAGGCCAAGAATGATGCACAGAAAGGTGTAAATCAAAGACAACCGTCCCCTTTGCAGTCTACCAGGGCCAGAGCCTAGTGCATTTACAATGGTTGCTGCATTTGCTCAGTTCTTGGTGTTTGAATCTCTGTAATGAGCTACGTTATGATAATGTTAGGTCAGAGTCCCAAAACGTTGTCAGCAGTATCATGGAGAGCTGGTAGCTGGGCACATGCATTGCAAGGAAGAGCTATTGTCATGTGAAAGCAGCTGGCAGCATGGAAGAGCCAGGCTAGCAGACGGCATAAGGGCTGGCGGAGGCTGCATTGGAAGAGCAGCCGGGGAAGCTGGAGCTGTGTGGCGTTATTGTACCTCATTTGGTCACCATTATAGTGTTTGGTATTTGAATTTCACATTTGCAACTCAATGATTATGTGTTTGCACATTTGCTGTGTTTATTTCCCCCAGTCTAACTAAAATGCCTAGTGATCAATTATGCACACAAAAAGGAGAAAAATCTCACTAATGCAACCTATACTTATTATTAATTACTTTAGTTGGCGTTAGATGTGAGCAGTGTTCCCTCTATTGGTTATGCCCAAGTGCAGAATGTCTTTCATTACGCGCGCAAATATGGAGGTGATGTGTCACCTAACAAAAGTCATTCCACACATGGACAGTGTGTGGCAGGGGTGGGGTGAGGGGTTGAGGTGTGGGAAGGGGCTCAGGATTAGTGCAGACAGAGGGTTGTAGTGTGGGGTGAGGGAGTGAGGGCTTTGGCTGGCGGTATAGACTCTGGGGTGGGCTGAGGGATGAGGGACTTGGGGTGCGGGTTGCCCCCCGTAAGAGAGAGAGGGGGCTAGCTCCAATCCTCTCTCACTGCAGCAGCTTGGGGCCAGGAGAGAGGTTCTGCAGCTCCAGCAGGCACAGCCAGTGGAGGGGCACCTGTGACCCCAGGAGGAGCAGGTACAGGCTAGGCTGGGTAGGAGTCAGGGAAATGGCACCTGTCCCCCAGCAGTGACAGCTCTGGGGCAGCTGCAGGTTGGGCACCATGGCCATAGAAGAAGCATTCTCCTCTGGCCCCAGCACTGAGCTGTCGTGGCCAGGGAAGAGATGCCCCTCACCTACCCCCGACACAGAGCTACAATGTCTTACGGGTCAGGGCCCTTCCCCTCTGGCCCGGGGCAGAGTTGCTATGGTCCAGTGGGGAGGGTCATTAGCCCCCGGATGGAGCTGCTGCCGACAGGGGAGAGGATTCCTGTCCACCAGTCCCAATATGAAGCTATGGCAGCTCCATCCTGTGGCCAGCAGGGAGGGGCATTTCTGCTACAGCAACTTCATGCTGGCACCAGCAGGCAGAGGCAGCACATTATGCGATCACCCTCAGCCCCTATGCAGGGCTTGTTAGGCAGCTGCGTGGCTGTTCAGCCAGCTTAGAGGGAACTTTAGAAATGGTCTTTTTCTGGTATGTCTGTGAACGGTGTATATTGTTGGGAAGTAATTTTGGGTGTGCAGATTATTTGCAACAAGCTGTTTGTAAACATTTAAAATGCTTGAATGGAAACATGGATCATGTCACTTATAGAAGCAAGTTGCGGAAGCAAATGTTTATTTTTGTTTGTTCAAAATTTGCTTTCTTTAACTATTCTCCCAAACTTCCTGAAAAACCAAATCCCTATCTGGTCAAAAATAACACGGTTCCATTGGTATCAACCAGCTTTTTAACCGATTTAGTGTAATTTGATGAGTTAATGAATTAATCTAAAGTAACATAACCCAGTTGTAAACAGATCTAAGAGTGTGCACACAGGAACTGATGTCTGTTTATCTAACTGAGGTAAAAAATGGATACAGGCGACCTCCAACTTACAACGGCCCGATTTATAACCCCCTCCATTTACAACCATTTTTTCCATGCGAGATAGCTCCTAAACCCCCCCAATTTACGTCCACAACTCGTATTTATGACAGCATACAATTCAGACTCCACGCATCATCCCAAAACAGGAAATATACAAAGTCAATGAGACTCGCCAATCTGCAGCTGCTGCTTGAACTGCCCGTGTCTCCACCACATAGGTCTTCACTTTTTAGTTATCTTTGTGCATTATTTGAACTATTTAGTTTAATTTTCCTCCATTTCCGTAGTCAATTTTGGTATTTAGGGTATGAAATGGGTTTCCAGGAACAGAACCACCATTTATAACATTGCGCCTATTGGAAATAAGGGTTCGACTTACGACGGCTTGACTTACGATGGTTCTCCAGGAACCAATTAGGTCCTAAGTGTGGGAGTCGCCTGTGATAGCTAAAGCGCAACTTGTGTGTGGAAACCAGATCCCCATGTTTTATTCTGATTTACAATACCTCTTGTTTCTTTATGATTTTTCTCTTCCTCTGCTGAACTTCACCTGTGAAAGTCATTTGCACAGTTAATATTTTAGAGGGACAGCAGACATTCTGTGATTTACATAAATGTATGCAGATTTGCTAGTGCTTGAACTCAATAGTCTCACTATACTTTTGAAACTGAAGACATGCATCACTGGCACAAAGAGAAATGGATTATTATTTCTGAGTTAGAGACTTCTCTGTATCTATGTTCTGGGAGCAAAAGGGGGGAAATGATTTACAAATAATTAACCTCACATTCCTGAAAGAGTCATGGGAAGGCATCGAAGGATTATGGGATTGATATTTTCCTCACCAAACCAGTTTTATGTGTCTCCAGTGATGTCAGTGGACTTACTCCAATTTACAATGGGCTTTTAGATTTAATCACTGTCTCCCTGTGACAGTTCCTTTTGGAGAAGATCCTAAAGCATTGCTCACAATTTTCCATCCCTCCACTCTCAAAGGCTCCATAGTGCCGTAGGCGCTTCACCGATTATTTTCTCTGATATGGGACAATATATTGTTGCAGTGCCACAACTGAGCTGCAACACTCCAAAGTTTGCATCTTGAGTCACTACTTAGAGACAATGTTACATGGCACCAGCAATGCCATTATGTAGAGACGTCATGAAGTCGTGCTGTGAACCTCGATCCTGACAGGGTGATACATAACCCTAAATAAATCCATGTTCCTTGGGTTGTTTTGTGACAACTTCCCCCTGATTTCCCAAATGATCAGTAGCATCTTGCACATTTCAGGCTGTAATGTAATGGGAGGGCTTCACTCTGGCTGGGAGAGCAACACATGGACTTCCCAGAAGCCAGTCAGGGTCCCTTGGATTTGTTTATTAGAAAGTATTTTTGCAGAATCGAAAGCATCGCCAGCAGTGAGTGAGGTGTAGAAGGAAGACCACTTACCCATATGCCATCTGAAGCAGAAGACCAGCAAGAGGAGGACTAGGAGCAAACTGAGGCCTGCAGTCACCAGGAGTCCAGGGAGGAGATATGGATTCTTCTCTGGGTTTCCTCCTGACATATAGAAGGAGACATGTTTTCTGAGTATTGTATAGACAAATAACTATCCTGGCAATGTGGATTTTTCAGAAAAGGCCTTTGTAGGTTGCAGGGCTGGGCCGAACTGAGGCAGCAGTGCTAGGCTAGCAACCATGAAGACCTTGGGTAATGTCTCTCAGCACTTGTACCTTGATGGCTATGCAGCTGGGGAGGCCTTGCTCCCACCACACCTGGTAAGATGTGCACTCGGAAACAGAAGAGCTTCTGCATAACCCTGCTGCATTCACTGCATGCTTAGGAGACCCAGGCCATGGGAATGCACGTGGGCAAATAACTGAGGGTAAGAGATGCTGCCCACCTCAGGACTTCTAAGCAGTGATGAAGGCACTCACCTGGGATGGCAGAGACCTAGGCTCATATTCCCCCTTTATAGCAGGGCTTGAACCCAGCCTGAGTTCCCACATCTGAGTATCCGAATCAACAAGCTATTGGCTAGCCTGGGGTGAGTCTCTCAAACTCCCCTACTGAAGCTCTTGGACTTAGACTTGAACTTGTGTCAACCCCTTTCCAGGTGAGTGAGAGTCATTCTGTATCTTGCTTTCCAGCCCAGAGACCATGCAAGTACTTAACAACGGAAAACTCTGTAGTGTTGTGATCAGGGCCCTCTCCAGTATTACTGATACAAGGGCCCTGATGAAGACACATACTGCCAACACAAGGAGCAAAGTTTAGACACTCACAAGTGATGTAATTACTGTAGCAGCTGTATGCCAATGCAAGTTAGGTTGACTTAATTTTGTAATGTAGACCTGGCATGAGAGAGAGACCCATCCAGTTGGCCAGAGGTTTAATTCACATTTATTCAGAGATGAGCCTGATAGTAAACCAGAGACAATAGGACCCTTCACCCATTGGGTGCTCTCCAAATAGTAGATCAAATAGAAAAACAAGTCCAAATAACTTCAAATATTGGGAAAGTTGTGATCCAGTTTTTTTTTTCAGGCTGAACCCACATCCAGCTTTATCAAAAAAGATGAATTTATCTTTGAAAGTTTATGGGGCTCTTGGATTCATACTGAGCAGAAACAAAGATTTACATTTCAGTACTATTTAGTCTGATTCAGCATTAGCATTGCATAAAATGTTTGCAATGAAATTTGAAACCACACAAAGCTCAGCTATGTTGAAGTTTTGTTACAACCTGAAAACTCAGACCTGAGTCCTCTGGAGGTGCAGTTACCTTTCCAGACAAGCTAGGCCGACATGTGGCTCTAATATAAATTCAAATGAAATGTGATGATTTCAAAGTGAAGTTCCATTTGAACACAAAATTCAGGGTAAAACAGGGTATGTCTACACTACCCCCCTAGTTCGAACTAGGGTGGTTAATGTAGTCATACGGAGTTGCAAATGAAGCCCGGGATTTGAATTTCCCGGGCTTCATTTGCATGATCCCGGCTGGCGCCATTTTTAAATGCCGGCTAGTTCGGACTGCGTGCCGCGCAGCTACACGTGGCACGAACTAGCTAGTTCGGATTAGGCTTCCTAATCCGAACTAGCTGTATGCCTCGTTCCACCCGGCGCCGGCCGGGATCATGCAAATGAAGCCTGGGAAATTCAAATCCCGGGCTTCATTTGCAACTCCGTATGACTATATTAACCCCCCTAGTTCGAACTAGGGGGGGGGGAGTGTAGACATACCCACACTGTCTTGGGCAAGTGCAAATTATTATTATTATTATATTTTTTGCAAAATATGAGGAGAGCTCCTCATAGCAGAAGTTTCCCACAACGGGGGGGGGTGTTATTCCACTGCACACTCCAGGGTCCTCCCTTCTCCCAGGGACCTCCAGTACAGGAACACCCATTTGCCCTGTACCCACCTTGCCTCAGTGACCCACTGCCGGTCTTCCTCTAACCCCTGACTTTGGGGCAAACTGCCATCTGTCATGGCCACTCATCACTAGCAAAGGTGTGTGGACCTTCTGCCTCTGCCTACCACAGCTGCCTCCTGCAGCCCCAGTAGCCTCAGTCCTTGTAGCATAGGGGCTTATTTGGCTCCCCAGCCATGTCTTCCATCCCCAGCCCTGCTCTACCTTCAGGAGCCTCCCTGGCAGTCAGGTCCCTGCTACTCTCCAACCAGAGCAGCAGTCAATTCTCTCTCTCTCCCACCAGGAGTCCTTCCTTATATAGCCCCCAGCTGGGCCCTCATTAGCAGAGCTGCCTCAGCTGGGGCTTCACTCTGTTTTGCCCTTAAAGGGCCAGTGTAGGGCAAACACTCTGTCACAATTCCCAATAGGGATTTAGGAAAACTCGGGGAAGGCCTAGATGGACTTGATAAAGCAGCCTGAGAAAGAGTTGTGTTTTGGGGCTAGAAAACTAGAGATGGGGGAAAATCTGGAGAGAGCAACAGCTGCTTATGAGTCTCTGAAGTAACTCAGGTTTGCTCACTTAGATTCTTGCTTATCCCAGGAGCATAAAGCTTTGGGGTTTGGCCAAAGGGCTACACTAGTCAAATGAGAAATGGGAACCTGAGGCAGCAGCTGCCCTATGATAAAATTACCTTTGATACAATTAACATGATAGTGACATTGGGAAGAAACATTTGCCTCAACTCTGCTAGAATTCTCCCAGAGCATCAGTAAAATAACATTTGGTATCATTTACTTGTACTTGTTAAAAATAAAGTGCAAGCACAACTCTTTAATATTCAGTATGGATGGCTAATATTATTAATGCAAGTGTCCAATATGCAATAGGCATGCTTCCAACATTCAAGGTGGGTGGCATCTGCTTTGGTAATATGCCTGAAGGAGTCAGACTAGCACTGATGTTAATGCGTTAGTGATCAGGAGAAAGGAGTAAACTGGAAAGTGGGTGCTCAGATTAGTAGATGATACAAGATATTTAGGAGCTTCAGGGGGTAGCTGAGTTATTCTGTACAGGATAAACTTAAAAAACAACAAATGGTCTGGTAGCACTTTATGGCTGTGTCTGGACTGGCATGATTTTCCGGAAATGCTTTTAACGGAAAAGCATTTTCAGAACAGAGCGTCTAGATTGGCACGAACGCTTTTCCGCAAAAGCACTTTTTGTGGAAAAGCATCCTTGCCAATCCAGATGCGCTTTTCCACAAAAAAGCCCCGATCGCCATTTTCGCGATCGGAGCTTTTTTGCGCAAAAAAATCTGAGCTGTCTACACTGGTCCTTTTGCGCAAAAGTTTTGCACAAAAGGACTTTTGCCTGAACGGGAGCAACATAGTATTTCCGCAAGAAGCACTGATTTCTTAAAGTAGGAAGTCAGTGCTTTTGCGGAAATTCAAGCGGCCAGTGTAGACAGCTGGCAAGTTTTTCCGGAAAAGCGGCTGATTTTCTGGAAAAACTGGCCAGTCTAGACACAGCCTATAGACTAACAAAACATGTAGATGGGATCATGAGCTTTCGTGGCCACAGCTGGTCATCTGAAGAAGTGGGCTGTGCCCACAAAAGCTCATGTTACCATCTACGGCTACGTCTAGACTGGCCCCTAATTCCGGAAAAGTCATGCAAAGCAGGTAAGTCAGAATAGGGAAATCCGCGGGGGATTTAAATATCCCCCGTGGGATTTAAATAAACATGTCCACTGCTTTTTTTCCGGCTTGGGGAAAAGCCGGAAAAAAGCGTCTAGACTGGCGCGATCCTCCGGAATAAAGCCCTTTTCTGGAGGATCTCTTATTCCTACTTGAATATCAGGTATCAAGTAGGAATAAGAGATCCTCCGGAAAAGAGCTTTATTCCGGAGGACTGCGCCAGTCTAGATGCTTTTTTCCGGCTTTTCCCCAAGCTGGAAAAAAAGCAGTGGCCATGTTTATTTAAATCCCGCAGGGGATATTTAAATCCCCCGCGGATTTCCCTATTCTGACTTACCTGCTTTGCATGACTTTTCCGGAATTAGGGGCCAGTCTAGACGTAGCCTACATATTTTCTTAGTCTATAAAATGCTACCAGATTATTTGTTGTTTGTTAAGTTTATAGAAGATATTTAGTTTAGACATGATTAGAGAAGACTGAAGAACTGCCGACAGATTTAGCTAAATTAGATGAGGGGTAATGATAGAATAAATGCAGTTTGATGCACATAAGCACAACATACAGTAGAGTCCCGATTATCTGACCTAAACGGGATAGACAGGTGGTCGGATTACTGAAAACATCGGATGATAGGGACTCTACTGTAGCCGGCGCCACTTGGTCTCCATCCCTGTCTGGCCCTGGGCCCTTCCCTCCCTGCAGCTCCCGGGTGTGGGCCGGGAGAATGGCCCCACTCGCTGCCCCATCGCTCTCCTGGAGCCGCTGATGCTGCTCCTGCTGGCACCGCTTCGTCCCCAGGAGCTGCAGGGTCGGATAAAGCGGAATGTCGGATTACCGAAGGTCAGATAATCCGGACTCTACTGTAATGCATGCTGGAGGGAACTGTTTGTCACTTTGTTACATACATACCATCACCTGTGTTTCCATTAGAATCTGCGTTTCCGTGGTTCACGTGCAGTTCAGACACAGTTAATGTGATGTGTTTAGTTTGTCGTGATCCACTGAAGATGACCCCGTAGACACCGCTGTCATTGAGCTGCAGGTTCCGAAGGAGCAGAGAAGCATTTTCAGGGAACAGCTCAGCCCGGCCTTGGTAGGCGGCATGTGTAAAATGATCCCCAGAGCAGTGGGTGGGGATCCCCTCAGCGCCAACAGAGCAGTTAGTCACAGTGTAGATGATGAGTGGATTAGGGGTGTTACTGAAATTCCACTGAATGGTCAGCGGAGAGGGAAATGGCCCTGGCTGGAGCCTGTAGGAGATGGGCAGAAGCACAGAATGACTGATAGTTCCATTGACTGAATCCTGAGGGACCTCAACGAGAAGAGCGTGGGAAAAACCTGCAGTAAACCCAGAGAAAGAGATAATGAAATCACATGCACCAGACACCAGAGAAAACTTTCTCCCTGAAATTCATACTGTATGAAGGAAAAGAACAACCTAATGCTATGTTTTATTACCTCGCATTACAAACACGGTTATGTGATCGAAGTTGTGGCTCCAAGGATAGTGCCTTACAGGGGTACACGTGGCTGCCAATTTGAACACACTGAAGTCTGCATGCAAGGAGAAGGCAGTTACTTTGGTTCATGCTGAAGAACAAACATCTAGGGATGCATTCATGTCTGGAGACATGCTGGGCTGCTCCAGATGAAGTTGATGAAAATTGTGTATACCGGTATGTATCTGAGGAGATGGTTGGCCCCATGAATTCTCTTAGAATAAAGCCAAAGGGCTACACTACTCACATGAGAAAGATGAAACGGAGGCAAGTTACTGACACTCTCAGGGTCTCTACACTAGGCAGAGGGATTTATTTATAAATGTAAAAGAGCCAGGTATCAATGCATGGACCAGTAACAGGAAGGTCATACATCCAGCTGACCCCACAGGGGAGATGGAGGAGGTCACGCAGGACTAGATTAAGTGGGGGACCAGTTGCTCCTTTCCAAAGGAATCAAAAGAACGCAAGGACGGAGTGGGCTAGGAGATGTCAGAGGAACGAGGGCGGAGGCCTCTCCTTTGGAAATTCAAGTTACTCAAACATCATCTACTCAGTGAAGGAGTGTGCAACTGTTTTCTGCCTACTGCTGTGAACCCAGCCCACAGCGAGTGAGCTCTGAACCAACGGAAATCAGTGGGGTTCAAACAGACCTCATACTGTTCTACAGGGAAATAAAAGTAAGGCATGTTGGAATGGTGAACAGAAAATGAACCCATGCCTGTCCAATAAAACCTTATCACATATTGCTCCTTTGCGTACTAGCTGCATCTCCAAGGGTTAACTTAATACAATCAAACCATTACAAACTATTAAATTAAATCAAATCAAAACAGAAAACCTTTCAGAACAACCGTTTTCCTCACATGATGTGAAACTGTGTCAGTGCTGACTGCATGTTAGAAACGACACAGAACCTAGCTGTCAAGTTTAAGTTAGGACATTTCCAATAGAATGTTTCCAGCTCCTTCCCCGTCCCACACTTACCGAGGAACAGCAGGATAGACCAGCAGTGCCCGCCTGACTTCATGTCTCCTCAGAGTCCGTGTGTGTGGCAGAGACAGTGCAGACGGAGTTTGCTTGCTACTGATCTCATAGGCCAAGTGAACGTCTCTGAAATGTCATCTCAGCCAGGAAGGAAGTTACTAACGCATTCAGGGTCTCTACAACAGGCAAAGAGCTTTATTTATAATTATAAAAGATTCAGGTTTCTACCCCCTCACTTGAAATAGGTATGCAAAATTGTAGAAGTTTTAAAATAGCGTCTAGCTGATCCCTTCCTAAAGATAGAATTTACTATAGTAAGGGTTGAACCTCGTTTTGGACCAGATTCCTGTTCTCAGGTACACTAGTATAAACCCATAGTACCTCCACTGAAGTCAATGTATTTACTTAGGGGTAACAGAGCAGAATCTGGCCCTTGGCTCATCATTCCACTTCCACTGGGCTCAAGCTCTATATTGCAAAGCTGTCTCTGAGAAGTGATCGGCTGTAATGCTTTTCAAACCCTAAACAGGTAAGTGTTCTCTAATAAAGAGACTCCTTTGTAAGCTGTGGCAAGGCATTTGTATTTAACAGCTGTTACATTAAAAAGTATTTTAAAATGCTCTAATAAAAATCACTTTGCCCCTTAACCTGGTTACATTTCTTTGATACCCATGATGTCAGAATTCTATTTCTAATTTTCATAGATTCTTTGAGGAAAAACAAGGCAGACAAGACCAGGCTTTCTAATATAGAAAAACAAGCTAGAAAAAAAAAACCCAACAAAAACCCAACAAACCCCAGACCTATGAAAAAAAGCACAAACCCCCATAAACATTTCTTAGCTTAGATATTTAAAAAATCCTAATACAACTATATAAAAATTGCTATCCTCCTTCATGATGCAAAATTATTAAAAATACCAGTAAGTCACATTTGAAGGCTCTGATTTAAGAAAGCACCCTTATTCAGGAAAGCATGTAAGAACATGATTAGGTGTAAGCATGCAGGGGTGGATGAGAGTGCCGCGGGGCCCTGGGCAGCAAATTTTCTTGGGGCCTCCCCTTTGACACAGCACATGTGCCGTGGTGCCAAGGCGCATGCGCGGGGCCTCGGGAAGTGCGGAGCCCAGGGCAACCGCCCCGCTCGCCCTGCCCTAAATCCGCCGCTGTAAGCATGTGCTTCCCTCCAACAGAAGACAATGGGACCTAAGGAAATGGTGAAAGCCACCATTCTGCAAAAGTTTGCTCCTATTTACATTGTAAATAATGCCAACACTTCAATACATTTACTTACAGTGCTCACAGTTAAGTAACATGTGAGCAAGCTTTTGCAGGACCAGGACCTAAGTTCTTTCTAGAATCATGGCCCAAAATAGGTTTTAGCTGGGTTTCATTTTAGAATGTATCACATCATAGATTTCAAAATAATGAGCAAAAGTACTTTAAAATAAAGCATAGCTAGGTGCTCAAATTTAATTCAGTGGAAAGACCACATAAAATCAATAATTCATCAAAAATCTTGGGGAAAAGCAGGATGAAGCAGGGGGACTACTGTATATCTAACTAGTCTTTAATAGAAGTATGTGTATACAGATGTGAAATACTTTCATTTAGCTTTTAATTTTTTTGGACCTAGTGCATATTTACAAATCTCCTGTGGCTTAGCAGAGACAGCTCTTTCCTACTTTGAGCACAAGGATTATCGAACCTAAAATTAATTCATGTTACACTAAATCTAACTTTTGTTGGATTCCATGTCTCTAGCAGTTACTCAGATTTACACTAACAGTACATCTGCACTGCAACATTATTTCAAAATAATGTCTAAATACTGTCAAGGTGGAGGACTGCTTACTCCAACTCCTGTAACCCTCATTTTATGAGGAGTAAGGGAAATCAGAGGAAGAGTGCCCTATTCCAAAATAAGTGCTGTGTAGATGCTCCCAATTTCGAAATAAGATATTTTCAAATAAACTATGCAATTGACGTAGCTCAATTTGTGTAGCTTATTTAGAATCAAGGCCTGCTGTGTAGATGCACCCAAACAGAATTAGCATCCGCCAAAAATTAAAGTAAATACTATGGTCTCCATGTGTGTGGTAAGATAGAGCACAACAGTATTTAGGCCCGCATTTTAGAACAAATTCTTTATAGTACCTATGTGAATCCTTCAATGTTCTGGTGTATTAGACAAAATAGCTACTTCAAGAATTCTGTTTTTAAGTGAAATACCAGTAGTTAATTTCAGTCATGTATCATAGTTGATAACTTACTAGCAAAGAGACACATAATCACAAAAGTTGAATGAATGTATTTTGCCTAATGCAAATAATTCATCCAACCATTTTGAAAAAAACTATTCAGGTTACAATTTTATTTTGTTTTTGTAACATTAGTTCAAGAAAAATTACTTTCTCCAAAATCGTTCTTAAGTGTCTCCCCTTTGAGATACCTGAGATATGTCACACTTAATGAAAGAGCAGAAACATGCTTCATACCAGGCATGATATTTTCAGGATCAATTATCTAAGCGGTGTTCTCCTTATTTATGGGGAAAAAACCTTCACATTTGTTATTAATTACATCCAAAAAGATTCTGATTATTATTCAGTTTTTTATTCTGATGGGAAATTTCTAACTAGCTCTACAGGAAATCAAAATATTTTCCATTTTCATTTGTCCTAACAATTTTTTTTTAAGAAAAGCAGATACTTTTTGGTGAGAAAATATGTTTTTTAAAAACAGTCTAAAATGTTTTAATATAAACATTTCAACTAATCATAATAAAGTCCACTCAGCTTCCCATATTTGGTGAGATGTCAACTTTGGTGTTTCTCTGGGTCCAAATAAATATTATGGAGGCACTATAAGAAATGGTCAAATCCCAGGTTTTTAAGAATTTTTACCCGTCCTGCTTTGAATATACACAGCAATCATGTATAAATACGAGAGCACTTTTCAGAGAAGATAATGAATATTCTGTCCATCCAGCCATCCAACAGTCAAGGCATATCCTTATCCCCACAGTACAGGAGTGACTGGGCCTGAAACCCTATTTGCAATATTGCTTGGGAACCAGTGTCTATAATTGTTAATGTCAGATGACTAAATTTCTGAGTAGATCTGTCCAGGTTCAATGAATGGAGCAAACTCTGATATCAATTAATGAGTGCTACCAAGTGGGCTTCAACAGCCTTTGCAAGTTCCGACAGTGGAATTTGGTCCAGTTAGTTTGAGATGGAAGAAAAAACTTTTAGTTGCATGGGGTGAATGAAGTGGTGCAACATCAGCCCATGCAGAGTCTTCTCATTGTCCCAGGAGGAACCTTCATATCACCAGCAAGGGACATAAGGACCATGACAATTTAAATATAAAGTCACTGGACTGAATATCACAGACAGGGAATATTTTCAGTGAAGCTCTCTACATACGAGATAACCTCCTGCAGACAACACGGTCACCCACACACTCAGACACAGCCCTTCAAGAGCTCACACTAACCACAATGACAACTCTGCTTTAGCTAAAATGACTCTAGCTTCCTGCTTTACTGGCTGTTAGACTGAGAAAGGATGGTCCCTCTCTTCCAGTATCTGCACTGAACTGTGACCCCCAGGTGTTTGAAACAGAGAGGAAAGCCTCTTATCACCTAACCTAATCTCTGTCACTGCCATGGCCAGTGGACATAGCTATATGTCAAACCTGCTCTTTCTTTCAAAGCATTTATACTACCTCATGCTGGTGCCCACAGAGGCTATGTCTACACTAAGAACATAAGAACATAAGAATGGCCGTACTGGGTCAGACCAAAGGTCCTTCTAGCCCAGTATCCTGTCTACTGACAGTGGCCAGCACCAGCACTGCAGCACTTCCAACTGCAGCACTTTTTTTTGGGGATGTTGGGGGTATTCCAAAATATCTATCCTGCATCTTAACACAAGCCCGTTATTTCAAAATACACCAGGCTCACTATTCTGATGTCCCTGTAAACCTCATTACACGAGGAGTAAGGGATGCTTCAGAATAGAGGGCCATTTCTAAATTTGATACCATGTAGACAGTGCCAAATTAGGAAATAAGCTATTTTGAAATTAGATTGAAATAAGACGCACAATTTGCATAGCTGAAATTGCATATCTTATTTTGACCTATGGTGCAGTGTAGACACACCCAGAGCTGTATTCTATTTTCCAACACACAGACTTATATTATCATGGCATTAATAGATCCAGGTACAGTTTTTACATATTTACATACTCTGAGTCATTCTGTTGACTCCCATGGCATTCCTCTGGAGTACTGAGAATGGAATAATGCCTCAAACCTCCAAATAGCCAAACAGGCACAGTGAATACAAAGTTGAGCCATCATTTGTTAGTAGTAGAAGAATGGGTTTTATCCCCCACTTGTTCACATCTAAGTTATGTCTGCATTTGAGTTTTTGTCTCACCCATAATTATTCCCACAGATTCAGATCAACAGGCAGTAACACTGGCAGAGATAGACTTTGGAAATGGTACACATTTTTTTCCACTTTTGTCATCTAGAGCTCATCAGATAAGATGGTAAAAATGCCTGCAAATTGTTGATGCTGTGGCCTCCATTGTTGTTACCATGGGTGAGGATGCATGCACTGGGCATTACAAGTAAAATAAATTCAACTGTAGACAAGGCCATGGTGAAGAAGCCCATAAAAGAAGGTTAAAAGGTTCTTCTCTCCTTCTGAACATGCTACATTTGTCGGGGTGTCTACACTGCATCATAACATGAAATAAGATGCTATCTCGAAATAGCTCATTTCATTATTTGGTATTGTCTATATAGCGCCAAATTTTGAAATAAAGTGCTACTCCAAAACGTCTCTTACTCCTTGTGGACTGAGGTTTACAGGGACATCAGAATAGCAAACCTAAATAACAAGCTTCCTGTTAACATGGGATAGCTATTTTGGGATACTGTGGTAAATGCAGTAAATAGCATTGAGGTTAACAAAGGGATTAACTCTGAGCTATCATAGTTAAAGGTTTTAGAGCTCATGATTTGCAGGGTGACCATGTGTCTCTTTACTGAATATGGGATGCCAAATAAAATTATTTGTATTCAACCAAGGTCTATAGCAGCCAATCAGAACTAAACAGTACAAACATTCAAATTAACATCAAGTGACTAAGTCCCTGTTGAAAAGAAATACTGTGTAGTTGGATTCTTTCTGGTGCGTGGCCAACCGGCAAGCTAGGATTTGCCAGTATTGATGTGGGGGAGACAGAAAATATGGGACAATTTGCCTACTTTTAAGAAAACGTGGGAACACCTGCAGGAGAGCTGAAATATGGGATTGCCTTTCTATACGTGGGATAAATTGTCACCCTAATGTTCTGTCACATTTTCCTGTCTCTTCCCATGCTGAGGCCATTACTTGGATGATAGCTAGAGCTATGCTGAGAACACCCTAATACCCTGAGAAACTTCATTTTAAAAATCGCAGGTTCGTTCTGGGCCATATTGCCTCACACTGCAAACTGACACTTGATTGAACCTTCTTTTCCAGCAAGGCACTAGGCCAGTGACACAGGGCTGCTTCCAGTGAGTATTCTGAACAGTTAACACCCCCCTTCCTCCCTAAAATGTGCATCTTGTGCTTTCACCCTCCCCCCCCACACACACATTGCTGTAAATAATTTCAGTTGTACACAGCAGTAATTTCAGCTACAGATACAGTTTCTGGGGCAGCAGCCTGAAGGTGACCAACATGCAGTTCAATGCAATAACAAATATGTTGTGATAGTAACAGATGCCACAGATTCAGCCCACACACAAGCAGCCGCTCGTAGACAGTGCACATGTGGTAATGACTGGGCTCTCCAGAATAGCAAAGAGGTGTATGTGCATGTAATGAGCTCAAGCAGAGCATTTACACGGACTTCTTTGCTCTTAATTTTTTTATTCTCTTTAAGTGAAGAAACATATTTGTTGACTAACCTTAATATTTTCAGAAGCAGATGTTGTGCTCTCCAGTCCGAAGAGTTTGTCAATTGCACTAGCTGTAAAGCTGGGTAAATTCTTCAGGAAAAAGACAAAACCCAACACACTGATTAGCAAATAGCCTTGCCTAGTTTAGGTCAATACGGTGTGTGAAGTCCTGTTAGACACCACTTGCAAATACTTAGCTGGCTGCTTCGAATTTCTGACAATGTTTGCAAGAGTTTTCTAAAATCTGGTTTTTTAGTTTTAAAATCTTTCAGTCAATATGCCAGGGAACACAAGCAATAGCATGAGACACAGATAACCACTCATACTACACCAAAACTGAATGCCAGATATGCTAACTAAACAATCTGCAAGTAATTGATAGGCTGAAAATTTTTCATAGAACTATTCTGTGAATACTTACTAATAATGAACATGGATGAAGAAATCAGGAACAGTTCACAAATGAGTTGCTAACCAAAATGGAGATCGTGTTCTTAACGGATGTTCCCTGTAGCAAACAGAGTAACCAACTCTGCTTAGTACACTGGGGTTTAAGAGTGTAAGTTGCTGGAAATGATTCGTACCCTTGCAGCATATGCAGCTATAACTTGTTATACAGCTGGTGGTGGATAGCCATGGTGACTGAGCTAAATAGAAAGAAATATAGCAAATATAGGTGGGGGGAACTATTTTAGGAAGAAGGCAAAGTTCTCTCAGTTATCATACTATTAGAAACTTAGGTATTGTTTGAGAATTTAATGTAGCTGTTCAGTGATTTTAACAGGAGTGTGTTAAGTCAGATCATTGAAAAGTTGTGGAGTGCAATGGGAGTAATTCATGTTGTTGCAGCACATGAGAAGGAACTGTATGGCTATGTCTACACTGGTGCGATCTTGCGCCAGAAATATGCAAATGAGGCTAAGTGTGGAATATTGCCGAGCCTCATTTGCATATCTAATGAGCCGCCATTTTGCGGAAGAGGCTCTTGCGCAAGAAGGCGCGTCTACACTGCCCCTTCTTGTGCAAGAAAAACCCTCTTGCGCAATGCTGTTACGCTGATTATTTTCAGGAATAACAGCATCGCGCAAGAGGGCTTTTCTTGCACAAGAAGGGGCAGTGTAGATGCTCCTTCTTGCGCAAGAGCCTCTTCCAAAAAATGGTGGCTCATTAGATATGCAAATGAGGCTCGGCAATATTCCACACTTAGCCTCATTTGCATGCTTCTGGTGCAAGATCGCGCCAGTGTAGACAAAGCCTATGTGTTTAAAGCTCTGTTCTATGTAGCTGCATTGTATTAGATTAGTGTCCAACTGAAATGTAATTTGACCAATTGACACTTTCTACTTGTGTTTGCAAAGAATGGAATGTCTGATGGGTTGTTTAATGTCTAGAAAGCAGCAGCCTCCAACGCTATTTGTCCTTTTCCTTTCAATATTATATCTACAATTTAGAAATGAAATAAAATTATACTTCTTCTAAAGTACTAAGGATCTCGTTTAGACTGGTGCTTAAATAAACCAAAACAGGTAGCACTTTGCTATAGCTGCTTTGGATTACAGTGACAGGCATATCTGCAACCATGGCCAAAGAACTTTATTGTGCTAAACTGTGGACAAAGAAACATTCACTGCTCTGAAAAACAAATGTTAACAACTGCCTGAAACCTGGAGGTGGAATTCTGAATTAAATTGTTTGGTTTCCCTTTGGAACATGCTTTATCAGTTTCAAAAGGGCAGACTTTGGAATTGAAAAGTGCAAAGACTTATATAGGAGGCTTGAAACGTCTTCAGATTAGCTATGCAGAAACTATCCGAAAGTTGCATTCCAAATCAAAACACCTGTTGGGAATGAAATAAAAGGAGATGATCAGCAAAGACAGCTACAGTGTGAGAGCTAGAAAATGAAGGAATACATTAGAATTGCTGTTGGCAATGAAAATATATGAGGTTTTTTAGTTATAGAAATAAAATGTAAAAAGGAAGGATGAAGGAGGAGATAAAAGATAATTTATATACAGGCAGCCCCCGGGTTACATGGATCCGACTTACATCGGATCCCTACTTACAAACGGGGTGAGGCAACCTCGCACTAGCTGCTTTCCCCCAGCAGACCAGGGAGACGCGGAGCGGCTTTTCTCAGCAGACACCTCAGCTTGAGAATAAAGGACTGAGGGAAGTGAGGTGTGGGAGAATAAAACTGAGCTCTGGAGAAATGTTTGGCTAGAGTTTCCCCTACAATATGTACCAGTTCCGAATTACATACAAATTCAACTTAAGAACAAACCTACAGTCCCTATCTTGTACGTAACCCGGGGACTGCCTGTATAATAAAAAAACTAAATGGATATTTTACCTTACCATTCAATTATGATGATAATATAGAAACAGGAGCATGAGAGCAATATGGCTGATGGTAATACATGTTTAGAAATGGAAATTACTACATCTGAGCCAGAAGAAAAACTTCAAGAGGTTAAAGTGCTTAAAAGTGGTGGGGAGTGGGGGAAGAAGGGTCTGGATACTGAAATAACTGGCAAACAAGATTGCTAGTTCAGTAGCAAACATTTTTAATACAGTTATCTATTTGGGGGCTGTACCACCTGACTAAGGAATAGCTAGTGTCATGCCTATATTTAAGAAAGGCGTGAAAAAGTGACCTAGGCAATTACAGTCCTGTTACTCTAACCTCAGCAACATGCTCTACTACAGTACACATGGTGAAAGAAAGGATAATTACAGTCATGGTGGTAAACAGGAAAAAGGACACAATGTAGCATAAGTTTAACAAAGATCGCTCCTATCAGACTAACCTTGAGGTAAAAACTGTTTTAGGTAATGGAAATGCTGTATATCTAATATACTAGGACTTCAGTAAAGTCTTTGGCAAGGCGTCACATTGGAATGTATTAATTACATTATGGAAGATGGGGATCAGTACAAGCATTGCTAGGTGGATAGGGAATGAGCTACTAGGATGATCATAAGAATGTACGATCTGTCATAGGAGAGGAGACTAGAAGAGCATGGATGGTTTAGTCTAGCAAAAAGATAACAGAAAGGGCTACAATTTCTCCGTATAAATACCTTAGGAGGGTAAGTACCAGGGAAAGTGAAGAGCTATTTAAGCTAAAGGACAATACCAGCACAAGAACAAATGGATATAAAATGGCCACAAACAAATTCAGGATGGAAATTGGAAGGTTTCTGGTCATCAGAAGGGTGAAACAGCCTCCCAGTAAAAGTTTTGGGGCCAAACAATTTAATCAGTCCTGAGAGAGTTGGACACATTTTTGAGTGCAGATGTATAACAAGGTTGTATGGGATGGGAGAGACAGGGCTCAGCAGTCCTGAGGCTCTTTTTGATTTATATATTGTTTCTAAAGCTAATGCTTCAGGGCCTGAGTCAGCCTTGGCAAGGGTCAGGAAGGTACCTCCCTCATGTATTCTGGGAGGATTTTTTTCAGCCTCCCTCTGAAGACTCAGAAATGGTCCTGGCTGGAGATGGGACATTGGAGGGAGTTCTGGGACACTGAAGTGACACCAAGCATGCTCTCTCAGCAGCACGGCTGACTGGTTCATGGTCATGTGCTGCATCTGATTGCCATACATGCGGGGATGGGAAGGGATTTTTCTCTGGATTTTTCTTGAGGGTATTTGGTTTTCCTCTGCAGCAAGCGGGTGCGGGTCACTTGCCCGGATTATTGAAATTTACCTCACTTAATCATTTCCTTGCCATTGTGGGGGCTACTTGCACCCTCTTAAAAGGTATAGTAGTGACTATGGTCCCCCTGCAACCTGAGAACTCAGATTCACAACAGATCTCTGCAGGGATTGTTATGACACCTGCTTGTCTGTCGCTTACACAAGGCATGGCCCACCCCCGCTTATGATTCAACATCTAAGTGAAGCCACAGGGACCAAATAAGGCTGCACAGCCTGCAGGACCAGCAATTTGCAAACACCCAGGTCTACACCTCTTTCATGTCACAGCTCCCTCTGCCAGTAATCTCAATGGTGAGTTAGCCAAATAAGCACCGGGCTGAAAACCAGCAAGCACGAGCTGAACGCAGGCATGAGCTGAGGTAGTAGAAAGAAGATAGTGCTGTGAAGATCTATCTATTGACATGTTTCCTCAGAAAGTTAAGAAAGTTAAGGCAGCTTGTAGTTTTGGGGTCCTTTTCAACACAGTGCTGTGGACACTCAGATACCCACAGCGAAGGCACCGCTTCTATCTGGAACTGGCTAGAAGATTTTGCACCATTCCGGCTGACTGAAAACTTTTGACAGCAAGGGTCAGATTCAGCTGGTAGTTCCTTTAACAATTAACAGGCACTACCAGTTCATGAAGCAAGGCGCTTTGTATTAGAAGGAGAAAAAGAGACAGAGTCACCTTGGGGGAGACCAGATAAAAAAAAATAACACACAAATATCTCTATACATGACTATTAAGTGAAACGCCGCCCCCCAGCTTCTAGCCCAACAGTGTTTTTCAGTTTTCCATTTGTGGTGCAAACACCCAAAATGGCAATGTTCCTTCAACAGCCAGGCCACCCCCTCTCTTTCATTGTGCCCCCGCTCACTGTTTGTTGTCTGTGGTCAGTAAAGGCCAGAGTTCAGGTACACGGCTCTTTCCCAGGCTCTGTTCCACAGCTGTGGCACGTGATCTGCCCCCACACTGCGCTTTTGGGGTCATTCTCTTGCCCTCTCTTTACTCGAGAGGAACCACAATTTTGTATTATCCTCAAAACTTAAACTTTCACATAGCAGAAATGCAAATGAAGCCTGATTCCCCAGTCATTTCCTGCGGCCCATGGAAAGATGGCAGCAAAGTGCTTTTTCCCAGATGGATCCTCTGCCTACGGAGTTCTCAAGCAGTGCAGGGCTGCTCTTTCCCCTGTGCAGCAATAGATATCAGAAGTAAGTGCCCATCTCTTCAGACCTTCAGGCTATGGGACCTTCTCTGCATGGGACATGGGGAGCACAAGCAGGGCTACTTAGCACTCTGGTTTCTGCACTGGCTCCTCACTGACAAAGAGCTCTTTTCAAAAGGAGGCTATACCAAGCCCAGAACAGGCCCTAGGCACTCCCATGACAGACACATACCACTGGAACCCAGGACATTCTCAAACAATAGGGGAAGTGTGACAGATTCTTCACTTGGACTGGACCCAGAAAGAGGAACTTTCTACCACAAGGGACAGGAATGAGCCGGGGCTTCAGCCAGCTCAGAACAGAAACTCAGCTCTTCAACTTATTTTTCCCCGATTAACACCCACAGTCAAACACACAACACAACCATTCACTTGCCCACCCGCACACCCCTCTCTTCCCCCCAGCTAAACCATAAAGCAAACAAGTGACTTCCCTGACGTTCCGGGAAGAGAGAAGAGGAAAAAAAATTATTTTTTATTTTAAATGTCTGATTATCAGATTTGCAGTGCTGGGATCAGATAAGTTCCTTATTATGTCTGGTAATAAACAATACATAATAGCTAGTTCTTCACATCAGTAGATCTATAAGGACTTTACAAAGACAGTGACTGTCATATCTCCATTTCACAGACACATTGCTTCTGCAAGGGCAGCGTGGCCCTGCACCATCCCCTATGCAATGCTGTGCCCAATAGATATTACAGACAGTACCTCCTTGGTCTGGCACTTTTGGGACTGGTCACCAGGGAATCTGCCAGCCTAGGAGAGGTAAATGACGGCTCCTCTGATGCTGCTGGTGGCTGCAGAGCTCTGACCCAGTGAGGACTGGGGAGGTGCTCAGGATAGAGACAGGGTGGCGCTACAGCCTGGCAGCTGCTCCCCCAGGGCTGTGCTTCTGATCCTCGGCCATGAGGCTCTGCAGCCACCTTGACTTTTCCCCCAAGTGTCCATCTGTCCTTGCTCCTCCCTCTCCATCCCTGAACCGGAGCGCCGCAATTTCCGCAAAGAAGCTATTTGCGGTGCTCCAGAAGCTCTGGGAGGTTCGGGGAGGAGTTGCTGAGCATGGGGCTTGGATTTTCCCTGTGAATGCTCCAGCCCGGGAGTGCCCATGGGGATGTTGGACCACAGATGTGGCTGAACTATAGCAGTCCAACCTGTGTATAACCAGCAATACAGTCACCACCCCAAAGTTATCTATAGCAGTGTAATACAATAGTGGGCAAGTTTACTTTGTAGCTTGTTTAAGAGCTCCCTCTGGGGGACAAGGAATGCTGCTGCAAGGCATGAGAGAAGGTTTTTCATCAGTTTCTTCTCCTGTAAGTAGGGCCCTACCAAACTCATGGCCATGAACAATGTGTCATGACTGTGAAATCTGCTCTCCCCCATGAAATTGACCTTCTGTGTGCTCTTACCCTATTACTATGCATCTTTCCCTGGGGAGACCAGTCTCTCTCAAACTGAGGGTGGGGGGGGTTCGACTTAAAAGAAGGTTGTAAGGCAGCCCGAGGTTGCAGGGGGTCACACTATCCCATCCTTGCTTTGCACTGCTTTCAGATCTGGGTTTCTAGAGAATGGAAGCTGTCGGTCGGGCACCCAGTTCTGAAGGAAGTGCCCTGCCAGCAGCAGTAAAGAAATAAAGATGTCAATTCCACTTCTGGGCTGCTGCCCTCAGAGCTGGGCTGCCAGCGAAAGGTGGTTGCTGACTGAGGGCCCAGTTTTGCAGGCAGAAGCACAGAAGTAAGGGTAGCTGTATTGCAACTTTCTCTCTCCCCTATAATCTTGCCCCCCCTCAACTCTTTTATTGGTCATTGCCCCTAAAATTACAACATTGTGAAAATACGAGAAATTATGAAACGTATTCTTTTTAAAATCTCTGAAAGTTACCACGAATTTGGTAGGGCCCTACTTGTAGCTATGTTGTTTTACTTAGGAAAGTAGCATAAAAGTCAACAAGACCCCAAACACGTATTATTGCAAAGAAAAAATGCTTTTGGTATTCAGCACAAATAGGGTCAAATCAGAAAATAGGGATCTGGATTTTTAAACCCACTAAGCTCAGACGTTTGAGTCTCTCTCTCTCTCACTCACTCTTTCCACCTTCCTCCCCTTCCTATCTGCCAACCCATCTCAAGTTCATGCATGGCTAAAATC
Organism: Pelodiscus sinensis; assembly: GCF_052426305.1. Classification (NCBI taxonomy): domain Eukaryota; kingdom Metazoa; phylum Chordata; order Testudines; family Trionychidae; genus Pelodiscus; species Pelodiscus sinensis. Next base: position 46,375,358 of record NC_143064.1, on the reverse strand, counting down.
CACATTTATTTTTTCTCAGCATTTTTTAAGAGTAACTTTAAATGAATGCAGACCAACCATTCTCCTGTATTCTGAGAATATTGCTAGTTACCTACTCAGGGCTTAATGCAGCAATGTGAAACTCACTAGGGAGTGGCTAGATTCCACATTTAATTTTGGTTCATAGACAGGGATACAAATCCAGGATTTTATACTCCCTTTTGTCCCCAGAGGATTACCTGTGGGCATAAGAGTAAGGCTTGCACTAAAATCAAGGGGTAAACTCTAAGTCAGTGTTGCAGACTGTCTGCAAACTCAGGCATCACATTTGGAAGGTTCTCTCTGCAGCCAGGAATGTCGTATAAATACACCACAAAGCCCTAATCATGCATAAAGATTCCTTTATGTTATATGCAAGTTGGGAGCACACGGAGCAATTCTTGGGATTTATAACCTGTGGGCAAATGCAAAGCCCTCAGGGAGGAAGGCCAGAGAGAGCCATCCAGTGATGTGAGCCTTTGTGGGGAGAAGTGCTCGAGGCTGATGTTCTACACTAGGATGCAGGATCGATGGTGAGTTTAGAGATGGTAAAGGGACTCCTCTCTCTCTCTCTCTCTCTCTCTCCCTCTCCTTCCCTATGGAAGAGACGATGCTTTCCAGAGGAATTGTCTGAAATGCCAGAGGGCCAAGCAGTGCACATCCCGTCCCTAATGGCAGCAGGCAAGCCCAGACCCAACACATGCTGCCATTGGGATGGGCAGCAGCCACGGTCGCTGCATAGAGCCTATGAGAGAGTTTTTGGCGGGAACAGCTCTGAGGAGATGGAACCCTCGGGATGTTCTCTGGCGGGAAAAACCGGCTTGGTCTGGTTCTGGCTGGCTCAGCCCGGACGCAAAGGCCTGCGCGGCTGAGGCAGCAGCAATATGGGGTTTATGGTCACAGACCCTGGACTCCATTTTGGATTCCCAAAAACATGATCACGATCCTCTGGGGTGTCTGCTTAGTGTCCTTGCACAGGCCACCTCTGTTATTTGCATCACCCTCCCCCCAGCGGCGATACGTAACGTGATAGTGGATGGGGCACAATATCCAGGTTGTGGGTGGAGCATGTGGCCACCTCATGCGTTGCCTCTGAATCTTGACTAAAACATTTCAAACTGTGGGGTGAGCCCCCTGGGGGACACAGGAACATGGGGGGGGGGTGAGCAGTGATGCCACAGCGATGAGGGAGGGAGAGTCACCTCCACCCCCGATTCAGACAAAAATTGTAACTCAAATGGAGGCGTGTTCAGCTCAGAAAATTCCCGCAGCCCATACAGGCGGGGGGGGGGGGGGCCGCTGAGGTGCCGCGGGAGAGGGGTTGGTGCTCCTTCTCTGAGCTCTGCTGTGTGGAAGCAGCTGCGTACCCCCACACATTCCCTCGTACCTTCCGAAGTGGGCGCACCCCACAGCTTGAAAACCCCTGAAGCAGCGGTTTGCTGGAGTCGTAGTCCCCTCGTCAGTGTTCAAATGTTACCCGTGAGAGGAATGATTGCTGTTATGTGCACCAATATGGAGGCGACAGGCAACACGTTACCTTCCTATTGATGCACATAGCAAAATTCACGTGGTGGGGATGGGGCCACGGGGGTTCTGAGTGTGGGAGGGTGCTAAGGCCTGGGGCAGAGGGTTGGGGTGTAGGAGTGTGGGGGCTCTAGCTGGAGGTGTGGACTATAGGGTGGGGCTGGGCTGAGGGTTTGGGGCTGGATCACATGATTGAGGTGCAGGGGTGAAAGAGCTTTAGCTGGGAGTGTGGGCTCTGGAGGGGGCAGGAATGAGGGGCTCAGGGCTGGGACAGAGGATTCAAGTGCAAGGGCTTTGGCTGGGGTGTAGTCTCTGGGGTGGGTCTGGACTGAAGGGTTTGCGGTGAAGGAGGGTGCTCCGAGCCTTCTGTGAGCAGAGAGGATTCCCCCAGATTTCTCTCCTTGCAGCAGCACCAGGGCTGGGAGGGAAAGGCCCCTCTCCCATCCATGGAAGTTTTGGGGTGTGGCTACAATGTAAGGAGAGGGCTGCCCAGACTGTGGCAGGGAGGCTTTGGGCCTGGGCCTCTCTGGCCATGGCAGGAGGAGTGTAGGGCTGAACTGGGGCAGTGGGGGCAGGGTGTAGGACTGGGCCGCTCCGGACGTGGCAGAGGGCGCTGAAGCCTGGCTGCTCGGGCCAGGAGAGAGGGTCCAGGTTCAGGCCATCCCTACCCTGACCAAGGCAGGCTGGAAGCCAGGCTAGGCTGGGTGGGTGCACTTAACGCCTGCACAGCACTAACTAGGCAGCTAGTTAGTCAGGGAACTCAGGCCCCATCACTACCTCTGCTGAGACCTACACTTTTGTTCCCTTTGCCCCATTCCTCTGACTGCAATTTCTGTCCTCAACCCCTTTAAAAATCAAGTTCGTGGTAATTTGCATATTTGCTAATATACAAATTAATTTATCGGATACCGTATATTCCGGCGTACAAGATGACCTCTGAAGTTAAAAAACATCCCCCAAAAATCGGGGGTCGTCTTGTACGCCGGATGCCCCGCCGCTGGAGCCCCTCCGCGGCTTTGAAAGCCTCGGGGGAAGCCGGCGGGGGGGCATCCCAGGCGCGCATGGGCTCCCCCCCCGCCGGAGCCCCTCCGCGGCTTTGAAAGCCTCGGGGGAAGCCGGCGGGGGGGCATCCCAGGCGCGCATGGGCTGCCCGCCCACCGGAGCCCCTCCGCGGCTTTGAAAGCCTCGGGGGAAGCCGGCGGGGGGGCATCCCAGGCGCGCATGGGCTCCCCCCCCCGCCGGAGCCCCTCCGCGGCTTTGAAAGCCTCGGGGGAAGCCGGCGGGGGGGCATCCCAGGCGCGCATGGGATGCCCCCCCGCCGGCTTCCCCCGAGGCTTTCAAAGCCGCGGAGGGGCTCCGGCGGCGGGGCATCCGGCATACAAGACGACCCCCGATTTTTGGGGGATGTTTTTTAACTTCAGAGGTCGTCTTGTACGCCGGAATATACGGTATCCGATAAATTAATTTGTATATTAGCAAATATGCGCGCCTGGGATGCCCCGCCGCCGGCTTCCCCCGAGGCTTTCAAAGCCGCGGAGGGGCTCCGGCGGGGGGGAGCCCAGGCGCTCCTGGCGGCTTTGCTCCCGGTGCCTCTGGTCTGCTGGGGACCATCTCCAGCAGACCAGGGACACCGGGAGCAAAGGAGGCGGAAGGGCGCTGGGGTATAAGATGAAACCCTATCTTTTAATTAAAAAGATAGGGGGTCGTCTTATACGCCCAGTCGCCCTATACGCCGGAAAATACGGTACTTTGCTTAAAAGGTCCCACAGTGTCAGTGTATTAACTCTCCCAAAGAGTGCAGATGAGTTGTAGTGTGCACTTGTTGCATAAATTGCAAGATTCGTCCCCTGGAGGCTAGTCTAATTTGCCCACAGAAGAGAGTCACACTTTTAGGCTGGGTCCAACTCAATTTTATTGCTTGCAAGCAAGGTTCGGCTAAGGAGCTCAGTGCTCAAAGCAAAGCCGAACCCCCAGCATCGGGTAAGCAAGGGGTCTTATAGGGTTAACATCCTTCCTGGTTAATATGCCTTAACATGATTGGTTACCTTATTTTGCTTCTAATATCCTTGGAAGTCAGGTTTATCTCTAAATAAGGTAAACTGCACTATGCAAACCTGCTGACTCTGCAGTTACAGTTGTTTGTTACATTTATTCGCTTGCTTAACAATAGGCGGGTTACACTTCCTACTTGCCTGCTTGAGCCTGTCACAAGTGAAATATATCTACATTCTTACTCAAGCAGGAAACTGGTTTCACTTCCTGCTACACACTGACTGCAAGCATATCATCTCCTTAAATTCTGATTGGGGAAGCTGCTTTCAGTGGCGGCAATGAATTTCAAATTAACCAATCAGGCCGACTCAAGCATTCCAGAGCAGACCCACATTCAGTCTCCCACAGGCAACGAGTCGGTAAGTAGAACTCTCTCTTTGCTTTTCTTTGGCAACATACAATTCTTACTAGAATTACAATTCTCCTGGCTTGTTTATGCGGTTGCAAAGCTGTGTTTTATATTGTCTGTAAAATCTATTTCATTTTCTGCCTTTCTAGATTATTTGGCTTCGTAAATAGTACAAAATAAATACCTTAGCGATAAACCTTGACTGACCTTCTGAAGATATTATCAAAGTATGTGCAATGCACACAAATCTATTGAGCCTCACTATCGGGGAAAGATTATTTAAACTGTAGTCCGAGATCACTTTGTTCTAAGCAGAAGCAGAAGCGGAGTCTGCACCACTCAGATGTAAGACCAGGAGCATTTCACTAATTTTGGGCTGTGTTTTAAGTCTGACCTCTGAGCAGACTCTGAGCTGGGGAAGATGAGAAAGAAATACACTAGGCTGGAGCAGAGCTGGGGGGGGGGGAGGGGGGGGGAGGCGGGGGAGGCTGTGTTTTCAGTGACAGACTTTCCAAAGAAACAAAAGTGGTTTTATTTTATTAAAAAAATAATCACAAAATGTTTCAAAAAGTCTTTAAAAATATGAATCAAACAGAATGTTTGGAATATGTTCCCACTCATCCTCCCCTCTCATATCTTGCCTTTTCTCCTCCAGAGGCAGAGGCGGCTTTTTTAAACTAACAAAATTAATTTAAAGCAGAGGACTTGGCTGTGGTAGTGAACTTTAGCGACCCAGCCATCTGTGGGGACTAGATTATCCAGCGAGTTTTTGAAATGCATTGGGTTTTTTTCAATTTTAGAAAGTGGAGAAAGCAACGAGGGGAGAGGCAATTATGACAAGTTGGAGCTAGTTGAGAATTTGAAAATGAAAGGCAGCTTGAGAAAATGCAGGCTCTTGATTCTAAAGAATGCCCCGAGAGAAAACAGCAGAATTAAGATCATGAATTTCAAGAGGGCAGAGTTAAGCAAATTTGGGGAGATGGTAGGTTCCCATGGGAAGCAGGTCTACAGGTCTTCTGCCCTGTGCGGGGGGCGAGCTTGGGCTTCAGACTTGTTGCAGCCCAGAGCCAATGCCAGCATTGGTTCAATTAGTACAATTATCGGTACTCAAAGAGTTAAATGGAAAATGTCCAGGAAAAAGCTTCCAAGCTATTAAATCATCAATGATAAGCACATCCTCTCAACGGTAACGGCATGAGAAAGGTAAACATCCGCTGAGCCAGAGCTTGTGAGCTGCAAACACACGCATATGGAGGAAATACAGGAAGGCAGAAGGGAGGCAGTCCAAGGGAGGCAGCTAATAGTGTGACAGACACTAGATATGGGGAGCTGGAACGGATAGCCTCCAAGAAGAACCTTTCTGCCAGGAGCAAAGATACTCAGCCATTCAGGCTGAATTTGTTTTCTAAAATTAAACTAACAGCAAATTTCATGGGACTGGTTTATCCGGGCCATGCAGCTCAGTCAGGGTACGTCTGCAAAGCTCACAGCAGCTTGGACTTGAGCCCAGTCTCCTCCAAAGGTGTGAGAGCCAGGGATCCTGCCTGAGCCACCGTGTCCACCAAGCTCTCTCCTGTCTTCCTGTGCTCTGAGGCTATGTCTACATTGCAGATCTTCCACAAAAACGTATTGCACAAGAGCGCATCCACACTGCAAAAGCACATCGGAAAAGCAATGTGCTTTTGTGCAAGAGAGTATCCAGACTGCTTGGACACTGTTGTGCAAGAAAGCTCTGATTGCAATTTACAGAATGGCCACCAGGACACCTATGCTTTTTTGGATTGCCTCCTTTTGCGCAAACCCTCCATGTTCCCCATCCACACACACCTTTTTTCACAAGAGCTCCTGCAGAAAAAGAAGTTGTTCCTCATAGAAAGAGGAATACCTATTGCGCAAAACCCCGCTGCTCTTTCAATTTTTTTGTGCAAGAACATGCTTGAGGTATGGATGCTCCACGAGTTTTTGCAGAAAAACTGTTATTTTTCCGCAAAAGCTTTGGAGTGTAGACATCACCTGAGATGCACTGCTGCTCATGGCGAGATGTACCTTTAGTGGCTGCCATACAGAGACTGTTCTAGGGTCGTGCTTATCTCTCCATCTGTTTCCTGCTCCATGCACGGCCAGACTAGTCAGCCCCTGTAACCTTTCTAAAACAGTCTCTCTGGAGGGGCATGTTTCAAATTCCTTTGACATCAGTGGGACTCTTCATTGACTTCAGGGGGCTTTGGAACAGGCTCAAAGTTAGGAGGTTTTATGCATAACATGCTAAGTTACTACTGTCAGCAAATAGACATTTTTGCCTTGGTGTTTACTGTAATGTATGAGATCATTTAATTGCCAGTAGATGCTAGCAAGTCCTTTCCCTTTCTTATACAGGCCCCACAGGTGAAGAAAAAAGTTCACCAGCAGGTGTATCCCAGGAAAACTTACTGATAATAAAGGCAGGGACAAAAGGAGAAGGGGATGGCTATAGAAATAAAGGGGTGGGGGGTGTCAGAAAACAGCCACCTCCTAGAAAAGAAAGTTTCAATGGCATGATTAGATTGCCAGTGATGGATGGAAACTGACTAGCTAACCAGACCAGCTTAAAGACCACACCGGAGATCAATCAGAGTAGTATGCTGTCTGAAAGGGGGCCATGATAAGGATGATGAATTAACAAAATAAATCCCTGAGGAGAAATTCTAGCAGCAGTTGGTTTATATTGCTTCACATTTAGACTTCAGATAATCACAGATGATTACTGAAAAAATTAAAGCCTGAAGTTCAAGGTCACAAAGGATTCAAAAGCAGGTGCAAGGAATATAAGCAAAAGGGTGTGTCTAGGTTAGCCTGCACCTGCCAGACAAGTATATCTTTCTGCGTTAGTATTATTGTGGTAATAACATTTTGTTGCACAGATCAATGCAGTTTCTAAATGAAGCTGTTGGAACGTTAAGTCCTGTTTCAAGTTGAAATTCCCCTTCAGGAAATGTGGGAAACAATCATCTATTGACTAAGGATCTGATTTAAAGTTCATGAATGGGAGTGTTTCCTTTGACTGTAGTGGGCCCCTAAATAAAACACTTAACATCGAATTTCAGACGTGGGCGGGGGATGTAAAGGTCTCCTGTTGGGGTAGGTATTGGGATATACATTTCTATTAGTTCTTAGTGCTTTTGTAGGGCCAGAGTCTAGGACTATGAAACTGGACCATCCGTACCGGTACAGGAAAGGTATGGAGTCATGCTGCTTTGGGACACAAACTCTGTATGCTGGAGGAACGCACGCACACTCTGCCCCCATCCCGTAGGACAGTGCAGGACTCTTCCCTCTGTGCATCCACCCTGCCTCCCAGACAGGTGGACTGGGGAGCAAGACCAAAGCCACGCAACTCTTCACCCCTTTTTGGTGTCACTTCTGCTTTCTGGGTGGCAGGAGAGAGCAATTCTTGTGTTTCTCCAAACACAGGAAGCTCTGGAGAGGAAAGGGGATGGCATAATAGATGTGGGAGATTTTATCAACATTATTGATTCACACAACGCTTCTGAGTTAGGCTGGGAAATTATCCCTCAATTTCATCTGTCTCATTGACATAACTCAGCGAGGGGGAGGGTGGGTCAGTTTTAGTTGGATTCTAATCCAGTTCTCAGACCACTGATAACCCTGGATGAGGTGAACATAAGAACATAAGAACGGCCGTACTGGGTCAGACAAAAGGTCCATCTAGCCCAGTATCCTGTCTGCTGACAGTGGCCAGCATCAGGTGTCCCAGAGAGGGTGGACCGAAGACAATGATCAAGCAATTTGTCTCCTGCCATCCTTCTCCAGCATCTGACAAACAGAGGCCAGGGACACCAATTCTATCCCCTTGCTCATAGCCTTTTATGGACCTAACCTCCATGAAATTATCTAGCTGCTCTTTAAACTCTGTTATAGTCCTAGCCTTCACAGCCTCTTCTGGCAAGGAGTTCCACAGGTTGACTACACGCTGTGTGAAGAAGAACTTTCTTTTATTAGTTTTAAACCTGCTACCTATTAAACTTCATTTGGTGTCCTCTAGGTCTTCTATTATGGGAACTAATAAATAACTTTTCTTTATCGGCCCTCTCCACACCACTCATGATTTTATAGACCTCTATCATATCCCCCCTCAGTCTCCTCTTTTCTAAACTGAAAAGTCCCAGTTGCTTTAACCTCTCCTCATATGGGACCCATTCCAAACCCCTAATCATTTTAGTTGCCCTTTTCTGAACCCTTTCCAAGGCCAAAATATCTTTTTTGAGGTGAGGAGACCACATCTGTACACAGTATTCAAGATGTGAGCGTACCATAGTTTATACAGGGGCAGTAAGATATTCTGTGTCTTATTTTCTATCCCTTTCTTTATAATTCCTAGCATCCTATTTGCCTTTTTAACCGCCGCTGCACACCGTGTGGAAGTTTTCAGAGAACTGTCCACGGTAACTCCAAGATCTCTTTCCTGATTTGTCATAGCCAAATTAGCCCCCATCATACTGTACCTATAGTTGGGGTTATTTTTCCTGATGTGCATTACTTTACACTTATCCACATTACATTTCATTTGCCATTTTGTTGCCCAATCACTGAGTTGCCCAATAAGAGATCTTTTTGGAGGCCCTCACAGTCTGCTTCTGTCTTGACTATCCTAAACAGTTTTGTATCCTCTGCAAACTTTACTACCTCACTGCTTACCCCTTTCTCCAGATCATTTATCAGGTGACCAGATGTCCTGATTTTATCGGGACAGTCTCAATCTGAGTCTTTTTCTTTTATAAGCATTTATTATCCTCAACCCTGTCTCAGTTTTTCACACTTTCTGTCTGGTCACCTTAACCTTGGGGGACAATTACTTGCTATTGCTGCTACCAAACAAACTTTTCCAGGAGGTCCCTATATCTCCATGAGCTCCACAATTCTTTTCCTCCTCCTACATCCTGCACAGCCTCCAGTGTCTTGTGTTGCATTAAGGTACTCCTCGACCTGGGGAGCACTGAATACAGCTTCTACCAGAGCCTCTCCTTGGGACAGCCCTAGAACAAGAAGCACCTTAACTCTGGACAGGTCTGATGAGAACTGTGCAGCCTTTTCCTTCTCTTATGGGAGGGATTGGTATGGAACTGCAGGTCACTTGTGGTAATTGTATGCACCCTGTCATTACTGCACATTGCTGATTTTTACTGTATGCTTCTGCAGGGTCCTGCGGGCATTGCGCCAAAGCGTTACCTGTTGCCAGTGCAGACTCCTCAGGAGGCTGAGTTACAGAAGATGAGCTGGTGCCTGAGTACGTATCAATTCCCTACCATACCGAAACAGGGCAAGGAGTCACATTAGTTGGACACTAAAACATGCATCACTGATCTCTTTTGTCAGGTTCATACAGCTCTTATATTGAAAGTACCCCAATGTGCTTCACTGAGAAGTGGCACTGGGGTTCAGACTGTCAGCCACCCCATTCCTGCACTCAAGGCAGGAAGCAGAGGTGGTCATTCAGTGGGGGAAGATGGAATGTTGTAAGTCATTTCTGCAACCTCTGTATTCTGGAGCGGCCACGACCTGTCTGACCCCTTGTCTAATCTAGATCCAACTTTTGTTTTGCTTCCCATGGCCTACCCAGCAAAAATAGCCCCAGGGCAGTTTGGTCATGGGGCTTTCCAACAATAGCAGTGTGGCACAGGCTTTAGCATATACTACAAAGCTGAGTGCATATCGTAGCCTGAACTCAGGCTGCTAGCCCGTACCACCATGTCTTCTCTACCCGTGTAGCTAGATTAAAGCTGACATGGGCATCGGTAGGTTCCACAGCCAGAACAGACCTTTGTGACCATCCAGCCTAAGCTTCTCAACAGCCCGGGTCAGAGAACTGCTCCCCAGGCGTTCCCAGAGCACACTTAGAAGATCGTCCAAAGACGAGTTTAAAATGACCACTCACGAGAATCCACCATTAATTACCAGATGGTTAAAATTTATACCACACACCCAATCTGAATTGTTCAGCTTCAGCTCTGTATGGGGCTGAATCTTCTGCTTCACAATGGGCATAACTTACCGAGGGCTGGGTGCTAGTCATGGCAAATCTCAATTTTAAAATCAAGCCGGGGTGTTTCTTCTAACATACATGCACTGGTTCAACCAGAAATTGCAGCAGGGAAGTCCTAGGCTGTGTGCTATGCACTAGCTCAGCCCGGATGACTGCAGTGATCCCTTTTGGCCATATAAGCTGTGAAACAAGAGTGCCAGATGCAACAGGAGATGGGCTTAGGCAATGCACTTTCAGGGCAGGTTCAGATTTCAACTTTCTCCCCGGCCCACATCCCCAGTGTCCAGGGACATCTGAATTGGGATTCTGGTTCAAGCCTCTCTAAGGATACTGTCTACGCTGACAGCAGGAAGTGAAGTACATTCACTGCGGACACTCCTAGTATGGCTATAAAGCACTGTGGAGATGATTAGGCACTGTGGGTATGTAGCCTACATGTCTGTTTGCATATCCACGCTGCTTCTCCTCCATCTATTGTGGCCACTTTTAGCTGTGGGGTATCCCGAGGTGCTCACCACCAGAGCCTTTAACCCACTGTGGGGAGCTGCAGGAACCTTTTCTGGTGTCTCCCCTTTGCCCCACATGGACAGGATTAAAAAAGGGACTTCAGTGGATGCAGCCTATGTACCAGGCTAGCCCTTCCTGATAGGGGAAGAGGCAGCTCCACACACTGCTATTCCTCACCACCCCCATTGGCGCTGCATTGCTGTGAGTGCCGGGAAGTTCTGGCCTCACGATGCTCTTGCCTTGAGGCTCCGCCCCTGCAATTCTCATTGGCCAGGAATCACAGCCAATGGGAGATGTGAGGAGGTGAAGCCTGGAGGTGACTGTAGGGCAGGCCCTGTGGAGTCACAAAGGGTATGTCTACACTACCCCGCTAGTTCGAACTAGGAGGGTAATGTAGGCATACCGCACTTGCAAATGAAGCCCGGGATTTGAATTTCCCAGGCTTCATTTGCATAAGCGGGGAGCCGCCATTTTTAAATCCCCGCTACTTCGAACCCCGTGTAGCGCAGCTACACGGGGCTCGAACTAGGTAGTTCGGACTAGGGTTCCTATTCCGAACTACCTAGTTCGAGCCCCGTGTAGCCGCGCTACACGGGGTTCGAAGCAGCGGGGATTTAAAAATGGCGGCTCCCCGCTTATGCAAATGAAGCCTGGGAAATTCAAATCCCGGGCTTCATTTGCAAGTGCGGTATGCCTACATTACCCTCCTAGTTCGAACTAGGAGGGTAGTGTAGACATACCCTTATTTCCTCCCCAACAACCAGGAGCTGCCCCAGGTAAAAGTCATACTCTCCCCAATCCCCTGCCCCAGCCCGGAGTCACCCACCACACCCTAAATCCCTCCCAGACCCTGAACTCCAGCTTAGAACCCTAACTCTGAGCCCATTCCACCACCCTTTCTCCCTCTTAGACCCCACATTCCAACCTTGAGTCCCTTCTCGCACCCTATCTCAGATTCTGCACTGCCACCTCAGCTTCCTGTCCTGAGCTCTCTTCTGCACTCCAGAGCCCTGCTCCCCAGTGTAGACCTCCCACCCCCCCACACCTAAAAGCCTCATTCCCAGCCCCATCCCAGAGGCCACACTCCAGCTGGAGCTGTCAGCCCTCTTGCACCCATCCTCCTGCCTCAACTCACAGCCCCCTCCTGCTCTCTGAATCCTTAATTTTGGTCCTACCCCAGAGCCTAGGGGACTCCACAAAGTCTAATAGCATTGGACCCCCAGAAGAGTTAATTTAACGCTGCTGCCAGCACCTTTCACTTCCACATGATGCAATGCACCACAGCATGAAAGCAGCCTGCTTTCCACTGAGGCACCCAACATGCTGCCAGCGTAGATGAGGCCCAGTTGTGATCCAACATCCCCAAATGTACGTTGTTTCATAGCCCTGGGATAAGTCCTGTGTCAGACTGACTAGCTCGTTTCCGCCTTTCTCTCTAGCACTGCTGCTGGTTCTCCACTGGGCTCCAGAAACAGAAGAAGCCCAAGAATCTAGAACCGTTGCTGTGGGCTCTTCAGTGCTGCTGAATGCATTGCCCACCAGCAAACACACAGTCATAGATCATTTGCTGTGGGAATACGTAAAAAGCTTTGAGACCAGAAATATTGTGGATTACTACAAAAGTGGAAAGAAACCTGTGATCTATACACCCTATCAAGGCAGAGTCATTATTAATGAATCCACCGGCTCCCTTTTGTTGAAAAATGTGCAAGAGACTGACAGCGGGACCTACAGAGCGACCATCAATTTGAACAAAATTGAAGCCAGAGAAACGAAATTGCTAGTCTTAGGTAAGTGAATGAGCAGAAATATTTATAAAGCAGTGAGTTCAAACATCTGGCAGTACCAAAAAATTATACTGAATAGATTGCACCAATGTGATGGAGATTGGGTACATTTCAAGGAAGCAGCTGCACAACCCAATGACCACATAAAACGCCCTTCAAATCATTTGTACCAAAATCTTTTACACCCCTGTAGGACAAGAATCCATTACTTGTGATAAGGGGATGATATTTCTAAATAAATAAAAAATAAGGTTGATATCAGAGGGAAAAACTTTTATGATGAGATCTGTTCACTCTATGCATTCAATTCTGACATTGCAGGAAAAATGTCAACACTCGTAGCTCTACCATTGTTTTGATGGAGCATTCCAATCAAAGCCCTCCTGACTTGACCCTTTACTTTTGACAGCACAACCCAACATACTGTAGCTGAAGGACAGTGACACTGACTCTAGCCACACTACATGTGTGCACCTAGACCTGAGCAAGAAATACCATTTTGCTTTCACTGATGTGCACATTAAAGTTCTGCAGCATGTAGTCAGAAGGGCCTTTATCCTTGCATATGACACAGAGAAAGTCGAAAGTGGTGATAATCCCTAGAGCCCTGCAAATTCATGGGAATACATGGGTATCTGCATCCACCAATGTGGATATAGATATCTATGGCTTATTTTTGCAGACATAGATGCAGACACAAATTTTGTATCCCCATAGGTCTCTAACAATTCCATCCCTGGTGAACTATACAACTGGACTGGAGAAAATACTGAAATATATTGCAGGGAACGCCCCACACTGATCTCTAAGGGTATGTCTACACTACCCCGCTAGTTCGAACTAGCGGGGTAATGTATGCATACCGCACTTGCTAATGAAGCCCGGGATTTGAATTTCCCGGGCTTCATTAGCATAAGCGGGGAGCCGCCATTTTTAAATCCCCGCTGCTTCGAACCCCGTGCAGCGCGGCTACACGGGGCTCGAACTAGGTAGTTCGGACTAGGTTGCCTAACGTAGTGAATACAAGCAGAGAGAGGGTAAGTTTAGAAGATAGGATACACAAAGAACAAGTTAAAAATCACTTAGGAAAGTTAGATGTCAGCAAGTCACCAGGTCCTGATGAAATGCATCCCAGGATACTCAAGGAGCTGATAGAGGAGGTATCTGAGCCTTTAGCTATGATCTTTGAAAAATCATGGCAGACAGGGGAGATTCCAGAAGACTGGAAAAGGGCAAATATTGTGCCCATCTATAAAAAGGGGAATAAGAACAACCCAGGAAATTATAGACCGGTCAGTTTAACGTCTGTCCCAGGGAAGATAATGGAGCAGGTAATTAAGGAAATCGTATGCAAACACTTGGAAAGTAATAAAGTGATAGGGAATAGCCAGCATGGGTTTGTGAAGAACAAGTCATGCCAAACTAATCTGATAGCTTTCTTTGATAAGATAACGAGCCTTGTGGATAAGGGAGAAGCGGTGGATGTCATATACCTGGACTTTAGTAAGGCATTTGATACGGTCTCGCATGATATTCTTATTGATAAACTAGGCAAATATAACTTAGATAGGGCCACGATAAGGTGGGTGCATAATTGGCTGGATAACCGTAGTCAGAGAGTTGTTGTTAACGGTGCTAAATCCTGCTGGAAAGGGATAACAAGTGGAGTTCCTCAAGGGTCTGTTTTGGGACCCGTACTATTCAATATCTTCATCAATGATGTAGATATTGGGATAGAGAGTACTCTTATTAAGTTTGCAGATGATACCAAACTGGGTGGGGTTGCGACTTCTTTGGAGGATAGGGACATAATTCAAAATGACCTTAGCAAGTTAGAGAAATGGTCAGAGGTAAACAGGATGAGGTTTAATAAAGAGAAATGCAAAGTGCTCCACTTAGGAAGGAACAATCAGTTCCATACATACAAGATGGGAAGCGACTGTCTAGGAAGGAGCATGGCGGAAAGGGATGTAGGGGTCATAGTGGACCACAAGTTGAATATGAGTCAACAGTGTGATGCTGTTGCAAAAAAAGCAAATATGATTCTAGGTTGTATCAACAGGTGTGTTGTAAGCAAAACTCGTGAAGTCATTCTGCCGCTCTATTCTGCACTAGTTAGGCCTCAGCTGGAGTACTGTGTCCAGTTCTGGGCGCCACATTTCAAGAAAGATGTGGAGAAATTGGAAAGGGTACAGAGAAGAGCGACAAGAATGATTAAAGGTCTAGAGAACATGACCTATGAAGCCAGGCTTCATGAACTGGGCTTGTTTAGTTTGGAAAAAAGAAGATTAAGGGGGGACATGATAGCGGTTTTCAAATATCTAAAAGGGTGTCACAAGGAGGAAGGCGAAAATTTGTTCCTCTTGGTTTCTGCGGACAGGACAAGGAGTAATGGGCTTAAAGTGCAGCAGGGGAGGTTTAGATTGGACATTAGGAAAAAATTCCTAACTGTCAGGGTGGTCAAATATTGGAATAAATTGCCAAGGGAGGTTGTGGAATCTCCCTCTCTGGAGATATTTAAGAACAGGTTAGATAGACATCTGTCAGGGATGGTGTAGACGGAGCTTGATCCTGCCTTGAGGGCGGGGGGCTGGACTCGATGACCTCTCGAGGTCCCTTCCAGTCCTATTATTCTATGATTCTATGATTCTATGATACTGTTACTCTTCGTGAAATGAGGTGTACCGGTAGTTCGGAATAGGCACCCTAGTCCGAACTACCTAGTTCGAGCCCCGTGAAGCCGCGCTGCACGGGGTTCGAAGCAGCGGGGATTTAAAAATGGCGGTTCCCCGCTTATGCTAATGAAGCCCGGGAAATTCAAATCCCGGGCTTCATTAGCAAGTGCGGTATGCATACATTACCCTCCTAGTTCGAACTAGGAGGGTAGTGTAGACATACCCTAAGAGCTGACTAACTAAGTTATAATTCTATAAGGACTATATGATTCTAGATTAAGAAATGTGTAGTTGGGTTAGAGGAAAGGCTTAAAGAGACAAATGAAACTTAGAAAGGTTGAATGACAGTGATGTTTAAAAAAACCTCCCTCAAAACTCAGTATTTCTGAACTCTTACACTGAGGATAACCTAAGATATGAAGTTTAGACATGAGTGACAAGATATATATTAAGTGACTAATAGCCTACTTCACTGCATGTTAGAGGATTTCACAAGTTTTAAGAATATACCCTTCATATAGACAAGTAGATCTAATTGATTGATTTCAGTGCCTGAATATGGATGTAAGTGCCTGACTTTAGGTATTCAAGCTTGTACATTTCAACCAGGACTTTTAAATGTACATAATCTCATTCTCCTCCCCAGAGCCTGTACACGAAGCTCATCTACAGATAAATTCTACTGTGATAGGTTCTTCCGTTGAATTATCCTGCAAGGTGCCAGCTGGTAGAGTACGAGCTATTGATTGGAAGAAAGATGGGAAGCCCCTCCCCAGGAACAAATGTTACTATTTCTCTGAAGACTTCACTGTTTTGTACATATCAGAAGCTCAGAAGTCAGATTGTGGATCCTTTTCTTGCAATGCCAGCAATGAGATCAGCTGGCGGGAAACCTCAGTGAATTTGACCATTGAGGGTGAGTGTTGCATTAGCACTTTTGATTGTAAACCCCTTACTACGGTTAGTGCCAAACCTGACGCTTAGCAGTGCCATTGTATCCAGTAGCTGAGTGGTTAGAACAGGTATGACTGCTCTTCCAATCATCTTGCTGTGGGAGGAGGTAATTGAATCTAGGTCTCCCATGTCCCACATGAATGCACTAACCCCTGGGCTAAAAGTTTGAGCTGAGTGGCACCTGAGTCATATTTTGATGGGACCCAAACTCAGCCTCAGAGCACACCTACATGATTAAGGCCCATAGGTGAATTGGGTGGGTGAACACCCCTCTTCTCTGGTTTGTGAATTACACTGGAACTGAGGTGGGAGACAGGCACTTCAATGACTAGAAGCAGACAATTGTGTGTGTTCCCTGCAGCAGTAATGTAGGTGTCCAGGGCACTTTTAACCTGAAAATTATGTGCCAAGTGAGTTGAAGTGTCTACAGGTTCAGTGGGAATACTTTGGATCATAGGAGAGCCTGGAGAGCCTAAAACTAGGACTTCTGGGGTTTAGGCAACTAAACTTTGTTAATCTAAACCCATGCCTAAACACACAATTCAAGTAACTGCTTGCCAGTGGATTGGAGCAACCACTGCTAGGTTGTCAAGGGAGCAGCAGATGCTCAGCATCTGTAAAATATCCTTTGGATTTCTTTAGTTGCCATAATATGGATTTAGGTGCCTAATTTTAGCAGCCCAGGGTTGTCCATGTTGAGCATAGGCTACTTGTGTAGTAAGGCACGACAATGAGTAGTAGGGGCAGATTTTGGCTCTGAAAAACTACAACATCAAGGTGATTTAGGCAGACAAGTGACATAGTAATTTAAAAACAAATCTTTCAAGCACAATAGGAAACCTAGGAAAAGCTTGGAGACATGAGTAACACATGGCTCCTCTAGGAAGAGCTCTGCATATCCACTTTTTATCCATGGCTAGTGGAGCAGATAGTGAAGCAGATGCTCATGCAGAGCTTTCTTCTTTTCCCCTCCCCACCTGGCAAAAGAGAAAAAGTGAAACTACGCCCTAAATCTCCTTGTAGGGAGGGCCAAGTGCTGACTGCCTGTCTCCCCAACCCCGCCTGGTGAACACTGATTTGCAAAGCTCCCCGCACACTGTTAAAAAGGACAGCAGTCTCCACAAGTATGGAAACCCAACAGGTAGCCCTGGTCCTCCCCCCACACTCTCATTCCATATCTAGGAACAGAAACGGCAGCGCTCAGAAAAGACTAATAATAAAACAGAAAATGTGACAACCCCCTTACACACAAACACTCCCCGCTGCTGCCGGGCTCTTCCCTGCATCACCCGGTCCCCTCCTTGCTCTTCTGTGCTCCACCCTCCCCTGATTTCTTCTGTCGATACAAGTACAATCTGGATCACAGATTGCAGATCCAATAGGCAGTTGAGCCTAGTGGATGCAGATGCACCTTTCAGTATCTGCGCAGAACTCTACCTCTAAGCATCAGGTTTGGCAATTCATCATCACATTCACAGCACATCAGAGTCCTCACTCGCATCAAGCATCTTCCCTCACAATAGATCCAGTTAATTCCTGTTCATTTCTCATTCTGAATGCTCACTGACCACAGGTAACACTTAGGGGCTCTTCAAAGGAAATTCTACAGGAAGATCTCAACATAGCTTTGAAAGTTTTGCTCCCCCTGCCAGGTGTCAGAGTTTAACAATGTCTTCATTAATTATTATTCATTTATATTCATGTAGTGACTGAGCACCTCAGTCACAGAACTAGAATGCAGCCCCAAAGGGCTTCCTTTTCATTGCATCTCAGATCTCAGCTAGAAGGTTTATCCCCACTTTAGTCCTTAGGACACTGAAGTGCAGAGAAGAGGAAATTGTACTTATGCTGTCCTTCAAGCCGAAAGGAAGAAGCAAGAAAAATGGAACAGCTTTCAGTCCCTGCTCCGTCACTTTTGTCCTTCTCTTGTTGGCTTTCCAGTGATTGTTTGGATTTGTGTTGTCCATATTATAGGTATCGTGCCAGCCCTAAAGAATACACTGAAAATTTCTACTATTGCTCTTGCTATTGCAATATCATTGGCTGCTGGATCTGGCTTGGGCTTCACTATCTTGTGCTGTCAATCACAAAATAAAAAAATCAGTAAGTATGTCAGCTCCTTTCTTTTCAATCTTGGACAGTGTGTGTATTGCAGATAAACCCAACATGTGCTTAATTTCTCCTCTGTAAAAAAACGTAGTTAACTGAGTAGAGTTGATAGCAAAAAGGTATGTGGTCTTCTGGCAGTATCTCATAGGACTCTACATGCCTGTAGCAGAACACTCAGTTATCTTCCCTGTACTTCACTTTTCATGTTCACATCTGATTAGATTTCTCTGAGAAATTCCAAAGCTTCAATATTCCAAGGCCAAGGTTCCTAATGCTAGTATCTGAAATCCATGAGGAGGCTCCTCCTATTGAGGGCAACAGAACTTGTGCTACTTTCTTACAATGATGATATGGATCTCCATTGTACACTGCTTGAGATCTTCTGATGAGGCCTTTATTATTATAATTCCCATGCCAGTGCCCCATCCACCAGCCCTTGTTGTTTTTATTAACCTTAAATACTGATCAGCCTTTTCCTTTCCTTCCATTCCGCTCTTCCCCAAATCCTCTTAGTATCAAACCTAGAGCACAGAGGAGGTGTCACTCACTAATGTATCTGTTGCTTTCGTAGAGGGAGAATTATGGAGATGGCTTGTCGTGGTCATCCATGGGCTCGTGTGTGTTTCATCCATCCTGATGTTTGCTGCTGCTCTCCTCTGGGTGTGGGAAGAAGGTAGGCCCCCTTGGTTCTTGAATTAAAGGGTGCACGTGTTTGACCGTGAAGCAGTGAATGAGGCAAAGGGAACAGACTGTGGAAGAAAGGTGGAAAATACTCATAATCAAAGCTTCAGCTCTAGATACAAAAATCAAAAGCACCTTATTAATATCAGACCTGGAAAACTGATAGGCAGGATGTCACACTGTCGGATGAGTTATGTTGGCTACAGAATCATAAAAATCAGAATAGTGATAGAAATGTAGCCGTGTTAGTCTGGGGTAGTTGAAGCAAAATGCAGGACAATGTAGCACTTTAAAGACTAACAAGATGGTTTATTAGATGATGAGCTTTCGTGGGCCAGACCCACTTCCTCAGATCAAATAGTGGAAGAACTTCTTCCACTATTTGATCTGAGGAAGTGGGTCTGGCCCACGAAAGCTCATCATCTAATAAACCATCTTGTTAGTCTTTAAAGTGCTACATTGTCCTGCATTTTGATAAAAATCAGAATAAGGGATGAGGGGCCAGAAAGAAGGCAGGAGGACACTTGGGAGATTTTAAATTAAAGCTCCATAAAAAATAAAGCTCCAAGAAGCACTTACTCCCAAAGGTTGGGAACCACTTTTCCATCCCTGGCTCCTCCTTCATCTGACTGCAGCCACAGAGCCTAACTTTTCCAAGTGTGTCCATAATAGATATGGGATTACATGAGGGTACAATCACAGCACTCATAGACCCACTCCTATGTCCTAAAATGGAGTCAAACAGCCACTGGTAAATAAATCCACCCTGGGTGGAGAACTGTGTCCCATAGATGTGTGCCCAGGTCTCCAATTTTATCAAGAAAGAAAGTTGGTTCCTCTCCCTCCCATGTTGCTGTCCTGACCTCAACACAGGACAGTACCAGTATTGTGGATAGCACTTAAACACAACTTCATACATGTGTTCTCAGCCCATTAAAATGAGTAGGACTTAAATTTGTATTTAAAATTACATATGTGCTTAAATCTATTTGCAAATTGGGGCCCGCAACCTATTTGGCATGCTCCATTCCCCCAACCTGCCCTATGGCCATGCCATACAATTGGGAACAAGGAACTTTGATTCTGTTAGTCCCTTATTAGCTTAAACTGGTTTTTAAAGATAGATTAGTGGGGTTTTTTATAACTTTCCCTCCTTGTTGCATTACTGCAGGGTGGATTTAACATTGTTTGGGTAATTACATTTCCACAAAATATTGTGTTTGGATATTTCACATCTAACCTTAAATAGGAATCTCTTGGTTCTAGAATGCCTGAGGATAGGACGTTCATTACTGATATGTATTCCCATCCTTAGTTATGGAAATATGTTTGGATAAAAGAACTGTAAGGTGGATAGAAAGTTTGTAGATTGTCAGACCCAACGGGTAGTGATCAATGGCTCAATGTCTGTCTGGCGGTCACTTTCAAGCAGAGTGCCCCAAGGATCGGTTCTGGGGTTGGTTTTATTCAACATCTTCATTAATGACCTGGCTGAGGGGATGGATTGCACCCTCAACAAGTTTGTGGATGACACTAAGCTAGGGGGAGAGGTAGATATGTTGCAGGGCAAGGGTAGGGTCCAGAGTAACCTGGACAAATTAGAAGATTGGGCCAAAAGAAATCTGATGAGGTTCAATAAGGAGAAGTGCAGAGTCCTGCACTTGGGACAGAAGAATCCAAAGCTGGTTACAGGCTGGGGATCATCTGTCTAAGTAGCAGTTCAGCAGAACACAACCTGGGGATTACAGTGGATGAGAAGCTGGATATGAGTCAACAGGGTGCCCTTGTAGCCAAGAAGACTAATGGCATATTAGAGTGCATTAGAAAGAGCATTGCCAGCAGATCTAGAGACGTGATTATTCCCCTTTATTCAGCTCTGGTGAGGCCACATCTGAAATATTGCGTCGAATTTTGGGTCCCCCCCCACAGCAGAAAGGATGTGGTTGCGTTAGAGACGGTTGAGTGGAGGGCCACCAAAATGATTAGGGGTCTGAAGCACTTTATCTATGAGGAAAGACTGAGGGATTTGGGTTTATTTAGTCTGCAGAACAGAAGAGTGAGGGGGGATTTGAGAGCAGCCTTCAACTTCCTGAAGGGAGATTACAAAGAGGCTGGAGAAAGGCTGGTCTCAGTAATGACGGATGGCAGAACGAGGATCAATGGTCTCAAGTTACAGTGCGGGAGGTCTAGGTTGGACATTATGAAAAGCTATTTCCCTAGGAGGGTGGGGAAGCACTGGGATGGGTTCCCTAGGGAGGTGGTAGTGGAATCTCCATCCCTAGAGGTTTTTAAGTCCCAGCTTGACAAAGTTCTGGCTAAGTTGATTTAGTTGGGATTGGTCCTGCTTTGGGCAGGGGGCTGGACTCGATGACCTCCTCCAGCCCTAGGATTCTATGAACTCCAGCGGAGCAGGTTTGGCTCGGTAGTTACTGAATTACAGTGAAGCAGGATTAATCAATTAATTGTGTCTCTAAGCAAGACCCAATACTGCTACTTACTCCACCCTGGCAGATCCCCACGGGGCCCTTTTTGATTGCAGGGTTGTGCCCATGCTCAGTGATTGGCAGGAGCAGAGCATTAACTGTAGCTACAGCAGTTCTAGTTCCATTCCTTGTTTGTGCACAGGTCTCTCCACAGCCCTTACGTTGTGTATGGTCTTCCTCACGTGGGTGATCATGGTAACACTTCTCATAAGCGCCGTTCTGGCGACTTGTCCCCAACACCTTGAGAAATTTAAAGAGAAAACAGGTGAGTAATATGTGGATTTTACATATATTTGTGACATTTAAGAAAAGGTTAGACAAACATCTGTGTAATTACTCCTGCCTCACTGTGGGGAGATGGACAAGAGGACCTCTTCTAGCCCTATGTGTCTAGGATTCACAGGGTGAGTGGTGTAGCTGTAATGTATTATAGCAATTATTGTTGGCTATGTGATACATTTCTTGAAATGCTGAGCTTTGTTATCACTCTTGACACCAACTGCATTAACCAGACATCCCCAATTAGCAGCCTGAAACCTGGTTCTTCCTGTTCCAATTGGCCTCCTATGAGCTTAACTCTTGTTGAAGCTAGTAGATTTCTATGTGCCCATCAGAGATGCTAGGTATATGCTCAGGGCGACTTCTCCTATGGCTGCACGGCTACTTTTAGCACAGCAGCGTGATGAGAGTTAGTGCAGGTCTGTCACCTCGAGCTGGGAATCACACCTTCGCTCACAGTATAGACACGATTCTTGAGGTGACCCATGGCGAGTGTCAGCTCATGAGACTCCCATGAAGAAAGTAGCACCACTATGTTGAGGGCAAAGTTTTGGCTGTGTGAAAGCATGGCTAGTGGGAGAAGGTACAAGGAAATGTTTCACCCCTCACCTTGCACATCTTTCAAGCAGCCACACACAATACTGACCCAGCAGCTAGGGCAAAACTCCACAACTGGCAGGATGGCATCACATCTCCTGAGCAACTGTTGGTATTTGGCAGCAGGCAACAGACGAAATGCACTTTGCACTTTTCTTCCTTGCTGGCTGAGATTTGACAATGTTTGCCCGTACTTGCTTTGCTGTAAAACGTAAAACAAAGAAACTGTATGTATAGCTGGTGTATCCGCACATGACATGTTACAAGCCTCAAACCATTGCAGACATGTTGACTTCTGCTGCTATTTGCTTCACGGGAGTCTCATGAGCTGACACTTGCCATGGGTCACCTCAAGAATCAGGTTCCAAAGGTTTTTGCAATTGTACAGGAAGAAGCCAACAGAAAAAACAATCTTCTTCGACCTTCATGTGCATCAATCAGATAATGCAGCATTTTCTTACTTCTTTTCTCTTTCCAAGTGTACCGGGTCCTTCTGGATATTGCAGCTCCAGGAGGAATGATTCTAGTTGTGTTGTTTGCCATCTTCCTTACAGAGAACATCCAGCATCTCCAAAGTAAGCCCTCATCCTACTCTCATTAAAAAGTATATGCATGCTTTCCTGCAAGGAATTTTTTTTAAAGGAACTCTTAGTTAATATACAGACTCACTACTAGTTTTCTGTGCAGTTGAATTTTATATTTGTTGTGAAATAGAGATTTCAAGTCCCCTGCAGCCCACATTACCTGAGAATCTCCATAGCATTCAATGCTACAGGGACCCGTGGGCACAGCACATCCTCTCCCATTTCCTGCTCTGTCCCCTTCTATAGCCAGGCTTGCAAAGTGGCTTGAATAGGACTGTTTATGCCAGCCACATGCAGTGCTGTGACAAGAGAATTGTCTCTTCCCCAGCTGCAAGGTTTCTACAGCCCCCAATCCCCAGCCATCATGGAACCCAGCATTCCAAGTACAGAAGCCTCCCCCTCCCGCAAGCAAATAAATTAGTGACGTGGTATTTTCTTCCTTTCTTCTTTTGACCTCCAGGAAAAGGCTGCTCACCAGTTTTTGGCAGCACAGATGCCATCCTTATTGTGGCTGCAATTTCTCTTCTTATTCTTCTAGCACTCTTCATGTGGTGTAAGTATCAACCCCTCATTTCATGTGTTTTTAAACCTTTTTTAAAAAAAATCACTGTTACATCATATTGCACCACCCATTTTATATATTCCTTATTTCTCCAGGAGTTATGAAGAAAAAGGGAAACTTTATAAAGTAAATTAGAGGGCAAGTAGATGAAATATATAGCCCATCTACTATCAATTTGTGTGAGCTGGGCTGGCAAGAAAGGAATTAAAGGAAGAACCAGGTGATGGGCAAAGAGAGGCAATAATGAAGGGGAAAAGGGACTGTTGTGCTGGAAGGGGCCAGATCCCTTCCAATTCAAAATGATTTTATTGTCAGAGTTTCTGATACGTGGTGTATGAGCATATAAAAATCCTTAACTTCAAAACATAGAGATTTCATTTGATTAGGAAAGGGAAATAATAATAAAGGAAATGGAGGCAGGCATGGCTTGATTATACCAAATGAAAAAAAACCCCTAATAATTTCAGCTGCACCTGCTTTACAAAAACATTTTGCAAGTCTTCCTGTTTTCTCTAATACTGAGGCAAGACAATCGTCTCCTGGAATTTGGATCCCAGAACCACTTTCTGAAGGGCTCTAGTTTCACTCTCATGCCACTGAGCTATGCCTCATAGGTGCCCCTGGTGACTTACTCTCTGTAACATGTTTTTTCTTGCACTGGTTTTGATACGCATATATAGCACTAAGCAGGCTTAATCAATGTACACTTTCCAGATCACTGCAGGAAAAAAAGCCAAGAACACAATCCTCAAGAAGACGAGCCTGCCACCACAGTAAGGATGAAGTACCTCAGAAAACTTTTTAATTGGACTTTTAAAATATCCGCATTGGGTCTCGCTAGTGTAACAAGATCCAAGAGTTCCCTCAATTCATCCAGAACTTCTCTGAGCTTCCAGAACTTCCAAACATTGTATCATGTCTTATGCAAATACAGAGTTACATGCTTAACTATTTCACATGTAACTGAAAAGCTGAGACTATGTGGAAGCATACATAATACTGTAATAGAGCTGATCCCACCATCCTGGCTACAGCCTGCTGTTTTCGCAAGTAATGCCATTGGGTTTTTCATGACCTGCTGCTCAGGAGTTTCCCGAATGTTGCATCTGATCCGGATAACACTGCATCCAGGACTACAGTGTCTCTAATACAGTGAGACTTGCTGTCTGTCGCTTCCTGCGGCTCCTATTGGCCAGGAATGGTGGGAGCTGCTGGCAGGTGCCGTCCACGGACTGCAGGTTACCAACCATTGTTTTACCACCATGTCTGGACATCAGCTCAGTAGTGACTACACGCTAGATTGAAGAGGTTGAATGACAATACTGGATTTCCCCTGCAATTGAGCAATAGCCACTTGCACTCTTAGTCTTGGAAGGAGCTGCAGCTCAAAGAAACACCAGTGCTAGTTCTGGCTGTACGCGTTTGCTTCCCGGAGTTGATCTCAGCAAGCTCGATGACACCCTTTGCTGTTTGAGAATGGTCAGGCACTAGCTCTTGGAGGATGTTCCTTTGTCATCCAGGCCTGGAGGTAAGGTGTGAAGAAATCAAAGGTGCAGCACAGAAGAGTAATCAGCAAAAATCTCATTGCATAATTGAAAAGAGATTAATTTCATTTGTCACAAAACTCTGCCAGGGCCTTTCTGGGACATTGTTCGTGACAAAATTAAGCTAAGGGATTCCAGAGCTATGAATTGCAGGTTGTCAGTATTTTTTAAAAATACAAACTCTTAAAAGATAAAACTAATTCTAAAAACAGCAAGAGAAATATAATCCAAAGCAAGCAGCAAACAAGTTATTGAATTTAGAAATAATGCATCTAGTGTCAGCATTTGCAACTGATTCAATGTAAAAGGATAGCCAAGGCAGCTGATAATTTGCAAGTTCCCTGCACCTAGATTAGAAATGTGTAGTTTGAGTTTACTTCCTATTGGAGAGATATTAACTGAAACTTGGCTTGAGCTAAATACAATTTCAGACTTGAAGATTATCAAGTTAACAGATAGTAATCTCAAATTATTAGCCTCCTGCTCTGAATTCTCTGCTCCTGTACTCTACAGTCACAGGGCACATCCTAGTCCCAGCCTTCGCAATATATTGCCCAGCTCTTTCAAATCAGAACATAGTAAACTGCCACACGGAGGGATGATTACTAGTATGGCTCAGACCCGGAGCTCTCTAAGTTGCTGGAACAATTCTGTCTTATCATAAAGACTCCTGTTCAAATCCCACCAGCATCAGATATATAGTAGCCCAATGTCTGTGAGGGTATGTCTACACTACTCCCCTAGTTCGAACTGGGGGGGGGGGGGGTAATGTAGTCATACGGAGTTGCAAATGAAGCCCGGGATTTGAATTTCCCGGGCTTCATTTACATAAAGCCGGCCAGCTGTACATCTCGTGGAACGAGGAAATGCTGGCTGTTCCCTCTGGGCGGTGCTGTTGAGGAAATGCTGGCTGTTCCCTCTGGGCGGTGCTGTTGAGGAAATGCTGGCTGTTCCCTCTGGGCGGTGCTGTTGCTGAAATGCTGGCTGTTCCCTCTGGGCAGCCTGTGTTGCATGGGGAGTGTGGGCCCAAACGGTGGCTTGCTCCCCCATGATGGCCCGTCTAAGCAGCGCAAAACTCAGCCGAGCGTCCCACCCCCCTGGCCATGAATGTCACCACCCTGCCCTCCTTCGCCTCCCGCCATGGGGCTCGGCTGACTTCTGCGCCGTTTAGCCAGGCCACCGCGTGGGAACAAGCAGCGCAAGCAACCGTTTGGGCTCCACACTCCGCATGCAGCACGAGGAGTGCAGAGCCCAAAAGGCCATTTGGGCCCCGCGGTCCCCCGAGTGAGAGGCAGGAGGGGGAGGAGAGCTGAGAGAGAGAGGGGGAGAGGCAGGAGGAAGAGGAAGAGGAGGAGAGAGACTGGTGGCTCAGGAGAGAAGACGGACATGGAGGAGAGACCTGAAAATCCCGTCTTATGATGGGCTAATTGGCTAGTTTTTATAGAAATACATAGAGAAAGGTGCAAAGAAAATGGCACATACTGTAGTAGAGAACAACACTGCTGAACTGTTAGTCATTCAAAAAGAAGCTGGTCCATAGAGCAGTTCTGTAAAATGTGTTTCATTGAGTTTTTGCACAACCTTAATTGTTCTCAAGACTCACTGGAGAGCAGAGCTGTTCAGATAACATGAGGACAATCTTTTGAAACTCCTTCTTCCTTGCATGTCTCAGGAATGTGCTCCTATTACAACATACTATGTAATATTAGGGCCAGGTCTGCAGCAGTGGCTCAGCTCTGCTTGCAATAACTGAGGGGAATATGTAGGAAAAATGCTTTCAACTCCCAATTTTGACATCCCGGATTCTGTAGGATGTTGGGGGATATTTTGGGTCCCTAGCTGAATTTAGAGTAGCATAAGGATTGTTTTGTTATACCCGTCGGAATGGTGGCCCTAGAAGTGCAAGTTGTACACCACAGGCACAATAGGTACATCCCTAGGGTCACAGACCCTGAGGATACCTGGTAACACCAGAATCTTAGCAGTCTTTTAAAAACAGGTTTTGCTCTCTCATGGCTGGAAAGAAAAGCTTGAAAACATGAGCCTAGTATTAGTGATAGAGTGATGTCTACCTGAGTCTGCAGAGAGCCTATAACAACAGGTCTGTGAGCTTGGCTAGAGGGTCGGTCAGTTAGGGGCAAGGTGAGACGTAAATCTAGCCCACACTGGCCAGCTGGTCACCAAGTGTCCATGTGACCTGCACTACCTGCCTCACTTAGCTCTGGAGCGTTAACACTGAAATCCACTGCTCCCTGCTGACAGAACCCAAGGGTTTCTCTGTGAAGGGGCCCAGCTGTTGCCTCTTAGCAAAGTTCTGATGGTGGTGGCAAGGGCCTTACACAGGGTACATGCCTGATGGTTGGGGCTGAATCCTCCCTCCTACTAAGAAGGCCCCAGAAGGAGTGGGGAGTCTAGGGGCTAAGGAGACTACATCCTTCCAGAAGAGGAGAAGTGGTGGCTGCCCTACGAGCCCAACAGGTTGCTTGTGTGAAACACCTGCCACTATTTCCTCAAGTAGGGTGAGGGACATGGTGGGACTCCATAGGGACACCAATTGCCGCAATCTGGCCCTGACACTCTAGGGGCCCCTCTGCCAGCCACAGATCAAAGTGCTCAAGTCCTTTCCCTTTTTACTGTTATCTCCCTTAGGTGCAGCTGGGGGAGCGGGTAGTATGGAGCTGTCTCTGCCATCAGATTCTTTTACCTCAGAGGATGCCCCACCCGGCACTTCAGGGCAGCTCTCTGAGTGTGGTGCTGACTAAGCACCACAAAGTGGTGGAATGGGAGCAGAGGACTCTTCCTGTATCTGTTTATGGTGTCTTTAGTGCATGGTTTCTCTCTGTGTTCGTGTAAAGGCCATAATGTGTATCACGATGACCATTTTTATTTATTCTTATTCTAGCTCAGTCCTGGGATGGCAAGAGCTGCAGTACTGACCAGAAAGCGAGCACGGCTGAAGGGAAGCCTGAGGTAATAGCTAACACAGCAGAACACATTTCAAAAGTTTTAACATCTTCATTGTTTTTCCTATGTAGGAACCGTTAAATGAGAGTCCAGAAGCTGAAAGCTCCACATAAAGGTATTATCCTCCAGGTCAGTAGTTCTCAGGTGGGAGCATGAGGCAGTGTAAAAAGGCATCAGAGCTTAGAGTAGAACACATTTTCAGTTTAAAACTGAATTTTTAATCCTCCCTCCCAACAAAGCTACAAGGATCTGCTTGACATTTGGAATGCTCATTCTAGACTCAGGATAGAGTTTGTAACACAGATTTGGAGTCTCATAACCAGGTGCTTGACATACCGCTACCCTCAAAAGAGGACCCATTAAAACAATCCTGTGTTTTTGTGTGAAGAGATAGTGATTGAGGAGGAGACCAAGACACTTGGAGGGCAAGCGATCTCGTCTCTCCCTGCCCCTCAAGAGCACTTTTTCCCCTAGAAGGAAGTCACCTAGGGTATGTCTAGACTACAGGGTTTTGTCGACAAAACTGTACCCGAGTCTACACTACCACCGAGTTCTGTCGACATATCGTCAACAGAACTCAGCAGTTGTCGACAGCAGTAAACCTCATTCTACGAGGAATAATGCCTTTTGTTGACAGAGTTCTGTCGACAGAAGGCATTATTGCATCTACACTGTCCTTTGCGTCTACACTCTCATGTTGACAAAGAGGCTTGCTTTGTCAACAGAACTGGATGTAGTTTAAATGCTCTTTGTCAACAGAAGCTTTGTCGACAGTATCTTCGACAAAGGCTCTAGTCTAGTCCATACTCCTACAGTGGAAGAAAGGATGGAAAGTAAGGGTGAACGCCAGGCTCCACTAAAGTCAAGAGGAGTTTCGCACCTAATTTGGGATTTCACCCTAGGTCTCTGCTAGGGGCAAGTCTACACCAGAGTGCTATATTGTCACAGCAGCACAGATGCAGCTGTTGTGCTGTGATACACCTGGTGAAGATGCCCTATGCCATCAGCGCAATTCTTGCACCTCCACGAGAGGTGGAAGCTCTGTTGATCAGACAGTACCTCCTGCCAACACAATGCCAGCGTGGATAGTGCTTAGATCACTGTAATTTATGTCGCTTGGGGTGTGGATCTTTTTCACACCCCCTGAACAATATAGGAACAGAATCTCCCCTAAGAACGTTACAGTGCAGTTCAACCTTTAACAGGTCTGCTTTTTTTGCCTGTAAAGTGCACACATTAGAGAGGGAGCCTCTGAAGTTATGCCCCCCTGCAATAAAAACCCCACAGCACTGAATCACAGAGCCCAGCTCAAGAGACTTGAGCTTGCAGTGCCACACACAGCAGTGTGGATATTTGGGGAGTGGGTTCTGAGACCCAGCCCTCATAGCGTTTCAGAGCCAGATAGTGTGCCTGTGTCAGCTGAGCTGGATCAGGTGCAGATATGCTGTCAGCTTCACTAGCAACTAGGCCAAATAGTTCTCTTTAGATTTTTGTCCCAAATGTTTTCTTAACTCCATGGGTATGTCTACATTCAGAGGGGAAAGGAAGCAGGTGTGCCCTGGCGCGCAGCTCCATCAAGAGCAGAGTGAGCTGCGGCACAAGCCAGCAGGGAGCTATGGAAAGACCTACCAGGGACCCAGGTTGCAATAGGACAGTACCTGTAAGAAGTGTTAAGTTACTTTCACCTCTGTCTATGCTGCACAGCTTTCAATGGCAAGGCTGTCTCAACACTGCCATGTAGCTAAAAGGCAGCGTGCCTGATCGTTGTTTGTTGGCACTTTTGCCAACAGAATACTTCCATTCCCTGAGGGAGGCTCCCTTTGTCAACAAGAAAGCATTTCTGCCAAGAGAGCTGTCCGGTATGTAGGACAGGTTGGGGCAGCCCTCCCAGGCTCCATTCTCTGCAGAACCTCTTTTCTCTTCTCTCCTCACTAGAAGCGTTTGCTTTTTAAGTGCTAGAAATGGGAGTGTACGAAAACTAAATCAAAATGAAAATTGCAATTCAGAAGTAAACCAACAGAAACTTTTCCACATTCTTTAGAAAGGGAAGACAATGATGAACTGCTAGAATTGGATACCTTGACAAAGGGGATGCAAGTGCAAGACTTAGGGAGGAGACACTGCTGGGACTTTTCCCAGTGTTGTTGGGCAGAAAGATGGAAAAATCTTACACAAATGCTCTTTTGTGGATGGACAGTGTGATGGTGTATCCATAGAGTCCAAGGCCAGACGGGACCGTTATGACAGTCTAGTCTGACCTTCTGAATGTCACAGGCCCTAGAACTTCCCCAAAATAATTCCAAGAGCAGATCTTTTACAACACTTAAAATAACCTGGTGAGTTGTGAGCATGATGGTGCATAGAGCGTGTTGATAGTGCAAATGAGTGTATGAGATGTGGATGGTGCAATGGTGTGTTGGGATGTGTGCGCATTTTGGTGTGTGATTGTGTGTGCAAATGGGTGTGTGTAAGCTCTACGCTCTTTTAAACACAAGAGTGGAATCCATTGAATGACGTAATAGAAGACAGGCTGGAAAGTCAGAAAGCTGAAGCCAATGATTCTGATAGAGTTTTATATATAACCTTCTTGACATCTTATTACTTAGCTTTTTATCTTTTAAAAAGGTGCATGTTTACTAGCTTGGCCTAGATTTTGTTTCCAGAGATAGCATTGTGTAAGTTCCCCCTTAGCTTGCTTTTATTACCATTAGCACTGTTTGCCGTACCATCATTGCTTGCCATAAATAGAAACAGAGGTGGCTAATTTCCATTTTGGTAAAAATGGCTAGCCACTGCTTTGTTGCTTGCAGAACTTCAGTAACCCAGGCCCAGATCCTGCAAGGCATTTAGGTCAACGGGACTTAGGCTCCTTTGAGATCTGAACTCCAGTTTTTATGTATTGTCAATATTTAAAAAAAAAAAAACCCAAAACATTCTGCTCCCCCATTTTGCTTATAACAGCTCTATTTGTATTTTCATTTAATACTTTAGCGTGTTTTCTGTTTTGGTCTCCTGGGCCTTTTTCCGATCGCTGCTTAGAGGGTCAGAAAGGAATTTCCCAGAGTTTTTCCCCTCTTTAAAAAGAGGGGTTTTCCCTCTGGGTTTTCGCCTTTCTCAGGAGAACTTCTCAGAGCTAAAACTATATCTTGCTAACTTGGCTAAAAATATTCACTGCCAATTGAGCTCAATAAAAATTTCATTTTTATAACAACCTATATGTAGTGTCTTTTCTTTCATTTGTAACCTCACCCCCTTGACAGTCTGACCACAAACGTGCCTGAGAAAAGGATTGAACAGAACATCCATCTGAGTACATGTAACACTTTTGAAAAAAAACTGGCTCCACTCAGCCAAACTGGAGCAGAGGAGCCTTTCCCAGGCAGAACACACCTATTCCCAGGACCCCTTGTAACATGGTAAAATTTTAGACTTGACCATGCGGCATCAAACCAGAGTTTCCTGTTCCATGACAGATAGTGGCTACAAACATAACGTATGTTACCCATGTTATACAAGGTATTCACTCAACATCTGGGTGAAAGTGCTGCTTGCACCATGACCAGCATTTTCTTCTTGGGTTTCATATTAGAACATAAACTAAGTTGCTCCGGGGGCTGCCTGGGAAGTTATTTACTGTACCTGCAGGTAGGTTGGTACACCTGAGCTCCTTTTCCCCTCCTCTGCATGGCTGGCAGGTGGAGAAAGACTCTGGCCTCCCTGCCCCTTTGATGCATTGTGGTTGGGCATCAGAAAATAGAGTGGGAGTGGTTAGCCAACAGTTTAAGAGGATGTAAAATGACAGGATTCCACCTAAACTACCTGCTACATTTTGAGTCGCTACAGTAGGAAGTTGAGCAGGTGCTAAGTGGTTCTGGAAGCACAACTGGCTACTAGCCCAAAAGAGAGACTCCTTTCTTCCAAGAAAGTAAAATCATTCACGAACAGCCTGACAGAAAGAAATGGTGTTGTCACGTTACTGGATTTTGAGGGGAGCAGCCAGATTACTGATGCACCCATAAGTGGGGGTGTTGGCCCCAAAAATGGTATAAAAGGGGGCCAAGTGGGGTGTTGAATAGAAGCTCACTGTCTGCTAATCCTATGTACGATAGTCATGTGATTGTATAATGTCTGTGTGTGTAGTTACTGAATATTTCTCTGCATGTGGTTGAGCAGTGGGCAGTGCCTGGCCTATGGACATGCTAATCAGTGAGGCCCTGTGGGACAATGGCACTCAATGGGCCAAGGACACACCTGAAGACTGAGTGGTGACCCATACCTAAGGGCTACCAGCAGGGAACACAGGAATAAGCCATGGGCCAGGTGACCTGCTGTAGCCAAGAAGAGACCAGGAAGGAGGTATAAAGAGGCCATGTAGTGGACTCCATCTTGGTCTTCAGCTCAGCACTTCAATCCCTGCACTGCTGCCTCTGGAATGAAGAGCCGGAAAGACCTGTGAACCCATCCTGATGCTAGGATGTGCAACAATGACTCTTAAGCCAGCAGCTGTAACATCTCTGCTAGAGCCTGCATCGAGGACTGGGAGATTCGATGCATGTAATGTATGATTCTTTAGCAACCTCACTCTCATGCTTTTCTTTCTTGTGGTAATAAACCTTTAGAGGATAGATTCTAAAGGATTGGCTCAGCGTGATTTGTGGGTAAGGTCCAGAGGGTAAATTGACCAGATCTGTGGCTGGTTTCTTGGAACCGGACAGAACTTGTTCGGGGTAGGTGGGATTGGGTTCTAAGACCCCGCACCGGTGTATGAGGCCCGGGGCCACCTGGGGCACAGATATTGCTGGGGTGTTGGAGGGGTTTTGATCGTGAGGTTTCAGGTGGGCAGCTGAAGCGCTCTGTGGGACTGGTTTGTGGCCTGTTTGGAAAGGTCACCAGTCTGGGGGCTGTAAGGAGCCCTGAATTTGAGCAATTCACCCTGAGTGGACGCCCTCAGCTGTGCCCAGACCAGCCCGGTCCATCACAGGTGTACAGTAGAACATCACACAGACATTTCCTACTTCAGGGCAGGCCTCTAGGAACATCACAGCTGCTTGGAGCCTCCCGAGCAAAACCCCTCCAAAACCCCAGCAACCCCTCTCCCACCTCGCCTGTGGGTTTGGCAAATTCATTTCTCATTTTTATCTAATTTTTCATTGGAAAAGGTTGACTGTAGCTAAAATATTTTTTAAAAAAATAGAAGTATTTTGGCAATAAACCAGAATGTTAATTTTAAAATGGCATTGACCGGTATCAGCGGTCGGCCTTATGCTCCCATTCTCTGCTCTGGGCCAGACTGTAAGGCCAAATACATTGCCCATAATGCACATCTTCCTGTGTGGGTTGCACTTTCACCTAAAGCCACCCTGTTAACTTCAAATTCTGGCCACAGTTTAGCAAGGCCTATTGAGCTACCTTCCTACAGCTGCAGCTAACTGCAGGGCAAAGGAGGGAAGAGCAGACTTATAGCTACCCTAGTGCCTGTCCCTACCAGGGGAAATTATCTGGAGAAGTCAGTAACTCTACACCATCTTCTTCCCTCCGCCCCTCACAGTACAGGAGATTGTGGTGGGATCACGTGAAGGAGCATGGCTGAAATGCTCAGTGCTCTGGCAACCCCAGTTGGTGTAGTGCCATGCAGAGGCAGATCCAGTTTGTAGAGGCCTCAGCAGTTACCCTATCAAGAGCTAGGGTGGTGGGGGATAGAAGATGACATGGAAGCCCCTCACATCTGCCTGCCCAGGGCCAGGAGAGTAGAAAGCCCATGGACTATCACCTTTGCCCCTTCTCCCCAGTCAAATGAGCAAACACTGCTGGGCACACCCAAGCATTTGGTCCAATGTTTCACATTCTTTTTTCTAATCCCTTATGGAAAAGTTATACAGAATTCACCTCAAGAGGTCATCTAGTCCAGTTCCCTGCACTCAGGGCAGGACTAAGTATTAGCTAGACTAGGGATACTCAACTTTGGAAGCCCTGGAGGACACAATAATACTCACAGCTCAAGCTGAAGGCTGCAACGTAAGTATGGTTGCATATACATGCAAATATAGGGCTTAAACTGCAGGTTTAGGTTGGACATTAGTCAAACACTGGAATACATTGCCCAGGGAGGTTGTGGAATCCCCATCTCTGGAGATATTTAAGAGCAGGTTAGATAAATGTCTATCAGGGATCGTCTAGACAGTACTTGGTCCTGCCATGAGGGCAGGGGACTGGACTCGATGACCTCTCGAGGTCCCTTCCAGTTCTAGTATTCTATGATTCTATATATGCAAATAGCTTATTTCACACTGACAGCCATGAATACAAAGATTAAGCCTCAGCATGGATCCAAACCTGACCAGTGTGAACCAGTCAGGCTCTGTCCAGAAGGCTAAGCAGCCAGCACTTCCCACAATGCTCTGGTACTCCCAGCACTTCCTACCTGGGGGTTGGAATGCCAACATCCTGTACCCATCTGTTCCAGCCAGCCCATCGCTTGCACCTTTCAATGCTCACCTTGCCTGGGAGACACCTCACCGTTGTGGAACATGTTCCCAGTGGAGGCCATGTCCAAAGGATCCCACCCGTGGGCCGCATGTGGAGTAGCCCTGAGCTGGACCATCCTTAACAGGTGTCTGTCTAAACTGCTGTTAGACATCTCCACAGATGGAGATTCCACAGCCTCTCTAGGCAATTTATTCCAGTGCTTAACCACCCTGACGGGAAATTTCCTAATGTCTATCCTGAACCTCCCTTGCAGCAATGTAAGCCCGTTGCTTCTTGTCCTGGCCTCAGAGGCCAAGGAGAACAATTTTTCTTCCTCCTCCTTGCAGCAGACTGTAGATCTTGATTTATTTTTTTAAAGTAGCATTGCAGCTGTGCAAAATAAATGCGCGGCTGCCACTACAGCATGGTCATCCTTAAAAGACAACAGGCCTGTGTTGATTTTAATAATATTTAACTAGCTGTAATAATAGTTGCTATGTAGGATGCTCTTGGTAGGGGGCCCAGATTCCTGTCTCTGACTGGAATCTCAGGATATTTTCTGGCAGCTAGGGAATGGCAAAGTACCGCATTGACAATGGAGTACTTTACCTGCAGCACATGCTGTGAGTGAAACGAACTATGATTAGATGATTGCAGAGGATTTCATTCACAGAAGGCACGCTGGGTAGTGCATTGTATTGTAGGAGCACCAAGGTACTTTCTACAGCTGTTGGTGGTCATTTCAACAAGAGGAAAACTGACAGGAAGAGAAAGGAGACAAATGAAAAATGAAGGAAGCTAGAAAGATAGCAGTGCAAATCTCAGCCCCTAAGCTTTTCCCTCATGCTTATGTCTCCAGTGTAACTTTTACAATGAAAATAGTGGGCTATAAATGTTTAAAGGCATGCTAACAAAATATGGCTTTTGGCTTTCACTGAAGTACAAAGCTACAAAAGAATTAGTCTCAGCACGATATATCGTCTTACTACAAGAGATTATTGAATACCAATGTGATTGTCACCCTGTAAATACCAGATACACCTGACAGTTTTTAAAACATATACGTTCTCTGTATGAATAGGCAGCATTTATACTGTCTACAATTAAACATCTTAAAATGTGAATATTTGTATTTATCGACCTATGCCCAAACCTCAACTACAAAGCACTTTGAGACTGATTCCAGCACTGTTAGATATGGAGTTACATTGTCTGGTATCAGAGGGCAAAGTGGATCACATTTTTTTAGAAAAGGGGTAGAGAGCCTCTTCCCCAGGGAAAAATGTTACCTCACTTCTTAGAGAAGAAACAGCACAGTTTTCAAAGGAAAGAAAACAATGGATCTTTCTCCTGCAAAGTCAACAAAGAGGTCAGCTGGTATGAAACCCAGGGAAGTGAGCCTCTTACGTAAGTAACGAGAAGTCCTGTGGCATCTTATAGACTAACAGAATTATTGGAGTATAAGATTTCGTGGGCAAAGACCCACTTCGTCAGATGCATGTGACATGCATCTGACGAAGTGGGTCTTTGCCCATGAAAGTTTATGTTCCAATCAATCAGTTAGTCTATAAGGTGCCACAGGACTTCTCATTGTTTATGCAGATTCAGACTAACACAGCTAGTCCTCTGATACTTCTCACATAAGTGTTGCCTTTGTATCTTGGGCTGAGAGACTGTCAAAGTTTACTAGGGGATATAGACCCACATCTCCCAATAATCATTGAACGGAGTTTCAAGTCATCCTCGGTAATGATGACAGAGAATTAGCCCTGAAGGACTGGATTTTAAGCAAATCGCTTTCTAATTTGTCTGCATTAGCTCAGGATAAAGTGAAGCTTTGTAATTTGATTAATATGTGTCCATTTTTCCTGATGAAAGAAAGGAAAGGATTATCTGCCAGTCTCTTGTTACCACTAGCTCTGAGCTTTACTGGAATGTTAAACATAATCGGAAAGCAGCACAGGTAGTTCCTCTGTCTTTATTATAATCCTTAGTTGCTAGAGAATTTTAAAAGATTCTATTTTGGTTTATAGGAGAGAAATGATACCAAGAAGATATTTTGGATAGGGGAGTTCTGATGTTTTCCTCATTCAGAAAGATACAATTTCAAGGAATTGTTATAAAAATGCATGATGACTGTTCAACTGTTGAAATGGGAAGGGATTTATGGAAGCCTACACAAATATTGGGGGATAATTATGTTAAGCCCCATTAATCATAAAATCAGCACTGGAAGGAACCTCGAGAGGTCATCAAGTCAGCACTGTCAATATCAGTGTTTCTGAAAGTGCTCCATGAAACCAGTTTGAGAAACACATTAATTGGCCACCCCAGTTTATTTATGGGTGCCGCGGCAACGGAGCCTCGCAGCTCCCATTGGCTTCTTTTCACTCTTTGCGGCCAAGCGGAGCAGCAGGAAATGTTGGCCCGTCCCACGCCGCTTCCCACGGCTCCCTTTGGCTCCATTTCACTCTTTGCAGCCAATGGGAGCTGCGAGGCTCCGTGGCCGCAGCACCCGTAAATAAACAAACTGGGGCGGCCAGTTAATGTGTTTCTCAAACTGGTTTCACGGAGCACTTTCAGAAACACTGGTCTATATCATCCCTGACAGGTGTCTGTCTAACCTGCTTGTAAATATCTCCAGTGATGAAGATTCTACAACCTCCCGACAATTTATTCCAGTGTTTAACCACCCTGACAGGTAGGAAGTTTTTCCTAATGCTCAACCTAAACCTCCCTTGTGGCAGTTTAAGCCCATTGCTTCTTGTCCTATCCTCAGAGGCCAAGGAGAACAATTTTTCTCCCTCCTCCTTGTAACACCCTCCCTTTTAGATACTTGAAAACTGCTCTCATGTCATTGCTGTAGGGATGCAAGACATTAAGCTCATTTCTTAGTCCATGGGCTTGTAAGAGTGCATGGGAGAGCAAAATCAAGAGCATGATCTATATTAATGCATGAAAAAAGGGGTAAGAAAATGACAGATTTTTCTGAATATGCAACAATTCCTCCTAAATGGTAGGATAACTGAAATGGAGATTTAGAATTGGACTATTCCCTAGAAGACTGGACCAGCTCGTGTAGCACAGGCATACATGTTGTCCACACAGAGCAGTGATATTGCAGTGATTTAAGAAAAAACACAGGACAGGGAAGAAGCATGCTGGGTCCTCAAGTTTAGTGGCCTGTTATTGCCGGCAGCTTACTCACATGTGCGTATACTCACAGCTTCATATTAAGGATGCTAAAATGTGGTTAATTGACTAGTCGATGGAATTTCCATCGACTAGTCAATAGGCACTTCCACATTCCTCCTTTGAAATATACAAGATCCCTCTCTGTGGCTCTTGTACATTTCAAGGGAGGAATGCGGAAAACTGCATACAGCCCGGGGCCAGCAGGAAGTCCCGCTGACTCCAGGCTGCATGCGGCGTGCCTGCTTTGAAATGCACACAGGGGCTCTTGAGCATTTCAAAGCCATGGAGCCGGGGTCCATGCTACGCTGCATGGGGTCACTGGGAACTCCCCAGCTGATCCCGGGTTCTGGGGAAATGCCGCAGGGAGCCCGGGATCAGCTGGGGAGTCTCCAGCTGACCCCCGGGCTCCATGGCTGCCTCTTTGAAAGGCATAGAAGCAGTATTTTAAAGGGGCAGCTGCCGCACAGCTGATCCACAGATTAGCTGTGCAGTGGCTGCGCCTTTGAAATGCCACCTCGAGGCAACAAACAGGGGAGGGGGGGAGATTAGGGTTTCCATTTAATCAGGGTTCTGTAATAACTTTTACTGAAGCGATGGCGCCTTTTTCTACACCAATAGAGCTGTAGGGATGCAAGACAGTGCAAAGGATTGTGGATAAGAGGGAAGGAACTCCAGGAGCCAAGAAGCGTGTTGGAGTTTTCATGCCTTTCCTTTGCAATTCAACTCAAACTCGCATGGTTTAAAAGTCGCAGCTCAAGGAACAGGCGTTCTTGCTGTACTTGTCAAAAGCTGAGTTATTGATTCCCTAGTTCCACCTGGGCATGATGTGAAATAAAGCGACAACCAGGAACCCAAGGCAGCCAGAGGTTTGTTACAATACATTGCTGAGTCTCACAATACATTGCTGAGTCTCATAAAAGTCAGAGATGAAAAGAACGAAATAGGTCATCTGGCCCCTCCTGCTGCCAGAACCAAGTGTCAAATCATAGTCCTACAAACCAACAATCAACACTCTTCCTACCAATTGAAGTGAGAAGGGTTGATAGATATTACCAGGAAGCAGTTATAGTGAAGGGCTCAGCCAAGGAGCGGTGTGCCATGCACAAATAAAACAGTCTCTTCCCCAGAGATAACAGTGTCGCTAGCGGCGGCAGGAGCTAGAAGGAGGCAGTAAAAGGAGGGCATGGTGCATGGGAGTCAGTGATCTTGCTTTTGCTACTTAGCAGAACTTACACCACCAAAAAGACTGAAATCAGCGCGGTGCCTCACCGTTAGTGCCCCAGACATTCCTGGGCGGTACCTAACTCTGGGTTAATTGTAGCTGCTCTGCTTTGGCAGCAGTACTGTAAGCCATTTCTTGCCTTTGTGTACTTAGCACAGAGCAGCTACAAGTGTTGTAGGACGTGTTTAAAGAACAAACCACCCACAAAGATTTATACTTGCATCTCAGCCAAATAACCTTAGCAAAAAACTTCCTAAGGAAGGTGCCTCTTTCAAAAAGAAATGAGCCACTGTCCTGATGCTAAAAACTCTTACATCCAGTAAGTGCAGTAAATTACTTTACTCTTGTGTATAATCCCATTGGACTCCCTGGACTACTTGCCTAAGCCTAATTATTCAGGAGCACGTTTGCAAGGTCAGGAAGAAAGATTGCCGACATACAGGAAATGTTACTAAGCCAAACTGTCTGGCGGCCAAGCTTCATAAACCATAAAGAATGAAAGCACGGGACTCTTCAAGTGATCGTCAGTGTCTGTATAAGAATTGGAGGCAGAACTGCTTTAAGTGCACACAGGAAAGAAGACACATAAAGAGTTCAATGTTAGCCTAATGTTGCTGACATGGTCAGGAAAACAAGAGCCCCAAAAGAGGGGAAACAGCTTCCCATGGAGAATGAAAAAAAAAAAAAAAAAAAAGGACTATAAAAAGGCAGTAATAGCTCTCCTAAATTCCCAGCCAAAGAGGCTTTCAGAGAAAACAGAGAACAACTGTAAAACAGACAGGCAGGGGGGAAGGGAATTGGTTAACCACATGTTTTGAACTTAGTTTGACCTGCCACATAGCATTTAGCCAGAAGTGTCTAATCACGTTTCATGCACAGCAACGAATGAAATACAAACTCTGCCTTTCACCGCGACGGCTCCAAAGCCAGGGACTTTTTACAGTGACTGCTCCAAGAGTGCCGAAAGCCGTGGATATAAATGAACAAAAGGACCATTTTGATTGTCTAGTGCAGGAGTGGGCAAAAGGGCTTCCGCAGGCTGGATTTGGCCCGCCAAGTGGGCTGATCCGGCCTGTGGAGACTCTGCTGCTCCTCTGCCCCCAGGCCAATTAGGGTCTAGGGGTAACCTCTTCCTGTACTCCTCTCTCGCTTCCTGTAACCTCTCTTGCTCTTTTTTGAATCCTGTTTTAAGTCCTAGTCTTTACCACATCCTCTGGCAAGGAGTTCCACGGGTTGACTGTGTGCCGCGTGAAGAAATACTTCCTTTTGTTTGTTTTAAACCTGCTGTCTATGAATTTCATTTGGTGACCCCTTGTTCTTATAGTGTGGGAATAAGTATGTTCTTCTGGAAGAGCTTTGCTGTGTAGACACACCCTTAGAGGCAACCGAAAAAGTGGGGGAGGAGGGGGAAGGAAGGAGGGAGATCGGTTAGCGTGGTGTGATCAAAGCGACAGGCTAGGAAAATCTTCTTTGCTGCAGCACTCTGAATGGAGGTGATGGGAGCAAGTCTGGCTTAACAAGGCCAGAGAAACAGGATACTCCACTAACTGAGACGGAGGAGGAGAGTCTGGCCAAGCGGTTGAGCTCTGTGGCTATACAGCAAAGGCCATTTCTTAGATGTTACACCGAAAGACTTGGCAAGACACACATGGCCTGGAGCGGAGGCCGGAGGGAAAGGCCGTCAAAGACGGGCCCTGGGGACAGGCCCAAGTGATAGGCTGCGTGGTGATGGTGCCCAAGTGATGTCGAAAGGAGGCAGCAGGCAGGATGAGGGGGAAGAGGTGAAGAGCTCTGTGTCAGCGGAGTGGAGCTGGCGGCTAGACAGCCACAAAAGCAAGCAGAGGAGACACTTCAGGCAGACGGCACTGAAGGGAATCTCAACCCCCGCAGACCCAGCCTGGCTGGGAAGCCCACACTGTCGCTGCCCTCACTCCACCGAAGGCGAATCTGTCACCAAGAGTCTGCCGCTGTGGTTACCGGAGAAGCAACAGCATGTTCACAAAGTCAGGGCCCGTTAAGGTGTCTCAAATGAGGCTCTCAGAAGTTAAAGCTCCCTAGATCTGCCACGAGAGAAATCTCACTGTGTGTGTGTGCATAATGTAAACATACATAAATCAAGTTAAATAAAGTGGGTTAATATCTAATTCATCTATTTATCAGGCTGATTAGACAATATCGAATACAATTCCTGATCAATTCTGTGTAGTGATTGGGGAAAGTGGCAGTCTCTTTTAGCTATCCACCCCCAACGTATCAAACTCAATGCCAATTGCTTTATTTACCTCCCAGCCAGAATAGCTGGTGACCGGCAGAGTCAGATCTAACGAATGCTGGGATTACAGCTGAAGCACTAATTAAGGCAGCCTGCCCTGGTTACAGGTCGGTAGATAATTGACCATCTCTCCCCCCAAAATAGAATGGCACAAAGCATTGCAATCCAAATCCAGGGGACAGCTTGTTACATTTATTTCCATATTAAATGTATTTGGCATTCATCTGATTTCTCAAGATTAAACATCTAGCTCCTCACCAGGAAAAGTGGGTATGATCTGTGGGAGAGGTAGGTTGTTCCACTTGAGGCTGTATTTGAGGAATGAGTCTATAGGCCCCAGCCTCAAGTAATTCTGTGGGTTATTGGAAAAGAAAGTCAAGAAGATGGAGACTTGTGCTGTTGGGATGTCACAACCAATGCTCCCTCTAAGCTTTTCCATCCATGGGCAGATTTTTTCCAGCCACATGCAGAATGATTTTTTTTTAGTGCACCAAAGCATGTGCAAATGTGCACTACCAATAGAAACAGAAAACCAGTTGTGGGAGCTCTGCTAATCAGTAGCGCAGCATTTTAAACTCCCCTGAGTAGCCACCCAAGCACACAGCTTGCAGGGAACACTGATAACTCCTTTCATTCACTTTCAGAAAGCTAGTACCTGGTTGAAAGCCAATGGGTTTATCTGCTCCGATGTTATACAATTTACATATGAAAATAAACCACCCCCACAGAGATGTTGGAGTGTATCACCTGCATTCCTGGGGTTTAGCATGTGACAATGCATGCAAAAATACACCCACACTTAAAGAGAGACTAGTTTAAGATACCGTGGAAGTTTGGCATACAGGAGTAAGTCACCTTGGAGAATTTACCCCTTCAGTGTTAAAGGCTTGTGTATCCAGCCCTCAGCGAGTTCTTGCTCCCATCTGATTACACCTCTGAAAAAATGTATCAGTGTCCAAAATTTTTGTATTGCTGGGAGTTATATAATGCATGGCTGTGCTGCTCATATTAGATTTGGCTTTTTAAAAACAAGATTTCCTTATTCAAGTGACAATAGTCAGCTTTCTCCAAAAGAAAGAAAATACGGACAACTTGAGAACATGAGCCAGTGTTTGTGTTAATTAACAGCTAGGTGAATACAGGCAGTCCCCGGGTTACATACAAGATAGGGACTGTAGGTTTGTACTTATGTCAAATTTGTAAGTCGGAACTGGCATCCAGATTCAGCCTCTGCTGAAACTGACCAGTGGCTGACTACAGGAAGCCCGAGGTAGAGTTTCTCTGCTCCGGACTTCCTGGAATCAGCCGCTGATCAGTTTCAACAGCAGCTGAATCTGGACACCTGGGACAGAGCAGCTGGAGTGCTGCCGGGTAGGTCTCCGCAGCGCTGAGGTGCGGCGCTGCGGGGACCAACCCAGCAGCACCCCAGCTGCTCTGTCCCAGGCGTCCCCAAATCAGCTGCTGCTGAAACTGATCAGCGGCTGATTCCAGGAAGCCCGGGGCAGAGAAACTCTGCCTCGGGCTTCCTGTAGTCAGCCACTGGTCAGTTTCAGCAGCGGCTGACTTGGGGACGCCTGGGGCAGAGCAGCTGGGGTGCTGCCGGGTTGGTCCAGTAGCGCC
Organism: Pelodiscus sinensis; assembly: GCF_052426305.1. Taxonomy (NCBI): domain Eukaryota; kingdom Metazoa; phylum Chordata; order Testudines; family Trionychidae; genus Pelodiscus; species Pelodiscus sinensis. The sequence continues at coordinate 46,332,875 of NC_143064.1, read as the reverse complement.
GAGGAGCGGCGCTGCGGGACCACCCAGCAGCGCCCCAGCTGCTCTACCACAGGCGTCCCCGAGAAAAGCCTGGTCTGCTGGGGAGGGGCACTAGCTGCACCCCCCATCCTCCCCAGCAGACCATGGAGACGCGGAGGACCGGGCGGCGGGACCGCGGCGCGTCTGGGCGGTCCCGCCGCCTGCGTCCTCCGGGGTGAGAAAAGCCCCGTTCGTAAGTACGGATCCGCGTAACTCGGACTGCCAGTACTGCAAAGTATTCAGTCTTTTGTGACAAATGTCACCTCCCTTTGTTTGTAAATTGTCTGCCAGCAGCTATTTTGTGAAATTTGCCAAACAATGTTAGTGAATTACGCTGTGGTCACTATTTGAATAAGCACGGTGTGCTTTGTTTTGATTGGACACATGGCTCAGAGAATAGTATGTTTTTGTTTGGGTCTCAACTGTGTAACATTTACTCACAAACGTGATCTTCCTCAATGGAGAAGAAAAGGGACTCAGGTAATTGCATGTCTGTGACACACTCAAAAGCAATCTCTCTCTTGCAACATAACAGCTCTATTTTTCTCCTACAAATGGACACTGGAATTCTACATAAACATCATTCCTCTTAGATTTGGTAATGTTAGGGAGGACATTTTGCTAGTATTTACTGAAACAGCAAATCTGTACATTTTCAGGCTAAGTTTGGTAATGAGTTAGAGAAGATATTTAGATCTTAATCAGCCATGAGTTTTTCCAGTCTCCTGCTAGATTCACTGTTTCCCTCAGTAATGAAACTCCACAGTTCCCTTTGGTGGTTAACAAAGCACTGACATGTGGGGAACATGTCACTTTGTGCTATTGGAGAGTGCCAATTTGATCCGTTTCTGTGATACTTCTTGCTTTTGAAAAGATGGTTTGCTGAAATCATCAAAAGAAAAAGTTACGAGTATTTTTGATAAGGACAAAGTGTTCTGTTTTGACCTTGCCAAGGTACCGTTTTGATTTTCCATTTTTGGAAACAATTTAGTTTGTTGTAAAGTTTCATATTACACAAGAGTCAAAAGTCAGAAGGCAGGATTTCCATGTTAATCAAAAAGGAGCCCTCCTTGTTAGAATTATGTTTTATGGTGACATTTCCTTCCTGCAAGATGGAAAACCTTGTTCCGGCCTGGCTCGAGAGCAGAACTCATGGGCTGTCTACACATTGGCATGATTTTGCACAAAAGCAGCTGCTTTTGCACAAAAACATGCTGCCTGTCTACACTGGCGGGGAGTTCTTGCACAAGAACACTGACGTTCTAATGTGTGAAATCAGTGCTTCTTGCACAAGAACTATGATGCTCCCGCTCAGGAATAAGCCCTCTTGTGCAACTATTCTTGCGCAAGAGGCCAGTGTAGACAGGCAACATGAATTTCTTGCACAAGAAAGCCCGATAGCTAAAATGGCCATCGGAGCTTTCTTGTGCAAGAGAGTGTCTACACTGACACGGATGCTCTTGCACAAAAGCACATGCCCGTGTAGACGCTCTCTTGTGCAAATACTTTAATGCAAAAACTCTTGCGTTAAAAGTATTTGCGCAAAATCTTGCCAACGTAGCCATCGCCGTGGTGTAGCTCGTTTTATTGCGTCCACAGACGCTCGACCTGAGCACTTTCCTGTTTGCAGGGGATGGTTGTTTCCGGTGAAATGTGACTGATGAACCCGTTAGTTTAGGCTTTTTGGTGGTTGTTTTTCCTTTTTGCCTGAGATCTGAAAAAAGCAGCATGAGAGTTTGTGCCATGGGAAAGAATTCCCTTCTCTGCTGTCTTTTTGTCAAGGGGAACCAGAAGCATCCTCAAACGGAAGCCAGTATCGCTATCCCACCCCTTTCAATCCGTATGTTTCGTTCCCTAAGTCGCCCTGGGCTGGGTATGTCCCTACCTGTACATATGCTGGTGAAAGTGCAGGCCGGGGGACTTGTTAGCTTGTCCCAGCAGTGCAGTGTGGCTGGAAACTCAGGCTAGTGGGTTGGGGGCTCATCCGTAGCCCAGGCCCAGCTGGCACCCTGGGGGAGCCCATCATAACCGGGGTAGCACCTAGCATCGTAAATAGTTCCACTCCTGAGAGAAGGACTCATGGTAGGAAGGACGCCCCCTGTTGGTAAGCTGAGGGATTGCAACCGTTCCTTCAGCACATGGGCTCCAGAGACGACAAAGCTAGAAAAGCTGCAATCCACTGCGCAGGAAGTTTGCTACTAAAGATCGGTGAAACTTCCAAAATGCTAAGTGGAGCCAAGTCATTTTAATATAAAAGCCCCATTAAACAAATGGGCGCATTGCAACCCAGAGCCGGTCTAGTGCTAGTCCCGATTCCTGCTACATGAGCGGGCGTTTGGGGTGGACTAGCCTGGAACTGCAGTCCCATTGCTTTTTAGCCTCTCAAGTCAGCTTTTAGCTGCCATCTAAGAACAAGTGCATCCTCCTTCCCCCGACGTGTCATCCAGGGCTCTGCCGCCTCCCAGGAAGGGATCGAGCTGTGGTGTTTGGGACTGGTGGACGTTCTGTAACAGGAAAGTAACGCTGTGAGAACAGGTCAGCCAGGGCTGAGTTCTCCCCCGGATGCTCATTCACTGATGAAGCGAGCATACGATGTTTCTGTGCTGTCGAGCCTCCATGGCTGGGAGCAGTTAGTCATTCAGAGGAAATTCTCTAACTTAGAGTGTGTTGCCTGACAACCACCGTGTTCTTCTGGTTGTGGCATCACCCCAGCCAATACTGTACTATTTCAGTCAATTGTTACATGGGGGAGGGCCTCTTCAGCTGGTGTTAACTGATGTGGCTCTACTGAAGTAAGTGAAACTATCCACAGACTCTGGCTCAAGAGGTTTAGCATTAACCATCAGCAGGAGCCAGCCAGAGGAAGTGCCTTGCTAAATGAAACCTGTGTCTATATGACAGTCTTCCATGTAGTCACTCTAAGCCAGTGGTCCCCAACCTTTTGGGGCTGCCGGGTGCCCAGCAGCGGGGCCGTGCACACGCCGGGCGCCTAGGGTGCAAGAATGGTTCGGGCCAGCCCTGGTCACTAGGCAGGCGCACATAAATGCCCTGGCGGGTGCCATGGCACCCACAGACACTACGCTGGGGGACCACTGCTCTAAACCATCCCCAATGAGCTGCAGTAGCCATGCTGGTAGGAGAGGGGACCCAGCTAGGGAGACAGCCCTACAAACACTTCAGTAAACAAGCGTTTTCCCATTGCCTTGAACGGGAACAGAATATTCCTGCTCTCCACAGTTCTAGTCTCCCCCCAAACAGGTTTAGATGGCTCCTTCTCTCAGCACAGGAGGTTTCCCTACGTTGGAGTCCGTTTGTTCAGATCTCTGGCCTGCTATTGTTTTTCCAGAAGATACAACAGCCCCTGTGAGTGACAAGGGTTTGCAGTTTGTCACCAAGACTCATTGAACCCTTTGGAGTCTCGACTGCTGGTGACAATGCAGGAGATGAAGGAATGCAGGCCAGACTTTCCAAGCCCAGCCTGAATGAGTCTGATGGCGTGAGGAAGGATGGGAGTACTGAGCGAGAGGAAACACGGAGTGGATGTACAAGGGTAGAGAAGGAAGATGGGCATTATTGAGTAAGGATGTAAAGGGTTAACTGGTTACCCAGTGAGTATAAGCCTTAACCATTCAAGCATGTCGATAACTAGTGGCCCAGCTGGAGCAGTCCCCTGCCGCGGGATCCCAGTTAACTGGTTAAACTTTTTAAACAGGATTTTACAGCCCTAATATTGAGAATGGAGGAAGGGGACAGAGGTACCGATGGAGACAAGAAATGCACGTCGCAGAGGAGGAAAATGGGTAAAGTGAGGATGGAAAGTGAACACACTACGGGAGCGGGTGAGACAGAAAGACTCCTCACCCCACATTACGAGTCCGGGCCAGCTTTAACCGTGTCCCACACAGACTCGGAATTCCCCCAGTTTTAGGTGGGCATCTCATGCTTCTTGATTGGATACATCCTAAATGCTAGAAGAGTTTTCACTGTGCAAGCAACTCTTGCAGCATTTGAATTCCGCTGCACTGAAGACAAAGTGTCTGTGCCTCACCTGAAGGCTGAGTGTCACGGAAGGAACCAACTGCTAAATTATCCTCCCGGTGGTTCAACGCAGCAGGCCGGGTCATTCCCACTGCAGTGGGCATGGCTGGAGGAAGAGATTGTGCAGGGCAAAAGGATCCTCACAACATACCTAGGGGGCAAGATACAAGGAGACAAGCTTAGAGATGCTGGGAAGAATCAGGATTGCGTGTGTAAGTAAGTAAACGAGTGCCTTCCAGGACAGGGCTCGTCTTCCAATTCCTAGCAGCCAGGAAGGCTGGGCAAAGCTAAGCCTCTAGCAAGGAGAGCTTGCCCCAGGAGCCGTTACTAGGTGGGGGGCACGGGGGAAGGGACAAGGCCACAGGGTGGGGCTCAGTCTAGTTCTCAGACATAGGGCGTATGTTTATCCTCCTTGGATCTCTACCTTTGCCTCTGGCAGAGCCCATGTTTTACTGCTGTAAATGCTGCCTGGCAGGTGTGCGAGTTAATCCTGTTTGCTGAGAGAGGGAGGGGGCTTATGGCGAAAGGCCAGGGTCTGACCAGATTTTTGGGAGCGCCCAGCTCCCTGGCCACCATTTAAACGAAAGGGCTAGAGTGTCTCTGCCCCCCCTGCAAGAACCAAGCACCCAGCCCCCCATTGCAGGGGCAGGTCTCCAGCCTCCTGAGTGACCTGGTGCCAGCAGACTATGGATTGTGGGTCCCGGGGGGGGGGGGGGGGGGGCAAGGCCAGAGGGTGATGGGACCCCAAGGGCTGGCAGAACTTGCAAGCAGTGGCACAGCCGGTGAGGACAGCAGGACCAGAGACCTGGCAGTGGGTTGGTAGCAGGGCTGACCCCCAGGCATGGGGAAGCGGGTGCAAACCCTGTTGGTGCTGCAGCCCCCCCCACACACACCTGTACCAGGAGTGCTAAGGGCCTAGCAGCTCCCACTTTGTCCCACTGGGAAGAGAGCCAGGCAGAAAATCAGACCCTCCACTTGCTTAGTGCTTGGCTAGCACTGAAGAGATCACCAGTAGTTTGGTTTCATCATCTGGTGAACTCCCGGGAGTTTTCCCTGACACCTCTTGTCTGGCCAGGAGGCAGGGCTTTTCCCCTCAGAAGGGAAAGGGTTTGCACTTGAGAGCAGCGCAGCAACAAAGAGCCCTGAAACACACAGCTGGTTCGGCTCAGGAAAGCTTTCAGGTTTGAATCAACCTTTCTCTTGGGGCAACATTTAGCCTCCTCACTGCTGCTAAATCAGCAATGTGTTCCACCAGGAAACAGGCAGACAGTTCTCCAGGCAGCACCCACTGCTAGTTTTACAAGGCATGTAGGTGTATGGGGAGGAAATCACATCATAAGCACACCCCATCCTGAGGCAGTGCAGCCCAATGGCCACAGTATCTATTAGTCCTTGACTCACAGAATAGTACAGCCTAATGGCCAGAGTCTATAATATTACCCTTGGGAACAGGACATTATGCCTAATGGCTGAAGTCAAAGGGGTTGGAGCAACAGCCCCAATGGGGTGGGGGGGGGGGGGGCAGGGTCCAGGCCCATCCTACTCCAGCAGACTCCAACCCAGGACCCTATCCTCGGGGGAGTGCTCTGCCACTCACTCACTAGGGAATCCCACCACAACACACTGAGTTCACTCAGATGGGAGATACCATTCCCACACCCTCCCCGGGGCACTACCTACCAGTTCTAGTGTTGGGGTGCTCCACATGGACTCAGAGTCCTCAGGCTTCCCTGCACCAGTCTCCCACTGAGGCCCTACCAGCTCAGTACAGTCTCTGGCTAGTCCACCTCTGGCACTCCTCCAATAGGTCCTTCCTATCCAGCTGAGCCGGAGCTACTCCCTTTTATACTACCCCAGCCCTTGGAGCATGCCCAGTGTGGCTGGGTGGGGAGGTGAGGGGGGAGGGAGGACTTCCTCTGCCCACAGGGCATTAAACTTCCTTTTGTTGTTTTAAACCTGCTGCCTATTAATTTCATTTGGTGACCCCCCCCCCAGTTCTTATATTGTGGGAACAAGTAAATAACTTTCCCTTATTCACGTTTTCCACAGCAGTCATGACTGTATAGCCCTCTATCACAGCCTCCTCTTTTCTAAGCTGAAAAATCCCAGTCTTTTTAATCTCACTTCATTTGGGACCCGTTCCAAAACCCTTATCATTTTTGGTGCCCTTTTCTTAACCTTTTTCAATGCCAATATACCTTTTTTGAGATGCGGCGACCACATCTGTACGCAGTATTCAAGATGTGGCTGTCCCCTGGTTTTATAGAGATGCAATAAGATATTTTCTGTCTTATTCTCTATCCCGTGTTTAATGATTGCTAACACTCTGTTGGCTTTTTTGACTGCCGCTGCACACTGAGGCTGTGTCTAGACTGGCAAGTTTTTCCTTAAAATCATCTGCTTTTGCGGAAAAACTTGCCAGCTGGCTACACTGGCCGCTTGAATTTCCGGAAAAGCACTGACGATCTCATGTAAGATTGCCAGTGCTTTTCCGGAAATACTATGCTGCTCCCGTTCGGGCAAAAGTCTTTTTCCAAAACACTTTTGCGCAAAAGGGCCAGTGTAGACAGCATAGTACTGTTTTCCGCAAAAAAAAAAAAAAATCGCAAAAATGGCGATCGGGGCTTTTTTGCGGAAAACCGCGTCTAGATTGGCCACGGACGCTTTTCCGCAAAAAGTGCTTCAGTTAAAAGCATTTTCGGAAAATCATGCCAGTGTAGACATAGCCTGAGTGGTTGTTTGCAGAGAACTCCCCACAAGGACTCCAAAATCTCTCTCTTGAATAGTTGTAGCCAAATTAGTCCCCATCATATGGGACTCCTGGCATCTCTTTCCTTTTCAGTTCTAATCGTCTATCCGCCCCAAGGTTAGCCATTCATTTCCTACTCAATTGAAGAGTCTGTGTTGGCCTTTGTGCAGTAAGTGGAAGTCTCTTGTGGTCCGGGCATCTCGTCTGTTCAGGAAAATGCTACTTAGGTTTCCAACATCTGGGGCTTTGATTCTTGTGTCCATCTATATTTCTTTGGGCGTTTGTATTATTAATTAGCACATTTACCCAGCATTGCTCGGGTCATTATGGAGGGGCTCAGGGCAGGGGGCTTCAGGTGTGTCGGGGTGCCGGGCTCAGGGTTAGGCATGTGGGGGGAGCAGGACTCTGGGTTGGAGGGGTGAGGAGGGGCTCCAAGCAGAGGGTGGGGGTGCAGGAATCAGAGCATGGGGCGGGGGGGGGGGGGGTTGGAGCTCACAGCAGGGAGTGGGGGATATGGGAGGCTGGCTGATCCCCAGGGATGGCTGGGCCAGCGGGGGCCACGCTGCCTGGCTGACGGCTCCCCTGGCCACTAGCTCCCTGGGACTGGCCAGGGCTGCGGAAGCTGTAGTGCAGCCATTGGAATAGTGGGGGATGCAGTGCCTGGCTGGCATATCCTTGGGGCTAGCGAATCCCTGGGGATGGCCAGGGCAAGGGGAGGCCCCACTGCCCAGCCAACATTTCACCAGCATGGAACCCTTACCAATGTATGGGGGTTGGCAACATCCAGAGCCGTGCCCCCAGTCGCTTACTCTCTTACCGGTACACCTGCTCCCTCTGGCATGCTGCCGCATAACCTGCCAGCCTGCCAGCAGACCCCTCGCTTCACATTCTACGAAAAACAATCAGATTCCAAGCAAATCCCATTGTTCTAGCACAACCAAACCCTGGCCTTGCTATTACTTAGGAGAAGAGGAAGCTGGCCACCGAATTTGATGGTGCTCGCTCTTACCGTTTAGGAGGAGTTCTTGAACAAACGGGCTCGCAGACAGATGGACAGACAGATGCACAAACTTTCCCCAATATATAGTAAATTGCTGTTATTTTATCTGTGCTACTGGAGTGCCTAGGAAGCGGAGACACGGAGCCCGTTGCTTGCTGTGAGGTGTGATTTGGGGAAGGGCAGGAGACGAGGGCTGCAGTTTGATCAATGTGAGAGTAGTTGGACCAGCAGCACATTAATTTTGCTGATGTCTCCATCTGTTATGTCATAATTAACCATATGCCAAAAGCAAACATGAACCAAACTGTGCTGACATGATACAATCTGACCGAGGAATCCCCTATTGTTATCAGACTATGCAGAGCAATCCACAGAAAGACACCTAGCAGGAGCTTAATGTGTGTCGTCAATGCAGTCCAAGCGACTCATTTCTTCTACAGTGCAGCGAGAAAATATAGGGAACAAGTTCATAAACCTTCCTTCACACATGGAGTCTTTCCCTTTGATTTCAGTAGGAAAGCAGCCGGCGGTAGCGATGACTTGGATGAGTCAGAGATTGTAAGATCATGTCTATTTTTGTCGGTGTGGATGAAGGTCAGGTCTCTGTCTTGGCTCACATTTATATTTCTACAGATAAAAGGATTCTCTCTGGTGCTGGAAAGATCTGAGTTGGGAATGATCTCAGGTGGGAAATTAATCTGGCACTGGAGGGGAGAGTTTAGAGGTGGCGCATGCAGAACTGTGTAGAGTAGAGAGCAAATGCAGCTGATCTTTGCTATTTTGACCAAAAAGCGTGAGGAGTCTTACGTACGGGAGACAGAGGGGCTTTGGAAATAGCTAGAGAAAGGAATGGATTTGGGGTCACATGAAAAGCTCAAATATTCATAGATCTTTCCACATAAAATTCCTTGTCTAACCCAGGGGTGAGGAAACTTTTTTGGGTCGGGGACCGCTGACCCGCAGAAAAATCAGTCAGGGGCTGGGGGCTGCAGGGAGGTGGCAGAGGGGCTGGAACACCAGCGCAGGATCCCCAATGCTGGGGGAGGCCCTACGCCTTAGGGGCCAGATCCAGACAACCTAGGGGCCACATCTGGCCCCCAGGCCTTAAGTTCCCCACCTCTGGTCTAACCATTAGCTCAGTCCTCACCCATGCAAAACTCTCTGGGTCTGTCTACACTAGCCCCCTAGTTCGAACGAGGGAGGCTAAGGTAGGCATTCGAACTTGCAAATTATTTAAATATCCAGGGCTTCATTTGCATGTTCCCAGGCGGGCGCCATTTTTAAATCCCCTTAGTTCGAACTGACTGCCGTGGCTACACACAGCAGTCAGAAGTTAATTCGAACTAAATCCTTAGTTTGGATTAATTTTTACTCCTCCTGCAATGTTAATCCGAACTAAATCCTTAGTTCAGATTAACTGTTACTCCTCCTGCTATGTTAATCTGAACTAAATCCTTAGTTTGGATTAACTGTTACTCCTCCTGCAATGAGGAGCTGTTACACCTCATTGCAGGAGGAGTAACAGTTAATCCGAACTAAGGATTTAGTTCGGATTAATTTATGACTGCCGTGTGTAGCCACGGGCAGTCAGTTCGAACTAAGGGGATTTAAAAATGGCGCCCACCCGAGAACATGGAAATGAAGCCCGGGATATTTAAATCCCGGGCTTCATTTCCAAGTTTGAATGCCTACCTTAGCCTCCCTAGTTCAAACTAGGGGGCTAGTGTAGACAGACCCTTTCTGAAGCCTGATTCCGGCTTCTATCAAAGACCCACATTGCCACCAATCCCGTGGAGAATGCCGCTCCCCAGAAGTCACAGGTGGCATGTCCTCATCACTCTGGGTGGTCCATCTTCCCGTTACAGATCCTGCCAATTTTACCCTCCCGCACGGTGGCTGCAAGAGGGGCAGTGAATCAGGCGCGTACGTTACTGTTCTAAACTCTTCTGCCTCATCACTCTTAGGATGGGGGCAGTCACGAAAGACCCCTTGGGGCTGCTTCCTGGTGTGCTGATAAAGCCCCTGACACTCACCTCCTTGCTCTCCAGGGCATCTCATCCTCCACCCTCCCCTGTCCTGCTGGGCCAGGTCTCCTGGTCTCCCCCAGTCCAGGCACCGAGCTGAGATCACCCCCCTCCCAAAGAGCAATACAGACACTAAATCACTTCATCCCAGGAAGCGGCCCCAAGGGGTCTTCTGTGACCCCCTACCACAGTCACAACGCTCGCTGGCTGCTTCCCTGGATGCCGTGCCTCAAACGACGTTCTCCGCAGACCTGAAGCGATTCCGTGCTCCTCTGGGCGCGGGGGAGGGAAGGGGAGAGGAAACATGCTTAAAGGTGAGCTAGCCCCAAAAGACCCTCTTGACACGAGTAGTGATGCGTTTTAAAAACGTTGAGTTAATTTTTCATTTTAATTTAAAAAGTTGCATGTGTTTTGGGAATGACAAAGGTGCCATATTTGGCTCCAGAGCCATAGGCTTTTGATCCCTGAGATACAGACTCTACTGTGGGAGGAGAGTCTTGCGGGGGAGGGCTGATGTGGATGGAAGACTTCATTTTTGGGCATGAAACTTTGTTTCTTTTATGGGGGCATTTGGTGCTTTTTGGGTGGAGCTCAATAGTTCAGGGGTGAATCCTCAAGTTTTGGAGACTGAGCTTGTCTGGACCGGGGCGAGGAAACCCTAAGAAATCCAGGCCTTGTTTTCTCTTGGTCTACCCTTTGTCTCTCACTGGCCCCAATCAACAAGGCCAGTCGCAGGGGGGAAAGGGAAGAAAAGACAGGTGTTATCTCTGATATCTCAGCCTGTCTGCTGACCTCAGGGGCCAGCTGATGCCTGGCAATACTTACCAGCATTTCTCAGTGCTTCCTTGCATGCCCCAGCCTTTCCACATCCATGTGTGGGCTCTTTTCCTGTACTTGGAGTGTCAGCTCTTTGGGGCAAGCGAGGGTTTCCTGTGCTTTGTATAGATGAGTGCAATGGGGCTCTGGTCCCTGAAGCCCCAAGATGTTATAAACACTTTTAGACATCGACTATTTCTCTTTAATAATCATGTTTTACTTCACTTCCTGGAGTAATGAAAGTTACTAAAGCACTTTATTCCTGCTTTGGAAAGGGCTGCTATTTACTTTTAAGAGCTGTAGTAAAATAATAAACTACCACACACTTAACGTTGCTATGGAGCAGAGGAACTTTAAAGGCCACTTTTCTGCTTCCCCAAGAGCAGGTGAATACTACAGCTCTCTGAAAATATGCATAATGGACTCTCATCCCATTTGTGGTTTTTTTAAACGCCGCCTGTGAAAGAAATGTCCCCGCAGTTTCACTCGTAGTGCACAATTTCACCACTTGATGGTACTAAAACACAAACCAAAACATGGTGCGGAAAAACACCACCCTTGCAAACTGCTGTAATGGGGATGCGACGCAGCGGGAGCTGTGTCTCTCTGAGCACATGCCCAGAGGAACAAGACAGTTTGTACCCTCAAAGTCCATTTGGCTGGGAACGGTGCCTGAGCCCATGACAATGAACAGCAGTGAGCAAGGCTCAAGGGTACGTCTTACTGGCACAGAGATGGCGCTTTGCACACTGTCAGGAGCAGGGGGCTGGAACAGTTTGTATGGTGGGGGTGCCTGGTCACTGAACCCAGTTTATGGTGCTCAAACACTTCAAGCCAGGAGAACTAGATATATTCTAGTTAGGCTAGGTCCATCAATGGCTGTTAGCCAGGATGGGCAAGGATGATGTCCCTGGCCTCTGTTTGCCAGAAGCTGGAAAAGGGCGACAGGGGAGGGATCACATTATAATTCCCTGTTCTGTTCACTTCCTCTGGGGCACCTGGTATCGGCCAGGTATTGCTGGAAGACAGGACACTGGGCTAAACGGACCTTTGATCTGACCCCGTCTGGCCGTTCTTATGTTAGAGTGATGCTCACACACTCTTTCTCTACACACACCTCAGAGCCATTTCTTGATGCTTTATCGAGGTGCGTGAATACTTCACATCAGATCAGTTATTGGGCACATTTCACCTTTTTTGGGGCGATTGTCCACAATCAGAAAGCAACATTCCCAGATTCAATCATCACTCAACACCGTGCAACCCATCCGTGAGTCATCTGTGGTCTGCAGCTTGTTCCCAAGCCATGCACCCCGGGTATGTGATCTTTGAGCTGTTTCGATTGGTCCCTTTGGTCACAGGGTATCATTTCTGTTCCAAGATTGGCTGAATGTAACTTTGAATGTGGCGTCTGAAGCAAACACTCACAATTCCAAATGTGAACATCTACTACGGCCTTCAAAATAGTTTTTCAAAAGAAAATGGGATTTTTGACAAAATGGACATTCTTGTCAAAAAAATCAAATTTTCTTCACAAAGCCCCCAAATCTGGAAAAAAAAAGATTTTGGACATCTGAGAAACACTTCAGGTTTTATTCCACAAAAACCTGAAAATGTAGAGAAAAACAAACAAGACTGAGTTGTCCACAATTTGTGGGGACAAATTTCCCCACCAGCCCTACTTTGCATATACAGCTGGCTACGTGCATTGCCTCTGTGCTCGTTTCTGCCAGGAAACTTTGGAGACTCTCTGTGGAAAGCAAAGATAGAAGGGATGTGAACTCAGATGAAGGAAGTTCCTTACAAATTCAAACAAATATTCCTCAGAAAATGCCGGGCAGTATCCACCTAGTTCTAATAATTTTATCAGTTAGCTGGTGGCTTTAATTATTAATGTTGGGCTAGTTCTGCCCCAGTTATTCGGGCCAAATTGCATGCCACTTTTACAAGTAATTTCCATGTTAGAGTAAGGAGTTAGCATGGCAGCGTCACACCTCTAGGTAAAACTCCCCTAGCCAAGCCCAGATCTGGCCTTTTTGGCTCAACTGCCACCTCCTGCCCCGGAATGACAGCTAGTGTCAGCCAGAGGCTTGGGTTGTCTACAGCGCGCTACCCTCTTCATTGCCGCTCCTGCCTTTCCATCCCTCGAACTCCCCGTCATGCAGGATGAAAGCCGCTCCTCTCACCTCACTTGGGTTTCCCACATGGTAGCATTGAACATGAGGGCGACGTCGCTGACCTGCAGTTGGAGCTGCACCTCTCACATCGAATGTGAGAGGAACTGGAGAGTTTTACCTGAGGTAAATCAGACTCTAGTTATTTTTCTGTGAAAAGAACGTACATGCTACTGGGTCCCACCTGGGATGAATTTGGCCGAACGATCTCCACCTTTGTAAAGGTCTCCATAAAACGGCATCCCATTATGGATGTGTTTACACTGCAGCTAATCCAGGTACATGCCTGAGTTTTGCCCAACCTGCCTACCACTCACACTGGAAACCTCTGACCCAGGCTTGGAGCTGCTTTACGTTAGGGTTCGCTTATGCAATGGGGGGCTGTGTTATACCTCCGGGTCTGCTTTCCACCTACTTGGCCATGAGGACTTGAGACAAAAGTCACTTGAGTGGCAATAGTCCTCCAATTTCCTCCCACAATCTCCCTTGCAGGACAGACAAGTGGTCCCGCAGGGTGGCTGTGTCTAGACTGGCCAGTTTTTCTGGAAAATCAGACGCTTTTCCGGAAAAACTTGCCAGCTCTCTACACTGGCCGCTTGAATTTCCACAAAAGATCTCATGTAAGATTGTCAGTGTTCTTGCGGAAATACTATGCTGCTCCTGTTCGGGCAAAAGTCCTTTTGCACAAAACTTTTGCGCAAAAGGGCCAGTGTAGACAGCTCAGATTTGTTTTCCGCAAAAAAAGCCCCTATCGCGAAAAAGGCGATCGGGGCTTTTTTGTGCAAAAGCGCATCTAGATTGGCACGGACGCTTTTCCGCAAAAAATGCTTTTGCGGAAAAGCGTCCGTGCCAATCTAGACGCTCTGTTCCGGAAATGCTTTTAACGGAAAAGTTTTCCATTAAAAGCATTTCCAGAAAATCATGCCAGTCTAGACATAGCCACTGGTATGTCTACACTGCAGAGTTTTTCCGGAAAAACAGCCAGAAAAACTACACTTACATCCACACCGCTATTGTGTTCTTTCGACAGAAAGTCAAAAGAATGGAGGGGCTTTTCCGACTGCAAGTAAACCTCTTTCTATGAGGAAGAAGCCTTTTTCCGAAAAAGCTTTTTCAGAAATAGGCATGTGTGGATGCGGAAAAGAGTGTTTTTTCAAAAGAAGAGGCCTCCAGGAAAAAGCACAGGTGCCCTGGCGGCCACTCCGTCCACAGTAATCACAACTGAAATGTGAGATAGCGTCCAATCAATGTGGACACTATCTTTCGAAAAAGCACATTGCTTTTTGATGCACTTTTGCTGTGTGGATGCTCTCTTTCGAAAAAAGTTTTTCCAGAAGATCTCTTCCAGAAAAGCTTCTTCCGAAAAAAAGGCTGCAATCTAGACGTAGCCTCAGTTGATGGGGAAGAATCCTAGAGTGTCTCAGCACAAAGCATTCTGGGTTATGAGGGGGCGCAGAAGCCCAGAGTTCACTGGAGAGGGGTTTGCAGTGGGAATGGTCATGCCCCGGTCAGGCTAACCCAAGTGTGCAGGTGTGGATCACCTGGGTTAACTGTGCAGTGTAGACACAAGCTATGTGGCAGAAGGGTGTATGTGGACTAGAATAACACGTGCGCATCCTGGATTCCTCAGCGCCAGGAAGATAATGTCAGTCTAGCCAGACTTCTGTGACCAAGGAGGGAAGAACTTATGGAGAAAGATTTAATTTTTAAATAAATGAGTCTACTCCTGGTGGAAGATGCTACTGAGGGGGAGTCAGGGTGTGAGTCAGGGTACTGAGCCATGCACTGTCAGGAAGGATCTTGTGTTGGCAGAGGGGGGATGGGCAAGATGGCCTAATTAGTCTTGTTCCTTCCCCGTGTCTGCGATTCCTTTGTTAATGACTTGTAATAACGTCCTGAATGTCAGGACAGATTCCACATCTGGGTGTGATAAGGCGCTAGGGCCGGCTAGATCGCTCAATTAGCAGCAGGGCCCAACGTCTCTCTTCAACAGAAACGTCTCGTCCATGCTCTGCCCAGGTCAGACGGCTCCACTGGCACCGCAGAAATGGGGGGCAGGGACTGGAGCAGGGAGGGGCTGCTGACGTTTGCTCCCCTCAGTAAAAGTGTAAAACGCAGCCACGGCTGGGGATAAAAACGGAGAAAATCCCGTTTCTCGCCAACCCCCAGGGCCAATTCACAAGACACGGATCCTATTCCAGTCGTTAGTGCGAGCGAGGGGCTTTTTAATGAAAGATTTCCCAGGCAGTTGCAAGCAAAAGGGAAATTTGTGCCAAGATGGCTGCTCTCACCCAACCAGAGAGAGAGTTCTGGGCGCTGGAGTTACCCTGGTGATTCCACAGCTCTCAACATGGGCAATGGGTGAACCTAGAGCTGGGGAAGGCAACCCCCATCTCCATCTCTGCCCCCCTGCAAGAACCAAGCCCCCTCCCCATTGCAGGGGCAGGTCTCCAGCCTCCAGAGTGAGCTTCCCTAGCCCCAGAGCACAGGGCGGTGTGTGGTCCCAGCTTCCTCCGGCCCTACAGCACCGGGAGGGCAGGTGGTCCCAGCCTCAGCATGGCTGAAGCCCAGGGGGCAGCTTGGGAGCCACCCTGAAGTGGGTGGGGCCACGCCTGGCTGTTTAGGAAGCCATCGCCTTCTCCTGCCTCTTATACCTGCCACCCATGGCTCTCAGGGGCTGGGCTCCATGAATATCTTATAGCCAGTCGCTTCCCAGGTCCAGTGAGAGTGGCCTGGCCTCACCGCCTCCAGGCAATGACCCCCTCAGTCAGTTTTAGGGACATATGCTAATATATTCCTCCCCCTCCCCCTCCAGTGGCATTTGATTTATTCCCTCCTAGTTCGTGTCTATTGTTCAGTGGCAGAACCCTTAATTATTCTTTGAAATCTCATTTTGAATTCCAGACGATGCCTCTCTCCCTCCTCTAGTCGCCCGGAATATAATCTGATTTGCAGATCAACGCATTCGCTTCCCTTTATCCTACCTGTCTGAAAGCGCCTCTTTCCTGGAAAGGCCTTAGTCTATCTGGGTCATGTCGCTGAGATGATCCGGGCCAGGGGCCTGTCTCGCCACTGTCTCTGGGCTACCCCCCAGTCGTGCAGACCGGAGAGCGGTCTTGGGGCTGCCAGATTTATGTGCGACGTCTCTTTAAACTTCTTCGCACCGGAGGCCTCCTTGGCACAGGAGAAAGGGACGGTCAGACGACCCAGCTGGGGCTAACGCCCATCCCTGTGGAGAACCAGTTGGGTTTAACAGACCTTCGCTTGGTCCCCGCCACCTTTTCTATATGCACATACAGATTTGGGAGGGCGGTACCATCTCAATGCATCCCTGAAGCCGCTCGCTCCCTCATCGTGTTTAAGTCACTTAACGTCCAGGGGAATTTCACGGTTGGGGCAGAAACCCCTCCCCCGCCCCAGCTGAATTACAGGCAACGACAACGGTAAACACCACCACCCAACAGCGGGATCCCAGGTGTCAATGGGACAGGCCGGAGGCTCCCCAAAAAGCAATTGCCTCTTGCAATTGGGCGACTGAAGGGCACGAATATTCGTAAGCCCGAATCCTGCTCCTCTCATCAAGTGAGGGAGAGAATCGGGCGTCTTCCTAAAATCAGGCCAGGGTACTTCATTCCGTTCCCAAGATCCCCTCCCTTGTAGCCGTTCCCCTGCCACGGCTGAGGTGGCAGCCCCATCTTCTGTCAGTGCTGTGGCAGCTCTACCCGCAGGGCCTATCAGCACCATTTCGGGGCCGCCCCTGGGGGGGTGCAGAGCCTGAGACAACCCTCCCCCAATTCCACCCCGGGACCCACCTCTCCTCCACCGCTTCCTGCCCCTGCTCTGCCCCCCTCTCTCCCCCACTGCACCTCTTCTCCCAAACCTCCTCCCCCAAAAGACAAGCCCTGGGGGATTATTGGGGGGCCCGGCCCCGGCAGGGGAATCCCCTGCCCTCTCCGCAGCGCCAAGAAGAGGAGCGACCTGGCCTCCACTCTGCTCCCAGGCACATCGCTTGGGGGAACGGAGCGGGCTGGGGCTGGGGCCGGGTCGCTCCGCTTCCCGCTGCCACAGTGAAGCAGCCTGACCCAGCTGGGAGAGGGCGGAGCCGAGCAGGCTGGCGCTGGGTTGTTACCCTTCCCGCCGGTGAATGCAGGGGCAGACCTGGCCCCGGTGCCGGCTCCAGGCTCCCCGGTAAGCCCCAGGCCACGCTGGGAGACAGTCGCTTTAGGCTCCAACTCTGTTTGGCAGCCTCTGTGGAGAGCAAACCTCCTTATTTCCTATCCCAGAGCTCCTCCCCCCGGCCCTATGTAACCCCCAAGGAGATTCCTAGATTCCTGGGGCTCTGTCTGGGGGCAGCTCAGGGACAGGCGCACTGAGTTTGCCTGGGCTCCCCCTCCCTACCAGGGACAGTCTGCCGGGCAACCCATAGGGAGCTGAGAACGGGGAGGAGGAGCCATTGTTGGAGGGGTCTGGAGCCAGCCAGGGCAAGGGGGCGGGGGGCTGGCTGTCTGGGAGCTAGTAAGCCCCAGGCCTGCATGCAGGGTTCCCCCTGAGAACTGGCCTCTAGGGCCCTGAAGGCAGGATCCCTCAGCTACGTTTTCTGTCTCCACTGTTGATTCCCAGTTTCTGGAGTTTGCTGGGAGGTTTCCCCAGCCAGGCTGAGTTGGCTCCAGCTCCCTGGGTGAGACCAGTCACTGCATGGTCAGCTCTGCTCTGCCTGCTAGTTTGGGGCTGCTGCCTGCTGGGTGTCTGAATGCCAGGCTAGGAGATTACAGTTTGAATTGTGGTGCAGTTGTGTGGCCTGCACCTTGAGCCCTGCACCCCTTCGCGGTGAGAGGAAATCCTGGGACCAAAGCCGCCGGATTCCTGCCTGAAGAGACCAGCCCCTCTGCAGTGACTGAGTCATCTCTGAACCTGAGCCTCGTTCATGGAGTGTGTGAGTGCACCATCTTTTAGTTAGTCAGGCAGGGAATTTGTGTGGGGATTTTATAACCTGCTGCATATTAAACCTATGGAGGGATTTACCACCTCTTCCCACTTGTGAGTCCTTTGGGCTGTACTGGACCCAGTCAGCCCCACTGCTAAACCATTGCAGAGAAGGATTTTGTGGGCATAAGTCATCAAGGGCCCCAACAAAGTACGCGTACCAACGGGACACTGATCCTACAGTCGCGGGGCACTGGTGACCCTAAAAATAGTTTTTTACCCTGTTACGTTATATAGGTCTCCTGTTTAATATAATTGTGTTTCATATAGTGTATGGCTACGTCTACACTGGCCCCTTTTTCGGAAAGGGCATGCTAATTTTGAAAGTGGGAATAGGGAAATCCGCGGGGGATTTAAATATCCCCCGCGGATTTAAATAAACATGTCCGCCGCTTTTTTTCCGGCTTGGGGAAAAGCCGGAAAAAAGCGTCTAGACTGGCCCAATCCTCCGGAATAAAGCCCTATTCCAGAGGATCTCTTATTCCTACTTCAAAGTGAGTCCTTTGGGCTGTACTGGACCCAAAGTAGGAATAAGAGATCCTCCGGAATAGGGCTTTATTCCGGAGGATCGGGCCAGTCTAGACGCTTTTTTTCCGGCTTTTCCCCAAGCTGGAAAAAAAGCGGCCGACATGTTTATTTAAATCCGCGGGGGATATTTAAATCCCCCGCGGATTTCCCTATTCCCACTTTCAAAATTAGCATGCCCCTTCCGAAAAAGGGGCCAGTGTAGACGTAGCCTATGTGTTTGGGTTATTTTCTGGGAGTCTCCAACTATCTGGCAAGTACGTGGGGATTCCCCTGGGTTAGAATTTTCCTCCCAAACTGCCCTGATGACCCTGCCAGGAAGGAGTGAGGGGAGTGGAGGCACGGCCAAATAAATCCATCGGAAAAAATAAAGCTGAGTGGGTGGCAGGATCCAGAAGAACCCAGACCTGTCCATCAAAACCTGTCAGCAGATTGGCATTGAAGAAGGGAACCAGGTGGAGAGGGGGCGCGACACCTATTTTAACTATTATTTCCTGTGTGCTCAAACAGCTTGGCATTTTGTAAAACTAGATTTAAGGCAAATGGGAGGCCAGAGACCAAAATCATGTTTGTAAGATCTCAAAGAGAAAGTCTGTGGGTGAAATCCTGGCCCCACTGAGAGGGGATATGACAGCAGCTTTCAAGTACCTGAAAGGGTGTTACAAAGGGAGAAAAATTGTTCCCCTTGGCCTCTGAGGATAGAACAAGAAGCAATGGGCTTAAACTGCAGCAGGGGAGGCTTAGGTTGGACATGAGGAAAAGCTTCCTGCCTGTCAGGGTGGCTAAACCTGGGATAAGTTGCCTAGGGAGGTTGTGAGCGATATCTCTGGAGCTATTCAAGAGCAGGTTGGACAGACGCCTGTCAGGGCTGGGCTAGAGACGGTGCTGGGCCCTGCTGTGAGGGGGCTGGACTCGATGACTCTCGCCGTCCCTGCCAGTTCTAGTGCTCTAGGATGCTGTGATCCTAAAGCAGGTGTAGCACGTGGGCCCCCTGTGGATTCTCATTCTTCTTGGAGTCCACCCGCCCCAATACCACAGCCGCTCTGCCTTCCTTCAGAGACATCTCAGGTCCTCCCTGGATCTCCCCTCCCAACTAAATCCCAACTCAAAATATAAACTTAGACCAACATTTGGGCCCCCTGGGCTCAGTCTGTGCCTCAGTTTCCCCTGCCCTGTTCCTTCTCTGAACCCCTCGCAGGCCTCTTTCCCCAGGGGCCTCTCCCCTGCTGCCCTGATCACCCTCCTGTGATCCTCACACGGTTCCTCAGCTGGGACACAGCCTTGAGGCAGCCTCTGCCGGGGCGGCCCGGGGCTCTAGTCGCTCTGCGGCTCCAGTTACTCCTCTTGTTGCCACTGTGGGGTGCACGACCCCCCACAACTCCTCTGCTTAAAGCCTCCAGTCGCTGCTGCCATGCAAAGCCTGGCCTGGCTCACACGGACTCCTCCACAACCCTCCCACTGACCCCAGCAGAGCCTGGGTGTCACCCTCCGCTCGCTGGCAGCACCCGGGCAATGCTCCTTGGCACACACAAGTCCAGCAGTGCTGGAGACTCAGCGGGCTACTCCTGTCCTCGGTTGCCCCGTGCAGCCCGTCGCATAGACGCTGGCCAGGATCCTGCAGCCAAGGGGCTGATCCAACGCCCGCTGAAGCCTCTGGTCAAATTTTCATTAATTTCCCAGGGAGCAAAGCCAGGCCTTGCATGGGGGCAAGATCTGGCCACTCCTTAGCGAGGGATGGGATACAAGCCCATCTCACTGGCCTCTTCCCTCCTTGCCCTTCCTCCCCTCACCTCCGGAGGCCATCTCCTGCCTCATTCCTACTCTCCCTGTCTCCCACCTCTGCAGCCCACTCCTGCACCCGCAAGGAGGACCCTCTGCCCTCTCCCCACTTGCCTGCAGCTTCATTCTCTATCCAGCCTCCTCTTGGCTGCCTGATGTGCCTCTCTGCTCTGGCACAATGCTGGTCCCAAGCTATTCCTTTCCTGATTTCCTGAACCCCCAGCCTACCCTCCCCCTGTGACCCATCTCTCCCTCCTGGCCCCTGACCCCAGGAGAACAGGCTGGGAAGGGAAGGGAGTTTCTTACCGAGGGCAACTGGGGGGAAGAGGACATCCTAGTGTCCTGACCCAGCCTCCTCTCCTAAGATGCGACCCGCATCTCCCCTTGTCTCTGGATGTATTCTTCCCTCACGGCCCCCATGGGCCCTAGGGAATTGACCAGCATCTGAGCTGATGTACACCCGTGTCACGTTGCTGAATTGGAGGGAAGCAGCCAAATCGCTGCTGCACCCCTAGGTGGGGGTGTTGGCCCCAGAAATTGGTGTGGGGGGAGCCATGTGGGGTGTTGAATGGGAGATTGTTGTTTGTTGATCTTATGTACGCTATTTATGTGAGTGTTTAATGTCTGTGTGTGTAGGTAGGAATCTGTAATCTGTGTGGAAGCTGAATATTTCTCTGAATGTGGTTAAGCATGGCTATGGACAGGCTGAGTAGCAAAGCCCTGTGGAACAATGACTCTCAATAGGCTATGGACACACCCAAAGAATGGGATTTGTCACCTGAGGGCAGCCAGCAGGAAACAGAGATTGGCCTCTGACCAGGTGACTTGCTGCATACAAGAAGAGGCCAGGAAGGAGTATAAAGAGGCCATGTGGTCAATGCCATTTTGTTCTCAGCTCAGCACTTCATCCCAGAGGCAGCACTGCAGGGATCGAAGAGCCCGGAAGACCTGTGAACCCATCCTGATCGTAGGATGTGCAATAAGAACTTTTAAACCAGCAGCTGCAACATCTCTGCTAGAGCCTGCATCGAGAACTGGGAGATTCGGTGCATGTAACGTACTGTACTTTAATAACCTTACTCTCATGCTTTTCTTTCCTGTGATAATAAACCTTTAGATATAGATTCTAAAGGATTGGGCCAGCGTGATTTGTGGGTAAGGTCCAGAGGGTAGATTGACCAGGGATCTGTGGCTGGTTTCTTGGAACCGGACAGAACTTGTTCGGGGTAGGTGGGATTGGGTGCTAGGACCCCCCACCTGTGTATGAGGCCCGGGGCCATCTGGGGCACGGATATTGCTGGGGTGTCAGAGGGGTTTTGCTCGGGAGGCTTCAGGCAGGCTGCTGAAGCGCTCTGTGAGACTGGTTTTTGGCCTGTGTGGAGAGGTCGCCAGTCGGGGACTGTAAGGAGCCCCGGATTTGAGCAATTCGCCCTGAGCGGACGCCTTCAGCTGTGCCCAGACACGGCCTGGTCCGTCACAACCCGGCAATTAGATCCTTTCCTAAAGGTTAAAAATAGATGAATGCAAAATAAGAGGCAAGAATTAAACATCACAGAGGTGATACGGCTGACGGGTACGAGAAAAGAACCTAGACTAGAAGGAGCAAGAGGAAGTCTCGTGTCTGCTGCACTGTCTTGGGATGAAGTTAGCAAACATCTCTGGAAGGGGCAAACATCTCTGGATGGGGCAGCTTTTGGTAACAACCAAAGCCCAGAAATAAATAAAGAAAAAATATAGTGCTACCTAACCAGCAGGTAGCAGGTTTAAAAGTAATAAAAGAAAGTTCTTCTTCACACAGCGTGTAGTCAACCTGTGGAACTCCTTGCCAGAGGAGGCTGTGAAGGCTAGGACTATAATAGAGTTTAAAGAGAAGCTAGATAATTTCATGGAGGTTAGATCCATAAAAGGCTATTAGCCAGGGGATAAAATGGTGTCCTTGGCCTCTGTTTGTCAGAGGCTAGAGAGAGATGGCAGGAGACAAATCGCTTGATCATTGTCTTCGGTCCACCCTCTCTGGGGCACCTGGTACTGGCCACTGTCGGCAGACAGGATACTGGGCTAGATGGACCTTTGGACTGACCCAGTACGGCCGTTCTTATGTTCTTATGACCCCCTGAAAAGCACACATTGGGAATATGACGCAAGCGGTCCCAGGAGAGCCCTCACCCTCTGCAACGTACAGATCACTGCCTTGAAGCACTTTGTACCACCAGGGCACAGTGGATTAGAAAAAGCCTCACAGCACACATAGCCTGGGTATCCACAGAGGTAGAGTCGCAGATGGTCACGGTGGAGCTCCAGAGATCGAAGAACAGCAGAATGGCCCTACTGGGTGAATCCAATGGCCCATCTAGCCCAGAGAAGGATCCAACCATCTTCAAACAGTGGCTGCTGCGGGATGCTTTAGAAGGAATGACTGAGCTTCTGGCCACCAGAGGGGTAAGGATATGCAGAGCTTGGGTCTGCTCTGCGTGGCCAGAGACCTCAAGAGAGCTCTGATTTACACCAGCGGAGGATCTGCCCAGCCATGTCGAGGTGGAGAATGTTTACTATTTAATTTTGCTGTGGAATAAGTGTGCTGTTGGGTTTCAATCTATCTGAAGTGCCAGTGAGGGAGGATGATGAAAACCTCCACATTCGTGCTCTGAGGAGGTGCCATTAATGTATTTCCCAGTGGGACGAGTCCTCAGATTTTGGAAGAAATGCGACCGTTCCTCCAATGGGACACCCAGCCTGGCCAGTAAGTCACCTCTCTCAGGAAAAGACTCTCTCTTTATAGACTAACAAAACATGTAGATGTGCTTTCATGGGCACAGCCCATCTGCGTGTTTTGTTCGTCTATAAAGTGCTACCAGATCATTTGTTGTTTTTTTCTGTAACAGACGAACTCAGCTACCCCCTGAAGCTCTCTGCAGTGACAGTGTAATCTCTCTGCAGGAGAATTGAAGTGTGTGGCTGGTCCAGCAGGGGATGCTCTCTGAGCAGTTTTGGCCAATGGCGAGGGGAGAACACGGCAGGATTCCCAAGGCCGGGGAAGCTTTCCCATCTCTCGACAGATGGCGTAGTCACCATTTGCATGGCGAGACGCACTGTCAGCAGTGGGGAAGAGGAATCCCGGAGACGGTGTGCAGAGAATGGAAATGGACTAGGATGTCAAGGAGGATGAGTGCCGGGGCCGGGCAGAGCGAGACAGTGCCAGGGCCGGGGCTAGTGAGAGGAGAGGCATCCCATGGGATGCAGCGTGGAGGGCCTCAGGATCTCACTGGGGTAGGAGTGGGTCATGCTTAGGCCCCGATCCTGTGACCCATGCACCACCTCCGCGGGATGGACACAGGAGCTGAGGGGAGGTGGGAGCTGCCCATGCAAATACAGACCAAGCACCCGCAGTGTAATGTTCCCCAGCTCACCAGGGACGCTGACTCCCCGCATGGGCTCCCCACCTCTTCCTCCATCACGTAGCAGGAAGGCCCCATTACTGGAGGATTCAGGCCCTTCTGCGCCCAGCAGATGGGGTGCCCCACAGCTGCCCTCTTGCAGCACAGAGGAGCAGGAAGGGGTGACCGGAAACATCTCGCTGGCACCAGCAGAAGAGGCACAGGGGAGAATAGAAATGTCCTGCAGGCCCCATAGCTGCCCCACGGTGGGAGGAAGAAGCACCAGGCACGGCGGATGGCAGAAGGAATAAAGTCAGCTCTCGGAAATCCCCGCCCGCCTATTGCCCTGTGAATATTTGCTCCTTTTGTGCAGAGCAAGCGGAACCAAACCCCCCAGCTCCCTGCACCCCCCACGTCAGGGCACGATTGGAAGTCTAGCCCCGAGATTCCCCCAGTCCAGCTCCAAACAGCAGTGATGAGGTTTTTACCCAGGCGGCCTGCAGCTGGATAGTTTGCTCTGTGCAGACAAAAGCAAGCCGGCCATAGGGACCTTAGCTGCAGCGTTTTCCTCTGCTCCCGGCTGGGTGGGAGTCGCTGGGCATGGAGCTGCAGCCGCTCCTTCGCTGGCTGCTTTGCGCTGCACCCATCCTTCTTCCTCAGCGGCGGCACGCAGGCAGACACCGCCCCCGCACGAGCATGTGGCCGTCACAGCTCAGGGCTTTCTGCTGCTTTAGCAGTAAGTTGGGCGTCGCAAAAGATGAATGGATCTGGGATGCATAAACAGGGCGGTCTCCAGGAGCTTGGTTCACCCCTGTACTCGGCGCTGGTGCGACCCCTGCTGGAATCCTCGGCCCTCGGCTGGTGCCCACAATTCTAGGAGGTTGGCACATGGGAGAAGGCTCAGAGAAGAGTCTCAAGCCTGAATAAATGATTCAAAAACACAGCGAACGACAGAATCAAGGCGCTCACCCTAGTTAGCCAGCCGAGGAGAGGGCTAAGGGGTGAATTGATTATAGCCTAGGAGTGCATCACTGGAGAACAGATAGTCAAGAATCGACTCTTCTAGCAGAGAAAGGTGGGACGGCTGGAAGCTAAATCTAGACCAGGGTTTCCCAACCTGTGGGTCAGGACCCAAATATGGGTCGCCATTACGTTTCAAAAAGAGTCGCCAAGAGTCTCCCTAGGTGTCTCTGCCCTCCTTCCTCCCCCCGCTTTTGAATTGCCTTGGGTCACCAAGTCTTCCTGAATAGTTAAAATGGGTCCCCATCTGGAAAAGGTCAGGAACCGTCAGGCTAGACAATAAGGCCTTTATTTGGGTCAGTGAGGACAATCAATTCTTGGACAAACCTACCAAGGGTCATCGCAGAGTCTCCAGCCTGGCCTCATTTTAAAGCCAGGCCGGGTGTTTTTCTAAAAGCGCTGCCCCAGGAACTTTGGGGAGGATCTATCTGGCCTGTGCCATGCTGGAGATCAGGCTGGATGGTCCCAGTGCTCCTGCCAGGCCTTGGCGTCCCTGACTGACAAGAGCACGTGTTTGTAGCGGGGCCTGAATGAGGCCTCGCTGAGGAAGCGGGAGGAGCGTCGCCAGGGATACCGAAAAAGCCCGTACCTGTCTATGCAGCTTGCTCCACTCTGAGAGGACCCACCACTCCACCAGTGGCTGGCAGGGCTGGTCTGCTCACCAGTAGGCCCTAGCCTGGCTTTGGAGGATCTATCACCATTAACTACAGTGAGACGCAGACTCCCTCGCTGTGCTCATTCCATCCCTGGCCTCTGCACTGATCAACCGTGGACTTCTCCCTGGTGGCTCCTCCATTTCCTGGTGAAGGGGGCAGCTGGTTCCATGTTCATTCAGCCCCAAGTTTTCCAACCCTGTGCTACGGGTCACTGCTCCCTCTCCTGGAGGTACAGTAAAGGCCAATTCATGCTTGGACTTCCTCCCATTGCTCCATCTACCTCTCTGTTCTGGGGTGGTTCATCACATCTACCTGTTCCTCTGGCTGTTGGCTGAACTCCCTATGTCTGCTGCCCCACCGTGTTTCCCCTTAGGAGAAGAGTCAAGATAGCCAAGCCAAACTTCTCTCCTCTGACAGCAAGAAGATACCAAATTGTCCCCTCCCGGCTGCTTGTGGTAGATCCACGTGCTTCCGCGGATGCCTGTCTTTTAAGGGACAGACCATTAACATTCATTATTCATACCACCCCATAAGGGTATGCAGCTCCGTGCACATGCTCTGAGTTCGTAACGGGTTAACCCAAGTCTTTGAGATGTAAAAAAAAGAAAAGAGAGAGGAAAAGATTGATGATGGGAAAAGCTCATGTTCTTTCCAACGATTTTCATGTAAGTGCCTCTTGCGGCAATTTTTAATTTTTTTTTTTAAGTAAGGATTTGGCTGACAGCAGCTGTTCCCCTGTCAGCAATGACAAGTGGAGGGGAAGCGCTGGGATGAACTGGAGGGAGCGGCAGAAGGAACTGTAATGAAGAGCGGTGGAGTTGCAACGGCTTGTTAGTTTCAGGATCAGCTGAGCTGGAAATGGGGCCATGCGGGAAAGAGAGGGGAGGAAAAGCTGCAGAGTACCTACCAGGTGGGGACCAGGGAGGCTTCTGCACCAGCATCTCAGGAGCAGTTCTGAGGGTCTTTGGAATCCTGGCTGGGCTGTCTGTCCAGAGGCAGGGAGAACCTCTCGGAGGTACGTGCTCCAACCTGTACACTTGTGTAAAGCCAAAGGAACCAAAGACTTTGGAGACACCGCAGACTTGCATTCACGTAACTGAGTCCAGAATGTAGGGACGAACCCCCCACTTCAGTTGTTAGCCCATTTGGGTGTGAAATAATCATTTGCTGCATTCATCTCCAAAGCATAGCAGCTCCCTGCCCCCTAGGGTCACACCATCATGCACTGAGGTGGGGGGCAGGGCAGAAGAGGGACAGGGAGATGTTTCATGGGATGCACCCTGGACTTGATGCATTTGAGTGCATCATTGGGCTTGTGTTCTATAAACAGCGTCTGTCTGTGTATTGGTTTACCCCAGTCTCTGTCTATCTGTCTCAGAGGGGGAGCCGTGTTAGTCTGTGACTTTAAAAACAACAAGTAGTCCTGTGGCACCTTAGAGACTAACAAGAACAGGGGTTGCCCGAGGTGGGCTGCCGGCAGCTGGCGCCCCAGGCGGAATGCACAATCAGTGACCCCACCTCCACAGCTCTCAATGGCGTAACGTCATCATTGGGTACCCCATTTAACGCGGCACCCTAGGCGATGGCCGAGTGGCCTATACGCACGGGCCACCCCTGATCAAGAATATATAGATCACGAGCTTGCATGGGTAAGACTCACTTCATCAGATGAGTTGGAGTGGGAATAACAAAATACAAGATATATGTAACAGCAAAAATGCCACCTGTCGGTTTTAGGACCAATGTTAATGAAGCTAAGGGCTCATTAGGGGCTCATACAACTGCACATCCTCTAATGTGATATATACCTACAAGTGCCAGCAATGCCCCTCTGCCATGGATACTGGCCAACCCAGGCAGTCTCTGCAACAAAGAATAAATGGACACAAATCAGACATCAAGAATGGTAACACATAAATTTGTAGGGGAACATTTTAACTTACCTAATCACACTATCATGGATTTAAAAGTAGCCATCCTTTTACAAAGGAATTTCACTGGCCAGCTACAGAGAGAGACTGCTGAATGGAAATTCATCTACAAATTTAACACTGTTATCCTGTAACCAGTTAGACATTTCCTGGGTAATGCGCTACAAAGACAATTTCCCCTGCCTTTAACATTCACATTTTCACATCAAAAGCTATGAATGGGATACAGTCAGCCCACTTAATTAGCTTCATTAACACGGGTCCTACACTTGACAAGTAACTGCTTTGCTGTTATCTATACCCTGGATTCTGTTAATCTGGATGGGGAAGGTGTTTGCTCCCCTTCTGTTCCTTCTTTATTCCTAGTGGCTTAACCTTCATCCCAGGGAATTCTCTCTCCCTCCTCATCCCCTATCATTACTGCAGTGAGCTGCTAAGCCTCCTTCATCACGAAAGCATCTATTTCACTCCCTAAGGAGCACCCCAATGCCAGCTGGCACACTGTTGTCACACTGTAGACCTAAATGGAGGCATGTTCTAGATCATTGTTCAGCTACTAGCTCCCTGCTCACTAATATTCTTATTGGGTGTATGGATGATAGCCCCATCACAGGCTTTAGAGATATGTGCTGTGAGCGGCTATGGTTTTAAAACACAGACCTATGTCCCAGGCAGAGAATGGGGGTTCACCTGCTCAAATGGGCCTCCAATGTCAGTAAGCGAGGTGTGACCAAAGACAAAGAAAAGCACCTTTGCACGCAAGGTAAGATAAGCCATCGTGAGAGTAGATGGGGAAAGACAAATACTTAACGCTGAGGGAGGTGTAGGCGAGGCTGCAGCCTCACGGAGCCTTCCTGTCTCTTAAAGCATGGTCAGTGACCTTTGGGAAGATGTAAGGAGACAGAGAAAGCCATTTTCGTATCCATCACTCGAGGCACCAAAGAGCCCAGAGCTCTGGAAAGTACAGCATGGTGGAGCCTTCAGCCAAGGGGGTAGAAGTCTGAGTCTAGGGGTGTGTCTAGACTACAGAGTTTTGTCGACAAAAGTGGACTTTTGTCGACAAAACTATACCAGCGTCTACACTACCGCTGAGTTCTGTCGACATAACGTCGACAGAACTCAGCAGTTTTGTCGACGCTGGTAAACCTCATTTTACGAGGCATAACGCCTTCTGTCGACAGAGTTTCTGTCGACAGAAGGTGTTATTGCATGTAAACTGTCCTTTGCGTCCACACTACCAGAACTCAATGTAGTCTAGACGCTCTTTGTCGACAGAAGCCTGTAGTCTAGACGTACCCTAGGGGAGAAGCTGGCTCAGGCAACTCGCTGACATTACGTTTTAGTCTCAGACACGTATTTGTCCTTGTGTTTGCTTGTCAGTCTTTCTAGCTGTATTTGCTCTGCTTGGCATCTCTGAACCGTCAGACTTCTGGTTTAAAACACCTTTCTTTTATTTTTACCAGCAAGCAATTGGGGGCTTTGGTTAAAAGAGGGCAGGTGGATGCTATCTTGTTCCAGGGAGACAAAGGCAACAGCTGTGGTAAGTGCATGCCAGGGGGCTGGATGCTGCAAGACGGACGATTGGGGAGGCATTCAGAATTGGGAAGCTGCTGGGGTCACTCTGCCAAAAGCGGAAGCCAGGGGTGGATGTGGGCTGTTGGTAGCAGGGCTGTGAGCCACAGTAGACCAGCATGTCAGGCACACTGAGTTTCGGGGCAAGTGGTGAGGAGCCTTGGCTGGCGTGGGTTGAACCCCCAAAGTGCCCCGTGCATTCTCTGACTACAGCAACCGAACCTCCTTCCTCCCAGTGGCTGCCTCCCTCGCTCCACCCGCCTCGCCCTCAGCTGTCCACGTAGCCAAGTGACTTCTCCAGGGCTGGTTCCTGGGGGCGACCTTCCATTAGCCCGTCAGCTTGGGATTTTAATTCCAGCTGCACCCACGTGCCATAAACTGGGCAGTTGGGCTAAACTCGTAATCCAAGTCCCCAGTTTCTTACCGCGAGCAGGACACCAGGAAAGCAATCTCCCTGATGATTTGCCAGTTGAGCAGCCCACCTTCACCCTGGGTTTCTGAGCACACTCAGGTCACCGTCTCTCCTGCTGGAAAAGCACCTTAGCTCTGGCACTGCTGACTGGCCAGAGATGGTGGCCAGCCCCTGGGCTAAACTAGAACAGGGGATCTCTGCCCAGCCAGCCAGCTGTGCATATAGCTGGAAGCAAAGGAGCCTTTACCCAGCAGGAAAGCTTGGTCGGTGCAGGTGTATTTTAGCCGGAGCTCTCCCCACTACAGCTTTTAGACTACCCTGCCCAACTTCATGCTTTAAAAATGAATTGCTGAGTCTCGGTGACTTTGCCAGATCTGAGCATTACTTGCAGGGCAGAGGGCAGCATGTGTCGCTTACCCAGACCTGCCGTGTCCCAAACCACTGACGTGCTTCGCTGCAGCAGGTTTTCTTGTAACCCTCTCTCCACTCCGGAGCAGCTGAGTGTTCTAGATGTTCCTACATTGTGGACATCTCCACCAATGTGACCTATCCCTGCAATGCCCCTCTGCATGTATATTGGCCAAACAGGACAGTCTCTACAACAAAGGATTAATGGACGCAAATCAGATATTCAAAACGGTAACACAGAAACCTGTTGGGGAACATTGTAACTTGCCTGGGCACTCATTAATGGATCTCAAAGTTTCCATATTATAACAAGCCAATTTCAAAAACCAGCTTGAAAGGGACTCTCCAGAACTTAGTTTCATTTACAAGTTTGATACCTACAATAGAGGTTTAAACAAAGACATGACTGGATTACCCGCTACAGTCCACATCCTAATGGCATAAAAAGCCAAACACCAGGTACTTAGAACCCACTCTATCAGCTTCATTTAGCATAGAGGCTTTTTTTCTTCTTTCCTTTCCCTCCCCATCCTCTCTCTTTCTCCGCTATTTATTTGGAACCTGGATTCCTTAAACTCCATTCATCTGAAGAAGTGGGTTGTGCCCACGAAAACTCATGATCCCATCTACATGTTTTGTTAGTCTCTAAGGGTATGTCTCCACTACAGCATTAATTTGAACTAATTTAGGGTATGTCTACACTACCCCCCTAGTTCGAACTAGGGAGGTTAATGTAGTCATACGGAGTTGCAAATGAAGACCGGGATTTGAATTTCCCAGGCTTCATTTGCATGAAGCCAGCCGGCGCCATTTTTAAATGCCGGCTAGTTTGGACTGCGTGCCGCGCGGCTACACGCGGCACAATCTAGCTAGTTCGGATTAGGCTTCCTAATCCGAACTAGCTGTACGCCTCGTGAGCATCTCTGCATGTGGATCCCATCAGTCCTTGCACAGCGTGACATGAAGAGCACGTGGCTGTCATGTGACTGTCACGCATGGAGCCAGATGGTGTTGAGCAGAAAGCACAGCACGTGGAGGCGATGAGCTTGCTGCCATGGAAGGCGGTGGGAAGTCGTGCAAAACGAAGAGATCATGGAGTCATTGGGGCTACTTCTCTGGAAAAAATAATCTGCTCATTGTGTAGCTGCAATGAAAAAAAGCTACTAGACTTTTAGGCGCCTGTAGGTAATAAGACAGAAAATACCATGATGCCACTATATAGTACCATGGCATGCCCGGACCTTGAGTACCACATGCAGCTCTGGTCACCCTATCTCAAAGAAAGATCTGTTACAATTGGAAAAGGTACCACGATCGGCAAGAGCCATGATTAGGGGGAACGGACCAGCGTCCATCTGAGGAGCGATTAATAAGCTTAGGAGAGAGACGACTAGGAGGGATACAACAAGGTCTATAAACTCGTGACTGGTCTGGAGATCGCAAGTAAGGAATTGGTGTGTGCCCCTTTAGATAACACAAATCGGGGTCAGCCGATTAAATGACTAGGCAGCACGCTGAAAGCAAACCCACGACAGACCTTCTTCATGCAACTCGGTCAGCCTGTGTCCTCAGCCAGGGGATTTTGTGAAGGCCAGTTTGTTGGAACGCTAAAATTGTTTTCTAGGGTTCAACCAACAGGTGGCGCTGTGCGATGCACGGTTTCCCTGAGTGGCAACAGCCATCGCGGATGGTTCGTTGAAGTAGTAGCTGAAAGAGAACACATCTCCTGTCTCTCTCCAGCGCGTCGCCTCCTGGGGTGTGTCTAGACTACAGCGTTTTTTTTTAAAGTGGCCTTTTTTTCAAAAAACTTCCCCTGCGCCTAGACTGCTGCCGCATTCTTTCGCAAGTAAATTGAAAGAACACGCCAGTTCTTTCGACCGTGGAAAACCTCATGTTACAATGAATAATGCTTGTTTTGAAAGTGCTCCTTGGAAAAAAGGCGCTCTGTAATGCAAACTGTGCTTTTTGGAAAGAGAGCATGGAGACGGCCTAGGTTTGCTGTTTCAAAAGTCCTGGTTGTAGTCTAGATGCTCTTTTTCGAAAGAGGCTTTTTCAAAAGTATCTTTCAAAAGAGGCTCGCTGTCTAGACGTAGCCCTAGGGATAATCCCTTGTGGTCCAACTCCATCTGCCCTTCTCTGGGCCCTGTGTGTGTCCACTGCTGCCTCCCTCAGCCCTTTTCTCTAGGCTCATCCCAAGAGCTTCCTCTTCTGTGGAGGAATCTCTCGGTCCTTTGCCAGAGCTCCCTTCTCCAGACTGGATCCCCAGGCCAGCCAACCTCCAAGACCTGCCCTGCCTCTACTGTCCTGGACTCCTGCCTTCCTTCCTCACACAGATCCCCTCAGCCTTCCTCCAGCCACCCAGCTTCCTTCTAGGTGCGACCAGGCTGCAGAGCTGCCCACGGGCTCAGGCAGCACTTTCTCTGCCAGTGTGAGGGGTTCACACAGCTTTCCCTGTCAGCGGGCACGTGGACCTGACCCAAAGCCCATTGGAGTCAACGGGAGACACTCAGTGGAGTGCAGCAGGTTTGGGATTAGGCCCTGTCGCCGAGGGTAGGGAGTCACCGGGCCCTGCCCCCGCATCCGCAGGTAGAGGGGACTCAGCCGGCAGGGAGAGCAGACAGTTTACTACTTCACAGGGACACCGCGTAGCACAGACTAGTCAGCACAGGAGCCGGGGCAGTCAGTACAATCCATCTTGGGGAGAGGGGGCCCCCAAGCCAGGGCCCTGGGCCCCCTTCCTGTATCCTAAGCCTAAGCCAGCCAAGACTCACTCGCACACCCAGCCACTGGTTCCAGCCCTGCCTCCTCCTTTGTCCAGCTTCCCCAGCAAAAGGGGTCACCTGTTCGCACCCCCTCCCAGGCTCATAATACAGAAAGCGTGGGGGCGTTATGTACGCGCTGGGACTGGGACAGCCTACCTCATTGAGAGTCACCCCCCAAATTCCTGTCCCCATTGGGGCCCAGGGAAACCGAGGCACACCCACAGGATTACCACACGCAGCATCACAAGCGAAGAGAGGGAACACAATCCCCACTTCGTCACAGGCCCCAAGCCCACAGTGCTTGAAGGGGAAACAATTCAGGCAGAGTTATTTGTGAGTGCAGCTCTCTCCCCGCAGGGCGGAGAGGGCAGGCGGAGGGACAGCTGAAGGTCAGGCCAGCAATGTGCTGAGCCACACAGAGCGCGCTGAAGGAGACCGGCTGCTTGTTTGGAGAACGACCCAGGCAAAGGGTCAAATGACAGAATACAGGAGACGCACAAACTGGCAACCCTCTTTGCCCCGTGTTGGGAGGTGCATCTTGGCCGCCTCGCAGGGCGAAGATCATGGCACTTGAGAGACACACGGAGGCACCCAGAGCCATGAGTGACATGAATTCCAGTGAGAGGCGCCGTGCCCTGCACAGATCACAGATGTTTCAGGGGCTCTGGAGGGTGGTGGCTTGGAAGGCAGGCGCAGCATGTGCCAGAGAGCTCTTGGGACACCGACACGCTCCGAATTGCAATGTGGGTCCTTGAAGTGGTGGTGTCGTGGTTGCACATCAGGCACCAGACGCCCCTACGCAATGGCCGGGAGGATATTTCCTCCCCTGGGCGGGCAGGCAGGCGCTGTCACAGGGCGGCACTCACCTCACGCGGGCGCCCCCCCTCTGGCTGAGGGCAGGTGCCTGCCGGGGCGGATGAGAGTTTTGCAGGGCCCAGGGCAGCACAATTTTGCGCATGCGCCACGGCCACAGCCGACAGGTAGTAGCGCGTGTGCAGGGCCTATTGAAGCACGGGGCCTGGGGCAGCCGCCCCGCTCGCCCTGCCCTATATCCGCCACTGGTGCCTGAAACCTGTTTTAGCCCTCCCGCCTCCACGACTTCCTCTTCTGGAGACAACGCCTTTGCCCCAGGTCAGGGCTTTACCTTCCAGTCCACAGTCTCTCAACAACTCTCCACTGGGAGCTGTCCCTGGTTCTCCCAGCCAGCCAGCTGCCCCTGACCTTCTCCCTTCCAGGTCTGGGCTGCAGCTGAGTTGCCTTTAGTCCTGCAGCTCCTTTTGTAGGCCTTCCTGGCCCCTGATTGGCTGGTTCCTCCACAGCCATTCTAGCCTACCAGGAGGACTTCTCTATGGTCCTTCTCTGACCTCAGGGCTTGGTCCGCCCTGTCACAGGTGCATCAGCCCCACTCAAGCTAGTGTATTAAAAATAGCCATGGGGCTGTAGTTTGTAGCCAGGGGCCAGGCAGGCCTGTGCTCAGGCCACTAGCCCTTTCTGCCGTTCGTGCCGCAGCTAGATTTAATGTGCTATCACACACAGAGCTAGCGCTCATCCATCCGCTCATGCTGGGAAGAGCTGTCCCTGTCGTGGTGTCGACATGCCCATAGGGTGGGTGACCTCCTGCCAACTGTCCCATGAAGCCGGGCTCCCAGAGCACAGCATGGACCTTCCAGATTGAGCCTGAAAGCCTTCCGGTCGGGATCAGCAGGGTCAAAGGGAACTGGTTTCGATGTTGTTGTGTTAGGCCTGAACACATTTTCCTGTCCCGCTGACAGTGCCCCCTGCTGGCTGGCTCCTAAAGGGAGCTGAAGGAGTGCCGATGCCTTGTCTACATTGCCAAGTGGCAGTGGTTTCACTACGGTCTGGTCTACACACCAATTTTATAATGACTTAAATGTTAGGGTAACCCCGTAGTGTGGACACAGTTCTACTGTTCTAAAAACGTATGGATCACTCTAGCTTTATGGACATAAGCTTTCCAGATATAAGCACTTCAGTACTGGGCTAGAAATATCCACATTAGGGATTCAATTTCTAAACCACTCCAGAGAACTCAGCCCCGAAGCTGCAGTGAAGAGCCCTAAAGGTGAGTTTGGAAGCCCCTCCTGTGCAAACTGCCAACTGGATTTTCTTAGGCTCTGTGGCATTTTCGGTTACGTGGAGTGGGAACCATGAAGCCAGCAACTCTCAAACTGAAATGCACATGTCCAGACTGGGGTTCGTACTGATGTAAGTGGAATTGATGCAACTTTCCCATGCAGACAAGACCTCAGCCGGTTGGAATTGGGTTGTCTTCCCCTGCGTAGAACAATGACCCCGCAGCAAATTCACCCCCGGCCTACGGGGCTGCCCATTGATTACCCAGCGGAGATGGAAGCAGGAGAAACTCTGGGGGATTCCTACCAAGTCCCAAAGACCTTCCTAGATGCTGCTCATGCTAATGCTGCTGTTTCCTCTGAGGGAGGGAGGGGCAAAGGAGCTGTTCTCCTCAAGGAGATTGGTGTGAACAGCTGAGGTTTGCAATAACACTACCACATTCCCTGACTCACTAGGGAGAGACAGACAGGACCCAGTTACAGCACGGTGCGTTCAGCTGATGTCGCCACAGCTGGGCTTTTGTGTTCATCAGGCCCTCTGGGGAGTTAAAAGTCACCTTTTCGCAAAAAGCAGGCTTGTGCGAGCACTGAAATTCCAGGAATGGATAGGGGCCGAAGAGAGATTTTTCTTCCTGTCTCCCTTTGTTTGTCACACTGAGGGCACGTCTACACTACGTGGATATTTTGGGATACCTGCTGTATCCCAAAACAGCTGCCCCGTGCCTACACAAGCTGCCTGGTATTTTGAAATAGTTTTCGAAATAATGGGCACACTATTTTGGTAACCCTCGTTCAAGGAAGGTTAAGAAATGTCTCGATATAGCATCTATTTCGAAATGTGGTGTTGTGCAGACCCAACAAGTTTCAAAATATGCTCTTTTGAAATAGATTCGAAACAAGATAAGGAATTTCTGTCATGCAAAATGCATCTCTTATTTCGAGGTTAGGATGCTGTGTAGACGCACCCTGGCTGTGTCTAGACTGGCCAGTTTTTCTGGAAAATCAGCCGCTTTTCCGGAAAAACTTGCCAGCTGTCTACACTGGCCGCTTGAATTTCCGCAAAAGCACTGACGATCTCATGTAAGATTGTCAGTGTTCTTGTGGAAATACTATGCGGCTCCCGTTCGGGAAAAAGTCCCTTTTGCGCAAAACTGTGTTGACGTACCGCCCAGACCTCTCTCTCGAGTACCCCTACGGGTACTCGTACCACTGGTTGAGAAACACTGCTCTAGACAGTACTGGGTCCTGCCGGGAGGGCAGGGACTGGACTCGATGACTCTCGAGGTCCCTGCCAGTTCTAGTGTCCTAGGATTCTATCAATCTGTGTGTGTGTGAAGGCCACTGACTCGCTGTAGGAGGGCAGCAGTAGGTACAGAGAGGTGGGGGAGTAGGATCCTGAGGCAAGGGTCTTAGTCACTGTGGCCCAAGCTTCCTGTTGATAATGAAACTGGATGCCAAGGGGTGTCATTGGGCGTGAGGGAGCATGGCAGGGAAAGTTCATGCTGCTCTAGGATTGGCAGAGGAGATCAGAGTGTGGGAAGACCCTTCAAGACCCACCGTGGGCCTGGGAAGGCCCTTGAATGCAGAGGAGAAGGGGCAGGATTGTGATGAGACGGAGGGGGTGGAAGTGCGCGACAGGAGCAGAATCCAGCGTCCTCCCCCCGGCTCTGCTCCTGAGCAAACGTGCCAGGCAAGGCCACGAGCATTGAGCAGTTTTATTTATTAGTATTGCAGCAGCCCGTAGGAGGCCTGGCCATGGCCTGCAGCTCCACTTTGCGAGATGCTGTACGAGCAGCAGACCGTCCCTGCTTACGATCTGGCCCGTTGCCAGGCGAAATAACTGCACCTCCATTACCCTGCAGAACGGGGCTTAGCGCCGCCAGAGGGCATGGCTCCCAGGGCAGGCTGAAAGCCAGTACCATAGTCCATCGGGGGCAAGGGGGATGAGAGAACCCTTCCCACTTCCAAAGTGGTCCCCAGTCCCTAGCGCGAGCTGTACAGCGGCATGCGCTGGATGCGACACGTTCGCCGGATCTCCATGTGTTCGTTACTTTCTCCGTCTTCCACTCCCCGCATCCCAGCTGCTCCCTTACCCCCTCACTCTCGTCCTACGCCCCCTTTGCCCTCAGTCAGATGGTACTGCCTTTCCCTGTGTCCCAGAACCCCTCTCCCAGACCCTTTCTATGGGAAAGGGGGTTTGCCAGAGGAGAGCAATAGGAGACCTTCTCTGGCCGCCGAGTGACGCCCTCGACGAAGGAGAAAGGATGGATCCAGCCACTCAGCGAAACGGCCTTCCCTTCTCATTTGCTGCGCTTGTCGTTTTGTTTGGGGGTGGACTTGCATTTTGCTTTTTTTGGAAGGAAAAAACAATACCCGTCAGCATGAGAACACTGCTGTGGTCACTGGAAAGAAACCGAGCTCACCTTTGCTGACGTGATCAATGCTGCGGGAAGGACAAGGCACATGCCGGAGGACCATTGGGGATGCCACGGGAGTATTTGCTCGGCAGGAGGAGGGGCCAGGCTACAGGGCTGACAGAGCAAGGTCAGGGCAGTCTGGCGCTAGCATCCAGCTACCCCGATTAACGACAGATGGAGTCCAGTCACATCAGCCGGGCTGAAGAAGGTCCTGATCCTGGGACTCCTGGAAGAGAAATCTACAGGGCTAAATTCTCCGCTGGTGTCAATTGACTGCAATAGAGTCACAATGGTTTACGCCAGCGGAGGACTTGGCTCATACAGGCTGGAGATCTAGGACGCTGCCTAAATGGAAACTCAGGGTCCGGTGACATTTAAGGTGTGTCTAGACTACAGGGTTTTGTCGACAGAAGTGGACTTTTGTCAACAAAACGATACCTGCGTCTACACTGCCGCTGAGTTCTGTTGACATATCATCAACAGAACTTGGCAGTTTTGTCGATGACTGTAAGCCTCATTCTACGAGGAATAACTCCTTTAGTCGACAGAGTTCTGTCAAAAGAAGGCGTTATTGCATCGACACTGTCCTTTGCGTCTGCACTGTCATGTTGATAAAGCGGCTTGCTTTGTCGACAGAACTGGCTGCAGTCTAGATGCTCTTTGTCCACAGAAGCTTTGTCGACAGTATCTGTCGACAAAACTTCTGTCGACAAAAGCCTGTAGTCTAGACGTACCCTTACAGCTGTGGAAGCCGTGAGCAGTGATGGTACTGGGGTCGGGATGCCACCTACCCAGAAGCTGATGAGCAGCTCCTGGTGTCAGGCAGATGACCGTTTTGCGGGGCCCCGGGCAGCATAATTTCACGGGGCCCCCCCCTTTGCCACAGCGCATGTGCGGGGCTTTTTGAAGCGCGGGGCCCGGGGCAGCCGCCTTGTTTGCCCTGCCCTATATCCGCCCCTGCCTGGTGTTCATGGACATCCTCCAAGTCCAGCTCGCCCGGCCTTGCCTGGTCCTGAATATCCTTGGACAGGGGCACCAGGGACGCAGTGGGGTGGCCCCATCACCTCACGCTGTTGTGACGAGAGTGGTATTTGCTTTGCAGGGCAGAAATAGCGTTGGGGTGAGGCCCTCCCATGCTGGCGGTGGTGTGCAAACAACCTGGGAGTGAGGAAACGTCGGTCCAGAGCACAGTGCAAAGAGCTCTCAGGCAGGATACTGGCCGCCGGGCAACTCACAGGGCGAAGGGTTGGTTTGGTTCAGATACAGACCCCAAAGGCGGCACTGTCACGAGCTGGCGAGGGGTACAGGGCGCTCCACTCACTGCTTGGCTGTCCCCTCTGGCATGAGGCCAGCGCCCCCAGCTGTGGAGGCAGTGCCAGGACTCCGGCTTGCTCTCTGGGCTGCAATGGCTCCGGTATTCCTGCAACCACGGCTTCCTCTTCGCGACTTGGCCGGGCCACTCAGCATCCCTCCTTCCAGGAGTACCTCAAAGTCTGCCCCTCGGCAGCCTTCCCATTGGCTGCCTCAGATGCCAATCCTTCCGGGACCAGTAGGGAACGCAGACCCACGCTCTACTCCGGGCTCCAGTCCACGGACACACGACCCACCAGTTCTGGGCTTCACGCTCCCGGCCCCCACTGCTCCCTCCCTGGACTTCTTCCTACCCCTCCTCATCCCCCCACCAGCAGCTCCAAGGCCTGCTCCCCTGGAGTCACTGCTGCCCCCGGCTGCTGCAAGCTTCCTGGCTTTTTAGGCCCCACCTGTTCCTCCCCAGATGGCCCCACTTACAATCAACGGCTGCTCCCTGGCTCTTCCTCCAGGTGCAGGCTGGGGCATTAACGGGGATTAACCCCTTCCTGTCCTGCGCGGAATGGACCCCCCCCACAATGTGCCACAATGAAGTGGTAGGTGAATGCTTAGCTGAAAGGCACCTCACCTCTCCCAGGACTGCTGGGAAGCCAGCCCTCTTTTCAGGCTCGTGGCTGGCCTGCTTCTGAACCCAGCCGCCACCCTGGGAGAGGAGGCTGGGCAGGGATGAGACGGACTAGGGGAGAACCGTTCTCCAAGGTTTGGGTTGGTATCTCGGCTGGTTTCCTCGTCTCGGAGCCTCCCATTCCTCAGGGGCTGGATGCCTGCTGCCTGGTGATGGGCAGAGAGGCGGGTCCATCTTCACACTCAGGTGATGGTCGTGCTGAAGGACCCTGCTGCTGGGGGACAGAGCTGTGAACACAAACAACACCCGGATCCTAGTCAGGGGCTTGCTCCGCCTCTGCTCCCCCATCCAGCGTGGGGTGCAGCTCTGCCTAGGCTCTGAGGGGCCCTTGTTCTGGGCTGGATCCTGACTCCTTCCTTAGGCCACCGTTCTTCGGTGACTGCAGACTGCTCCTCTCTTCCCCCAGGGCTATCCACTGTCCTTGGTCCCTGCCCCTCCCCTGGCAGCTCTTTCTCTGCAGTCCCCTCTCCGCGGGAGCTTGTTCACGCTTCCAAAAACTGCAAACTTGCAAAGTCTGGGGGAAAAAAAAATAGCAAAAGCAACGGAAACTGCCTAGCAGTGACCTTCATGCTCCTGGGGGGGCAGCGTTAATTAAATCCCTGCCAGCGAGAGGCAGTGACTGCTAATCCATAACGCCCACCTCCAGAGCCAGCAGGGGGCAGCGCGTTCCGCCACGTGCCTATGCAAACGCCCACCGGCAACGACACCCCCCGAGGCAGCCTGCCGCGCCCACGTGGACAGCGGCTCGGCTCGGTGGGAAGCCAACCCCCACCCCTTCTCGGCAGGTGCCCAGAGCCCTGTCTGCTGTGAGGCCGGAGCAAGATGTGCATGGCCAGCTCAGTGAACACAAGACCTGCCTGCTCCTGATGCCCTCCGTAGACCTATGCCCCATAGGCCGGGCTGGCAAGGGGAGGAACGGGGCAGGGCTGGCGGATAAGGTTCGGTGCAAACCCACTAGCCACTGTGCCCGGCGTGCAGCAGCCTGTAGGAGACGGTCCTTTCCGCATGGCCCAGCCCCAGCTGCTGGCTGCTTGGACGACCCCAGAGAGCCCCAATTTATGGGCAGGGTCAGCAGCCGGCTTCCATTGTATAGAAACCAAGCTGGGTTCCCTCCTCTCCTGGTCCCTGGAGGAAGAGTCTGGGAGCACCAGGCAGCTCTTTGTGCCCCAGGCCGGCTCCTGGTGCCCCAGCAGACGCTCCATGCGTGGGACTCAATCAGTAAGTGATGGGCCTAGGCTGGTCTCTCATCTCCCTGGCATAGCTCCTCGCCTGCAGGGGAGCTGGCTCCCTCCTGGGTTCTGTGGTAGGTTCTGCCGCAGGATGGCCACCAGTCCCATGCCCGAGGTCCTGCCTTGGGTGCAGTCTTGCTGCCGAGCTGTGCCAGAAGCTGGAGGACACCTCTGCCGTGGTGCACCTGCCTGTCAGGAGCATGGGGGGCAAAGGGGTCTAACAGCATCCGCAGCCCAAGAGGAAAAACCCTCCCCCCTCCATTCCGAGAGGTCGAGGCTTCAAGAGCTTCCCACCCTCAAACATCCCTGTATCTTCCTGCGTCATCCTCTCCACTGTCTCTCGGCCATTTCAGCTGCAGACCCCTGCCTATGGCTGCCTTAAGTGCAATCTATACATTTGTATTGCTGTCAGGTCTAAAACAATAGCCAGACCAAGGCAGACGCCATCACACTCCAAGGAGAGTTCTGCTAGGAGGGGAAGCAAGAGGGACAACCCACCTGCAGCCATCTGCGCTATAAATAGGCCCTCAATTAAAATCATAACGGCACCGTCTATGCTTCAGTATCACAAAGAAATGGAACAATAAATTCTACTGACGCGGTTCAGCGTGTCTGGAATCCCAAACTGCTTTCGCTTCGTGCCACCTGCAGGGAAAGAAGAGGCTGATCCAGTGGGATGCTGTAATATCTCAGTCTGGTTGGGGCTTGATCCAAAGCTCCGTGACTGAATGGAGGTCTCTTCATGGACGTGTCGTTCATTCCTATCCAGTGAGCGGGAGGGAACCAGGACTGCACAGGGGCAGGGAGAGCTGGTTGGAGTTCGGTCAACAAAAACTTTTTTGAGCCACCAAAAAGCTTAGTCAAATATTTGTCGGAGGGTTTTTGTGTGTGTGTTTGGGGGGGGAGACAGAAACTGCAGTTTTTCTAGCGTTTGGTAAATATTTGCCATTTTTGGAACTGAAGCTTTGTGACCAAAGATGGGTTTCAAAAACCCCAAAGTTGCTAGTGACTTTTTTCAGCTAAAAAGATCTGTCATCACCCCTCCCCCCTGCCAAAAAAAATCCCCAAACAAAACCATTTAAAAAAATCTCCCTAAACGTGCCTACCCAACGCTTGGACCAAGCCCCGTGTTTATTTGGAGGCTGTCATGAAGGTCACAGACTCCATGGTTTTCTGTATCTTTCCGTTAAAAAAACCCCGAGTGAATCACGTGTCCAATTACCTCCTCTGACAGAAACGTGCCGATGCTACAGCAGCAGAGGTCCCCCGCTGTCCCTCTTGGCAGGGTCTGACTAGCTTCTACTGCCGTCAGCATTCACCGACCACAGGGCGCGGAACTGCTCCCCCGCCGCAAAGAGCCACTGAGGCGCAGCTCTGGGAACTCTGGAAGCCATGAGACAAGCGCACTTGGGGGGGGGGGAGAGGGTGAAGCTGCTCCCTGTTGTCCCCTCAGGGTACCAGGAAGAAGCCGGGTGGCTAATAGCAGGATGCTGATGAGTGGCAGCTGGTGGTGCAAAGCACATTGAGGGTGAGAGGTGGGAGTAGGGTTAGACTCAGACAAGCCTAGGGTTAGAAGACACCTCAGGAGGGCGAGTCCAGCCCCCTGCCCAAAGCAGGACCGACCCCAATTAAATCATCCCAGCCAGGGCTTTGTCAAGCTAGTTACCTCCCGAGGTAACTCATCCCAGCGCTTCCCCACCCTCCTAGGGAAATAGTTTTCCCTAACATCCAACCTAGACCTTCCCCACAGCAACGTGAAACCATTGCTCCTTGTTCAGTCATCTACCACCACTGAGAACAGCCTCTCTCCATCCTCTTTAGAACCCCCTTCAGGGAGTTGAAAGCTGCTCTCAAATCCCCCGTCGCTCTTCTCTTCTGCAGACTAAACAAGCCCAACTCTCTCAGCCTCTCCTCATAGGTCATGTGCTCCAGCCCCCTCATCATTTTTGTGATAGTGAAAGCGGCGGGGGGGATCCCAAATGGGAGATTTAAGGAAACTCACCATGACAAACTCCAGATCCTGAGTCTGCATTATAAAGGGAAAAGCTGGACTTTTTTTTGGGTTTGTTTTCTTAAATTGAATCACAGATTAGAACTGGGCTGAATATTTCATCGCCGCTGCTGCGGGTGCTGAGTCAGTCGGTTAGAAAGAACACTTTTTAGAACGTGTGTGTGTCATTTTCGGGCAATTTTTGTTGAAAAAAAATCACACCCTGTACTTGTGGTTAGGACCGTGAGAACGAGAAGTTGGAGTTCAGAAAGCCACTCTGGAGCTGGGCAGGAGCAAACAATTCTGCCTGAAATCAAAACTGTTACTTTTCCCCTCCTCCACAGCTCCCTGTGTGCACAAGTACTTTGCTTCTGGCTTTCCTGTGGCTTGAAATTCTTCTTGAAAGTTACAGGCCAGAGAACAGGGTCTGTCTATGCCCACGCTAACGGCTGGGGTTAAATTCGGGCTTATTTGGAATCTTAGTGGAAACCTGAACCAGGGTCTGTAGCAGTGGTAGCATTACACCTTTTATCTTCCCTTTAGCTATTGCACATTAACTCAGTGAAGCATGATGGGATACAGTGACATTAAAGGGCCTGTAGAAAATTGTATTCTATTGTATCAGAATACCTACCATGCATAGACAGCCTTCTGCATCTGGTTGCTCAGATACCAGAGTAAGCCTGTAGATAGATAGATAGATATGGTGTATGGGGATAGATAGATAGAGTGGATGGGGATGGATGGATAGATAGTTAGATACGGCATACAGGGATAGATAGATAGATAGATAGATAGATAGATAGATAGATAGATAGATAGATAGATAGATAGATAGATGATGCACTGTTCTCCATATTGCGCTGTTCTCCTTTGTTATGTTTTAATAGCTCCC
Source organism: Pelodiscus sinensis (assembly GCF_052426305.1). Classification (NCBI taxonomy): domain Eukaryota; kingdom Metazoa; phylum Chordata; order Testudines; family Trionychidae; genus Pelodiscus; species Pelodiscus sinensis. Next base: position 46,290,017 of record NC_143064.1, on the reverse strand, counting down.
ACAAAACTATCAAGAACAATCTTTTCCAGTGGATCAAGAATAATGTCCCCCCTCCTCTTTCCCTTCTGTATTTTTTAAATCTTAATTGCTCTCCAGCCGACGCTGCAGCTCTGGAGTCAATCCACCGAAGTTACTCTCACCATCGAAGTTACTCTCGATTTCCACTGGGGCATCTGGGCACAGCCTGTCGACCCTTCTTTATTTATTAAGAGTGTGTTTGGGCTTGGCTCTTGCAGGAGGAAACTTTGTTGAAGCGGTCGTTCTCGGTTGCAGGCAGGCTGCCTGCTGCATGATGGGACGGTGACACCAAAGGAACAGAGCCATTGGCCGAGAGATGGCTGGAGTCCGTTTGCATTTGTCTTTGCTGAGAGTGGCAGCTTCGGCTAGAGTTGACTTGGTGTCTCCTGCGTGTGGCGCCTTTGACAGACGAGCTGCTGCCAGCTCGAGAGAGAGACGGGCGGGTTAAAGCAGTAGTGACGTTACCAGTCTTACTTGTGACTGCAGCCTGACTTACACTCACTTGTCAGTAGAGCGGAGACCTTTGTATTTTTTCTTGGAAGTGCCAGTTTCCGTCTTGACTTCACGGCTGCTCTGGGACCGGTGGTGGCTACGTCAAAGCCAATGCACTGGCGTGACCCCTGGCTCACGACAACACTCCCAGTTTTTGCCCAGCCCTGGGGCACCAAGTGAAGAGATGGGGACGCAGATGCCAGGCCCCATTGTGTAGGGTCAGCCCGGTTCAAACTCCATGAGCATGTTCCAAGCCAGGCGTCATCCTCACTAAGTCCGGGTTGCTCTGTATTGGTGCGGGCCAGCAGGTAGGACACGGGACTTTGCCTCTGACTGCCTTTTGTGACTTGGGGCAAGTCACAGCCCTGCTGCGTGCCTCAGTTTCCCCATTTACAAAATGGCACCCTTAGCCACCTTCATGAAGCAATGTGAGATCCATGGATGGAAATTAAGTATCAGAACTATTATTGGGGGAGTACTGTAAGCTAGGAGCCCACCCAGAGTTACTGTAAGAGCTCTTAGGTTCCCTTTCATTCTAAAGGCACGTTAGAGTACGCTGACACTGCATAGCAAATTCAGGCTTGTGGACTGTGTGATAAGAAGCCCCTGGCCCAACTCTCTGACTTTGGGTCAACTGACCCAGCCAACCTGGGCCAGGCACAGGTCTTTTATTGAAGTGTAGACGTCCCCAGCATTTCCAACCCCGTGCTTTGGGGTCTACACGGCATTGCAAAGCTGGGCGTACACTGGCTTGGCCCAGGGCTCCCAGCGAGGCCAACGCAGCCACTGGATAGGCCTTCAGACTGGGTCTGCCACTTCAACGGTGTCCACACTGCAGAGTGGCAGGGCTAGGGCCAGCCTGGCCTCTGGATTCCAGGCCAGGCACCCTCAGCTCAGCCGCCCTGGGCTTTCCTCTTTGAGCCTTCAGTGCTCCTTCCCAGGACTTCTTCCCCTTTCCTCTCTCTAGTGTGCCTGCTCCAAAACCCTCTTCCCACTTCGCTGGGCTTGACGGCTGCCTGCCTTCGTAGAACCCCAGGGCCGGCAGAGACTCAGGAGGCATCGCGTCCAGCTCCCTGCCCAAAGCAGGACCAACCCCAACGAAATAAGCCCAGCCAGGGCTTGGTCAAGCCAGGACCTAAAAACCTCCAGGGATGGAGATTCCACCCCCTCCCTACGGAACCCAGCCCTGTGCTTCCCCACCCTCCTAGTGAAATAGTTTTTTCTAACATCCCACCTAGACCTCCCCCCGCATCCTGCAGCTTTCTCCAGCAGCTCCTGTCCCTGGCCAGCTTCCTGGCTTCATACACTGCCCCTGTTCTTGTACAGGTGAGCCTCTCTTTTATTCGCCACCTCCAGCCCACAGCTCCCGTGGTCGCAGCCTAATTAGCTGGGCCCAATTCCGCCCTTGCAGGGCCAGTGTAGGCTGCACTCTCCATCACAGGTCCCAGGACACGGGTCAGACTGATTTGACAGAAGGGGGACTGGGGCTCACACCTGAATCAGAGCCCAGTGTAGACATAAAGACATCACACTCAGAACTCAAGGTGGGCCAGCAGCTTGGGGAGCCGTTCCTGCCCACCGGAGCCACCCACCTTTCAATCAGCAGATAGCCTCCCCATTGCAAGTGTGGTTTGCTTTGTGTGTCGCGGCACTGCCACCTTGCATTGTGACTCACACCACAGCGACACTTCTCTGCCACTTTAGGAACCTTATGAACATTAATAAATGTGGCCTAAATTTGGGCACCTGAATTTATGTCAGCACCTAAGGACGGGCCTGGTTTTCACAGCCCCCGCGGAAGAAAAGACATCTCATCTGCATAGGCAGATGAAATTCTAGCTCGCCTCCAGGGTTAGGCTTTGAGTTGAGTGCCAGGCTCTGGAGGCACGGCTGAAGATTCCCACCCGACATGCAAGTTGCACTATCGGCATATGTTCCTAGCAGATAACTTTCTGCATTTCTTCCTCTTAGGGTTGTAGCTGAACAAATGGTAAACGTATTTTAAACACCGCATCTTTTGGTACCCAGTTTTGAAGTTTTATCCCCAGGCTTTTCATCTGCAGAGTGGGGTTGATAAACACACACTGGTGTGAAATGCTTTGAGATCCGTAAAGTCACCATAAAGCCCAGAGTATTATTTTCGACTAGAACTCTAAGAAAGTCTAGGAAGTGGTTTCTTTGTCAGCTAGCAACACACGCGGGGCCTGTGTGTCCTGCACCCTTTAGCCGATGCTCCCTCACAGGCTGGTGCAGATGGATCAGACTTCCCAAGAGCATTAGGACTCTAATCATTGCTGCCCTGCTTTTCAGCCTGAATCCAGGTAGGCACTAAGGTGCAGGGGCCAAGCTGGGAAACACCAAATTCTGCCAGATCAGTACGGGATCATTTTGCGCCCACTTTGCACTGGTGTAAATACCAAAGAGAAATAGCGATAGCTCTTCTTCACTGAGCACAATGCCCCAAACAAAGGAGGTCAGTATATTACCCCCATTTCACAGATGGGGAAACTGAGGCACAGAGCATTAACGTGACTTCCCCAAGGTCACCCAGAGGGCCAATGGCAGAGCCATGAATAGACTGGAGGTTTCCTGACTCTGGTCCAGAGCCCTCCACCGGGTGCCAGCAATAATGAACTGAGCCCTACGATTTTATTCCCATCCATGTTCAACTTCAGTTTGACCCCTGGCAGGAAAGATTCTCTTTCCAAGGCTTCCCACGGCCCCTTGCTTTTGTGCCTCACTCTGTCCCCACCAGGGTGGTGCCAGGAGCTCCTGGAGGGGAGAAGACGCATTTCAGACTCCAGACCTATTTGGTACGGGGCCCTCAGGTTAACCCAGGGCCAGGTAGTGCATGTGGGAATGGAGGGGGGCGGTAAGGAGGGTGGTTCACTAGGATCTGGGTGGATCCCCTTTCTATTTGTGTTCGTGTGGTGGGGAGGCCTGGCAGCCCCACGGAGAGATCAGGGCCCCGCTGTGCTAGGCGCTGTACGTACTTGGCATGAAAAGATGCTCCCCGGGGAGGTGACATGGGAGGATGCAACGCACAAGGGGAGCAATGGAGATTTGAACGGGGAGTTCCAGGCACATCGTTCCTTCTGGATTAGCCCCTCCGGCTTGAGCCAACAAAAACGTCTAAATCCAGCACTGGCCACGCCCCCTTCACTGCTCTGCAGTAACTGACCAGCAGTAACAAGACTTCTGCAGATTGGGTGCCACCCTCGACAGACAGACAGACAGACAGACAGACACCCCCCTAGCCCTCTCCTGGTCTCTTCTCACATCTCTGGGAGTAGGGTGATGAACCGGGGTGACTGCAGACCTGGGGGGGTGTAAGTGTGCAGTGGGGGCGCTAGTGCAAGCGGCAGCAGGAAGGGTTCTTTGCCTCAACTGCCCACCCCTGTTCTCCCTCTCCCCTTGCTCCTTCCTTTCTGCCCCGCTTTCCTTTTCTGGCGTTCCTTCCCTCTTTCCCTGCTCTCCCCCTCCCTCCCCGGCAGCTGAGATCATGAAAAAAAGATGACCCTGTTTCACACCCAGCTGCCCCTCTCCGGAGAGACCAGCCGAGCGCACGCTGCAGCGCTGGCTAGTTGTAGATGGAGCACCGGTGGGAGCCTGACACACTCCCTTCCTCGAGCCGGGAAGGCTGCTTTGGTGATGTGCTCAGCCGGGCATGAGAAGGCCCGGTATGGACAGAGAGGTCCTGCGGGCCCTAGCTCGGCTACTCACAGGCAGTGCGGCGGGGAGGTCATGCCCTCACCGCCTCTTTCCTCTGCAGTGCTAGGCGCTGGGGATTTGGATCTCCTCCTGTCTTTAACCCTGGATGGGCCGAAGCCTCGTGGTCTTTGAGCTCGAGCCTGGGAATTTCCTGGGGTCTGTGTGTGGCATGTCCGGCTGCCGAGGAAGTTTGGTTTGTGGGTGGGCCTGTGTACAGACCCAAGGGGGCCACTGTTCCGTCCCTCGCCACTCCCCCCGCGCCCCATCTCTGCTGGCTTCCTTTCCCTTAGTCCAGCATAGCCAGAAAGCCTGTCCTCTCAGCAGCCCTGCAGTGCCCCTGGGGGTGCGGGTGGTGAGTTTTATGCCCTGTGGTGAGGGCAGGAACCTTCCCCAGTACCCGGAGCAGGAGTGCACACAGTACGGTGCCCCTCTCCAGCGCCTCCTTTCAGCACCATTCCCAGCCCACTGGGCAGCTGGGCAGGATTTGTCTCCCTGCTGTGCACGGGAGGAAAGGAAGGGGCTTTCTCGATTTCACTGGCAGGCTCAGGAGTGACGTTCCCTCTAATAGTTTCCATCCACTTGTGGATTTTTTCCATGCATGTGCAGAATAAATGTTGTGATGTGCACCAAGGCATGTGTGGATGTGCACCACTCAGAGGAACGCAAACCTCGCTGTGGGCGCTCTGCTAATCAGCTGGGCGGTGTTGGAATCTCTCCTGAGCCACCGCACATGCGCCCAGCTTACGGGAATGCTGGTCAGGAGCAGAACACGGGACTCCTGACTCACATCGGACTAGCTCACCCCACTGGCTTCCAGGAGGTCATTCAAATGCAAATGAGATTCATGATGAAGTAAGGTCTTCCGGTTAGTGCGCTGACCACCTCGCGCCAGCTCCAATTCCCAGCTCTGCTGTAGTCTCCCTTGGACTCTTAGCTGCTCCTTGACTCAGTTTCTCAATCTCTAAAATGGGTAATGATAGCCCTGTGTCACAGGGGAGTAAAAGTGTGAGGTGCACGGACACTAGGATGATGGAGGCAGTGGTCTTTAATACCTAAGGAAAAAAATTCAACCCCATGAAGTTTGGATGGTAGATTAAGTTCTAACTGTCCCCTTTGCCCTGTTACCCTTGCTGCATCCACCAGGGGTGCTGTCCTGTTCTTGCTAACACCCTAACTGCATCATTAGCTCAGCAATGTGAATTTGTTGCAGGGAAAGGGGGAAATGGCTTTGTCCGCTCCACATTCAGAAGGGGCCTGCACCCAAGATGCTTTCCTGGCTGGCAGGTAACAATTCATTTCATTCCATGGTGCAAATGCCATAATTATCTCTGTACACTTCTATGACCAAGTCCTGCTCCACTTAGGCCAGTACCAGAGTTGACTGGAGAGCCATCTGCAGTTGACTGGGTGGGCCTCCACTAGACCCTCTAAATTGACCCCTGGTGCATCGATCTCCGGAATGCTGATTCCGCAGTGGTGGGGATGCAGCCTTAGTCCCATTCATTAAAGTGGGGTGGTGACTAACGTCCTGGGTGTAGGAAATCCAAGCATTGTTTTTACATAGGGATGCTGGTGTCATGCACCAACTTTCTCATCTCTCGAAGGGGCCTTTTGTGCCCTAGCGCCAGTGGAGGTGTATGTAAAACGCTTTGGCACAGCGGCGTATTGGCGCATTGGCGTTTCTCTGTAAATCAGGGATTTCGCTGTCGGAACGTCATCCATCAGCAGAAATAGGCCCTCTTGTCGTCTCAGAGGGAGCCGTCCCAGCTGCCTCTCCCCCGCCTGCGCAATAGCTGCCGAAGCGTGCATGCTCTTAATCAACCCCATCTCCTCAAATTACAGTGCAGAGCTGCTGGACCGAAGCGTAAAGAGTTCTGTTAAAAGCGGACGACTCCATCCCTTATGAAAGATTCATTCCTTCTGCCTGGAAAACCCAACACTTCCCTGCTGCTCAGGTTCCATGTCATTTCTCATGTCAAACTGTTCTGGGGTATTTTTCTCTCACCTGCTACTCCTGGTGCTCATTACACCTTCTGCCCGGGAAACAATACCAAAAATAAATAAAAGGCTGAGCCGCAGCAACTGCAGAGCGCTTACTCAGTCAGATCCGAGTGGCTTAATCAGAACCGCTCAAACCGCAAAAAGCAGGAATGACAAAGCCAGCAGCCCAATCCTGCCGACTAAGTTACTTTTTCCCCGCTTTCTCCCTCTGGTCTGAACACTTCTGTAGATTGCTGGTTTGATTCCTTGGCCTCCAGAGACAGGCGGCTGGAGAAGGGAGCTCTTGAAGTTTAACCCTCCCCACAGTGGTGTCTGCTCGCCTCGCTGAAATCCATCATGGGGCGCAGCTCGGCAGATGGAGGCAGATTCCACTGGCCTGGCTGATGGTTTCCGATCTCATCGAACAGAATCGGAGATGAGGGATGGGCAGGAAATGTGAGGGCAGCGCTGACATGGGGAAGCCCTGAAACCTTCGGCTCTGATTAAAGGGAATAGGGTTGCCAGGTGTCCGGTATTGGCCTGGACAGTCCGATATTTGCAGCCTCAGAAACTCAGAAAATACTGGACATGTGAAATGTTTGGTATTTTCTGCTTTTCTCGGACAGAAAGCCGTTTGGGACATTCTTCCCCTGCCACACCTGGCGGGGGCGGGGGGAGAGTGGAGCGTGGGGATTTAAAGGCGCAGTGACTCTTTTTTGTGTGGGTGGGTGGGTTGTTTAATTATTTTATGTTATTGTTTTTGCTCAACAAGTTCAGTTCCCCTCCCCGCACCATGTGCGGTATTTTTTGTGAAAGTATCTGGCAACCCTACTTGAGAAAATGAGGAACCCACCGTGGACTGGAATTGTCTGTCCACCATTGCGAAATACGTTATTGTCTAGAAGGCTATGGGGGTGTTCACTCAACGAGTCACGTTGCATAGCACCACGGGGGGCCCAATATCAGATCCGGACTTTGGTAGGAAGTTTAGCTCCAGACCAAGACCTCAATGTTATAGGACTGGTGCATATTCCTAATAGCCACCCTCATTGGTATTCTCCTGAATGATGGAGTAGGGTTTAGTCACTGAGCTCGGGCAGAACTTTTGCGTCTGTCAGTCCACGTGGCACTTGGTCTCCCATGAAAGTTGTGACCGTGCCAGCATTACCAGTCCCCAGAGCACTGACTTCATCAGGTTCCTCTGCAGGCTCAGGCGTCCGGACTCATTCCCCTTTCGCCGGCGTTGAAATCAGGGTGTGGAGCAAAAGAGAAACGAGCGTGCTCGTCTTCCGTTCTCGTCCTGCGTCGGCGTTAGGGTGCTCCACCACATCAGTGCGGTGGCTGGCCTGCCGGGCCTGTTCTCATCGCAACAGGGGCACTGCGGGGCAGGACTGCGGTGGGAACCGGGCGAGGAGGGTTTCTGAGGCTGGAACCGCGGAGGCGCTGCAAGCTGCAATTGCCTTTGTGGCAGGAGGCGAGATGCAGGGGGTACGCAGGACTGAAGCGGAGGACCAGAGCTGTGATGGGGGGGATGGATTGGGCGCCGGAGGAGGGCGATAGGAATGTGTGTGCATGCCAAGAGGGGGCACCACGAGGAGAGCTGCGTGGGGAGCCATGATGCCGGAAGCAGGAGTCCCGCTGGTCAGAAGCGAGCGACCTTGAGGGGGCATTGAGTTCTCTGGTAAGATGAGAGAAGGGTGCGAATGAAACCGCACTTCAGGATGGAGGAGGGGAGACTCATATCAGAGAGGGACGGTACGCAGAAGGCTCCCTCTCGTGGAAGTCCTGGAAGGCAGAGTGCTTGAGGCCACAAGCCCTTGTGATGTGGATAACACATGCTCTGGCATAGTCTTGCAACCCCAACCAGTGCCTACGAACACAGGGATATGGGCATTCCCATGAGCTTGTCTGTGACTCATTACTTCTTTTGGCCTGGTCTGCACTAGGACCTCAATCCAAAATACCCCCCCACACACCAAGGTTGAATTTGTAAGCAATGCGTCCACACTACCAAGCCCGTTATTCCAGAGGAAGGGGCCGTGGCATTCGAACTCTGCAGTCCTGCTGTTCATGAGGAATAACGCTATTCCCGAACTCGTAAGTCCAAAATAACGTTAGTGTGGATGCTCCGGTGCCGCTAATTCAAACTAATTGGCCTCTGGGAGGCCTCCTTCAGCTCCCCAGTGTGGTTCCTGGGGCTCTGAGTCTGAGGTAGCACGTTCACGTGAACGGAGCCTGCCCAGGACGGCATTCGATTCCTCCCCACCGTGAGAACACAAAAGTTCGAACTTGTAAAATTGGGTGCCCAGTCATCGAACTTTGTAAATTCAAAATTATCTCCTTGTGTAGACACGGGCCAAGTCTTCACGCTCTCTTTGGAAGAGGAACCAGGGTTTGGTCTGCAAGGCCAGGTTCCACATTTGAGGACAGCAGCAATAAAGCCCTTCAAACATTACATGCCATTCAGGAAAGAGTTTGCTCTACTTCTTGATCTTTCGTGCATTAATTCTCTTTATCGGCTGGCAACTGTTCCTTCCCTAAAAGCAATTCCTGGAAATTGATGTGGCGTGTGTGACCACAGTCATGAAAGGGTGCCAACTACAGTGGTTTGGCTGTGACTCCATTGCCAGAAAGTCTCTGTACCAACAGCCTAAAACTCTTCTCTCTGAAAGAGAGAGAAGCCACAGTTGTCCACAGAGACAGTGACAGCACATGGGATATGAAACCATCCACAAAACCCCCAGCAAACTGAAATGGTGGCTCATGATGGGTATAGATGGCATCTGCTCATACACTTAGTCCAGTTGTACCCATCCGTGTTGCTGGAAGAACGACATGACGACAGTGATGAAAGATGACATACCAGCACCATGTTGTACCTCTTTTCCATAAAGGATGGCTCTGCTCTGTTTAATGCCCGGCCTTTTATACCTCAGGACAATGAAGCTTGGAATGAAGTGTTATCAAGTGCTGAAGACTGGGATGTTGTTGCCTTAATATGGCTGTTTAGACTGCCCGGTGCTCTGTCCTTGGAGCTCCGATGCTATTAGCACCAACAGCAAATCAAGCAGTGTGCTAACTCAGGAGACCTGATGTTACTTATAAAGAAAGACCAAAGGCACCGTTCAGGTAATGGCTCGGTCACCAGAGGCCGTCTCTGCTGTCCTGTAGGCCTCTGGTACCCTAACTTTTATAGAATGATGCAAACAACTGGAATAAACAACTTACATGCCATACGACACGTTCCATATTATTTCTTACCTCTCCTAGTGCTAAACTGGGAGGTGTCTGTGCTACCTATTTGATACTTACTAAAATCCTAATATGAGTTCCTTGATCAGTCAGGAGAGGAAGAGCTCAGTGACTCCAGTGCCATCGATAATCGTTGAAATTTACTTTCCGTCCTTTGACATGTGATATCGACAATTTGTTTTTTAGCTGGGGTAAAGCTTTGATGTTTGGAATCTCAACCGCTACGGTCATTAAATAATTGTCCAATGGCCCCCGCTGTCTGACCACACCCTCCGAATTTCCTGCAACTGTGAACGTTCGAATTGAGAACAATTTAAAAAAAGGTTTAAAATAAACATTGATATTATCTGCCAACATTATCCAAAAATTAACAATCGAGTCCTGCCAAGCCTACCCACGGGCCAACTGATGGACTTGCAGTCCACCTATGTATGGGACTCACATAGGCATTAATGAAGTCTGCATTTCCCTGTCTGCCGTCCTTAGGTGATGCAGGAGACTTCAGCCCTATTTGTTTCAATCAGTTACGGTCACCGTCCTCCTTTCTTCCTGCCACGCACTTAAGAAAATTAATCATTTAATTAAAAATCGTCAAGGAAAAACACAAGTTGGCCTCCGTAATGAATTTTGACACCAGCTTTGTCACTTGGTACAAAGGACTGAATCAATTATGGTCGCTTGCCATCCATTCATCTACATTAGTGGGTTTATTTGTTCCCTGCTCCAGGGTGGGGCTTTTGGTACCGCGGTTGCTAAAAGGGACGCCAGGGGATTTTTAACAGTTCACTCTCTGGGCGCTGTGGTTGCTCCCTTAGCTCCCCAGCACTTCCTGAGCAATAAAGGGTGATAGACCCAGAGCATAACGGCTCGGTGAGTGGTCGCTGCACACATCAGTGGTTAGCGCTTGTGCAAACCAAACCTCTGCCCAGCACCTCCAGGGGGCTCTGTCCTTCATGTCCTGTCAGAGATTAGGGACCCAATTCTCAGATCCATTTTGGTGGGCCAAAGCATCTGGAGAGAGGACTCAAAAATCGCCCGAGGAGTCGTTTGCCAGCATGGGTGATGCAGAACGGCTGTATTACAGCAAGTGCCACCCAGCCCTGGCACTGGGGTTGCACCTGGGAGAAAGCAGGCGTAATACCCTAGATGCCAGGTACAGGAGCCCCCCCAGATGGCCACAGAACTGGGGGATAGGGGAAGAGCCACCTTTATTCCCCCCCCCCTTCTGTCTTTAGTGGCCTTGGGCAGAGGGCTGCAGGGAGAGGAGAGGGAGCACCGGCAAGGCGGGTTGCAGAGGGGGACAGTGGAGGCGCAGGCCATCGGAAGAACTTCGAGAGATCTCGAAAATGAAGCACCTGGAGACTCAAGAGGCCCAGCAGAGAACAAAGCCCAAGTCTGCAGTCTGGAGGGGCTTCCTTTCCTTGGAAGGACAAAGCCAGGTGTCCATGGGGAGCCGAGAGAGGGCGTCCCTCCTCTGAAAGAGGCTGCAGAGGCCCATGGTGGGGATGCGGCTCAGGGCCTGAAGCCAAGGCAGTGAAGTCAAGAACTTTGCCATTGCTTTCAGCGGACACAGGACGGTGCCCAGGGGTTAAAGGTGGGGTGCCCAGACGACAAAGACCATGGAGGCATCTGCATCCCCAGTGAGGAACTGGTTGACTGTGTCCAACTCTTCTGCCACCCCTCTGTGGCTGCTCTTCCCCCCTTCTGTAGCTCTGCATCCTCCTCACTCCCCACGGGCTACCCCCAGCTTGGCGCCTAGCCCCACCCCTTCTGCCTTGGCCCCACCCCTCACAGGAGCCAAGCCGCCTCCCCACGGCACCATGGGCAGGCACACAGCCCCAGCCACTGGGAGGGCGGGAGCTGGGGGCAGCAACACTCCGCCCCCAGTCGCCTACAGCAGGCGTTCTGGGGGCGGAGCGTGGACGGGGCCAGCGGGGCAGTTTGGGAAGGCAATGTCTTCCCTTGCCTGGGATACCCACTGTGCACGCCACTCCCTTTCCTCCCTAACAGCATTCCCCTGTCTCTGCCCCTCCCTCCACGGTACAATGCGCCTCGCTTTCTCCTCTCGCCTTTCCCTGCAGTGAGGAACCACTTTCTCTCTCCAGCCAGGTGGTTCTTTTCCCCTGGGGGCCCGGCCAGGCACCACCGCCTGGGCAGGCCGTGTTCTCCGCCCCCACAGGCACCTGCGAGGTGTGAGCGGGGTTAACCGCCCTGGCCCTGGAGGGGATTCTCAGGTTAATTTGCAAAATTAACTTCAGACTCAGCAGCTGCTGCTGCTCCTTCAAGGGGGAAAGAAAACGCTGATGGTACCAGCTGCCAGCGTGATTTATGAGCGCTCCGGGAGCCGCGGGCAGGCTGCAGAGAGCCGCCCACGGAGAAGGGGATTTTCCTGAGGACAGCCTTCCTGGGGAGGGGTCACTGGGCCTGGGGGGAGAAGGGGGCAGCTTTGTTATCAGCTGCTCCGAAGGGAGATTCCCTGAGCAGTGGCAAGCTCCGGCGGCCCTCCTGTCTGTTCCTCCTCCTCTATTGCAGCCTCTCTCCCGGAGGGGGAGCCCAGGACAAATGCATGGGGGCAGGTGGGGACGGGATGACTTCTCCAGGGAGCCTGGAGCTTCGCTAAGCCCCAGAGTCATCTCCTCCACCTCTGGATGCTGCAGAGAAGATGGAAGCTTAAACTGGGGACTTTCCCTGTCCTCCCCGCCAGGGTAATCAGCGCAGGAAGGGTGAATATAAGAGGCCTTCTCCTTCCTTCCATCACCTGGATGGTCCAACCAGCTTCCTGTGTCCTAGCGGCCTGCTCAGCTTTAAGCAGATGGACCCAGCCGCCAGTGGCTCCCTCGACAGGCGCAGGCTGGAAAAGGGGCACATCTTTTGCATGTGGGGAGTGTGTGTGTGTGTGGGGGGGGGACACGCAGAAGCCGCCCAGAGGCACCCCTCCCCTGCAGAGGCAGCTGTGCAATCACAGCAGATTGCTGGCCCTCTCCCCCCACCCCTGGAAAAAGACTCCGGCTGTCCGTGTATCCACCAGCATCGAGCTCAGCCCGTTCACAGGCAGGGGAGCTGCCCGTGGGTTGTTCAGCTCAGCTCCTCTGGTAGGACGGGCCTCTCCTTGCACCGGTTGTGGGCTGCCATGGGAAAAGCAGCCCTGTGAATTGTGTACTGATCTACTGAGAGAGAGGACTCACGCTAGGCTGTGCGTGCATGTGTTTGTCTTGGGGGGTGGGAGACCATAGTGCTGCACCATCGGAGCGACACCAATGGATGTCCGCTCTGGCTTTGCCCCGTCATTGATATGAGCTGGGGTGACTGAAAAGCGCACACACATGGGAGAGGCCATCCTAAAGCAGAGCCAATGAATACGTCACTCCACAGCGCCCTGTGTCCTGTTCACGCCAGGATTCTGATTGTGGGCAGGGAGCAGTGTTCCCTGTAAGCAGAGCGCTTGGCCGCCCAGGAGAGGTTCAGGTGCTGCCCAGCTGATTGGCAGAGCACTCACAGTTGGCAGCATGTGTTTCTACTGGTGCTGCCCATCTGCACATACCTTGGCACACAGAACAAAATTTATTCTGCACATGGATGGAAACGAGTAGAGGGAACATTGGCAGAGCCCATTTTTCCTGAGTGTTTGTACACCCCTCACCTCCTGAATCCTACCTAGACCTTCCAGCACTACCATGCTGCACATTAGAATAATTTTATACCCAAAAGATATTTTGAATGTTGCATTATCGGTATTTTCTTTCTCAGAGCTCCAAATGGAATGCCACACCAGCGGACAAGAAAAGTTTTAGATCAAGATGCAAACCAGTCTGGACTGATTGGTTTCTTTGAGCTGGTTGTGCCTATAACTTTGGGGAAGATGGAGGTGTCAGGGCACAAGGAACTTGGTCTTCAGTCCTTGTGGATTCACATGGTCGGTGGTTAATAAAGTGCTAGCTCTCTGATCAGACTAGGAATGTATGTATTCCTGAAACCAGTTGGGAGATAGTGAGAAACCAGTCAGACTCTGGTGTCTCCAGCCACGCAGTCCGGAAAGAACCAAAGGGGTGCTCGAAGGTGTGTGTGGTATTGTGTGTAATGCTATGTGCGTTCATCTTGAAATGTAGGAGATTGTCCCCACCTCAAAACTGAATGCAGCATGCCCAGTTTCATCACGCGCTAAGGAAGGAGCTGAGATGAGACCCGTGTTAGCGTGTTGTTCCTACCACTGCACTGTGGAATCCCTACACGATCCTGGTGGGGACCCTGAATGCACCACGGCGGAGAGTGAGCGAGACGTTAATAGCTACACTGGTGACAATTCTGCTGCGTGTGGCACAACCATCGTGACAGCCATGGCTTATCCCTGGTGAACTTCATATGGCTGGCTGCCTTCTAGATATATTGTCTGGGTTGGGACTGGGGGCAAATGGAAATTTCCCTGTGTCCTAGACCGATCATTCTGAAGGTCTTCTCCAGGGCTTGATAGGGCCTGGGCCTGGCTGGCAGCTAGCTGGCTGAAACTCCGTCTGGAGAGCACTGAGACAATGGAGTGGACACAACCGGAAGGTGAGGCAGTTTTGACTGAAGATGTCTTTCCACTGGTTGGGTTTGCAGCCATGGAGCAGTGTTGGGTCCGTGGCAGTGGTAAAAAGGCTTTTAGTCTCTGAGTGGCTCGGAGCTCTTGCTGGTTGGTGGGTGTTGGTGAGAGCACATGATCCCAGTGTTCTGGGATCTGCAAGGGGGCCCGGAGCCTCAGTGGTCCCCAGGTGCTTCTCTCCCATGGATTTCAAGAACAGATGCAGAAAAGCCTTTGAAGCTCTCAGCCTGGTTCCCTGTGAATGGTATGATGATGTTGTTGAAAGGGGACCTGGTTCCTTAAGAGAAGCCTCTATCTGTGCCCCCCTCTGCAGAAGTGGTCAGTGGAGACACCTGAGCGGAAGCCTTGTGGTACAAAAACCAGGGGACCATCAGCAGCTCTGTTCTTTGATGGGCCCTCGCCTGGAATCCCTCTTTCTCTTGGCCTGAAATAGCCCAGACGGGCTAGCTTTCAGGGCATGCAGCGAGGCATGATGACAGGGAAGGAGGGGGGAGAGAAGCACTGGGATTGCATGTGTGCAGGGGTTGGGGGGTGGGGGTGGGGTCTGTCTTTGAGCTGTTGTAGACTGAATGCCTCTGCTTGGGAGTAGGTGGCCAAGCATGAGGCGGGAAGTTGGTTCCCCTCTCTGACCGCACCGCTCCTGCAGGCTGGCCACAGCACATGAATGTTTAATATTGAAACCACTGTTAATTGGTGCCGATTCCGACAGCTGCCCTGCATTCCCCCAAGTTCAGAGAGTCGCAGAGTGACTGAGTGATCTGAAATATCCAGCTGGGAATACTTGGGCACCCTCAAAGCACAGGCTGTCACACCCTGTAGCCTTCCCAGAGACAGAATATGAAGTCCAAGCATAAGAGTCTACAGCAGGCATCAGCGTCCTTTGGCAGCCGCACCACCAGGGTAATCTGCTGACGGCCCATGAGATATTTTGTTTACATGGACCATCCGGAGGGCATGTCCCTGGCAGCAACCAGTGACATCGGTTCACTGTTCCCAGCCAATGAGAACTGAAGAAAGCGGTAGCCAGCATGTCACTCCTATTGGCCGGGAATGGCTAACGTGGCCACTAGGAGCTGCAGGGGGGGGGGGGGGGGGCAAAGGGAGGGACTGTGCCTGCAGACAGTGGATGTAAACAAACGGTCCCATGGCCCACTAGGGAATTGCCCCGGTAGGCTGCGTACGGAATGGAGCCGACCTCTGTGTTAGACACGATGTGGAAATTAACAGCAGCCAGGTTCCGTCTCATCCAGAGTGTAGCTTTGTCTTCACTTTAGCCAGTAAAGCGCGATTTATCCTAGGCACTTTCCAAGAAGTGAGGGCCATGAACTTCTTTACCTGTGTGTCAATTTCCCGGCCAGTCCTGTGCCTTCCTCCAGCGTGCCGGGAATGGGAAGGGCACTGTCCGTAGGCCTCTGCTTCTTGCCGGCACAAAGAAGGAAGGGAAAGGAGTAGGACTGAACTTCCCCAAGCCAATGCTTGGATTGCCCACGCAACCTCCTCCTGTGTGCAGGCAAATGTGTTAACAGGGAGTTTGAAAAGGGAGTTCTCCAGATAAAGGAGGAAGCTAATACAGGACCCTTGAGGGAAGTGGTCTGTCTGTAATGTGTGTTTGGGGTTTTCTTGCTGTGTGCTGAGCTTGTGTTTGGCTGTTTGTTTGGTTTTTTCCCCTTCCACCAGCTCATGGAGTGTGTGCTGTGGCTGGCAGGTGGAAGCTATGAGATTCTAATCAGGATTTGAAATCTAGAAGCCTCTGCTCTTTGGTTGAGCCTTAATCAGGGGGAGGGGCTATCAGGCAGTCCAGGGCTTTATAAAGGAGTCAGTCAGCGACCAGGGAGCTTGTGAACAGGGGCTGTTAACAGGGAGTTTGGAGAGGGAGTTGGGAAGAAGGTGAGAGACACTCACAATTCTTTAACATCTTTTCACTACACTCCTACCCTTCAAGGAGGCATTTAATTGGAATCTCTCAGAAGGAAAGCAGGTATGGATGGTGATAGCTCTGCTGTTGTTACTTGCACAGCATGTGCCATGTTTGTCTTCCTCCCAGAAGAAAGAAAGGATTTCATCTGCACTAAGTGCAAGCTGGTCACCATTTTGGAAGAAAAGTTAGACGGCTGGAGGCCCAAGTATCAAGCCTGTGTTCTGTCAGAGAGGATGAAGACTTCCTCGATAGAAGGCAGTGCTTAATCCTGCAGGCACAGCAGGCTGAAGAGAGAGTCAGGGCAGTACAGGACAAGGAAGAAAACTGGCAGCATGTAACCTCTAGAAGGAGAAGAAGGCCAACTCCGGTCTCCTCCATTCCTGTAGAAGTAAGTAACCACTTTCAGGCTCTTTCCAAAGACATTGTGGTGGAGAATGCTTTCGCAGGGACCTCTCAGGGAAGAAATCAGAAGGGAACACCGTCGACTGGAAGGTATGGGATTTGTAGTCCTAGGAATGGGGGTTCCATGACCACCACCCCCAAAAGAAGATGGGTGTTGGTGGTTGGGGACTCCCTCCTAAGACGGACTGAGTCATCCATCTGCCGTCCAGACCTGCAATATCAAGAAGTGTGCTGCTTACCGGGAATTCACATTCAGGATGTGACTGAGAGTCTTCAAAAAGTGATTGAACCTTCAGATCGCTACCCCTTCCTGCTTCTCCATGAAGGAACTAACGATACGGTGAAGAATGACCTTGAGCGGGTCTCAGTAGATTATGTAGCACTGGGAAGAAGGATCAAGGAATCTGAAACACAAGTGGTGTCTGGTCCATCCTTCCGGTGGAAGGAAAAGGTCTGGGTAGAGATCGTTGAAGTGAGGAAGTAAATGCGTGGTTGCGCAGGTGGTGTCGAAGAGAGGGCTTTGGTTTCTTCGACCATGGAACTCTGTTCCAGGCACAAGGATTATTAGGAAGAGATGGGATCCATCTAACCGAGAGAGGAAAGAGCATCTTCACGGGCAGGCTTACAAACCTAGTGAGGAGGGCTTTAAACTAGGTTCGTTGGGGGGATGGTGACCAAAGTCCTGAGGTAAGTGAGGTAGTCGGACACTGGAAGAATCACTAGGAGGAATGAATAACAAAGGAGGACCCCTGATTTGGATGGAGAAGGTAGGGTGATCAACTGATTATCTAAGGTGTTTATACACCAATACGAGAAGCCTGGGAAACAAACAGGAAAAATTAGAAGCCCTGGCCCAGTTGAAGAACTCTGATTTGATTGGAATAATGGAGTCTTGGTGGGATGACTCACATGACTGGAGCACTATCATGGAAGGGTATAAACTGTTCAGGAAGGACAGGCGGGGGAGAAAAGAAGTTGCATTGTATGTAAGAGAGCAGTGTGATTGTTCGGAGCTCCAATACATACAGCGAGAAAAGATTGTGGAGAGTCTATAGGTTAGATTTAGAGGTGGAAGCAACAGGGGTGATGTTATGCTATAGAATGCCGGATCAGGTGGCTGAGGTAGATGAAGCTTTCTTTGGACAACTGAGAGAAGCTTCCAGATCACAGGCCCTGGTTCTCATGGGGGACTTTAATCACCCTGACATCTGTTGGGAGACCAATAGAGCAGTACACAGACAATCCAGGACATTTTTGGCGAATGTTGGGGATAAATTCTTGGTACAAGTGCTGAAGGAACTTGAATTGCTGCTCACAAACAGGGAGGAACTAGTATGGGAAGTGGAGGTGGGTGACAACCTGGGAAGCAGTGATCATGAGATGGTAGATTTTAGGAACCTGACCAAAGGAAGAAAGGAGAGTAGCAAAATACACACCCTGGATTTCAGAAAATCAGACTTTGGCTCCCTCAGAGAACTGATGGGCAGGATTCCCTAGGATGCTGACCTGAAGGGGAAAGGAGTCCAGGACAGCCTGCAGTATTTTAAAGAAGCCTTATTAAAGGCACAGGAAGAAACCATCCCGATGCACAGCAAGAAAAGCAAATATGGTAGGCGACCAGATTGGCTTACCGGGGACATCTATGGTGAGCTTAAACACAAAAAGGAAGCTTACAAGAAGTGGAAGCTTGGACAGATGACTAGGGAGGAGTATAAATATATTGCTCAAGAATGCAGGGGAGTTATCAGGAAGGCGAAAGTGCAATTGGAATTGCAGCTGGCAAGGAATGTGAAGGGTAACAAGAAAGGTTTCTACAGGCATGTTAGCAATAAAAGGCTGATCAGAGAGGATGTGGGGCCCTTACTGGATGAGAGAGGTAACCTAGCTGACAGATGATGTGGGAAAAGCCGAAGTACTTAATGCTTTCTTTGCCTCTGTCTTCACGGACAAGGTCAGCTCCCAGACAAATGCACTAGGCAACGCAGTATGGGAAGGAGGTGGATGGTCCTTGGTGTGGAAAGAACAAGTTAGGAACTATTTAGAAAAGGTAAACATACACAAATCCATGGGTCTGGATTTAATGCATCTGAGAGTACTGAGAGAGTTGGCAAATGTCATTGTGGAGCCGTTGGCCATTAACTTTGAAAACTCATGGAGATTCGGAGAGATCCCGGAAGATTGGAAAAAGGCAAATGTAGTGCCCATCTTTAAAAAGGGAAGAAGGACGATCCAGGGAACTACAGACCAGTCAGCCTTACCTCAGTCCCCGGAAAAATCATGGAGGGGATCCTCAAGGAATCCATTTTGAAGCATTTGGAAGAGGGGAAAGTGATCAGGAATAGTCAACATGGATTCACCAAGGGTAAGTCGTGCCTGACCAAACTGATTAGCTTCTATGACGAGGTAACTGGTTCTGTGGATATGGGAACATCAGTGGATGTGATATACCTTGACTTTAGCAAAGCTTTTGATACAGTCTTCCACAATATTCTTGCCAGCAAGTTGAGGGAGTATGGATTGGATAAATGGACTGTAAGATGGATAGAAGGCTGGTTAGACTGTTGGGCCCAACGCGTAGTGATCAACGGCTCGATGTTAGTCGGTGGTCGGTTTCTAGTGGAGTGCTCCAAGGATCTGTTCTTGGACTGGTTTTGTTCAACTTCTTTATTAATGACCTGGATGAGGGGATGGATTGAACCCTCAGCAAGTTTGCAGATGACATTAAGCTGGGGGGAGAGGTAGATACGCTGGAGGGCAGGGATTGGGTCCAGAGTGACGTGGACAGATTAGAGGATTGGGCCAAAAGAAATCTGACAAAGTTCAACAAGGACAAGTGCAGAGTCCTGCACTTGGGATGGAAGAATCCCAAGTATTGTTACAGGCTGGGGACCGACTGGCTAAGTAGCAGTTCTGCAGAAAAGGATCTAGGGATTACAGTGGATGAGAAGCTGGATATGAGTCAACAGTGTGCCCTTGTAGCCAAGAAGGCTAATAGTATATTAGGGTGCATTAGGAAGAGCATTGCCAGCAGATCCAGAGAAGTGATTATTCCCCTTTATTAGGCTCTTGTGAGGCCACATCTGGAATATTGTGTCCAGTTCTGGGCCCCCCTCTATAGAAAGGATGTGGGTGCATTGGATAGGGTCCAGCGGAGGGCAACCAAAATGATTAGGGGGCTGAAGCACATGACCTATGAACAGGGCTCGCGTGTGCTTACTGCGCTGCGCGGCTGTGCCGGCTTGTAATCTGAGTAGATTACACTAATTGTTGAGTCCTGCCTATGAGGAGAGACTGAGGGATTTGGGTTTGTTTAGTCTGCAGAAGAGAAGAGTGAGGGGGGATTTGATAGCAGCCTCAACTTCCTGAAGAGAGATTCCAAAGAGGATGGAGAGAGGCTGTTCTCAGTAGTAACTGATGGCAGAACAAGGAGCAATGGTTTCAAGTTACAGTGCAGGAGGTCTAGATTGGATATTAGGAAAAACTGTTTCACTAGAAGGGTGGTGAAGCACTGGAATGGGTTATGAAGGGAGGGGGTGGAATCTCCATCCATAGAGGTGTTTAAGTCTCGGCTTGAAAAAGCCATGGCTGGGTTGATTAAGTTGGGGTTGGTCCTGCTTTGGGCAGGGGGCTGGACTTGATGACCTCCTGAGGTCTCTTCCAGCTCTAGGATTCTATGAAATGGACTCGCGTGTATGTGACGCTGGTCTGGGACGGTACCTGCGGGATGCGCATGCGCAGCAGAGGAAGCCACGCCGAAAAAATGGGGTTTGTCCGTGTAATTCTTTTCTTCCTCCTTGAAGAGCAAAGGGATGCTGTGAGAAGGAGGTGCTGATTGATGGTGAAATCTTTGTGTGGGTCCGGCATAATCTATCATGCTTTGCCTGATGGGCTCCTACTGACTCACCACCTACTGGGCGAGAGCCTGCGGCCTCTCCTCTCAGAGCGGAGCGAAGTCAAATAAATAACAATAACGTAGAGCGGAGGGTCCCGAAGCACTTGACAAATGAAAAATAGATTCAGAGATAGAGCAACATGTGAGCAGGCACATTGGATGGTAATGGCTCGCAATGAAAATCAATGGACTTCAGGTGCCGAAGTCTGGTTTCTACCTTTGAAAATCTCCCCCATAATGGACACGCAGAAGAGTTGTTTCATGCACCACTGACGTGCAGTCGCATCGGGGAGGGCGATGCCATAGCTGTTAAAGCAGCGTACAGGGAGTTAGTGTTGCAACTGAAGACAGAAAATGAAGACAAATCCTATATCCAAGAGAAAGTGGAAGGGGATGAGAGGTTAACACTAGAGCTGGTCAAATACGCTTAGACAGAACAGTTTTTCACTGGAAAAGGCAGTTATTTCAAAACCAAAGTGTTTCACGGGATGGGGGCCAATGTTTCCTCTGATTTTTTCCATGCATGTGCAGAATAAACTTTGTTATGTGCACCAAGGCAGGTGTGGATGTGCACCACCAATAGAAACACTTATTGCTGGCTGTGGGTGCTAGTTGATTGGGCGGCATTTGAGCCTCTCCTGTTTGGGTGGCCAAGCGCTCAGCTTACAGGGAACGCTGATGGTGTCAATTTCATTACCATTTTCAATGGGCAAGTATTGAATCATTTTGACTCTCCCGTTTCATTTCACTAATGTCAAAATGCTTTGGTTTGATAAGGAGAACACATTTTGTTTCAACTTCATAATTTCCATTAATTGCTTTCTCTTTATCATATTCAAATGTTAAATTGTATTTAATACTGCAGATGTTATTTTTAATATTTTAGGTTCAGTTTTGCCATTATCAGAGCATAACCATTTTACCGTATCAAAAGAAAGCAATTTGGCATTATGAAAAGGAAACATTTCGATGTCTTGGAATATGTTATTTTGCAGTTTCAATTCTGTGGGACATGTTGAAATGTTGTCTTTTTCATTCAGATGCTGAATGAGACCAGATATGGAAACACCAGCATCTCCCACAAAATTGAAATGCCTTTTAACGATGACAGGTAGACAAGTTAGCAGGCTGACTTGCAACAGTACCAGAACTGTGAAGAAGTTCAAAAAGATCTCACCAAACTGAGTGACTGGACAACATAATGGGGAATGAAATTTAATGTGGATAAATGTAAAGTAATGCATATTGGGGAAAATAACCCCTACTATGCAGTGTGTAGCAGCAGTTAAAAAAGCCAACAGGATGTTAGGAATTATTAAAAAAGGGATAGAAAATAAGATGAAGAATATCTTACTGCCCCTATATAAAACTATGGTACTCCCACATCTTGAATACTACGTACAGATGTGGTCTCCTCACCTCAAAAAAGATATTTTGGCATTAGAAAAGGTTCAGAAAAGGGCAACTAAAATGATGAGGGGTTTGGAACGGGTCCCATATGAAGAGAGGATAAAGCAACTGGGACTTTTCAGTTTAGAAAAGAGGAGACTGAGAGGGAATATGATAGAGGTCTATAAAAGCATGAGTGGTGTGGAGAGGGTGAATAAAGAAAAGTTATTTACTTGTTCCCATAATATAAGAACGAGAGGACACCAAATGAAATTAATGGGCAACAGGTTTAAAACTAATAAAAGAAAGTCCTTCTTTACACAGCGCACAGTCAACCTGCGGAACTCCTTGCCAGAGCAGGCCGTGAAGGCTAGGACTATAACAGAGTTTTAAAAAGAGCTAGATAATTTCATGGAGGTTAGGTCCATAAAAGGCTATTAGCCAGGGGATAAAATGGTGTCCCTGGCCTCTGTTTGTCAGAGGCTGGAGAGGGATGGCAGGAGACAAATTGCTTGATCATTGTCTTCGGTCCACCCTCTCTGGGGCACCTGGAACCGGCCACTGTCGGTAGACAGGATACTGGGCTAGATGGGCCTTTGGTCTGACCCAGTACGGCCGTTCTTATGTTCTTATGTTAACACTGAGGCTGATCCCTCTGTTTTTCCAAAAAGCAGCTTGGGATGATTAACAATCATAGTCCATTGGTTTTAAAGTCCATCCCAAAACTTCACTGCCCTTTTCCCTTTGAAACTGAAATGAAGATTAGCTACTTTCCTTTCTCCCCCACCGCATTTTTTTCCTCCATTTCCTCCATCCCTCCCAACTTTTTCCACGTCACAACCTCATGTTACAGAAGAGAAAGGCCATGGGAGACCCCTTGCATTCGTAGTAAGGAGATGAGGATGAAACCTATTTGAAGCCCTGTAAGTATCAACCTCTCAAGCTGAGAAGCACTGGATCAAATGCTACCTGGTCTATATATCGATCGAATACTCATTCCCGTTGTATCGAAGCCTTGAATCCTGCTATGACCCCTGCATCTCTGTGAAGACCCAATGGCCTCTCTTATGTGGAGCTCATTACAAGACCAGGGCCTGCCCCAAATGCTGTCGTTACACATCCATGAAATGGGACCATCAGACCTGAGCTCTGGGGTCAACTTGCCACCATTTGGCACCCAGCACTGACCTGGGCCAGTAGATAACAAACGTGTCCGAGGTTGCCAAAGGGCTACTGAGACCATGGGGGTTTCCTTTGACAGACTTTATTTGGCGTGAGAGGCCCATGGGTCTCCCTGTCTAGCAGGCCAAGCCAAAGGGTTTGCGGGGCACTAGGCAGGACACTGGGAGTGGGGCCCTGGGCCCAGCAGCCAGCCAGGCAGTGGCAAGCCGAGGGGCGCGGTTTCGTGGAGTGCAAAAAGAGGCGGAGAGGCAGGGAGACAGCCAGCTAGGCAGCGGCCAAGCAGGAGGGCGGGGTCTCATCCTGTCCTGGCAGATGGAAGGAGCGTCAGCCGGGCCATTGTGAGGCGCTGAGCGAGGGGCAGAGCAGGAGGCAGGGCTATGCACATAGACACGGGCCGCCGGGGCAAGCGGGCAGGTGCCGGGCAGCGCAGGGCCCTGAAGGCCCGGGTCCCAAGGCAACCACCTTGCTCACCTTGCCCTATCTAGATACTCCACACTTCCCAGTGTCTTGTGAGCATCCAGGAGCTAATGGCCACCCAGTGAGATATGACCAGAAAGCCCCATAGAAAGTAGGAAGGCATGAATTCAAATACTGAGCAGTGCAGAGAGCTGACGGAACGGGGCTGTCAACAGCTACACTCACACCAATCATCCCTCTGAAATAACCTGATGGCAGGAGGAGAACCTGGAACATCACCGAAGCCCCATCACCAGGGCCGCCACGGAGTGACTAGTTGGTGGGAATCGTAACTGAAAGTCAAAGCAACAAGGGGCTTTGTGGCTGCTCTGTTTTCCTCTCCTTGTTCTCCTCCACTGCCAGCAACGTCACATCATACTTCTGGGAAATCCTAGGCAGTTGTCACTTTTAAAGGCAACCACATACTTTCTCTTTCTGATCCTGCCCTGGGCTGCAAATACCCCTTTAGCTTGAATCATCCTACGAGGGTCTTGTAGGGATTAGACTTTCAAGGGTGCCTAAGGATAAGGATAAGACTTTCAAGGATGCCTAAAATGTTTGGACAACAGTTTTCCATTGGAAATTGGACAGTCACAGTTAATTCCTCGGGCTGGCTTTGAAAAATCTCAACCTTCCGCACTAACATTGGGGGCGTGTCGGGGTGTTTGCATGTGCAAGAGGCGGAGAACAAGAGAGGAGACACAAAAAGATACAGACAGACACAAGGAGAGCACAAGTTTGGCAAATTTGTTGCATAGGCCTCAGCCGAGTAGCTGGCACCCCCAGTCACCCCCAAACTGCTCTCCCAGGAAAGAGCCGGGTATGGATGCCTTGAAATATGGGGATTTTCGAGTAGCTCATGAAGAAATGCAAAAGTTTAATAGTCACATTTGAAAAAAATAAGGTAATGACTATATTACAGTATTTGTACGCAGTGAAAAATCCAACCAAGGGGTGGGGGACAACCCCCAAAACCTTCCCCCAAAGAATTACACACCCCGTTTGCTGAATGAAAAAGCGCTTCCAAGTAGCAGTCAGTGCTTAGCAGAAGAGCATTGTGTGGTTTGAATGTGTGATTCTTTCCCAGCTTTGTGTCTATGCAGAGAACTCGGTCCGGCCGGAGCCTGTCTGAGGGAACAGCCACCTGGTAATTCCCTGAACCAGGGGTGTGTTGTGTCTAGCAAACCTTTCTGCTCTGCCAGTCAGGCCTTGAACCTGTGGCTTCCAACTCCCCTAGGCTGCCAAGAAGCAAGGACAGTTTTTGCAAGAGGCCTCTTCATCCCGACCCACTTAGAACCTCTAGAGACGTTGGACCCCGAATGCCTAAGATTTCGCCACTGACCAAAAGCACCGTAGTGCTATGGCAATTTAGAAATATTATGTTCTCCCACTCTGAATTTTCCAGTTCTGGACTCTGACTCCAATTCACCAAAGCCCTTAAGCGTGTGCATATCTTTAAGAATGTGTTTAAACCCCAATAAAATCAGAGGGACTTAAACAGCTGGTTAAAGTTACATTAGTGGGAGGTGCTTAAAGTTAAGCATGTGCTTAAAGAGAGCCTTGCTGAATGGAGGCGGTTTGCTCAACAGAGGCTTCTCTTGCAAATCTGTGCTAAAGACAGAGCCTGCAAACTGAATCTTGCATTCAAACAAATGACTGGGAAAAATGGACCATTTCTCCTTTCCAGGTGATATTTTAAAAGTGTTATTTCTGGTCTGGGTAAGAAAAAAAAAACAAGAAAGATTCCTAACCAATTAATAATGAACAACTTTCAACTACAGTTATGTCCACATACATTGTCATTTGTTAAAAAAAAAAAGAATAATTTTTTTAGTGTTTTAACACTTTTTTTCCAAAAAAAGAGAAGAAATTAATGTACACATTACAGAATTTTGGCACTGTTATGATCAGTTTTAAAAACATTTTTGTTAATATTTATCATGATTTGTACAAAATTGTAAACTATTTTCAAGTTTTTTTTTTTAACTTTTGTTCATGGTCAGCTTTCAAAAACTGTCGCGTTAGAAGAAAAAACCAGAACAAAGCAAAAATCAAACGCAACCCTGGGGAAAAAACGTAAACAGAACGGAGACAGTTTTTGAAAGGACACACAGGAAGTGATTGGTGAGCACGACCTTCCCGATAAAGTCGTTTCCTTCTGCAGAATGTAGATTCTCAAGGGCAGTCCGATACCGGAAAAGCCCTCCTGATGACATGGAATGCCTGCCCACCAATCACACTGGCTCACCTGTAGAGTAGACAAAAATGGCTCTTTAGGTCATTTTATTTTATTTCTTTGTTGTTGTTTTTTTCCCTTTTTTTCTCCTTTTTCCTCCCCACTTTTTTTTACAAAATTTTCTACATCTAAATCACTTTGCTAGAAACATTATTTTCCTTTTTTTTCCTTTTGTTTCTTTTACATTTGTTAAAGCAGAATTCACTTTTGTGAAAAAAAAAGACAAGGATCAAGGTCTCATTTCATGCAGAAAATGCAAATTAAAGATAATAAAAATGGGTGTTGAGTTTCCTTTTTCGTTGTTTTGTTAGGTTGGTTTTTTTTGGTTTTTTCGTTTTTTTCAGGTTTTTTTTTTAGGGTTTTTTTTTCAACGCTGTACAGGATGCAATGCAGCCACGCAGAGTAGGGATTGATGGTCCATAGCAGTCCCTGCGGTAATATACACTGATATGTCATGACTACACCGTTGGCCTCCCTGTCTTTTGGTTGGTGGCGGTGTTAGGTGGTTTGCCTGAATTTCTCACCACACTGGAGGTTCCCCAGTTGCACATGATGTTGCCTCTTGTCTAGCTTTGAGAGGAAGATGGATGGGTGGAGCGGGAGAGGTTGACACATTGCCATGTGAGGCCTATCGATTCCGCGGAAGGATGTCCCGGCCTCAGACAGTCCACGGAACAACCGTGGCAAACCTTTCCGTGTTCTGTTTGTACGTCCTGAAGGAAGGTATCTCCACATTGCAAGCACAGCCCCGACTGGATGCTTGTCCTTGTTTAGAAGCTGTGGGCAGCCTGGGCCAACAGGAGTCGCAACCCATTTTCATGTCTGTGGTTTTACCCAAGGACACAATATCGTGACATGCTAGGCAATGGAAAGTTGTTACTGCAGAGTGCAAAGGGCCCTCTTGTAAGCACACCAGAAGAATCCCATGTACTCCTGAACCTCCCCTTTGTCCTGAGTCCCCCAAACAGCCGGCTGTAGTAGCTTTGATTACAGTTTTTTCTTCTGGCATCGCTCGCTGTCTATCAGTGTCTTTACCCTGCCCCCCAACACCGTGACATCTGCTGAGCCCTTGCAGGGGACACTGTTGTGACGGTCCCGGGGTTGCCCATAACGGTCTGTCTTGGGGCTTGATCCTGCAACCTGCCGAGTGCACCGATGCAGCAAAACGTGCGAGCCCGTGCTTAATTTTAAGCACATCAGTAGTCCAGCTGAAGTCAGTGGCCCTTCCCCTGTGCTTGAAGCTAAGCATGGGCTGACGTGGTTGGCCAGGCCAGGGCGCTGTGCACCTTGCAGGGCGCAGCGCTAGCTGCTTC
The DNA here is from genome assembly GCF_052426305.1 of Pelodiscus sinensis. Classification (NCBI taxonomy): domain Eukaryota; kingdom Metazoa; phylum Chordata; order Testudines; family Trionychidae; genus Pelodiscus; species Pelodiscus sinensis. The sequence goes on along the minus strand of NC_143064.1, from coordinate 46,263,197 downwards.
TCGGCTCCCCCTTCCACTCCCCACATGGAGTCTCTTTCCTGCTGCAGCGCGGGGCAGGGAGCAGCCTAAGGGAGGGGGGAGGAACAGGAGGTGCAGGGAGGAAGAGGAGACAATTGCCATCACCCCAGCCACCCCCATTGCCCCACTGCCCTCATTATCACCCATGGCGGCCGCTTTCCCCAGGCAGAAGAGGGCAGAGAGAGAAAAGAGGCTTGTAGGGAAATGAAGGGAAGGAAGGGAAAACCTCACAGAGCAGGGGCGGTGGGGGGATGAGATGTCCTGGCTCCCATGGGGCAGAAGAAGCAGACACCCTGGGGCAGGGGGAAAGAGACGACCTGGTGAAAGATGGCAGAGAGGGTGGACAGAAGGTCCAAGGCAGAGACTGGGGGGAGGAAGGGAAGAAGTGACACATGGAGTTATTGGGGTGGGGGCTAAGCCTGCTCTCTGCCCCGTGAGAAGGAGGGAGCAGTGTCCGAGAAGGGACCTGGGACGGGGCTGGCGTCCCCCCCACACAAAGTACAAAGCCAGGCTGGATTAAACAAGGGCTGACTGGGCTGGAGAAGGTCCCAGGCCCTGCTGTGAGACTCCGTCCAGCGGGGTAGCACAGGCCTGGTTGGAGGCCTCGCGAACGCCAGCCCCATTGAAGTCAGTGGCAAAAGTGGCAACCACCCTTAGACTCCTCCGAAATTGGGAGCCCGGGTCCTTCGCTTGCTCTGGCTCCTTTGGCAATGGGGCCTCCTGTGGCATGGGAGCACCGTGCCACGGGGATGCCCCTCCATGGTGGGCTGGTGCAATGCTGCCAGGGTGGAACCGCTGGCCGGGGCTAAAGGAGGTTGGTAAAGGGCAGAAGAGGACAGCTAGGGTGTCTCCCTGCCCCCTATTTCAACCCCTGCCGTGGGGGCACCCCTGGCCCCGGGATACGCTGAGGCGCAGGAGACGCCGTCTCTGGTTTCAGGCCCTGACGAGGAAGGTATCTAGGACCCACACGAGTGTGGGCTGGGACCCCGTGCTCTCTGCAACGCTGGCTCCTCTGGACTCGCGCCCCAGGAGACACGCTCTAGCCGGCGGCAGCTGGGTCAGAGCTCAGCTCTCGACCGGGGGCCGAATCGTCACTACGACCGCGCGGGTCCTGCGTAATCGGTCACGCTACGGCGTTTGGCTCTGGGTGGGGGAGGGGGTGTCGCGACGGCTGGGCTTCTTTCCAGCCAGGGGCTTTCTGTCCACACCCCCACCCCCAACCCCCTTCCTGAGGAGCAGCCATTCGCTCCGCCGCTTCCAGCTCTGCTGGGGCAAGGTCGTCACAGCTCTGCGGGCAGTACGAGGACCAGGATGGCAGAGAGAGAGACACCCCCATGGCCCCTCCCCTACCTAGCGCACCGCAATGTGTGGGGAGCTGGCAGGGCCTTGCAGCGCAGGCCGGGGCAAGAGGGTCAGAGCCAGAGACCAAAGAGAGGAACATCTCAGCTTGTGAGCTCCTCTCATAAGAACCCCTGAGAATGGGTGAGCCCCCCCACATACACCCAGCAATGTTGGCAGGGTAACAAGGGAAGCCATGTTTTTTTCTAGCCTCCCTTGCCAAGCACAAGCTCTGTTTGCCCTGCTCTTCACACCCTCTCCCTCTCCAAACAGCCTGCTCTTGGCTCCCTGTCTGCCTGACTACAGCCAGCGCTCACAACACTCACCTCAACGCAACCACCCAGCTGACCCAGTGCCACGAACCACGGAGCCTGCCAGGCCACGTGGGACAGGGATGCCACCACCAGCTCTGCTGCTTGGACAGGGCCACCCAACCGAACCAGGAGACGCCATGGGGCCGAGGAGATCCTTTCGCCCTTGGGCTGCCAGAACGGCCTCGCTAAGAGAGGAGCTTCAGTAGAGGGGACCTGCTGAAGCCGCAGCAAAATCAGGGCCAAAAGGGCATTGTGAAGAGGACACCCGTAACGAATACAGATCGGAGGGGGCCGGAGCCAAGTGCCCTCAGGGATGCACAGTGATAATCAGAAGGCAACATCGCACTGCCGGGCAGGTTTTCAGTAACACTTCCCGGGGCTGTGGCTTGCCCGGCATGAATTCCAGCTCCTTTTACATCTGTGGGTATTCCACAGGCGTGTCTAGCACAGAGACCTCTCCGCCTCCCGGCCCGCACGCTCAGCACCGCGCAAGAGGCACACCCGGCCTGTGCCGGTGACACAGCCAGGTCGCCCCATCTCCCCTGGGGCAGGCAGCAAAGGCTAACTCGGTGCTTGGGGTGGGATTTTCAAGAAGTACCTAGCCAGTCTCGATTGACGCCTCTTTGGAGAACAGCCTGTCTTTTTGGTCGGGGATGGTTCTGGCACCCAGCACCACGGCGCTGGACGGGGACTTGTCGGTTCAGCCACGATCACAAGGTTAATACTAACCACAACGCCTGGTGGACTTTCAGTAGAACGTGCGTTCCTAAGTCCCCTGGGTGCTTTGGAAATGCTCCTGTCGGGTTCAGATGGGGGGCGGATAGCAGTGTCTGCAGGTAGCTGGGTGCCCACGTCTCAAGCCACTCTGCTAATGCACCTCCCCGCTAGCTAGAACAACTCCTCTTAGCTCCGTTTGCCCAAAGACAGAGTGTCCTTTCCTCCCGGCTGCTCCAGGTTGGGCCTCTCCTGAGCGGAGCCAGACCCTGTTCCAGACAGCTGGAGGGCTGCGTAACAAGGGTACATATAGGCCCCTCCCCGAGGCTGCGTAGGTGCCGCTGTCACTGCAGCGGAGAGAGAGTTTGCTGTTTCACAAAGACCATTCCTAAGAGCCACGGGTCAAGATTTCTCCCCTTTGCAAAGTTTTCATTCCCTCTGCAACTGCACACATAACGCAACGTCCAGTGGCCAGCCGCTCAGCCCTCCTCGCCACAGGCTCTCGGCCTGTTCTCCATGCCAGCTGGACTGCCCACTGCCAACCCACCACAACTGAAAGGCAAGACAGGCCAGCAGGGCCTTAGACCCCCAAACCTCCCCCACACAAAGAAAGAAGAGGCTGTCACGTGAGTGGTCACCAATCCCTGCATTGGCCCTTCTCTTCCAACACGATGCAGAAAAAGACCAAGAGTCTTAGGTCTTCTGCCACAACCCTCCCCTCCAGCCTGTCATCTCTGCCCCCAACGACGCTGGAAGCCAGCCCAGAAATTAGATCCCCACATGTGAATAACGACAATTCCTGGCACTTGAAACCAGTTGCCTGTGCTACTGACCAAGCCGGCCCCGTACAACCAAGCTTCTAAAGCAGTTCAGTGACACCAACAGCCACTGGAAGAGGCAACTAACTCGGGTGGGAGGTACCTGCTCTTCCCCAGCCCAAAGAAACGAACCTACAGATGAAGGTGGATTCCATTGGGAAGGGCCTTCAACTAGAAAGGTTGTCTTAGTTTTTCTGCTGAGTTCCTGAGCATCTCCAAGTCCTTATCACCTCCCGCAGCCTCCAAACACGAGGAAGAGCCCAGCCCAGCAGCTGCCCACCAAGAGGGCTCAGATGGACACACCACTCATGTCATCTGAATCACGGCTGAAGTCCCATGCAGGTGCCTCCCCCCGTATGCGGCTCCTTGTCCTCTACCCTCTCTGCATCCTGAGATGTGCTAAGGCAGAGTTTCCCCCCGGGGAACCAGCGGTGGTGGAATCCTGCTTTCAAGAGCCTCCCTCTTCTCTCCTCTCTTGCGCCCACCCACCTCAACTTGATTCTGGCTCAGGGGAATGGGCCGGTGCCGGCCGCTCAGCCCATCGCCGTAGGCAGCTGTGTCTCTGCACGCACACCCGGGTCCCCCCTTGGAAAGGTTTGGGGACGGGGTGTCCGAAGGTGGAACCACAGAACGTTTGTCGCCTTGCAGCTGTTTCACTTCTCTTCCGGATGCATGGAAACCACTTTTATTTGGTTTACAACAAGACATTAGAAATCAAACATTTTTTTAAAAAAATCCCCCACTATGTACAACCCCTTCCCCCCCACCCCCCTTCCCCACCCCCGCGGTATCTGCAGCAGGACCTGTTTTCAACGCCTGTGCTGGACTTCTCTCCCTCCGCCCACCCCGCATCCTTCCAGCCTCCTAAATGCTCCCAGTCTCCCCTCGGGGCCGCACAAGCATTGGGCAACCCATGTGGCTGGCTTTTCCTCTGGGATTAGGGCTGAGCTCAGGCTTGGGGTGACCTCCCCGCCGGTCACGTCTCCGAACCCAGCCCCTGCACGGTGTCAGCGTGCAAATGATTGTCCCCGTCTAAAGGAAGGGAGAACATAAGGCTCGGTCTACGTTGCAGCTGGGAGGCGTGAGTCCCAGCTCATGGAGACAGACCCATGCGAGCTGTGCTCGCAAGGGGTACCATGGGTAACGCCTCGGGCTAGCTGCCTGAATTCTGCCCCAGGGGATCTGGATGGGTATGTGCTCCAGGAGCTAGTCCGACCTGCCCTCCAGCCCAGCCTGGCTACCCAGGTAGTGTTCATATGTCTACATGGCCTGAGACTCACGCGTCCTGGCTGCCATGGAGAGACAGTCTGACTCCATTCCCTCCCCTCGCTCCTGACCCCGCTGTCTTCCAGAGACGGTGCTCTCTGAAGCCTAGGGCGAAGAGTCACAAGGCCATGTTCATGTATGGCTGCTTGCGGCTGTACCCAGTCCATTCAGGTCAACAGAGGTCTTCAGTGTCCCGTGCTCCCAACGACCCCAGGAGAATGTCACATCGTTACTCAACCCTCCCCCGCCCGCCCCCCAGGCCTGGTTGCCCAGCTGAGAATTTAGAATTCTTTCCCCGCAGCCACCTCACCCCCAAGGCCCTCTGGTAACAGCCAAACAGACCAGCCTGATCAGGGACCCAAACGGGTCAGTTTCTGAGATGCGTACGGCACTGCTCCTTGACAGAGGATGAGTCCCCCCCTTATCTGCAAGGTATAAGCTGCTGGTGCGGTGTCAGATGTGCATGCTTTAGCAAGAAAGCTGAATGCCACTTACGACCTAACGTCCGGTTTGTTTCATGCACTGTGAACTTATCCTATATACACTATGGGCAGGGTTAGGGTTGAAAACATGAATACAAAGGCATACATATTCCTGTCCTCTTAGTAACCAAGGCTTGACAGTCTCCCATCGAATAGCAGGGGCTTGCTACATGGACTATTGGTTTTCCTCTTCTAATTTGCAAATCTCATGTCTCTACAGGATGGGTGGGGGACAGGTTGGATATAATCTCAAGGTCTCCATTCCTAAAGGTCCCTGAGTGACAGCCCTGTACCAGTGGTCAGAAAATAAAAGAGTTGGGCTACATTGGCCATGTTTATCCTGAGAGAATTTCCGGTTCTATTTCTCTTCCATTGCCTGAGCTTCACCAAATCCAAATGGATGGTTGTGGCTAGGACCAATATTGTAGCCCCAAATAGTATTTTCGGAGTCCACTGTTTGAAATGAAAGGTTTATGTATGGTTGTGTTTTACTCAGCACAGGCGGGCTACCACAGCTCCGCCAGGAACTAAAACGAGTGGATAATGATATTAAGGCTAATCAGCCAGGCTAAAACTCTGCCCCAGAGAGGTACGATGTCTAGGAGAGACTCACGTATACTTCTTCAGACTGGATTCTCCAGAGAAAGAAAGGAATTTGGATGAAATAGCATGAGTTTAAATTGACCCAGGGCCTTTGCTGTGGCGTGAAGACAGATGAACTTGTAGCTATGCAGAAAACCCAGTTGTGGGTTCTGAAGGACTAAGATCCACCAGATCCCGAGGCTGGAGCTTGGGTGAACTCTGGGAAGTTTTTTTTAATCACATGTGCAGGTTCTTTGATTGATTCGAACGTGTTTTCTCTGTTAATGCTTTTGCCATAAGAAGAAATGTGCTTGCTTGAAAGAAGCTGGCTGGTAACTCATGACTGCAAGCTGTGCCCTGCACGTAGCCCTCAGGGAGAAGGCAAAAGGCAGGCAGATAGGAATATTCCTAGTGAACCAGACTGTGTGACTTAGGGAACGGTTCCATCCCCCCGCCCCCGTGAGAAGGCAATGAGACTCTGCCCAGAAGAGGCAAGGACTGTGAGTCTGAAGGCTAACGCGGGTGCCCTTGGTGGTGACTGGTGCCCCTTGCAGTCACCCTGAACCTCCAAGCTGGGTGGTGGCAGCATGTGGGGGGTCTAGGACAGTGTGGTTGCCCATAGGGGCCTCCCCACTGGAAAGCAAGCACCAAAGAGGGGAAACGCTCGCTGTGGTTTGGGAAAAAGAACAGCAAAAAGAGAGACCGGGGGAGGGATGAGCTGTGAGCTGCCGAAGAAACAGAAGCTGTTGAACTTGTGTGAGCAGCACGACTCGTCTGTTGAAGACAGCGGAGGCAGGACTGGGCAGCAGCCATGAAAAATGAGTGTTGCTTTCCCCCCCAGTCTGCAAAGGAACTCGCTTTGCACTGACTCTTGTCCAGCCCTCCTCTGGGAGCTTCAGACCTGTGAGTCGGAAGAGCATCGTGCACAGATTCAAGGTGCTTCCCTTACCTGCAACCTCCTGCAAAAGATCTTTCTAGAACCATTGCGCCCCTCCCCCCATGGCAACACAGTGTTTTATCTCTTCTGCTACAGAGCTGTGGAGTGGAAAGAGCATAGCTTCTGCCCTGCAAGGTGTTTTTACGCTTCTCCTGCCTGTATCCCCTCTCCCCTATTCACTAAGCAGGCGAGACCTGTTAAATCAGTTGACTTACAAGGCTTTTTTATTTTCCAGCAGCCTATCCTATCCCCAGAGTTTAGGAGGCAGGCCCTGGCCAGCATGAAAAGTCCTGCCTGCACCCACTTTGGCAAGATTTGAGCATAGAGCCAAGTAGTCTGGGTGTCTGGCGATATTAAGACGGATTCTCTTGAGCAAACCCTGACCTAGTAATGACAGGTCAGAACCGTGCAAAGACAGAGAGAAGGGCGACTCCTAGTAAGAAAGAGAACCCAGCTGACAAGAGAACCGAGTTGTCTAGAGAACCCAGCTGACTAGAGAGCCCAGCTGACAAGAGAACCCAGCTGACAAGAGAACCCAGTTGACAAGAGAGCCCAGTTGACGAGCGCCCAGCTGACTAGAGAACCCAGTTGACAAGAGAACCCAGTTGACAAGAGAGCCCAGTTGACAAGAGAGCCCAGCTGACTAGAGATCCCAGTTGACTAGGGAACCCAGCTGACAAGGGAGCCCAGTTGACAAGAGAGCCCAGTTGACAAGAGAACCTAGTTGACAAGAGAACCCAGTTGACTAGAGAACCCAGCTAACAAAAGAACCCAGTTGACTAGAGAACCCAGTTGACTAGAGAACCCAGCTAACAAAAGAACCCAGTTGACTAGAGAACTCAGTTGACTAGAGAACCCAGCTGACAAAAGAACCCAGTTGACTAGAGAACCCAGTTGACTAGAGAACCCAGTTGACTAGAGAACCCAGCTGACAAGAGAGCCCAGCTGACTAGAGAACTCAGCTGACTAGAGAACCCAGTTGACAAAAGAACCCAGTTGACTAGAGAACCCAGTTGACTAGAGAACCCAGCTGACAAAAGAACCCAGTTGACTAGGGAACCCAGTTGACTAGAGAACCCAGTTGACTAGAGGACCAAGCCAATAACAAAGGAGGCTGAATCAAACTCCTGGGTGGCTGCATTCCCAGGGGAGCATGGCTTAATCCCTGACTGCTGGAGCCTCTGAACGGAACCATGCCGCTCGGGGCTCAGGCCCCGGCCAAAGTCTCGGATAGCACGTCCGGGACTTTGCGTTCATGCTCCAGCTGCAAAAGGCTGTGGAGAGAAATTTGGGGGCCTGGGATCAGTCAGTGCTGGTGGAGGCCCCCGTCACTTTGGGGAACAGGGCCCAGATGGCAAATAACCCTGATAATAGCTCCATCTGCTTCTGTGGCTGCTGGACATCAGGGTTGGCTGGCAGATGTACACGGTCAGTCCCTGAGGCCTGGGCTCCCCGAGCCGGCAAGCGTTAGCCAGACTTCCCCGCGCCAATGCCTGTAGCTGCTGAACAATGTTCCAATGCTCGAGAGCATCATCTTCTCTATCGCTTGGCCCTTTGCCCTGTTCCTTATCTGCCATTCGAAGGCATCATGTGCTGCAGCTGCCTTGTATTTATTTTGGCCACACTTCGTATTAAGGATCCATTTACATGGGATTAATGAGGCTGTTTTCATAAATGGCCCATCAGTTGTTACAGACACTTATGAAAATCCAGCATGCCCACCGGTAGCAGATCACCGTGGCTTATCACCATGGCCACCGTCTGCTTGTAACTAGTACTGTAACTGTACTTCTAAAGGCCTGTGACCCTTGTGACACCATTAATACGTGGAAACTTAGCATCCAGTGCAATTGACTTTCTTGCCTGCCACCGGAGTGTGACCACGCCCTGTGCCATATGGGCCTGGCTCGCCAGGGCAGTTCTAATGCTGTGCTCCCAGGCCTTTCTCTCGTGCTCAGCCCTACGGGAAAGGGCTTTACCCTCAAATCCCAGCGGCACCACAAAGGCAACCTCATTGGGGAAACCCACTTACGACAGCACTGCCCTCGGCCATGCATAAAACATGAAGCATGATAGGCAGTCTCCTTGGGCTTTAAGAGTTGCGGAGGCAGCCCGCTTTAAGCGCTGCAGAGGCCACGTACATGTGCATGGGCAAGGGTCTTAGTGCCAGAGATGCTTGGGGGCCGTTGAGAGCCTTGGATCCACTTTTTGTGTCTCTTGGATCCTAGTAGCAGAACATGTACAAGACACACTGCTCAGAGGACAATAACAATACTTAGGACTCAGAGAGGACCAGATCCTAGCCCCCCCACCCGTGTCAATGGAAAAATTCTCCTGGCCTTCAGCAATGCCAGATCAGGTCTACTGCACGTTAGATTTTCAAAGCGCCGCACAGACACAAATTAGTGACTAAATCAATATACAATAGGCACGTGTGTCACTGGGAATCAATATGGAGCATCTGAAGCGCTAAGCTTCCCTTGCCCATGGGAACCAAAGATGGAGGGGGAGAAAGAAAGAGACAGCTAGAGAGCAACGAAAGGGAGATTTACACTAACAGCAGCGCGTGCCTGGTGCGAGGCCCTCCCCCCATGGATGGCAGGCATACTGGAGAATGACCCCATGGTTGAAGGTTTGCACTTGTGAATTTTTTTTTCATGGCTTTTATTGACGTGCAATTGTGCTGGAAATATTCTAAGCTAACTTTTTCCAAAACGGCTCATGATTGGGAGAAAAAGGGGGGTGAAATGGAGGAACCTGAAGTCTCTGGCTGCTTTGGAGAAGGCTGGTTTTTAACACCCCAGGACAAGTACCATTAACGTTGGCGTAGCATTAACAAGTGTGCAAGGTTGGAAGCCGCTGGCAAGCTAGGGCTTCCACCAGCCCCAAAGGGATCCGTGGTTTCAGCTCAACCGCCTACCGACACAGCCGTTAGCGAGCCTCGCTTCTCCAAGTAATGCTCCCCTAGCTCAGTGGAACTCTGACATATTGTTAATTACACCGTCTGCAAGAGGGGAAGTGTGTTCCCTTCTACAGGTGAGATGCATTCATGGATCTGCAGCAAGGCCTGGCTTAAGAAGAAGGTGTCCAAGGCCCCAGCCCACCCCTTGCTCCTAATGAGTTTCGGAAAGGGGCCACCTGCCCCTCACATGTTTCTACACCCAGAAGTCTAGACAGAAACTGCCCCCCTGGAGTGGTCTGAAGTCATCCGGTGGCACAGAGAGGAGGGTCAGCACGCCAGGATGGAGGGTGGAAAACGTTTGGAACACACATCTCTGTCCCGCTCACTATAGGACTGACTCAAGCTTTGTCAACAAAAGCTCACATGCCGACTCCGGACAGCGGCACGTTTCCTGGCCAATCCTAGCCACTTCCGCCTTAACATGTATGTATCTCCCTGGGTCCGCCTCCCCAAAGTTCTCTGCCGTTGTAATACACACACAAAACACTACTCCTCCCCCAGAAACATCACCAGTTAAACACGACCTGTGTCCTCTTACCAAAAAAATTACAAAACCCCCCTCCCCTCCCCAGAAACCATGCACGCGTGCACACACCCACACACGCTCGCATGCTCACACCGGAAAAACAGCTTGCAAACTCCTGAAGGTGGAAAAAGGCAACTTGCAAATGTGCCTTTGTTTTTGATATGCGCCCTCCCCCGCCCCGCCTCCCGGGATCTTCCCTACCCAAGTAATTCCCAAAGCCCCTCCCCCAGCTGTTCCAAAATAAATATTCTGTTTGTTTAAAAGATTCCTTTACACCTGTAAGCAAGAGACAGAGAGAGAAAGAAAAGACCATGCAGTGCAAAAATGGAGCTTCCCGACCTCAGCAAACCCAGGTGGGAAGAAATGACAAGGGCTAACAGTGAACATGGGTGAAAGATTAAAAAATAATAATGCTATCGACAAGAACGAAGAGATGAGACATCGGTGGTAAAATGGGAATGTGGGCGGGGCACCAGGGAGCACATTCAAAGATAGCTTATTCCTCCACCCCTGTTTTGAACTCAGTTTCATTCCAACTTTTCTTTTCTTCTTCTTTTTTTAAAACTTTCCTTTTCGATGTTGGGTTGGTTTTTTTTTTTTTTTATAAACAATGGTGAAGTTCTTCGGCACAAAACCGAAATCAAGACCAGGCCAACCCTCCTGAAACCCGAGACCCTTTCCCCACTCCCCCGCCCCACTTCCCCCATGCGCCGTGTTTCTAATGTGCTGAAAAGAGAAAGTAAGCTTAGAATCAACCTACCAACCAAAGGAGGAAATGATAATCAGAGAAAAGAGTAAACCCAAACCAAAAAGACCACAGCTCTCCTGTGTTGTCATTGTCTGAGTATCTGTCCCTATCGCTCCTGGAGGCCGCAGGCATTAATTTACATAGTACAACCAGTAAATGAGGTTGAAGAATCCAAAGGTGATTGGAAAAATGATCCGTGACCACTTGTCAATGGTGCTGACATCTGCCAGGTCCGGGATTTTGAGCTTCAGCTTAGAGGACCGCCGGCGGAGGCGGCAGTTGGCACGGTTGCGGGCAACAGCAGGGTGGGTCAGAGGGACATGGCGGTCTAAGGTGGGGTGGTGGCCAAAGCCATCCCGAGAGGCCAGCTGCTTGCGGAACTGGATCCCTGAGCCTTCGAAGGACAGGACAGAGTTTCGAGAGTCGCCGACGCCGCCCATCATGTCCGTGGCCAGCAGTTCGTTGTTCATCTCCAGGGTGCTGAGGAGAATGTTGCCATAAGGGTCAACCTGGAACGGGGAAGAGAGAGAAAACCGCCAGTGAGACGCTGAACAGAGCACGCTCCGGGCCAGAGTCACCCCTTGCCTTGGCCCACTGGCCCCAAGGAGAGTTTGGGACTGTTGTCTGGGCAACACCAACACCTTGGGACGGGTCATCTACAGAGACTGAATGTTGGCCCTCAGATGGAAAAGCACTGGATGCTGCCGCTGCAGCTGAAGAACACGTTCTGTCATTTCAGAGGCAGGGGCTGACGCGTCAGGTGCTCCCGCCACAAGGAGGACAACGTGCCACTCTGGTCGCGTGGAACACACCTGTGTCATACCCTCATCCTCTCAGAAGAGGACAGACCTCATGGGTCAGCGAGGGGACAGTGAGGATGGAAGGGGCCTCAGGAGCATTTTTCCTCATGGGCATCTGTTTGCAGCGGGTGTACCCATTAGCCTAGGGTTTAGGGAGCGTGGGGACTGGGTTCCTCGGTCACACTGGGGAGAACAGTCCCTCTAGGGAGCTCCCAGACTGAACCACCACGAAGAATATGAATTCTCCTGCCAGAAGGCAGGAAGGGGACACACCTGCTCCCTCACCCTCTTCTCCTCGTATCGGTGGCGCTCGTTGTTTGCCTTGCTGAGCCGCTCACTCTGCTTCTTCTGCTGGCGAGGGCCCCGCCCGAAGAAAATGTAGTTGACAAAGGCATATTCCAGGAGCGCCAGGAACACGAAGACGAAGCAGCCCATGAGATAGACGTCGATGGCCTTGACGTAGGGGATCTTTGGGAGGGTCTCCCGCAGGTGGGTGTTGATGGTGGTCATCGTGAGCACCGTGGTGACCCCTGCAACGAGAGGGCGTGCGCGCCGTTACGGAGCAGTGCCGGTGCCGCAGCATGGCGCTCGTCTCCGCCAGAACAATGCCAGGGAGGGGGCAGAGCGGGGGTGGGGGTGGGGCAGGAGAGGAGGCTGGGGCGCTCAGACACTCCAGCCCTGTTCTCTTCCAGCAGGTGTGGCTGCAGAGAGGGACAAGCGGGATGTCTGAGCGGGTGACGACAGCTGTTCTGAGCCCCACCTCCCAACAGGTGCCTTGGTAGGGAAGAGCCAGGAAGCACAGTGAGCACAGCACGGAGAGCGGGCTCGCCTCCATTTCTTCATCCCCCGCCTCCTCCACTCAGAATGGCAGAGAACATCCAGTTTGGCTCCCTCCTCCTCCTCCCACTCACTCTCCTCTCTGCCCACCTCTCACCTGGTCCCCCGACTCCCTTCCTTCCTTCCCAGCTGCCTCGTTAATCCCCCCTCCAGTCCTTCCTCTCTGACCGCTTGCTCTCTCCTCCGCCTGTCTCCTGCCCCTGCCAGCCCACTCATGTTCCATCCTCGTCCTCGCCCACCCTGCCTCCGGAATCCTGAAGTGTCTCGTTCATTCTCTTGGCTTGGATGCTCTCACCTCCAGCTCCTTCCAATGCCCCTGCCCCGCTGTCTTCCCCATGCTCCAGTCTCCCAGCTCTGCACAAGGTCGCCAACAGCCTTCTCCCAGCTAAAAGGCTCTGCTTGGCCACTCTGCTGACTTTTTAGGCAGGGAAGCCCTCTACCCCCTCACCCCCTTAGCCTTCTCCTCTCTTGGCTTTCACCGCTCAGCTCTCCATGCACCTTGCTGATCCTCCATCAGCGTCTGTTCTCATGATCTTTAACTTCCTCATCTGGATGGTGGCAATCCCAAAGATCCCATACTCTGCTCTCTCATTCTCATCTTCTTGGTGACCTTCACTGTGTCTGTGGTTTCAACGATCATCTCTACAACCGTGGTTCTTGGTCCCAAGTCTCTGTCTCTACCTGGCTCTGATCTCAGATCTTTAGCCCCCTCTCTGATGTTTCCTCCTATCACCCCAACCTCAATATTGTCACAAGGGAATCCTTTCCCTGCTGCCACTCTACTGTCCTGCCTCTCACCAACCCTGTTGCATGGAGAACTTTTTCTTCCTTCTCCCCCAATGTCCAGATAATATCCCTGTAGAACATCCTCATCTACCTTTTCCTCTTGTCCATGCATTGGTTATCACCTGCCTTTATTACAGCAACCTTCTTCCTTCTGTCCTACTAACTCCACCCCGAACTCTGCACCAACGGCTGCCACACCTGAAATCACCTTGCTCTCCTAGGGTATGTCTACACTACCCCCCTAGTTCGAACTAGGGGGGTAATGTGTGCATACCGAACTTGCTAATGAAGCCCGGGATTTGAATTTCCCGGGCTTCATTAGCATAAAGCCGGCTCCGCCATTTTTAAAAGCCGGCTTGTTCGAACCCCGTGCCGCGCGGCTACACGCGGCACGGGCTAGATAGTTCGAACTATGTAGCCATTCCGATCTATCTGTACACCTTGGCTACGTCTACATTGGCCCCTTTTCCGGAAGGGGCATGTTAATTTCACGAGTCGTAATAGGGAAATCCGCGGGGGATTTAAATATCCCCCGCGGCATTTAAATAAATATGTCCGCCGCTTTTTTCCGGCTTTTAGAAAAGCCGGAAAAGAGCGTCTACACTGGCCCCGATCCTCCGGAAAAAGTGCCCTTTTCCGGAGGATCTTATTCCTACTTCGAAGCGGCGGACATTTTTATTTAAATGCCGCGGGGGATATTTAAATCCCCCGCGGATTTCCCTATTACGACTCGTGAAATTAACATGCCCCTTCCGGAAAAGGGGCCAATGTAGACGTAGCCCTTGTTCCACGAAGCGTACAGATAGTTCGGAATAACTACTTAGTTCGAACTATCTAGCCCGTGCCGCGTGTAGCCGCGCGGCACAGGGTTCGAACAAGCCGGCTTTTAAAAATGGCGGAGCCGGCTTTATGCTAATGAAGCCCGGGAAATTCAAATCCCGGGCTTCATTAGCAAGTTCGGTATGCATACATTACCCCCCTAGTTCGAACTAGGGGGGTAGTGTAGACATACCCCTATTGTTCTATCTGCCACATCCCTCTTTTGTCTTCTCCTATTGTCTCCCTGTCATCTACAGTAACAAATTCAAGCACCTTGTTCTGCTCTGAAAGATCCAACGTACCTCTGCACTCTGCTAAATCTCTAGCTCTCCTCTCACTCCCTGCACTGATCTCGGTTCCCTCACTTGACTGTCCCTTCTGCATGCTGCTCTCCTCTGAACCTTTTCTTGTGCCTCTATTCTGGTGTTCCGATCACCTTTCATTCCTTCTTCCCAACCCACCTCTTCAATCCACCCCACCTCTTTCCCCCCGATCCTCACCTCTTCCCTCACTCAGGGAGACTCTGTCTCAGGGAAATGTCCCTATTCAGGACAGCTCTTACGCCTCTCCTTACGTGCTTTCCTGCATTTGTTCTCCTGGATTTGCCTTGTATTAATTAGTGTGGGAGCTTGTCAGGACAGGAAACATGTCTTTATTAGGGTTTGCAAAGTAGCATGGAAATTTGTAACACTGCATACAGTCCATCCGTGTCCATAGTCATTCGTTATCTGTCTGTCCATCCATCCATCCATCTAACCTGTTTTATCTGCCTCCCAGTCAATTGACAGACAGACAGACAGACAGACACACACCCGAGAATGAAAAATGCCATCTAAGTGGTACCACGGTAATGCCAAAGGAAGCATGCCCATGTAACCTGCCGTTTTGGAGTCTAATTTTGATGCCGCTAAAGTTCATGGCAAAGCTCACAGTGTGGGATTGGACTCTTAAGACACAGACCAATCTGGGTGTACAAATGCCTCTTTGAGCTGAAATTTCTCAGGCTTGTTCTCAGAAAAATGGAATGATTTTCTTGCAAATTCTGGTGAGTCTGTTTGGCTTGTTTGTGTGTTAACTGAGCAGAGATGTAGCAAAGGGGTGTGGCCTTCCTTAGAGAGTGACAGTGTGGAAGGGCCTGATGCCCTCTGGTGGCAGGAACCAGAAAAGCCTCTGCCCGCCATGCTGGAGGTGGAAGGGCGGAGCCTCCACAGGAACAGGAAGTATAAGAGGCAGGCCATGTGGCTCAGTTGGGGCCCAGCCACTGGAGGTGGCAGACGCCTCTCAGCCGTGCTCAGGCTGGACACTACCTCCAGCCCTGGGAAAATGGCTGGCTGGCTGTAGTGAGGGACCATGACCATGTGGAAGTGGACACCCACGAAGCCGAGGAGTTGCTGGGACTATCACTCACCAATTACCCTGAATCCCTCTCTGGCCTACCCCGCTACGGGAGAACTCGTGGTTTTCACACATTGCCAGATATTCAGGTGCTTTTATGTCCTGGGGCAAATCCTCAGGGCTGAATTCTGAGCCTTCAGATTTGTTGTGGACTTAGTCCTCTGTCACCAAATCTCTTTGACACATCTGAAGGAATGAATTCAGCAGATAAGCAAGTTACAGGTGTTTTCAAAACAGCATCATACACAGATGCACTCCACGAGCTTCTGCTCTGGGCCCCTAAGGCTCCACCCTCCTTCTCTGTGCAGGTAACCTGCATTGCTGAACCACAGAAAGGCAACTGGGCAGAGAGGAAGGGACTGGACATGCAGGGGTGGGGAGTGATGGGGGATGTCTCCCTTCTCTGTTATGTCCCAAGGAGCACAGCTGAGCCTGCGGGACCAGGCAGACGAGATGCACCAGGAAAAGGTTAGGCCGAGTTTACTTCTGCCCTTTAGAGAGAGTAGCAGGCTCTGATTTGCGTTTCAGAGACTTGCTATTTTCAAAGCGTCTACAATCCCCCTCTTGGGACAGCGCTGCCTCTGACGAGGGGTGGCTGGAAATGCCACTTCACCTTTCAAGCATCACACCAGATGCATTGTGGTATCTTCCCATTTGGCCCTCTTGGCAGAACATCAACGGTGCAATGTGTATTGATTCTGCTGTGCAATCTTGGTCACTCTTTTAGTCGCTGTGTTCTCCTTTTCTTTTCCAAACAATTCCACCACTCCCCTCCCCAAAGGAAGAGTGTAGAGTGAAAAGGGACCTACCCAATGCCACCCGGGCAGCAGAGGCATCGTAATTGATCCAGAAGGAGACCCAGGACAGGATGGTGATGAGGATGGAAGGCATGTACGTCTGGAGGATGAAGTAACCGATGTTCCTCTTGATCCGAAAACTCAGGGATAAGCGGAGATAAGAGCCTGCCAATCAGATACCAAAAGGAGGTGTCATTTACCGAAGGCAGGGACCAAGAACGGGAATGGAAATCATCTGGGAATCCTTTGGAAGCAAGGCTGTGTAGAGCCAGGGAAGGGAATCGCACAGTCTGCTTCTGCACAGACGGCACAGTGATGGTGCCTGGTCATTTGGGCAAATGCCTTGGATCTATAACCGTGAGTAGTCGGGGAGGACAGAGGATCTCTTCTGTAGACACCGTGTGCTTGCTTACTTGCTCACCCAAGTAAGGTCCCTGTGCAGCCTCCCCCCTCAGATAAACTCCCAGTTTCATGTGCAAGCTCACCCATAAAATGCAAATTGGGCAAATGCAAATAGCTAATCATATATATAGTAGCCCAGTGTCTGAGTCTGTAACGCTGAAATGCTGGCTGTTCCCTCTGGGGGGCACTGTTGCCTGAAATGCTGGCTGTTCCCTCTGGGGGGTGCTATTTCGGAAATGCTGGCTGTTCCCTCTGAGGGGGCGCTGTTGCCTGAAATGCTGGCTGTTCCCTCTGGGGGGTGCTGTTTCTGAAATGCTGGCTGTTCCCTCTGGGGGGTGCTGTTTCTGAAATGCTGGATGTTCCCTCCGAGTGGCCCGTGCTGCATGGGGAGTGCGGGGCCCAAACGACCTCCTGCTCCCACGTGGCGGCCTGGCTGAGCGGCGCAGAAGTCAGCCACGCACCACGGCAGGAGGGGAAGGTGGGCGGAGCGGTGATGTGCGGTGTGACAGCGGCTCCAGGCCCCACCCCCTGGCCATGAATGTCACCACCCTGCCCCCCTTTGCCTCCCGCCGTGGCGCTCAGCTGACTTCTGCGCTGCTCAGCCGGGCCACCGCATGGGAGCAAGTGGCACAAGCGACCGTTTGGGCTCCGCGCTCTCCATGCAGCACGGGGAGCTTGCAGCCCAAAAGGCCATTTGGACTCTGCGGTCCCCCGAGTGAGAGGCAAGAGGCGGAGGAGAGCTGGAGGAGGGGAGAGGCAGTCAGAGGAGGAGAGAGAGAGAGAGGGAGGGAGACAGAGACGGAACGAGAGACCGGAGGCTCAGGAGAGAAGACCGACGTGGAGGAGAGACCTGAAAATCCCGTCTTATGACGGGTTAATTGGCTAGTTACAAATAAGAACATAAGAACTGCCAGACTGGGTCAGACCAATGGTCCATCCAGCCCAGTGTCCTGTCTGCCGACAGTGGCCAATACCAGATGCCCCAGAGAGAGGGAACACAACAGGTAATCCTCACATGATCCCTCCCCTGTCATTCACCACCAGAGAAACAGAGGCCAGGGACACCTTTCCTACCCATCCTGGCTAATAGCCATTGATGGACCTAACCTCCATGAATCTATCTAGCTCTTTTTTGAACTCTGTTAAAGTTCTAGCCTTCACTACATCCTGTGGCAAGGAGTTCCACAGGTTGACTGTGCGCTGAGTGAAGAAAAATTTCCTTTTGTTTTTTTAAACCTGTTGCCCGTTAATTTCATTTGGTGGCCCCTAGTGCTTATATTATGGGAACAAGTCAATAAAAACTTATTCACTTTTTCCACACCAGTCATGGTTTTATAGACCTCTATCATATTCCCCCCTTAGTCTCCTTTTTTCTATCTGTTGCTCTATAAATCTATAGTTGTTTGTTTAAACTTGTGGCCACTGCCTGCCTCACCACAACTGGATTCCACTGAGGACTCACCTTTTTGTAGCACTTCCCTTTGCTGTGAAGCTGAAAATCCAGGGGGATACCCTGCCTCACCAGCTGCCTAAAGAGCTGAAGAAGGGGATGATGTGTTATCACAAAGGGACCCTCAAGGCCGGCAACCCACTTACTGGGTGCGGGGGGGGGGAGGTAGTCTGGTGTAATGGTTAGGGCACTATACTGCGAGGAAAGAGACCTGGAGTCTGTTCCTAGCTCTCCTGTGTGTAGCCTATTGTAGTTTTTATTGGCACTTCAAGAGCCACTGGGTAATCACGTGGAAAGAGTGATTAGGGAACCTACCAATGAGGCCCTGTTTAAGGGAAGTCAACATTTTGGCCTAGCTATCTCGAGGGTATTGGCAAAACAAGGCACCATTGTTCACCTCTTGTGGTCTGCGGGCAGGGATCTGACAAAGCAGGGCTGGTAGGAACGGAAGAGAGACCAACTTTCCAAAGGGACACTACAGGATTAGAACCCAGGAGCCTTTAATTGGTTCCCAAAGCCCTTTGTCCAGAGCCCCACCTGTGGTGAAGACCACTTCTCTGGTGACCAGTCTCTGCTCAATGATGGTGAACTGGGGCAGCTCCAGCATCTCCATCCCCGTGACGGCTGAGTTGTTTCCTTGCCAGAAGAAGACAATGTCGTCCACTGTGTAGCCATCTGTGGGTGGGGAAGCACAGTACAGCCAGGCTTAACAAGACCTGGCAACCAGCACCTCCGTGTCCACAAAGACTTTTCCCAGGGGACCCAGATGGAGTCCATTTATCAGTGCCTAGCCCACCCCCCCGATGCATCTTTGATCCTTAGCCCAACTTGCACAACAGCTGCCTGAAGACAGGAATACATGGCCAATGCTCCTCATGAAGACTAAAAAGTGGCAGGTGATGGTGGGAGCTGACCCCCAAACCTATCACATGATCCTTGGTTTCCTTAGAAACATCAGAACCCTCTGTCCCAGGCAACATGCACAGCTTTTCCGCGATGAACTATTGCTGTGGGCCAGCCCGAGGAGCTCACACAAAGCTGCTTTGGTGTGGCCCACAAAGTGGTGCCTGTCGGTTTGCAAAATACGAGCGCAACAAAGCGGCGGATTACGAACAGCAGCAAGAATGGGGAAAACCCCACAACATTGGGGCGTTTTCCTTCCAGACGCTCGACCCCCCGTTCACGTAGGTCACAATGCTCGCCTGGGTCAGTTGGGCAGTGTCTCTTTGATAGCCGAATGCAGCCGTTTAGGACAGCTTTAGCGGCAGAGAGGGCTGGAGGGCTCTGGAAAATAGTAATGAACTACCAATTCCTTAATAGAATCTAGAATCCTAGGACACTAGAACTGGCAGGGACCTCCAGAGGTCATCGAGTCCAGTCCCCTGCCCTCACGGCAGCACCGAGCATCGTCTAGATCATCACACACTCAAAAGCATTGAGCAGAAGTCTGTGCTAATGGGTCTACGCTAATATTGCTCTTCCTCTTGCTTCTAGTGTGGCTGCAGAACGTTTTTATGGCGCTGTCTTTTTGTTTTGTGCCTTGACTCTGCTCACTCTGTCCCTACACGCTTGTGTTGTTTTTTATATTCATCCATCATAATATGATCTAGTTTCCACTTTTTCATAGAATCACAGAACTGGAAGGGACCTCGAGAGGTCCGCACGGCAGGACCAAGCACCATCTAGACCATCCCTGACAGGTGTCTGTCCAACCTGACCAAATATCTCCAGAGATGGAGATTATACAACTTCCCTAGGCAATTTATTCCAGTGTTTAACTACCCTGACATTAGGTTGGACACTTTCCTAATGTCCAACCTAAACCTCCCTTGCTGCAGTTTAAGCCCATTGCTTCTTGTCCTATCCTCAGAGGCCAAGGAGAACAATTTTTCTCCCTCCTCCTTTTCACATCCTTTTATATACTTGAAAACTGCTCCCATGTCCTTTCTCAGTCTTCTCTTCTCTAAACTAAACAAGCCCAATTCTTTCAGTCTTTCCTCACAGCTCTTGTTTTCTAGACCTTTCATTGTTTTTGTTGCTCTTCTCTGGACTTTCTCCAATTTCTCCACATCTTTCTTGAAATGTGGTGCCCAGAACTGGACACAATATTCCAACTGATGCCTAATCAGTGCAGAGTAGAGCTAAAAATGACTTCTCGTGTCTTGCTTGCAACACTCCTGTTAATGCTTCCCAGAATCATGTTTGCTCTTTTTGCAACAGCATCACACTGTTGACTCATGTTTAACTTATGGTCCACTATGACCCCTAAATCCCTACTCCTTCCTAGACAGTCACTTCCCATTCTGTATGTGTGAAACTGATTGTTCCTTCCAACGCGGAGTACTTTGCATTTGTCCTTATTAACCTTCATCCTATTTACCTCAGACCATTTCCCCAGTTTGTGCAGATTGTTTTGAATTATGACCCTCTCCTCCTTGCACTTGCAACCCTCCCAGCTTGGTATCATCTGCAAACTTAATAAGCATCCCCTCCATGCTATCATCTAAATCGTTGATGAAGATATTGAACAGAACTGGTCCCAAAACAGCCCCCTATGGAACCCCACTTGTTATGCCCTTCCAGCAGGATTGTGAACCATTCATAACTGCTACATTCAGTTAATAACTTCATTTCGGTATAACTGGATTGAATGCAAGCCTGGTCCATCATGACCTAAAGCAAATTCCTTCTGGGTTTGGTCCTCTACTATGCACTTGTGGGAATCCCATGGATGACCACAAGATAACCAATGCTTTGCTGGACAGGGCGGGCAGAGGAGCCCAGTCCCGACAGCTGCCAAACGACTCTTGCCAGTAGCGGGAATGAGGCCAACAAGGGACGCGTGCAGCTAAGTGTCTCATTGGCATGGTGACCACACCCCCCTTCCCTGGCCTGTTTTCACCTTGCTCCTTTGAGATCAAGCGTGCAAGAGGTTTAGTATTTCTCATTGCAGAAGATGCTGCCAGATGCTTTCATCTTACTTGTATCTAAAAAACCAGCAAGCAAATGGTCTGGTAGCACTTTATAGAGGAACAAAACATGTCGATGGTGTCATGAGCTTTCGTGGGTACAACCCAATTCGTCACATGACTTTGCTACCCCCTGAAGCTCCTTACTTGTATCTGTGACTAGTCCCTGTTCACTGCAGCGTATCATAGAATCATAGAATACTAGGACTGGAAGGGACCTCGAGAGTCATCGAGTCCAGTCCCCTGCCCCCATGGCAGGACCAAATACTGTCTAGACCATCCCTGATAGACATTTATCTGACCTACTCTTAAATATCTCCAGAGATGGGGATTCCACAACCTCCCTGGGCAATTTATTCCAGTGTTTGACTACTCTGACAGTTAGGAATTTTTTCCTGATGTCCAACCTAAACCTCCCTTGCAGTTTAAGCCCATTGCTTCTTGTTCTATCCTCAGAGGCCAAGATGAACAAGTTTTCTCCCTCCTTCTTATGACACCCTTTTAGATACCTGAAAATGGCTCTCATGTCCCCCCTCAATCTTCTCTTTTCCAAACTAAACAACCTCAGTTTTTTCAGCCTTCCTCATAGCTCATGTTCTCTAGACCTTTCATCATTCTTGTTGCTCTTCTCTGGACCCTCTCCAATTTCTCGACATTTTTCATGAAATGCGGTGCCCAGAACTGGACACAATACTCGAACTGAGGCCTAACCAGCGCAGAGTAGAGCGGAAGAATGACTTCTCCTGTCTTGCTTACAACACACCTGTTAATGCAGCCCAGAATCATGTTTGCTTTTTTTGCCACAGCATCACACTGCGGACTCATATTCAGCTTGTATCGGCTCTGCATAGCATGCGAGCATTGGCAGTTTGCTAGCTCATGTGGAAGGGACTGGAAATTCTTACTGGGAAGGGGTTCACAACCACAACATATAGCCACCCTCACTCCTGGCACCAACTACCTGCAGTGTCCACAGACAGGCCAAGAATTAAAAGGACCAGGGAGAAGGTGCATGGCCCCTCCAGAACAGAGCTGAGGCAAAACTCGCACTGTCTCTGTGCCTGACTTGCAGAGACGCAGAGAGTCACTCAGCCTTAGACATCATCGCATTTCTTCAAGGCTGCTTTGAGACCCATCCCCAGACATTAGACCAGATTCACGCCTGCATAAAACAGCCTAGCACCACTGACTTCCGTAGAGCGACCCCACGTTCCACCGGATGAGGATCTGGCCTTTGAATGCTCACTGGTAGCCTGGTGCCTCTGTGCATTGGGTGGGGGTCTCCTGCTGAGCCCATTCTTCCCTCTTTTGGGAGGAGAAGATTTACACCACACTTGAGAGGTAGCTGATGCCCCTGCTGCCACTAAACGGCCATTGACTGAAGTGACAGACAGGTCATAAGGCCGCACAGAGCCATCGTGTTTAAGGCCAAAAGGCACCAACAGATCTGGTCTGAGCTCTTATGTATCACAGCCCATGAAATCCTGCCCGTCGACCCCTGTTTTCAGTCCAATACTTTGCGTGTGTTTTCCCAAAACTTCTCTCCCAGAAAAGCAGCCAGTCTCGATATGAAGGCATCAAGAAATGGAGAATCCACCATTCCCCTTGGGAGTTTCTTCCAGTGGTGAATCACCCTAACTTAAAAAAAGAACGGGGTTTAATCTCGAAATTGAATTTGTCTGACTTCAGCTACCAGCCGTTGGCTCTTGTTCTGCCTTTCTCCATTAGGTTAAGGAGGCCAAGTGGTTTCTCCTCATCAGGATACTTATACACCATAATCAAGTCAGCTCTTAATCTTCTATTTGATAAGCTAAACAGATCAAGCTCTTTATGTCTCTTTCTGCAAGGAATTTTCTCCAGCTCTTGAAGCATTTCTGAGACTTTTTTTCTGCATCCTCTGGGCTTTAATGGTAGGCACCAGACCCAGGAGCAGCATTCTAATACCAGCCCCAGCAATGCCACGTACAGGTAAACATCCTCTTCCCTCCCCGACTTGCTATCCCTGTGCTCAGACTTCCAAAAAGCACATTAGCCCTTTTTGCCATAGAATTGCACAGGGAGAGGCTAGCGTTCAGTGGCTTTCCTGCTAGGACTCTTCAGTCCTTTTCAAGTCACTGCTTTCCAGGGTACAGTCCCCCGGTCTCCAGGACTGGCTTATCTTTCTCATTTCTAGATGCATACCTAAGCATTGGCTGGACTGATACACATGCTGTTTGTGTGGGCCCAGAAGAGCCAGCGACCCGTATTGCTTTGTACGACTGCCTTCTCCTCATCGCTATTTACCATCGGACACTCTTTGTCGGCCACTGATCTCAAATCACTGCTGGTCAAATTTCTCCCATGATCACGGATGAAAACGACAAACGGTGTTGGGCCTTGCACCAAGCCCTGAGGAGCTGTACTAGAAATCCCCTTGTACAGGGACGATTAGCCACTAACGACTCCTTTTTGAGATCTGTCAGCTAGCCAGGTTTTATCATGTTAACGTGGGCTCTGTTGATACCGCATAGTGCTGCTGCTTTGTAGTCGGAATGTCATGTGGCACTAAGTCAAAACGCCTCACAAGCGTCTGTTACCTCTACCAACCAGACTTGTCATCTGCCAAAGAATGAAAGCAGGTCGGTTTGCCTATTTTCCATGAAACCATGTTGACTGCATTAGTTATGTTCCTCTTCTCTGGACTGAATCCAGATCAGCTTTCCCTTTCCTTTGCCCAGGAATGAGGAATTATCATCCCACTCCCCTTTTTGAGGGTTGGCACACTAGTCAGGAGGGGCACATGCAGACATAGCTACATTTCAGGGGGCAGGCTCTCAGCTCACATGGTTACAAAACGTAGCCTCGTCTCTTGGTGACAAACTCTACTGTGGCTCTCATATGTCCCTCGTAGAATCCCAGGGCTGGAAGAGACCTCAGGAGGTCATTGAGTCCAGCCCCTTGGCCAAAGCAGGACCAATCCCAACTAAATCAACCCAGTCAGGGCTTTGTCAAGCTGAAACTTAAAAACCTCTAGGGATGGAGATTCCACCCCCTCCCTATGGAACCCATCCCAGTGCTTCCCCACCCTCCCTCACGTCTCTCGGGGAAGGAAAGGCGGTGATGTACACAGCCCCACCCCCTGGCCATGTACGTCACCACCCCAATCCCCTCCCTAGGGAAATAGTTTTTCCTAATATCCAACCTAGACCTCCCCCACTGTAACTTGAGACCATTGCTCCTCGTTCTGCCATCCTCTGTGGAATCCCTCTTCAGGAAGTTGAAGGCTGCTCTCAAATCTCCCCTCACTCTTCTCTTCTGCAGACTAAACAAACCCAAATCCCTCAGCCTCTCCTCATAGGTCATAGAATCCTAGACCTGGAAGAGACCTCAGAAAGTCATCGAGTCCAGCCCCCTGCCAAAGCAGGTCCAACCCCAACTATATCAACCCAGCAGTCATGTCTCCGAGAACTGGGTAACTTGTTGGATTCACACAACTTGGGTCCCACATTTGACCTGTCTTACAACTCCCCAAAGCGGATGTGCTGGAGGAGAACATCTTCTGGATTCTCTCTGCCCACTGCTGTTAAAAATCCATAACCCTGCCGTTGTGGAAGGGGTGTTTCGGTGGGTGTTTTAAACATTGTTTAGGTAGAACTGGCGGAGGGGGGGAAACAACAAATGTTACTATTCCCATGGCATAACGGGCAAGCTGGGCACACAATAGAGAAAGGAAATAAAATGTAACCATGCTAGTCTCAGATGCGCCAAAAAAGACAAAAGCATTAAGGAAATAAACCTTCCTCCGCATGGGTCTTTTGCACACTGCAAGGAACCGTAGCTCAGCCGCGAACACATTGGCTCGAATGTGTCTCGCTATAAACACAACCACAAGAAGGGGAGCCGTGGGCAAATCTGCCATCCGTTTTCTTGGTTCTGCTGTAAACTGCACTCAACATACTAAGAGACACCAGCGATGACATGTCGTTATTGCCTCCATCAGGACTCATTTACATTCCCTTATGCACCGGGCTAAGGGCTGCGACGTGCAGTTTGCCCCTCGCCAAATTGAATTGAGTTCCGTGGCTGGAACTCGGGCTGAGCGGCACAGGGGGCGTGACGACAGCAACAGGGGCACTGTAGAGTGTGGACACAGAGTGTGTCTAGACTACAGGGTTTTTTTTTTTTAAAAAAAGGGGCCTTTTTTCGAAAAAATTTCCCCTGAGTCTAGACTTCGAAAGTAGATCGAAAGAATGCGGCAGTTTTTTCGATCGCGGAAAACTCCGTTTTACGAGGAAGAATGCCTTTTTTCAAACGTGCTCCTTCGAAAAAAGGTGCTTGGTAATGCAAACTGTGCTTTTTTGAAGGAGAGCGTCTAGACTCGCTTTCGAAAAAACAGCTCGCTTTTTCGAAAGTGCTGGTTGTAGTCTAGATGCTCTTTTTCCAAAGAGGCTTTTTTGAAAATATCTTTCGAAAAAGCCTCTTTCGAAAGAGGCTTGAAGTCTAGACGTAGCCAGAGGGGACATCCCTTCCGAAACAGGCAAAGCTCCAGCTGCACCGTCTTCACCACGGACAGCTGGGGCTTTGTACCATCCCTGTAGGGAACTCTGCTGCCTTTTCATCCCGCCACTTCTGCACCTGTTCTGTGGGCCGGGAAACGCTGCTGGTGCAAAGGGCAGCACCTACACCCCTCGCCACAGTAAGATTTGCCATCTCCCCTTGACGTGGGTGCCCCGGTGCCCTTTTTCTGGTCTCTCCCCAGCTGGGGTTCACTTGAGTGTCTCCCATTCTTCACAAGGGAGACCCAGAGGGCGGGCCAGACTCCTCCATACACCCCTACCCAGCCACACCAGCAACGAACGGCTGTGCGAGGCTTAGCACTCGGTCCGGGGCAGCATGCACAAGTGGGGAGCGGGAGAAGAATGGCTGATCCCCCCCTCTCCCGCTTTCCCTCCTCTTCTGACACGTGCAATCCTATGGCGAGGCGAGAGGGGGGAAGCACGAGGCATACGCACAGCTCTCGATTTCTAGCGTGCAGTTCTGCTGGTCCAGAGGGTATCTCCTCAGATCCATCATGCAAGCGGCGGTGGTGGTGATTCTGGAAAGGAGAAAGAAATTGTTAAAGGAAGACAGGAAAGTCAGGCAGCATGAGGGGCTGCTGTTTCTATGGTAACCCGGGAGGGAGGTCTGCGAGGAGGGGAACTGAATGAAGCTCCCCCTCACTGCATGGCGCACATCTTCGTGACTCACGTCAGCCTGGCTGCATCTTTATTAAGGGGGGGGGGCTGTGTTCCCTCTTTATGGAGAAAGGGAGACAAAGACACTGAGAGCAGCAGGGCTAGCGAAGGGAGGGAGGAAGAGAGACATTTCTGTTTGTGAGGGAGAGAGAGAGAGCAAGGACACCCAGGCCCCTACAAGAGAAAATGTGTGTTGATTAAATTGCTCTGCACTGGGGCACAAGGAAGAATAATTTACCTGATTAGCTCTCTCTTCAGCCCGCCAGCCTCTCCCAGTCACCATGACATTTTCCATTCCACACCCGCACACACTTTTCCCTCACTGAATCTGACTCGCCCAATCCCCCCTTCTTCGAACCGCTCTTTCTAACGCATCGGCTGTCTCCTTGGCTAGCGATGCCCCTGATGTTAACGCACTGGGCACGGCACAAGCGAGCTGCACTGCAATAGATGTGTGTGTGTGTGTGTGTGTGTGTGTGTGTGTGTGTGTGTGTGTGTGTTCACACGCCTGTGATGGGGGGAGCGCACGGATGGGGTTGTGCATGTTTGTATGCAATGTGGGGGGTGACGGGAGAGAGCTGAGCCTTCTGTTGGTGGGGCGTGGGACTGCGTGTATCATACGCGTGAAGGGGGGAAGAACGCCGGGGGGAGGCGTTCACTCCGCTGCGCTCTCTGCATGTGGCTGTTCTGCACTTTGGCTGGCAGGGGGGCAGCAGAAGTGGGGAGAGAGCAAATCAGTGTCAAGTTAACCAGCCTGGCAACGCAGCCCTGTCTTCAGAGTGCCCTGCCCCTCAGACATGCCAGAATGGCTTCCTTTCACCTGATTGCCCACTCTCCTTTGAATGCAATCTCCTTTCTGTGCAGTGTGTGGGTGCGTGTGTGTAGCTGGAGGTGGGGGGGGGGAGGGCGGAGAAGATGTGGTCCCCCTACACCCCTGTCAATTCACCATCTGGAAGGCATTAATCAAGCAACACATATTTGGGGAAGCAGGCATGCCCAGTGAACTGTTAACAGGGACGCTTTGTTATCTTCTGAGCCCTGTGGCCTGGGAGGTGGGGAGCGGGAGAGACTGAAAGAAAAGATGATAAAGAATGAGGAGACGGCGGGTCAAAGAGAATGAGACTCAGATCAAGCAAAAGAATTAACGAGGAAGGAAGAGAGAGAAAGGTGGGGGGAAGAAGGGGGGCAGAGCTGAAAGGGGGGAGGGCGGAGAAAGGAGCTAGCACTCCACTGAGCCAGAGCAGTCTCTCCACTGCTCTGAGCAGCTGTCTCTTTAAGAAATCTTGCGTGCTAAATTTATCTCTCTGCTGTCTGTGAAGACTGTTTGTAGGAGATGAAGCCTTGAGGAGAGCCTTTGCCACTGCCTGCCATGCTAAAAATAGATCTGGAGAGACAGGGAGAATTTATATATATCCTCCCGGGGTCTAGCTACAACATGGCCACTGCCCTTTGTCAGAGGGAAGGGCCGAGGTGGGAAGGGAAAATTAACCCGTTCGGCTGAATGCCGGGCATGGCAGAGGGGGGAGAAGGAGCTGCCTAACGGCGACCACAAATGTCTCTGTCTTTCGGGTACTGCTTCGGCAGCAGTCAGGCCATGCACCTCCAACAGGAGAGCTGGAAAGGCAATGCCCGTCCTGCCCCGTCTTCGCCGTTGCGCTGAGCTCAGGAGGCAGCGCAGGGGGGCTGAGACGAGGTTTCTGTGGGGCATACACCGCCACTCAAGACAGGCCGCGGGGAGCCCACGCCACGGCTAATGCGGGCGCGTGGCAGATGGAGGTGTCCCAAATGTGTGCGACTCATCTCCTATGCCACACATGGCATCGGCCGTACCTATTATGCCACGCCTGAGACAAAGAGCGGGTTTTCCCTAATGTGCAAGATGCAAAAATGGAGTCAATACCCATTTCCCACCCTCTTTGCGGGACCGTGTGGGCGAAAATCTTCCCAGAGTGTCTGTCCTACCCAGCGTCGCGGGAACAAGGACAATTAGGGGAGAGTTGCTCTGATTTTCAAATGACCCTCACGCCTCCCGGCAGGACTCTGGCATCACCTGCAGAGCTGGCTTCAGATCCCGAACACAACACAGCACGCGGCGGTTGCAAGACGCCAAAGGCCTGTCCCATTCCAGGTGTCAACCTGGCTTTCAGCGGCTTGACTTCAATTTACAGCAGGAGAACAAAGAGCAGGATGAGACTCCAGGCATTTTGGAGTACACCCCACAGCCCGTTAGAAATGGTCATTCTTAGGCAATAGGACTACGTCTAGGCTGCAAGCCTCTTGCGAAAGAGGCTTTTTCGAAAGATAGTTTCAAAAAAGCCTCTTTTAAAAAAGCGCGTCTAGACGACAACCAGTACTTTCGAAACAGCAAACCGCTTTTTCGAAAGAGAGCACCTAGGCAGTCTGGATGCTCAGCTTACATTACGTAGCGCCTTTTTTTGAAAGAGCGCGTTTGAAAAAAGGCATTCTTCCTCATAAAATGAGGCTTTCTGCGTTCTTTCGATTTACTTCTGAAAGAACAGGGCAGCAGTCTAGGTGCAGGGGAAGTTTTTTTCGAAAAAGGCCACTTTTTTCAAAAAACCCCTGTAGTCTAGACACACCCTAAATGTGAGTGAGATGATGTCGTCCCCAGAAAATCACATCAGCTGTCCCCTTCCCTTCCAAATTACACTACAGCCCAGTGCCTGGCCAGCAGCGCGTGCTCGGAGTGCCTGGTCACATGCCCCTCTTCTGTTGCATGGTGTGATGTTATCGGAGGGACGGCATGTGGGCAGGCGGATGGATGAACCTGCTCCAGATGCTGGTGGTAATCCTGCTGCTGTCTGAACATGTGCTGGGAACCCTTCTGTCTGTACCACCTGGATGCCAAGAACCCTGCCTGAATCTTCTGGATGAAAGCGAGCTATGGCGCAGGGAGAAAGGAGAGCGTCTACACCAGCTGATATGGCTGGGACGAGACTGGCCGCCTGCCCTCCGCCGCCCAAAGCCAGTGCAGACGTCTAGTCGAATGTGTGTTGGACGCGTGTTCATGCTGGTAGGACCTGATCCCGTCCCCATTTCAATCAGCAGACCAGGACTTTGCAGCTTAGAAAAGAGGAGACTAAAGGGAGAGATGATGGGGTCTATAGAATCATGACAGGTGTGGGAAAAGTGACTAAGGAAAAGTGATTTACTCGTGACATAAGATCTAGGAGTCACCAAATGAAATCAATAGGCGGCAGGTGCCAAACAAATAAAGGCAGTTTTTCTTCATGCGGCGCGTGGTCAACCTGTGGAACTCCTTGCCAGAGGAGGCTGTGAAGACCGGGACTTAAACAGGGTTCTAAGAAGAACTAGATCGATTCATGGAGGTTAGGTCCCTCGATGGCTATTAGCCAGGCTGGGTAGGGATGGTGTCACTGGCCTCTGTTTGTCAGACGTTGGGAATGGATGACAAGGGAGGGATCATTGGATGATTCCCTATTCCGTTCACTCGTTCTGGGGCATCTGGCGTTGGCTGCTGTCGGCAGACAGGACACTGGGTTAGATGGATCTTTGGTCTGACCTAGTCTGGCCGTTCTGATGTTCTAACAGGAGCCTCTCTTTGGTAGCCCGTGGTCTCTGCCTCCGTGGCTGCAGATGTAACCTATTTGGCTCAACTCGCCATTGGGCCTGTTCTGAACTGGAGGCTGAGACGGCTCATTTGGCAGTGACCAAAAGCCAAGCCATCGATGGGCTACATGGCACGAGCTGGTAGGACTCAGTCTAGCTGGTGCCTACATCCCAGATATCAGAGCTGTGAAGATGGTCTAGAGGGGCAGTGGGGCACATCAGTGAAGGATTTGCTCTGTCACCAGCCAAACCGTTCCGGCTCTGCAAATTAGTGGAGCCCCGCAAATCCGTGGATATCCGCTTTGTAGCCACGGATGTGGATGTGGGTATCCACTGATCATTTCCGCAGATGCGAATACAAATTGCGTATCTGCGCAGAGCTCTGCATGTTAGTCCGTAGGGCGGCCAGTCCAGCATCTATCGCGTGCACTAGGGAGACTATTCGAAGGGTATGTCCACTGGGCACCTGCCACCGATCCACATGGGAGGCGACACAGAGTTTTTAATTATATAAGAAGTGTCTGCTGGGTGGAGATCAAAAAAGAGGGGAGAAAGGAGAGAGGCAGGAGAGAGGAGAGTGAGCAGAATGAAAGGGGCGGACAGGGGAGAGGCGAGCAAGCGCAGATGGGAAAGCCCAGGAGAAATCAGGAGCCGGCAGGGAGATGCAGAGGGGCGGTGAGGGAAGGAGATGGACGAGGGACGGCAGGAGAAGAGCAAGAGGGTAGAAGGCGGAAAGCAGAGGAGAGGAATGTCGCCCTGTGAGACGGGAGGGGAAGAGACAGAGACCAGACCATGCCACGGCACAGCTACAGACAGCGCGCACTGCCTCCAGGAGAAACGGGGAAGGAGAAGGGGAGAGACTGCGCGGGGGGAGGATGGAGGGAACAGAAGGGAAGGAGGCACCTCTTGCTTTGAGGTTGGAACGGGCACTGGAATGCTGCCGGATTGTCTCTCTTATTGATTTGGTTTTTAATTCCAAAGGTGCGTGGCGTGTCCCGCTCGGACGGGAACTCCTGGAGACAGTGCCTATCAAGGGGAGGGAGTCACCAACAGCCTGGTTCCACAGACTCCCACTGCCCCACACGTTGGCTAGCCCCCTGCTGATGAGGCACAATCACCCCTACGACCCTCACCCCACCCCCTTTACTTGAAACCACAGCCCCCTCCCCTGCCCCCCCAACAGGATTCTGCCCTCCTGCATGACTCATCTCTGCTCAGCCCTGTCCCACCCAGCTGCTATTTCTCTGCAGTGCTGATGATCAAGACACTTGACACCGTGGGAAATGGAAGCAACTCTGGAGGAATCTAGAGTTCCTGGGACAACTCTGGAGGAATCTAGAGTTCCTGGGACAACTCTGGAGGAATGTAAAGCTCCTGGGACAATTCTGGAGGAATCTAGCCCAGGAGAACTGGAAGCACTTTGGATAAAAATCTATCCCAGTCATGGTGGGGGGAGCCCCAAGCCTCAGGGGCCGGATCCAGGCAAGGCAGGGGCCACAGGTTCCCCACCCCTGCTCCAAGGGATGGAAACAGAGCCGACACTAGGTCATAGACCCCATACTGCCAGCAGCTAATGGGGATTCACCCTCTGCACAAGTGGTAGAGTCACATGCCTTTGCGGTTGCCACTGAGCTGTTGTGAAATGCCAGGTTGTGACAGCAGCCACGTTCCGAGCTGGCTCCCGATTTGTTACAACGTGAACGGATCCCACGCCGGGCCGGGCGTACCCCAGAACATCATCTTCCCATTGCCAGCTCAGGGCAGCAGCTGGGGACTGTTCTCAAAGCCTGAGCTTCCAGGCACCCGCATCTCCCACTGAACTCAGGGAAACTTGTCGGTCTATTCCTGGCAGCGGTGAGGGAAGCATGCGCTACGAGATGTGCTGTCTGCCGAGGTCTGGGCACAAGTGCGAGAAGCCAAATGGAACAGGGAGGGTTTTCCTGTCACTGACGTACACAGCGAACCATCAGGCTGTGTGTGTGTGTGCAGGGGGCACGAAAAGCCGACGCAGCCTCCTAATCCTTCTACTTCCGCTTAGCACCACAAGAGGAGAGGGACCGGAGGGTGTTCTACTGCATCACCTTGCTCCTAGCATTGCCAGGACTCCTGAATCTTAACACGACTCCTGCTAGCCGGCCCCGCCCCCCCAAATCTGTCTTCTGCCCCTGCCTGAGGGTGTCAGCTCAGGCAGACACAATACCAGCCATTTTGTTTCCTTCTCCCATCCTCCTCATTGCTGTTTGTTTATTAATGGCTTCTCCTGTCTTATGTGGAGTGATTACATAAGATCGCCGACACGGAGGGAAAGAGCTCAAAGCTGCTATTTAAACCTGCCCTATTCAAGTCTCTGCCTGTGCTAAGCCACACTCTGAAGCCCGTACATCAGTTCTGACCCCCTGAGGCACCTGGTCCTGAGAACGACCTGGGCTGGACTGGCTTTGGCCTTCGCGTTTCCCTTCATCCTGCCTTTCCCCGGTTGTCTGTCTCGCTTGCTATCCCAGAGCCTCATGCCCCTCCCGGGATGATAGCCGCTCCCTCTCTTAGACGTCACCAGGCAATTCGTTCCAGCCCTTTCCTGGCCTCTCACCATCCATTTGCCCTCAGGCCCTTCGTCAAAGGGGCCATGGGACGAACATTCATCAGCTGGCCGGGTGAAGCAGCAAAGCTTCATCAAAACTTCAGTTTCCTTCCAAAGTGGGAGCAGACTCTTAATGCGGCGTGTGCGTGCGAGTGATTCTTTGTCTGGAAATGGGAGGCAGGGAAGGGATCACGTGGGGCTTACCTGTCATGTTCCCTCCCTCTGGGGCATCTGGCATTGGCCACTGTGGGCAGACAGGACACGGGGCGAGACGGACCTTTGGTCTGACCCAATCTGGCCGTTCTTATGTAAGTGCCCCCCTCTGATGCCCTGTCAAGCAGACGGAGGTCCCTCTCCTCCAAAGTTTTTCTTCATCGTGGCAAAACCAGACACCACGACCTCTGCCAGATGGATTGAACCTGCAACCTTAGGGGTTAATGCCATGTGCCTCTACAGATTGAGCTAAAAGCCAACTGGCCCTCAGCTAAGGCTGTACATGCTGGGATGGGGAACCTAAGGCCTTGCCCGAGGCTCTGTGCTCCCCCTCCCAACAATGGGGAGCCCACACTGGTGCTTTTGCCCCCTCGCTGCTCCACTGTGGGGCGGGAGCACACAAAAATTACTAGCCTGTCCCCGCCCCCAGGCTCTGGGGTGTGAGGGGAATGTGGGGAGAGTCCTTTTCCTTCTCAATCGGGGGCCACGCCAGTGAGGGGTTGGGTTTGGGTTTTTGCTTCTCACTTGTGTGCGGCCCCCAGCTGATTTTTCTGTGGGTCGGTGGCCTCCGACCCAAAAGAGTTTCCCCGCCACTCAACAGACTTCACTCTCCCTTGTCTGGTGTCCGCGCCTCCGGGCTCCATTCAGGGAATCCTTCCTCCGTAGCACGAGAGAGGGGCACACTGGACACAATTGCCAGCTCCCATCCATGAGTGGAGCTGGAGCCAGCTCTTGGTTTGCTGATTTATTTCAGTGCATGAAGTTAGAGTTTGCACTAGCAGCTACTAAAACGCACAGTCAATGCCAAGAAAAAATACCACGTCCTGTGGCCTTTGATAGCCACTTCCTGGATTTCAATTCTCCCAAGGGGAGGGAAAAAAAGGCAAAATCCATCAAGGGAAAGACTCCAGAAGGGAAGGAAAGTTAGCAGGGGCCGCCTCAGAACTCAAACAGCGCAGGATCAGTGAGTCGTAAGGAGGCGAACCGCCCCCCGCCCCGCCGTGAGGTCCCCTCAGAGGGCGTGTCTATGCTGCAGGCAGACGTGCGCACTTCAGCCAGGAGTACCGGCGTCGATGGGGGTGCCCTTTGAGTTTGATGGTGCGGGTCTATTCTACACCCACTAAATTGAACTCTGGAAGATCGACCGTGGCAGCATCAATCTCCCGTGGATTGTAGACGTGCCCTAGCACAGGGGTGGGCAAAAGGGCCTCTGCGGGCTGGGTCCAGCTCACCAACCGGGTTGATCTGGACCACGGACACCCTGCCACTTCCCTCCACCCCCGCAGGCCAATCAGGGCCTCAGGGCGGGGGAAGCGCATGAAGTGTCCTCCGCCCCGCCCCTGCCCTGCCCGGAGCGTGCGGCACTTAGAAGTGCCGTGAGCGCCTGGCAGGGCGGGAGGAGACTTTGTGAACTCCACTTCTCCAAGCCCTGATTGGCCTGGGGGCAGAAGGGGAGCGCGCAAAGTCTCCTCCCACCGCCAGGCACACGGGCGCCTGGGGGAACCTCTTGGGAGGGCAAAGACTTCACGCGCTCCCCCAGCACCAGACCAATCACGGTCTGTGGGTGGGGAAGCAGGGAAGTATCCTGGCCCCGCCCCTTCCGCCTGAGGCCACGCCCCTCCTGGTGAGGTCCTGGGCCACTTCAAAAATGTCTGAAGTGGCCCCTGGTAAAAAATTCTTGCCCACCCCTGCCCTAGCGAATGGAATGGAATGGACGGAGGCAAAATTGCTAAATGCTCAAACCTTGCTCCTACCAAGGTCCCTCAGAAAACTGTGCTGGCAAAGGCGGCTCTGTGCCTGGCAGCGAACCCAGCGTCGGACGGCCCTGGGTGGTTTACAAATCCCTGGCTGCTCTTTCCTTACTGCGGTGCTGCAGCCAGTTAACACAAGCGGCTAGCCATGGCTGGAGCGCAGAGCCCCGAAGAGCTGGCCAAAAAGCTGAAGGAGCATGGCTCCTACCCAGCCTCTCTCTCCCGTTACCTTTAGGGATGTGAATGGCTAACCGGGTGATGCTCACCAGTTCCAGTTAACCGGTGGGGGCTGCTCCAGCCTGACATGGGGCGCCCGACGCTCCAGCCTGGAGAGGTCTGCTGAGGGTGGAGGGCACTCCAGCCTGGACAAAGCAGCCCCCGTGTGTGGCGGGCCCAGCCTGGCCAGAGCTGCGCACCACAAGTGAGGGGCTCTCCAGCCCAACCCCCCGCCCGCCCTCGTGTAAGCAGTTCACCGATTAAATGGGATTTGACGTGTCTCAGAATTGAGGGAGATTGAAGGGGCCGGGAAATAGAACAGCAAGGGAGTGGCATAGGTCAGGATAGAGGTGAGTTGACAAAATTGTGGGGGGAGGGCAATATTTAAACCCTTGGGGTGCCGCAGAGCTAGACTGACAGACTGGTGCAGTGACTGGGATGGGAACAGCAGAGGAGCAAATGCAGGGCCAACGGAGCCTTGCCAGAGAGACTGCATCTGGGAGGAGTAGCTTACGTAGGACTGGCCCGCACAAGGCCCGGCACGGAGATGCAGTGGCTTGATTCAATTTCTATCGTGTTTCTTTTATCTCTCACTCTTTTACTGGCGCAACCGACATTTATCCAATGGCTCTGAACCCTGAGGGTCAAGGACCTTTTCCACCGCAGCTCATACAGGGAGAAGATCGGCCCTAGGCTAATCCTTCCAGCCAAGTTATTTGTGCTTTGCCCTTTTCCATGGAACCAGGGGCATTCCAGATGTCACTGCAGTCTCCCTTCTCACGTTATGGCCTCCCAGATGCCCCGCCCAGAGTCTGGGGCTGCCCTTCCTACATATTTGCACATATTCCTCGAGACTGAATCAGGTCTGGTTATTTTCTGCTCCCCTGTATGACTCCTCCGGGGTTCGTGGCTTCCCAGGATATCTCCCCCTTCACTGCTGTTTGCAACTCCTCCCAGTGTAGGATCATCTGGGCACTTCATTACACTGCTTTGTAAGTCGTCTCCTAGGAAACGGATGCAGGTGTTAAACGAGACCAGTCCCAGCGCCAATCACATGACATGGCACACCCACAGAGCACCTTTGCTGACTCGATACATTGCCCTTTTGGGTCCCATTTCATTCTGGTCTTCCAACTAGCTCTCAGTCCAAGCCGATACAAATTAGTTGTGGTGTGAGATGTTGTATATCGCACGGTTGCCCGAGATGAAGCTATATGACATCTGCATTCTCTTCCTCCACCTATCCGCTAATTCTATCAAAACCAAGCATGGCTGCTTCTCCACAACAGAGGGACTGTCACAATAGAGCAAAGGGGAAGAGGCCTCATTTGCCCATGGAAACAACTTATGTGGATCCCCATTGACATTAACAGCACAGTTTCCAGTGACTTCAGTGGACCTTAAACAGACCCTGGGGGCTCTATCCTGCAAGGTGTTGAGCTTCTGGACCTGAAGTGTGGGCTTAAATCCCTTCGTTTATAGCATTCTTAATTCCCAATTCTGTTTTTTGAGGTACTTGTATCTCAGTTGTGTCCCAGCCCCGGCGGTGAGAGTCGGCCACGAAAACAGGCCCCTGTATTTCTGACACCACAGTCTGTTGCAAATAAAATGAGGGAGAGGCCACAGCAGGAGGGAGTAACTCCACCGTAAGATCAATGGGAAGGCGAGAATGGGACTGGAAAGAAGGAGACATGCGAATAAACAAACACAATTATGGGCACCTAGCAAAAAGGGCCAGGAAGAAGACTATGAAAACCACAAGATAGAAATCAAAATCTCCTTGGTTAGCACTGTGTATTGAATTTCTCCACTCTGGAAGCTCTGTATGGAAGACTGGCTCTTCAGAGAAACCCCCGGATGTTACAGAACCCAACAGATCAAAATACACCAAAAGGACCTGAAGTTCAGAAGAGCCCTCAGATTTTGCTCCCATGTTTTTGCAGATGCAAATAACCGAGGGTGCAGTTTTGTGGATGTTAATAACTAGGAGCATATTTTACAGCACTTCATGGTTTAGCTACCCAATTGCACCTGCCAGTCAGGTGTCTCCATGCTACTGAATATGCTAGAAATGATTTGAGGACTGCAAAATTGCACCTCGCAGTTATTGGTGTCAGCAGTAATGCAGGTGCAAATCAAAGGCCCCTAAGAAAATGTTGCCTCAAACCTCCATGCAGGTGATGGCTGGACTTCTTAAAGTGTCCCTCGGAATACCGCGGTTTCATCACATTACAAGGTGCCTCTCTGTGGCCTGGGAGGAACAGTGGGAACGCCCACCGAATGCAATAGGAATTGTGTAACCCACATACCTTCTAGGTGTGGTGCACTAGCCCATCGAGTGGCACTGAGATGACGTATAGAGATAATAATGAATCTCTTCCACACCCATAGCTACAAGCCAGCTGGCTTTTCGCTCATACCGTAGAGGCCGATGCGTTAAGCTCCAGTGGTCCCAGGTTTGATTCTGCCTCTCGGCATTCCCCTTACAGAACCTCTCATGAGTTTTGTGGTGGGTTGCATTGTGATCTGTCCAATCACGGGAGACGTCTCCAGGCCACCCAAAGGCCAGTGTTTCATTTAAACACAGACCTTCACAGGAGCCTCTCGTTAACAGAGGCAAAAGCCTCACCCATCGTTGTCCTCCTTAGCCCGGACACCAGGACCGTTGCCTCCCCCTGGAGGTGGCCTGCCCAGGGCGGATCTGACTCTTTTCAGCTGTAGGAAGTAGGAAGGAATTGTTCCCTACTAGTGTATGGGGTGGAAACTCCTCCAAACCATGCAGCATCACGGAGGCTGGTGCTGTGTATGGGAAAGACCAATACAGTCTGTTCCAAATGGAGATGTCTCCTTCCCGTTTTCTGGCATGGCAAGTAAGCCCAAGGTGGCTCTCTCCTTTACTTGCGATGGTTGGAGGCAGGTCTAAGAGCCTTGTGAAAACTTGGGCAAAAGACGCCCCGGAGAAGAACAACTCTGAGGCAACAAGTGGAGAAGCAGGGAAATTGTGTCCCAGATTTCAGCTATGGCATCTCAGAATGCACTTTTGGCCTGGGCTGTAGGTGTTAACTCCCATTTCCTCACCCCCATCTCCACTCAGTGGGTCTATCTGTTGTGCTTCTCCTAACACATGCGCGGACACACACAGTTAGCCCTGGTTTACACTAGGGAATTATTTTGAAATAACTCCACTTAGGTTGAATTTATAAGCAGGTCATCTACATGACCAAGCCCATAATTTCGGGAAATAACGGCCCGCTTTTCCCGAAATCTGTACTCCCGCTTTTTTCAGGGAAGAATGCTAATTTTGAAATGGTTATTTCAAAATAGCCGAAGTATGGATGCTCCGGTGCAGCTATTTCGAAATAACGACTCCCCAGAGTCATTCGCACTAATTACTCCCCAGAGCTTCCTGGGGCTATAAGTCTGAGGAAGCACGTCTGCATTCACGGAGCCTGCCTTGGACTCATGTCGAGGCTTCCCTGTAGTGTGGAGATGCTATTTCGATTTTGTAAAATTGGGAGTTATTAAGTTGAATGTAGTTATTTCAAAATAATGTCCACAGCCTTACAGAAATCCTCAACAGTTGCTCTGTTCATGCACAAAGTACATTTTCAGAAACTCATAATCAGCTAAATGAAAACTAATTCTCTTTGGACACCCAAAGCCATTTCTCCTCCGTGCACAATTTCCCTGCTAACTATCAAACTTTCTATACTCAATCATCCTGGCACCAGTGCCAGCCAGAAAAAAAAAGCAGCAAGAAATTATTTATTTTATACTGGGAAAAGTATAAATTTATGCAGTCTCATATTAAGAAACAGCTAATCTGATTTGTCTCAAACTTTCAATTAAAATTCACCCTTGGGCTGAGAGCAGACCTGGAAAATTTCATCTCCAGTCGTCCAACCTGTAACATGTTATCATCATTAAAACACTGAGCGGTTATATTGTGCCTTTTGTCGGTAGAGTTCAAACCACTATACGGAGGAGATGTGTATCATATGTCCATTTGACAGATGGGGAAATCGAGGCACTGAGAGGAGAAGTGACTTGCACCAAGGTTGCCAACGGCAGAGCTGGGAGTAGGAACCTGGTCTCCTGAGTCCCAGACCAGTGCTCTGTCACCTAGGCCACACTGGGATCTTTTGAAAGCGGTATTTCAAATGGGAACATTATGCAACTTGAACTCCAGCAACCTGAAACAGTATGCGACCTCAATTATTTCTCTACCCCTAATACCGGTCTAGCACAGTATAGGGATCACTTTACCCATTACTGAAATGCAACCGCCTCTGGGGTGGAATGTGATATTAGCTCACTTAAAAGTCTTTAGAACAACTCTTTCTTGGCCACATTGTGCTTCCTTCAAAGACGGATTTTGAGAGCTGCTCTGTGTGTGGCCAGATATTTATGCAAGGGGATGGCAAGGCTGTTCACGACCGTACAACTAACGAAAACTCCTCCCGCGCTTACCTCAACCCATACAGCACCGTTCCATCTGGGTGCAGCCGGATCATACGGTTCTTCACTGTCACCCCATGCAGGAAGGACTTCTTGTCATTCAGGAAGTAGGTGTCAGGAAGCCACAACTGGTCAGCCACTCGGTTGTCCAGAGTCAGGTTCAGAGGAAGGTCACTGTACGCGAGGCGTTTGTCCCGCCAGCTCTGCTGGAAATACATGGTGATGGTGTAGTCCTGGGAGAGAAAACACACAACCGTCAGCCTCTCCTGTGGGAAACACCCTGGACCCTCCTCTCACTCCGGCGGCCACCGAGACATCGGACATGTCTCCAAAGCTTTTGCACCCACGGGACTTCATGATGCATGTTGGGAACGGTGCCTGCTTTTGGAAGACTGAAGCTACATGGAGCGAGATTTCTAAGGGGAGGAACGGGCTGGCCTTGTCACTGATTCAAGCTCTCTCCTTTGCGTATTGTATTATTGCAGTTCATCCACCGCTCTCCTGCTCTTTAACACCAGAGTCAGAGCATGGCTACGTCGGGCTGAAATTGGAGACACAACAGAACATGTACAAAGTCTGGCAAAACATTTCTGATGGGCAGAGCTGGTCAGTAAAGTGCCATGGGAAGAAAGCCTATGGTGGGGGTTCTCAACCTTTTTCTTTCTGAGGTCCCCCCCCGCATGTTATAAAAACTCCCTGCCCCACCTGCATCTCAACAATTGTTTTCCTGCATAGAAAAGCCAAGGCCTGCATCAGGGAGTAGCTAACAGAGCAATGCCCCCAGCCCCCACACCAGAGGGCCCCCCACACCCGAAGCTACATTTCTTAGGCTTTAGCATCATCCCCATGAAGTGGAATTTGGCTTTCTGCCCTGGCCTCAGCATGTCTAAGGCTGGCCTTAGTTGTCAGCCCCCCTGAAACCTGCTAGTGGCCCCCAGACTCCTGGTTGGGAATCACTGATCTATGGTAGAAAGGAGATCAGAAAAGTTGGCAGTTTCTCAAACACATGATTAAAAGCAACTGCATACCCTTCCAGTGTGAAGGAAAGATCAGAAGAATACTGAGAGGCCGATATGGCTCCCTCAGGAGCTCTTTAACCACCTGAAAATCCAAGGAATCCTACAAAAAGTAGAAACATGGAAGAATTGGTATGGAGGAGAACGAAGCAGGTAGGGACAAAACCAGAAAGGCTAAGTTATACCAACGTGAGTTATACCTAGCAATGGATACAAAAGGCAATTAGAAGAGATTCTTTTGATGTATTAGGAGCAAGAGAAAGATGAAGGAAAGTGTAGGCCCTCTGCTTAGTGGGAAAGGAGACAGAATAATTGAAAACACCAAGAAGGCTGAAGTGTTTAATATCGGCTTTGATTCAGCCTTCATTGAAAAGGTCAATAGTGACCAGATAATCAACATAACTGATAGTAACAGCAAGGGGGGAGGAAGGCAAGCCAAAACAGAACAGGTTTAAGCATATTTGCATAAGTTAGATGCATTCAAATCGGCAGGGCCTGATGAAAGTCACCCTACGGTACTGAAGGGACTCGCTGAAACAATCTCGGAACCATCAGCGAACTCATGGAGGGTTGGTGAGGTTCCACATGACTGGAGAAGGGCAAACATAGACCCATCTTTAAAAGGGAAACCAGGGAATTATAGACCAGTCTACCTAACTTCAATACTTGGAAAGATATTGGGACAAATACTTAAACAGTCAATCTATAGAGGACAAGAGAGCTATAAGAAATAGCTAGCATGGATTTGTCAAGAACAAATAATGCCAATCCAACCTAATTTCCTTCTTTAACAGGGCCACTGGCCTAGTGAATAGGAGAAAAGCAGTAGATGTGATGTAACTTGATATTAGTAAGGCTTTTCACACAGTCCCGCATGACAGTTTTATCAGCAAACTAGGCAAATATGGTCCAGATGAAATGATTACATGGTAGTGCACTTCTTGTTGAAACACCATGATCCATTAGTAGTCAATGGTTCGCTGTCAGACCAGGAGTATCGAATGGGGCCGTTTCTGGGGCTGGCATTCTTTAATATTTTCATTAATTAATGACTTGGACAGTGGAGTGGAGAGTGTGCTCGTAAAGTTTGCAGATGACATTAAGCTGGGAAAGTTGCAAGCACTTTGGAGGACAGGATTAGAATCCAACACTATCTTGATACATTAGACACCACCAAGATGAAAGTCAATACAGACAAGGGCAAAGTACTTCCCTTAAGAAGGAAAAAAAAATCAAATGCATGGCTACAAAGTGAGGATCTACCGGCGAGGTGGTTGTATAGCTGAAAAGGATCTGTGGGGTACATTAGATCATACACTGAATGAGTCAACAATGCGATGGCAGTCGAGAAAATAGCTAACATCAGTCTGGGGTATATTAAGAGGCGTGCTGTGTGTAAGGCAGGGGAGGTGACGGTCCTGGTCCACTCAGCATTCTTAAGGCTTCAGCTGGAATATTGTGTTCAATTGCTGAAGTCAGGTGTCCTCACACTACCCCCTCCTTTTCTCCCTCCCCCTCCTTCCCACAGGCCTGGGTCACCTCTGCTCCCTGCCCCTGGATCATAATTCTCACTCTCTTATGCAGCAACGCCTTTGAGGCACCAAAAGAGAGGGCATCATATATATGGCTATATAAGAAGTAGAGAGAAAGTGTGTCCCTGGCGTCAGACTGTGAGGGCATGTGGCAGGAAGGGATTTCTGGCTGGCTCAAGCATATTTGATGAAGCAGGCAGTGGGAGCTACTATCAATAAAAAGCAGAAGCCTTGTTAAGGGAAGCTGGCAACTTTCACCTCTGCGGGTTGAAAGTCAGCCCAGCCCAGCACTGACTGAAAGCCACGAGCCCTGGGTTCACTGGATGAAGTGATCTGGGGCCGCCCGGATGTTCTAAGTAGACAAGGAAGCGTGTCTTGAAATTCCCAATCAGAAAGGAATATTAAGAGCCTTGTGGCTTAGCAGAGAGGCTGACAACGTTATGAGGCAGGACGGCAGAGACCTTGGTCCCCATGGAGCTGACCTGTCTATGTCAGGGCTGGGGCACGATGGCAGGGAGCATCTCGGGCTGCTGCTGCCCATGGGGCCTTTTGTTCTGGGGGTTAGCAAGGACGTGGCTCTAGGGTTGCCGGTCCGGCACTAAATCCAACTAAAAACCCCAAATAGTGAAATGATTCCGCACGTGTGACAAGGCCTCCCGGGGTGCCTGAAAATAGGCCAAACCTCAGCCAAGTGAATGGAGTTGGAATTTCCATGAAAAAACATCAAGACGAGGCAAATTGGTGTGTGGGAAGGGGGAGGAGGAGGGGCTTGACTGCAGTGCAAATAATTGCTGCCAAAGCCCTCAGCCCCTTCCACCATGACTCTGTCACCTTATGGGAACAGGCCTAGATGGTAGGCATAGTAACGACACAATGCCTACACCGAGCGGCTGCCTGCCGTTCCCCACTCGCCTGCCTCAGCTTCACAGCCGCCTGGAATGAGGGTTGTGATGTGTGTGTGTGTGTATGCACAATCTCCTCTCTTCATCATGAGAAGGCTGTGTGTGTGTGTGTGTGTGTGTGTGTGTGTGTGTGTGCGCACAATCTCCTCTCTTCATCGTGAGAGGGCTGGAGGGGGCAGCGTTTGGCTCCTTCTACCTCACAATCAAGGCAGGATTTTTTGTGCCCTGCAGTTCAGCTGTCCTCGTCAGGGTACAAGAGGGGCTTGTGAGGCGAGGCTCTTTCTCCTGAAACCTCTGTGGGTGCTGTAGGTTGAACTGAAGTTTCACCACGAATTACTGCTGGGGAAATCAATGGCTAAACCCATGGTGTAGATAAGAAGTCACTGTAGGCAATCTCTAAATTAGTGAAGAGACGGCACCGGCGGGACCCTGCCCTCTGGATTTGCACAAGGGGGCAGGCAGACTCCTGCAGCTTCGCACAGTGCAAGCTCCCCCCCAAAGGGCGTAGGGAGGCCCAGCTACTCCTGTCGGGGTGTCTGCTGTGTGGAGCTGTTTGTTAGCTGAAGGGGTGGAAGCTGGGTAGGGCCTGGTGGCGTTCTGCCAGCCTGTCTTCTCCTGCTGTGTCCAGCTGGGGATGCTCAGCACCTCTAAACACTGGGGCACCCCAGTGCTGAGGTACCCCCCACTACAGGAAATATAGGCCTAAGTGTGGGCCTAGGCCACAGAGAACCCTTAGTCCTGTGTATTAACCAAACTCCACCCACAGAGATCTCCTTCTCCGCTCACCCCGAATACACCGGGGCTACGTCTAGACTGGCATGAATTTCCAGAAATGCTTTTAACGGAAAAGTTTTCCGTTAAAAGCATTTTCAGAGAAGAGCATCTAGATCGGCACGGACACTTTTCCGCAAAAGCACTTTTTGTGGAAAAGCGTCCATAACCAATCTAGACGCGCTTTTGTGCAAAACAAATCTCAGCTGTCTGCACTGGCCCTTTTGCGCAGAAGGGACTTTTGCCCGAACGGGAGCAGCACAGTATTTCCACAAAAAGCCCTGATTTCTTACAGTAGGAAGTCAGTGCTTTTGTGGAAATTCAAGCGGCCAGTGTAGACAGCTGGCAAGTTTTTCCCGGAAAAGCAGCTGATTTTCCAGAAAAACTGGTCAGTCTAGACACAGCCGGGAGTTTGGTTAATGAGCAGGCTTCTTAGGGATTTCTGAATTCCTCTCTCAGGGAGCTCAGCATTATCTTCAGAGGACACTGCCTGGGCTTCCAGTGCCACTCCCCTCCCCCATACCCAGCAGCCTGGCCCGGCCTTCCCCCAAGAGAGTGAAAGAGCCGAGCAAAGCAGCAAAGTGCCAATTTTTATTGATGCAGGCGGTCTGCTATTCCTCCCCAGGCACGCCTGGGCACCTCAGCAGGACCTTGAGCTGTGCCAGGCCAGAACCCCCTGTGACGTAGTGGGGGTAACTTGCTAGGGCTGTGGGCGACCTCTGCTGTCTGTAGCACGACCCAGCAGGACAGGGGATGAGTCATTATGCAAAGGGGGCTCCAAACCTGTCTGACCAGCTACCCCCCAAGGAGAGAATCAAAGGAAGGTGGAATGCCAGCCACCCTGGCTGGGGGGCAAGGCTGGAGGAGAGTTAGTTTCTGTCTGGGAGCATGGAGGAGACAGCTTAGGGAAGGAGCTGGGGAGTGGGCTGGGATTGTAGGCCCCAGCCACCCCCTATCTCAAAGGGGGGACACTGAGGCCTCTTAGCCGCAGTTCCTGTAACCAGATTACATCTGTACTGTGCTGTATCCTGGAGAAGCAATAAACTCCCTCTATTCTACTGGCTGGTGGAGTCTGTTCGTGCCATTTCAGGGGTGCAGGAGGCAGGGGAACCCCAACACGTCATCACACCCCCACCTAGCCCTGCCGATACAGCTCACTCCTGACCCT
Organism: Pelodiscus sinensis; assembly: GCF_052426305.1. NCBI lineage: Eukaryota > Metazoa > Chordata > Testudines > Trionychidae > Pelodiscus > Pelodiscus sinensis. The sequence continues at coordinate 46,218,831 of NC_143064.1, read as the reverse complement.
GGTTTTCCTCAGCACCTCAGCCCTCAAACAAAACTCCCCTCTGCCCTTGCTGCTGCAGGCCTCCTGAGCACAGGCAAGCTGACGAGGTGCATTGAGCTCCACGGGGTGCGAGATAATGGAGAACTCAAGACAGGTGATGTCCCACACCCCCTTGGGGCCTGGGACAGCCTTGCAGGCAGCCAGCCTCAGTTTCCCTCTGACTTCCAAACATAATCCATTTACACCCCATCTTTGAGATGAATATTCCCCTTTTCTCAATGCTCATGTGTTCAGGGAGATTAACTGCCTCCCCTTTTTGATCCAGTCCATCTTCTCAGGCCTGTGCAGTAACAGTCCTGGTCTGTAGAGTCTCCCCCTCAGATTCAAGGGCTGAGCAGCAGCCATCTTGGGGCTGGGAGCTCTGCTTTCAGCCTGGGCCTCCACAGCCTACAGACGCTGCCCTGAGGTTTCCCAAACTGGACCTCCCCAGCCTGCTCACCCTCAGACCCAGGGGGTGACAGCCTTCCTTCTAGACACCATACACCCACCCTTGCTCTTGCTTTTTCAGCAGCTTTCTCCTGATGAGCCTTGGAGCCCCCTCTTAAGTCAGCAGCCAACACACAAATCAGACTCCTGATTCTCCCCAGGTGGGTCTAATAAACCCAAACATCTGTGTGCACTGGCTAGGAGGGCGGGGAAGCTTCCCTCACTCAGTCTAATGCCAGGCCCTCCAAGGAGCAATATGTCTCCCCTGCAACACTGATTGCTCCCCAAGAACAGTTTCCCCTCTCCAAAGGGCTGCTCCCTGGCTGTATGGACAGCACCGGGCAAGTGGTCAGCACGGCCCACACACAGAGAATGGCTTTTGTGCTCTGATCCCAGCTGGAATGAAAGGATCTGGGGGTTAAAACCTGTTGGCTGTGTCTAGACTGGTCAGTTTTTCCGGAAAATCAGCCGCTTTTCCGGAAAAACTTGCCAGCTGTCTACACTGGCTGCTTGAATTTCCGCAAAAGCACTGACTTCCTACTGTAAGAAATCAGGGCTTTTTGCGGAAATACTATGCTGCTCCTGTTCAGGCAAAAGTCCCTTTTGCGCAAAACTTTTGGGCCAGTGTAGACAGCTGAGATTTGTTTTGCGCAAAAAAGCCCCGATCGTGAAAATGGCAATCGGGGCTTTTTTGCGCAAAAGTGCATCTAGATTTGCCATGGATGCTTTTGTGCAAAAAGTGCTTTTGCGGAAAAGCGTCCGTGCCAATCTACATTCTCTTTTCCGAAAATGCTTTTAACGGAAAACTTTTCCATTAAAAGCATTTCCGGAAATTCATGCCAGTCTAGATGTAGCCAAAGTGTTAACACCAGGGAATTCCCAAGCTAATTTACCCTCTGGTTTTATAAACCAGCCATCTAGCCAGTGGCACTGGGGCGCTACAGAGCATGTTCTGGGGAGCGGAAGAGCAAATATTCATTTGCCTCTGGGTCTAGTTCTTCCCCGGGTTCCCTGGCTGCTCCTGTGTGCTTCCTTTCCCGCCGACTCAGCCAGATGTTACTGTGCTAGAAACCTCCCCTCCCCCCCATTGTTTACACAGCCCTACGGTTCACCTAGGCTGCGTCTAGACTGACAAGTTTTTCCGCAAAAGCAGCCACTTTTGCGCAAAAACTTGCCAGCTGTCTACACTGGCCACTTGATTTTGCGCAAAAGCACTGACGTTCTACTGTCCGAAATCAATGCTTCTTGTGCAAATGCTTTGACGTTCCTGTTCAGGCAAAAGCCCTTTTCCGGAAACGTTTTTGCGCAAGAGGGCCAGTGTAGACAGCGAAAAACTGTTTTGCGCAAAAAAGCCCCGATGGCGAAAATGGCGATCGGGGCTTTCTTGCGCAAAACCGTATCTAGATTGGCACGGACGCTTTTCTGCAAAAAGTGCTTTTGCGGAAAAGTGTCCGTGCCAATCTAGACGCTCTTTTCCGCAAATGCTTTTAACGGAAAAACTTTTCCGTTAAAAGCATTTGCGGAAAATCATGCCAGTCTAGACGTAGCCCTAGCGTTAGTGCTTCTCATGGGCTCCACCCCCGGATCGCTTTCCCTCTCACTCCTTCCTCTCCCTCTCTGCCTGCCAGCTCCCACTTCACATTCTCCCTCTTGATTTTTCTCTGCTCCTCCATGCTTCTCTTGCTCCATTTCTCAGTTCCTCCCAGCCTGTCCCAGCCCACCGGTCCTCCCTGCGGAGTGAGGTGCATGCCTGCTGGACGGGCGTGAAAGAGCCAGGCAGGCGGCCAGCACTCAGAGGTCAGAGTTCTCTTTGGCAGAAGCGGGGACAGGGGTGAATTAATGAGCTGCAGTTGTAAAGGACAGGGCGGGAAGACTCTGAGAACGGAGCGTGCTCTCTGGGAGCCGCCAGCAGGGACCTTCTCGCCTCTGCATCAGCCCAGAGTGTCCAAGCCATGAGGGAAGGACCCTACAGATGTAGAGCCATTGAGCTGTTAAACAAGGGACCAGGCTACACACCCCTTAGAAGATGATTACGAGTTTGGAAGGGGTCTCATATGACAAGAGATTAAAAAGACTTGGACTTTTCAGCTTAGAAAAGAGGAGACTAGGGGGGGATATGATAGAGGTCTATAAAATCATGCCTGGTATGGAAAAAGTGAATAAGGAAAAGTTCTTTACTTATTCCCACAATATAAGAACTAGGGGTCACCAAATGAAATTAATAGGCAACAGGTTTAAAACAAACAAAAGGAAGTTTTTCTTCACTCAGTGCACAGTTAACCTGTGGAACTCCTTGCCAGAGGATGCGGTGAAGGCTAAAACTTCAACAGGGTTCAAAAAAGAGCTAGATAGATTCAGGGAGGTTAGGTCCAACAATGGCTATTCGCCAGGATGGGTAGGGATGGTGTCTACCTATTGTGATCCCTCCCTCTGGGGCATCTGGTATTGGCCACTGTCGGCAGACAGGATATCGGGCTGGATGGGCCGTTGGTCTGACCCAGCATGGCCGTTCTGACGTAAGAGATGACAGCAGAAGTCTCCCCTTCTGCTGGATAACGCCCTCATGGCGCGGAGTAACTGGCCGGATGCAACATGCACAGGAGTCGCCAGGCTCTGAGTCAGATGCCCGACGCCCTGCCCTGGCATTCTCGCAAGGGGCTAAGCAGGGGCCTCCCGGGACGTCTGTCAAGCTCCTGGCGTTCGGGGCTGTAACTGCCAGCCTTGCTATCACCGGAGCTTCCCAACTGCCCAGTCTCTGCACATCTTCACAAGCCGACCAGCCACCCAACTGCGATCGTACGCTCCGCCCCATGCAGTGAGTCGGTTCAAGGGACTGGGACTCCTCAGCAATAGAGACATCTACTGTCCTACCCCAGCAGTCTCTGCAAAGAGGCGAGACACCGACAGGGCTCAACAGGCCTTGCAGCCCTCGAGTTGCCCCCCTGGTCAGCGTTAGTGGACCAGCGTGGCCTACGGTCGCCCTGCTGCCTGTGCCGGGGACGCACAGAATTGCTTGGCTCAGGCTGCCAGTGGTTTTCTGCAGCAGTGCAGCTCCCCGGCCCTGCTAGCCACAGCGGGAGCGGTACTGCAGACACAGCGATGGGCACAGGGGCTGTCTTGTTTGCAGGCAGGTTAGGCGGCACCGGGGTTCACCGGCCTGTGCCCTTCCTCGGCTGCAGCTGCCCCATTGGGTAGCACTGGCGGAACGGTGCCCAGGCAAAACAGCTTGCACCTTACAAAATGCACAGACGAGCTGGCTCGTCTCTCTGTGCAGCCCCGGCGGCAGCATTCACTCTGTCAGGGCCGGGAGAGCCCGTGTGGTCTGCCACGGGCGTGCGATGGGAGGGGAGCGCTGCTCAGGGCCAGGCAGGATTCTGGTCTCTGCACTAAGGAGGGGCACAGACTCTTCCCTGCCCACAGCCCCCAAAATGAAGTGGGAGGGGGTGGAACTATGAGGGGGATGCCCCGAGGAGGGACACAACCCCTGAGCCCGACGGCGTATCTGGGTCCACAGACTACCCCTTCGCGCCAAGCCGCCATGCACAGCTACTTGGCTGCACGCCCACATCCTGGGATTTCGCAGGGACAGCGGGCGTGTGCTGCCCCTGCCTTTCTGCCTCGCCCCTCAACGCTTTGCCATCGGGGCCCCACCTGGGTCCCACCGAAGCCAATGGAGGTTTTGCCATTGGCCTCTGTGGGGCCAGAAGTGAGTGCGAACAGCCCAGCATGTGCGTGACAGAGGCCAGCTGGTGGCTGGATGCTGCTAAACGGGATTACCCTGATCTGGGGGCAACCCTGCACCCGGCTCATTTAGCTCCGTGGGACACTGCTCTTGCAAAGCCACGCAGTTCCATGGGCCGCAGCCTGGCTCCGGCGGCACTTGGCAGCTACAGCTAGACTTGCTGGGCCCTCTCTGTGCGTGGCATGCACAGCACCCCCGCCCCCGCCACGAGGAGCTGACGTAGTCCCTGGGCAAGAGGCAGCAGGGCAGAATCGCTCCCCCTGGCTGGAGCTGGAGCAGCTGGAAGACACGTGCACGGCCATCGCGAGAATGGGAGAAGCTTTGGCCCTGGGTGCTCCTTAGCGGGGAGACTTCCCCTCTCCGAAGCCCCTGCCAGGGTCCCTTCCCCTGGCAGTGACCGGCTGCCGTGGGAGACAAGTGGAGAGGTCCCTTTTCTTCTATGGGAGAGGCAGGCCCGGGAGCCCAGCTGTGTGACAGGCCCTGCTCAGTGCTGAGCCTCCGGTTCACCCTGTGCCGGAGCTGAGACAGCACCTGAGCCTGCTGGAAGGGTTTCCGAGCACGACCGTTCCCTTGGGCTCCCCAAAGTTGCTGCCATTCTGTCTGCCTCGCTAAGCCGCTGATTCCGAGCTGCCAGCTCCAGTCCCCTTCTCCTCTCCCCCCCCCTCCCCATCGCCTCACTGTGTGCGAGGCGCACCCGGAAGGAAGGTAAGAACGCCACACTGGAGCTGCCCCCCTCTGCTGAGGAGCACTACGCTGGGACCCCAGCGACTAGGTCAGCGTCTGGTGCCGCTCCCCAGGGATCCCTTTTCACAGCGGGTGAGCCCTAAGGACGCGATCCAGGGAGATGGCGGAGCATTCGGTGAGGATTGCACCGAGGGGAACCTCGTCCCGCAGATTGACAGAGAGAACGGGGTTAGGCAGGTAGGGGATATAGCAGGGTGCCCCCTAGAACCGCCAGCAGCCCAGGGGACGTGCTGGATAAAGCTCAGGGAAGAGCAGAAAAAAATTGTGGGCCCGTGTTCATTTGAATTCCCGAGGGCAAGTTCATTGGATGATGTGCAGTGTTTGCTTCCTCCCCCATCAGAGCCCTCCTGCTACCCTAGCGCCACACACTTGCGCAAACGCCATCGGCAGCTCCGCTCCCAGCCACTGTACATGCTGGTGGGGGGGTTATCCGAGCTGGCCCGTCAAGGAAGAGAACCCAGGCCGCACGGCTCGCGGTCGTCACATGCACGAGGCAAGGGATGAGCACGCAGGATGTGCGGCGCATGGAGAATTCTTCCCTGTCACGCTGGGTGTAGCTCCCCCAGAGCGAGGCTACGCTGGGTTGTGAGCCAACAGGCAGGAATTCACCACCCCCAGTCGGGTGACCTGTAGCACTGGGACATGTGGAGCCCGGGATGCACCACAGAGCGTGAAGCAAAAGGACCGGACAGAGTCACAGGACAGCCCTGGCGGTTCCAGGCCCCGCAGATGAGCCCGAGGACACGTGGGGCACTGAGGGCTCTATGCATGGCCCGGAGCATGTTGCAACTCACTCAGGGCCCCCAGACTGGTGGGTGGGCCAGGGAACAGGCCAAGATGCACCCCAGGGAGCAGCAGAGCGGGATGTGAGAGGTCCCTGGACCCAGCAACGCACAAGGGAGCCTAGTGCTTAGGGGGAGTCCACAAGACTGGCTGCTTGCGGGTTTAATGGGAGCATCCCTCCAAGAGCCCCAGCTGTCAGATCCCCAGCCCAGGTTGTGTGGTGCGGCTGTGAGGAGGGGCGGTGCCATCAGAAAACACCGCCTCATGCGTATCAATGGACAAGCATTTTCACTGGTCCAGGGAGCCTTCACAGGCAAGTCCCACTCCCCATGCTGCCAGGATTTGCCTACCTTCCCCTCCGGGATCCCCGTGGCCAGCTACGGGAGCGCAGGCCCCATCCCCAACCAAGGGCCCGGAGCCAGGTGCCTTGCCTCCTCTGGGTTCTGGGCCCTTTGCTTGCTCACAGGGAGCGCGTTGGGGTGTGAGGGGAAGAAGGCTCTTGAACTCTGGTGTGGAGCAGGCAGCTGCCTTGTGTCCCGGAAAGGGCAGGGGGTCCTGTGGGCAGTAGGGAACCAGGCTGTCCACACTGAGGGAGCAGCCTGGGATAGGGAGGGCAGGTGGGGTGTGTTTGTGTGCATGAGGGAGAGAAGGGCTGAGGAGTTCAGCAAACGCTCAGAGCTCAAAATCCATGGCAGCCGGCGCAGGAGCTGCTAAAACACCAGTGGTGCAGCCCCGACCCTGCTGCAGCAGCCACCCAGAAACGCCCTCCTGCCACAACCTCCCCCAAACCACGACCCAGCCGCAGACGTCGCTCAGGGCCGACATGCTACAGACCCGATCCATAGCTCACGCTGCGGCCCACATCGTCAGAGGGAGTTAGAACTCCCAGGCTGTGTCTAGACTGGCAAGTCTTTCCGGAAAATCAGCCGCTTTTCTGGAAAAACTTGCCAGCTGTCTACACTGGCCGCTTGAATTTCCGCAAAAGCACTGACATCCTACTGTAAGAAATCAGGGCTTCTTGCGGAAATACTATGCTGCTCCCGTTCAGGCAAAAGTCCCTTTTGCGCAAAACTTTTGCACAAAAGGGCCAGTGTAGACAGCTCAGATTTGTTTTGTGCAAAAAAGCCCCGATGGCAAAAATGGCGATCGGGGCTTTTTTGCACAAAAGCGCGTCTAGATTGGCACGGACGCTTTTCCGCAAAAAGTCCTTTTGCGGAAAAGCGTCCGTGCCAATCTAGATGCTCTTTTCCAAAAATGCTTTTAACGGAAAACTTTTCCGTTAAAAGCATTTCCGGAAAATCATGCCAGTCTAGATGTAGCCCCGTTGCTTCTGGGGTGCCTACATATCTTTGAAGGGCTGGGCCTGGGAGTCTATTGAGTCTGGTGAGCTTTGGAGCAGTCCGAAAGCTCTCTAACATAAGGAGAGGGCTGGGGGTGGGGGAGAGTTTTGGGCCTCTGCCACAGACACACACACACTCATTTACCCTCCCAGGCTGCATCCTCCTTGACCCCTAAGAAAATCCCCTGCACTTCAGCACCATTGCCCCCCCACCTCTCACAACATTCCCCCATGACTCAGTTACCTACTGGCTCAGCCATAATCCGGTGTATTTATGCTAGAGCCCCAAAGTCACGATTGGGACCAGGCCTCCATTGTGCTGGGCAGGACTCCAACCGAATCGCTGCCCTTAGGCGCACAGGATGCAACCTCGTGTGTGCGGCTGTCATGGCGGACGTGACATGTTGCTATCCTGTACCGGATTAGGATGGCCAGGGATGCATTCCTATCACATAGGGCCACCCCATGCATTTCTACTCCCTGTGAGCAAACAAGGCGAGCCCCTCCGGTCTGCGTGCGCTTCTCCCACTTCTTCTTGCTGCCCACTTTGCCCTCCTGTCTGACACAGCCCAAACAGCTCCTTCCCCGCTTGCACATCACACCCGACACACATCACGTGCCAAGGGAGGAGACCTGTTACATCGGGTGAGTTTGCTTAAATAGGAAATCCAAGTTAATTCTTACTGCTGCAGTTCCTGGTCTTCTCTTTCTAGAGGGTCAACACTGGGGAGCTGATTCCGACCAGATCAATGGCAATGCTTTGTCGCTTAGTGTTCAATAAGCCTGTGGAACTCACTGCCACAAGACATTGAGACCAATAGTTTATCAGGATTAAAAAGCACTGGACACTTACATGGAGAAAAGGAACATCTGGAGTTAGATTAGGAAATATTCAAAATCTAAATAAAAGTTTTGGGAGGGATATAAACCCCCCAACCTCTCATTACGGGGCTTAGGGGGAAACATTCCTTCCGGGCAGGCTATTCCAGAAACACCTACTGTTGGGTTCCTTGCACCTTCCTCTGAATTAAAAAGTACTGACCATTGTGAACAGTGGGATATTGGACACGATGGACTACTTGAGTTGATAGTCGACCAATTCCTTTGTTCCTGCCAATGCTAACGTCCAGCACTACAGCATGACCCTTAATGATCGGGGCTAAAGAGCACCTGTATTAGCAGGCAGCAGCAGTAGGCACCTATCTTCTGAGGACCAGCCGCTGGGGGGGTGAGTAGCACATGCCGACTCTGTGGATCAAGTGTCTACTCAGGATGCACTTCTGGTTGTGTGGCTCTCTTCTGCCTCGGCTGAGCCCATCTGTCTCCTTAAAATGACTCAGGGACCTTTGCTACCTCGAGTTCCCTCTGTAGAGACAGTTATTCTTAGCCCCGCGTAGATGTGATAATTCACAAAGCACGTGGAAGCTGCGGGGAGTGATAACTTTTTGGCAGGGAGAAAGAGAGAGAGAGAGAGCACGCTCTTGCCACCGCCCTGCTAAGAACATGAAGGACAAAGGCCATTTTACAGTTTACCTGCCATGCCAGCTGTTCCATTTCCACCCGGTTCTCTGGACTTAGATAAAGCACCTCGCTATGGAGGGGAAAGTGACCGAATACAAATCCCATCCCACATAAGCAAAGCCCAAGGGAGCGCTGCTCTGAACCTGTGGTCCTAAAGCACGTCAAGGAACCTGCTGCTTTGGATGAGGGGGGGGGGAAGTGGAACGTCTCCTCGCTGGAGAAGCTGCCAGGACACGAGACTAAAGAAGAGCGTGTTGGCTTCACACGAAACCCCAGCTTCGGTGCCTGTCATTTCTGAGAGACATGCCTCTGTCGGGCATCTCGAGGGGAGAGATGGGTTATGTCCACAGCCAGCTGACGTGAGCAGCAGCGAGTGAATGCAATGCTTGCAAGGAGATACAGGGGAGCAGAGGGAAAGGCCGATGAAGGCAGCAGGTTTTATCTAGTTTCACTGTCCTGGTGGATTGCTGGGTTTGTTCCAGAGGCAAGGAAGAAGAGGTCCTGGACTCGCCGTTGTCTGGAAAAAATGCCTGAGAGTTGGGAGGAGTTAGACAGGGCAGTAATCAGAGTGGGCTTTTCAGCACCCTGGCTCCATTTGTATTTTTCTCACCAAGCCTGCAGCATTCTTGCCCCACGCCTCTGTTCTGAAAGCCAGGAACAGCACCGGTGCCCCTGACCTAGCAAAGATGGGGTGAAGGGGTTTCTCAGCTCCCTGTGGCCTATAGAATTACTCCTCAGCTTCATTTGGGGCAGGCGGCGGCGGCGTGACTTTTTACTGGTGCTTCGCTCGCACCAGCGTAGGCTGTGTATGGCCTGCTCCCTTTAAGTCCTGCCTGGGTCAGGCACTGCTGCTGTAGAGACTGTCCGTCCCCCTCAGCTCGTCCCCAAAGCTGAGATGAGCTTCCAGTCTCTCTCAGTTTGAGCCCTGGGCTGGGAAGGGAGGGGGCGCGGAGGCAGAACTGTCTCGGTGCAGGGCCCTGGGGTTCTGGGACCCATTTCCAGCCTTGGTCTAAGGGGACGGGAATTGAGCAACCTCCAGGCCAGACCGTCAGCCCTCTCTGCACAGCAGAGCTTGGCTCCGAGGGGCTGGAGTTTCTCATGTCGCCGGGGGAGTAGCTTTCCTGGAGAACTTCCCTCATTGATTTGTTGTCAGTCTAGGTTTGTTTTAATCTGCAGGTTGGTAATTGCTGCACATGTGTCCAGTGCTGGAGACAGATAAATCAGCCAGGTCCCACACCGGGGCCGTGATTAGAAAATTCTCCATCTCCCCCATCTCCTCTCTATTGCCCCGGCAGCCAGGGGACTGGCACGCGCCAAGAGGTCGCCTAATGGAACTGAGTACCCCAGCTCCCTCCTGGCTCAGCCTTTGGGGAGCAGAGGGCAGCACAGAGCAGCTCCGGCTCCAGTCAAACTGGAAATTTGCTGCGGGAGGGGAGCAGCAGCCAGCACTGGGATGAGAACAGGGAGAGGAACAGCCGGTGAGCTGCGCGCCTGTAGGCGATGGTGGCCCCAGCCACGGTGCACCCTTCCCAGAATCAGCACTCCCGCTTGGGGGAACAATGCAAGGCAGAGTCCCCGCAGCGCTGGCAGGCTGCAGAGAGAGGCGTGCGGAGCTGCAGCGTGGAATGGTCCTGGGTCACTCCTCCCACCGCCTGCCAGGCTGAAGGCACTGTCCCTGCCCAGCGCTGCTGGGGCAGCGCGTCCCTGAACTGCCTCCATATTCAGAGCCACAAGGCCGGACCGATAGGCCAGGCAGCGAGAGAGTCCCCCCACCTTATCAGGGTTCCCCCCTCTCCGCAGTCCTCCCACGCTTGCTCTGAATGCACCTTAGGCGTGTCAAGGGGCTTCACCCAACACGTCACACCTAACAGACCGACCCTACCATGCTCACAGGGGGGAACCTGGATTAAGCCATTTTATCCCCCCCCCCACACACACATACATTTTAGGTTCCGCCAACTAAGCTCCACCAAGCCCATATCAAATGCAGCTGCAGACCCAGTCTATGGCACCTGTGTCCAAGGATAGGAGCAATCTTAGTGCCCTGATGTACACCCCAGCCTATTCTCCAGAGTTTTCCTCTCCAGGTTTATGGCTGCCCCAGAACCCCTCAATGTTTTTTTTCCAATTCGCCATTGCCGATGGCCTGGTGTACACGCAACAGATACGTCTCCTATTGCACAGCTGTTAAACCTCCAAAAATATGTTGCTAATAATCACTTTGGATTTAATTAAGATGCAACAACTCTCCTGTTAAATCTCAATTAAATCGGAATACGAGACACTTAAAGTGTGACCAGCACAGCCGCTGCCTCTCTTACGGTAGCAGGGGAGGAGAAAACCCAGGATCCTAGCAGGACACAGGAGAACTTTGGGGTTTTCCTTCATGGCCCCATCGGAAGAGCAAACCCACATGATGTACCAGCCTCTCATGATGCGCCATTCACCCAGGAATGCTGCCTCACAGCCCCTTCCTTGAAATGAGACAGCAGCAGTAGCACGAGAAAGAAGCAAATAGCCTGATCTTACTGCAAAAGGTTTGTGAACAAGGCTACCTCTTCTTGGCCCATCCTTGGGCATCTGTGTCCAGCAAAACGCTAAGGAGGGAAATCTCTTTTCTAAATGGCTGTTCTTAGTGCGTGTTTGCTGCAGGGTGTCATGTATACCCTACACAATTTTCCAAGGGTCTTAAATACACAAATCCAGTCGCAACACAGAGGAGATGTTGTGGAGTTTTCTCTGTACGCGTGACCCAATGGACTGAACTCAAACCCGCGAGAGCTGGAGTAAAACGTTCAGCAGCATCTAAGGGCATGTCCACACTAGGAAACTATTTCAAAACAACTAAGATCGACTTAATTCCCGAAATAACAAAATGAAAATAGCGTGTCCTTACTACGGGAAGCCTCAAAATGAGTCCGAAGCAGGCTCTGCTAATGTGAATGCGGTACCCTGGACATAGGGCCCCAGGATGCACTGGGGAGTAATTAGTTTGAATGACACTGGGGGAGGCGTTATTTTGAAATAGAGACACTAAAGCTATTTTGAAATAACTATTTCAAAATTAGCGTTATTCCTCAAGGAAAGCAGGAGTACAGATTTCGGAAAAAGCGGCCCGTTATTTCGAAAGAACGGGCTTGGTAGTTCGGATGCTCTGCTTATAAATTCAACCTAAGGGAGATTATTTCAAAATAAAGCCCTAGAGTAGATTAGGGCTAAGTGATTTAGGATGTGGGGGTACTCAGAGGTGTGAAGGCTCCTACGTATCGCCCACTGATTTCAATGGAAGATAGACACCCAACTTCCTTTGGGGATCTGGGCCGAAGCTTCTAAGTCACACAAGGTATGTCTACGTGCAGCACATCTCCAACCTCAAGTCTACAGCACTGGGCTCATGCGACAGCACTGAAACTAGCCATGTCGATGTGCCAGATCGGGCGAGGGTTCGGAGAGCCACCCCCCATCCCCAGGCTAGTCTGTTGGCTGCAGTGTAGACGTTCCCTAAAGTGTCTTAGTAAAGTTTACCCCTTGAAACTTGTTCCCAACTCATCCACCACTAAAGCGCTGTGGATGCGTCTACACTGCACCATTATTTTGAGACAACTAGCGTTATTTCGGAAAAAAAACATTGCGAGCCACTACCCAGCCATTCCCTTATATTGAAAGAATTTAGAAATAACGGACGGCTTATTCCGAAATCTGTACATCTCCTCGTACGAGGAAGAACGCCTATTTGGAAATAGCTATTTTGAAATAAGGCGTGTGTAGACATGCCACTTTGGCTATTTCGAAATAGCCCCTCACCAGGGCCATTCTAAGTAATTCCTCTGGGGCTTTACATCGAGATAACATGTCCACATTAGGGAAGCCTGCCTTGGACTCCCCTGCAGTGTAGACGTGCTATTTCGAAATAAGCATGCAGTGTAGTCGTATCCTGTGGGATCTTGGGCAGCTCACGTACCCCTGGGGTCGTAGGCAAGTGGTATAACACACATCAGAGGCTATTTTTTCCTCCTGGGCAGAAAATTAAACAGGGCTTGTAACTCACTGTGGCCGTGCAAAAGGACAACGCCCATGGGGCTGCACAGGTAACGGTACCACGCCACACATGGGGGGCAGTGACGCCACTTCTTTGCTTGGGGTCTTGGGTGGAATGCTGCACACACGGTTCTGCACACCAGAACCATTGGCCTTTCTACAGCCATGTTCACGGGGCTGTCCGGACGATGTCCCTCACCTGTGCTTCCAGGAGAGGTTTCAAGGAGGGGAGAGGGACCAATTCAGGAAGGCAGCAGAAGGATGTTAACAAACAGGAGGGTCCAAGGGACGCCCAGCAAAACCGATCCGTGGCATGAAGGGATTGTACAGGGTGGGCAGGAAGACTGAAAGAACTAGACAGGCACAGAGTCATTTTCCAAGTGGCTACCAAGGGAAGCTGTAAGTGTGTTAGGATCCAATGGGTCTGAGCATAGAGGGGCTACTTAGGATGGCTTGGGGTATGAGGGGATAATGGGATGAAATTAAAGACAGATTGGATGAATATCACGCCGTGCTCCCAACGGTAACATCCATTAGACCGTGGAAGAGTCTCCCATGGGAGGTGATGGAAGCGCCACTGTTTGAGAAATGTAGAGCCTGGTTTTCCATTGGCAAGCCCAAGCAAAGGTGTGTGCACCCGGTTTGTGCTCAGAAATAGCAGTTGCATGATCGTGCATGCACAGTACCAGTTCTGCATCTATTCGGACACCCTGTGCGTGCAAAGCCAGCATCCTCAGTAGCATCTGCTAATGTTTGAAAATCAACCCTCTTCAAACTAGCATGGACTCTACACTGCTGCCTGTATTCCAGGGAACATTGTGCATTGTCTGGAAAGTAGGATGGTGGGTATGGTCTCTCTCAGGGGTAACCACAGACCAGATTTTGCTCTCAGAGACCACCCTGCGAATCTCTGTTCCAGGCCATGGAGCCTTTCCAGTTTTATCTGAGCATTACCTGAGTGCAGACTACATCCTGGGGTAGCCTCCTGCCACTCAAACAATTGGAGTTCCAGCTATGGAAGTATCACTGAGAGGTGTAAGACGCCCGACCAACAATTGCACTTTGGATAGAGCCAGACGAGGTTCACCCTGATTCCCTTAGCTTAGCTCGGGGCACATGCAAAAATGGAGCTTCCTACAAGACCGCAAAGTCCACAGGCAGATGTCAATGCTTTGAATTTATGGGCAGCCGAATGCAAGGCCAGGCTGGGGGAAGAGACGCTGATGTGCAGAGCCCAGTGGTGGTGAGCAAGCGCTCTCTACATGCGCTGAACCAGCCAAAGAATCACATTTCCAGAGCTGGCTGAAAGTCATTGGCAAAGAGCCCATGCAAGCTTGGTAAATAAAGGAACCCGACAGGCACTGTGTGGTGTTCCTGCAGCTTTTGATACAACTGACAATGCTGAGAAGGAACGAAAAGCCTGGGGAGGGATCGGAGCAAGAGCTACCCCGCGGCCCAGCAATTAAAGGTGGGGCCGTCACAGAGGCATGGTATGACCAGACGATCCCAGACTGCCCTGCGAACGGTTCTGCTTCACGCAGGTCCCCCCACTGGGGATCGTGCCAACAGACGGAGAAGAAGGGTGGCCTTAGGGTGAAAGAATGGGCCTGGGACTGAGAAGATGTAAGATTAAGTCCTTGCTGGGACACAGCACAAACCTCTGTGCCTCAGTTCTTCATCTGTAAAACAGGAAAAACAATCACGCTCTACTGCCTAGAGGTGCGGTGAAGGTGCGCGTGCCCCAAAGGAGGCCAGATAGAGATATGCCTAGACAGATGGGCTCCACATAACAGTAGGAGTGGGGAAGGGGCTGGAAGAGGAGACATAAACTGCTGAGCCATGTCCCCCCACTCCTAGGACAACCGGGATCCAAAATGGCTGCTCTGAGTTGCGGCAGTTTCCAGACACTGGCTCAAACGAGGGGCGATGTATTTCGGATGGGGGGAGAACGTAGGAGGGGCAGTCTCTTACGCCCTATGCCAGTGAGTAAGCAGCACAGAGCAGCCCTACCCCTGTGGAAGATCCTCCTCCTTTGCTTTCTCAACGGGGACTCAGGAGGGACGGGGGATCTGGCCAGCGACCCCAATGTCTCCCCTTTAGGCGCTGGGAGCTGGCTGAAATCGCTGCTCAGAGCAGGGTTAGCCTAATCCCCATTCTGCACACACGCTCTCCCGCGCCACATTTCATCCTGACCCCTTTAATCTGACCAGAGAGCTTGTCCGGACCTCAACCGCCTCATTAGCGCCTCTCCCTTCCCCACCATTCTTCTGAGTGGAACAGTCATTCTTCTCCGTTGCTAAGCGACCCGGCACAGACTTGGCATATTAACGACTCCCCCTCCTCCCGAGGCCTGCAAAGGCGATGGCAGGAGGGAGGCGGGTCCAGGAAACGTGGGAGCCTCGTTCCGGCCTTGAGTGCTTCGCGTGTGCATGCCATATAGAGCTATATATAGCCTTATTTATTTACATATTCAAATGGCAACCTCACACGCACGCCTGTGGATTCCGATCTGGTTTCTATATCGAGATGCGGAGACGCACGCCCACACGCCATAGCGGCATGCTCTCAATGGCTGTGCCCTGGGGTGGCTGTAGGCCCTAGCCCAGAGAGCGCGCTCAGTGTTTAGACAGTCCGTACCCAGAAGAGGCGCTCACCAAAGTCAGGGAAGCACCGGAGCAGTCTACAATATTCCTCCAACACACGGCAGCGCCGTGGCTGAAAGTGGGAGCAAGGTGGGACATTGCTTTAGAACAGAGCTGGGGAGGGGGGAGGTTCAAGAAAAAGGCATTAGGAGTTTGCCTCTCCAAAGAGTGAGAGCAAGCGGAATAATTTGTGACCTAGACGCCTACTGTACTCTACAGAAGTGGCTTTCAAACTCGGGGGCATGGAATGTCAGGTGTAGGGTCTCATTGCTGCAGGGTGAGTGGGAGGGGTGGGGATAAGGGAGCTTCCTGCCTGTCCTGGCACTGCAGACTGCGCTGCGCCCCAGAAGTGGCCAACAACAGGCGGCTCCTAGAAGGACGCACGGGCTCCATCAACTGCCCCTGCCCCGAGCACTAGCTCCACACTCCCATTGGCTAGAACTTGCTGCCGGCTGCTTCTAGGGCACAGCATGGTGTGCGGTGCCAGGGGAGGCAGGAAGGTGCCTTAGCACCCCCACCGCAACACTGACTGGGCGCCACTCAAGGTAAGCTCCTCCTACTCCCCCACCCAAGCTGAAGCCCCCTCTTGCAGCCCAAAGCCCTCATCCTCATCCCCACCCCGGAACCCACACTCTAGTGAAATCATGTCGGGTTGCAGTGTCAATTCTCTTCCACTGGGTCATGAGAAAAAAAAGTTGGAAAGCCCCTGCCCTGCAACGCTTCCAAACCCTGAACTACAGGAGTCAGCTCCGCTACTCTACATATTGCAGCATGTACTGATCTCAAGATTAGCCATGTGCAACAGAAGCAGACAGATGCCCGTAATACATTATATAGCCCCAACCATTCACCCCAAAGCACTTGGCTCTCTCCGGCAACACCCCCAAAATGCAGCTGGCTCCAGCACACAGTATGGGGAAGGAAGATCTTGACTAAGGAAACCAAGGTAAACGCTCACTCTAAGGGTCGTGAGATCGTTTGATGTGAAGGGGGATCTCACATCGGAGATCACCGATTAGGAAGATGCGAGAAGCTAAGGTTAGCCGCCCTGGAATGAACAGAGGCTGAGACACTCCTCGGAGAGCAGGGACTGGTGGTTCCAGGCAATCTAGGGGTTTCCAAGCTTGATGAAGAGGGATGAACAGAGGACACCATTAGAAATGAGTGACCCGACCGATCTCATTGGGCCTACACGACTTCGGATCCATGTTACAAATCCTGAGCACCTTCCCCATTAACTATTCAAACATACAGACACATAGACAGGCAGAGGTTTCTTGTAACATGGAGCGCAAGAAGACACCCTCCGGAGCCTAGAGGGTCTTGGGCCACAGTCAGCTCAGGGGAAGGCACTGGAGGGGCCACTGTCACTCACCTCTGCCCAGGTGCCTGGTGGTAGGGATGCTAACCAGTGCCCCCTTGCCAGGCTGGTCTGGCCCGGTTTGCTGCGGTCGCAGCTGTCTCGGGGGTGCCAGGTCTCTTGCGCAGTTGCAGCCCTACTCTACGCAGACGTGCATGCGGCTGGGTAGCCCAGATGGTGAAGCTGTGGACTTCTTGGCTAGGCTACGTAGCCAACGAAGCCCGGTACCAGACTTCTCTGCCAGGTGCCCATGGCTGGAAGGTAGAGTTACCGTGACACAAAACGGTTCCTTGCTTAGCTCTAGCGGCATGTGGTGCTCGCCCTCGGGACAGGGGCAAGGCGCTGGGTTTGTACAACTCCCGAAGTGGCTTCCCCTTTGCTTCAACTTGGAGCATAAGCAGCACTGCTCGTCAGAGAGCAATGGAAACCCTGACTGGAAGCTCCCAGTGCTCAGCAGCCTGTAGAGAAAGCAGCATGGCTGTCCACTGGGAATACGGCGGTCTTATCCCGCACTGACACCTTTCAAATGCAGCGGCTACAGTAAAAGTCCTGATCCTTCTCGCCTGGTCCCAGATCACCCCCCCGAGGGGATGCTGCAGAAAGCCAGGATGGGGGTAGCTGATGATGTTGTTTTGTCTCTTCCTCCCCAGCAGCCCTCGGTCACCCTGTCCCACTTTCGGCCTCGTGCCGCCATTCATGCGGCGTCTTCTACTTAGGCCTTGTCTACACTGCAGCGGTCGATCCACTGGCCATCAATTTATCACCTCTGCTTAGGCACGATCAATCAATCTCCGAGCATGCTCCCATCGAGGCTGGTATGCCTCCAAGACGAGAAGAGTAACCGATGTGAACGGAAGAGCAGCCCCCACTGACCGTACTGCACCAAGACACCGTGGTGAGCATGTTGACTGCAGCTGCACTATTTGTGTAGCTAACGTAGATCGATGGTGCCGGTGAGTGTAGCCAACGCCTTAGTCTCCCTCTTATTCCTGTGTCCCACTTCTTGTCTCCCTCTCCTCTTCCTCACCCAGTTCTTCCAGGTGTTATTTCCTAGCTCCAACCATGGCCTCCTTCCCACTCATCTCTCCAGACCCTTCTGTGCTTGGCTTGTAGCACTGTTTGCTCTCTGGTTTATACTGTAAGACCGTTGGGCCAGCCCTTCGTGTTCTGCACCACCGCATGCATGTGTGTAGCTTTAATCATAGCTGACCCAGATACCAACTTTTGCTCTTTGCAATGAATTTCTGTGCAAAGCACAGAAGCAACAGGTGTGATGGAGTTCCAGTTCCCAGAAACACAAAGGGCCACATGTTTTCTTCACTGAAACATCCCCCCCGATCCATGAAGGACCAGACTCAGGGAGCTGCCAAGTTGGTGACTCACAGTACAGAGGAGAGAAGCTATTTTTAATGAAACAGGATGCTCCCCGAACTCTTGTCCAGAGCCTGAAGCAACTTATAAAGAACGTCAGAAAAGTTCTAGTAACTTCCCCCCCCCCCCCCCCCCGATTATTTGAACATTTGCCCAATGCTTGTTTTGCCTGGCTCTAGCTGGGATCACATGCATGTGGAACAACATGCTGCCCTGTCCATGGCAGAATTCCTGTCTAAGAGCCTGATCATGCGGTTGTGAGAAATCCGGACCCCTTGCAACTCCCAGTGACATTAAAGCCAAGGCCTTCATTTTGCAGATCTACAAAGTTCCTTGTTGGGTGAAGCTTACTGGCTAAGGTTAAAATGGGGTGGAGTGGGGTGGGGTGGGGTGGGGCAGGTAGCTGCCTGCCCCATGGAGGGCCTGTGGCAGACAGGGGCTGCTCCGGCCTGCAGCAGGGGAACTGGGTGCTGCTCCCATCTAGCATGTGTTTTACCGGTTAACCAATTAAACGGGATTTTACATCCCTAATCTGGGCAGTGTTACACAGGCACCATGGTGAGGGGATATTGTGTAAGAAGCTAGGGGTTAGGCAGAAAAGCAGATGACACATAATTAAAGCCATTAAATATCCAGAAAGAGAAGAAAACAGAAATGCAGAAGGAAACAGGCTCTTGGCGTGGGTCTAGAAATGGAGTTGATTTACTCTGGAAATCCATTCCAGAGAACCAACCCTTTGCCTGCCTTTTCCAAACGGTCAGGAATATGGTGCTGCCAGTGTGGTCTCTGCAGCCACTGAGTAACACTGACCTATTTTCCAATTGCTAAACCAGGGGTGTAATCGACATGTTTGTGTGCGATAATCAATTTCAGGTCAGGGACCTGGGAGCACTGCAGAAGGCTGCACAGCGATTTGCTTGGTGAATGAGGCTTGCGCTGTCACGCTGCTCCCGCCGAACATCCCTCACTGTGGTACAGAAGGATCCCCCGCCCCAAGGGGGAGCAGGCAGTTTCGTTACCGGGTTTGTTCAAACCGGAGCTTCCTCCGCATTGCTTCAACAATGGGCTTAGGTTGCATTCAGCTCTCATTGGGCCCGATTCTTTGCTCACATTGTGTAGTAGGGATGTGACCGGGTAACCAGTTAGCCGGACACCCAGTGAGCATCACTCATTAAGGGGTGATGCTTACTCGGGAATGGTTAACGGTTACCTGGGAGCAGCCCTGCACCTGCAACCCGCCATGGGTGGGGAGCTGCCTGCTTCCAGCCTGACTGTGGTCGGCGAGGGGGGCTGCTCCCACCCCGCAGGCTGCAATGCCCCTCCCCACCTGGCTCCGTTTAATCAGTTAACCGGCTAAAGGCAACGTTTAACCAGTTAGCTAATTTAAGGGGATTTGACATCCCTGCTGCATAGCACCTGATCCCGTGAGAAGGCCCACAGAAAGCAGGGGGGTGATAGCAGAATAAGGCGCTGTTTGCCACCAGGCTGCTGG
Organism: Pelodiscus sinensis; assembly: GCF_052426305.1. NCBI lineage: Eukaryota > Metazoa > Chordata > Testudines > Trionychidae > Pelodiscus > Pelodiscus sinensis. The sequence goes on along the minus strand of NC_143064.1, from coordinate 46,199,334 downwards.
ACCAATTTTAGGGCGGGGGTGCTGAGAGTCATTGAACCAAAGTGGAAACCCTGTCTAGGGTGAAATCCACTTCAGGGCAGGGGGGGTGGCCGCAGCCCCACCCCCCGAGTTCCAGCACCCATGGTCTGATGGGATTAAGGCATCAGCAGGCAGCCCTTCACTTTTAAGGCGGCGCGAATGCTTATGAAAGATCCGCGGATCCCTCGCAGGCTTCTCTAAGATGCTGCGTCTAGAAATGAGTCGAATGTTCCCCCCTCCCCGTCTCCTTTTTCTCCCACTTTCCTTTTGCGCTGGGGTCACCCTCTAGCTCCCATTTCTCATAGTCGCCAGGGGGCCCGGAGGACGTTATCCACCATGCGCTGGCTGCTCCGGACTGCAGGGGAAGACGAGAGCTGGGGATGTTTAGCCAGTCATCCTAGGCCAGGGGATGCAAAATAAATCAAGATGGATGGCAGGTGTGGCAACAGGCTGTGAGTGTGATGGTGTTGTACGCAGGACTGGCAACAGTGCCTAAAGGAAGCCAGCTTTGTTCGGGATCAGCCTTTTCATTCTCTGCCAGCCCTCTCCTTTGGGAGCAGTCTGGCTACATGCATGTAAAATAGCCACAGACTGGCGTCACCAGGAAACCTCCACAAGCAAACGGTAAATTACAGCCTAAGAACTGGAACCGGCAACAAGAACTGCCCGACCTCAGCGGTACCAGAGTGAGCTCTTTGGCAGCCAAAAGCCCAGCTGTGAAGGTTTACATGACATCACCGCATCTGGAAACTCCCAGCCCTGAGCTACGTCGGCAATGCCCCGTTATAGCTCGGCATCCGGGAAATCCCCAGAGACACAGCTGCATTGACTGGCCCCAGCCCCAACACAGCGCAACATCCTATGGCCACCCTCCCCCAGGCAGGAACCTGCTGCATTGGGACACGACTACCCGACCTGCCGCTTATTACAGCGTGTAACGTCTAGCATCTGACTGCATTAGCTGTGCCACACTCCAGCAGAGTGCTTAATATTCTGAACAAGAGATTCCTAGATGCTGGGCTGGAATAGACTGCAGGTAATGCAGTCGTGTCACAGAGCCAGAGAGTCCCGAATGCTACGAGAACACATTCAGGGACTTCCACGGGCTTTACTTGTTCCCTGGGAAAGGATAGTGGGTCATTAAGAACATCTAACACCAAGGGTAGAAATGCTGCAGAATTTGGGCTTATTTAGTCTACAGAAAAGAGAAGAGTGAGGGGGGATTTGAGAACAGCCTTCAGCTCCCTGAAGGGGGGTTGTGGTGGCGCGTCGGGGTCCCCCACCTCCTGCACCCCCGTAGTGGCACGAACAAACTCCACCAGCCAGTAGAATAGAGGGAGTTTATTGCTTCTCCAGGATACAGCACAGCACAGATGTCATCTGGTTACAGGAACTGGGGCTAGGAGGTCTCAGTGCCCCCCCCTTGAGATGGGCCCTACAATCGCAGCCCCCCTCCCTAGCTCCTTCTCCCCTGGTTCCCAGACAGAATCTAAAGACCCGTCCCTTCCAGCCCTGCCCCCAGCCAGGGGCCGCATTCCACCTTCCTTTGTTCCTCTCCCTGGGGGGTAACCGGTCGAACAGGTCACCTCCCTGTCCCATCAGCTACTCTGCTGGGCACATATAAACTAGGCAAATATAACTTAGATAGGGCCACGATAAGGTGGGTGCATAATTGGCTGGATAACCGTAGTCAGAGAGTTGTTGTTAACGGTGCTAAATCCTGCTGGAAAGGGATAACAAGTGGAGTTCCTCAAGGGTCTGTTTTGGGACCCGTACTGTTCAATATCTTCATCAATGATGTAAATATTGGGATAGAGAGTACGCTTATTAAGTTTGCAGATGATACCAAACTGGGTGGGGTTGCAACTTCTTTGGAGGATAGGGACATAATTCAAAATGACCTTAGCAAGTTAGAGAAATGGTCAGAGGTAAACAGGATGAGGTTTAATAAAGAGAAATGCAAAGTGCTCCACTTAGGAAGGAACAATCAGTTCCATACATACAAGATGGGAAGCGACTGTCTAGGAAGGAGCATGGCGGAAAGGGATCTAGGGGTCATAGTGGACCACAAGTTGAATATGAGTCAACAGTGTGATGCTGTTGCAAAAAAAGCAAATATGATTCTAGGTTGTATCAACAGGTGTGTTGTAAGCAAAACTCGTGAAGTCATTCTGCCGCTCTACTCTGCACTAGTTAGGCCTCAGCTGGAGTACTGTGTCCAGTTCTGGGCGCCACATTTCAAGAAAGACGTGGAGAAATTGGAAAGGGTACAGAGAAGAGCGACAAGAATGATTAAAGGTCTAGAGAACATGACCTATGAAGCCAGGCTTCATGAACTGGGCTTGTTTAGTTTGGAAAAAAGAAGATTAAGGGGGGACATGATAGCGGTTTTCAAATATCTAAAAGGGTGTCACAAGGAGGAAGGAGAAAATTTGTTCCTCTTGGTTTCTGAGGACAGGACAAGGAGTAATGGGCTTAAAGTGCAGCAGGGGAGGTTTAGATTGGACATTAGGAAAAAATTCCTAACTGTCAGGGTGGTCAAATATTGGAATAAATTGCCAAGGGAGGTGGTGGAATCTCCCTCTCTGGAGATATTTAAGAACAGGTTAGATAGACATCTGTCAGGGATGGTGTAGACGGAGCTTGGTCCTGCCTTGAGGGCGGGGGGCTGGACTCGATGACCTCTCGAGGTCCCTTCCAGTCCTATTATTCTATGGTTCTATGGTGGTACAGACAGCAGCCAGTGGGGGTCACCCACAGCCCAAGCCTAGCAACCAGCAAGGTACCAACACTACGTCACAAGGGTTCCAAAGAGGATGGAGAGAGGCTGTTCTCAGTGGGGGCAGATGGCAGAACAAGGAGCAATGGGCTCACAGCGCAATGGGGGAGGTCTATGTGGGATATTAGGAAAAACTATTTCCCCAGGAGGGTGGGGAAGCACTGGGATGGGTTCCCTAGGGAGGGGGTGGAATCTCCATCCTTAGAGATTTTGAAGTCCCGGCTTGACAAAGCCCTGGCTGGGATTTGTTGGGATTGGTCCTGCCTTGGGCAGGGGGCTGGACGCGATGACTCCCGAGGTCTCTACCAGCCCTGGGAGTCTATGATTCTGCTCCTCCATGTTCTAAAACCTCAGCGCATCCAGAAGCAGTGAAGAGAGAGACTAGCCCACGTTACGTCTAGTAAGTTACTTACATGCCATTTCCCTGGTTGGGTTCTTCAGGAGAAAACCAATTTTCAGAGTTAAAGATACGAAGACAATCCCAGAAACAGATCTTTGAAAAGGACAGCGGGGACTGTAGACTACCTAGTGACAATGCGCCTCAGTCTCTGTGAGGTCAGCACTACCGTGGGTGAATCCTTAGGGTGACAGTGTTTCCCATCAATGGCAACTTGAAATCTGGCCTCCAGGGAAGTCAATTTCAAAACTGCCCTGTCTTCAGTGGGCCAGGATTTCATCCAGAAAATCTGTCGACTAAAAGGACAAGTTTGTGAAGGGATTCAAGATGGAGGGGGTCATATAATTACACCAAGGTACCCACCGCGCTGCTTTCCATCTCATACAGATCCTTCCAGGCCTCCGTCTGTCCTACAAGGAGCTCTGCATGGCCACAGGACCCAGCCCAGGCAACTGGCTTTCTGTGCATGGACCAAATCCCTCTCAGCTATGGAGTCTACTCCATACAGTATCCACTTCTCCCCAGCCTCACCCAGCACAGCAGCAGTGACCCACATGCAGGGAAACCAGAGGATATGCCCATTCCAGTGAAAATACAAAATACTGCCAAGCTTCCCGTGGGCAGATACTCCCACAGGGCTAGGCACATTTGAAAGAGAGGGAGAGAGAGAGGGAGGTAACTCATCACACAGCTAAAGGATTGTCCCTGGATGTGAAGAATCAAGAAACCGTCGGCCTGGTCCTTCAAGGTCCTGAGTACCCTCTTCTCCCACATTAAAATACTGGCTCCGTATTGGTGCCTAGCTAGCTCCACAGCAGCTCTGTGTACGACTTCCACTGGGCACGCGCTGCCTGGCACCCGCATGCCGAGTGTTGCTTTTGCCTCGTGGGAAGAAATTTGGCTTTCAAATAAGTTTCTAGAGGTTGGAAAATAGCAGGCACAATATGTTACCTTCCTTAATTCAGAGAGACGCAGCCACTCTCATGATCATGCACGCAGCAGAAGAGGGGAGCGTTAAGTCGCTAGAAGAGGAGGCGATAACACCTTATTCACTGCCTGCAGGGTCAGTTCTGCAAGGTGCCTTGCTGCCCTTCCCCTCCCTCTCCCCCTCCAACAGATTTCACTGCAAATCTCCATTGTGTAACTGTCCTGTAAATATCCCACACATTGCACCAGCCTCTTGTACATGGCCGGGAGATTTGTCCACAACAGCTCTGTGCTTCCGGGCAACAATAACCCGCCTGTAACTTTTCAACTAGTCACCTGTGCCAAGGTTTATAAAATTTTAAAGCTGATGGTGTAACCAATGCCAACCAGGATATTGTAGATGCACATGTGCACCCTGGGCTGAATGCTTTTAGGGGACGACACAAGAAGTTGCAGAACCAGGAAGAGTAGCTAGATACATACACAGGGCCGGCCAGAGTGCTTCTCTATTGCTTTTGAGTTTCTTTCATTTACACTCTACACTTTTGCCCACATCAGAGCAGCAGACCAGTACAAAAGATGCTGAAGGGGATGGTCTTGTCTTGCTTTAAGCACAGACAGTTGGCTTGGGGTTCCCAACTTTCCTGACGCCTGTGCTCAGGTCACGCAAGTGGCTGATGGGATGTTTATGAGCTTCCTGGTTAACTGACGTACAGCCTGAGGACACATTGGAGGAATTTCAGCTCCAAAAGTAACCTTTGGAGAGAGAGCTGGCACCAGCCTCTAAGTGATGGAAGTTAGGCAGGAATTTCTATTACTGGTCAGCTGAAACAAAAAAACAGGACTGTGTAGCGCTTTAAAGACTAACAAGATGGTTTATTAGATGATGAGCTTTCGTGGACCAGACCCACTTCCTCAGATCAAATAGTGGAAGAAAATTGTCACAACCATATATACCAAAGGATACAAATTAAAAAAATGAACACATATGAAAAGGACAAATCAAATTTCAGAATAGAAGGGGGATGGAGGGGGGGAAGTGGGGGAGGTAAATGTCTGTGAGCTAATGATATTAGAGGTGATAAGTGGGATTACTGGACAGGTTATTCCGTAGCTGTCCACCTACGGCATTTCCAACTTCTCTGAAGCAGCTAGAACTGGCCACTGGCAGGTGATACCAGACTGGATGGATTCCTGGCCTCTGGCAATGCCAAGATTTCTTAGTGCCACATTACACATCTGTTGTCCTCCACAGACATGGCATGGTGGACCTGTGTTTATCATCTCATGGTCCCAGCTGGTTGCATAACATTTGCCAGATAGATTGTATAGCACATTTCTCTTACCAATATTCACAGGCACTGTGGTTCCATTATTTGCCCAGCTCTGTGCTTGTTGATTTCTAGACCCTGTGTGGTAAGGTTATAGGGTTTTATTTTTCAGCCTGGGATCTAGGAGTCCAGCTAGACCCTTCCTCAGTGTTCAGCACATGGGATCCAGCTCCGTGTAACTGGTAGGAACTTAGCAATCAACCCTGTTACGACGCAGACATTTTAGCAGTGTTGGCTCTGCGAGGCTAGGAGGAGAATAGAGGAATAAAACACTATCTGGGTGAGTAAAGTCAGAGGCTAGGAGTCTGAAACACACACTCTGGGGAAAAGGAGGGGGTTCTTTTTCCCCACAGTCATTTTTCAGAGACGTGAACACGAATTGTAATGTCACCGAGAAGATGTTACAATGCCAGCACTGCATCCCGGCATCTCTTGCATTAAGACAAGACTCCGTCACTTCTGGGGCAACAGAGCACAGCATCTGGGGACCCTCTCGCCCCGACAGACAACTGTATCAACTCTAGCAAACCACAGATCAGCCCCTGGGAACCTCCAGCCCCAAGACACAACTGCATCGCCTCTGCTACATGAAAGCACATCGGATACCGCTCACTGCCCCGCTCTGAGATATTACTGCATCATCTCCTCGGTAGTACACTGCTCAGGAAAGTACCGTCTTGAGCTGCACCGCCTTGCAGCATTGTATCTGGCTGGAATCTCAATGCAAACTAGTTTCTGATCCCTCCAGCGTGCACCACCATTCTCGGGGTGCCCGGCCTGCCGCAGCCCCGACAGAGGGTGAACACAGCAAAGGAGCTTGGCAGGTAAGGGGCTCGCCAATGGCAGCAGCAGCCCCCACCGTGCCACAGAGGGATCTGTGTGGATTAATTAATTATCCTACAAGGGGCAGTAAGGAACAGCGCTGGTTGTGTAACAATAGAAGCTATCTGGTTTCCATGGCAACCCAGTCCTGCTTGTGCACCTTTAATTTATTCCTTGAACGGTTCTTTCCTGAGCTCGCACGGGGCTGAGAAATGCCTTGTTTTTCTTGCCGCTATCCCAGTGCCCGGAGCCGGGGCAAAATGCTGCCTCGCCACCCAGCACGGAGAGCAAGAAGTCAAAACTTGCCCACATCACACAGGGAATAAAACCATCGCTGCTCCCTGAATGTCTGCTTGGTAAGATGGCTCCAGTCGTCAACCCCTTTCCAAGTGGCCTCTCCTGTTCTTATTCTGTAGTTTCCCAAAGCACTTCAAGGCCCTCATATCAATTAGGGCCCATCATGCCAGGCCTTTTGCAGACACGAAGGTAAGAGATGCTGCTCGCCTTCTTATAATCTGAATTGACAAGCAGACAAAGGGCAGGAGGCGGAAAAGAGCAGCCCGGGAAAGTGACTTGACCAAGGTTACCCTGCTGGGCAGTGGCAGAGACAGGAAAACATCCATGTGTCCTGAATCCCAATCCAGTGCCCTGTCCATTGGACCAAACCATCACCTGATAGGGCATACTTAGGAAGGCCTAGCAGACCCCACATGAGGAATGGACAGGAGTCAGCCCCTCCACTGAGGACACGACATAACCGGAAAGGCTGGTAGGGCAGCCCCCCCCCCCCAAAAAAGACTCTATGTACCCATAGGGGGAAGCAGAGAACTCCCTTCCATCCCGGCATGGACTGGCCATAGCCAGCGTGGAAAGGCCAAGTGCCCTCTTGCACGGACCCAGCCGGCCAGCGGAGACCCGGCAGGCGTGGCCCAGCGGTGGCGGGCCTGTCTCTGGGAAGAGGGGGCGCTGCCAGCATTTGGCCGGCAGGCTGCATTGTGTTGAAAGGTGATGCTAGCACAGTGGGAGGAGGAAGGATGGTCCAGTGGCCAGGCGGCAGGAAGCCTAGATCAGGTGTTTTCAAGACTCGCTGCACTGCAACCATCTTCTGACAACAAAAAATAATAGACGGCTGGGGAGGCGGGGTGGGGGAGGGACCAAGCCTGAGTCTGCCTGTGCCTCCCTAGCCTGGGTGCAGGGGCCAAAATGGAAGTCCTAGGGCTTCAGCCCCAGACAGTGGGGCTCTAGCATCATGTCTGGCCCCGGACAGTGGGGCTCAGGCTTCAGCTTTGCTCCCAGACCTCAGCAAGTCCAAGCCAGCCTCAGAGACCCCATTAAAACAGGGTCCTGACCAATGTGCCTTCTAATTTTGTCCATCCACATGTGGAATAAATTTTGTTAGGTGCACCGGTGCATGTGTAGATGTGCACCACCTGCAAAAACGCACACAGCCGGCTGTGGGCGCTCTGCTAATCAAGTCGGCAGCACCTGAATCTCTCCTGGGTGGACACTCAAGTTCTCAGCTGACAGGAAACACTGGTCTAGTCCCACTTTGGGGTCCTGACCTACAGATTGAGACCCACTGGCCTAGATGCAATTTCCTGCCACAGATGCAGGGCAAATCATGCTGGTCCACATTCTCAAAGGCACTTTGGCACCTAACTGCCAGGGCCTCTGCTCTCCACCAAGGGGAGCAGCGCTAGGAGGAGACACCCATTAAAGACTGAGAGATGCTCAGACTCTACAGTCATGGGGCCAGGAACCTCCCCTGGCACTAGGAGTTTGTGCCACAAGGCAAGAGGTTGGCAGTAGCAGTGGCAAGCGCAGGTAGCACCTGGCAAGCCGAAGGTGGAACTGCAGGGAAATCTAACCTGTCCCAGACAGACCGATGGCAAACTCAAGGCTGCACTTCAAAGGCTTTGCTGGGCAAGAACCTGCAGTGCAAATGGTTTCATCTGAGAACATCAGTCCACCAGGAGCTAAATTCAGCCCAGAGGTACCTGGAGGCAACTCCCACTCAACTCAATGGGGCTGGGTTTGACCCAACCTCTTCCAAGTGTAGAGAAAATTTGAAACCAATGGGTCTCCCCCCTTTCCTGCAACCCCACTCCTTCCCCACGACCAAAAGATGCCCCAGGAGCATTGGTGGCACTGGAATCAGACAGGCTCTGTAGGCCCAGAGAAACAGGGCAGGAGGATCGGGATCCGAAAGGTTTTAACTCTCTTCACTGGCCAGGAAGCTCCGGTCGGGCTGGGGTTCTTCCACATAGGCCAGAACAGAGAGAACAGAGGAACAACCTCGCGCGAACGTCTCCATCACCCGCCCACCACAGGCAGCCTTGGAAAAGCAGCTGGTCTAGCAGAAAAGCTGCCATGGGGTCACCCGAAGGCAGAGGGAGGGACCTCAGTCCTAATAACTCAGCAGTTAGGCGTCCTTTGCTGAATGCACACAAGACTGGCCCAACTTCCAGCATATGGGGAAGGAAACATGGGGGAGATACAGCCCCCCCCCACCACACTGGTGACCCCCTGGATCAGCTCATCCGGGGTCAGGAATCTATTTCCTGAACGGAGAGAGAAGCACCCACCCATCAGTCCGATGCAAAACCTGCCCAGCCTGTCTCAGCACATGGAATGCCACGGCTAGCCCCGCGAGGCTGGAAAAATGCAGCCAGCCAGACACAGCTGCCCCGGGGAGGTCTGACCACTCACGGCCAGCAGAAAGGTCGACAACGCCCAGGAAAGGGATTGAGACAATTACACCAACAGCCATTTTCAGAAATCTCCTTGGCAGGAAGATCCTCCAGCTAAAGCCATAGCAGGGGTAGCAAAGAACTGGCCGTGTTTTAAAGCACGTCGGTGCGACAAAAATAAGTCAACCCAAGAGCCATCAATGCCTGGCCACCACAGTAATTGAATCACTTGTGTGTGTCCGCACCACAGGCTTTGTGTCAGGGGTGCAGCATCTCCCTAGCTCTGGAGTGTAGACTAGGGCTGCAAAAGCTAGCAGCCTGACCTGCTGTCACCCAGTGCTCTGAGCTGCTACAAGGGCAAATTCTAGCATCCAGGATGGGGTGTACCTGACAGAGATCCCTCACCTGTGGGGGCCTGGGTTTATTTCAGCACCAGCTTCACAGCTTGCACTCTGGCTAAAGCTGGACCACCAAAGTCATGGCATTCTTAGTAGCACAGGGCTGCTGGAAGCATGATTTAGGGAACGAGGAGGGAGGTTCCCACAGCCACTCCAATTCACGTGTCGGCCTGTGATAGGGACACACTCCTTTGCAGGTAGCAAGGCATGTTAGATAGCCTTAGCCTCGCCTGCCCCCCTCCCACTCCATCCCCACCCTTCGGTTTGGTCCTGTTACATACACAGCAACGACACGCCAATGCTTGCATTTTATCCAGCAAGACGCTTACTCGCTTTGCTCTGTTCATCCCACCCCTTCCTCAGAAATGCAACTCTCTCTGGAGTGGAGCACGAAAGACAGTCTGCACCACCACCCATTCAACAAAATTTGGAGAGGAGAAATGAGGAGTAACTGCAGGGGAGCAGAACACACTGGAATGCAGACACCCCCTCCTAGGTTAGCTCCCAAACTCTTGCCAAATTCTAGCATCCAGTTGCTGCAATGATTCTGAGGAGTCATGGCTTGGGGGTACTTTCTCACCCACCGGGCGAAGAGACAATTTATTGGCTTTTCGCTTCTTTTCAGACTTACCATGTTGACTTCTGAAATCTGGTCAATGCTGGAGATATGGATGCTCATTCCCACTGTAACAGGGTTACCTGAAACACAAAGGGGCCCTGGTTAGCACAGAACACAAGCTGCCGCTGGACTACCCCACAGTGCAATTTAGCTTACTGGGCAAAATGTCAGAGGGGGAGCCGGGTTAGTCTGTATCGGCAAATACAACGCGGAGTCCTGTGGCACCTTAGGGCATGTCCGCACTAGGAAATGATTTCGAAAGAACTCAATTCGGAAGAATAATTCCAGAAATGACAAAATCGAAATAGTGGGTCCTCCCTGTGGGAATGCCTTGAAAATAGTCCGAGGCAGGCTCTGTTATTGTGGATGTGCTACCTCCGACTTAGAGCCCCAAGCAGCATTCGATTACTTCAAATTACTCAGAGGAGTCGTTATCTCAAAATAGAAGCAATGGAGCGTCCACACGACTGCTATTTCGAAATAAGTGTTTTTCCCTGACAAAAGCAGGAGAGCAGATTTCAATATAACCAGCCCGTTATTTCAAAATAAAGGCTTGGTCATGTGGACACTCCGCTTATTTCAAAATAAGGAGTGATTTATCGAAATAACTCCCTAGTGTAGACCAAGGCTAGGAAACTAACAGATTTATTTGAGCATAAGCTTTCATGAACAAAGACTCACTTCATCAGATGCATTGGAGCAGAAATGACAGAGGCAGGCATAAATATACTTATATACTTCTGAAAGGCAGCATATATAAATATATTATGCCTGCCTCTGTCATTTCCACTCCAATGCATCTGACAAAGTGGGTCTTTGCCCATGAAAGCTGATACCCAAATAAAGCTGCTACTCTGTAAGATGCCAGAGGACTCCTCGTTGTTTGGGCAAAGCAGTTACACCAGTGGAAAATGGAGGTAGAAGGTTCATTGAGTTCAAAGGATTTCCACATCAAGAGCTGTGAATTTGCCAGGGCAAATGTGGATTTTCTAACCCAGCCCTGCGAGCTCAGCCTGGGAATGGAGAGAGAAGATGGATTTTTTCACTAGCTAGTTTCTGCAGGCCAAACGGACGATCCCAGCCCCGTCTACGGGCTCGCACAGGTGTAACCGATTGGCCACGTAACTGGAACGTAGCAAACAAGTCTGCCGCTCCGGCACACGAAGCGTTGGCCTCCCGCTCACCCCCTCTTCACGAGGTTGGCTCTGCCATGCTAACCGTTTTTCAAACAGTGGTTAGTCGATGCAGACAGGCCCCTGGACACACTCCGGGAGTAGGTCTGTGGAGGGAGCCAATGCCATTTTTCACAACCATTTTGCCATGTAGAACAGCACTTCAGTTCCCCATCGGACTTAATCTGCCTGGCAACAAGGTGCCATCTGGCTCTGCCCTAAGGAGACAAGCCCGTGTTACCATACACCAAGAGCACCCTGCTCTATTCTACAATCGAGGTTCCCAACCTTTTCGAGCATACGCACCCTTTTCCAATCTATTCAATTTTCACAGACCGAGAAAAAAAGAAAAGTAAGGAAAGAAAACGAAAAGAAAAGGTTGGACCCACCGCCATGGGGCCAATCCTTATTTTTAAACTTTCCACGGACCCCCTGCAGTGCCGTCGTGGACCAGCAGGGCTCCACGGACCACAGGCTGGGAGCCACTGTTCTACACTGCTAGAAAAGACGGTATGGGCAGTGATTAAAGACTCCCTGGATTCTAGTCCCCACCTCCACCCAAGGCCCTCTGAATGGGCGCCATGCCTAAGGAACCACGTCCCTGGTTTTGTATGAGTTTTATTGAGTGGTTTGTTACACAGTTCCAAAAGGGGAGGGGTAGGACATTTTGCCACACATGGTGTTGACTTTTCTTCAAGTCACTGACAACTCCCAGGGCTGAAATATTTACAGAAAATCACAAAAGAACTGAAAAACCATTAGCAAATAAAGAGGAGGGGACCCATCTAACCTGGAAACTAACCTGGAAACTAACGGTATAGGGGACCCATCTAACCTGGAAACTAACTAACACGCAGCAGTCAAACGTTAACTCGAACTAAGTCCTTAGTTCAAGTTAACTGTTACACAAAGGATACACAAACTGTTACAAAGGTGTAACAGTTAACTCGAACTAAGGACTTAGTTCGAGTTAACGTTTGACTGCCACATGTAGCCGTGGGCAGTTAGTTTGGACTAAGGGGATTTAAAAATGGCGCCCGGACGGGAAGATGCAAATAAAGTCCGGGATACTTAAATCCCGGGCTTCATTTGCAACTTCGAATGCCTACATTAGCCTCCCTAGTTCGAACTAGGGGGCTAGTGTAGACAGACCCTAAACGAGGTATTCGTTGTGTGTTACTAGAAATAGGAACGTAGTGTCATTGTGGGTGGGTGTGCTGCTTCTGAGACCCTATGCCTGCAAATTAGACCCCATCATCCTTTAATGGGATATGAATAACACCTCAAACATCAGAATCAAGAGTGGCTCTAATTAGGACCTCCCATCTAACTCTCCTTAAAGAGACAGCACAGTCGTGTTTTCCTCTCAGACTCTGAGCACTTGTGGGATGTTCTGAGCAGCCTTTCACGCCGGGCCTTACTGAATACAGCCAGCAGTTTGACGGCTGTTTGTCTGAGGTGCGTGGGTGGGTTCTCAGCCTGAGCTGTGCCCCGGCTCAGGAAGCCAGCCCCACAGGGGGGGCACTCACCAGCCACCCCCAGCTTGGCAAACACAGAGAGGGCCTGCCTCCGCGGAGACAAGCCAGGGGAATTCCTAAAACCCTTTTGGTCTTAATCACACCTATGGCTACCGGGAGCACAAGAAAAGGCTTTTTGAGGAGAAAAGTCTCCTCCTGTCAGTTCCCTGACGCTATTTTTATTGGTATCATCAGCTTTCGTGAGCCCAGCCCACTTCTTCAGATGACTGGACATCTGAAGAAGTAGGCTGGACTCACAAAAGCTCATGATACCATCGACATGTTTTGTGAGTCTTTAAGGTGTTGCCAGACTATTTGTTGTTTTAAGTTTTCCCTGTTTCAGACTAACTTAGCTACCTCTCTGAAGCCATTTTTATTATGAGCACACCAGCTCAGCTCCGGACCTGACTGTGCTACTGGCTAGCCATCTGCCTAGTAAGACAGTCCCTGTCTCACAAGGTACGTCTAAACTACATGGCTCTGTCACCAGAGCCACGTAGATTACTTTACTAGACATACCCAAATGAAGCGGCGATTTAAATAATCGCCGCTTCATTTAAATTAAAATGGCTGTCGCGCTGAGCCGATCAGCTGTTTGTCAGCTCAGTGCGCTAGTCTGGACACTCCACGGTCAACATCAAAGGCATTTGTTGACCGCCCCGGTAAACCTCATCCCATGAGAGACAACAAAGCTGAGCCCAAGGTGACACCGCAGGTGCGTGACAGAGGCGGGGATAGAAGGAGTCCTGATTTCCGGACTCCTAGTCTCAGGGCAGCACCGTTTCACACAATCGAATGGCTAGACGCTGCAGCCAGGCAAATTCAGATCGGAAATAAGGTGCCAATTTTTAACGGCGAGAGCAATTGACCTTTGGGACCCTTTGGCACACTGTAGGCTCCACCACCGGCACTTTTAACATCAAGCTGGGCTGTTTTTTTTCTAAAAGCTCTGCTCTAGGAATTGTGTGGAGGAAGTTTGACGGCTTTGTGTTGTGCTGGCAGACCACAGTGGTCCCTCCTGGCCTTGGAATCTCTGAATCTATGCTGCTTCTCCCTTCAAGTGCCCTACCATTGTCACCAAGCACCCCCGCCCTTCCCTGGATCTTCCCCGCCTTCCCCCTCCACATACACACTGATAATTGTTGTGGTTTTACAATCCAGTTTTTGCCATCTAAAAACAAGCAAAACAGCGACAACAATGCATTTCTCTCCCCTGTTGCCACATGAAAGATCCACAGAAACAACAAAGACAATCGACTGGCTCGAAGGGGAAACCAACCATGAGGAGACACAAAGAGCTGTCAAACACACAAAGTCTATCTAATCTAGTCTATCTGTCGAGGCATTTGTGCCACACTCATCACCATGGTATCTGAGTGCCCGAGGTCAGGCAGTGACTCAGTGGCAAAGCCATGAATAGAATCCAGAACTCCTGACTCCCAAATCCCTGCTCTAAGACAGACGAGTGACAGATTGAAGATCCGCACCGCGCTACTTCCAGCTGAGCCGAGCTTAACACAGCGTCTCCGGGCTCAGCCAGGGACAGGTCTCCGGCTTAGTCGGGCGAGCAGCAGTGGAGACGCCCTGGGCTCTGAAAAGTTGGAGACCTCACGAATCACTCAAGGTCCCCAGTTGGCAGAGCCCGTGTCCTGGGGTTCTGGGGTTTGTGGACGCCCACCTAGGCAGGATGATGAGAAGCCCTCTCACATCCCTGAACAAATCGGCCTACATGTTCAGGCTGAGCCCACAGGGCTAAGCGCCTACGCATACTACCTAGCCCAGAACCCTCCTGTGACGGGGCGCCGAGACCCCGCACTGAGCCCAGGGGGGGCGAGCGCCTTATTGACGCTGCCGGGGAGCACCTACCAGCCATGTGCCGGATGCTCCCAGGCCGCAGCGCAGCTGGGGAACGCTGGGGCGGCCTCTGGAAGGGGGAGGGGAGGATCACCCGGCATGCCGGTGTATAGGAGGGGGCTTACACCAGTGACGTCGGAGGGACACCCAGCCAGCGTCCGGGGTGGCGGGAGCTTTAAAACCCGCCTGGGCTGTGAAGAGGGGGAGGCAAGCGAGGGGGAGCGGACCCGCCAGGAGGGGGGTAGGCACCCGGAGATGCCTCGCAGGAGAGACTGGGAGAGCCGGTAAGGCTCATCACGGAGGGGAGATTAGTGAACATGGGACGAGGGACAAGGAGGAGAGAGGAAGTAGCCCAGTGCAGGGCGGTGAACCAAGCCCATGGGCTGGCACATTTAGGGTCGCAACCCCATCAGCCAGACTGAGACTGTGCCATAGTCTAAATCCTTAGGGCCCTGGATTGGGGCCCGCGAGTGAGGGCGCGCCCGGGCCCCCTTTCTCCTCCGTCTCGGGCGGAGACCAGACTCGGCGAAATATATGGACAAATGACTAAAGTCGTCAGCCAAAAAGGGCTGGGCAGCCTGGCTTAAGTGGGCCTGACGCCCCAAGACTGGGTAAAGGGAGGGAAGGACCAGGGATGACAGACCCACCCCCAGAGGCGCGGTCACACCTCCCTATAAGCCACACAGCGATGGAGGGAAGAGATTATTCCCCTCTGTTTGGCACTGGTGAGGCCGCATCTGG
The DNA here is from genome assembly GCF_052426305.1 of Pelodiscus sinensis. Lineage (NCBI taxonomy): Eukaryota > Metazoa > Chordata > Testudines > Trionychidae > Pelodiscus > Pelodiscus sinensis. Next base: position 46,184,069 of record NC_143064.1, on the reverse strand, counting down.
AGCATTGCACCTAGTTTTGGGTTGTCCATTATGGCAAGGATGTGGCCAAACTGGAGAGAATCCAGTGGAGAGTAATGAAAATGAGGAGGAGGCTGGAGCACATGACCTACGAGGAGAGGCTGAGGGCTTTGGGCTTGTTTAGGCTGCAGAAGAGAAGAGTGAGGGGGGATTTGAGAGCAGCCTTCAGCTACCTGAAGAGGGTTCCAAAGAGGATGGAGAGAGGCTGGTCTCAGTGGTGGCAGAACGAGGAGCAATGGTCTCAAGTTACAACGGGGGAGGTCTTGGTTGGCTATTAGGAAAAGCTATTTCCCTAGACGGGTGAGGAAGCACCGGGATGGGTTGCTAGGGAGATAGTGGAGTTTCCATCCCTAGCGGTTTTTAAGTCCTGGCGTGGCAAAGCCCCAGCTGGGATGACTGAGTTGGGTTGGTCCTGCTTTGGGCAGGGGGCTGGACGCGATGGCTCCGGAGGGCTCTGCCAGCCCTGGGGTTCGCCGCCAGGCAGTAGCACATGTCGACAGGGCAGCACTGGCCTGGGGACGGAGGATGGGTTTTGCCCTTTGGGTTGCCTGGCCAGGAACAGAGCCATGCTCACATGGAAGGACAGGGGAGCGTGTGATTTCTGTGCTGCCTTGCCTAATGGCTAGGATTGCTCAGCGCCGTTCCGAACTGGATTTCTGCTCAGGGAACCTGGCTATGGGACGTCCACCGGGCGCACGTCTGTCAGAATCCCTCGGGAGCTGCCTCAGAGCCTGGACCCTAATCAGACCACTTGGCTTTGACCAGAACGGCCCCCACCCTCAGGGGGAAGTTACTTTGCTTGACCATGGCCTCCTTTTCTCAGGAAGACTGTTCGTGGGCCATTGATGCTTTAGACAGGACAGGGGTGGGCAATAGTGCACGGGGCCACTTACTGAATTTCGGTATATGGTTATAGGGCAGCTCCACCCCCTCTCCCTCCCCGGGATGGGACCCTGAGGTAGAAGGGGCGGGGCTATGGCCTAGCCCCCCTCCCCCCAAGTTGTCTGGGCCAGAGGCTTTGAATTAAGCACACAGCAAAGGGCTTATGGCTCCCAGGCCCGCCGCTACCACCTTGCATGGGGTTACTGACGCTATTTAAAGAGCTCTGGCTTCTGCCGGGGGAGCTCTGCGAGCCGGAGCCCCAAGCCCTTCCAATAGGATCCTGCAGCCTGAGCCACTTCCTGGAAATTCTGTGGCACAGGCAGCAGGATAGCAATAGAAAGCAGCCAAATGCAGTCCACGGGCTGGATCCAAGTGGTAGGTGGGCCCCTGAGATTGAAGGCGGTGCCTAGCCCTAAGCAGGACACACACAGGCACGAGTAGCTTCTCCCCGATTCTTCAGCAAGACTGTGCAGAAAAACAATCTTTGTTCCAAGTGCTCAAGAGCCAAGAGCCAGCAGGCTCCAGAAACAGGCTGGGAGCAGATCAGGCCCTGGTCCCACATGGCAGGCAGAGCTACATCCACGCAGGTGGCGTGCAGGCTGCACCTGGCGGAAGGTCACACCGGTTGGTGCTCCTCTGGGCATGTCTCTTCTCCCCCCGCTACACACCGTGGGGGGTATGTAGCCAGGATCCTGGGGTGCCCTTTTCCTGTCCACTTGGACCTTTACGTTTACAGGGACCCTGCCTCTGTGCAGAGATGGCGGCTGCTTTGTTCTTGGAGCAGCTGCAGTCTGGGCCGGAGGAGATGCACACACCGCGCTCTCTCTCACGCATGAAGACTTTACTCTGGTTCTCTCTCACCGGTTTCCATAACCGGATACACAGTCACGTTAGATGAAAGGTAAGTATTTTGCTCTGCATGTGTGGAAACAGAAATGTTTCCCTGAGCCACTGGGACTCTGTGCAGACAGGCACTGGTATATTAGAGACAACCCCCCACAGGTCATCTGAGATTATAGAGCATGGCTCACATTCAGCGCTACCTTAGCAATGAAGCGTCACTAATGCTGATCTCCATTCAGGGCCAATGACAATAACTCGCCCTTATTGCACAGCCTGGCTAATAAGGCCAGTGCAGAGCGCATCTCGTAGCCCAAGAAACACCCATCCTGGGCACCCCGGAGTGTCTTTTTGCACTTATAAAATGGGAGGCTCATAATATAGAGGATGATTAATGAATGTATCACGGTGGTGCCTAGCAACTGCAATCTAGATAGAGGCTCCCTTGTGCTGGGTGCAGGACCAACGTTTAATAAAAGGCAGGTCCCTGCCCCAAAGACTAGCCAGCAGGAGCAGAAAGACAACAGAGTTAGTTCAGAAATGCAGGCACCTGGGCATCAGAAGGGGTTGGCGCCGGTGGTGGAGCAGCGATCGCTGCGCCTGTGCCCAGAAAGCAGAAGCAAATCGTTTGGGGGCCTGATTTCATTCTGGGTCTCTCTGATTTGTGGTGACGTTTGGAAGCCAGGAGTTCAGCGGGGTCCCGGAAGCACCGGCTTACACCTCGCCAAACACAATCAAACTTTTAAATACACATGAAATATCCCCAACCCCTTTTCACCTGGTTTTATTCCCTCTGCATTTATGTGACTCACCGCCAACCTCGCCACCATCCCCCCGGCCTATCGCAAAGCGCACAGGTAGCTTGTCGGAGCCTGTGTAAGAGCCAGCAACATCAAACATTTACAGAGGCTGATATCAAAGCACTCCCACCAGCATTCCTGTCAGTCTGTCCTTCTTCCTAGCCAGCAGGCCTTCCAGAACACGCTGAATTGATTCGGGCACAGGCCAAAAACACCTATCAACCAATGGCAACTTTAAGGCACCGAGGGAGAACAATGTTGCTTTGAAGTGGCTGGGGCCAGAGACAGGGTAAGGGTATGTCTACACTACAGCGCTAATTCGAACTAACGGATCCAGACTAAAAAACTAGTTCGAATTAGCGTTTTGCTAATTTGAACTAGCATGTCCACATTAAGTGGACCCTGAACCGGGGTTAAGCATGGCCGGAAGCAGTGCCGGCAGGGCATCAGAGGAGGACTTAGAGCGTGGAGCTGCTGTCTCAGGCTAGCCGAGGGCTGTGCTTAAAGGGACCCGACCCCCACCCCGGACAGACAGTTCTCAGGGGTGCTCCGCTTGCAAAGCAGTCCTGGCTTGGAGTGCCCTGAGTGCCCACACTGGGCACATCACAGCACTCGGCCATCAGACCGGCTGCACTTGCCGCAGGCTGCCATCTGGGCAGAGGGGGTAATTGAGGGGCTGCAGGAGAGCTTCCACCCCCAGAAGCCCACAGAGCCAGCCCAGTCCTCCCCATCGGGGGCTCGTACCCCATTCCTCCCTCACCTCCTTCACTTACCCTTCCCTAGCCTCCCTTCCTGATGTACAAAATAAAGAAAATATGTGTTCAAAAATAGAATCTCTCTTTATTGAACAAATCTCGGGGAGACTGGGAAAAGGAGGTGGGAGAGGGAAAGAGAGAGGGTGGGAGAGGGGAGGGCAACTAAAATGATCAGAGGTTTGGAAGAGATCCCATATGAAGAGAAGCTAAAGAGACTGGGACGTTTCAGTTTAGAAAAGAGGAGACTGAGGGGGGATAGGATAGAGGTCTATAAAAGCATGAGTGGGGTGGAGAGGGTGCATACAGAAAAGTTTTTCATTAGTTCCCATAATAGAAGGACTAGAGGACACCAAAGGAAAGGAATGGGTAGCAGGCTTCAAACTAGTAACAGAAAGTTGTTCTTCACAAAGCAAAGAGTCAACCTGTGGAACTCCTTGCTGCAGGAGGCTGTGAAGGCTACAACTAGAACAGAGTTTAAAGAGAAGTGAGATAAAGTGATGGAGGTTGGGTCCATGGAGTGGTATTAGCCAGGGGGTAGGAGTAGTGTCCCTGCCCAAAGTTTGTGGAAGGCTGGAGAGGGATGGCATGAGACAAATGGCTTGGTCACTGTCGTCGGTCCATCCCCTCCAGGGTCCCTAGGGTTGGCCGCTGTCGGCAGACAGGCTACTGGGCTAGATGGACCTTTGGTCTGACCCAGTACAGCCATTGTAAGCTCAGGGCTCAGGGTTGGGGGTCTCAGTGGACCACCTTGATTTTCATGCACACCTGCTCCTGGGTGGCCAGGCTGGCAGCTCTCCTGCCCTAGACGGCCACTTTCCTGTGCCTAGTGCGGAGGTCGTGGACGAGGTCCACGATGTCCGCACTAGACCAGGTGGGTGCCCGCCTCTTGCGGTCCCGGGCAAGCTCCCGGGAGCCACCAGCCTGGTCCCGGGAAGAGGGGGAGGGCTGGGGGGCATCGAGTGGCTGTCTCGAGCCGTGCCAGGTGCAGGGTCTGCTAGCTAGGTGCTGGCAGGCTTGCACCTGGCACGGGTACTGTAGCCAGCCCGTGCCCCTTTAAGGGGTGCGGGAGGGGGGCAGACGAGTTTCCCTGGTGTTGGCCAGAGTGGCCACCAGGGAAAGCTGGGGAGGGCTAGCCTCCCACTAGTTCGAATTAAGGGGCTACACACCCCTTAATTCGAACTAGTAAGTTCGAACTAGGCTTAGTCCTCGTAGAATGAGGTTTACCTAGTTCAAACAAAGCGCTCCGCTAGTTCGAATTAAGTTCGAACTAGCAGAGCGCTAGTGTAGCGCCTATCAAAGTTAATTCGAGCTAACATCCATTAGTTCGAATTAACTTTGTAGTGTAGACATACCCTAAGGGACTTACTACTGCAACTAGCTAAGGAAGGTCGCCTTTAGCTCGAGTGCTAAAAAAGGCATTTTTGGAGCAGAAAGAGCATCCTGCCCCACATGAAGGCTTTGCCTGGTATGGGCTTGTGGTCAGATTTCTGGGCATAAGTCAATACCAGACCTTGCATCGAGCATCTGAGTGAAGGACGTAGTCCAAGTCAGAGCCAAAGTTGCTGTCGCCAAGCTATAAGACTCCAGCATTGACAGCACGGGTAAAAACCCCATGGACTTAGGGAAAGGCAGGGTAATGAACCCATGTGTTGCAGAAAAGCACACCCCATTGCTTTATAAATCCCGCCCTTTCCTAGAGAGCTGGGGTTTGGAATGGCTCCCATATGAAGAGAGATGAAAAAGACTGAGACTTTTCAGCTTAGAAGAGAGGAGACTAAGGGGAGGGGGGATAAGATAGAAATCTATAAAATCATGACCGGTGTAGAAAAAGCGAGTAAGGAAAAGTAATTAACTTGTTCCCATAACTAGGGGTCACCAAGTGAAATTAATAGGTAGCTGGCTTAAAACAAACAAAAGGACGTTTTTCTTCACACCGCACACAGTCAACCTGTGGAACTCCTTGCCAGAGGATGTGGGGAAGGCCAGGACTTTAACAGGGTTCAAAAAAGAGCTAGATAAATTCATGGGGATAGGTCCGTCAATGGCTATTAGCCAGGATGGGTGGGAACGGTGTCAGTTTGGCAGAAGCTGGGAATGGATGACAGGGGAGGGATCACCTGATGATTCCCTGTAGTGTTCCCTCCCTCTGGGGCATCTGGCATCGGCAGACAGGACACTGGGCTGGCTGGACCTTTGATCTGACCCGGTCTGGCCATTCTTATGTTACTTTGAGCTAGAGGAGACTTTCCTTAGGTAGTTGCAGTAGTAAGTCTGTGCGGTTTGCAGCATGGGAGGCGGGGCGGGGTTTGCGTTCTTATTGGGATGGGGGACAGCCTGTCCCCCTCCTTGCACGCCCTGCCATCCCGCCGCACCGCGGGCAGGCAGACCCCCGAGCGCCGCGGCTAACGCGGCCTTCCCACTCACGCCGTTCTCGCCGCACAGCCTGGCTCTTGGCCAGCAGCCAATCAGATTGCTCAATTTGCACAACTCATTTAATAAGGAGGAATATGAGGGCTGTCCCGTGGGACACGGGAAGTTAGCGCGAGCTGTTTCCAAGCGACTGCGGAGTGTGGCGTGGGGCTTGAGGAAGCAATCAGGACTCGCATAACAAACTGGCACCTCGTTCTTAGGTTCTCTAATCAGGCCGGGGTATTGCTGCAGTCCTCCCTGGTCTCATACGCGACGAGAGGCTGGAGCTAGCAGTATACTCAGACTGATCTGTGGAACGCCTGCAGGTACGTGCCCGGAACCAACGGCTCAGCATGGAGACTGGGGGCACTGCACCGCTGGCTCTGCCACCTTGGAGCCGAGACGGAGAACTGACCGCTCGTGCTCATTAATATCCCTTGCAGGCTTCCAAGAGTCCAGGTGTTAATCTTGTTGGGATGGCCAAATTCCAACAAGCTGTTGACCTCAATTTCCCCTGCAGCTTTGAATGGGCCGAGTATTTCTCAGTTCCTGCTCTCTGCTGTTGCCATGCCCTGTTGAACAGCTGCTATGTTTCAGGCCAGAGAGGGGAGCGCTGCAGTGGAGGGAGAAGTGAGCCCTATATCCGTTGCCACAGTTCTGCCGTGGGAGCCTACCGAAGGGGACGTACCACGCTGGTATACACGTAAGAATAATTATTTGGCAAATGTTCCAGGGAAAGCTGGGAGCTAGGGGCTGCTATCTGTGAGGCGCGGGGCCTTACGGCGGCTATCCCATGGGCCTTTTTAAAGGATTAGTAGGGATTACAGTGGGATCTTGTGACTACCCCATGGAAATTTGGAAGTGAGAGAGAACAATCAATTGGCTGCAATGGACTACAAAAGCCGTCCCGTGGGTATTGACGGATTAGAGAGGAAGCTAGACGGAGGTTGATTTTAAGAGATGGTGGTAGGCACACACCTGAGCGGAATAAAAACAAGGTATCCATCGTGCAGGCTGAAAACCGAGAATGAAAAGCAGGAGAAAGCAAATGAACGCTGGGCAATTCCTTTGCAAGCCTGTCTGCTCCCCTTGACTTCACTGGGACGATTCACCTGCTTCAAGACAGGCATGTAGACGGAGATTGATCCTGCCTTGAGGGCGGGGGGCTGGACTCGATGACCTCTCGAGGTCCCTTCCAGTCCTATTATTCTATGATTCTATGTGCCTAATTACCTTGGGCCAGGTTCTCAAAGGTATTTGGGCACCAACGATGAGGAGAGGCACCTGGCGGGATTGTCAAAAGGACCTGAGCAGTTTACACGCCCAGCTCCCTCTCACCCTCCAGTCAGGCAAACTACAGGCAAATGGACCATTGTTCTAGTACATTTCCTGGGGCTTGGTCACTTACCAGCATTCTGGAAGTGGGCCCAGCAGCAATCCCTGATCTACCCTCTGAGCAGCCCCCGCTAAATCCTGAGGTTCAGACTTTGTCCTGTCCCTTGACGTATCCTGAGCTAGATGCTTCCTCTCTCCGTGCAACTGGGCAAGGAGGCCGGTGGAGAAGCCCCTGCCCGCAGGCCCCTCTGCAGCCGCCTCACAGCTGGAATAGGGGGACTACAAAAGGCTGGTAGGGGCAGTGGCACTGGTCTCCCAATGGCTGTGGAAAGGGAGGGCTGTGTTAAGCCCAATGCCACTGCAGCTGTCCCCGGGACAATGCCCCCCTAGGCTGCTCCTGGGACAGTTAGCCTCTCCTGCCCCACTGCTATGATGCCGCCCCTTTGCAGTCCAGCCCCTGCTTCTACAACCTGCTTGGAGCACTTCTTGTTGGGCTATTTGCTCTTCAAAGCCCCTGGGTGCTGTGCCTTGGAGGGGGACTTCTAGTCCCCTCATTTCTTCCCGGCTGAGCAGGGGCGGGGAGCCACCTGGCTGCGCCGCATCCTCCAGGCGCGCTCAGACATGCGTAGGTGGAAAGGGGAGGGCAGGTAAAGGGCTTCGTGGGGGCCGGGAACGTACTTTACAGTCTGGGTTACAAACCCAGGATGTGCTTTCCCACGGCATGGAAACAGAATGACACTAACAAAACCCCAAGCCTAAGTGTATGGGAAAACCAACAAGAGTCGCAGGGAAGCGTCCCCACGTCTTTTCCCAGGGCCACCGAGATGCTGGTAACCGTGTGGGAGACCTGCCTAGACACAGCATTAGACATCCTGAAACCTGCACCCTTTGTCTCCTTAGACCCAAAACTCCTTTGCTCTGCACCGGCTGAAGTGAAGCAACCGGAGATCCAGGATCCCAGACTGGCCTTTCATCCTCCCACCATTGTCCTGCCAGCGTCCAGAAGGCGGGGAGCTTTCCCTTTGGATTCCAAGATGCTGTTGATTGTTAGATCGCTCTCCCCCCTGTGCTGAGTTCTTGGGGAGCCCACCGGAGAGCTGATCTCGCCTGTCAATCTGGCCCCAGCTGTGGGCGTTGAGCTGAGCTCTTTGGAGAACTGGTCCTGTTCCTCTCTAAAGTTCTGCCTCTGCTTGGGAGCATGGCAGAATCCAACAAACCTCGCACGAGGGCGGCTTTTCCTTCGTGCGGTCCCCTCCTCCCATCTGCCAGACACAGCCACCCCGGATTTCTCAGTCCCGTGTCACTCCTCTACGGGCAGGTGAAGCTGGCGGACGCTGGCATGACAACCCGCACCCAGATGAGGAGAAACGGGAAAGAGGACAACCCAAGGGAACTGCGTCACACCGCCTGCCCCACTCCAGGTCAATATGGGGAAGACACCCATGGGAGCAGCCTTCCACCTGGTCTCATCATGGATTTGCAGCTCATCTCCCAGTTGGATTTAAGGCTAATTTTCCAGCTCCTGTGTCCCTGATGCTAGTTCTTTATGTAACTGGAGTGCCTCACTCGCCAGGAGAGAATGTCCTAATCTTTAACGTAAAGACCAAACTATGAATGTTTCACTCAAATGCGACTTCCCTCTTCCCTCGTGGCTGGAAAAGCTGGACAGCCAGCAACGGTACAGTCGGACGTCTAGGAGTCTTCACAAGCAAATACTTCGAATCCAACACCAAGATCTGTCAGAGAGTTGAACTAGGGATGAACTAGGCTTATTGGGTAGTCAAGTCCCTACTTGACTTCTCGCTTCCCCACCCCTCTTGCTGCCACTCTATCAGAGGCAGCAAATGGGGGGGAGCAGGAGCTGATGCTGGGGGGGGTCTTAAAAGCCAGTTCCCCCCAGTACCATCTCCACAGGGAGAGGAGAGGGGAAGCAGAGGCACAGCGGAGGACACGGCATGAGCCAGGACTGAGCAGTCCATCAGTCCAGCATTTGGAACAGGGTATGATCTGGGAGTCGGCTGTAGAAAACGACATTTAAAAGGCAGAGCCACAGCAAACGCCCTTATCGACTGATCGAGAGGTCGATGGAAATTCCATGGGCTACTCGATTAGCGTACTAACTGCTGTTTAACATCCCTACACTGATCCACCCTGTTCTCGCTACAACTATCCAGAGAAGAAGGTGCAAACGTTTGGGACGTGTGAGCCAGGACAGGGAAGCTGGAGGGACACACAACACGGGCTGACCCAAAGTCTCCTTCTGGTGCCCAGAGAGGGAAATGGGAAGGGACTTCACGCAGAAGACGTGCAAAAAGCAGCCCAGGATAGACAGGGATTGCAGACACTTGCGCCTGTCAAAATGCAGGTCATGATCCAGCCCTGGGTCGCAGACTGTTAGATACTGGGTCATGTTGCTCAGTACCCAGGGACCCTGGTGGGCACTTCGAACACCCTTGGCCAATCCCCATGCATTCTGACACTGTGCTCGGCCCTCGAAGGGACCAGCAGCAGGTCGGGCTCCTAGGCAGCAGGGGCATGGGGCTCCCCATACCACCTCTGCCCTGAGCACTGGCTCCATGCTCCCATTGGCCTGAAACCAGCCAATAGGAGCTGTGGAGGGCCAGTGCCTGCAGGTGAGAGCCATGTGTAGCTAGCTGCCTGCCCCTGCCTAGGAGCCGGGCAGGTTGCTGGCTGCTTCTGGGGCACAGCACAGTTTGTGGTGCCAAACGGGCAGGAAGTCAACCTTCGAATCCCTGCTCACCAGAAGCCACGGGAGGTAAGCCCGTGCCCCAGTCACCTGACCCAGCCCTGAACCCCCCCAACCCAAAGTCTCCTGCACCCGAAATCCCTCATTCCCAGCTCCATCTCATAGCCTGCTGCACCAGCCCTGACCTCTTCCTGCACCCCAACTCCCCGCTCCAGCCCAGAGACCTTCCTACACCGTGAACCCCTCAACCCAGCCTCACCCCACAGCCCTCACCCTGCACCCTAACCCTCTGTCCCAGCCCTATACCCCTTCCTGCCCTCCAAAGCCCTTATGCCCATCTCCACGGGGTCTAAGGCATCAACATTTTTTTTCTGGTGACCCAAGTGAAGACGTTTGAAAACCACTGCCCCCAAGTGCTCTCTGGTAGCACAGGAAGGGTGCAGAGTACTTAGCTCAGCGCCTTACTGAGTCGGGTGCTGTACAAACAGTCCCATGCCCCAAATGTAAATAGACAAGACAGCTAATGGGTGAAAGGAAGGCAAAATGACTGTCCCCACCTTACAGATGGCAAATGTAGGCACACGGAGATTCAGATCCTGACCCAACCTGCTGACATCAATTTGCTTTGAAGCAAGCTCTGTGTGACTTGCCCAGTGCCACACACGAAGTCTAGGGCAGCCGCAGGAAGTGAAATCCATGAGAGCACACTGCCTCTCTCTGATGCCTGTCCGAGCCAGGCTCTTGTGGATTTCACTATCCCACTGGCTCGCAAGGATGAAACAACAGATATGGGGAAACAGGTCTGATGAAAAGTGCATGTACTTAAGTGACGTGCCTGGCCAAGTTTGCAAAACAAAACCCATCTGATGGGGGCTACTTACCAGCCCTGACTATGGCCGACTAAAATATTTTCAGGCAAACAGATCAATGTTTAACCCAACATAAAAAAAGTATCTTTTAAAAAAGTTCCCCTATGAACTTTTTTGATTTTAAGACAATTTAGTGCTGGATGAAGAGCTCTACGCTATGTCTAGACTGCACTGCTAAATCGGAAATTTGGCATGTCTACATGGTGCCAAATTTTGGAAAAAAGTGCTCTTTCAAGACATCCCTTACTCCTTGTAGAACGAGGTTTACAGGGATGGCGTAAGAGTGCGTCCATTCTTCTGAAATGTTTTTTGAAAAAGCGGACGCGTTCCTTGGATCAGCATTGCTTTTTTGGGGAACCTCTGGTATCCCGAAAAATCAATGCAGTCTAGACGTAGCCCTAGTGACCAAATTCATCAGTTTAGCCACAGGAAGGACAGTCGTTATCAAAGGGAACCCCTATTGCCCTACCAACATGCCTTAGTCTTGTGGGCACCTTTAAAAGCCAGTGGAAATTGGTCGGCCAATTCACTTCCTAATATGTTTCCTGAGACTGTCAGAGTAACCAATCAACACTAAGCAGGATGGGTCCTGATATTCACCAGCAATTATTGATCAGTCCTCAGTTGTCATTCACTATCAACCAAGACTGGATTTGAACCCGGCACCTACTGGTGGGAAAACATTTGTGCCTATTACAAAGCCCTGAGCCACCTAATCCCTGACATGTAGCGTGAGCTGAACCAAATTAATTTAAACAGGTTAATGCAAACATTTTGCTTGCTATCAAATCCATTACTCCATCATAAAACGCTGCAAATATTTGTTAACAGCGAGAAAATCTGTTGACTTGTTTATCAACAGGGCAACAGGAAGGTATTTTTTCCTTTTTTAAATTTTTAATGAAGAAATTACACTTCTTATTCATCAGTCACTCTCTCTTGTGTTTTACAGGATACCGCTAGCTACAGCACCTACATTTATTTCAATCCAGCATGGAACAGGAGCACAACTTTGATGCGGGAGACCATACCAGTTTTCTACAAATATAAACAGCTGGGCCTGAATATTCTGGAACTGGCTAATGATCTGGGGGACTCCAGTTCTGGAAGATACAGTCAAGAGGGTTGATTTTTAGAAAGTGGTGAAAGTCAGTGTAAGCCAGGCCAACTCACCGTCAGATAAAGCCCCCACAGGGGCAGAATTTCAGTCCCTTTCTGCAGGGTTTTAATTATTTAATATTAACTCAGCTAACTAATATGGACTTCATAGCTCCTTCCTGAAACTCAGCACCTGCTGCTTGGCTAATCCCCATTATACCTACCTTCTGCAGGTATCTCTACCAGACTGTCCACCTGACTGAAACAGGGAATCCTTCATAGGTCCTTCCACAAACCCTCCATTTCCTTCCTCCAACGGAGCAGGCTCCCTTTTATAGGCAGCACTGCCTCAAAACTGTCACATGACCTTTGGTCACATGACTCACCAAATGGCCAGAGACCTGAAGCAGCGCACTGGGTCATGTAGGGTTGTGCACCCCAGACATGTCAGGCCCCTTTAGGATGCAGTCTTGCCAGCCTTGCCCATTGAAAACTCCTGAACCAAGCCTGAAAAAAAATCATTAAACTGGTTTAAAACTAAAGAGATTTTCTTAGAAATCAGATTTTTTTGGAGAAAGAATAATACATTTGGGATTTTTTTTTTTTTTGCCTTCTGATTTCTGAATCTTTAGGGTTGTTCACTTAGCTCATATTTCATTTCTTTTAATGAAAGCTGAGGTTTACCCCCAATCTTTAGACTCCAGAAACTGGGCCTTTAAGAAAAACACCAAAGATTTATATGATGTGAAAAAAAGCACAAGATTAGTTAACAATGAAGGGGGTTCAAGAGGGGAACCTAGAATTTTAGCTGCTTTGGAAAATGCCCACTCCTGGTGTGCAGATATCATGGTCATTTCAGCAAACATTTGCCTGAAATTTAACCAGCCTTGTAACAAAATCCACTTGCCCGATCTTTGGCACCACAACTGATCACAACAAAGAACAACTAACGGTATGGCAATTGCCCATCAAAAGAATTCCTTGCCTGGGCTGCATGGGTGATGGGGATTTTGTATGGTTGCTATATGCATAGGCGTCTTCTGCAAGTCATGAAAGTAATTAGCACATCCTATTAATTCAGGCACCTGTCAACTTCTGCTCCAACTTCAAACAATGGTACTGAGTTAACTGTGTGCAAAAACCAGACAGATATATGGAAAACTCCTGCTTTGTGTCCTACTTCTGCCATCAAACTTCCCGCTAGCCTCCAAACTGAAATTGGCTGTCTTTGCTAGACCCGCTCATTCGAACACTAGAAGATCGACAGTGGCAGATGTGATCTTCTCTGTAGCATAGACTACTTCTCTGTAGCCCTGTGTTAGCTTAAGTAGTAGAGGCTCGTGTTTTGGTGCTGAAGGACCTAAGCTCAGTAGGGGTATGTCTAAACTACATGACTCCGTCGACGGAGCCATGTAGATTTGTTTGTTTGGCAAAGGGAAATGAAGCCGCGATTTAAATAATCATGGCTTCATTTAAATTTACATGGCTGCCACGCTGAGCCGACAAACAGCTGATCAGCTGTTTGTCGGCTCAGCGCGCTAGTCTGGACACTCCCCTGTCGAAATGAAAGCCTTTTATCAACATCCCCCGTAAACCTCATCCTACGAGGCATAAGGGGGAGGTCGATAAAGGGCTTTCAGGTCGGCGCGGGAGCGTCCAGACTAGCGCGCTGAGCCGTCAAACAGCTGATCAGCTGTTTGTCGGCTCAGCGCGGCAGCCATGTAAATTTAAATGAAACCACAATTATTTAAATCGCGGCTTCATTTCCCTTTGCCGATCAGCCTAATCTACATGGCTCCATCGACGGAGGCATGTAGTCTAGACACACCCTAGCTGCCGACAGTTTGTGGTGGGATTTGCTATGGAAGCTTATGCATGGTCAAAATCAAAGGTGACAGAAGAGTCCATTCTTTGTGAATTATTCCCATCAGTTCCCCTCTCCCTCCCAGAAATCAGACAATACACTATCAGGGAAATCAGCTTGTGACACAGTGTGTTGTCAAGGTAGATCAGAAAGGCAAAAGCTCCTATCTGCCTACACAGGGGCGGCCCGAGGCAGGCTGCCGGCAGCTGGCGCCCCAGGCAGAATGCGCGATCGACGCCCCTACCTCCATAGCCCTCAATGGTGTGACGCCATCATTGGGCGCCCCGTTTAATGCGGTGCCCTAGGCAACGTCCGAGTCAGCCTATATGCACGGGCTGCCCCTGTACCCACAAGAGATGGAGCAGGATTTGTGGCCTGGAACCCGGGCGCTCCTGCATTCTGCCCTGACGGTTACGGGAAGCAGAACTTCTGGGGTCTAATCCTGGGCCTGCCACTGATCTGGAACTAATCTCTGTGCACCCCGGCTTCTGAAGTGTCAAATGCTGTTGGAGGGCAGTTGAGAGGATCCATCCGTGAATGTTTGCACAGCCCAGACTCTCTACTGCTCCCAGTCGCACCGAGCCAATAACGCTCCTGAAGTGCAAAGGACGTTCACACAATTAAAAAAAAAATCGTGCCCAGTAAAGTCCCGAGTCTGTTTGCTTGGTGATGATGCCCAAAGCAGTGAGAACACAGCTTGATTTCCAGAGCCCAGGCAGGTAGAAATCTCTTGTTTGGACTGGTAAACTGAGCAAATTTGACATGGAGGTCGCTGAGGGAGAACAACTACAACTACAGAGCCACAAGACGGAATTTTTACAGAGGCTCTTTTCCAACCGTAACTGCACTTCAAGCCTTCCCAGACCGGATCCAAAGGGTCCTGAGATCTGAAACCAAAGCTGCACTAGGTCGGTTAGGCCTCACCCCTGCCACAAGCACAGTTATCTGATTGCACAATCAGTGAGCGGCAATATTCTAGTGTCTGTGCAAGGGGGAAGGGACGGAGTGTGAACAAGAAAAGGTCAAAGACAGATTTCTCAGCTCCTACACACAACAAGGGGAGAGAAAAATGCTGACCCCAGAAACAGAACCCTTGCGTCGCTGAATAATGCTGGAGCGTAGGTTTGCCAGATGGTTTCAACAAAAATACCAGGCACGCTTGACATTACACCACAATCTACTTTACATCTTATTTAGAAAAGACCGGACATTTCTATTTTCTCCTTTCTATTTTCTCCATTTGTTTCCCGAACAGAAAGCTGAAATACTGGACTATCCAGTTCAAAACCGGACACCTGGCAACCCTACTGTAGTGACAGCTGAACCACCAGGAAATGCACAAGCTGCTCAGAGCAAACCAGTTCTCTGGCCGACCTGCAAAAGGGACAGCCATGAAGAGTTCTGTCGTCTTACGTGCAACGGGGAGAGGAACAATGGGTCTGAGCTAGCTAGTCCCCGAACAGATCTAATCTTGCTGATAGGGCTCTTCTCTCTAATGCATTGCACCTTGTGCGCACATGGAGTTAATTCTGTTAATGAGTTTCACGCCCCTGTTGAGGGCAGTGTTTGTTTAAAAGCACTCAGCTGTTTTCCTGTACAGTTTTTAACAGGTGCATGCAAACATGAGCTTTCCCACGCACGGGTCTCTGAGCGTGTATGTAGCTCATACTGCCTACCACGGGTTATCAATACTACAACAAGGTTCAGAAAGAGAACCAAATACATTCCTGGGACATAGGTCCATCGATAGCTATTAGCCAGGATGGGTAGGAATGGGGTCCCTAGTCTCTGTTTGTCAGAGGCTGGGAATGGGAGTCAAGGGAGGGATCACTTGATGGTTACCCGTTGGGTTCACTCCCGCTGTGGCTCCTGGAATTGGCCACCGTTGGCAGACAGGACACCGGGCTAGATGGATGTGTGGTCTGACCCAGGATGGCTAAGATAGAACCACTGACCCTCCATGTCAAACTTTACCCCTTGACCTAAAGGAGCTGCATTCCGCTACGCTAGCAGGCTCTGATGCAGTATTGCACCCATGCCCGACGTGTTACTTATATAAAGTCTCTGCACCAGTTTTCTCAGCGACGGATCGAAGGTAGAACTATTGACCTACCTCAGAGGGACGCTGTGAAGTTTTAGTAAATTAAGGACTGCCAAGTGCTTTGAGATACGAGGCGAGTGAATGTTTTTCCTGGCACTTTCCAATTTTTAAATGGATTCACTGTATAGGTGGGACCTCCCTGGCCCGGCACCCGCAGGACCATAGCGGTCCTGAACCAGGGACTTTGCCGGATCAGGGGAAGTCAATGCTCCCCTGCTTCTGGGCTGCTCTCTTTGGGGCTCTCACCCGCCTGTCCGCATGCTGCCGCCAGAGTTTCCTGGGGTTCTGGACAGCCTGGCCTCTGCCAGTCCCGCTGCCACTGTGGGCTCCCCTTGCCAAGCCACCCGGACGCCACCAGTCCCACTCTGACACAGCTGGCCCTGCTGCTGGCTCCCCAGGGCTCCCCAGGCACCGCTGGGCTCCGCTGCTGCTGGGGTTCTCTGGCCAGGGCTGCCCGGTCACCCCAGCCTGCTGCCACCAGGGGTTACCCAGGGTTCCCTGATCCGGGGCCACCCCGCCACCGCCAGGGCCAATTCTGCTCCCACTGTGGGGTTCCCTGGGTTTTCCCATCCCTGGGCCGCCCCACTGCAAGGTGCTGCTGCCACCAGGGGTTCCCTGGCTGGGACAGAGGCTACCCAGCCACCACCTGGTGCTGACCCAGCCAGGGGTCCCCAGCCCCATGTTCTCCTAGCTGGCTCTCACTCCTAGCCTCTGGGGCTCTTTGATCCAGCAACATCCCTGGCCCTGCCAGATCACAGTCCTGGGTCGGGAGGTTCCATCCGTAGCTGGTTTTTGCACTCCTTCATGAACTTCCTGGGAATAGTCTGGTAAGCGAGCTTGCTGGCAAGACTGTCCATGGGAACAGAGGCTTTTAAGCAGATACCAGAGAACATTTTGGGAAAGCGAATTTAAAGTTTGTCTTTGGGAGCATTCAGACCAGAAGTCTGAGTCTTAGTTACGTTGCTAACCCAATCAGGGACAGAACACCACCGTGCGGCTTGCGAGGCCATTCAAATAGCTCATGGTTTGCATCCTGAATAATCACAACAAATGGCTTCTGGCCAATCAACAGGCCACAAAGCATTCAGCCTAAAACCTTCAGTAATGAATAAATGTTATTAAAATCACCAATTGTTCATAAACCGTTTGGGAACAGAAAAAGGCAGAATTCGTGGACAAAATACCGTGTTAAAAATTATTCACCCTGCTCCGAATGGAACTATACATTCAACGTAGACAAAGGGTTATGCTTCAGATTTATGAGTCAGGTGATACTAATAATAGTAATTATAATCATGTCTTACATATTTACAGACAGCCATCTACCACATGATCCAAAGGCACTTTATAAACTGCAGCAACAGGTAAACAAGAATCAATTAAACCTTCACTGAAATAGGCAGCCACCCCAGGGTTAGCTGTAGAAGAGTAGAAAGTCATGGTACCCAACAGTTTCAGACAGGAAGTGAAGAGGACGGCATCAAGGGAGTCTAGGGACGTGGAATGCAATTACTCAACACAGAATTTGGCCCGAGCATGAAAACAAACATCCTTTCCTACTGCCATGAAAAGCGTATTGGGTTAACTGACGCCCACAAGCATGCAGGACCTCAGTTTGAGGTCTAATTCCTTGCCACCTGGTAGGGAATCGCCAAACCAACTTCCTCACTCCCCTGGGTTCCCCTTGCACATCATTGACCAAGCTTGGTGTGCGAGACCTCGACAAAGGCCTGGTTACAGTAGGTGAGACTATATCTACACTGGCGGCTTCTTGTGCAAGAACATCTTGCGCAAGGGTTCTTGTGCAAGAAGTCTTGTGCTAGAGAACATCCACACTGTCCATGTGCGAGCTGTGCTTTTGCACAAGAGCTTCCATGGCAGTGTGGATGCTCTCTTGCGTAAGGAAGCCCTGATGGCCATTTTAGCCACAGGGCTTTCTTGCGCAAGAA
The DNA here is from genome assembly GCF_052426305.1 of Pelodiscus sinensis. NCBI lineage: Eukaryota > Metazoa > Chordata > Testudines > Trionychidae > Pelodiscus > Pelodiscus sinensis. Next base: position 46,166,442 of record NC_143064.1, on the reverse strand, counting down.
AGCCCTGCCTGGAGTCCACACTGCCCTCTTGCGCAAGAGGGTTTACACCTGATAAAAAAAGAGCGTAACTCTAGTGCAAGGAGTCCTCTCTTACCACGTTGTACTGTCAATTTCCTTGTGCAAGAGGGGGCGGGCAGTGTGGACGCTCTGCAGATTCTTGCGTAAGAACGGCCGTACTGCAAGTGTAGACTTAGCCTGAGAGTGTAATAGTACATACATGTGTGACCTGAAAACAGCATTCTTCTTGCCGGGCGGGGAGGCAGAAGCCAGGAGTGTGAGACTTCGGGCAAGCCATCTGAAATCCCTTTTCTCTCTGTGCCCAGCTTCCCCGCTAAGAAATCGTATTTATCTCCTGTTAAAGGCTCCCCTTTCGGGCAAAGTGCCTACACTCCCTGTTTTAGCAGCCTCCTGCAACCCAGCTCTCCAGCCCTTTCTGAAGGCTAACCCTGCCTCACCCTGAGCCAACAGCTTCCTTTTAACTGGCTTGCTGGGCCCTGATTGGGTGTGTCCTTTGTGCCACTCTGCTTTCCTGGAGGACTTCTCTATGGTTTGCTGCACGGGGTGTGGCAAGGCCACAAGCCTCCATCAGGGGCCTTTGGGGCTCGGGACACCCCATCACAAATCCTAAGTGAACTCAGTGCATGAAGACCTACAACATGCTAGAGAAATCCCAAGCATTATCTCAAAATGACCACAGGGAGTGGTCTTAGCTCCCTTCACAATAATGTGTAACAACGTGCCTAGCTCTTATGCCGCAACGCCACTACAATGAAACATTTTCCAGCAGTCAAACACTGGACAGCGAGGGCTGTATTCCCTTCAGCCAACATGGTGGCTTCAGCCTTCCAGCACTGTCCCTTCAGGACCATGGACCACTGATGCTGTTTGAATACATCAGCCATCATTTCTTTTTCCAGTCTGGGTTTTCAAGTGTGGATGTTGCACAGTTTCTAAAGGGAATGGCTGAGGACTGAACGCCATTGAATTCCCACTCGTCGACTGAGGAGAAAGTACAAGCAGAGACTGTGGGGAGTTTGGGGCTATGAGGAGGGGCAGGCAAGAGGGAGGATGGGGGGCTGAGGGCAGGGGATGTTGGACACAGCGGCAGGTGAGAAGGAGAGGCAAGGAGGAGATAAATGAGGTGGAAGGGAATTGGGATCTGTAAGGAGGGGCAGAGGAGAGAGAAAACAGAAATGTGTGTGTGTGAGAGAGAGAGAGAGGAGAGAGGGGGCGTACTGGGAGTGGGTTAGCACAAATATGAAGTGGAATGAAGCGAGAAAATTTTGGATTTGTAATAAGACAGGGTCACGTGTGCATGTGTGTGAAGGTAACGTGGGTCTCCAACAAGAGGGGCGGGGACAAGTGTGTGGGCTTGAGGGAGAAAGGAGGTCTGTGAAGAGAGGGGAAAGGTCTGGTGTGTGTGTGTGTGTGTGTGTGTGTGTGTGTGTTAGAGGAGGGGAGGGATCTGTGAGGGGAGAGGACAGGTGTGTGTGTGTGTGTGTGTGTGTGTGTGTGTGTGTGTGGGTTTAGAGAGAGGGGACAAATGGGATCTGTGAGGGGAGAGGACAGGTGTGTGTGTGTGTGTGTGTGTGTGTGTGTTGGAGGGGGTGGAGGGATCCATGAGGGGAGAGGAGAAGTGTGTGTGTGTTAGAGGAGGGGAGGGATCTGTGAGGGGAGAGGACAGGTGTGTGTGTGTGTGTGTGTGTGTGTGTGTGTGTGTGTGTGTGTGTGTGTGCGCGCGTGTGCTGGAGGAGGGGAGGGATCCATGAGGGGAGAGGAGAGGACAGGTGTGTGTAAGTGTCTTCAGGAGGGCAGTTTACATCCACAAAGCGGTGCAGGTGACAGGCAGCATGGACGGGGCATTCCTAAGCCTTTGAAAGCCGGGACCCCGTACACAGTAACTCTGTCTCCCTGGGGAAATGTGAAGAGAGAAGGGAGCAGGCGAGGTTTCCAGGTCACCAGCTTTGTATTTGCTCCGTGAGGACCCCGGGCATTCTCTCTGCACCTGCTATTTCCACACCCAATACACTAACTTCCGGGGGCGGGGAGTTTTGTGTCTGGGGGGGCATGGAGAAAACCTTGCCTCCCCTAATGGATGCCGGGGACAGCTGCTCTCGGGAGGCCAGGCCATCGGCTTGCAACTCTTGTGGAGTTTTGGGCGGCTCTGCACCAACGGAGAGCAGCTGAGTCACTGCGCTTAACAGGGCTCCTTGAGCCGTTTCCTGCGTCTCCTCTGCCCGGGGCAGCGACTTCTCAGTGGGTTTGCTCCTGCTTTGGAGGATGCGTCCACACGGGAGCGGCTGAGAGCTCTAAGGCCCAGCGCTGGGCAGGGTGCTGCAGTGAACGCTTCCTGCCCTCCTTTCCTCCCGCCTCGTCACGCCAACAAGCCCCAGCCCAGCCTGGTGGATCCCACATAGGGAGGGTGGCCAACAGTCAGACCGCACAAACCCGAACACCACTGCCCCACCCCCTACCCCATCCCGCTCACTGCACCCCCCACCCTCACTCACTTTCACTAGGTTGGGGCAGGGGCTTGGGGTGCAGGAGCGGTGCAGGGTATGGGCTCTGGGAGGGTGTTTGGGTGCAGCAGGGTGTGGCAAGGGTGAGGGGTGCAGGCTCTGGGAGGAAGATTGGGTGCAGAAAGGGGCTCAAGGCAGGGGCAGGAGTGCAGGAGCGGGTGAGGGGCACGGGTTCTGGTGAGGCGGCACTTATCATGGGTGGCTCATTTTCAGTGGCACAACGGGGCTAAGGCAGGCTCCTGGAAGTAGTTGGCACATCCTTATGGACCCTGGGGAGGCAGGAAGCCTCCACGTGCTGCCTGTGCCCACAGGCACCGCCCCCGCAGCTCCCATTGACCATAGTTCCCACCAATGGGAGAGGCGGAGTCAGTGCTCAGGGCGGGGACAGCGTTAGGAGCCTCCTCCCACGCCGGGGGCTGCAGGAGTATTCCGACTGGTTCCGGAAGCAGTGTGGGGCCAGGGCAGGCAGGGAGCCTGCTGCTCCAGTGCTGGAAACCTGCCCTTCCCCCTCAGCTCGGCCAAAGCACCCTACACCCCTGCCCTCTCTACTACCCTGTTCTTGCTATTCCAGGACTGAGACCTCCCGACCGCTCAGATTGACTTCTCTGTCCACATAGCCAACCCCTTCCATTCCAGTACAGGGACACTCCTCCCCCCATTCTGACAAGGCCTCACAGGCTGATCTCCACAGCCCCCTTGCTGTTCTAGTCAGAGGCCATTTCCTGGTTCTATCACTGCCTCTTGGAGACCCTGCCCCATCCCGGCACCTCCCCCAGAGCCCACCCCTCCGCACGATGCCCCCCATGCGATCCCGGACAGCTCGGCCTCCGCCATCCAGCTCAGGCAACCTGTCACTCAGGCTAGTGTGACTGAGCACCTGTGCTCCGACGAGGCGATGCCACCGATGAGTCCTTCCCATTGCCTCCTTGCCTCCCCCCGCAACTCTGTCTGCCCAGCTAGCAACCCGTGGGCAGCATGGTCCGAGTCCGGCTGTCTGATTGGGGAAGGAGGGCTTGTCAGGATCCCCCTTCCCTGCCACTCCTGGTTCATCTGAACCGAGGCGCACATCACTCCTGCCATGGCACGGCCCCTGAGAGCCAACCTGCTCCATGGTCTAATGGGCTTCAAAGCCAGGGGCGGGGGGAGGAGGTGAGTGGCTGACGTTTCTCAGCCACTCGGCTCGGCCTGGAGCTAACGAGGCATCTCAAAATTAAAAAGTGAACTGCAATCCCCAGCAGGCCTGTCCTCCTTTTGGCATTAGTTGGAGTTCTCTTTCTCGCTCAGCGAGAGCCGGCGAGCAGCTTTCAGCTCCGTCGAGGCCCCATGTCTGGGCAGCGCACAGGGATCCCGGGAAGGGGAGCGCCTGTGACTTAGGAAAGGTGTTTGCACGGACAGGATTCCCCCCTCGCCGTGCACACAGTCACCCCCATGCTGCCCCTTCACCTCATCCCCACAGAGCAAAGCAGAGAAGATAGAAAATGGGATACAGGTCGCAGAGCGCGGGAGAATGGGGGAGGCAATTTGGGCTGGGTGGGAAGTGCAGGTGGAAGAGGAGGAATTGGGGTCTGGAACCTGGAGCAGGTGAGAGGGCAGAGGGAGTGAATAGCAGCTCTCCTGTCCCTGGGATGGACGGGACACAGATATGTTTGGGGTGGAGGAGCGGTCCTGAGCAATGGAAAGTGGCACATGAGAGAAAGGGAGGGAGCAGGGCTGGGGGTGCTCGGGCAGCTCCCGACTGCCAGTTCCAGGTGCAGCAATGACTCATGGGAGCATAGTGCTGGGGGGCACGCGCCCTCCGGCCCCCATGGCAAACTAACAACTCTAGAGTGTGGCTCGGCCGGCCACAAGCGCACTGCCAGGGAGTCCTGTGAGCTGTCTTTGGCCCGGCTCCTCAAAGGCTCAAGCTGCCTGAATAGCATTGGGGCTGCAGGCCTCTGTGCCTCCCTGGCCTGAGCTGTGAGGTGGGGTGTGGAATCAGCCCCGTGCCAGGAGACCCCTGCTGGCTGCTTGTGGGCCTGAGCTGGGAGGTACACATCCCTGGGGTGTGTAGGGGCCACAGAAGTACCTCCCAGCTCACACCCACAAGCAGCCTGCTCTCTTATCCAAGGTGCAATTCTCCAACTGCTTCCACGGATGGGATAAGGTGGAAACCACAGCCCCTGCAGGGCAGGGCCAGGAAGGAACTAGAAAACCCAGTCACCCGTATTCACCCCCTGGTGTGGTACCACCCGCCTCTGCAGACTTGCCCCCGGGACAGATTTGGCTCAAGGTCTCAGGGTCCCAGATAGCTCTGGGGCCTGGCGCTGGTCCAGGGAGATGTTTCCCTCCCCCTCACTAGGTTAACAATGACTGAGATGTGTCGCCCGCTCCTGTCTATGGGGGACCCCTCTGTGGTCCTGGGGCTCGGTCCAACTCCTACTCCTACCACCGGGTCTCTTATTTTAGGATCTGCCAGGGCAACAGACCCACACATCCAGAGAGGCTCAATGCCCGTGCAGCCTTAGAGCGCCAATGGCGCCGCCAGCTCAGACCACAAGCCACGGCGCCCTTCCAAAGGGGGGAAGAAAGGAGCAGAGCCGTGTGTAGTAAAGTCTGGAGAGCAACAGCTACACACCAGCGCGTGGGGGCGCCCTCTCTGCTTCTACTACGGAGATGTGGCCAGCGCTGGGCAAACGGGTGGAAAAAAATGGAGACGCTCCCGTAGGTTTTGAGGTCAGATGGTTTAAGGGTCTCACCACCAGCTCCAGAGCCAGCACGGGGGTGGCTGCAAGTCCTGCTTTGGCTAGGACCATCCCTTTTGTCCTGGGCGGCCTCAGGTTTTTGGCAAAACTGGGCGTTTGTCCCAGTTGGCCTTGCCAGTTGGCCATGTGCTGGCAAGAGCCAATGGGATGAATGCCAAGGGGGGCTGGCCCCTTGCAAGGCATGCAGGAATGTGCCGGGAAGAGGGGGACAAGCAGCAACGCCGACCCTATGTGGGTGGGCAGCAGACGGTGGCCTTGGACTGGTCCCGTGCGTGAGGGTAGGGAGAGGAAGGCCTCAGGCTAGCACAGGGAGCAGGATGGCCAATCATGCGGGGGGAGAGGGAGCCCTTGGGCCAGACCCATACAGGCAGGAGGCTGGGGGGGCACACGGGACCTCATGGGGGGTGGAAGGCCTCAGGACATCCCCCTGCAGTGTCCCATTTTCCCTTTGGGAATATATGGTCACCCAGCAGCAATTCCTGCAGCACTAACCAGTGTACCCCACAAGCCCCCTCCCAGCGTTCCTGTCGCCTTTGCACATGGCTCGACCACCGACTGTGTTTTACGGTAGCCCAATAATCCCACAGGCTTCCTAGGAGGCTGTCTTGCCTTTTTTTATGGCATCTCTGCAGCTCTTCTCTCATAAAATGTGACTGCACCAACTTCTGTGGCAGGGGACAGCCGGCTGACAGGGATGTTTTGTGGTTCCCTGGTGAGCCCTTTTCAGCAAGCCCTCCTGCAGTCGGGATCCAAAGAGGCTTCATCGCCTCCCTCTTGCCTGCCGCGTGCGGCTACCCGCCATGCCCCTGAAATTCCAGGCTGCCCCTCTTTGCCCCAGGGAGGAGTCATTTTACAGGGGAGAGTCTCTGCCCCACCACGATCCCGGCCAGTGGGGGCGTAGGAGCAGCTCTGAGTGAGGTGCAGGGAAGTCGGAGATGATTGAGAGAACGGCTGGTTTATGGAGCAGAGAGGAACTTGGCTATTTAAGGACTGGTCCAGAGCTCCTGCCACCGCGTGAATCTTCCTGCCAAGGGCTTCGGCTCAGGTCTCGCGCGAGAGACTTTCTCCCCCCATCAGGGGCACGTTGCCCTCTTGAAAGCAAGGACACAGAGCTGCTTCTCCGCTGTTGTCTCCGGAAGAGACGCTGGTTCCTCTGCAACCCTCGGGGCGGCTGAGATCAATTCCCACCTACCCGGGAAGGGAAAGCACCACCCCGCTCAGGCCAAAAATAACCCGAACAAGCTGAGTCCAAGAGAAAGTGACTCAACCGTCACGTCACCACAGAGCCGGCTTTTGGGTTTCCGGAGGCTAGTTCCCACTACTTCGCGGGCACCACTGAATACCCATTGACCAGGCTCCGTGGCCTTGTCACTATTTCCCCACGCACCCAAAAACGAAAAGGGGCCCCCTTTCTACCTTCCTCTGCTTCCGCGCCTGGGGGCTGGAAATCCCTGCCCATGGAGTCAGCAGACAGAGATCCTGGCCGACAAACCCACAGCCCGCCCAGCAGCTGGTCTGACCACAGCCTGCCCCAGCTCTGTACGAGGCGGTGAACGGGGCAGACGGAGGCAGCTAGTGCGCCAATGTCCCAGCGCTGCCGAAACGCCAGAGTCCCTGAGATACAGACTGGAGGGCTGTGGGGGGAACAGGGGTGGACGGGAAGCATGGGGCAGCCAGTGAGTGAGGTTAAACCCCGAGCAACACCGTTTATCCGACTGCGGGATGGCACGTTACAGGGTCCGCAGCCAGCGAACGACCCCGGAATGCCAAACAGCGTCACGCACCCACCGTAGAGACAGGGCGAGGGAGGGAGCGGAGGAGAGGGGCAGGGCCAGCAGGGATCTGAGAGGGGCTATGGGGAGGAGAGCAGAAGGAAGGCTCTACAGAGAACGACAGGCAGAGGGAGAAAACGGAGGGAGAGAGGGCAAAGGAATCAGAAGGAGGGTAAGGGGAGGAATGGGGGAGGAAAAGAGAGAGCGCACGGAGAGGGGGAAAGCTCACAGGTCGATGCATGTCGCGAGCAGCGGGACAGGTGGCACCCGCCTACGGGGCAGCGAGGCCTCTAGCGCCTCTGCTCCATTTCCTGGAATCGCAAACACCCCCAGCGCGCGGGACCCTGGCTCACCGTACCTCCGAAGTCGGGCCTAAGGCGGACGTCATACCCCTTCAGCAGTTTGTCCACAATCTCTTTCACCACAGAAATGTTCCCGGTGGAGGGGCTGAAAGAGAAGCAGCAGAGGTTCTTGTCAGCGTCCTCACACGGCAGAGGCATGCGGCGGGCCTGGCGGAGGGCCGAGACCCTCCCTGGCGTACAGGCTGCATCCCGGTGCGCATGCGCAGGCCCACACATGCTCCCTGCCTCACACATGAGCTCTTCCTCTCGCAAACACCCCCTCCCCGTCTCTCTGGCATCACAGTCCTCCTCTCTCACACCCCCGCACAACGATCCTGGCCCTCTTCCACGCTGCACATGCCCTGGCGAAAACAAGCTTTTTGGGACACCCATGCAGTTTAAAAAGTCTGTCAACCAGTCCCTAGAGGGGTGGTCCCCTGGGGCACTTACACGTGTCCTGTAGAAACTCATACTCAATCTCTCACTGCGCACACACACTCTCTTCCCCCACTTGCTGTCCCTGTCACATACACCCGCACAACACTGTGCACACAGCCTCCATCTCTGTCACACTCTGCAGCCTTTCAACTTTCTTCCCACAGCCTTGTGTTCTCTCCTACTGCACACACACACACACACACACACACACACACACACACACACACGACATAACTCTGTGTCTTCTACCATGCACACACACAGGGCTTCCACACTTCATTTACACACACTCGCTGTATCTCTGACACACACACTAAATTACACACAAATTTGCCCTGTTACATACCTCTAGATGCCACCTCCCTCTCACACTTTCATGCACACTTCATCTGTAACACACTAGGCATTTTCTCTCTCTCACACACACACACACACATTACATAGACACCCAGTTTCATCACACATAATACACACTGAACTCCCCAGGATATTTACTCCCAACCCAAATATTCGCCTATCCAATCTCCCCTTTGCATTTTGTACACCCAGGCATTCTCTCAGGTTAGCCATGCACCAAAGGACCCTCGCTCTCCTACACACATGCACCTAGACATTATAGTGATGATCTTTGGCCTCTGAAAATAAATATGTTATCACTGTATCACAGCAGCTTGTAATATGGTCTTAGCAACAGAGAGGCAAGAAGAGTCCATCTTTGGCTCAGTGTGCCTAGATCATGGTATTTTCCCTCCCAAGCCCCATGTACTCCTTCCCTTGCTACTGGCCTTCCAATTCCTTCCAGCCATGTGAACGAGAGAGCTGACCTGCATCAAAGAGCCCTAGACACAAGGGAAGTGATAGTGGAATGATAGGCAGCAAGAAGCTACACTGAACCTCCAAAACACACGAGTGCAGGTGTTTCCACTTGGGTGGTCCCCCAACCCAACCTTCGGCCCAGCTCTGTTTTCTATGGCGCTTGGGTGCACATATCATCAAACAGCAGTCTTTTCCCTCATCGGTTGAACGCCAAATCCATGAAAAAGACACTTCTTCCAGACCATCCTTCCTTCGACAACAAATTAGTCTAGGACATAAAGTGGCAACACAATATACTACCCCTTCCACCAACCTGGGTGTCTCCCTGGAGCTGGAGATTGTGGGCACAGGCCCTTGTACACGTGTGGCGGTGATTTATGTGTATGGACCTCCATGGTGTGCATGAGTCTATGTGTGAGCTGAGTACGTGCAGAGACCTGTATTCACACGAGTATGGATTGGCATGTGGATGGCTGTGCAAAAACAGAGCTCTCTCTTTCTCTGTGTGTGCTGTACATCTGGGCACACAGATATGTGCATGTGTGTGTATTAAAGATCTATCTGTAAAGGGGCATGAATATGTGGGTACAGGTGCATGAGTATGAGGTAGGAACGTGGGTAAATTGATCGGTCCGGGCAGGTGGTTTTGATCTGGATGCATGAGCCTGTGTGTGCTTGGATACACCTTCAATCAGAATGTGTACATGTGAACGTAAACCAACAGTTTTATCTTGGCACAGTCTAGGAACACAGAAAAACTGTTCAGTGAATATGCTGAAGGACATGTGTATACACGCTGGGTTTCTTATACATGTGCCCTTTTAATTTATTTAAGTATGTCTTTACACAAGTCCACAGGAAAATGGGGGAGGGGCGTACCAATGAATGTGTACACTTGTCTCTGTGCATACACAGGGTAAATATATTTGTGTAGATAAGCATGTACTGGACTTATGGATATCTGCACACATATTTGCATGGGTATATATTTTGGGAAATTGTATAGGTATATACATGTGCACACTCCAGATACATGTGCATTTAGTTGTACACATGTGAGTGCATGTGTACAACCAGGTTTTCATATATGCGTACAACAACCCAAATGCTTCGTGCTTCACCCTCAATGGAATTTACAAACTTGCATTCATCCCCCGCAACAAGTCAGAAATGATCCTTACCTCCATGTTACAGACAGGGAAATAGGCCGGGAGGGAGTACGCGTTGTTTCCAAAAAAAGTCACACAAGAAGTCTAGAACCGTGGTGTCCCAGTCTTCCCCACAAACTACAAATATCTGCCCCCAAAGTCAATGGGAGCTTGTGTGTGCTAGGAAAGAAAAAGATCGGGACAAGGTCTTCTGTCTCTTCAGTTGTGTGCCTGTCCTGTAAGGCCATCTCCCTTCCTCTGAACAAACGATCTGTGTAGATGCACAGGTGTGGGCATGTGGCTGTACCTTAGCGCCAAAACTGTATGAACGTAGGATACAGTCCATGTGTCAATTGTACATGTATCTCTTTCAATATTGTACACTTGAGACTGAGTGGGTGTGGACGTGCACTGTACACGTATGCGCGCATCCAAAGGTATCAATCCTGTATGTGCGTGTAAGATGCTTAGTGAACATGGGTGCGAGCGTACATGCCGTGTATACATCATGCATGTGTGAAGGGTGTGTGTTTACAGTATGCCAACTGAAGTCTATGCATCTGCACGTGCCTGGCCATATATGAGAGGGCAGAATCCACATGTGCCTATACAATGGCAGGAATCTGTGTATATTTCTCAGTGTACAGTGTATGTGTCATGCATTAAGCAGTAGGAGTCAAGGGATGTGTGTGGGCATGAATCTGCACATGTGCCTGTGTGCACGCACCTGTGTCTTTGTGTTAACAGGGAACATGGATTATAGATCTAGATTTGTGCCTGGCCTCAAATGTGTCTTAGTGCAATATTATATAGGCAAGGGTATGTGAATACAGAGCCAGTATGTAATAACCCTGTCTATTAATGAACTGTGTAAATGTGTATACACGGTATGTGTGTGTGCAGTGGATAAATATTAGTGTAGAAATGCACTCCACCTACATTGTCCACTATGGATGTGTGTACATGTGTGAATGCATGGACCTTGTGTCCATATATATATATAGTCATATCTCTGCTTGTGTATATGCGATATATTACTAAGCAGGAAACTGTGGACGCATGCATTGCGCGTCTAGTATCCTGCCCACAGTATGCGATATGATACACTGTATGACTGTACACTTTATATAGTAATGCATACATAGATGTGTGTGTATGCATGGCACATATAGCCATATGGTCATATTTACATGTGTGCATGCAATGAATAAATATTGCATGACGGCTGGCTGCATTGCATCTGTAACGCACAGTGGGTGTGAGTACACACATGCCTAGGACATGTGTGAGTGTGGATGCGTGTGCAGGCTGTGTCTACAGCCTCATGCATGGCTAAGGCAGGCAGTGTGGGGTTTTCGAGGTAGCCCTTTGCTACAGTTCAGGGTTTGCATTCAGTTCCATCCCTGCTTGCTGGGCACCATGTTTCCCAGTACAAGGCTTCATTTTGTCAGTTTCTCTTACAGTCGGTGACTGGGATGCAAACGAGCTGGATGGTGAGCTCCCGGCTGCAGAGATCTTGCCTATGCCTGAGCACCCTTCCTCTCCCTAATATGCAATTGACTAGGAAATAAACAGCAGGCACCAGGAAAGCCATTTGGAGAAGAGACCCCCACCAACAAAACTCCCCCCCCAGCCCACTCCTATAAGCCCACCCCCCATCTGTCCCTGCACCCTGGAAATCAAATCCTTACCTTTGCGCACAGCAGGCAAGACAAAGCGCCGCGAAAGCAGAGACAATTGCACTCAATCTGTCTGCCTGAAACCTCCACATCTCCACAAGCACGATGGAGGGAAAAAAATACGTTGGGAGGGGAGGGAAAGATCTTCTGAAATCCCCCTCCAAAAAAAAGAAAAAAAAAGGAAAAAAAGACAACAAATAATTTCCTTTATTTTTTTTTTAAAAAAAATCACAAGACAGTAAAAAAAAAACGGGGGAAATATGTATCCCCCCCTCCCTTCAGTGCCAGTCAAAGAATTCGCCTCCTCTTCCTTTCAGCATCCTCTCGACAAGAGACATCCTCTGGCAATGGACAAAATCCCAAGAGAGAGAAAAATGAAATGTCCCCAAAATGGACTCAGCAAAATGTGGAAGCGAATCTCACAGGTAGAAAAAAGAACCCGGTCTCCCCTGAATGCTCCACTTGGATTATTTTCCCCCCTGCTATTTTGCCATCCAGTTCTGCAGATGTTGCATGGATCCTGTTATCCACCTTCACAGAAGAGGAGGAGGAGGAGGAGAAAGATTGTGTGTGGATGTGTGTGTGTGAGTGAGTGAGTGTGAGAGTGTGTGGAGGGGGGCAGGGTGACAGTTATCTGGCAGTGCAATTTTAGTCTAGATTTCACCTACCCTTTACTCTTCTGTTTCCCCTCCTCCCTCTGGGTTTTGTTTGGGGGGGGGACATGCAACCCCAGGGTGCCTTTGGATTTGAGTTTACTTGCCCCCTGATGCTGTTGACTTGGATGGATAGTGTGAAAGGGTTAAAAAAAAACCCCCACAAAACAGAAGGAAAAATCCCGGGGAAGCAAGAAGAACTGCTCTCAAAAGCAGAGATGCATGGCTTCTGTATGCTGTTGCTGCAGCTCCTGTAGAGTTTTGCTGCTCATTGCAAAGTCACAAGAGGGGAGGAGAGAGAGACTTTTGTAGATTGGGGAAGGGAAAAAAAAAATCTATGGGCAAATTAGGATCCTGACGTCATGGCTGACAACATTAACCCCTGCTGGCTTGGAGAAGGGATTTTATCAAGGCTGGGTGGGGGGAGAAGAAATGAGGCTTTGAGGGGAGAGGATGAGTCTGGAGAAGAGACCGATTGGTCCTGGAGCAGAACACTGTTGCGGCCATTTGAAACGGCTTGACAAGATAGATGCGAGATCCTGGAGGAGAAGGCGAAGTGCATGAGTGTGTCTCTAACCCATGGGACGAGGGGGCCTAACAGCATTCCCAGGACGCCTTTCGGGGCAATTCCTACAGGCTCCTGGTGGATGAGAGAGAAATTCTGGGCAAGAGGGTGAGCCAGCGAAAGGATCTTGCTTTGCTTTTGGAATTTAGACCGGACCAGAGCTATTGGCCCAACAAAGCACAAGTTTGGGGGGGTTGAAAATCTGGAAGCGTCAGCTTCTTACACTGGGGGTTTGCCCACAAAGCAAACAGTCATTCTCATGATGCATTCCTGGTCAGCTCTGGGTCTTTTTCTGATCAAACCCAGTCAAGTAAGGCAATAACCCAGCCCCGCTGGCTAAAACATGCAGCATAGGTTTTCCGGGAGGACTGTTTCCTGGGAACAGGGCGTGGATTCTGTAGGAGGAAGTCCCAGGCTGGGTCAGACAACGGGCTCAGCCCTGCATCTCTCACCACGGCCAGTGAACAACACAATGATACAGGAGGTGTCTTCCTAACCTCACGTGGAAGCTAGTTTAGGCCCTGAAGGTTTCTACTCCGTCCAAGCTCACAGTGGCCAAACGGGCAGAGCATTGGTCCCAGTGGCTGAACTCACCCAGCACCCAGTGCTCCTCAAGCGTCGGTCCAGGGGACAGGCACCCAGGGGAGCTGAGCACCGACCGTGCCTTTTCTTTCCCCGGTGAGAACGTTGCTCCCTGCTCTGCTGTCGCTGGAAAGAGCCGCCCTCATTTCCAGCCCGCAGGGCGGAGAATTCTCTGCCGCCCCCCGGCTCATAGTGGAGAAGTTGATCCTAGCTCTGGTTTTGCAAGGGACTGCGAGGTGGCATCCCCAGCCAGGGCTCTGGTTCAGGTCCAGCCTGGGTCATGCTGCTCCCTGACCTGTGTGAAACGAGCTAGCGATCTTTGTGTGCTCGGGCCGACGGCCACTCCCAAACCTGCAGCCAGAGGGAAGCTGGCAGGCTCAGGCCAGAACACACCGTGGCAATGGACGTTCCTACGCAGGCTGCTCTTCTGGGCTGGGGTGGAACCGGCTAAGGGGGCAGCGTGGAGAGAAAAGGGCAGGGCTACTCGCCAGACGCTGCTTGGTCTGCAGAGAAAGGTGAGGACCAGTTCAGAGCCTGCGTGCTAGGACCGGTAAGGGGCCTCGCACTGCAGCCTCTCAGGGTCTGGGCCAGGGTTTGCAGAGGGCCCTCTGCGGTGATTAAAGCGGACTGGAAGAGAATGGGGAGCCGTGGGGGGTGCTGTGCCCCACTGCTGGGGCAGCAGGGAGCATCCTCAGCCTGTGGGACGCTCACCACATGCCTGGTGCAGGGGCGGGGGGTCCTCCCTCCCGTAATATGCTGGGCCAATCTACAATGCCATGGATTCACCCAGCTCTCACAGACCAGCCGTTGCATCTCCTCCATGGATAATAATCGGTACACGGACAGTGCTGCGCAGATCGGCAGCACCCAGACCTCGCAGCCTGCTGAATAGGAGATGAACCCCAAAGTTACCCAGCCCGGTGTCTTCAACAGATGCCACCAGGGCAACACCCGTGTAGTTAGACTTGGCCTGAATCATTTTTTCATAACTTTGGCAGATAAAAATCGGTGTTAAGCATTTTTTTCCTATTTTTATATTGTCTCAGTTGCACAGAATTAAGCAACTTTAGCACTGGGGGTTTTTCAATTTTTGATGGGTTTAGATTTTCAAACTTGTGGGAAATTGCAGGGGATCAATCAACAATTACTTTGTGACAGCCGAGACAGAGATTCAAAAAGTGAAAGCTTTATAACCTTTATGTTAAAAGACGGTCAACATCACATGTCAAAATCGACACTGTAAATATCCTTAAACCAAACGCCAATCAAAAGCTCTCAAGCGGCACTTGACTTACGCTGCCTGTCTGCACATCTGATTATTATCAATGGAAATTTTTTTCGTTAGGTTGGGTGTCTTCGGTGAAATCGACATTTACTGATCAAAATGTAACCCTTCCACGCTCATCTGTATGAAAGGCGTGTGCTGTTCCATACCTCAGGAAGAACACTGGCTCGGCTTGTCTACTGCAGAAGGGTCACAGGAATTGGCGGAGCGGTTCAGAACTAGCATTCCCTTGTGTGGCCACACAGAAAAGATTTAGATGCCACCCAGCTGATTAGCAGAGTGCCCACTGCTGAGGTTTTTTGTTTCTACTGGTTGTGCCTTGGTGCACATATTCTGCACCTGGATGGAAAATATTAGAGGGAACGTTGATCAGAACCATGTTCTTCTACACATGGGGCGCCATTTCAGATTTTGATAGGGAAGGGGTGACTTGTGCATGCCACGATGCAGGGGACAGACTGAGGGCATGGGGGACAGAATGAGGACAGCAGCTTCAGCAATGTTACTGAGCATGCTCAGTACAAGTCAAGCAGTAAATCGGGAATTGACTCCATCCACTTTTCACCCCCCTCCCTCACGCACACACACATCACCTCTTTCCAGGGGCTTCTAAGGCAATTGAAATCTCTGGTTTTTTTGGCAGATAACTTAGCAATTATCTGACAGGAGCACTGTATCTAAGTCCTATATAAAAAAGAAAGAAAATTAAATAAATATTAGACCCACTCAGCTCTAATAACATCTTGTGGCAAGTTACTTAAGGAACCGTGGTTAGCCTTCTCATTTTAATATATATTCTTTCTTTATTACACGTTGTGCAAAGGGACAGACAGACAGACACTGTCAGGACTCCTGGGCTTTATCTTGGCTCCGGAAAGGGCGTGGGGGCTAGTGGGTTACATTGGGGGCAGGGGGCAGATACACTGGGGCTCTGTGTAAGGACATCAGAATGGCCATACTGGGTCAGACCAATTGTCCATCTAGCCCAGTATTACCAACAGCGGCCAACGTCAGGTACTTGAGAAGGCATCAACAGAAAAGGGAATCAAATGATCCATTCCCTTTCCGGCTTCTGGCAAAAGAGACTAGGGACACCATCCCTGCCAATCCTGGTGAGTAGCCATTGATGGATGCATCTTCCATGAACTTATTTCATTCTTCTTGGGATCCTGTTATAGTTTGGGCCTTTCTATCTTCCCCTGGCAAAGAGTTCCACAGGTTGACCATGAAGAAATTTCTTTTGTTTGTTTCACATCTGCTGCTTATACATTCCATTGGGTGACCTTCTTGTGTTAGGTTCATGAATAACTAAATAACATTTTTTATTACATTTTTCCATGCCCTTCATTATTGTCTAGACCTCTAACTTATCCTTCCCCCCTGTTTTTCGTCATTTCTTTTCCAAGCTGAAAAGACTCAAAAGTCTTATTCATTCATTTCCTAATAATTCCCAATATTATTAGCTTTTTAGATTGCCACTGCACATTGAGAAGATGTTTCCAGGGAACTAGCCCCAATGATTCCAAGATCTTTTGAGTAGAGACAGCTATTTTAGACTCCATCATTTCTGTACGGATAGCTGGGATTATATTTTTCCTATGTGCATAACTTGGCATTTATCCACCCTGAAGTCCATCTACCCTTGTGTTGCCCAGTCAGTTTTGGACTTAACTATCGGGAGTTATTTTGTATCATATGCAGATTTTGCTAACTCACTGTTCACCCCTCTTTTGAGATCATTTATGAATAAATTGAACAGCACTGGTTCAAATGCAGACCCTTGGAGCTCACCGCTATTTATTCAGATTCTTTTCCCCCTATCTTTTAAGTGGCAGAGTTTTCATGATGATCTAAGGATCCTTCAGTTGCTTGAATGACAAGCCTTTTGTTATTTTAATCATGCTCCCTCCCTCTGTGTATAAACAAACTCCCTTCCCCAAAGGCAAAGTTGGGAGCAGCACAAACTCTGTTGCAGTTAAGACCTGCCTCTGGAGCTAGGGCATGTGCTTTAAGCAGACCTCCGCTATGAAATCCAGGGGTTCAAACATCAGGGAGGGGAAAAGGGGGACACCCATATTCCTTGTGCTCAAAAACAGGGACCTCTCCAACTGGCATGAGTTTTTTCCATGTCCTAGGTGCAGATGGCGTGTACTCAGGGGCAGATATTTTCATTAACCCTTTTGTTGCCGCAACAGTAGCCTTGTGGCAGGGGCATTTCACAGTTGGGACACAATTGAGATTAGACTGTCACTGCCGAGGATCACAGCCCAGCAAGCTCACAGCCCGCCAGAAACCCCAGCATGCTGTGTGACAATGAATCACCCTCAGGGAGTGCGTGTCCTCCAAGGTTCTCGGTGCACTTCACAAAAAGTTTACACATGTGGAAACGGACACAGCAGCAGCCTGGTAAATAGGCAGGTCCCAGGCCTTTTATATCTTTCAGATCAAACCCAGCACATCCAAGCGTCAATAGATTCCAGACCAGAGCATGGGGTCACATGGCGCCTCCACAGAAGTCACATTGTGGCCTTGTCTACACTAACCCCCCACTGTCGATCTAATCCAGATCACTTCAGCTATATAAACAGAGTAGCTGAAGTTGATGTACTTACTGCAGCGTTTTATGTGAGGTAAAGTCGGCGCAGGCTGCTCTCCCCTTGACACCAGCTACTCTTCTCGTCCTGGTGGGGTACCGGTGTCGACGGGAGTGCTCGGAGATCAATTTATCGAGTCTTAGCAGACATGATAAATTGATGGCCGATGGATTGATCACTGCAGTGTCAGTCCAAGGCATAGTGGAGACAAGCTCTTAGTAAGCAAGGTGCTGTGTTCTGCATCAGGTTTCCTCCTCATTTCTGGGGGAGTGGAGGGAAGTTTGACCTGAGCATAGGCATCAAACCATAGAAATGTAGGGCTGGAAGAGACTTCAAGAGGTCATCTAATCCAGCCCCCTGTGCCAAGGCAGGACCAAGTATAACAAGGGATGGTCCCTGGCAGGTGTTGTCTATCCTGATTATTAAAAAAAAAAAAAAAAAAAAAAAAACAGTGACTAAGGCCAAGTTTACACTGACACTTCACAGCGCTGTAACTTTCTGGCTCAGAGGTGTGAAGAAAAAAAAACCCAACAACCCACACACACACACACCATCGGAGTGCAGCAAGTTACAGCGCGGTGCAGAGCTCATGTGAACCAGCCTACAGCCGTTCTCCCAGCATGGTTCTCCGCTCCCCACAAAGAGGTGGTTTATATAGAGCGCTGGGAGAACTCGTTCCCGGCTCTCGAGTGGTAGCCACATTCTCCATTCAACGTGCAACTGTGTTCAGCATAGACAAAGCCTCAGAGTGCACATCTTCCTTCGGTAGCCTTCAGGCTGAACTATCGTTATCATTAGAAAATGTTTCTTAATATAGGACCTATTCAGGTTAGGATCTCCCTTGCTGCAGATTAAGTTCATTACTTCTTTTCCTGCCTTCACCGGACATGGAGAACAATTGCTCCCAGTTCTCTTTATAACAGCCCTTATCATATTTGGAGACGGTCATCAGCTTCCTTCCCTCCCTCCCCCGCTCAGGCTTCTTGTCTCAAGACTGAACATGCACAGTTCTTCTAACTTTTTCTTTCATGGTCCTTTCAACCTTGATCGTTTGTGTTGGCCTTCTTTGGACGCGCGCCAATTTGCTCACATCTTTCATGAAGTGCACACCCCAGAACCAGACAGTACTCCCGGTGAGACCTGACCGGTGCTAAGCATTGCAGGATAATACCTACCTTGATATTCGCTTTTTTTTTTTGCAACTACATCACATTGTTGATGCCTATTCAATTTGTGGTGACCAATAACCTTCGGCAGCACTACTGCCTGGCCAGCTATTCTACCTTTTGTCACTCGGCCTTTGACTTTTCCCTCTTAAGTGAAGTAATTTGCACTTCTCTGGATTGAATTTCCCCTTGTTGATTTCAGAGCAGTTCTTTTTTGCTGGTAGCACAGTCCACCTCCAAAAGATACTCTTGCTAGCTTGATGCAAGGAGTGAACATAAGAACAGCCATACTGGGTCAGACCAAAGGTCCATCTAGCGCAGTAGCCTGTCTGCTGACAGTGGCCAGCACCAGATGCCCCAGAGGGGGTGGATCGAAGACAATGATCAAGCGATTTGTCTCCTGCCATCCTTCTCCAGCCTCTGACAAACAGAGACCAGGGACACCATTTCTATCCCCCGGCTAATAGCCTTTTATGGACTTGTTAGTCTTTAAAGTGCTACATTGTCCTGCATTTTATGGACCTAACCTCCATGAAATTATCTAGCTTCTCTTTAAACTCTGTTATAGTCCTAGCCTTCACAGCCTCCTCTGGCAAGGAGTTCCACAGGTTGACTATGTGCTGTGTGAAGAAGAACGTTCTTTTATTAGTTTTAAACCTGCTACCCATTAACTTCATTTGGTGTCCTCTAGTTCTTCTATTATGGGAAATAAATAACTTTTCTTTATTCGCCCTCTCTACACCCCTCATGATTTTATACACCTCTATCATATCCCCCCTTAGTCTCCTCTTTTCTAAACTGAAAAGTCCCAGTTGCTTTAACCTCTCTTCATATGGGAAGCGCTTTTCATTGTTGCTGCAAGATTATCTAACAGATGGATGCAACTTCCAAGTTATGAGCCGAGCGACAGAGTGGTCATACCTCCAGCCCTGCAAATCCACAGCTATCCCCGTTAGAGCTGCAGATGTGGGTGTGGATAGCCGTAGCTCATTTTTGAGGCTGGGGTGCAGATGTGGATACCAATTTCGTATCTAGAATCCTGCAGATCTGTGGACAACCACAAGCAGCCCCGTGCGCAGATGCATGTATTTGCAGATGCAGGCACCGATATCAATTTTGTATCAGCACAGGGTTCTAGTCATACCCACTAAAGTTACAGGACAGATATGATCCACACCAAATCCTCCAGGCCATGCCACCATGCTAGCAACACCACTTCCAACCAGTGTGCCTTCTAATTGTTTCTAACTCTGAGTGGAATACATTTTGTCGTGTGCACCAAGGCATGTGCAGATGTGCACCACCAGTAGAAACAGATGTTGCCAGCTATGGCACTGTGGACGCTCTGCTAATCAGCTGGACAGCACTTGAATCTCCCGTGAGCGGCCGCCCATGCACTCCGCTTACAGAGAACACTGCTTCCACTTCTGGATTAAGCCTCCTGCTGCAGTGCCTCATTGTTGTCCCAGACTCAGATATTCAACAGCACTGCTTGGTAGTTATGGGCACAGCCCAGCACTGTAGGACCTCCTTGGTGCCTGCCGTTTTACAGACACAAAGAGGGCTGGGCAGAGGAAATTCTCCAAGACAGAGGCGTTGCAGGAGGGAGACAGAGGTCAGTTGCAGGGACTGGTGTGAAAAGCTAAAGTAGCATTTTCCTGGAAGCTTTGCATGGACATCAAGGCAGCATAGAGAATTCTTGTAGACTATTTGGTTTGCTGATAACAATCCACCATGTGTTACATGTCCTCAAGAAGCAGACAGACACACCTAGGTAAAGGGTTCTGGGTAAGGTATTCACATAAGAAATGTCCCGCGTTAAGAAGTAATGTAATTGGAGCTATCACTAGAGGGCATCTGAAACACAACATCTGCTCTTTAGCGGAAAGGAGTTACCTTTAGCAGTGAAGCAGCAAGGAGTCCTGTGGCACCTTAGGGTGTGTCTAGACTACATGCCTCCGTCGACGGAGGCATGTAGATTAGACAGATCGGCAGAGGGAAATGAAGCCGTGATTAAAATAATCGCGGCTTCATTTAAATTTAAATGGCTGCCCCGCTCTGCCAATCAGCTGTTTGTCGGCAGATCGGGGCAGTCTGGACACCCCGCGTCGACAAAGAAGCCTTTCTTGATCGGCACAGGTATTCCTCGCCACTTTTGCAGATTCAGACTAACATGGCTACCCCTCTGATACTTTAGCAGTGAGTATCTCACATTAGTAAACAATCCACGGCTGTTTAACTTGCCAGCGTAATTACCATTCAAGGGCCACTTTCCTTTGAATGTTCATACTCAGGCTTAGTAAAAATCCCCCTCTCCGTCCTCCACTCATGTTGAGAAGAGGGCTGGCTAATTTTGTAGAGCTGAAATCTTCCAGGTGCAATTGTTTGCGCATCCATGAACAAGGACGAGTGTGAAGGAAGAGAGCCATCAGACATAAGATCCAATGTTACAGAAGCACTTACGTGCCACGGGGATGGGCAAAACAGGAAACGCCAAGAAAAGTGGGTTTGTTTTCATCTGGAAGATGGCAAATGGACTGGAATAAATGAGGGACTTTTCCTTTCCAGACCCTTTGCTCTCAGATCACCCGCTGTGCTGGTTTCCCCACAGGTCTAGTCACACTTGCTGCACCTTATACATTGGAAGATCCTTGCCATCAAAATCTGTAAAGCTACCCAAGCTCCAGAATCCGACCTTTGGGAGCTGTCAACAGAGAGCTTGGACTTTGACCCCTCTTTCTTTTTAAGCTAACAAGACAGTCAAGTGACAGAGCCACAGAGTTTATGCTCATAAGGGCCCATGAGGTCATCTAGCGCTCACCCATGATGGTTGCTTCCAGTAATGGTCCATTCAAGGCCATTCTTGATTTAGTCCAAAGTGGTTGTACAGGATCTGATCCAACAGGTGAATACAGCAGAACTATGCATTAAGAGTGATCAGTCTGACATCCTTGTACCAGGGACTGGTTAAAACAATAGCAAAGAACAGAATTATCAAACGCCTGGATGAACACATTAAGTTGAGGAGCCTATAACACAGCATGTTCGTGCCTCACCAATCGAACAGAATTCTTTGAGGCTGTCAGCGTGTATGTGGACAAGAGTGATCCAGTTGAGACCGTGTACTTGTGTAACGCCAATAGGCTGAACCAAACCTAGGTCCTAGGGCATGAGCTTCTACAGTTTCCAGAAAAACAGTGTTTTTTCCAAAAAAAACCTTCAAATACATCCACACTGCAATCGCATTTTTTTGAGAGAAAAAAATTGAAAGAACAGGGTTGTTTTTTTTTCCCAACATTGGTAAACTTCTTTCTACGAGGAAGAAGCATTTTTCTGAAAGAGCTCTTTCGGAAAAAGGCGTGTGGATGGAGAAGAGAGTTTTCGAAAGAAGAGGAAAGAGAAAAAAGCACAGGTGCCCTAGTGGCCACTCTGTCCATAGTAATCACAGCTTAAATGCAAGGTGTCCACACTGAATGGCTGCTAACTTTTGAAAAGTTAGATCGCTTTTTCAACGTGCTTTTGCTGTGTAGACGCTCTTTCGGAAGAAGTTTTTTCGGAGGATCTCTTCCAGAAAAGCTTCTTTTGAAAGAAGCCTGCAGTCTAGACATAGCCTTAGCTAAATTCATAGAACAAACTCATTCTCTCTTTGTAAGTGGTCCAAGTGCCACTCCAAGGGACAGTGCCCTACACCCAGTAAGTCTGTGGGCTACATTTGGACTTCCAGAATGCCTCTGGCAAGGTCCCTCACCAAAGGCTTTTAAGCCAAGTAAGCAGTCCTGGGATGAGAAGGAAGGTCTTCTCGTAGGCCAGTCACTGGTTAAAAGATAGGAAACAAAGGGTGGAAAGAAATGGTCCGTTTTCACACTGAAAGGAGATGTGTAGTGGCATCTCCCTGAGGTCTGTCTTGGGACCAGTGCTGTTCAATATATTCATAAAGGGGTGAACAGTGAGGTTGCAAAAGTTGCAAAGGCTGCAAAATAACTCCAGATAGCTAAATCCAAACCAGCCGTGAAAAATTACAAAGGGATCTCACAGAGCTGAGCAGCAAAATGGTAAATAAAATTCAATCCTGATAAACACAAAATAATACGTTAGAAAACATAATCCCAACTACACACATAAAACGGGGTCTAAGATAGCTACTTAAAAAAAGATCTCGGAGTCACCTTGTTCTCTTAATCTGGTCAATATGCAGTAGAAGTTAAAAAACAACAACAAAATGTTAGGAACCATTAGGAAAGGGATAGATAATAAGACAGAAAAATACCATAATGACACTATGTCAATCCATAGCATGCCCAGACTTGTAACACTACAGGCTCCTCTGGTCATCCCATCTCAATGAGGATATATTAAAATTGGGAAAGGTACAAGGAAGGGCAACAAATATGATGAGAGGTATCGAGTAGCTTCCATATGAGGCACGATTAAAAAGACCAGAACCGTTCACTTTAGAAGAAAGATGACTAATGGATGTACGAGAGAGGGCTGTAAAGTCACTCATGGTGCAGAGAACGTATTATTAACCCTTCGCATAACACAAGAACTAGGGGTCAGCTGATGTTTTAAACCTGCTGCCTATTATTTCAAACCTAAGGACATCCTTCTTCACACACAGTCAACCTGTGGAATCCATCACCAAGGGGATGTTGCGAAGGTCAAGAAGTAGAACTGGGTTAAGTAGGTAGGTAGATTCAAGGAGGTTGGGTCCATCAACGGCTATTAGTCAGGAGGGGTAGGGATGGTGTTCCTGGCCTCTGTTTGTCAGGGGCTGGGAATAGGCGACAGGGGATGGATCACTGGATGATTCCATGCTCTGTTTACTCCCTCTGGGGCCCCTGGCATTGGCCACTGTGGGAAGACAAGACAGTTGGCTAGCTGGACCTTTAGTCTGACCCAATACAGTCATTATTATGTCCTTATCCCATCAAGACAGCGTCTAGAGTAGGGGACCACAGTACCTCCTGGGAGCTCAATTGCTGACACTTCCCTTCGGCAGGTTCATCAAGCAGCCATGGTCGTGATCTTTTCGGAGAGGCAAGGACTTCCAGAGTACTATCTATAAGCAGCCCTTGTTCCTTCCCAGACGCCAGCCTGTCCATGCAGAGGGCTGCCCTAGTCTGACCGTTGCTCCTTCCCAGAGTGCTGGATTCACTCTGTTCAGGGAATTTAGTTCTTTGGGCACAGGTTTGTAACATTGCACTGAATAAAACCAGAGCTTCTTCAGCCCTGTCCATTTGCCTCACAGCCTCAAGCAATTTCCCACCACTGGCGTCTACGGATAACGTTAATGGAACACCCCAAAACTAAAACCTTTCCCTCTTATAACCCCCCCCCCCCTTGTAACTGCTGGGCAACAGCACAGGCCAGATCCCCACTGGGGTAGATTGGTGTAGCTCTGCTGACTTGAATGGAACAACATTGACTTACACCAGTAGAGGGTCTGGCCCCTCAACTGACTGAACTCCTGATCTGTGGCAACAGGCGGTTCAGGTGTGAACGTCACACAGCACATCACAGACCCTCGTTACTTTATTTCCTCTTCGCATGTGTACGAACGTGGTTTGCAATAGCAGCAATGCCCTTGGGGACTGGAATGTCTCATCACATTGTGACTGGCTGGGTTACAGGTCCAAGGAAAGGACAGGAGCCTTCATGGCCTCCAGACAGTTACTACGGGCATGGCTAAACTTTCGAAAGAGAGATGTAAATTAGACCAATCAAAATTGAAAATAAAGACGGGATTTGAATTTCCTGCGCTTCATTTGCATAATGACGGCCATGCGGTCTTTCGAAAAATAGGTATTTCGAAAGTGAAATCACCTTCTAGATGCGGTTCTTTCAGAACCTCCCCTCCCCTTTTTGGAAAGATCCTACACACCTCAAAAAATGATGTTTACAGGATCTTTCCAAAAAGGGGAGAAGGGGGGAGGCGGCAGAACTGCATCTAGATGGCGTTCTCACTTTTGAAATACCGGTTTTCAAAAGAACGTGTGGCCAACGTTATGCAAATGAAGCGTGGGAAATTCAAATCCCGGCTTCATTTGCAATTTCAATCTGTCTAGTTTACATCCCTCTTTCGAAAGAGGGATATAGTCTAGACAGAGCCTTAGTGATGGGAAATGCCTCCGGCTCCTTATTGCTTATGGTGTGGATTGGCCGTGACGTGCAGCATCTAATTCAGTCAGCCCGGTTGACCGGAATCTCCCCTCACACAGATCAGGGATATACCACCACTGTCATCAGTGGCTGCTCCCAAGGGAAGACAGTCAGCCTCAATCACAGTCAGATGTGCTGATATTCGTCACAACGATGTTTCCCTGCTAAAACTCGCCTCTCTTCCATCTTGCACACCATCCTCAGCAAAATGGCTACACAATTTCCAGAGCATCTTCTTTACTACTGGAGCCAGAAAGAGCTCAGCTTGACTCTCAGATCTCAGGAGAAATTTGCTGGGCCAAGGGGTTGGCTTTGCTTGTCAAGGGGGAGCATTTGCTCTGGGGAAGGAGGAATTTCCGAAGAACGTGGCTCCAAAGTCCCTCTCCAGTGTGGAGCTGTCCTTGGAGGAAATCTGCGAACCATGAGAGCAGGGCGATGGTTCCAGAAGGAAGCAGCATTCAGGGAAGCAGGAAACAGGAGCTGGTGAGTGAGGTCACTGACTTGGGGGAAGATTCTAGAGAGGAGCAATCCGTGAGTGAGGTTGCTGGGCCCGGAGGAAGGGGTGGGACAACAGCCTGTCCACCAGGGATGATGTCACAGAGATGTTGGAGGAAAACCTAGAAGAGTGGGGCAGTTGCAGCTAGGGTGGCCATCAAGGTACCTCAAGCATAGAGGACAGTTTTGCAATTAGTGCGTCAGGGCCCAAGGCAAAGGTTGTGGGGGGTTCAGGAATCAGGGCAGGGCGTAATGGGGGCAGTTGGGCATCAGGGCGGAGGGTGGAGGGGCCCAGGACTGGGGGGTGTAGGGTGAGTGTGGGGGGCAAGGGTGCCATTTTGAGAGGGTCAGGGAGGGGGCTGCAGGCACACAACTCAGGTCGCTGCTGCTCTTCTTCCTTTGCCACTCAGGGAGCGAGGGGAAAGTTCACAGCCGGCTGCATCACCCTCTGCCCTCCCCTGGGCAGCCGAGAGGGAGAGGAAAGCACAAGCCGAGCCCTGTCCCTTCACTCCCGGAAGAGAAAGACAACCCGATACACATGGTTGCAGCCCCCCAAAAGGGCACCAGGAGGAGTTAGGGGTTCCTCCTCCTTCCCAAATGGGAGCCACCGTTCAGATGCACTTGGATCCAACACGTGGGCATTTTCAATTCAGAGAAGCATTGTGGGATTTGAAAGGGAAAAGGTTGAATCTTAGTCTCTCCACTAGAGCCACTACCCCCCGTTTCCCACTGCAGTGTCATTCTCCGACTCCCAGGGAGTTTCTCCTCATTTCTGGCACTATCAGGAACTTGCCTACAGAGTCTGGATAGGTTTGGGTTCCCCTGCCTGAGTTTTGGAGCAGAAGAAAAACAAAATATTTGCTAAGTTAGTAAAAATGGATCCAAATAGAGGTTGAACCTCTCTGGTCCGTCAACCTTAGGGCCTGACCGGTTGTGAACGAGAGAATTTTCTGCACCACTGGAGGTCAATATTGTCTAGCAGCTTTACCAACACTTTCATGGCTTACTGCTAAACAGCACAGGACACTGAGAGCTAGGATTAGTGGCTATAAACAAACTTAATGGGACTGCGGGAAACTTGGCCACACCCATGAAAAGCGGACACTCGGCTAACTGATATCACGATGGAGCACAGACGTTTCTGCACCAGAGAGTTCTGGATTAGAGAGGTTCAACCTGTAACTCTGCTCTCTCTTTTCAGCTCAAGCTTTATCAGCAAAATGGCAAAACAGTTTCCCATTGCATTTCATCGCAATTACCTGAGCCAGCTTCGCCAATCCCAGAACGAGTGTTGGGTAAACACGATGCATTTGCTTGCACACCGAGCACATTTGCTCTGGAGAGGAAGGAAACAGGGAATCCCCGAGCGTCGCTCCTCCCACTGAGCTGAAGTTAAATCATAGAAATGCAGGGTTAGAAGGCACCTGGATAGGTTCTCGTTCAGGCCCCTGCACGGAGGAAAAGTTTACCTAGACCTTATCTGATACGTGTTTTGTCTAATCGGTTCTTAAAAATTAAAGGATTCTACATCCCCTCCTTTGAAGCCTCCTCCAGTACTTAACTATCCTGAGAGTCGGACAGTTTTTCCTACTATCTAATCTCCGCAAATGGAGATTAAGCTAATTGTTTCTTGTCCTATCTTCAGTAGACATGGAGAAAAATTGATCACCATCCTCTTTATAAGAGCCCTGAGCATAGCAGAAAATTGTTATCGTGTCTCCCCCTTCTTTGCTCAAGATTAAATGGCCCGGTTTTTTAAGCCCTTTTTTCACAGGTCAGATTTTCTAAACCTTGATCATTTGTGTTTCTCTCCTCTGGACTATCTCCAATGTATCCACATCCTCCCTGCTGTGTAGCATCCAGACCTGGACACAGAGCAGGCCTATCACCCCATGTGTCCGACGTATGACTCCCGTTAATACATCCCAGGATGAAATGAGACCTTTTCAGTTACATCACATTACTGTACCATTCACATTGAGAGCCATTACATAACCCCCAGCTCCTTTTCACCAGTATGACCACCTAAGCAGTCATTCTCTATTTCGCATTTGTGGGTTGTCCCTTCCTAAGTGTAGTCCTTTGCACTTTGAATTTCATCTTGATGGTTTCAGCATAATTCTCCAACATGTCAGGGTCGTTCTGAACTTTACACCTGCCTTGCGACGTGCTTGCAACCTCTCCCAGCTTGGAGTCATGCACAAAGTTTATAAACATACCCTGAGTGCCATCAGTTTATCAGAGAGCCATTGGTCATGGCCTTTTTGAACCTCTCTAATTCAGAATTCTCTCGTCCAGAAATATGCGTTGTCTGGAATGATTTTAGTCAGCTAGATGTCCACTTTTCCTGGGTGTGGCCAAGTTTCCCACGATCCCATAAGGTTTGTTCATTCACCAGGCCTGGCTCAGTGTTTTGTGCTGTAATTTATCTCTAATTTACCCACGAATGTCCTCTAGCAGCACAGTAAGCAGTGGAAGAGCTAGCTACATTTCTAAAGGGGTTTGAGCATCAGCCTGCTAAACCCAGGATTGTGAGTTCAATTCTTGCAGCAGCCCTTTAGGGATTTGGGGCAAAAATTTGTCAGGGATGGTACTTTGTCTTGCTGTGAAGGCAGGGGACTGGACTCAACGACCTTTCAAGGTCCCATCCAGTTCTAGAAGATAGGCAATCTCCATTCATTTAAAGTCCATTAATGGCTATTATCCAGGATGGGTAGGAATGGTGTCTCTAGCCTGTTTGTCAGAGGTGGAGATGGATGGCAGGAGAGAAATCGCTTGATCATTACCTGTTCGGTTCACTCCCTTTGGGACACCTGGCATTGGCCACTGTCGGCAGACAGGATACTGGGCTGGATGGAACTATGGTCTGACCCAGTCTGGCCGTTCTTCTGTTATGAAGTGTTGATAACGCTGCTAAACAATATTGACTTCCTGAAGTCCAGGAAATTCTCTCATTTGGAACCAGTCAGATCCCAAGAGTGCTGACTGAAGAAGTTCAACCTGAAGTAATTTCATCAAATCCACATTTCCCTAGTTTGCTTTTAGGACTATCATGTGGGACTAGGTCAAAAGCCTTGGTAAAATGAAAATGCATCACATCTACTCCTTCCTCCCTCGCATCCATTATGCCAGTAGCCCTCTCCAAGAGTGCAATTTTTGTTAGGATTTATTATTGGCAAATCTGTACTGGTTATTACTCTAGGTGCTTACAAACTAATTGCTTAATAATTTGTTCCAGTATCCTTCCAAGTACTGAAATTAGTCTCATTTGTCTATAAATCCCCATGTCCTCTTTGCTCCCCTTTAAAAAAGAAATAGATTTTTTTATTTGCCCTTCTCCAGTCCATTAGGACCTCCCTGGTCCTCCATGTGTTCTCAAAGCTAGTCACTGATGGTTCCTAGATTGCTTCAGCTCATTCTGTAAGTCCCTTGGGTGAATTTTTTCAGGCCCTGCAGTCTGATTAAATCTAATTTATCTAAAATCAGTGACAAAAAAAACCCTATGTTAATACCAAATGAAGGTTACTTGGTGGCATGTTCTGAAAAAAAAAATATCAAGAAATGCAGGGTGAAGGTTTCCCATATAGATTTAACTCTGCCTTCTTTCAACAATGCCCCCAGATGTGTCCTGTTATCACTTTACTCTGCCAATCCCTAAGTCGCTGAAATTTACAAGCTCTTCCCTTCCTTTTACCACACCTCCTTCCCCCTCACAAATTTCCATCCAGCAGCATTAAAGGAGAAACAGGGAAAGTTTGCCCTCACCCCATCTTCCCTCTGACCCCCTGGAGCTGGCGATACTCAATAGGAATAATTTTCATGGACAACCTTAACTGTGCATTTCCTGGCTTTCTGAAGTTTGCTCAACTCAAAGTTCTCCGATTCCATTCATTCTCTGGGTGCCCGAAACTCGTACATTACCTTGGGTAACAAACGGCCCACAGGGAGACATTCTGACCCCATTGCAGCCAGTTTGATCTCCAGTTCTGTGCAAACCACCACCACCACAAACCGCACACACAAAAACCTACCTAGAAACTTTCTGGACAATGGCTGGTTTTTTAGGGCTTATCTTTTTTTAGAGCTTATCATATGCTGGCTCATATGAATCATGAACCCCACTGTGCGCTCCCATAAAGATAGCACATTTCCTAGAAATTACACAGGAGGATGCAAATTTTAGAGCATTTAGGAGTCTTGTCCTTTAAGCAGGAAGGACAGGTGGAGACTGAGGGAAAGGGCTGCTCTCCGCACCCATCTGTGGCACAGGAGGCTCTGAATGGCTCATTCACCTCGGTGGGAAGTTCTCGGCTGAATGAGACTATCCCATGGAGAGGAAAGAAACCTGAAATAACAGCTCCAAAATATGCGGCCTGCTCGATTCATCTGAGTGGATGTTCCCATGAATCCCATCCCACTCTATGAAATGGGCCTTTCTGAGCTCTGCACCCAAACCAGCAGAACTGTGCCACATCCTGACTCACACAGGGGACAGGGAGGGGAGCCCGAGACCCTCCCAAAAGGGCCATCCCCCAAACCTGGCTCCTAGGAAAGGATCCAACCTCTATAGGCCTGGCATAAATATGGATGGAAATGGGAGAGGCTCATATATGTGGACTCAGATGCCCCAAGGGGGGCAAGAGCCACCCTAGATCTGGGCACATATGGTGAGAATATGGGGCTGACAGGTGTCTCTGGTCTTATTTTTTCCTCCAGTCCCTCTGACACTCAACTCCACATCTCCCCTTTGCATTGGCCTGCCTCTTGACTCCCACTAACCCCACATCTGACTGTCCCCACCCAAACCACCCATCCCCATAACCCCCCCTCACTGCTGCCCCAACTCCCTTTATCCTCTATCCCCCCATTTCTCCACTCAACTACCCCTCTCTTCCCAGGAACCACTGACAGGTCTAATCCCACCCCCAACTGCAAAGACTTGAATTACATCCCTCCCGACACCAAATTGCTCCTCCTGAATCCCAGACTGTACCAACCCCCAGTCACTCAGTCCAAAACCGGTGGCTTGTGATTAACTTCTCTTTACTTCTGTTAATTGAAGGGTGAGCTCAGAACCATCAATCTCAACCAGGTCTGTGATTTATGCTGTAATTAGCACCTTTCAGGTTAACAGTGCAAGGCAGCAGAGGAAAACGGGGTTTTGTGCAGACCGTGTAATTCAGAAACTCCTTGAGTTAGAGAATCCCAGATTTGGATCTCTAGCCCCACCTGGAACCTCCTTGCAGGAGGCATATTTCTAGGCAATCCAAGTAACAGTTCAGACTCAAAGCACTTAAGAAGAGTCAAACTTTAAAGTATATTCAGTGGTGGGAATGGAACCCCCTTAGCCAGGCACAAATGAAAAGGGACATTTTCTTCTGTACCAGAAGACGGATTCCGTTTTGACCTGCATCACAGCAGGACAGGGTACACCTCTGAAATCCAGGGCTCTCTGCTATTGCTGGACCAGAGTGCACCAGCTGACAGGTATGGGGGCCGGGCTGGCAGTGGGGAACTCAACTAGGGCTGGCGTGGAGGGGAGCACAGCCCTTGCTGTTACCCACAGAATACTCACTCTCTCTGGGCACCCACCCTTGCCCATTCCTAGGGCTCAGGTATAACCTTTCCAACACAGACCCCCACCCTGGCCCTTCTGCAGGCTCAGGAGTAACCTTGCATTTTGTGGGTCTTTTACCAGTGAAAGAGCCTCACACAGCAATATCCCAATTCATCTCTATTAACAACCATCCCAAGCAGGTGCACACGCCAGACACACTGCTCCCAATGAGACAGATGAACTCACCTTGAGTCAGGATCTGGTCCATCTGGGGGACTCCAGCTTAAGGTGGTGTCATTGGTGGAGTGCGGAGGTCTGGCAGTTCTAATCTTGGAGCTGTGTCCTGGAGTTGGTTCCCCAAAGAACTTCCTTTCGGACCCATTTATAACACGAAACCGGAGTCCTGCTTAGCTCGACCTTAACCAATTATTTTACTATAATTCTACTAACCAATCATAACCAACAGTAACAGAATTACCTAACCAATCAGACCTCACCACCTTAGTGGATTTACACCTAGCAAAATTAATTACACAGCAGACAGAAACAGTTACAAACCAGACAGATCACACAGACAAACAATAGGAAAGTGAGGACCGTAACCACAGAAGGAAGATTTCACAATCTCAACTATTGAGAAGCAGTTTCTTGCCAGATGAAATGCTGTGAAGCTAAGTTTCCTCTACCCATCCTGAGATTGGTTTCTTTATCAGGTGACAGTGGGAGCCGTTCGGACAGGATCTCCTTCTTACCAGCCTGGTGGGACACCGTCGCAATGCAATTTAGACGGCGTGTGAATTTGGGACGCCAAGCGTCACAGCTAATGGCTGCTACTCTTCAGTCTGGCTGCAGAGGAAGGGTTTAAGCTTTCCCTTTTGGCTACAGGGAGTGTTGCCAGGTGTCCAGTTTTGAACCGGACAGTCCCGTATTTGAGCTTTCTGTTCAGGAAATAAACGGAGACAATAGAAATGAGACAATAGAACTGTCCGGTCTTTTCTAAATCAGACGGAATGTCGATTGTGATGGAATGTCAAGTGTGGCCGGTATTTGTGTTGAAACCATCTGGCAACCTTAGTTAGGGTACGTCTAGACTACAGGCTTTTGTCGACAGAAGTTTTGTCGACCGATACTGTCGACAAAGAGCGTCTAGACTACATTCAGTTCTGTCGACAAAGCAAGTTGCTTTGTCAACATAAAAGTGTAGATGCAAAGGACAGTTTAGATGCAATAACACCTTCTGTCGACAGAACTCTATCTACAAAAGGCGTTATTCCTCATAAAATGAGGTTTACAGCCGTCGACAAAACGTCAACAGAACTCAGCAGTTATGTCGACAGAACACGGTGGTAGTGTAGACGCAGGTATATTTTGTCAACAAAAGTCCACTTTTGTCGACAAAACCCTGTAGTCTAGCCACACCCTTATAGACCTTCCAATATGGCTGCACAAAGCCCATATTGTAACAGCTGGGGCCAGCGGAGTGGGGAGTACAGGCCCCCCCCCCACAGGCTGGCGGCCATGACAGCAGCCTAGACCGGCTCCCCCAGCACAGTGGAGAGCACAGCCCTGGCCCCCGGCAGGAGTGCAGCCCCGGTAGGGCTGGGGGCAGGGCTGACAGCCATGAGGGGAGCCGTGACTCCCTTTGGTCTGGCAAACTCGGAGGTTCGAGACGGCTCAGGTTCTGAGGGTGCCAGACCAGGGAGGTCCCACCCATAATTCAATCTTTACCACAGAGCAAAAAACTCTAGAAACTTTTTGAAAAGTGGGCTTTTCGTGGGGCAGGGGGGTTAGATCTCCACAACAGCCAGCATGAGTGCCCCCACATTTGGCGAATAGCCCTCCCCGGAACATTCCCAAGGCACACGGCATTTCAAAACCCACCGAGTAAGCGTGTCGGCTTGAGAGTGTTTCGAAAGGCCAACCATCAAAGCAAGCTGTGGTGCCACTTTACCTACAGCGCGGCTATCGCCCCACTAACCCGGCCTTTTCTTACAGCCCCCGGTCAGATCCTTCGGCTCTCCCGCAGCCTGGCTGGCAGGCTCCTTCCTCCCCCCACTGCCTCAGGCTGGGCTGGCAGCCGTGGCAAGCTCACGGCCCTACCGCCTGGGTGGTTGGCTAGGAGGAACCAAAGCCCCGTACAGCGCTGGCCTGGGGATAAACCTAGAGTGTCACAAATCGGCGGGGATATGGCTAGGCTAGGCATGCCAGCTCCAGCCCCTACACCTGCCAGGTTAAAGGAAATACTGGGCTGAGGACGGGAACTCAAAGCACAGGATGGGCCCTGCTCACACTTCCCGAACCTTGGAAGAGGGAGGGACAAGGGAGTTCCCAGCACTGGCTGTAGCACATGGCTTCTAAAGGGATCAAAATCCAGCTCATCCCCCTTCGCCAGAAGGCTTCTCAACCGTGAAGCTGTGGGAATAACGGGGGTGGGGGAATCGGCTGGGTGACTCACCGGGGCTCCAAGCAAACTAACCGGCACAGAGAGGTACATTCCCGAGCAAATCCTGCCCATTCCCTGGATTCGCACCAGTGTGTTTCAGCAGAAATATTCCAAAGGTAGGCTGGTGTAAAGTGGCAGAATATGGCCTGTTGCAGTGGTTCCCAAATTTTCCAGCATCATGCCCCCTCTTTTTGATTTCTGAAAAACCCTCACAGCTCCGCCCCCCAGCAAAACTTGTTGAGCGAAAAAAAAAGGAATTGAGTGTGGCAGCAAAACTTGATGGAGGGGGCTGGGTTGCCTTGCGTCCCCCCCCCCTTCTGGAATTTCTTCATGCCCCCCTGGGGGGCACACCCCCAGTTTGGGAACCCATGGCCATTGGGTTTATACCACTTGGCTGTTGGACGAGGGTGCGCATTATAATCCAGCTGCTTTGTAACACATCAGAGCAGGAATACACCTGGCAGATCCTGGTGCTTCAGGATTCCCCTAAGCAGAATACCGGCAGACAGGGGGACAGACTAACTTGTCGCGATCCTGGGTAAGTTGGGAGGGCCTCAGGCAGCAGAGGCAGGGCTGGGGCAATCAGCCCTTAGCACTGCCCAGAGCAATCCAGCCCCCATCTCTGAGCAGCCCCCCCCAGCCCTCAGCACTGCCCAGAGCACACCGTGCTCCCCACCCGTCCCAGCCCTCAGCACTGCCTGGAGTGCACGGCAGTGATTTCAGAGGGAGATCACAGGCCCTTTTGCTTCCTCCCTGCACACCCATCAGTGGGTCCCTCAGCAGGCATGAGGCTTGGGGCCAGTTCAAAGGCTCTCTTACACCCTGTCATGGTGTATGTACACCCTGTCTCTTGGGCTGTGTCTAGACTACATGGCTCCATCGATGGAGCCATGTAGATTAGACAGATAGGCAAAGGCAAATAAAGCCGCGATTTAAATGATCACGGCTTCATTTAAATTTACATGGCTGCCGTGCTGAGCCGACAAACAGCTGATCAGCTGTTTGTCGGCTCAGCGCGCTAGTCTGGACGCTCCCCTGCCGACATCAAAGCCCTTTATCGGCAGCCCCGGCAAACCTCATCCCACGAGGAATAACAGGGCTGCCGACAAAGGGTTTTGATGTCGGCAGGGGAGCGTCCAGACTAGCGCGCTGAGCCGACAAACAGCTGATCAGCTGTTTGTCGGCTCAGCACGGCAGCCATGTAAATTTAAATGAAGCCACAATCATTTAAATCGCGGCTTCATTTGCCTTTGCCAAAAAACAAATCTACATGGCTCCATTGACAGAGCCATGTAGTTTAGACGTACCCTTGGGGTTCAGGTTCCAAAGGGTGTAGACACCACCTGTTTGGCTGCCAGGCCAGCAGCCTGTCACCTTGAGGCATTTAGGCCTATTGGCATGGCCCCTTTGCTCACTGGCAACACAGGACCAGGGCTAGAATCTGTAACCACAGCCCTCAGTCCAGGGCAGCACAGATTAATGGTTAGAGTCCTTAGCAATAGCCCTCAATTCAGGGCAATGCAGCCTAATAGCTAGTCACAGGTCTGGGGCAGCAGCCCCAGTAAGGGGGTCCAGGCCCTGCACCAGGGCCTTGTGAGTGGCAGAGTTCTCCACCACTCACTCAGCAGGGAATCCAAGCACAGCTCACCATACTCACTAGGGCAGGAGACACCACTCAGGCACCCTCCCTGGGTCACCGCCTACCAGGTCCAGCATCAGGATGCTCCACATGGTCTCTAGGTCCTCCGGTTCCACTGCACCAGCCTCTCTCTGGGGCTCCTCCGGCACTGGCAGCTCAGTGCAGTCTCCCAGGACTCTGGAGCTCCAGCAGCAGGTCCTTCTCCTCCAGTGTCCAGCACAGACTGAGCTGAGCTGCTCCCTTTTATACTGCTCCAGCACTTGGAGCATGCCCAGTGTGGCTGGGGAGGCGGGACTTCCTCTGCACACAGGGTTTTAACCCCTCCTATTTCACCCTCCCCTTGGGCTTGCAGTATAGAGGGGGAGACCAGGGCCACATCTGATGGGCCTTTATGCCCTGGCTATCCCTGTCCAGTGGAATGCGTCCTGGAGATGGGGGGCAGAGAAGTGTAAATCAGACACCATTAGAACTCGGGGTCCAGAGACATAAAAGTGGCTTATATCTGCCTTGGCTTTCCCCACAGCAGCACCGGGCCTGACGCAGCTCAGCCCGACCCTAAAATAAAGCATCAAGCCCTTTCTGTTTTCACTCTCGCCCCTGCTCCTGTATTTTCCAGTGGCCAGTTGAAACAGCCCATGGTGGGGACTGTTATGGGACCGGTTGTGCTCTGCAGGGGTTTGGGTGAGGCAGTGCTGGCCAGTCGGAGCTCTGCCTTGCAATAAAGCAGAGCATCTTAGGGCAGTGAGGTCCATACCCACTGGGGTGCCTGATATGCAGACTACTCGAGGGAGCCCCACATCCGAAGATCCCCATTGCTCAGTGGTTAGAGCACACGGCTGAGAGGAGGGAGGGTTGGAACAGGAGTCTGTCTCCCTCTCAGGCAGAGGGCGGAATGGAATCCTGGTCTCCCCCCTCAATACTCTAAACACTGGGCTAAAATATATGGGGGAGGGGTCAAGCCATGAGCACCCCCACCTCCCCAAGCTGTTTTGCCTGGCCTGAGCCTGGTGCTCGGCTCATTCTCCCAAGAAATGACTTAGAGATGCCACCTGCCTGGTGGCAGGGGAAGGGGAGGCAGCTGTGGGGAGCCACTGGAGACAGGCACTTCCTGCAGCCCCGACAGCAATGCCATCTCTGGGAGACAGGCAGGGTGCAGCCCCTGACCCTCGTCGGCAGCACCCCCTCAGCAGCTCCCTGCCTAGTGGAGCATTCTGAGGTGCCTCTCTCCACCCAGGCGTGGTGAAGGGACCCGAGACGCCGAACCGCGGCGCTGTGCGGAGTGAGCGATCCCGGACTATGCTCCGTCAAGCCTCCGGGCCTACCCGCTCGATCTCTGGCTGCTAGGAGCAAGGCCTAGATGACAGCGGATGGACCACTTGATGAAATGCCCTTTCAGTCCTTTCCCTCAGACACATCTGGCATGAGCCACGCTTGGAAGACTGGATACTGGGCCAGATGGATTATTGGTGGGCCTGTCTGGCTGCTCTCTGAGCAGATACAAGGCAATCGGAGAATGGAAACACTCTCTAGTGACAAGGCTGAGGTGGAATAGAGTCACCTTCCTGGCAAACCCCGGGAGAGTTTACTAGAGGAGCAGATCCTTCTACATTTTATGAAACCCCTTATCAAAATGAGCTATCGCCTTCCACGGCGTCTCCTCCTCGACTGCAATCCGCAGGTTTTCAGAGCCAGTTCTGTAGGATCCCAGTAGAGCGGTCACATTCCTTAGCTCTATATCGGACTTTTTAAAGTCTTTTGGGGCGGGAGCTGGACAGGGCTGGGGTATCCTTTATCCATATGCCAGCTGGGGGGGGGGGGGTAGTTACAGAAGTGAGTCATGGAAGGGCAGTTCTTTATGTGGTACTGAGGTTTGCGTGTTACGAAGTACGGGGTAGAGTGCTAGAGTCGAGGATGTGGGGCTGGAAGGGGCGGGAATAAGAGAGCTGTGAGGATGGATGGGTAGAGAGATGATTGGATGCATGGGTGATGAAGCGGGATGGGAGCCGCTTGTTATCAGTGTCTGAGACAGTGACCATCCCGCTCCAGACGATGGGTAACCCCCTTCAGCTGGAGCTCCTTGTCTCCTGCAGCCCAGGAAGTCCTCACATTCCCAAGTGCCACGTGGACAACAGGAATGTGTGGCCAGGTGTCGGTGGCCACGGGGGCTGTTTTGCAGGGATTCTGCTCCCTCCAGTCTTCGGGCCTGAGGCCAGGTGCACAGGAGAGCTCTGTAGCACGGACCTGCCATGTCCTGGCTGGAGGAGAAGGCCTCGGAGCATCCTCTCTGCAGGAGATGCAGGGGACTATACCATAGTTGATATCTATCTGCCGGGGAGGGGGTGAGCGCCATACCGCGCTGCGTTACCTAGCAACGGAAGGGGAGTGCTGATGCAGTGCAAGGCAGCTCTCTTCCAAGCCTGTGAGCAGACAGAATCATTTCCAGATGTGGCTGTGCCACAGAGGGGGCATGCGAGCGGGAATTCAGAGAGGGGAGTAGCGGGGGGACTCTAAACAGACCCCCTCCACAAACAGCGGTGCAAGATGGAGGGGGCCGAGAAGCAGAGGTGGACAGAGAGGGGGGTGGAGAAAGAGAGCGCACAAGAGAAACAGCAGTGAGAGACCGAAAGGGATGGAAAGGCATAGTATGGTACACAGGCACTCGTCGCACTTGCAATCCCCTCACCGGAAAAGCTGCAACCTCCTTCCCGATGCATCCAAGCTATAACATAGTTCTATCTGCAGATCCCTGGGTCGTTGTTGCTTGCCTCCGGCACCCATGATCTGCCCATGTTGTACCTGCACATGTAAATACATTCACACTGGTCTCACTCCCGGGTACTTGCTCCCCAGACAAGTTCACACTCCAGAGAGACTTCCAAGGAACAGCTGGAGAACTCAGTATCAAGACTTGAGCACTCCAGAAGCACTTTTTATTGGTTTGTCCCCTGGGCTCCTCTTCCCTGCCTTCTCCCCTCACTCAATGTGAAGAAAAATTTACTACAAGTTACATTTCAAGAGAGCCACCCAGCCTGCCTGGGGACCTCCTCTCTGGGACACGTAGGGGTGGTGCCCGAGGGCCAGTTCCCAGAATTCCCAGTAGATGCATTCTCCACGTACCTTAGCTCGTCCCAAGGAGGATGCAGACCACCGGAGCTCAAAAAGATCCAACCCGAGTGACTCAAATGGGCCCAGAGGAGACCCACTCCTCTGCATTCAACTAGGTGCTGAGAGCACCTTTACCTTCGCTAAATGTCGGGGGCATTCTGTCGCCTGAGCTCCGCCCAAGAGAGCTGTAGCTGCCGCTCAATGGAATAGCCCTTATGAGACCTTGCTCCCCCAAACTGGGAGCTGGAATGAGGCCTAGAGTTCAAAGGAGGGGGGGAGAAACGGGTTTTCCAAAACTTGAATGGACACATCACTAGACTGCCCTGAGGGGAACCAGCCTCAACCTTTTGGAATAGCCTCAATTACTAGGTCACATGGGGTGTGTCTACACTGCCATTAATTACCTGGGGCTGGCCTGCATCAGCTTGACTCAGGCTTGCAGGACTTGAGGTGTGGGGCTGTTGAATTGCAGCGGAGACAGCGAGGCTTGGTCCGGAGCCAGCTTGGCATTGCCTGCCCATCCGCTGACCTCCGGCATTGCTCCCAGCCTGGTCCCCTGCTTCTCAGCTTCTTGCACAATGACCTCCATGCACAAAGCCCCTACATGTCTCCCTGCACTGATCTGCAAAGCCCTGGCCCTCTCCACTTGTAAGTGCCTCTTAAACTCCTACTTGACTAGTTCAGTCTACGGCGAAATGAGTTGACTTGCATAGACGTTAGCTATGGCTGTTCTAACCCTTAGCAAGGTATCTGGCCTGTCCTTAGAACAGGAGCTCTTCAAAGCAGGAGCATCTTTCTTCAGTGTTGGAAAGGGCCTAGTACATAGTGGATAATGAATTGTACATTTTGGGGGGGTACAGAACCTGGTACTCCAGAAGAAACGCCCCTTGCAGCCTTTTGTGTCTGTGCCCAGCTGGACTGGGCTGTGGGGAAAGTTTCAGGAGAAAATCCACACCTGGATCTCTGGGAATGGCTTGTAGGTCAGACCAGCCAGCTCACATCAGCCGCCCAAGACATGCCAACAGCTCACCAAGCCACCTTCTTGACCTTAAGAAGGTCTTCAGCATGTGAGCCAAGAAACTGGTGCCCAATTTCTGCCCGAGCGGACAGACAACAAGGCTTGATAGCTCAGAGCGGTGCAACATTTTTTCACAACGGATGGCTGAGTCTGCCGTAGAATGAAGACACCTAAGTGTCAGCTCTAAGCGATTTCACCACAGATGGATGTGTAAGCAGGCGCTAGAGGAATGCATCCCTGACAGCTATCTGGAAGTGGGGAGTGACCCTGGATGTGTCTGTAAATGCAGTTTGCTCTTGCTTTGCTTAGTCTTGTGAGCTATTCAGCGGATGGAGCGGTGCTTGACTCATTGTAATCAACTTGGCAGGTGCCGGGTCACAAATGGTGTGAACACGAAATGCAGGAATTGTGAAATCTGATCAACAATTATTGTGCGAACACTAAAAAGCCAGACGGTGTTTAGCCCTTTTCCGAAGGAGAGAGACACTGTCAGCATAAAGGCTCTCTGATGGGCTGTCAGAGCTCTGTGAGGTTCGGGGGAGGAGGGGGCAGGATTGCAAGTCAGCAGGTTACATGCCCTCCAAGTGTTGCCAGTTTCTTCCCCCCACACTCCATAGGGAGTCTCTTTTATTATTTTAAGTTTACTCCAGTGGCTGCTGACATTTCTTGTGGCTCAGAGGCACCCAGGGCTGTGGTGTGAATTTCCAAGGGTACTGGGTGGGGGCGCGAGCCAGTGTTGTGTTGGATGGAGGGAGAGGAACCCCTAGATTTTGAACCCAGGCAGAAGGGTCACAGAAGCACACAGGAAAGGCGAGGGCATCTTGGTTAAGAATCTCGAGTGGGTGGAGGTTGGGAGGCTGTCATGCCTGTTCCCAGCTCACGCCCCGGCCCAGCCCCAGTAGCTGGGATGCCGCCTTTCATTCCTCAGGGAGCGCACAAGTGGGTTTTGTGCAAGTGGGTGATGGGGGCTCTTGCAGGGCCCCAGCTCTTGCTGGCTCCATCCCTGCCTGCTGAGTCCTCCCTCGTTCTCCCCAGGTGAGCCGTGGGAGGTACCCCCTGGAAGCAGGAGTCCTTGGAAACTGCATTTGGATCCAATTTGCACCTCCCTTCTGAGAGTGGCATCTCCCTGCGGGAAAGGAATGGACGGGAGCAGCCCTCGCCCACTGTCTCCCCATCCCAACAAACACCCCCCCCTCCCCAAGCAGATCTTTCCCTTAAATGTGCCTGGCAGGAAGCCATCCCAACACGGCGCTGTTAAACTGCCTGCAATTCACACCCACCGCTGCCAGGGACCGGATGCTGATATTGCAGAGTCAAAATAAATACCAAGAGAAACCTCTGCTCCCCCCCGACCCAGCTGCCTCCGCCCTCACACACACAGACACACACTGAGTCTCCTGAAACTTTGTTCCCCCCCTTCTCCAAGCAGCCAGGCAGGCAGCTGCAGCAGAGACAGCCGGAGGAGGTGGACGCTGTTGCAAAGAAAGACAGGGCTCCGTGATTTATATATTTGCAGGGGAAGCGCCGGGGTCAGGAGGAGGCTGTTTATCACACCAAAGCGTCCAGATTAAGTCGGGAGCTGGCGCTGGCACCTTGAAGGGAGGGGTGGGATGAATCCCAGTGAGCCCCAGGGAAGAGCCGGAGGGGTTCTGTACATGCCCCTCCGCTGCCCACCCCGCTCCCGGCTCTCCAGCGAGCCAGGAGCATTCCCTCCCGACGCGGAGGGAATGCCGATCTCCGTCGCTATGGCAATGGCGGAATGCTGCAGCGAGTGACGGCGAGACACGAGTTTGCAATCGGCCGATCCGGGACACGGTGGCTGCATTAGAACACCCGCCCCACCGCCACCACCTTGTGCCACTGAGTGGAAGACCGATGTTCTTCTTCCTGCATGGCGAAAAACCAGTACCACTGTGCTAGGCTACCTGGGGCACACACAGTGCCAGCAACACACACACACACACACACACACACACACACACACACACACACACGCAGTGGGTACCAAATTGCTTCTCTTTTCTATTCCGATCACCTCCTCCAGGAGGGACGCAGTGCCCAGCCAATGCCTTAAGCCACTGGAGTGAAGTCAGGGGACTGGGGCTTTAATTCCAGCTGTGACTAACTTGCTGTGGGACCTCACAGAAATCATGGCACCGCTCTGCCTCTATTTCCCCTCCCCCCTCCCTTATAGGTGAGGAGAAATACCGGCCCAGCTTTGTAAAATGTTTTAAGCTTCTGGGGTTGTTAAATGCTGGGTAATTCCCTACACACTCGGTGAATCAAGAGCAGGACAGTATCACTGGGAGAGAGGGGGAGTGATAGGGTTAGTGATTGACAGAAGAATCAACGAGTTGGAAGAGACCTGCAGGGTCTTCGAGTCCAGCCCCCTGCCCAAAGCAGGACCAACCCCAACTCAATCAACCCAGCCAGGGCTTTGTCAAGCCGGGACTTAAACACCTCTAGGGATGGAGACTCCACCCCCTCCCTAGGGAACCCATCCCAGCGCTTCAACTCCCCCACCCCCAGGGAAATAGTTTTTCCTAATCTCCAACCTAGACCTGCTCCACTGCAACTTGAGACCATTGCTCCTCATTCCCTCACCACTGTGAACAGCCTCTCTCCATCCTCTTTGGAACCCCCCTTCAGGGAGCTGAAGGCTGCTCTCAAATCCCCCCTCGCTCTTCTCTTCTGCAGCCTAAACAAGCCCAAATCCCTCAGCCTTTCCTCATAAGTCAAGTGCTTCAGCCCTCTCATCATTGTGGTCGCCCTCCGCTGGACCCTCTCCAATGCGTCCTCATCCCTGCTTTGATGGGGAGCCCAGAAATGGACGCAAGACTCCAGATACTATAAGGATTAAAGATTCCAAAAAAATATCT
This sequence comes from Pelodiscus sinensis, assembly GCF_052426305.1. Lineage (NCBI taxonomy): Eukaryota > Metazoa > Chordata > Testudines > Trionychidae > Pelodiscus > Pelodiscus sinensis. The sequence goes on along the minus strand of NC_143064.1, from coordinate 46,124,848 downwards.
GCCTGGGGAAAAGTTAGGCAGCAGTCGAATGGAATTGGCACTAAGGCTACGTCTAGACTACTGGAGTTTTCCGGGATACTGGAGGTATCCTGCAAAAACTCTGCGGTGTCCAGGGAATGTATCTGCTCTTCCACTTTTTTTTGCAGAAGAGCAGACACGCTCTTTCAGCAGCCCCGTCTTCCTCCGTCTATGAAGAAAATCTCTCTGATAGAGAAGGATTTTCTGAAATTTGGCCCAGTGTAGCCTCTTCCAACAAAACTATCGGAAAAAGATACGCAAATTGCAGAGTGCAATTTGCATACCGTTTTCCGAGAAAGCTTGTAGTCTAGATGTCACCTAAGAGAAGCAGGCTTCGAACCTCTACAAACCTCCATTCATCCTACTGAAGCCACAGACACCTGAGCAGGTGAACTTTGCTGACTATGCTCTTTACTGCTGACTTGGGGGTCTTAGAAACGAGCGTCACTCTAAGAAAGGTGGATACAAATCATACATGTCTCCTGATGGTGCCTGAAAGAAAGCGGCACCTCTCGCTCCCCCTTGAGCTTGTTACAGGGATAACGGTTACTACCCAGGCCACAGACTTAGAGGCAAACTGCAAAGGATGCCAGCCAGCCCCTGAAAGATTTTAGCCCACTTGACTGTGCAGATCAATGTGACTCTCCTCCAGCCTGGAGAGACATCGGAAGGAGAATTTAATCCAAGTTGTTCCCATCAGCAAGGATGAAGCAGGAGGTCTCTATAACAGCCTGGGTCTACACTGGGGAGTTATTTTGAAATAGCAAGTGGAGTATCCACTCAACCAAGCCCATTGTTTCAAAATAACGGGCAGGTTAATTCGAAATCTGTTCTCCTGCTTTCCTCGGAGAATAACACTATTTTGATGTTGTTATTTCGGGAGTTATTACTTCGAAATTAGTCATTTGGGAATATTTTCCTAGTGTAGCCATGCCCAGAGCGTTCTTTGTGCCCAAGAATTTGATCTCACCTGAGTTTAAGCAATTCCTGTATTGACCATTTTCTGCATCCTTTACATCAGGGGCTTTGGTTTCCCTTATCCGGGGCGTCTCTGATCTGCTTTGGCCTCCTTTTCTTCCTACCTCCTGCATGACCAAGGAGTCCTTTGCTTCCATGGGAGACATGGCACAGATCTGGACAGCATCAGCCACCTCCTTTTCCCCTGGAAGTGACCCTGGGCCAAGCCAGCAGCCTCTTTAGGCCCGTTCAGAATTCAGAGCAGTGTAGTGTAACATACTGATGGGTTCCATGGGAATTTTGACCAGAGCCGGAACAAAATCAAACTGACAAAGCCAAATATCTCTGTGTTTCAGGAACCTTCAGATCTGGGTGCGAACTACGAAATTCTGGCCCATCTCGGGTTTCAACACAGGCCCTTCGATCAACCCAGTTCGCTCAGAAGCAGTCCTAGGTTCGTAGATTTGCATCCTTGACCTCCACTCCTGACCCTGCTATTCTTTAGTTGTCACCCATATTCCCATTGGATTCTGGGTCCTCCCCCAACAAGGCTGGGGGAGGGACCCTCGGAGGAAGGTGGGCCGCTTGGCATTTCCAAGAAGGCCTCTGGAGCGAGGTCTCCCTGCGGACAAGTCTTACCTGGTTTCAGGTTCTGCAAAGCTTTTACTGTAAACGAATGCCTTACCCGGCAGTCTTTGTGAAACAGCCCCCCAGTGTTCGGAAGCTGGGGGAGCAGATGACCCCCGTGGAATTACCAGTGTATTTCCATCCTCAAGATGTTAGATGCATTAGTAACAAGAGAACGACGTCATATAAACTAGAAAAACACCCCAGCCATAGGTGCAAGCAGTCCGGCAACATCTGGCTTCTGCTTAGCTGATTTATGGCATTCCCTGCAAGATCCCTAGCCCTGCCTGGTGAGAGGGCCTAGAAACCAGCAAGCTCCCTGCTAAGCAAGGATCGGGAGAATTACCCTACCTGCTTAGGGTAGTGCCTAGCCGGGAGCCCAGCACCCCGAGGTGCAGTTCAGACCCAGAGACAGTTGCTGCCCTGGGAAAATTTACAATCCAAACCGGCAAGGCAGACTAAAGGTGGGAAAAGGAACAAGAAACTTACTGAAGGCCACAGCAGAGCAGGGACCAGAACCCTGGCTCCTAAACCCACACCCTAGCCAGTAGAGTAGGTTGCCTCCCTAATGCAGCAAAGATCACCCACTCCACTTCAGGGGAGACGAAAGTCAGCTGTAGGGTTTTAGGTCAGTATTGTACTCTAGAGTGTTGGGGATCCTGATCTGCTTTCCAGCAAGGGATTGAGGGTCTCCAGCAGTGTTCCCTTTACTTTTTTCCATCCCTGTGCAGAATCAATTTTGTTCTGTGCACCAGGCATGTGTGAATATGCACCACCAGTAGAAACACAGGCTGTCAGCCGAGGTCACTGGGGGCGCTCTGCTAATCAGCTGGGCAGCATCAGAGTCTGTCTTGGGTGGCCGCCCAAGCACTTAGCTTACAGGGAACCCTGGCCACCCGCCCAAGCCCAAATGTCTATGCTGCTGTTTTGAGCCCTGCCAGGCACATCAGCTGACCTGAGCTCTGCGACTCGGTGTCACGATGTTCTTACTAGCGGGGCACGTGTTCACCCCCAGAAGGGCTAGAGGTGGGGCATGCACCATCTTGCAGAGAGGCAAAGACCCGGCCGCAGCAGCGTTTTCCTGAGGGAGGGCCTGGCTGCCCGCAGGAGGCCCGGAGCACGCTGCCTCTGAACAATGGACTGTTGAAATCTATTTCACGGCCTCTCTTTGGCCAGGAAGGCTCCCCCCTCACCTCGCAAGCCGGCCGGGCGGCAGAACACAGGCAGCTCTTGTTTGACGCCCGCTCCCCAGTTTTGTCTGTGTGCTGGTTCTTCACACGGAACATCCACTCTAGCTCCGCGGTAACGGAGTCCTCCTCCTCAGGGGACGCAGGCACCGAGTCTCCCCCTACAACTCTGCCACGCATGCAGAGACCATGAAATCCAATCCAATCACAAGCTGCTGGCGAAACCGGGACCAATAGCAGCCGAAAGGCGGAGGGGATTCCTCTGAATGGGAAGCACTGTCATGCCCAACCAGCTGCTGACAGAGAGAGATTCCCTCTGAAGAGCCCCTGCGTGTGTCATTGCACCTTTCTCCTCCCCATCGGAATCTTTCTAGCTCTCTGTCTGTGCTCTCCTGTGTCTCTTTCCCCCCTTCTATACAGATCTTCTGCCTCACTGCTCTGCAGCTTTTTCTGCACCAGATGATTTAATTTCCAGCTCAAGAATTCACCTCGCTCCCTTTCTCCTGAAGCGCTTCCCCCCAATCCATCTCCGTGCCCTCTGCCCCACGCAGGCCTCCAGTGCATGCGTGGAGTTTTGTTCCACGGGTGATTTAAAGCCACAGAGTTTTAGGGAGAACATACAGCTCCAAAGCCTAGTGCCAAACCTTCTCTTGCAAAACGGCACCCGGCGGCAAACCAGGCCATCAGTAAGGAAGCAGGCTTTTGAAATCCGTTTGGGGCTTTCCTGAGGAAATGTGCCATTTGAATTATTCTAAGCAGGGAGTTTCTTAGCTAAATGCTGCGTTCAGCTAGGGCAGCCCCCAAATGAGCAGGGCCAAGGACGTCGCAGACTGTGGGGGGAGGATAATCCCTTTCTCCCCCTAACGGTAGTGCTGATTCAGCTGGCCTTGTTTCCCTGCTAGTCTCAGGGAAATACCAGAGTCTGTTAGCAAACACCATCCACCTGCGATGTGTCCCAACAGGGCACCTTGCCTGAGAGCTTTGTCCTGCCCTCAGAGGACAGAGCCACCCCCCGCCCCCGTATCAATCACCACACGGTACTTTTGTCATTGCCCGTCACAAACCAACCCCCACCACCAAACCCACAGGACACTTTGCCAAGCTACAGAAGGCTTTGACACAGAGACTCTGCACGCAAGCGTTGAAAGGACCCTGCTCCCGCAGAGGGAAGGCAGGAAAACGCACAAACTAAGCCTACGGGGAAGGCCCCTCTGAGAAATCGTGCTCCAATATGCTTATTGTTGCTGCTCCGTTCCTAGGCCTGTTGCTAGATACAACGCCCCAGCAGGAAGCGGGAAGGAGACAGAGAGGTGTAGGCTGGCCCTCCCAGTTCTCCCGTTCTCTTCTCCTTCTTCTCTTCCCCCTTTTCTCTCTCTGCTTGAATTTTCCTGATTTCTTAATTTCATTTACCCCAGGGCCCTCCTGAGGGGTGTGCGGGGCCTAGGGCAACTCTTCCCCCCCAACTGCAGGTAACCCCCCACTGCAGGCCCCACCCACCCCTGCTCCACCCCTTCCCAAGCCCCGCCTCTGCTGCGCCTTTTCCCCTCTCCCCCAAGCACGATGGCCCAGGAGCTTATGGAAGGCCTGGCACGACAGCAGCAGAGTTTGTCTCCCGCCACTCAACACGTGGATGGCAGGAGCCAAAGCATCCCAGCAGCCTGCTCCGTCCCACCACCCTCCCAGCTGGCTGCACCCTGCTTCTCGGCAACGGCGGGACCTGGAGCACCCTGTGGCCGGAGCGCTCTGCTTCCAGCCACCCTCACAAGCTGAGCGCAGTGGGCCAGGAAGGGGTAGCACAGCGCTGGGGGAGGGGGGGAGGAGGGAAGGCCGCCCACACGCGGGGGTGAGGGAAGTGGCAGCAGCAGCCCCACATGGGGGAGGGGGGCAGAAGCCAGACCCCACTTCACCGAGTGAACTGATCGACCCGGCTTTTACATCCCCGAACATGAAGCATCGCCTGCTTGTGCAATCCCTCCTGATGCACACTGGCCTTCTCCGGAGGTGGGGGCTGAGGTGCTGTTCAAAGCATCCCTGCCAGACAGCCCAGGCACTGCTCCGTGCAGCCGCCCTGAGCTCTCAGACGGCCTGACTTGCCCCTCCCGCTGGGACGTGGCCCCTGCCTGCTCTCTGCACAGGTTGAACGATCCCCCCCTTCCTCCGCTGGGCAGCCCCTCCCTGTCCAGTGTCTTTCCCTGGGAGGCTGACGTCTGACCTTCCAACTCATGAAAATGAAGCAACAGCAATCAGGAAAGAAAGCGGATGCGCCAGGGACGTCCTTTCGCTGCGAGCCAAGTGGTCGAGATGGGCGGAGACGCCTGCAGGCCTCTCACCCCCCTCCCCTTTGCAGTGGGGCATAGCCCCAGGGACTCGGCACTCTGCCAAGGGCCCGGGGCATTCCCTGGCCGAACAGGGCTCCTGCCAAAGGACCTATGGGCTGAGGTGCAGGGGCACAAAGCTGGGCAGAGCCAGGTTTGCTTTGGGCAGATGTGAAACCCTCCTGCTGGACATGAAAGCAAGCCGAGCGCTGACGGGGCTGACTGTCGGAGCTCATCCACCCCACAACGTGCACCCACGCCTGCTCTCCCACGCGTGTGCAAGCGTGTGCAATGCTCTTGGCATGGCAAGCAGGGCCTGGATCCATAGATAAGGTTGCAAAACTGGCTCCTTTGAAATCTCCCCTTGTTTCCTCCAAGCTCTGGATGGTCCGAAAGTGTCCAGGTTTGATTTCTGCCCAGAGGGACCGATCTTTTTCTTAGCAGACAGCTTCGGTGGCGTTCTTTCAGCTGTTTGGGAGTGAGGAAGATTTAGGGGGCAGGCAGAGCTAGGGAAGGAAAATACTTTTTCCCTTTGGGAGGTTGTGCTGACCTATTTTTAAGCAGTTACAGAAAAATGACTGTAGATGAAAAGCCTAATCAATGTCCAATGAAGGCCGGTCCATTAATTCCAATGGGCTCTGGATTAAGCCCATACTTCTTGAAGAGGACTGGTGTTTTCCTATGGCTTGGGAAATACCATTTCTCAGCATGCTCTGTGGAGCATCTCCTATGATTTCAATAGGTTTTGAGAATGCCCCATCCTGTCTGGAAACAGAAGCGTGTGTGTGTGTGTGTGTGTGTGTGTGTGTGTATGCACTCTTCAATGGCAAACCCTTTGCATTACTTTCTGTAGGAAAGCATACATCTTTAAAGCCTGGATTCTTTAATGAGCAGCATCCAAATGACCCCCTGGACAATTAGCTTTGATAAGCTGAAACTGACAAACATGGTTTTTTTCTGTGTTTTCTTGTAAATCATTTTAAGTGAAAATTCGTGGAGGTGGGAAACCTTTTCTGTTTGCAAAAACTGGTTTCCTGAAAACTCCATGGTTAGCAAAAATGCAAACATGCAACAAATCAGTTTTTGCAAATGTAAATCTAAAAAAAGAGATACAAAGTTCTTACTGGCTGTAAAACTCAGACAGTTTCATCACAGGTACGAGCATTATTTAGTAGGATGGATGAGGGTGTGCCAGGCTATAACTGGGCAGAGATATCTTGGTGCAGCAGCCAACACAAAAGGAAATGTCTCACCTTGTGATTGGGGAACAAAAGGTAAGAAGAACCTGTGTTCTGACCCATCCCTTAGAAGCCTGTTCCAGTCTGTTTACAAATGTCCTAGACTCCTCCAGTGATGTTTTGCCAACACTCTAACCTGCCATATGATTGACTGTGAGGCTGTTAACAGAGTAACTGCAGTGATCTTTCCCTGTGCTGCATTTGCAGGAGATAAACCTGCTGTTAATTTGCTTGTGCAGTGGGTGATTTCTGCAGCACCGAATATGGTCAAGTCAATTTCCAGGTTTGGTGAAGTAAAATCCTAGTCACAGACGGGCTCAGTGCGACAGTGTGTGCAGTGTGGATGGGAGTGCAGGTCTGTGAGCGTGTGCGGAGGGTGTGCATGTGTATGTGCAGGCTTCTGGGAGTGCATGCGTGAGGACATGAATTTTCATGCATGCATGCGTGTCTGGTGCACAAGTCGTGCTCTGTTGCACAAGTCCGAGTCAGGCTCCCATTGTGCTAAGTGCCGTATGTTTCTGAAAGCGTGTCACTAGTAGTGGGAGTTCCTGACTCAGCATTGAAATTCAAACCTACCTTCCAGCCCCCATTTCTCTTCATCTCTTGTGTACGACAGCCAGGCTGCTCCACAAGAAAATGACCCATTGGGATGTTTCGGACAGCAGGTGAAGGGCAGGGATCTGGCAGAATACTGCTGTCCACAGCTTCTTTCATGGTCATATGATGGACTCACCTGTGGGCACAAAAGGGGTCAATTTTTTTAGCGTAACAACAACATGCGGAACCGAACTGGGTACCTCTGGAGCTTAATGCAGGAGACTCCATAGCCAGCTGGCTCTCAGCTAAGGCTGTAGAGCACATACATTCTTTATCTTTGTAAGTGTTCTAAATGCCACTACATGGGACAGTGACTCATACCCAGTAGGGGCAGATCTACACTATGGGGAAGATCGACACTACCATGATCAATCTTTGGGGGTTTGATTTAGCGGGTCTAGTGGAGACATGCTAAATCAAACTCAGAGGGTGTCCCAGTTGGCGTTGGTACTCCTGCTCCTTGCGAGGAGTAAGGGAAGCCAACAGAGCATTTGATCCCATCGACCTCCTGCTGTGTGGACGGTGATTTAAGATATGTCGACCCCAGCTATGGAACGAACATAGCTGGAGTTGTGTATCTTAGGTCAGCCTTCTGCTCCAGTGTAAACCAGGCCTCGGTGTGTGAGTTGCATAAGGAGCATATTTGTAATCAAAGAATCTTGGAAGGAGCACAACTCTATTTTGCAGTTGACATCCTTGCACTTTTCATGCTGCATTACCCACAATGCCTTGTGCCAAGATTTGGTTTTGAAAGGTTAGTCTCGGAAAACATAGCTTACTTGACATGCCATTGTGTTGGCTGTTTGAGGTCAAGTGCCACACTAATTTCACATGCGTAAGCTGTCCTCTCTTTCTTCCGAGGGCCTGTCTTCATGGAGGAAAATGAATGTGAAAAAGGTAAGTTTCAAGTAGCTGAGATACATTGCGCTAAAGGCCTGTGTAGGTGCTGTTCTTCAGAATTCAAGCAGCTTTAATTTTTGGAAGACAAATTAAGGCCACTTTAACGCTGAATTAGAATGTTCGCACGGGTTTAATAAATGCAGCTCCAATTCACACTTTTAGTTCATGTGGGCTGTTTTCCTGGATGTCCCTCTCACAAGGCCCCATGAGTATGAGCCTGCACAGCTGCTAGGTTAGTTGTGGGCAACCCTGTGGTCCATAGAGGGGTCCATGTGTAGCCTGGGAGGCATTTTGTGCACCGTGGCCCACCCACAGGGCTGCCAGATTCCCCTGCTTTCTGTCCATGACAGGTTTTTTCCTACCGGTGTTACTAAAGTGACACGCAGATAAAGCCAAGGCACAGGAAGTGAGGTGCGTGCTGATTGCGCGCAACAATGACTGACAGCCGGGTGCTCCAATCACAGCGCTGCTACGGTTCAATCAGCACCCCTTGCAAATTCTAGGTATGCAAGCACAGGGAGCAAAACTACCCTAGCCTGGGAGACAAAGAAGGGCCATTCGTGCTGGCCACTTCCTAGCCTCGGTTGCCTCGGTAGTCGGCCTCTCGAGGCTGCCAACTAGCAAGAGCTGTAACTACTGTGTTCTCTTCTGCCCATGACCTGCTGTGGAAACAGACCCTGGGAAGTCCGGTCTTGTGGGATTTTACAGGCAGCAACCTCCTGGGTCCTGACTGGAGAGAGACCTACGGGGTGTTCCAGGAAGGCGGCAGTGTGTCTCACCTGGAGCTGCCATGGTTGCTCCTGGCTCCTTCACTCAGGATGTTGAGCTTGGCCTGATTTGGATTTTGCCTTGTGACTTGACCTCTCAAACCTGACTGGGACTCATCCTCGGCCTGGAACCTGACTCCCCACTTGAGGTTTGTAACCCGTAGTCACAACTGCCTGTGTCAGGATCCTGATTCCCATGTAGACAGACCCCGAGCCTTATTGAATTGAGTTGCATCAAAAGTCGCTCCCGCCAAGGAGACATGGGTTGGGATTTTAATGTTTTTTGGGTTGGCTCCTTGTCCCCTCCTCTGACTTTTCTGTGCTGTTGCCTTTATGCGGATGGGCCAGGGAGCTGTCCTATCTGGGCAAACGGAGGTATCCCTGATTGGCACAGCCAGCTCTGAGACCCCCTCCTGGAGACCCCAAGCCCTCTTCCATATGTTTGAGTGGAAGAGGTATAGCTGGGGGCCTTGCATGCTGGGGATTGTAGGGTGGTGGCATGGTGTTAGAGGATTGGTACTGAAGGGAAAGTTAGACCAGCCGCAAAAATGTTCTTACCACCCCCAGCTGCTTTCAGGATTGGGTGAAAACAAAAGTAATCTAAAGAGCAACTTTGCCTTGTCCCGCACTCCACGCTGCTCGACAAGTTCAAAGAATCTAACCCCCGGAGAAAGAGCTGGACTCGACATCCCTTGCTTTCTCCCATGTCATGTCTTAGCATCAGGGTTCATTCAGCAAACACTTCCTATCTGGCGTGTTAGTTGACGACTCGGATTAAGCCCTGCGGCATCAATAAACCCACGCAGGGTAGGAAGCGCTACATCAGGCAAATTTTTTGCAGATCAGGCCTTTAGGCCGTCACGGGAGCTGTGCAAAAAGGGGAGGGAAGGATGATCCGTCGAGTACTTTATTGGCAGCGATTACTCGTCAGCTAGGTGAACATGTGATCAATACAATCTGCAGTGATTTCACCAATCCCTCCCAGCCGGGCGAAAGCTGTTTTTCAAAATCAGTGGAAGAATTTATTTGAAAAATCTCGTCATTCACTCACCGGTCACTTGAATATTATTCCGCCTACTCGGATGGGAAGTTTTTTACGGCCTGCCTCAGTGGCAGTGCACTAATAGCGGTACCATGGGTTGGTTAACGGGGGATTGGCCTCTGTCTGAGTACTGCGGTCCCATCATGCTGTGGGGCTGAAGGAAGCCATTTGCCGAGCTCCGAGAGGACAGGGCAGATCAGCAGAACTCAGGAGGGGAGGTGGGTTAATTTAACGTTTCATTTTAAAAAAGCAGGGTGGGGCAACGAACAAGCAACAATTTTTTCCCAACATTTAGTTTCTTGGGCTGGAACACGAACACAATGGCTGTGTCTACACTCGCAGCTTGTTGCGCAAGTAATATGCAAATGAGGCTAAGCGTGGAATATCGCCGAGCCTCATTTGCATACCGAATGAGCCACCATTTTTTTCAGAAGAGGCTCTTGCACAAGAAGGAGTGTCTACAGTGCCCCTTCTTGCGCAAGAAAAACCCTCTTGCGCAATGCCGTTCTTCCTGAAAAGAAGCCGCGAGTGTAGACATAGCCATTTAGTTTTTTGGTGCTTGGGTTTTTCAATGATAAAAGTGAAACGTTCTGAAAGCAGGTCAGTCCTGTGCACATTTTCGTTTGGTGGAAAGTCCAATTTCTCCCCCTCCCCCCCTCAAAAAAAAGTGTTGATGGAAAATTCTGGACTTGGCAGAGAAGCGACTTGTCGCATGCTGGTGGGGGGGTAAAAGAGTCTTTCTGGTCCCATGCCAGACTATGCCTTACTCTAGCCAGCTTCATCCGACTCCTGCATTCAGGAAAACAGGAATTACTCAAACTCAATCAAGAATCCAAAGAGCAAGAACAAAGCCACACAAAGGGCTGCTGAGACATCCTGTTGTGACATTCTCTATGGAAATATATATAATGAAGGCAATTTGCACTCCTTGATCATACCCCGTAATGTATATACACATTTAACATAGGGGAGAAATTGCCTGCTCCTTCGGGGATTGAGGGCTGCTTTTTCCAAGGCAAGTGTTTTGCCATCAAATGAAGAGATCAGCTCCACTGGCTGGAGCCAGCACATCTCGGTTATATTTAACTCAGCAGTTTTCACACTGAGAGCGTAAGTACACTCTTTATATCTCATTTCGGTGCCGGGTGCCAGATCGCACCGTGACTGTGACAGAAAGGTGATGCGTTCCCCATTAACACCTCCATGCACTGCTTAGCACACAGCTGAGGACCTCTGGGCAGAGCTTTGGGGTGTCAGAGTTTGCTTATTATTATTTATAATTAAGTTTTTCTTCACCTCCCGGCGAATGTGTTTCATGACCTCGTTTCAGCGTGGCAGGTTGTAGAAGGGAACAGGGAGATGAGGCGTCAACCCGTCCACGTCTCCACGTGGATGAAGACATCGGGGGTAAAAGGGAGGTTCTTCCCAGCCAGAACGCCAGAGGCAGCCATAACAACGAAAGCAAAGGGGGAACGCTTCTTTTCAGCCTCCCAGATTTCATGGTGGAGTCTGAGGGTTTGAATCGCTTCTTGCTCTGTTTGAACAGCTGGGTCCATTTCTAGGATCCATTGGTCTGGACAGATCAAGAGAAGGCAAAGCACAAATGAGAGACGAGGAAAGAAAGTAAATTAGGTGGTATAAAGAACAGATTTCCTGCGGCACAGGTGGATGGAAAGACAGGGATTAAGAGGGAAAGATGACTCAGGCTCGGTCTACACAGCAGCGTTATTTCAGAATAACATCGCCCACGTCTACACACAAGCCGTTATTGCGACGTCAGTTGAAATAATGTCAAGCTGAAGGACTGCGTACTCTGACTCGTGTAATCCTCATTGGAGGAGTAAGGGAAGTCAGGGGAGGAGCGCTCTATCTCAAAAGAACTGCTGTGCAGACAGCGCCAAAAGTCGAAATAAGTGATTTCAACGTCAGCTACGCAATTAGCGTAGCTTCTTTTGAGTTTAGCCCTGGTGCGTAAACGTGCCCCTGGGGTGGAGAAATGTGCAGCTAAAGACTTCACCCCTTGGTTTTGAGGATTAATGGATTTTGTCATTCCCCTGGCTGGACCCTTGTATTTCAGAGGTGAGCACTTCTTTATTGCCCAGCTTAGATATCGCTGGCTGGTCATGGTCTGTGTTATTCGGTCCGTCAGGCACTGGTTCCCTGCTCTGGCCAATCTTCAATGCACAGCGGGAATTCTCAACAGGGTAGCGGGTGAGTTGTACGACCTGCAGCACCTTTCAGCCAGTGATGTTGCCTCAAAGGAGAAACGGTATCCACAGCCTTCCCTGGGAAGCTTTATACAGGTGGACTGGGGTCCCCTAGAAAGCCAACGCTCCTTTCAAAGAAGTGAATTGGCTCCTAGCCCTGCAGAGGAGGGGGCTACTGAGCTGGCAGCTGGAGCTAGCATTCAGACTCCATCTCCATGGCGGGTGCACGAGCAGACATGCAATGGGCAGAACCCCATGCTGACTGTCATCCCCTGAGATTGCAGGGGATTTACCTCAGCAAAGACTTTAACCCAGCTGAGCTGTGCCAGGGCCTTGATTCAGTAGCCTGTGCTGTTAACCAGAGCCACCCGAGGGGTGGGGGGGGCAAGTGGGGCAATTTGCCCCAGGCCCGGGCCCCTGGGGCTCCCATGAGAATGTCTGAAGTCTGAGGTCTAAGACAGGGAGTGCCAGGAAAGGGGCCCTGAAATTGCTTTGCCCCAGGCTCCCTGAATCCTCTGGGCAGCCCTGCTGTTAACGCCCCTGTCTGGAGAGGATTGCTCAACCTGGGTGGGGAGGGACTGGCGGGCAGCCCTCTCGGTATGTTCAGCCCTGGGCATGCTGTGCGTCATGGCAGCTCCCTTGCTAAGTGCCCCTCAGGCTACTAGGGAACCCGGCAGAGCCGGAGAGAGGGACTGAAGACACCAGCCCCCCAGTTCCAGGTCAGGACAGGGCTTGGTCCCCGAAGGTCAGGGGCGAGGTGTTGCTGTCACTGTGAAATGCGGCGCATTAAACACAGCGCTGGTGCAGCTGTATCCTCCTGTCTCCCTCAGAGAATGCCAGCCCCCCCCCGGGGCAGGCTGGGCGCCTTGCGCTAGCACCGCGTGGGAAGCAAATGGGGGGCAGGGATGAATTCTCCTCTCAGGCCCGGGGAAGGAGCTGTCTGTGGGGCAGGCCCGGGGCTACGGGCTGGAGCAGCATGGGAGGAAGACCAACAATGAGTGACCAGGAAGCCGGCCTGAATTCCCCTGGCCCCAGGAGAGAATTATCCCTCCAGGCAGGGCCAAGGCTGCATAAAAGCTTGGGCGAAGGGGAGCTTAAATGTCACAGCTCCTATTACTTCGGCCTAGCCTAGGGGTGTGGCGCAGCTGAACCCTTCAATAAGCATTAACCAGCCCCCTTCTCCGTCGCATAAATAAAGAGCAAAGAAATGGAAGCAGAAAGGCAGGGACGGCCATTAGCTAAGCAGGAGCAGCGCTGAAGCCGGAGCCCGGCCAGCCCCTGCCGGTCACTGGTAATACTGCGGCGGAGGGGACAAGGCAGGAGGCGTGAGGGAGGCAGAGGCTCCATTCCAGGGCAGGTGAGAAAGGGTTAATCCGCCTTTCTCTGCGCCAGCAGCCAGACCGTGAGCAAAGCCCAGTTGTCCTAACACTTCTGTCTGGCCCTTGGGGGGCCCGAAGCAGGGCTATTTCTGCCCCCCTCCTGCACAAGATGCACAGGGGGTCTCCCTGGAGCTACTCGAGGCCCTAAACAATTGCACAGTCTGCTTATGCCTAGTGCCAGCTCGGCTTCTGTTCATGAATCAGATTCATGCCACGGTGGGTGCCAGGCCTGGCACAAAACATTGGCCCTACCAGCTTTACTGGCCCCTCACCTGTCCTTTCTAAAGAATGAAGCACTTCCCATCCTCCTCCTCACACACGGCGCATACTAAAACTACTCGCCATGGCTATCCATTTTCACCTGCAGAGCCCAAGGAGTCTGGGCATCCTCATTGGACAGTTGGGGAAACTGAGGCACAAGACGTGAGCCAGACCAACGCCCACATTCTTTTTTTTTTTGCCGTTCGGCGCAGCGTCCACACCAATTGCCGACCTGAAATCCAGTTGCTAATATCGGTCCTAGTTCTAGGAGTAACATTTAGCAATATAGGCAGGTGGGGGAACGAAAAGGGGCTAGAGATGGCGCACAGGTGTATAGAGGGGGACATAATCCAGAGCAGCTCGGCGTGAGGTGTACGGGTGCTACTGGCATGAGTTTGGGGTGACAGCTTTATTCCGGATCGATCTGTGAAACGTGGGAGTTGGATGGAGGCATGGGGGGGAGGGAGGCGGAATGGGAGACATGCTGGCAGTTTCACTTCATGTTAATGAAAATATGATGAACAGTTGTAATTAACTGATGAGCGATGGTGCCTGGTTCTCTGCCCCCTCCTGATGATTTATGAGGTACAGAACCTGCCCATGTCAGCGCATTCTGCTTGTACCAGCACTTTGCAGCATCTCCAACTTTCTTGCTCTAATTTATCCCCTCCCAGGGGTGTAAGTCAGAGCAGCAATCTGGCCCAGATGCTGTATTTTAATCCCATTCCCCCTCAGAACACGGCAGGCTGTGCAAAGTATTTGCCTTTCATGGGGACTTGCAAGCCCCTCCCTACCCCCAAACCTTCCATGGCTAACGGGATAACAACGTATATTGGCTGTAAGGCGAGGAAAGTCCTGGGAATGCAAAGGCTGGAACGGAGGGGATATAATGAATCTGCTGTAGGAACGGCAGCGACTGTACAGCACAGCCTGGAGAAGCAAATACATGCTCTGAAGAGCACAGACCAGGCTGGACTGAGGAGTCTAGAGAAGATGGAGTTTCAGGTGTGTGTGGAGTGGGGGAGGAAATATCAGAGCCCCCCGCTGCCCATCCTAATCTGAGTGTCTATTAAAAGAGGGCGGCTTACGCAAAGGAAAACAGTGGAAGAGAGGCCAAAGCAGGAGGCAAAAGCAAATCCCACCTCACTCAGAAAAAAAAAAGACTATTTATTTCAGCAAATTCTAGCTGTACCACGCTGCTTGGTGTAACGGCCTTCTGCCTGTTGGTCTCTCTCACCACCTCTTTAGGCTTTGCCCTTCTCTGGTCTCCCTCACTGTGTTTCTCCTCACCTGTGGCCTGGTGGTTTTTCCTGCCTTTCCGGACGGTGTCTAGGAGTCCTGGCGGACCTCCGATTCCCCACATCCTGTGCTCTGTGACATTGTGTGTTTCAGGACACGCACCACCACGAAGTATAGAATTTGAAAGGCGCAGGTGTTCGGGTGATGGCTAAATCTCAAATTCCTAGGGGAACTTCCCGGGGACTCATCGATGTAATTTGCAAAGCACTTCTCGTCTGGCTACCTCCCTAGGTATGATCTGATCACTAGATCTAGGCTGCAGGACCCTGGCTCTCCCTCCCGCCTCTCCTGTGCGATACTTGATAAATAGGATGAAAGCATTAGATAACATACATATAATTACATTCATTACATTAAAACCTAGGAGCAAATGGAGGGGAGATGAGTACCAATCAAGGGAAAACGAGGCCCGTAGACCCTCCCTGTGTACTCATTTGGCCAATGCGATACTATTTAATCATACGGGAAAAGCTGCTGAGGACCTCGGGAGGAAAAGGCCCCATATATCACTGGGGCTACGTCTAGACTGGCATGATTTTCCGAAAATGCTTTTAACGGAAAAGTTTTCCGTTAAAAGCATTTTCGGAAAAGCGCGTCTAGATTGGCACGGACACTTTTCCGCAAAAGCACTTTTTGCAGAAAAGCGTCCGTGGCCAATCTAGACGCGCTTTTCCAGAAAAAAGCCCCGATCGCCATTTTCGCAATCGGGGCTTTTTTGCAGAAAACAAATCTCAGCTGTCTACACTGGCCCTTTTGTGCAAAAGTTTTTCGGAAAAAGACTTTTGCCCGAACGGGAGCAGCATAGTATTTCCGGAAAAGCACTGACAATCTTACACGAGATCGTCAGTGCTTTTGCGGAAATTCACGCGGCCAGTGTAGACAGCTGGCAAGTTTTTGCGCAAAAGCAGATGATTTTGTGGAAAAACTTGCCAGTCTAGACACAGCCTGGGTGAGCTGGGCACTTCAATGTGGCTTTGTGTAAATGTGGAACAGGATGCAGGACTCCTGGCCTGCTGGCCAGCCCCGTCCTGAGCAATTGCACAACGTGGCTTGCGACTCCCGATGGCCGGGGGCGGACTAAACATTACCAGCCCCAAGTCCCGCCTCTTCCTGTCGTCACTCCGCCCTCTCCTCCCCACCGCATCCCGTCCCCGAGCTTCAGTGGTCACTGTGGGGGAGGGGGCTGGCCACGCAGTGGAAGTGGTGGCGCCTCCCCCTCCCTCACTTTCTGCGGTGGCAGGAGCCCCAAAGAAGCAGAGTGCATTGGGGGGAGAGCCCGCTCAGTGGGCACGTGAACTCCCAGTGCAACACAGGTGCCAGAAAGGGCCCACCAGGCCCAACGACAGCCATTCTGGGCTCCAGGACAGAGCCGTGACTGGGACCCCCAGACATTAGGGGGGTCCTGCGCCAGCTGGAGTGCTAGGCTTGTGCTTCCAGCACAGCCAGGGCTTCCACGTGCCCCTGCCCCACCCCTTCTCCAAGGCCCCCACCCCAGCTCAGTCCAAGCCCCCCTCCCTGTATCGCTCACTCCTCCCCCCATCATCAGGATGCAGGGGGAGGTGAGGGTTGCAGGTTCTGGGAGGGAGTGTGGGTGCAGGGGTAGGGGTGCATGAGGGGTGACAGGGTCGGCTCCCGAAAGCAACCGGCATGCCCCTCTGGCAGCAGCTCCGCCACAGGGCGGGCACAGGGAGGATTAGGGTGCACCGCCCCCACATCTCCCATTGGCCCCAGATCCCAGCCAACTGGAGCTGTGGATTTGGCGCTCGAGGTGGGGACAGCTCGCAAAGACACCCCCACCAAGCTGCTGGGATGGGACCAGCTACTTCACTACCGGGCTTCTAGGCCTCTGCTTGGCTGTCTTGTTCTGTCTCCGTCTCTGTTTCTTGTCTGCCCCCCGACTTGTGTGTAGCACAGACCTGCTCAGAACGACCCCAGAGGGGCCTTCCCTTTGTCCTCATGGTGCTAGTTGCTGAGCTGCCTCCATTATGCATTATTTTAGGCAGGGACTCTTGTCTGATCTTTACCTTAAACTGAAAGGAAGGGCTTGTTCCCACCTATCCGTTTCAATGGCTTTAACTCCTCTCCGAGCAAGGGTTAACTCTGCTCACAAGGCTTGTCCTCCCCTGAGTGGCCCAGGCATAAAAACGGGCAGAATTTGGCCCTGTGGTTGGGGCTTAGCTCACCCTTCTATGGTGCCTGTACCAGCCCAAAAGCAGCCTGGGTCACTGGCCTGCAGCCAGGCTGGTTCTTCAGGGCCAGCGGGGTGCTTTTTATTTTAAAGCCGTATTGATTTCTCGGAGTGTAAAGAGAAGGTGAAGTGCCTATTCAGTTCCTGAAGGGCCTCCGGCATGTATTAAAAGTATAATCCCTACAGCAATCGCGTCTGGCCTGAAACATTCCCGGGGCACAGATCTGTTAAGGAAGCAGGTGCCACTTTTCCGATCACTTTTCTCAGGAGCACTTTAAAGCACATCCTCTTCTTTCCAGGCGGCCGTATCACGCCGGCAGGCATAATGGGATCACGGATACTCAACCAGGAAAGCAAGCGGTGGAGTCCCAAGAAATACAAGTGAAGGAAGAAAGGAGGAGATACAAACTCCCAGTGCGGTGGTCACACGATGCAATGATCCTTGTGAGTTGAGTGCGTGGCGGCCACCAGGAGAGATTCAGGTGCCACTCAGCTGATTAGCAGAGCGGCCACAAATGCCCATAGCCAGCAGTATGTGTTTCTACTGGTGGTGCACATCTGCACATGGTTTGGTGCACACAACAAAATTTATTCAGCACATAGATGGGAAAATTACAGAGAACATTGCACAAGAGCTTTCGTTTGGCACTGGAAGATCAGTGTACACAGCTGCCCCTCCTGTGAGCTGATAAAGGCTGCCACCTAGATCGGGGGCTACCGACAGGCTCAAGGTTTCAGATGGTGTGATTTGACACAGTTCTGCTGACTTCAATGAGATACATGTTTGCACCAGCTGAGGATTTGGCCCACAGTTCCTGCCGTGAGGAGTTTAAGTTAGATATTATGTGTCATGGTGCAAGGAGGTGGGGCCCCAAGCAAAATGGAGGGAAGGGAGAGATTAATTCAAATATATACTTGAGGGGCAAATGGAAACCATTGTATTCATACTCTTAGCAGCTTAGCATGGCAATTGCTCCCTGCAAACCATGCCATGTGGATGAGTTCAGGTCACCCAGAGATTCAAGAGACTGTGGAGAGCCATGTAAAGTACAGGGGAGCTCTTAGATTTGCACCTTCCCACCTGACCCTCCTGTTCCCTTTGAAGATATTCCACCGCTGCCACCATGACCCATTTGAGTGCATGGAGATGTAACTGGAGTACAGGTTTGCTGTGCCACTCTATTCTGGCCCAGTCAGGGAGGGTATGTCTACACTACAACGTTAGTTCGAATTAGCTTAGTTCAAATTAGTTAATTCGAACTACACTAATTCAAACTAATGGATCCAGACTAAAAAACTAGTTCGAATTAGCATTTTGCTAATTCGAACTAGCATGTCCACATTAAGTGGACCCTGAACAGGGGTTAAGGATGGCCGGAAGCAGTGCCGGCAGGGCATCAGATGAGGACTTAGAGCGTCGAGCTGCTGTCTCAGGCTAGCCCAGGGCTGTGCTTAAAGGGACCCGACCCCCACCCCGGACAGACAGTTCTCAGGGGTGCCCCGCTTGCAAAGCAGTCCTGGCTTGGAGTGCCCGGAATACCCACACTGGGCACATCACAGCACTCGGCCATCAGCCCGGCTGCACTTGCCGCAGGCTGCCATCTGGGGAGAGGCAGCAATTGGGGGGCTACAGGAGAGCTTCCACCCTCAGAAGCCCACAGAGCCAGCCCAGTCCTCCCCATCGGGAGCTCGTACCCCATTCCTCCCTCACCTCCTTCCACTTACCCTTCCCTAGCCCCTCTTCTTGATGAACATAATAAAGAAAACGTGTCTTCCAAAATGGAATCTGGCTTTCTTGAACAAAACTGGGGGAAACTGGGAAAAGGAGGTGGGAGAGGGGAAGAGAGAGGGTGGGAGAGGGGAGGGCAACTAAAATGATCAGGGGTTTGGAACCGGTCCCATATGAAGAGAGGCTACAGAGACTGGGACTTTTCAGCTTAGAAAAGAGGAGACGGAGGGGGGATAGGATAGAGGTCTCTGAAAGCATGAGTGGGGTGGAGAGGGTGCATAAAGAAAAGTTCTCCATTAGTTCCCATAAAGAAGGACTAGAGGACACCAAAGGAAAGGAATGGGTAGCAGGCTTCAATCTAGTAAGAGAAAGTTCTTCCCAAAGGAAAGAGTCAACCTGTGCAACTCCTTGCTGCAGGAGGCTGTGAAGGCTACAACTAGAACAGAGTTTAAAGAGAAGTGAGATCAAGTCATGGAGGTTGGGTCCATAGAGTGGTATTAGCCAGGGGGTAGGAGTGGTGTCCCTGCCCCAGGTTTGTGGAAGGCTGGAGAGGGATGGCACGAGACAAATGGCTTGGTCACTGTCGTCGGTCCATCCCCTCCAGGGTCCCTAGTGTTGGCAGCTGTCGGCAGACAGGCTACTGGGCTAGATGGACCTTTAGTCTGACCCAGGACGGCCATTGTAAGCTCAGGGCTCAGGGTCGGGGGTCTCAGTGGACCACCTTGATTTTCATGCACACCTGCTCCTGGGTGGCCAGGCTGGCAGCTATCCTGCCCTAGACGGCCACTTTCCTGTGCCTAGTGCGGAGATCGTGGATGAGGTCCACGATGTCCGCACTAGCCCAGGCGGGTGCCCGCCTCTTGCGGTCCTGGGCAAGCTCCCGGGAGCTGCCAGCCTGGTCCCGGGAAGAGGGGGAGGGCTGGGGGGCATCGGGTGGGTGGCTCGAGCTGTGCCAGGTGCAGGGTCTGCTGGCTGGGTGCTGGCAGGCTTGCACCTGGCACGGGCACCGTAGCCAGCCCGTGCCCCTTTAAGGGGTCCAGGGCTGGGAGGGGGGCAATAGAGTTTCCCTGGTGTTTGCCAGAGTGGCCACCAGGGAAACCTGGGGAGGGCTAGCCTCCCACTAGTTCGAATTAAGGGGCTACACACCCCTTAATTCGAACTAGCTAGTTCGAACTAGGCTTAGTCCTCGTGGAATGAGGTTTACCTAGTTCGAACTAAGCGCTCTGCTAGTTCGATTCAAATTCGAACTAGTGGAGCGCTAGTGTAGCGCCTATGAAAGTTAGTTCGAACTAACGTCTGTTAGTTCAAATTAACTTTGTAGTGTAGACATACCCTAAGTGCTCTAGTCCAGATCTCTCTTCCCCCTATTGTCCCAGATCAGGGACATCAATCAAGCCAGGATCTCACACCTTAATTCTTGCATTGCTTTGGCCTGAGGCCTCGAGTATTTAATTTCCCCATTGTTTGAAAAAGATCAAAGGACACAAAAGCACTTGTCTCTTGAATGTCTTCACAAGGCATTTCTAAAGTCGTGTGACCAACCCTTCCCCCCAGAGGTGGAACTCCGGGCTCTGGGTTTCATTGCTGCCGAAGTAGTGACTCCTCTTTCCAATAACCTTGCAGCAAGGGATTCACCAGGTTTTCATCTCTCCCACGCATTGAACTTGACCCCGAATCTTCCAGTTGGAGCTAATCACCTGAAAAACATCCTCTCTCATATCCAGCCTTTTCTGAGCAGTGTGTGCAAAATGCCAACATCTTAGTCATTTGACCCCAGATCTTTTGATGCCTGGGTAGAACTTAAAAGTGGCCGCATAAGCTTTAGCCAAAAAGGAAAAAAAAATCTGATCATGTGAAGATGGGGACCGGGTGGGATATAAGAAGTATCTTCATGTAACCGTAGAGCAAAAGACAAATTTGTTCTGGCAGTTGGTGGTACTGTTGGTCTTCTAAGATTTTTCCTCTATGTGCGAGCAAGTTTTGAGTTTTAGAAAGACATCTGTGATGGTGTTCACGCTGGGCTATGCAAGGCTCTGTGTCGAGGCAGTTTTAGGGGTGGGAACAGCAAAAGTTTTCACTCTCGGTCCCCACGGAAGGGCTGATCTTGAAATCTGTGTTAGGCTGAAATTTTCAGAAAAATTCCTGCCTGCTGTGAGGTCCTGTCATTTCAGGATTGGTGTGGACGTGTAAATGAAGCCAGGTGTATTTAGAGCAGTGGTTTTCAAACTTTTTTTTCCTCATAACCCAGTGGAAGAAAATTGTTGATGCCCGTAACCCAACATAATTGTCTCTTTTCACTAGAGTGTGAGCTCTGGTGTGGGGCTGGGAATGAGGAGTTTGGGGTGCAGGAAGGGGCTTAGGGTTGGGGCAGAGGATTGGGGCACCGGGCTGGGCATGGGTTCACCTCCAGCCAATCCCAGTCAGCAGAACAGCAGTGATCCTAAGGCTGCTTCCCGCCTGTCCTGGCACCTCAGACTGCGCTGTGCCCCGGAAGCAGCCGGTAGCAGGTCTGAGTACTAGACAGAGGTGTGCAAGCAGCTCTGCGCACTGCTTTTATACACGGGCACTGTCCTCCGCTGCTCCCATTGGCTGGTTCCCAGCCAATGGGAGTGCAGAGCTGGTGTTCAGGGGGAGGGCAGTGCTATAGCCCATCCTTTGAAAACCCCGGGCTTCACGCATCACTTGGCTCTGCCTCATTCATTTCTTCTGCCCTGGGAGGAGGCTCAGGCGAGGCCCCGGACCGCGCCGCACGGGAGGACAGTCACGTCCAGATGGGACTCTGGCCTCAAAGAGGCCCCAGCACCGTGTGCTCAGGTGTCCCCGCGCTGCCGCTCCTAGTGGGAGCCAGGTGCCTACCTGCGGCACTTCCGCAGAGCGAGGGAGAACGCCTGGACCTCTCCCTGCAGGTTGGCGGCTTATTTGCAAGCCTGGCCTTGTTTAATTTGTTGATTATGAGCCCGCCTGTGTCCGATGCTTTTTAAGCCATGGCCGGCCGAATCCCCTCCCCTGTGCTCCTCAGCAAACCTACCAGGAGCCGGCTGGAAGCATGTCCAAGAAAGAGCCATTTCTCCCCTTCTTATTGCCTGCTTTTTATAGCATCCGCCTTACGCCTCCCTTCGCAGGCAGAGGGCAGCAGAAGCCACGGAACCAAAGGCCTCTCCGTGCCCAGAAGCCTGGCGAGGCGTCGGGCAGGAATTTGCGAGACACAAAAGCGCTGGGTTCCCCTCTGTTCCTGCCCTCTCCCTGCGGAGACCAGAGCCCTCAGTGAGGGCGAAGAAGAGAGGAAGGTCTCGGAGAGGGACTTGAGGCTGTGCTGGTGACAGGTGCCACCAGGGAGCGGAGGAGCCCACCAGGGAAGTAGCCACAGCGCTGCTCTCCCAGGTGGATCTGTGCTGGGTCTGGCTGAATTCCTCCCCTGGATCTGTCCCATCTGTGTAGCCACGGTCACAGCCTGATGCTGCCGACAGACCCTGGGTGCCCTGCGCCGCACATGCCCTGGGGCACTGCAGATGCTTGGAATAGCTGCGCCCTTCCTTGCCCCTTTCCTTCGCCCCGGACCTCTCCTCCAGTCTGAGGGCTCTGCCCAGCCTCCTGCCACACTCCGGGGGTCCCTGCCACGCTAAGTGGGCTGGCTTTCACCGGCACGTTTCCTAGCATGCTCAGCCGCTCGGGGCAAAGACCTCGCTCGTCCCACGAGCAGGAGGAATTGTAACGGCTCCCCACACCGCCTGCACCGTCCCACATGCCTCCTGGTCCCGGCGGTGGGGCTGTTTCCCTTCCCCGATTGGTCTATCAGTCCCAGCGAGGCTGTTTCCCAAGGGAGGTGCCTTTGGCTTCCCCTTGCTGCCAGGACACCAGGCTGAGCCTGGACTGCCCATCGAATCCCAGGGCCGGCAGAGACTCAGGAGGCATCGAGTCCTGCCCCCTGTCCAAGGCAGGATCAACCCCAACGAAATCATCCCAGCCAGGGCTTGGTCAAGCCGGGATTTCAGCACCTCTCGGGATGGAGATTCCACCCCCTCCCTAGGGAACCCAGCCCAGCGCTTCCCCACCCGCCTAGGGAAATAGTTTGTCCTAATCTCCAACTTAGACCTCCCCCCCCCCGCAACCTGAGCCTCATTCTGCCCCCACTGTGAACAGCCTCTCTCCAGCCTCCCTGGAACCCCCTTCAGGAAGTTGCAGGCTGCTCTCAAATCCCCCCTCGCTCTTCTCTTCTGCAGCCTAAACAAACCCAAAACCCACAGCCTCTCCTCATAGGTCATGTACTTCAGACCCCTCATCATTTTGGTCGCCCTCCACTGGACCCTCTCCAAAGCGTCCACATCCTTCCTGGAAAGGGGAGGGGGGACTGGGCTGTGGAGAGAGGCCGGGAGGGAGGGAAGGTGCTCAGGTGTCAGGAGAGGGGCCAGGGGGTGTCAGGAGGCACCTCCAAAACCAGCTCTGGTAAAGCCAGAGTGAAGAAGTAAGGCAGCAGCGCGGGAGTGCGGATTACTCACAGCGGGGGTTGGGGGGCTGGGGGTGTTCAGCGCATTCTCCTGTGTACACCCCCCCCATTCGCCAATGGGGTTATTGAGACTCTGTTCTCTGCATGCTCCATGAGCCGACTGCAGCCCGCTAGCAGCATGCTGCGTCCTCCGAGCCTGCCCGCCAGCCCCCCTGGAACGCAGGCAGCCAGAGGGCGGGGGCTGGGGAAGGAGTTTTGCTCTCCCGACTAGCTCCAGCCTCATATTGATTTCCGCTTCAGTCAAACACTTTCTAACAGCCCCAGAGGGACCCTCTGTGGCCTCCGTGGCTCTCTGTGGTTTCCCGAGTGTGCCTTGGTATATAGATACCTGTCCGGTGGGATCCCCTGCACGCCTAACAAGCTCCGTCTTCCGCCTGCCTTCCTGGCCCCTGCCTTCAGATGCACCCAGGTGAGGCCAGAGCCTGCCAGCTAACTCCAGGGAATGCATGCTACTGCTCCCCTGGGCCCAGATTAGCACGGCCCTCCTCTTCCCCCTCTCTGATCGACCACCCTCCCTCCACCCGGCACCAACTCAGCCGTACCCAACTGGGCAGGAGCCTGGCTCAGGACCTGCATACACAGCTTCCCCTGCTGTCCTTTCACAAGTGACTCACCTGCCAACATCTAACCCCTCCCCAGGGACGAGGGACAGAAGAGGTTCTGGGATCTATGCAATCCCCTTCCCTGTAACACATACCCCACCCAAAAGATGGTCTTCACCACCCAAAAGATGTTTTTACGGCCAGATAATGAACTTGCCTAAGTTATCGTGCTGGAAAACACTCCTGCAGACAAGGCACTCGCATTAGTTTCCACCTTGTAGCTACGCGAGGTCAGCGCTTACACCTCCTTCGCCTCCCCTCCTACCTCCACCTCCCCTCGTTTAGCTTGTGATAAAATGACAAGGTCTTATTTCTGCTTAACCCAGGGGACAGACACCTCCTTTTTTAGCAGCGAAAAGACTCTCACTCTCTCCTCAGTGCCAGGACCGGTGTTAGAGCTGTTTCAAATTTTGGGGAATGGATGAGAAATTTCAAAAGGGAACTTGTCGTTTTCTTTTCTTTGAGGTCTTTCTTTTTTCTTGGTGGGTTTTTTTTTTTAAACAGAAAAACACTGGACCCAAAGAAATGTTGCTGTAAAGGGGGTTTTGTTATTGTTGTTGTTGTTTTGATTTTGTTTTTTTGTTTTTACCTTTTCAGAGTTTTTCCTCTCACTTAACATCCCCTTCCCTAAGGCTGTGTCCAGACTCAGGGGTTTTTTCGGGAAAAGTAGCCTTTTCCCGAAAAAACTTCCCCTGCATCCAGACTCAAGCCGCGTTCTTTCGAAATAATTTCGAAAGAACGCGGCTTTTCTTTCGTTTCACGAGGAAGAACGCCTTCTTTCGAAAGTTCCTCTTTCGAAAGAAGGCGTTCTTCAATGTAAATAGGGCTTCTTCGAAAGAGAGCATCCAGACTCGCTAGGTGCTCTCTTTCGAAAAAGCAGATTGCTCTTTCGAAAGATCCGCCTGCAGTCTAGACGCGATCTTTCGAAAGAGCCTCTTTCGAAAGAAGCCTGCAGTCTAGACATAGCCTAACAGTTTTCTCTCAGTAATTTAATTTTTTTTCTAACTCTTTCTCTCAGAAAGCAAACCTAAACAAACAAGAGGTTTTTTTCCCTCGTGTTCTCTAATATTTTCACATTTTCCTCCTTCCCGCCTCTCCCCGCCTCATTTTGCAGGGGGACAGGGTGATGGGAGGAGAAAGGTGTTTCAACAACAAAACAAAACTAGGAATCTTTTCTCTATTGAAGAGTCCTCAGTCTTTTGAAATGAAAATTAAAAAAGAAAATCAACAAATGCAATTTTCCATCCGAAGTGTCTTCACGGGGGAAAAAAATCTTTGGCGTACACTTATTTTTTTCTGGCTTGACAGTTTTTTAAGTGGGGGTGGTGTTGGGGGGAGGGGAAGCAGCACAGCAATAAAAGCAAGAGACTTGACTACACCCTGTGCATGTTGCTATGTCTCTGTCCGCCGTGACAAAGCTGACACCCTCCTGGTACTTGTGGTGGAAGGCAGCGAGGTTTGGGGGCTTCTCAGCAGTTGTCTTGCAATCTCTTACCAGCCTCTTCCCATCACCCACTGCCTACTGTGCTCCTCGTGTTGTCCTTTCTCACATTCTCCACAGTCTTTGTCTTGTTTTCTCCCTCCCCACAGAGTTTGGGGAACATTCCTTGCCACTGCCATCTATGTCACAGCTAAAATCCTGAGCTCCAAAGCCCTCCAGCACCTGTGAGGTACCTTGGCAGCTAGGGCAACAAGGAGTCCTGTGGCGCTAACAAATTGACTTGGGCATAAGTAAAAAACCTCAGGTCTGGCGAAATGAGCCACCCAAAGCTTCAATCTACCTGAAACCCAGGACTACAGAATACATCCAAAGTAGCCAGTGTGTTCTATCGCCAAGGTCAAGCCTTAATTCAGCCCTACAGCCTGTAGTGGGATGGGCATCAGACACTGCCATGGGTCTCCAGCCCCTCACTCAAGACTTCTGACTCATGGCATGGAGACTTGATGCAGGTCCGATCCGATTAAGCTGTGGGCCGGACGTTCCCCACACCTGGCATGCTAAAGTTTGCAGATGATCCCAAGCTGGGAAGAGTTGCAGGTGGTTTGGAGGAGAGCATTACAATCCAAAATGACCTGGACACCCTGGAGAACCAGCCAGAGGTAAATAGATGAAATTCAATAAGGAAAAAAGGCAAAATTCTTCACTTAGGAAGGGGGGGGGTCATAGTGGATCGCAAGCGAAATATGAATGAATAGTGTAACACTGTTCCCCACAAAACCACTCCCTCCCCCCAAAAGTCTCCCTCGTTCTGGGATATATTAATAGGCGTGTTGTAAGCACTGATTAGGCCTCAGCTGGAGTAGTGTATCCAGTTCTGGGTGCCCCGTTTCAGGAAAAGAGTGGACAAATTGGAGAGAGTCCAGAGAAGAGCAACAAAAATGATTAAAAGTCTTTGTGACGGGGTGTACCAACCCCGCACTGGACCGGCAAGGGTTAACCGGGGCTACCTGGCTGAGAGAGCCCCGCCCCCACAGCCCTACTGGGCATGCTCCAGCTGGAGGTTGGCTATAAAAGCTGGCGGAGCGGCTCAGTCTGGGCTGGCCGTGGCTGGGAATGGAGCGCCGGAGGAAGAGCGGCACATGGACGGAGCCACAGGGGCCAGGCAGCGGGGAATGGCTGGAGAAGCCCCAGCCCAGAGGAAGTGGTGGAAAAAGCTGCTGCAGTGAGTCCAGTAGGAAGTAGCCCAGGGGGGAGTTTGGCCTCTGTGAGCTCAGCGTGTTTCGGGTGGATTCCCCGCTGAGGTAGTGGTGGCCACCCCACCGCTGACAAGGCCCAGGGCTGGGAACCAGTGGAGACGGTGGGCCTGGGTCCCCCTACCCATTCCCACTGACCCCCTAAGTGGGGGGGGGCTACGCCTGTTGCTATTGCCTCTGGCTGCTAGGCCATGCTGCCCTGTATGAAGGGGTGTTGATATTGACTTCCGGACTACAGCTGGTCGTCCCATTGCTCTGAAGGTGGGGAGTGATTACAGACTATGGCTGTTAGGTCTCTTTGACCTGTGGAAAGGGACTGGTGCTATCATTGACTCCGGCCACTAGGCCTCACTGCCCTGAGGGAAAGGAGTGATGTCTGACTCTGGCCACTGGGCCTCACTGCCATTCAGGAACGGGGTGTTTTTACTCACTGTGGCTTCTGAGCCAGCCTGTCTCATCGGGACAGGGTGTAGTAGTTGGCCCTGACACAGTGTAAGTGATACACACACACGGGGTGAAGCACCCTTTGAGAAACCTCAGAGGCCTAACGCCCTGTCTCTGAGGGGGATGGGTGTTCGTGCCCAGTGACAGTCTAGAAAACATGGCCTATGAGGAAAGACTGAAAAAACTGGGTTTGTTTATTCTGAAGAATAGACGATGGGGGAGGGGCATGATAACACTTTTCAAGTACATAAAAGGTTATTACAAGGAGGAGGGAGAAACATTGTTCTCAGTATCCTCTGATGATAGGACAAGAAGCGATGGGCTTAAACTGCAGGACGGGGTGGTTTGGCTTGAACAGTAGGAAAAACTTCCTACCTGTCAGGGTGGTGAAACACTGGAATAAGTTGCCTAGGGAGGTTGTGGAATCTCCATCCCTGGAGATATTTTAAGAGCAAATTAGACAAGTACCCATCAGGGATGCTCTCGATAATTCTTAGGCCTGCCTTGAGTGCAGGGACTGGACTAGATGACCTCTCGAGGTCCCATCTAGTCCTACAATTCTATGATTACATCGTGTCCGCCTCCCCGCTGAACATAAGGCTGCTGGAACCTTGTACAATACCTGGTGCCAGCCCTCGTGGCCAACCCCCAGTCGAGACAGCTTACCAAGTTCCCCCTGCTCATGCTTATGTTGCTGCCAGCATGAGCCGGTGACAGAATTTTCTGCTACATTCCTGCTTCTTTAATAGTCATGGTGAGATACCTTGGGCACGTCTACACTGCAGCGTTATTTCAAAATAATGTGAGTTACTCGTGAGCTACGCACATTATTTTGAAACAACAAAGTGAGTCTACACAGCAAGCCTGTTATTTTGAAACTAGACAATTAGCCCATCATAAGACGGGATTTTCAGGTCTCTCCTCCATGTCGGTCTTCTCTCCTGAGCCTCCGGTCTCTCGCTCCGTGTCTCTCTCTCCTCCTCCTACTGCCTCCCCCCTCTCTCTCTCAGCTCCCCTCCGCCTCCTGCCTCTCTCTCTCTGTCTCTCTTTCTCTTCTCCTCCCCCTCCTGCCTCTCACTCAGGGGACCACGGAGCCCAAACGGCCATTTGGGCACTGCACTCCCCGTGCTGCATGGGGACCGCTGCACCCAAACGGCCGCTTGCACCACTTGCTCCCCCGTGGCGGCCTGGCTGAGCGGCGCAGAAGTCAGCTGAGCGCCACGGCGGGAGGCGAAGGACGTGACTCAGGCAACAGCGCCGCCCAGAGGGAACAACCAGCATTTCAGCATTAGAGTCACAGACATTGGGCTACTATATATATGATAATTTTGAAATAACGGGCTTCTTATTCTGACTCCTGTACCCCTCATTTCACCAGGAGTAAGGGAAGTCGGAGGAAGAGTGTTCTTCCATCGACTTCCTGCTGTGTGGACAGCGCCGAAAGCCGAGTTAAACTACTTCAGCTACATAATTAACGTAGCTGAAGTTGCGTAGCTTCATTGGACTTAAGCTCGCGGTGTAGATGTGCCCTTGGTCACCACGCTTTGCTGTCTACCCACCTAACGTCTCGGTCAGCTGTCAAGTGTGCTGCTCAGCCTTGGCACATCCCATCTATGCCCCCTTTCCGGGGGGGAGAATAAATGCACCGACTGAACCCTTCAAATTCAAGCATCAGGGCTAGGAAATCGATTGATTCAGAAACAGATCCTTTGGGATTTTTATCACGCCTCAGTGCTATTAATTTTCTCTTTACGAGTTCTGAAATTTACAAGCGTCTCTAGGGTTTCAGATGCTCTTCCTCCTTGCCCCCCTCCCTTTTCTTCCATAGCTTTCTATTTCCCTCCTGTTACGTGGCTAGAATTGTCACAACAGGGGCCAGACTTTCAAGAAACCCTTTAGGTTTCTAAATAAGTGGTCAGATTTTCAGATCGTCTGCCCACTGGATGCTGGACTCTTTTGAAAATCTGCCCTCTTTGTTTTACTCCAACACCTTACAGGCCGGAAAGGCATGTGTCTGAAGGAAAGGATGCTGTTGGAGCAGGTGAGTCATCATTGTGCCTTTAGCTGGAACTGGGAGACTTAGAAAGCACGGAGAGTAGAATCTAGATTAAGTGGATGCAAAAGCCCTGCTCCTAGCAGCCGTGGAAGAGGTCAGAGGAGCCTTTGTCTCAGCATGTCGGTACAATTATATCCAGGAGTCAATGCCGCTGCCAGCTTTTAAATTGGACTAACACTTATCATGTAGACAGCGGCGTCTGTGCTCCAATTTCAAAGTGTTTTGTGAAACCGGGGATGTGCTGTTACCCCCCTTGCAAAGGGAGACACGGCAGCTGCACAGAGTGGGGAAGTGACTTGCTAGGAATCATACAAATGATACCAGAACAGAGCGTCTGTTCTAAAAACAGAATGGGCTGGATTGTCTTAAAAGCAGCTCGGTTCCCAGGGAAGCTCTCCATGGAGTGCTGACTCAAACTGGCCCAGCCCCGCCTCCCTTCCAGAGACTGCTTTTATAGATGTCTGGCTCCACCTTCCTCCAGCGTCCACCAATCCGCATCCTCCATGTGGACAGGCTCCTTGTCGCAGGATGACATTATGTGAATGGGTTAAGCCTGGCGGAGGCGAGGCCTGGCAACGGAACAAAAACCTTTCAATGCACTTACAACCCATTTATCTGCACCAGAGCTGCAGCTTTGCAGTCCTGGTGCTGAGCGAGGCTGTAAATCAGATAATTCTTCTGTGGGCTCGCCCAGCAGTAAGCAGGCTTGGCTGGTTTCTCCCCTGCCCCTGACTCGGAAGGGAACATAGATTATTGCACCCACTTTTCGCCCTAGGAGGTTCTTCCCATAAGGTGAGGTGTGTCCGGCTCCCTATTTCTGTAGTTCCATGGGCAGGGACCATGGAGCTCTAGGAGCTGCGTAATCTGCCTGCAGCTGCCCTTTGTCTATGGGGCATCGAATTAGGCTTCAGGGAAGGTGGTTATAACGGGGGGCATGTCTGCACAGCAGGGCATAAGCCGAATTACGCTACGCAACTGCAGTGAGGTCAATTGTGTAGCGAAAGCCGAAATAGCTTAATTTGGCTTTCAACGAAGAACACTTATCCTGCAACTTCCCTTACTCCTTGTGAAATGAAGGTTGCAGGCGTCGGAGTAAAAAGTCCTCCAGCTCGACATTATTTCGAAATAATGGCTTGCTGTGTGGACGCGTTCTTTGTTATTTTGGAATAAAGTCCATTATTCTGAAACAATGCTGCTGTGTAGATATGCCATCAGGGGCTCTCCCTCTGCCCCCTCCTGGGTTTTTTTTCTTCTGTAATGGATTGCTCTATTTCCTGATCATGTGTCTAATGGACTCACCCCTTTTATATAATTTCTTTGCCTTCTGTAGTACTGGCAACTCCTCTCAGTTTAGGTTCCTCTCCAAATTTAATTAACATGCCACTCATTCCCTCTTCCAGATCGGTAATTAAGATATTAAATAAGACCTGATCTAGCCATGATCCATGCATTACCCCCCACTATACACCTCCTGCCAGCTCTACACACTGCTGTTTGCAATTTACATTATCAGGCACTGTTTACATTATCCATTGCTTTGCCGCTTTTCAGACCGTATGACACAATCCCTACCCAAGTCAACTTGAATGGGTTTTTCAAATAAGATTTTTATCAGCCACAATATCAAACACTTGACTGAAATCCAAAATGTTCCATCTGCTGCAGTCTCTTCATACGCTAATTTTGCAGCAAAGCGTATTTTGAACAAACCCATGCTGATGCTCACTCGTGGTTCTGCTATGCTTTGCAAGCCAGATTCAGAGGTGAGTGTGAAAAAAGTCTAGAGGGAATTTAAATGTAAATAATTTACAGCTACTTCGAGCCCTCGACTGTGCAGGTTACACAAGTGTGAACTGCTTCTGAATATACCTAAAATATATTTATTTACATACATTTGCATCCATTTACAACAAGTGATTTACACCTCTCCAGCTTATGCATCTCCTCTGTGTTTGCCACTTTACCTGGTTAATGATTTCTTTCTCAGGATTTCTTTCTTAGGGTATGTCTACACTACAGAGCTTTTGGAAAAATGGCATTTTTTCTGAAAAAACTTCAATTACATCCACACTGCAATTGCGTACTTTAAAAAAAAATCGAAAGAACAGAGGGGTTTTTTCTGACATTGGTAAACTTTTTTCTACGAGGAAGAAGCCTTTTTCCGAAAGAAAAAACAGGACTATGTAGCACTTTAAAGACTAACTGGGGGTATGTCTACACTACAAAGTTAGTTCGAACTAACGGACGTTAGTTCGAACTAACTTTAATAGGTGCTACACTAGCGCTCCGCTAGTTCGAATTTGAATCGAACTAGCGGAGCGCTTAGTTCGAACTAGGTAAACCTCATTTTACGAGGACTAACGCCTAGTTCGAACTAGCTAGTTCGAACTAAGGGCTGTGTAGCCCTTTAGTTCGAACTAGTGGGAGGCTAGCCCTCCCCAGGTTTCCCTGGTGGCCACTCTGGCCAACACCAGGGAAACTCTATGCCCCCCTCCCGGCCCCGGACCCCTTAAAGGGGCACGGGCTGGCTACGGTGCCCGTGCCAGGTGCAAGCCTGCCAGCACCCAGCTAGCAGACCCTGCACCTGGCACGGCACAGAGCCACCCACCCGATGCCCCCCAGCCCACCCCCTCTTGCCGGGACCAGGCTGGCGGCTCCTGGGAGTTTGCCCTGGACCGCAAGAGGCGGGCACCTTCCTGGGCTAGTGCGGACATCGTGGACCTTGTCCACGATCTCCGCACTAGGCACAGGAAAGTGGCCGTCTAGGGCAGGAGAGCTGCCAGCCTGGCCACCCAGGACCAGGTGTGCATGAAAATCAAGGGGGTCCACTGAGACCCCCGACACTGAGCCCTGAGCTTACAATGGCCGTCCTGGGTCAGACCAAAGGTCCATCTAGCCCAGTAGCCTGTCTGCCAACAGCGGCCAACCCTAGGGACCCTGGAGGGGATGGACCGAAGACAATGACCAAGCCATTTGTCTCGTGCCATCCCTCTCCAGCCTTCCACAAACTTTGGGCAGGGACACCACTCCTACCCTCTGGCTAATAGGACTCCATGGACCCAACCTCCATGACTTGATCTCACTTCCCTTTAAACTCTGTTCTAGTTCTAGCCTTCACAGCCTCCTGCAGCAAGGAGTTCCACAGGTTAACTATTTGCTTTGTCAAGAAGAACAACTTTCTCTTACTAGTTTCAAGCCTGCTACCCATTCCTTTCCTTTGGTGTCCTCTAGTCCTTCTTTATGGGAACTCAGGAAGA
This sequence comes from Pelodiscus sinensis, assembly GCF_052426305.1. Taxonomy (NCBI): domain Eukaryota; kingdom Metazoa; phylum Chordata; order Testudines; family Trionychidae; genus Pelodiscus; species Pelodiscus sinensis. The sequence continues at coordinate 46,092,580 of NC_143064.1, read as the reverse complement.
ACTTTTCTGAATGCACCCTCTCCACCCAACCCCTGCTTTTAGAGACCTCTATCCTGTCCCCCCTCCGTCTCCTCTTTTCTAAGCTGAACAGTCCCAGTCTCTGTAGCCTCTCTTCATCTGGGACCTGTTCCCAACCCCTGATCATGTTAGTTGCCCTCCCCTCTCCCAGCCTTTCTCTTCCCCTCTCCCACCTCCTTTTCCCAGTCTCCCCCAGTTTTTGTTCAATAAAGACAGAGTCAATGTTGGAAGAAACGTTATCTTTATTTTGTACATCAATAAGAAGGGGGGCTAAGGAAGGGTAAGTGGAAGGAGGTGAGGGAGGAATGGGGTACGAGCCCCCGATGGGGAGGACTGGGGTGGCTCTGCGGGCTTCTGGGGGTGGAAGTTCTCCTGCAGCCCCCCAATTACTCCCTCTCCCCAGATGGCAGCCTGCGGCAAGTGCAGCTGGGCTGATGGCCGAGTGGTGTGATGTGCCCAGTGTGGGCACTCAGGGCACTCCAAGCCAGAACTTCTTTGCAAGCGGGGCACCCCTTAGAACTGTGTGTCCGGGATGGGGGTCGGGACCCTTTAAGCGCAGCCCTCGGCTAGCCTGAGACAGCATCTCCATGCTCTAAGTCCTCCTTTTATGCCCTGCCGGCACTGCTTCCGGCCATCCTTAAGCCCTGTACAGAGTCCACTCAATGTGGACTTGCTAGTTCGAACTAGCAAAACGCTAGTTCGAACTAGTTTTTAGTTCTAGACGCGTTAGTTCGAACTAGCTTAGTTCGAATTAACTAATTCGAACTAAGTTAGTTCGAACTAGCGCTGTAGTGTAGACGTACCCAAGGTGGTTTATTATTTTCCGAAAGAGCTCTTTTGGAAAAAGGCGTGTGTGGATGGGGAAGAGGGAGTTCTTTCGCAAAAAAAGAGAAAAGCACAGGTCCCCTGGTGGCTATTCCGCTCATAGTAATCACAGCTTACAGGCGAGATAGCATCCATTCAGTGTGGACGCTATCTGTCAAAAAGGCAGATGGCTTTTTTCAATGCGTTTTGGCAGTGTGGACGCTCTCTTTCAGAAGAAGTTTCTTCAGAAGATCTTTTCTGGAAAAGCTTCTTCCGAAAGAAGCCTTCAGTCTAGACATAGCCCCAGTCTCTGTTTCATTACTTCACTGGGGAAAGTGGTTAATGGGATGTAAACTGCCACCTCCCCCCTTCTTTCCCTGTTTAAAAGCTGGTACTGCATGTTTCCTATCCTAGTACTTGGCAATGATTTTCCAAATCTCCGCCATGTTCCCGAATCCCAATGATTGTAAAGAGAATTTTTCCATTGACTTTAAAGGGAGCATGATCAATCCCAAAGTGTGATCTCAAATTCCTTTAACAGCCCCGGAAGGACCTTGCCATCTAGATTGTACACACTCAGATTTGCTGAGGAGTCCTTTATTATTTTTACCAAGAGTTTTGAGGCATTTTAGGTTGTTTTTCACATTCTCCCCACTTATTTCTAATGGCTGTATTTATATAGCACAACAAAATGTTGGTTGCTTTACAAACATTCCGTAAAACAGGCCCCTGATTTCAATCCAAACACAGTGTGCCATAGAGATGCCATCTACTCTTGATGAAATTCATCCCAGATGACTTGAGTCCCCCAAATTTGCCATCCTGAAGTCTAATACCTGAACCATGTGGTCCCATTGCTTTCTCCTAGCTCATTGGGCCATAGGTGGGGAACCAATCAGCACAGAGCTGAGGCCCATGTGACATCCTTACTCTCATGCAGGTCGCGTTGGATGCTGCCCACATAACACATTAGGTTGAGAACCACTGCACCAGCTTGTGAGTGTGTGTTCCTAAGCTTCCCGTTTCTTCTCATTGTCTTACTGACAGGGAGGAGTAAATCCAGAATGGTTTCTCCTGTGGTTGGAATCAAGTATTTGGCTCATACTTGGATTTGTACAGCAGGAAGCTGGTAAATGCTGTGAAGAAGTCCAGGCAATTAAGGCCTAGACAGAGACAAGTAAACTCATGTCACTAATGAGCCTTGTCTGATGTTGAATATAGATTTCCAGCTATGAAGGGTGTTAGATCTGGTCAGGAAATGTTTTTCCCTGCCCCCTCACCCTTCCCCCCCCCCAAAAAAAGTGTGATGAAAACACTTTAAATTTAGTTGGAAGTTTTCATCAGAACTTGTTTTTGTGTATGTGGAAATTTCCATTTTGTTGAAAAACACATTTTTTCCATTTTTCAAAGGAGATTTGTTGACAAGCTCTAGAGGGTGTATTTTACCACCAACTATGCTCTTCCCCACCAATAAAACGTCCTGGGCATGGTGTGAGGGAAATTAGCTGGGGATTGCATGACTAATTCCTTGTGCATGCCACTGAACAGGCCTCCTTTGTGTAAGAGATGTAACGAAGCAGCCTGATTAACTGGGATTGAGGGAATTAAGCCACTGTTTGTGGAGATAAAGATCAGTGAAGTCTCTCTTAACACATTTGTTATGCTGGGTTTCCTTTGATTGGCGTATCAGCAGTTGCACACCATAAATTACCTTGCTGGAATCCCCCATGCATCTGAATGTAAAAGAGGCAAGGCAAAGGATTATGTATGTGGCTTATATTTTTGTGTGGACTTTAGTGCTCATGAAAGTGACAGGCTAATAACACCGGCTGGAGCTCAACATGACAGGCACGGTGATAATTTCCATCTTGATTCTCAATCACCGTTGATTGTCCAGCCCTAGAACTCACTGAACGGTACCAATGCATCCCTACTTTGAACTGCAGCATCCCCTACTACCCCCACCCAACAATTCCAAAGCACCTATGTTGTGGTCTGTAGCACCCCCTACTGGTTCCGTTCTGGAACTACCACTAGCTCTGCCAATCCACCTGTGACCTTTCTTGTGCAGAGGCTGCAAATGCAGTTGCCATGGTTTACAGTTTGTTTGTGTGTTTGGTGAGAGCAGGGTTGTGGCGAGGCAGTCAAATGCCCACGAGGGAGAGAAGCACGAGACCAAATTTAATATACGGTTGAAATGAAGAGGTTTCCTCACATGGAAGGCAGAGGGGCTAGCGCTCTGACGACAGGTGGTTACAGCAGTGTTCTACACACATGGGCCTGTTGCTGAGGTTCCACAGGTGAGTGGCAGGCACCTGCCATTTGGTTGACTTAATATATACTCTTGACACGCATGCACATCCTACATTTGAACGTTTATTATGTCTGCTTTAAGATGAGGTATGATGTGGTGCTGTCAAGTGATGCTGTTCCCATAGCAATAGGGATAAACAGTGACATTATCAATGTGTTAAAATCACAGAACTGGAAGGAACCTTGAGAGGTCACTGAGTCCAGTCCCTTGCACTCAGGGCACGACCAAGCACCGTCTAGATCATCCCTGAGATATGTCTATCCACCCTGCTCTTAAATATCTCCAGGGATGGAGATTCTACAACCTCCCTAAGCAATTTATTCCAGTGTTTAACGTCCCTGATAGGAAGCTTTTCCTAATGTCCAACCTAAACCTCCCTTGCTGCAACTTAAACCCATTGCTTCTTGTCCTATCCTCGGAAGTCAAGGAGAATTTTTCTCCCTCTTCCTTGTAACATCCTTTTAGGTACTTGAAAGCTGCTATTATGTCCCCCTCCATCTTCTCTTTTCCAGACTAAACAAACCCAGTTCTCTCAATCTTCCCTGATAGGTCATGATTACTAGACTTCTTAAAAATTGTTGTGGCACTTCTGTGCACTTTCTCCAATTTGTCCACATCTTTCCCAAAAAGTGATACTCAGAACTGGACACAATACTCCAGTTGAGGCCTAATCAGAGTGGAGTAGAGGAAGAATGACTTCCCATGTCTTGCTTACAACACTCCTGCTAATATATCCAAGAAGGAGGTCTAGGATTGAGTGTGGGTTTTGTTTTGTTTTGTTTTGTTCCCCACAGTGTTCTATTATTCACTTGTATTTAGCTTGTGATCCAATATGATCCCCAGATTCCTTTCCACAATACTCCTTCCTCTGTTGTCACTATGGGTACGTCTAGATTACCGAGTTTTGTCGACAGAAGTTTTGTCAACAGATACTGTCGACAAAGCTTCTGTCGACAAAGAGCGTCTAGACTGCAGCCAGTTCTGTCAACAAAGCAAGCCGCTTTGTCGACATAACAGTGTGGACGCAAAGGACAGCGTAGATGCAATAATGCCTTCTATCAACAGAACTCTGTCAACAAAAGGCATTATTCCTCGTAGAATGAGGTTTACATACGTCGACAAAACTGCTGAGTTTTGTCGACGTTATGTCGACATAAGTCAAAGGCAGTGTGGATGCAGGTATAGTTTTGTCGACAAAAGTGGACTTTTGTCGACAAAAGTGGGCTTTTGTCGACAAAAGTGGTCTTTTGTCGACAAAACCCTGTAGTCTAGACACACCCTATGAGTGCAATTGATTGTTCCGTCCTAAGTGGAACACTTTGCATTTGTCCTTACTGAGTTTCATCCTGTTCATCTCAGACCATTTCTCCAGTTTCTTCCGATCACTTTTAATTACAATCCCATCCCCCAAAGCACTTGCAACCCCACCCCCCGCCTCTTCCCCCCCACCCCCCGCCTCTCTCCCCCACCCCCCCACATACACACACCCCAGTTTGGTATCAACTGCAAACTTTGTAAGAGTAATCTCTGTGCCACTGTCTAAATCATTAATGAAGATATTGAACAGAAGTGGACTTTAGAACTTATCCCTGCAGAAGCCCTCTCATTATGCCCTTCCATAAAATGACTCATTTGAAATATTGTCATTGATTTGGGTTAGTTTAATGACGTGTGTATTATTTCAAGACATAAAATTTGGGGGGTTTGTGACCTCAAAGCATCCCAATAATGATCTAACTGGTAAATCAAATCTGACAAGGCCTGGCTCCTTTCTTGTCAGTCCTATATAACGCCTCTGCTGCCTTCTGAATGTTTGACAGTTTGCTCCGCTCCCCTGTCACTCCAAAATCCATTTAAAGAACCTGATTGTGCTCAAATCGAAAGGCACTGTGTAGTTCTGCAGGAATATTACATGTCTCAAGAATGTATATTGATATAGGTGGGCCTGTTTGCAGTATATAAGTATGAATAGGGCCCTACCACATTCATGGTCCATTTCATGGTCATAGGATTTTAAAAATGAAGAATTTCATGACTTCAGCTATTTAAATCTGAAATTCCACAGGGTTGTCAGTGTAGGGGTCCTGACCCACAAGGGAGCCATGGGGCGGGGGGGGGGGGAGGCACAAGGTTACTGTATGAGGGTTGCAGTACTATACCATTACTTCTGCACAGCTGCTGGAAGCAGCATTGCCTTCAGAGCTGGGCAGTTGGAGAGCAGCAGCTGCTGGCCAGGAATCGAGCTCTCCAGCAGCAGCGCAGAAGAAAGGATGGGCTGGTCATGCCACCCTTGCTGCTGCCTGCAGCGGTCTCTGGCCACCCAGGTCTGAAAGCAGCAGTCCAGAAGTAAGGGTGACATGGGTAGAGTGTTGCCACCCTTACTTCTGCGCTGCTGCTGTCAGCGTGCTGCCTTCAGAGCTGGGCACCTGGCCAGTGTTACAACCACCGCACTCCAGTTGTGCAGCTCTGAAGGCAGCAGTGCCAAAGTAAAGGTGGCCAGACTGTGACCCTCCTAACATAACCTTGTGAGCCCTCCGCAACTCCCTTTTGGGTCAGGACGCCCAATTTGAGAAATGTTGGTCTCCGCCTGTGAAATCTATATAGGGTGAATGCATGCAAAAGGCCAGATTTCGCGGGAGGACACCAGATATCATGGTCCAAGATTCATTCTGCATGGCAGTGAATTTGGTAGGGCCCTAAGGCTACACCTCTCTGTCATCAGAGAGATGTAGATTAGGCACATCGAAATTGCTAATGAAGCAGGGATTTAAATATCCCATTCCTCATTAGCATACACATGGCCACCGCTTTTTTCGAAATGGAGCTTAAAAAAAACCCGACAGTCTAGACACGGATCTGTTGAAAATAAAGCCTTTTTTCAACAGATCTACATCTAGACTACTAGGGTTTTTTTGAAAATAACTCCATTTTGAAAAAAAGTGGCGGACATGTTTATGCTAATGAGGTGCAGGATATTTAAATCCCTGCTTCATTAGCAATTTCGAGGTGCCTAATCTACATCTCTCTGACGACAGAGAGGTGTAGTCTAGACACACCCTAAGTATGAAGGGCCCTACCAAATTAATGCTGTGAATTTCCAGTCACCCTCTTACTTTGTACAGATATTTAGAAGTAGACTTGGCATAACCCAGACAAAATGACCCTGCAACTTGAATGCAGGAAATTGTGCATGTTCCCATGCTTGAAACTCCTCCAGCAGTGGCAGGTAGCATATGGTGAGTTACAATATTATCAGGCTTTTTATTGATGTGTTGCAAGGACTCAAATTTCTTCAGACTCAAATAACTTTTGAGTTTCGGCCAAGATGTAGCAGACAAACAGAACTACATGAATACCTCTTCCCGGCTCACCAAACTGAACAAAAGAATAAAATTTCAGAGCACTCGGCATGGTTGAATTGCTTATCGGTGAGCATTTGGTCTGGAGCGGATGCTGTATTCATGTTCAACTCAAGGTCTAGCAATCTTGCATCTCCCCAAAATTTCCCAACAGGCTGGAGAGTGACATTGCACCAAGTTCATTTGGGAGATCCCATTTCACTTGCTGAACAACAGCATACAGCTGATCTGTGGTCTGAACGGCATGCTGGCATCCTAGACCTGCCAGCATTTCCTTACATTTTGGCATTGTACTATAGACTGTGGCCACATCAGCTGGTTTGGCATCCCTTATAGGTGCATATGCAACTCCAGCGTAGGTGCTCTTCTTTGTAGCCAGCTTGTGGTTGTCACCAGTCCAAAATGGAACAACCCAAGTGTGAACGATATCAAGTGTCATTTGATAAAACATCCTAAGGCAATGGACGTAAGAAATTGTTCGTTTGTAGGTATCAGTGCTGCAGCGCCGCCTGCTGGTCACACTGGGAATTAGTTCTGTCTTCAGCAAGGTGCCCCCTTCTGGCTGGCGTCTCACCCATCATTGCACTATGCTCTCTCCACACTCTAGCTCTGGACTTGCGTTGCTCCCAGGATCATAGTGCCCTTCAGGAACCTGCCCTCTGGCAGTGCCCACCACACTGGTTTCTTGCCCCACTTCCAGGGGTCTCAGCTGTCCTCAGCCTTGCGGTTGGCCACTGTGTCCACAGCCCAAAAAGGCCACCACTCCGTGTGGCAAAGTGCTATGCAAGGCGGGGACCCAGGCCCACCCACTACCCTGGGTCCCAGCCCAAGGACCCTCGGGCAACAGCGTTGTCCTATCCTCCTTTTCCCCTCTACTGGCTCCTTTTCCCTGGACCACTTCCCCTGTGACCTCTGTACCTTCCTGGCCCTTATATCAAAGCAGCTTGGCAGGTATCAAGCTGGACTCCCCAGAGCCTGCCTAGCACTGCTTTATCCCAAGCGCTTCTCTGGGAACTAGTCCTATGCCAACACTGGTCAGGGCCTAACTGCCTACTGCTCTGTTGAGCAGCTCCTTATAACCAGAGATGCCCTAGCAAGCTGCTCTCTCATTGGCTCCCTCTAAGCTCCTTTCTGGTTGGCCAGGGAAATCTGCACAGGCTCCCTCCATCCTTCTTTAACCATCCATCATAATTCTAGATTTTTCAGATACTGCACAATTCATAAGGGACTCTGACTGCCCGGGGAGAGTAATTGATGTTTCCTTCCCATGCATCGGTGTTCTGTCTTGGGATGCTGGACTGCTCTGGAGTATCGCTCTAGCCATTGCATGGGATGTCCCTGCATCGATGTCCCTATCTTCCTGCATGAAGTGGTACCATTACATGTGGACAGGACACCCCTCCCTGGCGTTGTCTATTTGAGTTTCTGCAGCACTAGTAACGAAGTGCCTCAGCTTCTCAGAACGGATACAGACTCCACAAAGGCGTGGTCACCTGACTTTGGCGAACATGTGACACTTTCATTGGGACTACTTCAGACCCAAGGATTCAAGCGCCTTTCTACAGCACCGCTTGTTCATGTGAAAGCCGTTCGTCAGGCTCATATGCCAGAAGTAATCCATAAAACGTTGGGGTGACGTAAGTTCCTGCGTCAGATTGCTAGCAGCTTGGATAGCATAAGCTACCAATATTGCTCTGCGCAGAGCCATGGTAGACTTGCCTTGGCCATGCTGGGCATGGAATGAAATTGCTGGGCCACCGTGTTTGGTTTTCTTCTAATCGTGCCTGTAATTTTGCTACTGGAATAGCTTGCGGGTTCTACATCGGAGTTTCTTTCATAGGTTCCCTAAAACTATGACCTGTGCTCAATTCAACTTGCTTGTATATTTCTGAAAAATCCTTGCCCATGTAAAACTAAAAATCTGTTAACAGACTGTTCTTTGGCAGCATTGACCAAGAAACTCCAAATTACGGCATTGAAATGAACATGAACAATAAAATCTGCAATCATCCTTTTGTTGCAGTGTTTTTGGAACGGTGCAAAAAAAGACACTTCTCATTTTGGGTACTCTGGTTTCACCTTGCTTGGAGTACTGCTTGGCAGATCCTCTTCAGACCTCATCTAATGTATACGAATTAAGCTTTCAAATTGTACATTTATGGATGCACGTTGGGTGGGTACATTCATCTCCTCAAATATGGCCCTTTTTGGAGAATTGCTGTGTGCCTATTTGTAGTTGAGTGAATCTGGTTGGCTGGAATCGGAAAGTACTTGGGGATGTCGTTTAGTTAGTTGATCGCCTGACTGACTGAACATTCTAATCCACTAATTACAAAACTATAAAGTGCTGTATGCTACAATGCTCCGTTTCCATAGACGAGGAGTATTGCTTTGTAACTATGGAGATGGCTGGGAGGAGAAGGATGGAAAGAATCGTGCTTATGTTGCTTCTCTCTTTCCCTTCCGCCACTTGAAGTTATAACGGGATGATCCTGCCCGTCTAGGATGTATCTACACTGAAAACAATGAAAACAAAACCCCAAAACCAACTCACCACTGCAGCAAGTCTCAGAACTTTCCTGCTACAGCACTCAAAATAGCAACCTAGATGTTTATGAGACACTCCCTTGTCATTGGGTTTCAGAATCTGAGCTCATGTGGAGTGTGACCACAAGTCTGCTGACCAAGGCTCTGAGAATGGATGTTAAGGGTCTATATTGCAAGGCAGATGTACCTGAGAGAGGGTACTTCAGTTGGTAAATTCGGGAGGGGGTGTATCTGGAACTCAATTCAGACAGAAGTTTTAAATGCAGCACATTGGCTAGGGCCTCTACTTGTTATCTGACAGAACAGCAAAATGTGGGTACAGTGCAAAGGCTGGGTTTACAGGTTTAGATGAGCGAACTGTAGAGCTGGACAAAAATCTTTGACTCAAGCTTTGTTTCAGCAAAAATGCAGAACCAGCACCATTGAACCGGTGTGTGAATGCATATTGATGTGTCTGAATTCTGGTAGAAAAAAATAACTAAAAATGAACCTCTCCTCCCCCTGGAATTGAAACATTCGGGTTTGACATTTTGGGAATGAATCTTAAAGGGTTTTTTCACCCTATTCTGAATGACTGTTTGGAAATATCTTTCAATTTTATTAAAAAAAAAAATAAAACATGAAAAACTGCTCAGAAGGCGAAGGAAATGTTTCATTTTGGGTCACCCCAAATGTTTCATTCAACTCAAGTGGATTTAAAAAAAATGTTCAGAATTGCCAGCGAACCAAAAACTCCACTGCTCACCCAGTCCTGAGCTGAATCCATTTTTATTTTTAATCCCCAAGAGCTGGAGGTGGGGATTGTCCTAGAGGTGAGTGTCTAGAGTCAGATGGACCAAACGAATGGGCCAAAACTTTGTGCTGTTTGCACTGCACTGTCTTTGAGACTCCTTGGCCTGCTTGTTGCCAGCAGGAACAGGAAGGAGAAATCCTAAGAAATGCTGCAGTTGCCAAACTTCCAGGCCCAAGAAGCTGAAAGATGAAACCCAAGAACCTACAAAACCTTCTGAAGACCTGGCAGACTGAAGCACAACCCCTCCAATGTGCAGAGACCTTCCCTGTGGGCCTGGTTCCTCGTCAGAAGCAGAGGAGGGGTCCGCACGGGCAAGCATGGACTGATTATTTCTTCCTTTAAGCTGCCGAGCTCTGTATTAGTTGAGTTTTCACGAGCGTGTGGCTTGTCCCTGCCTGGCCCCATCCTGTGCCGAGTTCTCCAGGAACTAGGGCTCTGAGTTGTATCTCTAGCTGCAGTAGTTCACCTTAATAGCCTCAGGAGTTCTTATTACCAGGGTCTCTGCTGGTTCTTTTCAGCTAATTAGCGCTAATGAGATTCACTCTGGGCGCTAGGCAGCTTCCCCACTCTGTTTTCTATTATCCCTATCAAGTTTACCAAACATGGCAAGAGATTAATCTTCTGGGGACCAAAACACAGGCACTGTGATGGCATCACATCTCAGCCCCTCCTCCCCCGCCTAGTTACAGTAGCGGGTATCAGGCATGAGTCCTGAGTGAACTGTTTTGTTTAGGAAGCGCATTTCTGTTTCCTTGCCGTTGACTGCCCTTGCCAGCTCTCCTTACAGCCCTGTGAGCGACGCACTTTTTGCCTGTGGACAAGTCTGGGGCTGGGGCTGCCTCCTTAGCCGTACCCAGGCAGTGGGACCAATGGCCCCACCCCATCCCTGCTCATGGAGCCCCCTCACAGAGCCCACAGGAGATGCCTGGCTAGAGCCAGGCCTGTCATCCATGTTGCAGGCTACCTGCTCTTGGACTGGGTGTGGCCGAGACTCTCAATTGGTGCCATCTTAGGGACTGGCTGCTGGTTATTACTCGGTGACCAACCGCGGAGCTCGTGGTGGTGAAGTAGTGAATCCAGCCTTCTCCTACAGGGGGCGCCTGTGGGCCGAAGAGCGCGTGTGGGTTAGCAAGCTCTGGGAATGAGACATTCAGTTGATGGGAACAACAGATGCTCTCCCCAGTCAGTGCTGTCAACTCTTATGGTGGGATGCTCCTATACAGGCTGACCCTCTCTAGTCCAGCACCTCTGGTCTGGCAACATCCCTGGTCGAGCATGATTTTAGTTAGCCAGATGTCCACTTACCATAGGTGTGAGCAAGTTTCCCGTGGTCCCATAAAACGTGTTTATAGCTGCCAGTCTTGGCTCTCAGTGTTCTGTGCTGTTATCTAACGCTCATTTCCCCCTAAAAGTCTTCTAAGAGCCCAATAAGCCCGTGTTGGTGATGCTGCCAGACAATATTGACCTCCCGTGGGCCAGGAAATTCTCTGGTTCAGCACTGTACAGGTCCTGAGCATGCTGGGCTAGAGAGGTCCAGCCTGAAGTATGTGCCTTTCTTCAGGGCCCAGATGCTTGCCCTTTCTAGCCCTCACGGTTACAGAGAATAACTTGCAAATGTGAACCCGGAAGGTTCAAAAGCCAGAAAGCAAATCAATAGGACTGTGAGGGCCAGATGTACAAAGGTATCGATCCTGGTGGGAGGTGGACATCTAGCCTGCCACGGGGCTGTTGAAAATCTCACTAGGCACCTATCTGCCTCTATAGGCATCTAACTAACACTGCAAAGCTGTCTGAGATATGCTGCATAGGAACATTTTAGCTGTTCATAGTTTTTGATCTATACATCCGCTTAGCCTCCGGTGTCTCTTGGGGTTACAAATTTAGGTCAGGATCTCTCCATCTTCCATTAGGCAACAAAGAGGGATTGGTGCTTGAAAGAGTCCAGCTGCCCCAGTGTACGAGGGTGTCTACCCAATATATATACCGCCTGTAAGGCCCTGAGGCTGTCACACAGGCTGTAGCTGTGTGCTGATTGACCTGCAAATGGCCCAGGGGCCATGGATTGAGAACTGCTGGTCTAAAGTTTTCCATTGTTTTATTTCTGACGGCAGTTATACTGGACATAATTGTACATGTGTAAGTCCGGCTGTTGTGCTAAAGAGGTTGAACTACAGTACTTGCATTTGGTGAATTGAAAAATACGATTTCCTTTGGGTTTTTTACAGAGCAGGTATCTGTAATCAAAAACAGAGCAAGCCTGGTGCGCTTTGTATTGTGCGAGGTAATTGAAATCAATATATAGGACACATTCAAAAATATTTAAATGAATGGTATTCTATTATTGTTCCACAGCACGATTAATTGTGATTAATCTGCCGCTTGGCTGGCCTCGTTCTTCGCAGTGTACGGCTCAGAAGGACTCACAGAACACTCACGATGAGAACAGTCTCTTTGGAAAAGATAAGGGGCTGGGTCTATGCCATTTGGCAGGCTGGGTCTATGCCCTAGAAACATGGCATGACTCACCACCACAGAGCCTCCTGCTGGTCATGCTGGGAATTAGCTCTTGAGCCCTACAGCGCCCCCTTCTGGCTGGTGTCCTGCCTGCGGTTATCTTTTATTCTCTACCACTTTGGGTTAGGATCCACGTCCCTCCCAGACTGTGGTGTCCTCCCATGTGGGTACTGCCCTGCTGGGGTCCTCCCTCTCAGGGACCTCCCAGCCCTCTGTGCCCACCTGGCCTCAGTGGCCCACTGCCAATCTTCATTTAGCCCCCGCCACAGGGCAAATGGCAGTGTGAAATGGCCACTCATCATTGGCAAGGGGTATGAACCTGCTGCCTTCTACTGCCCTGCCTGCCTCCCTTGTGCCTCCCCAGGATATACCCTGTTACGGTTGGAACGTGGTGCTGCAGAAGGTACACGCAGAGCTCTGGCACGCATGTCTGCTGCTCTGGCTTTGGGGTGGACAAATCAGAGCCCAGGGGGGCAAGCAAGGGCTTCCAAGGACTCGCTAATTTGGCGGCGCAGACAACGCCGAGTGACCCGGCCTGTGTGCTGGTGGAGGAGGACACCGAGCCGGTGGCTGATTTATGGCTGTGGAGAGAGAGAGAAGGGTCTCCGAGTTAAGCTGTAGACAAGTTGCCATGGAGACCCGCTAATAAAGCACTCAGCAGCAGCTGGCTTTGACAATGCAGCCCCTGATACAGAAACAAGGGGGCAGTGAGTGTGGAAGGGAGGCAGATGTGCAGTGTGAAAGGTGGGGCCGGGGTGGCTCAGAGATGGGGCCGGGCAAGTCTGGGGCGGTGGAGGGAGACCTGCTCTCCCGAGTGATTATGGGAGCAGAGCCCTCTGAGGAGAATGGGACTCCCCCACTGCCGTAAGGGGGCAGGTGCTCAGACGGACCGCTGCAGGGGAAGGAGACGGGCCGGCGCGCTGGGGAGGAGCGCGCTTCGGTGGAGGGAGAGCAACACCAGGGATTGCTCCTTTGGGCTCACCCCATCCTTGATCTAACTCCAATGGTGCGGGCCTGATGCTCACACGCAGGGCCCCGGGCCCAGCTCTGGCCACGTCCAAGGCCCCTCTTTCAGGCCCTCTGTGCTGGCAGAGTGGTGGGAATTAACGGCACGAGGCCTTGTCTCGAGATCCCTACCGGGCTCGCCTCCCCAGCGGCTGGCACCAGGTCCACTAGAGCCATTTCCACGCCTCTCTGCCCCTCCCTTTGCGTGGTAAGCTGGCAGCGATGGTAACGGCAGCCGCACCTCGCGCGGAGCTCTCTCTCCCGTGCACCCTCTGTCCCGCAGTGTCCAGCCCTCTGTTCGGAGAGCCCTTGCCCTGTGCTCCTGCCTGCTTGGGTTGGAGTTAGGGTGAGGGGAGCCAGGTTTGGCCGGGCGGGTCGCCCTAGGCAGTGAAAGTCCATCGGCCTGCTCTCTACCTGCATCCATTGACTCTCACTCGTCCTCTGCGCCCCCTGAGTACCCAGCATCAGGGCTGTGTCTGTCACAGTCTGATTTAGACACTGCTCCAGAGAAATCCAGGATCTGTGTATTTGGGCAACAAGGAGGGATCGGCGCTTGTCAGAGTCCAGCTGCCCCAGCGTCCAAGTACACGAGGCAGCGGGTGTCTTGCAATTGTCTCCCCAAAGCTGGGCGAGACAAAGGCCTGTGCCCTGCCAACGTCAGATCCTCCGCCACCGCTGACGCCACTAGCAGGGTAAACAGGGCAAGCACAGGCATGTCTGTATTGCAGCACCATAGACCCTGCGCCATCCCCCGGAGGGTGCAGACGGAGGGGGGCTCGGAAACTCGATTTAAGCAAAGCACTGACCATTTGGAATAGGCCTGTAGCGTTCTGTGGCCCTACCCCCTCACACTTAGGCGTGTGTCTGAGTGCTCTGCGAGAGCGGGGCCTGTGCTAATTCGTTTGTCATGTATGTCTGTGCTGATCGTTGAGAGTCAGAGGGACCGCGCGTAGTTTTCTTGTCATTGCTATTAGGGCGTAACCCAAAACGTAACAAAAAGCTTCCACCTCAAACACTCTCCCAGCTTCCGCTGTCCCAGATTTCAGTTTGTTGGATATTTAGCTGCCTTGGATGTCAAGGAGAACACAGGGGGAAGGGAAGACTGACTTACTTTCACAAAGGAAAGAAACCATTTGATGGTGGCATTGAAGGAGAGTTGCTTGCATGTTTCACAAGGTGCTTTCCTGCCTGTTAGCTCGATGGGTGCCCCAGGGGTTGTACTAAACTCTGCCACATCTCACGGCCTCTTCCCAAGGGGGCTGAGAACATGACCTCCCCAGCCAGGTACCAGTAGTATCCCTCCTTCTAAAGCATGCCCATTTCAGCCCATGGCCATCTAACTCACTCTAGGATCTCAATAACATTCCTCCGAACCTTCCTGTGGAGCCTTTCCTTGGTCACGTCCCAGCTCCTATTGCTCTCCAAGCCAGGCAGTGCTACCTCGGTGCAACCCCTGTGTCTTTATTAAATGTGTCACCATAAAACACCCAGGTGTCAAGAGGAGTTGGCTCCTTTATCGCTCGGGTGGTTTTCTCTGCTTGCTTGGATGAAGAACGACCTCTGAGTGCCCCAGGTGCTCTGTCGCGTGTGTCACAACGGTGCTTTCCTCGGTGCTCTCAAAGGGGGAGTAGAGCTAAGTGGAGGAATTCTCTGGAGCTTCTCCCGGCAAAGCTCTGAGAGCTAAGAGTGAGAGCTTGTATTTAGCCAGGACACAGAGGGATGCCTAGAGACCGAACACATGGAACCTGGCTTTGCTTTGGACCAGAGGTACCCACCCTGCCAAGGACTCCCATAATCCATCATGCATGGAGGAACCATGTCTGGAGGGAACGGCAGGGAGACTGGGCAGGGATTGGGCATAGATGGGGCCAGCATGTCTATAAAATATGCTGATCCTCGGGCCCGATCTCCACTGTGGGAGGGTTGTTCCCCTTGCCCAGCAACTACAGTGGTGAGCATACGGTGGCTGTATGTGTCCCCTGCACTGTTCTCTTGCTCTCTCCTCCAATGGGATGCCCGGGTCATATCTAGGAGTCCTGTGTCGCCTTGAAGCTTGACTTCAGTCCTGGCAAGATTCAAGAACGTCTCTTGGAGGTGATGGGCCAGTGATTGTGTTGCGCCCTGTGTCCCAGGTGGGTGAGATACAAGTCAATCCTTTTCCCAGTGTTTGTAAGGATACGGTGGTGCTGAATCTCACCCTACATTTTCCCCCGAAGTCATCCTTGGAGGAATCTCAAAGAATCCCCAACCCTCTCGCCTTTCTTCCAGACCATGGGTCAATGCAGGTGAAGCAGCTTAGAGGAAACCCGCCTAGGAAGAGGTCCTGCAGAAGAGGTGCTGGGGGTCGTAAAGGCCCACAAGCCAGAGCTGAGACAACAGTGTGACACTGTTGCAAAAAATACTGTTCTGGGTTGCGTCAGCAGGGAATGGTGTCAAGGCACGCGAAGCCATCTTCCACTTCATCCCGTGCTGGAAAGGCCTCAACTGGAGTACTGTCCAGCTCTGGGCACCACATGTCAGGAAAAAGGTGGAGAAATTGGAGACGGTCCAGAGAAGAGCAACAAACATGATTCAAGATTTAGAAAACAGGACCTGTGAGGAAAGATTAAGCCCCCTGGAGAAGAGAAGATGGAGGGGGAACATAACCATTCGCAAGTGAATAAAAATTACAAGGAAGAGGGTGAAAATTTTTTCCCCTTAACCTCAGATAGGATGAGACACAATGGACTTAAATTGCATCTAGGGGCGTTTAGTTGTGGACATTAGGTAAAACGAGGTGGTTAAGCACTGGAACACATGGCCTAGCGAGGTTGTGGAATCTGTCACTGGAGACTAGACAAACACCTGTCGGCAGGAACAGTCGTGTTCTAGCTCAGAACACATCCATCAGGTGTCAGAGCATGGGTCCGTTACTTGGATAGGACACAACCTTCCTCCAGATTTTTGGGGGTAGTGTTTCTGGAGATGTTCATGTGAAATGTCAACCTCCTAGAGATTGTGTAGATGGCGTAGACTCTGTGCTTGTAAGGAAGCAGGCCCTGAGGTGCTGGTGGAGTGGGGCTCTTCAGAGGCAATATACTCTGAGAACCCCAGCGATGCACTGACCTTCCTCTTTGTAGCTAGTGAAGAGCTTGTGCTACAAATGAAGGACCAAACCATCCCCCAGAGTTCAGTCAGTACGGGGCTGTATTTGGTCGATCTACTGTCTCTTTGCCCCTGCGCGTGTCTCTGTATTTGTTTTCATCCTGCCCACGCTCTGCTCCATTTTTAACCCTGGTTTTCTCTCTGCATTTGGTTCCTGCCTGGCCTCTGTTCTTCCCAGTCTCTGACAGGAATAGGGACTCACGCGGAGTTGAAGTTCAAGGCAGACACTTCACACCCACTCCAAGGCCTAGTGAGTGCATCCCTGGCCAGTGAACGGGGAGGGGAGCTTTGTCCTGGGTGCCTGGCTTAGCATCATCTGTCCAGTGCTGGTTATAGCACTTGGACTTTTCAGCTCAACAGGTAGCTGTGTTAACCATGAAGTACCTGCACCAAGTCCTTGGCCTCCGCCCTTTGCTCCTTCTCTCTCTTCCCCTCCCAACAAGGACTCTGCTTGGACAGGCCGTGCTGCCCACCTGCAGACTAGGCCGGTCTCCGTGCTTAGAGGGCAGTGGGCCATGCCTTGTGACACTGGCGGGTCTCCAAGCAGGGGGGAAGGGGTGTCTCTTCACACTGTGCTCCTTGCTGTGTGCAGCCGATGTGCCATTGCTGTGTGTTTTCTGTTTCATTGCTCTCTGGGAAGAAGGAATCCGCACGGACAGGACTGTTAAACCCTCCTCCAGAGACTGGGGAGGGGAGGGAATGAGGCAGGTGGGGAGGAGACTTTCTTTTCATCTCCAATCTCAGAACGGCTAAAGGAGAATCTCAGGCAGCCGTCCCTACAATAATACCCCTGTCTGTCTGTCTGTCTGTCTCGCTGGTCTTCTCTCCCCTGGAGCAGATACAAGAATACCCCCCTGTCGCCTCAGTTGAAGCAACAGAGGTTTAAATGCTTTCAGCTCCACCACTGTATTCAGATACCGCTGGAACAGAAGAGCGGTCGAGCTCCGAGAGCCGTGAACTGAAACCCCCAAGCCTACGAAAAAGGGAGCGCAAAAGACAGAAGAAAAGCAAGCGAGCAGGAAATCCAACGGCAACACTCCCATAACTCGCTCCAGCTCATTCATTTTTCTTCTCCTGGCAGCTCTGGGGAAAGGGTCGTGTGGCGTGGTAAGGCATACAAACGCTTCTCTATTTCGTTCCTTTGTCCCAGTGAATTTATTTGTAGCTGGGGGTTCTGATTCAATGGATTTGGGGTTAGGTTCCCCCCCTTTACAATTGCTGGGCAGCTCTGTATTTTTTTTCATAATCTGGATTAACAGTCCATCGCTGGAGATGAGAACAATGATTATTAATTGCTGTTCATTATTTATAACCATTAACTTGGAAGCAGGTCGACTTCTTAATTACCAATGCCTAGCTAGCGATATACGCGCATATACCGGTGCACGGACAGACATCTCTTGCTCTCGATAGCCATCAACAAACCTGAGAGGGACCTCCAGAAAATGCCTAATGGCAAGTGTTTTTGTTTAACCCTTTCTCTGCCCCTGCCCAAATCAGAAGGGAACACAAAAGAAATAGAGGCTCTTTGGCTGCATTCCCCCTTGCTACTGCTGCTTGGAAGTAGGGAGTAGACAGCAAAGTTGTAAATAACAATTCTGTCCAGAGACGTGCATGAGTCTCTCTGTGGATGGGTGATTAGAGTAAAAGGTAAAGATACTTTGAGGCTCTAGGGTGTATTTCTGATGGAAATCCTAGCGTTTTCTCCTGCCCTGTACAAACCTCCTTTGTTCCTTGTTTTGTTGCCTAGAGGGGTTTTTTTTTTCCATCCAATCTGCTGCTTGTTCTGTGGATGACAGAAGAGGGTAAACAAACATTACATGGTTTATTCTTTTCTTCCATACCCATGCTGATCTGGGGATGAACAGTTGGGCTTGAACTGTTTGTTGGATGAGTGGACACAAACACCTGCGAGGCCACAAAGCAGTTGGCTAGACCCGCATCCTTTTGTGGCGTTGCTCTGAACGGCTGAGCAGCCTGGTGGGGATCTGATCTGGTAGAGAGGGAGGGCGATGGGGAGCGAGGGATGATAGGCTAACGGGGTCAGGATGGTGTGGAGATCAGCAGAGGGGAGTGCTGTCTGAGAGAAGCATTAGCGGCGGAATAGAATGGACCCTTTCTACGCCGCTTTCTCCAGCGACTCCCCCCTGCGTTGATGGCACTTGCATCAGGTCTGCAGTATTAAAGAGCTGGTTAAATCTTGCCGGCGGCATTGGAACAAGCTGGAGTCTGTTCAGCACGAGCCAGGGCTACAGTTTTGCTCTGGTTCCACCCTGCTTCCTCTGCAGGGATCCTCTGGCCAAGGAGTTTCTGGACTTCATTTTTTTTTTAAGAGGAGTCTAGGGAGGAAGCTGTATGAAAAGTCAATGTGCTTAGAGGACAGGCCCTTCCCAATCGGACTGCTCTCTGGGAGCCAGTGGTTAGCTTGTTGCTTGCTCCAGAGGGGAGGCTTGGGAGCCAGAAGGGTGTATGGTCAGGTGGTAGAGACGCATCATCTGTGCAGGTGCCCGAGCAAAGGGACCACGGAGAGAACAAAACACAGTGCAGAGTAGCGAGGGCTCTGTGTTTCCTAGCTATTGCAAGCACTGTCGCAAAGACGGTTAACCCTTGAAAGCCGAAGCAGCTACATTATAGTGCTCCTGGCTAATCTGGCTTGCTAGAGCGGATGCAGGACATTCTGGGGCACTCATTCTTGGTGCGATACACATAAAATACATTGAGTTCCTGGGAGTTAACCACTAGGGAGCCCTATAGACTAGAGTCCTGCATGGGATTATTTTTTTAATCCCACTCCCCGCCCAGGAATACTGACTCCCACATGGTTTCTTTCATTTGTATCCCTTTCCCACCTGCAAAAACCTTTGGCATCCTGCAGATCCCAAAAGCGCGTTCTCCCCACCCCCACTACTACAAATCAAAGCAGAAATAAACAGCAAAGAGAGTGCACATCAAACCAGAATGAGACACCGTTGTTACGCGGCAAAGGAGAGATGGTGTTTTCCGGCAAATTACCACGCTCTGCTTTTTGCCCACCCGGCCCTCCCGCAACAAAGCGCATGTGAGTGCTGTTATGGCAGCAGGTCCTGCAGGAGCTGCGGGATCCTAGACCCACTGCAGGGCTCTACTGTATACATCACCCCATGGTTGGCAGAGCAAACAGAAGGGTCCTCGGGGCTTGGGATAGTGCAGCCCTTGGTAGAATGTAAGGTCAGGAATGGGAGGGAGAAACTTTTGGGACAAGGATCCTCTGGAAGGCAGATTTCTAGAGTGAGATGGTGCAGGAAGGAAAGGAGAGCATGGAAGCAACGCTGATCAACATGTGCTAGAACCAGTGGGTCTGGAGCCAGGCCGGATGGATTCTGAACTTGGGGGGCTGGCTTTGCTCCTAAGGATGAATGAATAGTTATTCCCATGCCCAGATAGAGCCTTCGCCTCCCTGTTGACGGTGGCATCTGGACAGAGAACATGGGCTGAGACCCGGAAGAGAGTCATGACTTCTGGGCACTATTCCTGGAGGCCGGTCGTGATCCAGGGACGTAGAGGACAATTGTTTGAACCCATTGCCCAGCCAGAGTGCCTCCTCGAGGAAGCGTGAGCAAGAGAGATGGCACTCGCAGGGCCCTGGGCTTGCGGAGAGAAGCTAGGCAGCAGAGCAGCAGGTGCCCGCTCCCAACAATGGGATTAGTCTGGCTGGGGGAGGTGGCTCTCGGGATGGATGAAGATTCCTTTCAATGCCATTTTTTAACCTCTTCGTTGCCCCAGCGGAGGAGCCTTCCTCCTAAAGGATCTCAACTGGGGTTGAAAACGCTGCAGCTCTGCCTGCAGGCTTCCAACCTGCCTGTTCTTCCGAGCATCCCCAGGGCCCAACTGCCTGTCCAGACTGTACCCAATGCCCATGGGCCCCACCACACACCCATAGGCCACCGAGCCAGGGGAGGCAAGTGAGCACACTGGTGACACTGGTGTCCGATTCCCTTAACAAATGGAGATCGGAGCAGCTGTTGGTGCCCTGGAACGTAGGCCTGACTTCAGCTTCCATCCCCTCTCCTGGACTTTCCCCGTGGGTTTTCCTGAACCGTGAGAAGCTCAGTGTGTGTGCACGCACAGGTACATCCTGTGCCCCATCCTGTGGGCAGATCAGCATTCAGGGAGCTCGGCTTTTCCTTAGTTCTCTTTTCAGACACACACGTCAGGAAACTTCCCTCCCTCCCGCCTTAATTCTTCCTTTTACTCCCTCCTTCTTTCCTGGTCCTTCTCCATTTTGTAAACTTCCTTTCTCCTTCTCCGCATCCCCTCTTTCCTTTCCTCGCTTCCTACTTCAGTAGTCTCTCATTTCCTCTCTCTCTCTCCCTTCAAGTCATCCTCCTTCTCAGTTTTGCTTCAGCTAACTCTAGAGAAAAAAGCCAGCCCCTTCTCTGTGGGTGTCTTCCTGCCAAATGTTTACAACAAGTAGCACAATGTACAGACCGAAACCTGGCATAATTATACACCCAGACAGATAGCATAGTAAATAATCTTGTCTTTCACATGCTCTTCCAGTCCCTACTCCACCTATCACTTTCTCTTGCTCCCATGACTCCGAGCTAAACGTATGTTCATTTTGCATCTACGGACATTCCGGATGTACCGTATTCAGTGTACATGCATATAGTATCTCCATAGACCTGCAGCCGTGGCTGGCATGTCTGTGTACTTTAAATGCACTCACAGACAGTCTGTGTGTGCATGACTCTGTGTTGCTATCATACAGATACTTGTATTCATCTGTTTGGTACTGTGGACAGTTAGCATTTTTTCCAAAAAAACCAGAGCTTTTTGGGTAAAGAATAAGCCCCTAATTATCGATTCAATAAGATCAGTGAAGGCAGAATGAGGGAGGTGCCAGGATCACAACAAAGGATTATGGCAGTTTCACATCATGATGCCCGGCATGCTAAAGGTCCTCTTTAGCTTGACAAGTACCTTTCTGTCTAGCTAATTACATTATCCGCCATGTGCAGCGTCTGCAGCATCCGATTTGTGTGCTGCTGTGATGCCAAGTCGGAGGCGGCGATGGCTGTGGTTGTGGGTCAGAGTCCCTCTGCCGTTGCAGTGGTTGGGAATGTGTGTCTGCCTCTAATTGTTGTGTGGTGGCACTAGTGTGAGGTTGTTACATTGTGGCTGAGTCCGGGTGCCCGTTGTGGTTGTGATCTCTACTTGGAGTGACAGAGAAATGAGAGCACGGGGTGGGAGCTGTGATTAGTTTTGGTTTATGGGAAACATTGGTGAGAAGCTTTTGGTTTTGTGAAATTGAACCCAGGGTGGCTGGGATCCTGCCCATCATTATCTCTGTCACCAGCACACTGTGGAATGTGGATAGGGACCTGATTCGGGGCTCAACTCCCAAGTCAATGAGCAGCCAAGTTTCCATCTCTTTGTTTCTCCCTTCACATGTCTCCTACATTGTGTTTGTACTAGTATTGTACTGCAGGAACCATACTTGGGAGCTTCCCGGTGACTCTCACACTTGGGTTGAGTGGCAGATGCTTTGTAAGGCCTGATGATACATATACAGGTTGCACCTCTAAGATCCAGCAACCTCCATGATCCGGCAACCTCTGTGGTCCGGCATGACCACGGATGTTCCAGGACCAGCGAGTCCCATCACGCTTCAGGAGGCTGGGGGCCCAGGAGCCGACCTGCGGTTCAGCTGGGCTGCAAGGGGGGAGCCAAAGAGAGGGGTAGACGGGGGGAGGCCTGAAATGACCTCCTCTGTTCTGGAAAAATCCCACATCCAGGACCAGTCAGGTCCCGAGGGTGCCGGACCAGGGAGGTCCAACCCACATAAGCATTGTGCCTCCTAAGTCTGCGTGGGAGTCCTGCAGGTTCTCTCTTCCGGTGTGTGTTTTGAGTCTGTGGGGTTGTCCTGTGTGCCTCTCACAGGGGTTTGTGAGTTCAAACACCCCTCGGCTGGGGGAGGAAAAGGAAGCTCTTTCACGGTGGGGAAAGTGAGCCTTACGTGCAAGAAGCAGATCGGCTTGTCAGGTTTTGTGGCGTATTCCTCCATGAGAGGCTTGAGGTAAATGGACAATTTTTTTAAGTGTCTCCTGTGGAGATAGTGCCATGCGGGGTTAATTCAGACTGCAAGCACTACCAGCACTGCTGTGTGGTGCAGACAAACTCAACTCTCCAGGAATGAATTTCCTATTCCAAGCTAGATCAGAGTTTACTCTAAACAGCTGCCTCCTTACATATGCTGCATGAAAATGGTACGGGAGACAGAGCCATTCAGAAACAAGTCCCTGCGTGGTAGGACCTCCATGTCCCTGTCACTCGTCAGTCCAAACAGAGGCATTTTAGCCAATTGCCTCCACTCCGGCTCTGCCGCCCTTTTAATTAAACAATCTACTCGGCCAATCACTGCTGGATTTGTAGAGGGTGCCTCGCACCGAGTTAGACTTTGCTGGGCCCTTTTGTTGGGGGAAAAAGACAAGTGCAATCCAAGCCCCCATGAGAGGGGTCCAGCCGGCATCCCTTAGCATAGGGGAGAGCATTGGGGGGGTGCCTTTCTAGTAAGGTGGGGCTCAAGCCAGCGCAGATGGCTGATGGATCTGGGTTGAACACCTGGGGAGCCTAAAAAGTGCCCCTAAGTTGCCTCTTGCCAGCACAGAAGGAAGAGAGACTACTGTGCGGCATGCAGGTTTGGCTTCTCCTAGGAGCTGGTCAGATGCTTAAGGATGCCAATATAAGTATGTTGGCGATCACGCTGGTGATCTGGCCTATCATTGCCCAGGGGCTAACACGGCTGCGATGCCCACCAGTGACCGCCTGGCACAATCCAGATTCTGATCCCTGCACTTGTTTACACGGCTTGATGCAAAGCCTGAGAGAAAATGTTTGCAAAAGCAAAAGACTCTCGGGACCTGGCCCTGTTTCTCTCTCCATCCCCTTCAAGTGAAAGCCTGAATAGATGGAGGTCCAGGATCTGCTTTAATTGTATCCCACAGTCCATCCCCCCCATATCCCCTCTCCCAAACACCAAAGGAGGGAGAGAAGGAGCTGGAGGCTCAGCTGCACTGTCTGCAATAGGAAGTTGAGCTATTGTTGGCAAAGCTTCCACCTGAATTGGCAGTGAAGGCAATTTTGCTCCTAGCAGGGTCCTACTGTAGATGCCTAACTTAAACGATGGGAGCAGTCCCGTTGACTTCTGTGTGGCTGTCAAGCTGATTCCATGTGTAGGTACCCTGCTGAAGGAGGGACCTTCGCAGGATGCAGGCGTGAGACAGTTTCCGGGTGTAGCTGGTGGGTACCCGTGGTCCATGTTAACACCATTCTGGAACCCAGTTCAGCCTTGGCTTTCATTGGCCAGGGTTATGGCACAGCTTGCATTGCCACAGCTTTGTTCCCTATTGTGAGGGCCCGGGCCGTGTCTGGGCACAGCTGAGGGTGCCCGCTCAGGGTGAATTGCTCAAATCCGGGGCTCCTTACAGCCCCCCTGACTGGTGACCTCTCCAAATAGGCCACAAACCAGTCTCACAGAGCGCTTCAGCTGCCTGCCTGAAGCCTCACGAGCAAAACCCCTCTGACACCCCAGCAATATCCGTGCCCCAGATGGCCCCGGGCCTATACACAGGTGAGGGGGTCCTAGCACCCAATCCCACCTACCCCGAACAAGTTCTGTCCGGTTCCAAGAAACCAGCCACAGATCCCTGGTCAATTTACCCTGTGGACCTTACCCACAAATCACGCTGGGCCAATCCTTTAGAATATATATCTAAAGGTTTATTATTACAATAAAGAAAAGCATGAGAGTGAGGTTATTAAAGTACAGTACGTTACATGCACCGAATCTCCCAGTTCTCGATGCAGGCTCTAGCCGAGGTGTTGCAGCTGCTGGTTTAAAAGTTCTTATTGCACATCCTAAGATCAGGATGGGTTCACAGGTCTTCCGGGCTCTTCGATCCCTGCAATGCTGCCTCTGGGATGAAGTGCTGAGCTGAGAACAAAATGGCACCGACCACATGGCCTCTTTATACCCCCTTCCTGGCCTCTTCTGGTCTCAGCGGGTCACCTGGTCCTCAGCCTCTCTCTGCTGGCAGCTCTTAGGTCTCTGCCCTCATGCTTTAGGTGTGTCTTTGGCCCATCAAGTGCCATTGTTCTACAGGGCTTCGCTATTCAGCCTGTCCATAGCCATGCTCAACCACATTCCAAGAAATATTCAGCTTCCACACAGATTACAGATTCCTACCTACACACACAGACATTATATACTCACATAAACAGTGTACACAGGATCAGAAAACAACAAGCTCCCATTCAATACCCCACATGGCTCCCTTTTATACCAATTTCTGGGGCCAACACCCCCACCTAGGGGTGCAGCAGCGATCTGGCTGCTTCCCTCCAATTCAGTAATGTGACACCTATATCCCTAGTCCCTCCGTATAGCTGACATCACACTCCTTGCCCCTTCCTACAACTTTTCCGATCTTGGGGTGCACAGACTCATAGGACTGGAAGGGACTTCAAGAGATCATCTCATCCATTCCCCTGCCCTCACGGCAGGACTAGTTATTATGTAGACCATCTCTGACCGGTGTTTATCTAACCTGGTCATAAACATCTCCAGGGATGGAGATTCCACAACCTCCCTGGGCAATTTATTCCAGTGCTCAACCACTTTGACAGGAAGTTTTTCCTAACGTCCAACCTAAGCCTCCCTTGCTGCAATTTAAGACCATTTCTTGTCCCAGCCTCAGAGGTTAAGAACAATTTTTCTTCCTTCTTACCTTTTGCATATTTGAAAACGGTTTTCCCCTCCCACGCAGTTTTCTCCTCACCAGGCTAACCAAGCCCAGTTTTTTCAGTCCTCCCTCATAAATCATGTTTTTTAGACTTTTAATTATTGGTGTTGCTCTTCGCTGGACCTTCTCCAATTTGTTTGCATCCTTCCTGAAATGTGATGCTCAGAACTGGACACAATACTCCAGCTGAGGTCTAATCAGTGCAGAGTAGAGCGGAAGAATGACTTCTCATGTCTTGCTCACAACACTCCTGCTGATACATCCCAGAATATATTTACTTTTTTTTGCATCGGGGTGACACTGAGTCCTATTTAACTTGTGAGCCACTATCACCCGCAGACCCCTTCCTGCAGTACTCCTTTGTAGGCAGTCTTTTGCATTTTGTACGCGTTCATCTATGCTTTCATAGAATAATCATAGAATAATAGGACTGGAAGGGACCTCAAGAGGTCATTGAGTCCAGCCCCCCGCCCTCAAGGCAGGACCAAGGCAGCCCTCAAGGCTTTGAGCTGAGGGAGTGATTCCCGGTTCCAAAAGACGTACCCATGCTAGCTCTAATCCCGCTAGCTCACTAAAAACAGTGTCTCCGCAGCATTGCAAGTGGTGGGAGAGGCTAAGAGCCCCAATACGTACCCCTCCAAAAGGCTGGGCATGTTCTCTGGGTGGCTAGCCACTCCTGCTGCTCACCCCGCTAGAGATACTCTCTTGTAACATGCTAGCTCTGTCAGACAACAGCCCCAAGTCAAAGCATAGACATACCCTTCATGGGAAGCTTTCTCCTCTGCACCCCTCCTCTCTGCTGTCTCACCAGTTGTTTGCACAGCTGATCTGGGAAGGGCGTGCTTTCTTCCTTGCTAACACTTAGAAAAAATCCCCCGGGGTAGGCCCATCACACGCCAGACTGCAAAGCTGTCACTGCAGCATTTGGGATTGTTGCTGTGGAATCGTCTTTTGTGGGTATATCGCTTCATCGCTCTGAATTCCTGTGCTGAGCCTTTCTTGGCCATCACTTCGGATTGGACTCCTTCAGTGCTGATGGACCTCAATCATGATCTGCATCACCCTGACAGATCTGTGTGTCCACGCAGCTCAGCTAATGGACCTCGTTCCTGAGGAGATGTGCTCCTAGCTGTTCCACTTGTGGGTCTTCAGACAATGCATCTCCTGGCTTGCCTAAACCATGGGTAGTGTGCTCTAGGTCGGGGGAGGGGTGATTTCCCAAGCACACTAACATGCTGCACATAGATTCATAGAACACTAGAACTGGAAGGGACCTCGAGAGGTCATCGAGTCCAGTCCCCTGCCCTCACGGCAGGACCCAGCACCGTCTAGATCATCCCTGACAGGTGTCTGTCCAACCTGCTCTTCAATATCTCCAGAGATGGAGATTCCACAGCCTCCCTAGGCAATTTATTCCAGTGTTTAACTACCCTGACAGGCAGGAAGTTTTTCCTAATGTCCAACCTAAACCTCCCTTGCTGCAGTTTAAGCCCCTTCTAGATACTTGAAAACCGCTATCTTGTCCCCTCTTAGGCCGTGTCAACACTCAGGGGTTCTTTCGAAAAAAGTACCCTTTTTTCGAAAGAACTTCCCCTGCATCCAGACTCAAGCCGCGTTCTTTCGAAATTATTTCGAAAGAACGCGGCTTTTCTTTCGATGGCGGTAAACCTCGTTTCACGAGGAAGAACGCCTTCCTTCAAAAGTTCCTCTTTCGAAGGAAGGCGTTCTTCAATGTAAAGAGGCCGTCTTCGAAAGAGAGCATCCAGACTCACTGGGTGCTCTCTTTCGAAAAAGCGGATTTCCTCTATCGAAAGATCCGCCTGCTGTCTAGACATGATCTTTCGAAAGAGGCTCTTTCGAAAGATGCTTTCGAAAGAGCCTCTTTCGAAAGAAGCCTGCAGTCTAGACACAGCCTTAGTCTTCTCTTTTTCCAGACTAAACAAAGCCAATTCTTTCAGCTTTCCCTCATAAATCATGTTTTCTAGACCTTTCATCATTTTTGTTGCTCTTCTCTGGATCTTCTCTAATTTTTCCACAACTTTCCTGAAATGTGGTACCCAGAACTGAACACAGTACTTCAATTGAGGCCTAATCGACACAAAGTAGAGCAGAAGAATGACTTCTCGTGTCCTGCTCACAACACTGCTGTTAATGCAGCTCAGAATCATGTATGCTATTTTTGCAACATTGTCACACTGTTGACTCATATTTAGCTTGTGGTCCACTATTGCTTGGCCTGTTTAGACCCTGTTGATATGCATTAATGTATTACTCTTCCAACCCGTACTAGGTTAAAGTCCAATCAGGAACCTTCAATGAGCACCAATGGGGTCTACTTACAAAATTCCTGATCAAATCCAGTCCTACTCTTCATGGAACTGATATCTGACTCATGCACTTAACTCCATGTTAAATGGATAATCATTATCTCAGATGAGAGCTAGCTAAGGCAACTGTGCATCCCTGAAACCAGGAACGTCTCTGGGCATGGGGCTCAGAGACATGTCCCAGTTGCTGTAAACCCCGGTAGACTGGCATTAAATGGAGCCTTCACACCCTGAAAACTGAACCATTGCTTGGTCTTCCACATAAGGAGGCCAGCAGCTGCAGGTGTTCTGGGTTCTCAAAGGCCAGTTCTATCTGCTGTGGCAGTAATGGGCCTCCTGTGGGCTGGAATTGCCCAATGTGAGGTGGCGGGGTGTGGTGCCATCCCAGCAAACAAGTATGTATGCAGCTTCGTACTTGGCACTACCCCTCCAGCGTGCCTTGGAGACACATAAAAGGGGACAGACAGTTGACCGTGAGGGATCGCTGCAATACAAACTCAGTATTAATGTACAATCCAAACATACTAGACAGGCATGACGGCCAAGCGGCCCTCCCGGCCCTGATGCCCAAACTCGGTCCATTTCTGGTTGTCATTGCCAGAGGTGACACCAGGTTTTGCCATCTGAAAGTGGCCTTTTGAGGGAGGGAGAAAATAGGCCGTTGGACACGCGTGGAAAAGGCTAAAAGCGACGGCTATGTGGACATGCTCAGGCTGAGAGTAACGGAGCACCGGGGACACGCCCCTTGCTGGACCTTTGGCCCTGCACGTGTGGATGAGCGCAGGTCATGGCTGCAGCAAGGGTGAGGTGAAAAGGGTGGGAAGGGTGACTCTAGCATTCCCCGTTCATTGGGCAGTCACTCGAATGGAAGGGGAGGAGCCTTTATGTCACTTCGGGGCTGCTGGAGACTCTTGAGAGCAGTTGAGACCTTGGAGAAGGTTCTCCAAGATCCAGCTCCGCTGCTCATGCAGACCTTGTCTGGTGAACCAGAGCAGTGAATGGCATAGGTGGTGTCTGACCATGAGAGGAACGAATGCTAATGACTTTGTCAGCGTGTGAGAACATCGGTGCAGGCCTGGCCTGTCAGTGCCCTATCGATAGTGCCTGGACATGAGGCTTTGACCGCACAGTTCCTCTTGTGATAACACCCTGAGGTTTCTGATTTAAGCTGTCAGGAACCACCATCCGAGTGTCACTGAGGGGCAGCAAGGGGCGGGGAGATGTCTGTTGGTGACTAACCTGAGGCCCTCATGTTCATTCCACTCAGAAGCCAGGTCAGGCGTGAGTTCCAGCCTCCAAAGGGAAGAAGGTCGGGGCTTTAACCTGCTGTATCATCGAGGTCCTGTTAGTGCCGTGCTTAGTGCAGGAAGCTCTCGAAGCTGGGGGGTAGAGGGCGAATATTTGCTGCAAATCAAGAGTGTGGGGGGGAGGGGATTTCTCTTTGGATAACCATGCGACTGCTGAAAATCTTCGCAGTTACACGCCGCGGGCTGTGAAATATAAAGTTTATACTACAGAGCCCATGGTGCAGCCGGCTCTCTGGGAGCAGACCAGCTGGTCCCGCTATCAGGGAGCCAAATACACTGTAGGCTCTGTAGTATATGCTTTATATTGGCCAGCCTGCAGTGCAGGGTGGCAGCCAGCTCCGTGGGAGCTGGTGCACGCTGGAAGCCGGCTTTTCAATAGGCTGCTGGCACACACCAGCTCCCACCTACCGCCCCACTCCTGGGGAGCCAACACATTTATGCATTCTGGATCAGAGGCAGCAGCGCAGAGTGGCAGCTGGCTCCCTGGGAGCCGGTGCGTGCCGGGAGCCGGCTTTTAAGCCAGCTTTGGGCATGAACTGGCTCCTGACTGCAGCCCTACTCCTCGGGTTCTGATACAGAGCCAGCAGTGCGGGGTGGCAGCCAGCTCCCTGGGAGTGAGGGTGGGCGCCTGAGTGTAACGATTACATTAACCGATAAGCCCACACTTCTTGGTTAACCGTTTAAACGGTTATAGTATTACATCCCTAATTTATCCTGTATCCTAAGCCCAGCTCTGGCTGGCTGTGAAGGGACTATGGAGAAACCTGTGAGCTTCTGGGGAAATCAGTTACAAACATAAGAAAGGGATAGAAAATAAGACACAGAATATCTCACTGTCCCTGTATAAAACTATGGTACGCCCACATCTTGCGTACTGTGGACAGATGTGGTCTCCTCACCTCAAAAAAGATATTTTGGCCTTGGAAAGGGTTCAGAAAAGGGCAACTAAAATGATTAGGGGTTTGGAACTGGTCCCATATGAAGAGAGGTTAAAGCGACTGGGACTTTTCAGTTTAGAAAAGAGGAGACTGAGGGGGGATATGATAGAGGTCTATAAAATCATGAGTGGTGTGGAGAGGGTGAATAAAGAAAAGTTATTTATTAGTTCCCATAATAGAAGAACTAGAGGACACCAAATGAAGTTAATGGGTAGCAGGTTTAAAACTAATAAAAGAAAGTTCTTCTTCACACAGTGTGTAGTCAACCTGTGGAACTCCTTGCCAGAGGAGGCTGTGAAGGCTAGGACTATAATAGAGTTTAAAGAGAAGCTAGATAATTTCATGGAGGTTAGGTCCATAAAAGGCTATTAGCCAGGGGATAGAAATGGTGTCCCTGGCCTCTGTTTGTAAGAGGCTGGAGAAGGATGGCAGGAGACAAATCGCTTGATCATTGTCTTCAGTCCACCCTCCCTGGAGCACCTGGTGTTGGCTACTGTTGGCAGACAGGCTACTGGGCTAGATGGACCTTTGGTCTGACCCAGTACAGCCGTTCTTATGTAACATTTATGTTAGTGACTAAAATCTCTTTTCTTTCTTTATGTCCCTGCTCCACTACCCTGCCCTGGCAGGTCTCCTGCTCTCCATCGGTGTATCTCCAGGACATGGCGTTGAGTGTCCCAGGAACGATTCCTCTCTGCATCGTTAGCC
The DNA here is from genome assembly GCF_052426305.1 of Pelodiscus sinensis. Lineage (NCBI taxonomy): Eukaryota > Metazoa > Chordata > Testudines > Trionychidae > Pelodiscus > Pelodiscus sinensis. The sequence continues at coordinate 46,062,019 of NC_143064.1, read as the reverse complement.
TCGGAGTTCTGCTCCTGGCTTATGCTCGCCTTGCTGACGCTGGGTAAGATGACAAGAACGGGAGGGTTTTACTAATACCGATGACAGAGGACGCCGCACACTCTGGTTGAGATAGCCGAGAGTAAGGTCCCTAACCCCCACTTTTATGCACTTGGGGTTTTCCAACTTAAGCCGGGGTAGTCTTCTTCTAGGTTTTCTTTAAACTGTGCTGATATAAACCCAGAAGAGTGGCCATAACCCTGCCAAAAACTTGCTGTAGGGTTCATGTGTCTCTTACAGCTCTCCTCTGCTCTGATTCGTCTTCTACCATCTCTCCCGGAATATTAGTTGCACTCTTCTTCTGCTTTGCAGTGTTTTGCTGTTGTATTCGGCTTCCTGCGGGTGCCTGCAATATTCCAGCATCACATAAGACAAGTGCACCCCCCTCTTCTCGGAATAGTCCCTCCCGCGCAGCTGAGCGGGACCGTGATGATATTAGCATTGTTCAAGCCGCTCGAGCTAAGACTGTGTCAGCGCTTTTATGACAAAACCAATTTTCTAACTTGGCCCATGAGCAATTTGCTCTGGGCTAGAACTTGGCAGCTGGCTTCCAGGCGAGGCCTGCTAGGAGCTCTCTTGAAATGTCTGTTACGAAATTTGAAACATGGTGTTGATTCAGCTGTTTGACTGGGACACGTGTAAACAACAAGGCTACGTCTACACTGGCATGATTTTCCGAAAATGCTTTTAACGGAAAACTTTTCCGTTAAAAGCATTTTCGGAAAAGCGCGTCTAGATTGGCAGGATGCTTTTCTGCAAAAGCACTTTTTGCGGAAAAGCATCCGTGGCCAATCTAGACGCGCTTTTCCGCAAAAAAGCCCCGATCGCCATTTTCGCGATCAGGGCTTTTTTGCAGAAAACAGTACTGTGCTCTCTACACTGGTCCTTTTGTGCAAAAGTCTTTCGGAAAAAGACTTTTGCCCGAATGGGAGCAGCATAGTATTTCCGGAAAAGCACTGATGATCTTACATGAGATCGTCAGTGCTTTTCCGGAAATTCAAGCGGCCAGTGTAGACAGCTGGCAAGTTTTTCCGGAAAAGCGGATGATTTTCCGGAAAAACTTGCCAGTCTAGACACAGCCCAATGGAAAAGTGCTTTGCTCTTGGATGGGGTGCCTGGCCTCAGCTAGTAGGTCTTGGGTTTGTCCAACTGCTTGAGATACCACGGCGAGACCTTGCCTGCTTTCTTGCACTCCTAAAATGGCTCTGACCAGAGGGAACAGGGGCCCACTTGTCCATAAATGGACACTGGTGGTCAGATTATTTTGTAGTCCAGTGGCAGCATAACGCTCTGTCAGCGAGCGGGAGGGGAGATACTCCCACGAGACCCCTTGTGGTTGATTGTCCTGGGATAAAAGATCACCCTCCTGAATTCTGACAGTCTGCGGGCAGTGGTGAGGAAGGAAGAGATCCTAAAGTAAAAATCCCTTTGCTTTGACATAGAGCTACTAGCAGATGTCACTGGCAGTGCTCAGGTCTTTAAGGGAAGTAATGGAGGTTTGGAGTTTGTGTGGAAAATACAAGGAAAAAATACGCACTTTAGTGAAATGATTGTATGTTTCAGAAATGCAGGACAAAAAGAAGGCAGCTGATTTAAACAATAGACAGAGCTTGTGGGGCGACAATATTTGCAGTTTATCTGTCTTTTGCTAGAATAAAAAGGGGGTAAGGGCAGGGGGTGGAAGGGGCTTGAGTAAGGACAGGGATGGAGGGCTGAGAGCACAGGGTTTGGTGTGGGGGGGGGTCTCAGGACAGAGGGTGGGGGGGCTGGGAGCCACAAGGCAAGGGGTGGAAGGTTCTGGAGTGGGGCTGAGGGCCAGGGGCGGATATAGGGCAGGGCGAGCGGGACGGCCGCCCCCGGCCCCGCGCTTCAAGAAGCCCCGCGCATGCGCCGTGGCAAAGCGGGCCCCGCAAAATGGTCATCTGCACCTGCTGAGGGCCCTGGGTTTGGTGATCAGGGGGTGCAGGGGAGGGATGCAGAAGTCTGCACAGAAGTTTGGGGGGCTCAGGGTGAGAGCTTACCGGGGCAGCCTGTAGCAGCGAGGGTGGTGCTGCTCTGGCAGAAGTATCTCCCCGGCCATGGTTCGGCAAATTCTCAGGTTCAGTTCCAGTCAGGTCCTGAGGGTGCCGGACTAGAGGTTCTACCTGAATTTGCGTTGCACATCCCACCAGGCCCCGTTCCTACAAACACACGCTTGTATAAACGTAACGCCGATGGCGGAACTGAACCTGGGGCTTCTGGCGCTTGAGTGGAAAGCCAGCTGGCGCCCAGCTAAGGCTGTAGGGCCGACTTATTCTCTGGCTCTGTAAGTGGTCCAGGTGCCACTCCATGGGACAGCGACCCACACCCGGTAGGTATGTGGGTTACACCAACATGCAGCGAGGTTCTCCCCAGCCTCTAGGCACGCACCTGCTCTTGTGCACTCTCACGTCGATTGCAGTCAAACCCCCGAGCTAAAATGGCTCCTTCTGACTTGCCGCACGCTGAAATCTCCCTCTAAGAACTGCTCGATCCTTCCCGAGAGGCAATAACTCCCTTGTCTCCAAGCTGTGGTGAAAGGCTTCGTTCGCTTCTTACAGGAACGGGGTTCCGAGCAGAAGCCAGAACGCTTGCTGAGTCGCTGTTCCTCCAATTGCGCTGCCTCAGTGCTTTCCCGGTGCATCCTGGGAGCTATACACTGCTGGTGGAAACGCTCGTTCCGTTTCCATCCCTTCTCCCCTGAAGATACACCCCTCCCTTGCGCTGGAACCGGCAGTCCGTGGTGATAAGGTGGCAGCAAGAGCCACGCAGAGATGCTCCTGATTCTGCCCTTTGAAATTTTTTTCTCCCTGGCGGTGCTGTTTTTTTCACAGAATCTTCTAAGCGAGATGTGAACCCCACAGTGAGTCAAAATTTCAAATGTCAAACTAAGCAAAATGATTTCCAAATTAGACAAGATGAGTTTGCTGATTGCTAGCAAACCCCTGCCAGGCACTGCGTTTAAAACTCTGTCCCGTCACGCTTTGTATTAAGGCTTCATTTTAAATAGCTTATGAACCAGAAATAAATTAATCGCTGTGGTTAGCACAGAACCAATATACATTTCATGAGTTCTAAACCAGGAGTTCTCAACAAGGAGTATGTGTACCCCGGGAATGCTTAGAGGTCTTCCAGAGGGTATATCAGCTCATCTAGATATTTGCCTAGTTTTACAACAGGCTGCATAAAAAGTCCGTACAAACTACAAATTTTATATAGACAATAACTTGTTTATACTACGGATTGAACCTCTCTCATCCGGCACACGCTGGTCTGGCAATATTTGTGGTCTGGCATGATTTTAGTTGGCTGGATGTCCACTTATCATGGGTGTGGCCAAGTTTCCCGTGGTTCCATAAAGTCTGTTTACAGCCGCCAGTCCCGGCTCTGTGTTCTGTGCTGTTATTTAGCTTAATTTACCCCCTAAATGTCTTCTAAGAGCCCAGAAAGCAGTGGAAGTATTGGTAACGCTGTTAGACAATATTGACCTCCGGAGGTCTGGCAAATTCTCTGCTTCCGGGGTACCAGGCTAGAGAGGTTCAAACTGTAGTTTCTATATCACGCACTGAAATGTAAGTGCAATATTAATTTTCCCTTTAGATTTATTTGATAATTATAAGGTTAAAATGAGAAAGTAAGCAATTTTTCAGGCACAGTGTGCTGTAATTTTTTAAAATTTTGATGTCTGATTTCATAAGCAAGTAAATTTTAAATGCGATGAAACTTGGGGGTACACAAGACCAATCAGACTCCTGCAAGAGGTACAGTACTCCGGAAAGGTTGAAAACCTGTGTGCTAGATGTCATAAGCACATCAGAAGAAGGTGGGCTAGATGGTTAAAACCCATGGTTAAGCAACCTGTTGGACATCATTCCAATTGCACTATTACAAAGCCATTTATTAAAAATGGTTGTTTATTACATCTAGTCAAAATCAGATTTCTGTCTCATGGATATTTTTAAAATTGTTCTTGTACCAAATCTGCACATAAGTCCCCTCTCTCTCTCTCTCTCTCTCTCTCTCTCTCTCTCTCTCTGTGTGTGTGTGTGTGTGTGTGTGTGTGTGTGTATATATATATATATATATATATATATATATATATATATATAATGTTTACACACAATGGAAATATTCCAAAACACTTTTATTTTAATTTTTTTTTTACATTTTTGATAAAACCATTTGACTTTCCAGAATAAAAACATTTCATTTTGACTTGGCTAGACATTACTTACTATTTTTTCAGTGGCCACAGTGCCTTATAGGAGTTGTAGGCACAGTCCCCCTTCTAAATCTCTGATGATATACCATGGTCATGTGACTGCCATGATGCATCATGTCAGCTCAGCAAGACTAGGAACTGTGGTGCATCATGGGAAATGTAGTCCAGCTAGCCCAGGAGCTGGTCTCAAAGAGAAAAAATGGGGCCTTCAAATATTCCATGAGGTATGCAACAGCATGAGCAAACAGACAAATGTCAAGCAGATGTGAAATGAAACTTTTCAGTTATGGTCAACAAACTGAAGTGTGTCAATTTCAGATCAAAATATTGCATTCTGATTTTTCCTGAAACAAAATAAAACAATGTTGACAGAATCAAATATTTTTCACAGGAGAATTTGGATTTTGCAGAAACTGAATTTTCTCTCCCCTCCGCCTGCACAAAAATAAACAAAAAAACCCTATGGAAATGGAAAATTCCTGACCAGCTCTACTAATGATCTGTTACTGGCCCTTTATAAACTCATTGAATGTACCGGTCATATAAAGGCTGGTCCTCTAACCGAACCCCGTGCTAATCAATTGTTCTTGAAAATGCCAGCCACCCTTCTTCCCCAGGTTCTGCATTTCCTGCTTCAGTCTCGAACTGCGAAACACATCGCGAAGATGCTCTTCTTGTATCTCCAGCAACTGACAGATCTCTCGTGAGAGAGTCTGTTTTCAAGAGGGTTTGGACCCCACCTTGTTGCTTCCTAAGCCAAGAGCTCCGGCTAGTTTGGCTGAGGTTCATATAGACCTCGGGGGACTGCTCCTCTGACCCCTGTGAGATTGTCTTGTCACTGACGTGCTGTGGTGGGCCGGGGTGAGCTGGACTAGTCGTCATTATCCCAGGCGGATTGCTCCACCCAGCGTATTTAGCAAAACTGTCAGAGCGATGAATGCACGGCTCATCTGGCAGGGCAGAATGGAGCCTGGCACAGGCATGCCAGAAACTCCTAGCCACTGCAGAGCCAACAGCACTTTCCTAAGAGGAATGCGTTGGGGCAGGAGGAAGCGAAATCAAAGTCTGTGGTGCGGGAATGGGCACGCCCACTTGTTTTCTGCACCACAAAGGAAAGCTCCCCATCCACAAATCAACCCTTCATGCAGCAGCACCAAGGAACAACGCTTGAGTGGAGGAAGAAAAAAGAGAATAATGCAGAGGAAAAAAATCAGAAAGGGAGGGAAGGAAAGGGAGAAACCGCATTAAACGTGCAGAATCAGGAGGTAGGACTATGCCATGCTACTTTACCAGTCCCTAATAAGGGGTCCCACTCCAGTGGGTCCAGGGGTAGTGTTCTGCAGATGCACCTGTAAAATACACAGCCCACCACAGCTAGCACTGGTGTGTCCCCCTTTGCCTTGTGCGCTCATCTTAATCAAGCTGCTGCTCCCAAGTAATTTCTTTCTCCCGCTAGTCACAATGCATCGATTTGTCAGCGTTGGGCTGCAACCCCCACTAGATGAGGCTCCTGCAGCACTTCTAGCAATTCATCCGCTAAACCAGCCATTCGTCTCTGTGCCTGGCTGTGTTTCTTTATCTAGCGTGCTGCATGTCCAGTTTCTTAATCCTACCTTCCGTCTTCTTGGAGCTTAACTTCCCTGGGTCGTTCTTTTCCTCTCCCCACCTTTCCTGCAATCTCTGCATTTCTCTAGATTGTCCTGTTTGCTTTCCCTTTCGCTTAGTCTGTCTGTCCACTTGCAGTCCCTGCTGGTGTCTCCGGCTGGGATGCGAATGGTGGGGAAAGCCCCTACAGGCACCCTATTGACATTGGCCCTTAAACACTTTGGGGCATCTAGTGATTTGTGACTTGAATTTCAGAAGTGAATTGATCCCCGTGAGAATTGGTGTGCTTGGCATCTCTACTCACACCAAGGGCATGACTTTAAAGACTGCAACCTTTGAATGCTTATCCCAATATCTCCTTAGGCTTGCAAAATTGCATTGGAAATCTTGTGAGATGTATTGATATTTTCCTTGTTGCTTCTGGGTCAGAAAATACAGTGGGCGAAAAAAAGTCTTTCCGTACAAATGGCATTTCAGCATTTGTGCTCTGAACCGAACCAGGAAACATAGGCCAGTGAGACTGAAATTCAATTGGAAGTGGAGAAAATTTCAACCAACTTCAGAAACAATTTACTTCCTATTTAAGTGACAGTGCAGTGCCTCGTATCCAGAGTGGTTTGCTTATCTCTAATCCTTTGCAATGGGCCCTCCTGAAGGGCAGAGCCTATAAGCGTCTCTAGCCATGAGTTTTCCTGCATCTCTTGCTCAACGTCTCCTACTGGGAGAAAGTGGGACCGCAGTTACAGTGAGGTCTCCTGAGTTCTGCTAAACCTTTCTCATTAGGATGTTGAGTGGGAGATGCTAGAATAGGGCTGGATGATTCTCCCAACCAGTGCTCCTAACCCATTCCCCACGTGGCTGGTTAATGGGAGATTCTAGCACCTTAGGGTTCTTCTCCACTATGCCGGGGATCGATTTTATAGTGATTGATCTACCGGCCATTGATTTACCGTGTCTGCTTAGACATGATAAATCAACCTCCGAGTGCTCTCCTGTCGACACCAAGATAAAAAAGAGTAGCTGGTGTCGACGGGAGAGCAGTCCAGGCCGACCTTACTTGCCGCGGTGACTTGTGTGCCGTATGTCGACTTCAGCTCTGCTATTTGCATAGCTGACGTCACATTGATTAGCTCAATGGCAGGGGTTAGAGTAGAGAAGGCCAGTTGCCAGCACCCCCATACATCAAATGAGCGCTCTACTGTCAGCTCTCTGCTGTCAGCCTCTGCTCTGGCTACAAGGGAAAGAGGCTGGGCTGGAGTAGGTGTGATGTCTCCTGCAATCAACCTCCTACACAAGTTATCCTGTGGACAAACATAAAACATACTGCAGCACAGGGCTGCAGACCTTGGTTGAATAAACATCTTTGTTTAAAAGAAGAGCTCAGGGCATATCAAGGCATGATTTCCAGTCTGATTTCTCCTCTTGCCTTTCTCTCCTTTCCCCAGGCTTTCTCAGAAGCATGGTCCAGATATTGTTGATGACAGCAAGGACAATATCACCATCTTCACACGCATCCTGGACCGGCTGCTGGATGGCTATGACAATCGGCTGAGACCGGGACTCGGAGGTCAGTCTGCATTGGGAGGGTTTTCTTTTCCTTCGCCTCATAGGTCTAGAAATGAGTTATATGTTTACACACAGAGTAATATCAAGCAACCCTCCTTGGAGTAAGGTGGGGAAGGGGGGAAATTCAGTCCCACAGTTGTTCTTTTCCCTGGTTCTTTATAACCCCAACGATCTTCTGGTGGGAGAGAGACCCACCTCCATCTCCTGAGGTGAGAGAGGAAGAGGGTCTCTCTTTGACCTAAGTCCTGAGTTTCTATGATAGCTGCATGAATGGACCTCTAAATGAACCAATGATGGCTTCTCTTCCTACACTAATGGACCCAACCCACCTCCTAGAGAACACTTTCTCTTGCGGAAAGAATAGACTTTGGTCTTCAAGTTCATTCAGTCCTGGGCTCCTACCTCAAGGCTCCACCAAATGAAAGCCTAGACACAAACCAAGCCAACCCATCCCAGGCATTCTTGGGCTCCGCTTTCATTCCCATTTCCTAGCGCAGAACCCCAGGGAGCAGCAGGTCAGACCGATGTCCTTCCGGCCAGCTGACGTCAAAGGAATGCCCTTTCAGTATCAAAAGAATTTCTTCGGTGTCTGCATCCCATTTAGTAATTCCTTGGGAGATTCTTCTCACACTGGGTCTTAGCCAGATCTCTCTCACTGGGCCTCCAGGGTCATCCGAACTTCACTGTCATCAGGAATGGGTTTTTTAAGCATCCAGAATTGTGCTGAGTGCCTGATAAGGCAAAGTCCCTCCGGCAAAGAGTGGACAGTATAACTGTGCATGACATGATGCAGAAGGACCACAGCTGGGGTGTGCCGTGGGACGAGAGTGACTTGTAAGACGAGGAGGTTATGGACTGAGGCATGGGCACAGAATGGGGGGCGGGGTAGGACCGGAGGGGTGGGCATTCATTATCTTTCTTCCCCTTAGCTTGGTGTAGGCTTTGCATCCAATTTTTTTCAGAGGGATGTGACGGGGGCATGTGATGCGGCTCTCTCTCAAGGTTCTCCAGTGCCCAGAGGTTGCTGGCCATTGTCTACCTGTGAATCCAGGGTACTGGGTTTAGTTTGACTTGCACTGTGTCTGAACATAAGAACGACCAGACTGGGTCAGACCAAAGGTCCAGCCAGCCCAGTGTCCTGTCTGCCGACAGTGGCCAATGCCAGGTGCCCCAGAGGGAGGAAACACAACAGATAATCCTCACATGATCCCTCTCCTGTCACCCATTTGCAAACAAACAGAGGCCAGGAACACCATTCCTACACACCCTGTCTAATAGCCATTGATGGACCGAACCTCCATGAAGCTATCCAGCTCTTTTTTGAACCCTGTTAAAGTCCTGGTCTTCACCCCATCCTCTGGCAAGGAGTTCCGCAGGTTGACTGTGAGCTGAGTGAAGAAAAACGCCCTTTTGTTTGTTTTAAACTGCTGAGCGTTCCCGCACCTCACTGCCCCTGGGCCATTCAGGACGGCGAGGAGAAGCTGAGCCCTCCCATAGAGAGGCCTAGCACTACGTCTGCCGTCGCTTCTGCTGGAATTAGTACGGCAGCCAACTCCCCCCCTCCCCAGTGAGTACTTTGGCAGCTGGGGAAGGTGATGTCTGTGACGTCAGTAATTGCGGGCTCCCCCTCCCCTGCAAGCTGTAGTTCTTTACTGCTCCCAGCAGCTGGGAAGGTGGCGAATGGACTCCCTCAGGTCCCCATATTCTGCCGCTTCTATAGGAAAATCTGCTGGGAACGCAGCTGCTCTAAGGCCAGGCTATCTTAGAGGGAGGCTCTTGCTCCGTTCCTTCCAGTGACGCCTGCTGGAAGAGGCTTACTAATCTGTGCTGCCCAGCATGCGGGTTCCTCTCCTCTTTGCTCCGGTCTGTCCTGCTCTCCATGTACGATGGCCAGAGTCTCCTTTTCTAACAGAGTCCTGCACTGTCGCTCCCTCCGCTCCGCACCCTCCCACCCTCGCTGCTCCTGCAGGCCGACCCCTCTCCCACGAAATCAGCCAAAACCCAGCCCGCTCTTCTGCCTTCAGCAACCTGCCTGGCTGCATGATGCACTCGCCCAGGAAGGAAGGGGTTAAAATATCTGCATAGGCCATCCATCAGTTTTATTGCTTTGACTGCTCCTCGCGCTCCCCCCGAATTAACTGCAATCCCGCTGATAGCTTTGCTTCCTCGAACCTCTCCGAGGAGTGGATCGATGCCAATGAAATGCATCTGAAAGAGGACTTAGGGGACATCGGTGGCTGATTCTGGGCTCAATAGCGAAGCAATCCCCAGCGCCAACAATTAACAAGAGGACTCCCATGAGGCCCTCCTGGAGAAGTTAAAACCTTCCTAGGAACGTCTCTGGGATATTGCGCTCGGTCCTGCAGCGAAACTGGGAACATAATGAATTGCCTTTGTCTGAGCCGGATCTAGCGCAGCCTGCACAAAGCCGCCCTCACCTCGGCTTCCCCCTCATGCGGCGTTTGTTAAGGGCTGCGCCAGAGGGGAGGGGCTGGCCAAAGTAAGAAATAAGGTTCTGCGCGAGGGCTGAGCGGCCGTGTGGGGGGCGAGCCTGCTTCCATCTCTGAGCGCGGCTGTGGGGGCAGGCACGTTGCGGACTCTGCAGCGTGGGTCTCTGAGGGCTGCGGGGGCTGTTGGGGGGGGCCTCTGGTGGAGGGAGAGGTGGACACTAACGGGTTAGGGGGTGGAGGGCGGAGGGTAAACGGGTGTCTTGGGGTGCCATTCACCACTATTTGGTTCTATTGACCCAGATGCCATGCGGGTGCTGCTTCCTATTAAGTCAGCCACTGCACGGCTGGTCGCCATCTTGCTGCTCCGGCTTACCTCAGGGATATCAGTCAGCCATCTGCACGGACCAGGCCGTTCGCAGAGCCTGTGCCTCCTGGCATTCTTCGGGATCCCCTCTCCCACCCGTTCGCCTCTCTCCCTCCATCGTGCCTTGTTCTGGAGGAGGCTTCCGGCAGCTCTGCGCAGTTTGCTTTGGGGGTGCGATTTAGCCTCCCATATAGCACAGTGAGGAAACCTAGTGTCCGTATTTGGCAGGGCTGCAAAGGATAACTAGGAGAGGGCAGGGCCTCATGGTTAGCAGGCAATTGGGACTCCGGACTTGTGAGTTCAGTTTCCAGCCTGACCACTGAATCTGTGTGACCGTGGGCAAATCACAACCCCCTTGCCTCAGTTTCCCCCTTCTGCAAATGGAGGAAAGGTTGCCTTTCCCATCGAGGCTTTGAAACGGAGAGAAGGCACGTCACATGCTTTGCCATCCCCTCAAGGAGGGCAAGAACAAACTCACAGCGTGAATTATTTCATTATCGCTGGAAACCTCCAATGACAGAGGAGCCCAGGGGCAAAGTCTCCAGATTTCTGCCATTGAAAACTGTGTCCTAAGTGAGCGGTCACCAAGCAGTCGATCGGGATCTACCGGTAGATCTTGGAGCCTCGGACAGGGGATCCTGACTGGTTTGGCTGGGAAGCTCTCAAGCGCTGGCACTTCAGTGGCCCCTCCACCCCGTCGTGCTGCTCCTGCCATCTGCCTTGGAGCTGCCTCCTGGAGCCTCCTGTGTGACGGACCGGGCCGTGTCTGGGCACAGCTGAGGGCGTCCGCTCAGGGCGAATTGCTCAAATCCGGGGTTCCTTACAGCCCCCGACTGGTGACCTCTCCACACAGGCCACAAACCAGTCTCACAGAGCGCTCCAGCTGCCTGCCTGAAGCCTCCCGAGCAAAACCCCTCCGACACCCCAGCAATATCCGCGCCCCCGATGGCCCCGGGCCTCATACACAGCTGGTGGGTCCTAGCACCCAATCCCACCTACCCCGAACAAGTTCTGTCCGGTTCCAAGAAACCAGCCACAGATCCCTGGTCAATTTACCCTCTGGACCTTACCCACAAATCACGCTGGGCCAATCCTTTAGCATCTAACATCTAAAGGTTTATTATTACAGGAAAGAAAAGCATGAGAGTAAGGTTATTAAAGTACAGTACGTTACATGCACCGAATCTCCCAGTTCTCGATGCAGGCTCTAGCAGAGATGTTGCAGCTGCTGGTTTAAAAGTTCTTGTTGCACATCCTACGATCAGGATGGGTTCACAGGTCTTCCGGGCTCTTCAATCCCTGCAGTGCTGCCTCTGGGATGAAGTGCTGAGCTGAGAACCAAATGGCATCGACCACATGGCCTCTTTATACCTCCTTCCTGGCCTCTTCTGGTATGCAACAGGTCACCTCGTCCTCAGCCTCTCTGTGTTCCCTGCTGGCTGCTCTCAGGACAGCCCCCATTCTTTGGGTGTGTCTTTGGCCCATTGAGAACCATTGTTCCACAGGTAATTAGCATGTCCACAGGCTCCACAGGCTCGGCCCTGCCCAATGCTTAACCACATGCAGGGAAATCTTCAGTTTCCACACAGATTACAGATCTACACACACAGACATTATATACTCACATAACCAGTGTACACAGGATCAGAAAACAACAAGCTCCCATTCAATACCCCACATGGCTCCCTTTCATACAGATTTCTGGGGCCAACACCCCCACCTAGGGGTGCAGCAGCGATCTGGCTGCTTCCCTCCAATTCGGTTATGTGACATCCTGCTTGCTGTGCAGGCTGTTGGAGAGAGAAGGGGGGGCACTGGTGTCTTTCCCCCCCACTTCTGTACCCTGTCTCCACTCAGAGAGAAGGGGATGGAGGGAGCCTGGCAGTGCACATCTCTGTCACTCACACACTGTGTGTCTGTCATTCTCACAAACACACACACACTGTCCTTCCCTCTCCTCTCCTGACCCAGCACATAGGTGGGGGGTTGTTACTTTTACTGCTTGCAAAGTGGGTTAGTTTGGGTTTTTGACTGGTGAGTTATAAAATGCTGAATCTGTCCCAGCTGGAGTCATGATCCCTGTGGTAACTGCTGCTCCCGGACGTGGCTGGCATGTCCCTGCAGCCCCTGAAAGAGCAGAGCAGGGGGTCTGCACACGCCGTCCTGGCCTGCAGACACCGCTCCTGCAGCTCCCATTGATCAGTAATGGGGAACCGTGGCCAGTAGAAGCTGTGGGCTCAGTGCCCGTAGATGGGGGGCAGCACATGGTGCCAGGGAGCCTTTGCTGTCCATGCCAGCTGCTTTCAGGAGTGGGGCAGGGCCAGGGCAGGGGTCAGCTGCCTTAACCCCACTGCTCCACCCCCCGGCAGCCGTCTCAGTTAAACGGTGCCCTGCCACAGCCTGCTTCCTGACCCCACTGCAGTCCTGCATCTCCTCTGGCACCCAACCTCCTGCCTCATATGTGAGTCCCCCTGCACCCAAACGCCTTCCCAGAGCTTGCACCCTGAACCCCTCCTGGACCCCAATCCCCCACCCTGGGTTAATCCTGGAGCCCCTCCCACATGCCAGACCCCTTGGCCCAAGACCAGAGCCTGCACCCCAACCCCTACCCCAGCCTGGTGCAAGTAAGTGAGGATGGGAGAGGAAAGGGGATGGAGTGAGCAAGGTGAGGCCTCGGAGAAGGGGTGGAGCAGGGGCGGGGCCTCAAAGAAGGGGTGGGAAGGAAGAGGGGCAAAGGTATTTGGGTTTGAGGTCGATCTTACATTGCACTTAAGTGAAACAGTGCTCTTGTGCTTAGAAAGGCTGGAGAGCACTGTCCTAAGTAACACCGACACCTTACTAAAGGGTGAAGCCGCAGTACCATACTGCAGGTACAAAGATATCGCTGGCCCCAGGACTCGCAGGGCTGTTCCGTCGCCTTGTGCTGCTCCAAACCTGAGGTCAGCTCTTGGCATGGGCCACGTGCCACTGAATGTATTGGTGCCTCACTCTAAAACGGGGTATGCCTCAAAAACTGGGCAGAAGCGGCAGTCCTGTGGGGGGCTGGAACGGGAGGGGCTGAGTTGGCAGGAAGCGGTTTCCATCATATGCAGGGTTTCTCGTTTGGTTCGATGGTTCTTCGCACCCCCATTACGTCAATCGTCCCAGCACCCCTGTAATCGTTATTTCAGGCCATGTCTGGAATGGCCGGGTGTCCACTGGCTTGTGACTAAGGGGCATTTGCAGAGTTGTGGGCTAGCCCAGGACTGGAATAGGCCTGGTTGCGTTGACAGAGTTGTGCAGGGAAGCGTTGTCCCCAGTTCCCGTCAGTGCTGAGGAATCTTTAGAAACAATCAATAGAGCTCTGACGCGAACCCATTCCTCCCTGGAAAGCCAATGCCCTTAATGAGCCTCTGTGTTGCAAAACCAAGGCTGTTAGGGCAATTAACTCCACAGCTGCGACTGCAGCTGCGGAAGAGGAGGGACCCATCCGTGGCATTTCTGCTTGACGCCTTTGCCGTTGCATAGATTTCCATAAAAGATCATGAATGACGACGCCAGCAAATGCGCTAGGACGGAGGGAAGCGTGGGGTCGTGCCGGGGGTGCCCCGTGTACTCCTGCGAGAGACAGGAGAGGGAGGCATGGTACGGCGTGGATGGCCAATTTGGGTAGGAAGCAAAGCTCCCAATGGACTTAGCGGATGACCTTATTGCTGCCCCCATTTCAGAACAGCAAGGACATGCCAAGGCGCGCTCTCTCCTGGGAAGCAGGGACTCCGAAAAGGATTTGGGAGTTGCAGGTGATACTGAGCGGAATGTGAATTAAGTGTGACACTGTGGCCAAAAGAGCAAATGCAACCATGAACCTGGCGGAGGAGCAGAGATTCTGCCTTTCTCTGGCACCCGTGCGACCCCGGCTGGATCCTGTGTCCCGTTCTGGTGCCCACCATTCGAGAAGGAAGTTGATACGCTGGAGAGGGGTCGGAGAAGAGGCGGGAAATGATTAAAGGATGAGAGACGCTGCCTGACAGGAGTGATGTGAACACAGTACACGTACCTCGAGGGGGGAAGAGATTTAAGAATGAGCAGCCAAATTAGCAGAGGAAGGCCTAACACAGAGTGGGGGAACATTAGGCCAGGGCCGGATGCGGCCTGCAACTTGACTGGATCCGACCCCCGAGGCTCAGAGCCCCCCCCCCAGCTTTGGGGAGCTGGTGCTGGTGCTCCAGCCCCCTCTCCCCCCCTACACACTGCCCCATCACAGGGCTGCAGCACCCCAAATCTACTGGCCTGGGCCCCGCTAGGTTCTGGTGTGTGAGGAGAATGTGGGGTGCACCTTTCTCCTTCTCAGCCAGGGGCCACCTCAGTGAGGGGTTTTTTCCCCCTCACTCATGTGCGGCCCCCGGCTGATTTTTCTGTGGGTCAATGGCCCCCGACCCAAAAAAGGTTCCCCACCCCCCACCCCTGGTCTAACACTGTCCAATGGCTGAAAGTGGAAGCCAGACAAATTCAGACCAGAAATAAGGTGAGAAATTACCCTTGGAACAGCACCCCCAGAGTCATGGCCGTTTCCTCATCACCGGCCATTTTTAAATCAAGCTTGGATTTTTCTTTGTTCTAGCAGATCCACCCTGGGAACTATGTGGAGGACGTTGTCTGGCCTGTGTTACACAGTGATCCCTTCTCGCCTGGGGATCCATGGGGCGGGGCACAGGGGCTTTAGGGGCTGCAGCTCAGGGCCTCGGGCTATGGGGGGCCCTGCAAAAGATCTCTGGGCTGCCAAATGAGCAGATCTTTTTGAGAAGCCCCCTTAGCCCAGGGCCCTGGGCTGCAACCATTAAAGCCCCTGCATGTTACCTGGCCCTGCCTGGCCGGGAGAAAGGTGAGTGGCGGGTGAAATGCGGCTCCATGTGTTACGGTTCCGCCTCCCACCCGCCCGGCTGGAGCTCCATCACCATGTGGGCCAGGGGAAGCTCTGTCCCCGTGCTGCCCCCACCTCCAGGCTCCGCCCCGCAGCTCCCATTTGCTGTGAATCCTGACCAATGGGAACTGTGGGGGCGGTGCCTGTAGGCGGGTGCAGGGCTGTGCGGCTCCCCCACCATCAAAGGGCAGCTGCATCAGGTGAGCGCCCCGCATCCTGACCCCCTGCCTTGCTCCTCAGCCCCCTTGTGCACCCCAAACACTCAGACCTAGCCCCACGCCAGCCCTCACGCCCAGTCGGAGCCCTCACCCTCCTCCTGCCTCTCCCCCACTTTGAACCCCTCAACTTTGGCCCCACTCCGGAGCCATGGGGCCCCCGCAAAATCTAATAGCCCTGAGCCTCCAGAGGGATTAATCTGGCCCCGGAGGGGGAGGAGGAAGCAGTCCTTGTGGGGGAGGGAAGGGCTGAGTGAGTCTAAATGGCGTTCCTGAGGAAGAGGCACTTACACTGCAATCCCTAGAGGGCCTGTGTCTTTTGTGGGGTCTCTCAGAGCTCGGCGCACAGAGAGATGCTGAGCAAGTGGAAACCGAAGGCTCCGTTGAGAAGTGAGAGGAGCAAGGAGGCGACCGTGAAAGGGGGAGGAAGAGACGGGACGCAGAACACGTGAGACAAGCAAAAGAGAAATGAGAGCGGGTGGGAGGAAGGCAGAGACGCCACAATCTGCTTTTAACATCCTGTGAAATATTTACAACCTCGCGGCAAACGTTTAGAGGCCCATCTGAAACCACTTAGCCAGGACAGCAAGTGCTGAGCACAGCATACGGGGCTGCAAGCCACCTGCTCTGTGCTGAATGCCGCCCTGAGAGCCGGGCTGCCCGTCTCGCACGTTCTCCGGAGCCTTCCCCCGGCCCGGCCAGGTGCCGAGCAGTGTTTGCCAGGCCCTCGGAAGGGGTTATGTAAGCAACAGAATGTCGACGGGGCGACTTTTCCTCTCCTGCTACCATCCTTGTGTTTGTTTTCTTCTCCCCTCTGGCTTTACCATCTGCTCCGGCCCACTCCAACAGCTCCCACGCCAGAGCTGGGTCTCTTGCCAGGACGCCAGAGAAGCGTGGCGCTAGCAAAATGGAACCACAGCTGGTCAGAAGGGCCCGGCATTCCTGAGTCAGGCCCGGAGAATGGTACCATGGCAATGCTGCTTAATGCCTCTCCCGCCCTGGCAGATACCCCCGTGGCTGGGGGTGGCCTCGTGTCCTCTCCCAGGGGAGACAGGAGTATGGACCATGAAGGCATGGGGGATTAGCTCCACGGGTAGCGCATTCACTTCGCATGTGAGAGGTAGCGGGATGAACGCCTGTATCCTCCAAGCGTCCACTTTTCCTTCCTCAAGCCGACAAGGTTGCCGAGAGGTTAAAACGATGGGCTGCTAATTACCAGTGTACTCTGCACATGTTGCTTTGAATCCTCCTGCTTTATCGTGGACTTTCTCCTTCTGTTTAGCTGTGTGGATGGAAAACTGGTTTGCAATCTAGGAGACCTGGGTTCTGCTGGGTGAGCTTCCATGACTCAGTTTACTTCTTTCTGCCTTGGTTTCCCCATATGTAAAATGGAAATAATTATCAAGTACCTAAGAGGGTGTTGCAAAGAGGAGGGAGAAAAATTGTTCTCCTTGGCCTCTGATGACAGGACAAGAAGCAACAGGCTTAAATTGCAGCAAGGGTGGATTAGGTTGGACATTAGGAAAAACTTCCTACCTGTCAGGTCAGGGGGGTTAAACACTGGAATAAATTGCCTAGGGAGGTTGTGGAATCTCCATCCCTGGAGATATTTCAGAGCAGGTTGAACAGACACGTGTCAGGAATGGTCTGGACGGTGCTTGGTCCTGCCGTGAGGGCAGGGGACTGGACTCGATGACCTCTCGGGGTCCCTGCCAGTCCTAGGAGTCTGTGGTTTTTGTGTGACACACGAAGGGCGCTTAGGTGCTGGCTCGGAGAGGAGCGGTGGTGGGATGTGGCAACTGGCCAAGTGCTTCCCACACTCTTGTCCCCAAGTGGCCGCCCAGCCCTGGCTCGCTGGCACGACAGAGCTGGGTGAGCTCTGAGGGCCTTTGTGCTTGCCTCCCTGCTGATCTGAATGGCCCTGGTCAGTCAGGGTGAGCAAATCAGCCACGCTAGCCTTCGCAGCCGCCTCGGAGGTCACCTCCGCTCTCCCCGCTGCCAGGGCAGTGCATTTCCACACCTGCATTGAGGCGGGATGACCTCACCCGGCTCTGAGGATTATGCTTGGGGGGGGTCGCAATACTGCTGCCCTTATTTCTGTGCTGTGGCTGGCTGGGCCTCCGGAGCTCTGCAGCTAGCCAGCAGCTCCTGCCCTCTGGCCACCCAGCTTTGAAGACAGCCCAGAGGTAAGGGTGGCCTTACTGCGATCCCCCTACCCACCTCTTTTGGGTCAGGACCCCCGTGTTGAAAAATGCCCGTCTCCCCCATGCAGTCTTATAGCATAGCTCACACCAGACCAGATTCTGGGGGGGAAACGACAGTCTGTGATACGTTTTGACTTTGGCAGGGCCTTAGCAATGATTGATACAAGCTTGCCCTCAACCATTGCCATATCCCAGCATGCCTTTTCCTGCCGCCTCTGCACCAGTCTCAGCCCCTGCCAGTGCAAAGCCAGGAAGCCCAGAGCCCTTCTCCAAGCTCCATCTTTTTTTCAGAGCATAACTGCCCAGATTACTGTACGGGACCAGAGTTATTTAAAATAAAGACAAAAAAAAAAAAACTTCAGCAGATAAAGTCTCCCCTGGGGACACAGAGAGCAGCTTGGTTATTAAGTCAGAGGAGGAATGAAGTGGATCCCGAGGGGATGGAGACATCTGACATAATGGCCAACCATGCAGGAAAAAACCTCATGGTGATAGCGTTTTTATGGGCCGTGTTACCCTCCGGTCACAGACTGCAGCAGTGGGAACGTCTCGAGCCGCTGTCCCTCTCTATAACAACATGCAGGAGAAGGTGTGAGGTATCCCTCGGCTTTCTCTTCTTCACGATCTCGAGGCCTCTCTTCCGGCCTCCTCCACAGAGAAATTGGGGGTATTTTGATGCGTCTTCTCTTCCCTCACATCATGGAGTTTCAAGGACATCTGCAGTGGAGAGATTCAGGTTCTTCAGAGACCTTTCCTTCTCCTTTCCAGAGCCATGTTTTGTTTTGTTGTGTTTGGGGGGGGGGGACTCTTCTTGGACCCCTCTCTTTTGGGTCCCACAGAACACACAGCTTGAGTTCATGTGGGGATTCCAGTTTGTAGCACAATCCTCCAGGAGAGCAATAGCTATGAGGCGTGCTACTGTCTGGTCAGACCCAAAGATAGGCCCAAAACTGTAACATCAGGTCCAGATGTCAAATGTCCTAAGGTTCAGAGCATCTGGATTTACAGAGCCAGAACCCTGGTGTAAATCAGTGTAGCCACACTGGAGTCAAGAGAGGGATGTCCTTTACACCAGCTGAGGATGGCCCAACCAGTATGTCTTCTGGCCCAGCTTTCAGGCCTTTCTGGGAACATCTCCACAGCAGGGCTAAAGCAGAATTAAGCTGCACCAGGGCTGGCCCACAACATTTTGGCACCTGAGGTGAGGAGCTCAAAGGACGCCTCCTGTCCCCTCACTTGGGCCAAAACTTTGAAAGGTCTCAGTTCTGCCTCCTTCCTGTTCTACTCCTCTCATGATTCTGTTCTGCTACCTACATTTGCACCAGCAGCAGACACAATTTTTTACACTCTGGGTGCTAGTGGTGCGCCCCCCCAGTCTGGCACCTGAGGTGGCTGCCTCAGTTTGCTTCATGGTAAGGCCAGCCCTGAGCTGCACAATTTGAGCTACATCCATTGCGTAGCTGAAGTCGAAATAGCGAATTTCTGCCTTTGGCGCTGTCTCCACAGCACAAAGTCCGAGTTAGAGCGCTCTTCTTCCTCCGGCTTCCCTTACTCCTCATACAATGAGGGTTACCGGAGTTGGAGTAAGCAGTTCTCCAGCTCGACAGTATTTCAACATTATGTCGCAATAGCTGCTCACTGTGTAGACGCGGACTATGATATTTCAGAATAACGTCAGTTATTGTAACACTGCTGTGTAGACATAGCCTACCTTTGTGCCTGGTTGATGCAGATGAAGGGAGGAGACGAGAGAGAATGCATCACCTCCCTTGTCCCCAGTCGTGAGTCCAGGAGAGTAATGAGGGGCATAAGGGGATTGTGACGGGGTTCCTGGCTGCGATGTACGCTCCCCCCCCCCCCGTCTTCTTATCCCTGACCCACAATGTGGCCCCTTCCCGTCGTGGGGCTTGTGTGGATCCTTGGTCCTGTATTTACCCCTTGAGCGGAGTGTGAGGGGGGCCTGGGCCCACCCTCACTCCAGGCCCCAGCACAGGGCCCTAAGGTGGGGGTGTCTTCCTCCCTCCACCTGGCTGACGGGACTAGCCGCCTTACCTCGTCAGCCCACAGGCGAGACTCCTTCCACCCGCTCTGGCCACTTCCTCACTCCTGCTCACCGAGCCCCTCCGCCGGCTTCTTCCCCTGGGTCCGGTTCCCCCTCACCTGTCTCTCCTTCTGTTCCTCCCCGATCGGGCTGGCCCTCTCCCTTTTGTAGGCCACCAGCCATCCTCCCTATTGGCCCCTGTGCGCCTGCGCCGGCGTCTCCCGCGCTCATTCCGTCCCCACCCTCGCAGGCATCTCCCGGCTTGCTCTTTAATGCGCAGCTTGTGACCTCACTTGTGACCAAAAGCTGTGGCATCTTCCCAGCCCTGTCCTCAAAACAAACAGCTCTGGGATCTAGGAAGGCTCTTTCCTACACCTCAGCCACGAGCTGTCCTGCCTTCCAATGCCCTGGCGGAGCCCCCATCCCTTCCAATACACCGTGCCACTGTGCTTGCACTAACAACGCCGTGGCTGTTCTGCAGTGGCATTACAACGCAACAGGGAGGTATCCAGGGAGCATTCTGAACAGAGGCCGCAGCGTATGATGGTGCAGGGCCCGAAGGGCTTCCAGGTGTGACCGTGGCTATTATTCATTTAAATTGCCTTTCAGGAACCATAGAGTCAGGAAGGGAAAAGCTCTGTCCCAGGGGAGAGAAGAGAAATGAGGCAGTTTGTTTAAAAAATGCTTTAAAACTCTCTAAATTCACAGGTTGCCGGATTTATAATGAGAACGCCGCTGGTAGCGTGTTCAGCGGAGAGGTTGGCGTTATTTTTCCCCCACGTGGTCACAACCCTGCTCAAAAGACAGTACAAATGATTGTCTTTTTGGAGCCTCCCGCCATGTTTCTAGGCAGTCAGTCAAGCCCTGCTCCCCTCGCTCAGTGAAAGGAATTCTCATTGGCCAAACATCCCATGTGTCTGTGTTCATGCAGCGTTTTGCTAGGGGGGCCTCTTCTCCCTCAGAGCCTGGGGCCATGGCATCTTCTCTGCCTCAGGAGTAGCAGCAAGGATCACCTCCCCTCCCCAGAGAGACATGAGACAGTCATTATCCTACCCTCTATCTGCTTGGGTTGGCTCTTCTCCTGCCTCACACACAAGTGTCTTCTGATGGGCTGGTGTAGACAGGGCCCCACAGAGCAAGAGCAGTTCTCCCCCTCAGAGCTATGTCTTAGGCTCTCTGCACACTCAGGCAGTTACAATTGGCTCATCCTTTTTTTTTTTTTTATGGAAGCTCAGATTCAGTAATGATGTGACTCCAGAACTGGGGGCCTGAGGCAAGAAACACAGGGTCTATGCTTTAATCTGTCCGTGATGAGGTCAGCGCTTGGTGCCACTCTTGGTTTAACAGCAGGTTGTTACTTTGAGCTGACTACCTCATTCCTTCACCATTCTGGTTCCTTGGAAAACACTGGGGCTACGTCTACACTGGCAGATTCTTGCGGAAGAACAGCCATTCTTCCGCAAAAACTTGCCGGCTGTCTACACTGCACGAGCGTTCTTCCAGAAGTAAATTTACAGTACAGCGTTGTAAAACAGGGCTTCTTCCAATCTGCTTTCTTGACAGATAGTGTCCACACGGAATGGGCGTTATCTCACATGTAAGCCGTGATTACTATGGACGGAATGGCCACCAGGACACCGGTGCTTTTTCCTCTTTCCTTTTCTTTCAAAATAACTCCCTCTTCCCCGTCCACACACACCTTTTTCCAAAAGAGCTCTTTCGGAAAAAGGCTTCTTCCTTCTAGAAAGAGGTTTACCAATGTCAGAAGAAAAACGCTCTGTTCTTTCGATTTTTTTTCAGAAGAACGCGATTGCAGTGTGGACATAATTGAAGTTTTAACTCTGTAGTGTAGACATACCCTGAGAGGAAAAGGTGTGGCATGTCTTGCCATAATTGTCTCTGGGACGGAGTTCCAAAATCTTGGGCGTGAGTTGAGCTTTGGGGTCTCTTGACACGATAGCTCTGGATGATTGTAGGATTTTGTGGAAGGTGCTGAAGGAGAAAGAGGGACTTTGAAATAACACAGCATCAGCTACTGTTACTCTGTCTGCTTCAAATTTCTATCCATGAGGGCCTATCTGTTCATCAGCCTGCTACTTTGACATCCACTAAATTCCTGTCAGAAGCACCTTCTCTTCCCAAAGAACAGGAGGGGTTTTATATTTCCAGCTTTAAAGGTAACTAACTGTAAGTAACCTGGGTCCGTATTTTGTGTCAAGTTAGTGTTTCTCCTGTGAGGCTCTATTATAAAGAAGAGAAAAATAAAACCCCCAGGTTTACTGCAGTCCATTTTACATGATAGCCGCACCTATGTTTCTCCCACACCTAAGAGCTATAGAAAATGCAGTGGCTGTGAGATAAGCTAGCAAAGGTGCTGTTGCTAAGGTGAATTCTATCAGTGGATGTCAAAGCAACAAAAGAGGGATTTGTGGCTTGGACACTGAGAATATGACCAGTACCCAAGAAGTCAAGGAAAGGACTCCTGTTGAGTTCGTTAGGACTTAGACTGGGTATTTAGATTTCATCTGCCTGGCTGGTGCTGAACATCCTTTCATGGTCTGTGTCCGCATGCTAACCTACATGGTCCCTCAATCATAGATTTAAAAGTAGCCATTCTTCTACAAAGGAATGTCCCTACCCAATTACAGAGAGAGATTCCTGAACTGAAATTCATTTATAAATGTGAAGGCTTGAATAACGACAGTAACGGCTTCACACACTACAAAGCCAATTTCCCCTGCCTTTGATATTCACGTTTTCACATCAAAAGCTATGAATGGGACACATCCAGCCCACTTAATTAGCTTCATTAATATGGGTCCGACAAGGGACAGCTGCTGTTATATAGATCTCAGATTCTGTTATTTCCACTCCAGCTCATCTGATGAAGTGGGTCTTACCCATGAAAGCTCATGATCCTATACATTTTTTTTAGTCTCTAAGGTGCCACAGAACTACCGTATTTTAGCACATATAATCCGCGGGTATTTTAGCACATATAATATGCGTTTTTACAAACCCCGCACACACACTCCCACCCCGTGGGGCATACTCGGGTGCGGGGTATATAATATTTTTTTTACTCACCTGGTGAGTTCCTGCACAGCTGCCAGTCTCCAGCTTCCGGGCAGGGGAGCACTCATCCCCGTGGTTCCTGAGCAGCCGCAGGAACCAGGGGAATGAGCGTTCCCCTGCCCAAAGTTCTGGAGGCTGGTGGCTGCGCAGGAACCAGGGCAGTGAGTGCCAGCAGGAACTGGGGCATTTAGGCTGGCTAATTTTCCCCCACACGCCTCCCCCCCGGCACCATAAATTAGCTAATATACCCTGGCATGATTTGAAATAAAAGTCTTGTATACCCTGCAGGTTATACTCGTGTGCGGGGTATACAAGATTTTTTTTACTCAATTCAGAAAAATGGAATTCGGAAAAACTCAATTTGGAAAAACCGGGCTATATTCGGGTTCAGGATATATTTGGGTGCGGGGTATATTCACTAAAATATGGTACTCATTTTTAAAGTTACAGACTAACATGACTGCCCTCTCTGAGACTCATCCTACTAGGTTTTGCAGAAGCAATTGCACGGTCTCTGTTTTTCTATTGATCTATAATCACTTACTATTTATCCTCGTTTAATTCCGGTTAATATTCTCTTTGTTCTTTCATAAGCAAAGTTTATTAGGCATTTTGCTTTCGTGGTTGGGGTATCCCCTCCCCCACTCACAGTGCAGTGTTTCTTTAAAAAAAAATACAGCTGCATTTTGTCAGGATGTCTCAGCAGCAGAAGGATGTCTTGATTTCTTTTAACACCTAGCATGAAGCCATCCCATCTGGATTGCTTGGTTGGTGCCTGGAGAACTTGAGTCTTGGTGCCCCTCCATGCATGGTTGTCTTCATTTCTTCACATTACAATGCTACACTGAAAGCTTCAACACCAAAATGGTGGTGCATGTTATTGCACCAGCTTATCAGTCCCCTTCAGCCAAGGACATGTTAGTCATCTTGGGCCAGATCCTCAAAGGTATTTAGGTGCCTGAACTGACCCTGTGACACCATGCGGGACAAGGGATTGGGACCGGTGTTTCTTGTGAACTGTGTACTTGTGCAGCTATTCAGGAGAGATTTCAATGCTGCCCAGCATAGTACCAGAGCGTTCACAGCTGTGTTTCTTGTTTCTACTGGTGGTGCATATTCGTACACGCCTTGGTGCACATAAAAATTTATTCTGGCTGAATATTTTTAATGGAACTGATTTCCATTAAAAAAAAGGCAGTTTGGTTGAAATGGAAATGTTCAGTGAAAACATGTAAACGTCTATGAAACTTTCAGATCTATGTAACTTTCAGCGCCTTGATCTTGGATAGAAACGTGAGGGGCAAGTTAAGATGCAAGCATCACTGGTATCCTGTGTCTAGGCAACCCAGGTGTGACTGGAAAGACAGAGTCCTTATACTTACAAACTATGCTTCCTCACTGTAGTGCCATGGAGGCATTTAGTGTGTGTCTGTACCTTTATCCTGATCTTCCCTGTCTGTGCTGAGTGCGGGAATTTCACTCCCTCTCCTCCTTGTGTTTTATACTATAAGTTCCCATGTATGAGCACAACCCGTTAGCACAGAACAGGAACGTATTCCCATAAGCCTTCTCGCCAGTCCTAACTTCTCTTCTGTAGTTTGTGGTCTGAATTCAGGTTTGGTTACCCAAGGGAGGAATTTGACCCTCTGTTTTAAAGAAAATTAATATCTTAGCTTTGACTCCAAATGAAAGTATTTCTGTCTCCTTGGGACTCCCTTATCTACGAAATATTTGAAAGAGTTTGTCTGTTTGGCTGTGTCTAGACTATATGGCTCCATCGATGGAGCCATGTAGATGAGGGTTGTAGGCAAAGGGAAATGAAGCGTCGATTTAAATAATCGTGGCTTCATTTAAATTTAAATGGCTGCCGCGCTGAGCCGACAAACAGCTGATCAGCTGTTTGTCGGCTCAGCGCGCTAGTCTGGATGCTCCCGCACCGACCTGAAAGCCCTTTATCGACCTCCCCATTATGCCTCGTAGGATGAGGTTTACCAGGGAGGTCGATAAAGGGCTTTCATGTCGGCAGGGGAGTGTCCAGACTAGCGCGCTGAGCCAACAAACAGCTGATCAGCTGTTTGTCGGCTCAGCGCGGCAGCCATTTAAATTTAAATGAAGCCACGATTATTTAAATCGACGCTTCATTTCCCTTTGCCCAATAAACAAATCGACATGGCTCCGTCGACGGAGCCATGTAGTCTAGACCTACCCTTTGTGTGTTTGTCTGTTTCTTCTTCTAAACAGAAAGAACTAGGATCATGACATTCGTGTTACTGCTTCCTCCATAGCTGAAAGCAACGTCAGGGTTTGGTTGTGCCAGGACAATGGGATGTGCCTGGAATGGGACTGGTTCTCATCAAACCACACAGAAAAGAGACAGAATCACCAAGCAGACAAAAGGGGGTGGCTGGGGACACCTTCCCTCCTCCTGTTCCGGACTGCTGCAGCCTTCCAGGCTCCTCGCCCGACTTGCACAGGAATATGGCTGGCTGTTCCCCTTTATTAGGGAGTGAGGGGAAAGGACACAGTTTGCTCCATCCCTCACTCTGGCTAAGGAGCACAGGGGGCAGACAAGCTGTGCACTTTACTCTTGCTCTCTGACAGGGACAGGAAGCGGAAGAGCAAGTAGTCCTGGTACAAATCTTGAGGGGAGGGGGGCTCTTTGGCCTCCTCAGACTCCCCGCCTACAATTTACACACACACACACACCCAGTCCCCTGCCCAGAGCCCCTCCTCAGCCCCAAACCTGACTCCTGCACCCCCACATCCAGCCCCCTGCCCGAAGCCCCCCACATCCCACACCCTTGTGCTGACTCCTGCACCCCCACATCGCTACTCCCTACCCCAAGCCCCCAGACATTCCCCAGCTCTCTGCCTTCAGCCCCCCATACTCCACTCCACACATACATTTCTATCACAATCCCCTCCCAAACCTCCTGCCCTCGGAGCTGGGGTGGTGGTAGTTTGCAATATGATAGAGCCCCTAAGAAATGTAAGTTCCTTTCACCTCTGAACTGAACCAAGATGAGCATGAACAATAGGATGAACCTGGACTAGGCTTGCATCTCAATAAACCTTACAGATAAGAGAGAAAAGGGAGGAATTTGGAGTACTGCTCTGGTTTGGCCCAGCTGCATCAATGCTTAAGGTTGGAAAATTAAACGACAATGTCATTGCAAACTGCATTGACTATAGCCCTCTTTTGTTAAAACATATACACTTTCATCATTTGCTAGGGATGAAGGGGGGAAAGCATGTGATGGAATTCCCATTTTTAAAAGTTTAGAAAAAAAATGGAAACATTGTAACACTCCCTTTTTTTTAAGAAATTCAAAATAAAATTTAACTTCCTAAAAATAACACCGAATTTTTAAATACCATCAGTTACATAAAGCATGCACATTTGCCTTTTATTTTCAAAAAGAATGAATGAAGGATCCCATCAAAGCTGGATAAATGTTCTAGTAGAATTATAATTTAATGCTGGACAGTTGTCTTACCAGCATTCTCTTGTATTTACCTTTCAGAGCAATAGGGGCTCTGGTTTACACTTCAGGAGCTTGGCAAGATAATCTATGAACACAGACAGCGTTTGTGGATTAATGATCTGCCAAATCTATTGAATCTATGCACTTGTCTGGCTCGCATCACCCTAAACAATATCGGAACGCTGCCCTTGAGTATTTAAAAACAGATGGAGCAGTAACAATTTCTCCCTTCCTGGCCTGTAGCAGAACTAGCAGGATGACTAGTTTATAGAGTGCGCAGGGTGAGCATGCGTGTTGTGTGTGTGAAGAATTTACTGAGGATATAAGACGGTCAAAGATGACACCCAGATTACAAGCTGGATGGGTGAGCGGGATGGTGATATTAATCAAGGTGATGGAGAAATGAGTGAGTCGGGGAGGGGGAATAGGACATGCCAGTGTTGACAAAAGAGAAGAGGTTGCTTGTAATTTACGTGGACAGGAAAAGCCATCCCGTTGGCTTTCTTCTTCGGCAGAACGTAATTTAAACCGGATCAATGAGCATGCAGACTTGGAAAACGCGTGCGGTTCTGTGAACCTGCTGGAAACTGCTGGCAATGACAAAGTTCAGACTGCATCAGTGGGCAGGGCTGGCTCATAACTCGAGTGAAACCAACTGGGTCTGAATATTTCTGAGAAAAGATTCCTGCTGCACCAGACATATCCAGACTGGATTGCCTGAAATGCTACAACAAGAAACTTCAGCAGGAAAGGGTTTGGGGACCCCCAGGAAGAAGCAGTACTCTAGAAAGGAGAAAGGTACCAGGCTCCTCTCCAGGAGCTACCGAAAGGCAAAAAAGAAGCAGCCTTCTTTACCCATCTGAGCTCTAGGAAGATGATATGGTCTCCTAAGAATTAGTGAGTGCTTGGGCAGTGAAGAGGGTGGGAGAGGATGCATAGTTAGTAGGGCTGCCAACTTTGTAATGTTTAAAAACTGGACGTTCCAGAAGGAGTATCAGAAACTCCCCCACCTCTCTTCTTCCCCCAACGGTTCTGCCTCTTCCTCTGAGACCCCGCCCCCCCCCCCCCCATCATCACTTGCTGCTTTTCCCCTCTTCCCTCTCCCCTCTGCCTCGGTTGGGTGAGTCTTGCTTGCGGAGCAGGAACTGAGAGCTCCAGCCACCCAAGGTAGATAGGCTGATGCAAATGATAAACTTCCCTTTCCTGCCTGCCGTAACCAGACTGTGGGTGTCCAGCCAGGAGCCCCCGCCCCTACATTTTGCTCACTTACAGGCACTTAGTACCCACATCAGGGATTTGCACACACATTGAGATTTGCTCCCCCAATGCCCCTATGGTATTCAGCGATCCGTTCCTTGGGAGGCTCAGCCCTTAAGAGAAAGGCACCATCTCCCATACCACAGCTGTGCTCCTGCAAAAACATCCAGACGCATGCTTCCCTTTCTGCATGGCATTGCCCCACTGAGACTGAAGGGATTGCCCAGGTGCATAAGGTGAAGCACATGCCTAAGCCCTTGCAGGATCGGGACCTTATTGCAGGCGAGGCTGAGCATTCAGGAACACCCCGCTGTGTCTGGGACGACAGCATCTCTCCCTGCATGTCGAACAGTTAAGGGAAAAAGTGTGAAATCTGATTCTCCGCCCTGCCCGCCTCCCGCACTTTGAAACGCTGGGAGAGAGGCTCCCTCATCAGTTCCCTTTTCTGTCACGAAACGTTAATCCATTAAATCTGCCGTGGCAAGGGAAGCTACATATAATTAACTTGCAGATCAGGGAAGCGGATGTGATTCTCATACAAGAAGGCTCTTAACTCCACGAGACGTAGCTTTGCCCTGAACAGACTGCAGATGCGGCCTGCTCGTTTCGGGCTACGGAGGAGGGAGATGTGGAGGGAACCGGCGTTTTGTTTAATGGGCACAATACAAAAGCATCAGGTGACGTGGTCTGCATGCCTCAAAGAACCTAGAATCTCCTTTGACAGGATTCAATTGGTTAATTTAGCAAACAACAAGACGGAAAATGAGGATAACAGCTGCGCACTGATATGCCTACTCTCGTGCGACCTACCTGAGCACTCAGACAATATCAAAATATTTTGAACCTCCTTCCATTGGTCTTCTTGAAAACTCTAGTTACGTTAGTTTGATATAGACACAAAAAAAGCCCCAACAAAAACCAACCCACAGCCCCACATCGTCCCCTGACTGATTTATTCCTGAGAAGAGATTTAATTTTGTATGTATAATTTAAAAGGGCTAATTATAGATGTATTAATATTTATGCCCTTCTGTCGAAGCCAATAGAAAAGTCCCTGTTCAAGGCAATTAAGCTTTATGTTTCTACAGCCAGGGGTTTGGAGATGACATCGGTAGAGTGAGCTGCATTCAAGACAGAGCAAACGAAACGATTGACACCATCTCCTGTGGCATTGCGTGTCTAACACTGTTGGCAGGTTCATTGCCACAGGGGGCAGGTGTGAGAGGGCAGGGAAGGCTGAGCCCCCCAACCAGCCAGCCCATCGCTTTTGGAGTGCGCCGCCCCCAAAAGGGTGGGTTCCTGGCCATGGCCCTGTCGTGCTCTGACCTTTGTCCCTGCTCTTCCTCTTCTCCAGAGGTTCCGTCTCTTCCCGTCCCGCTCCGCCCACAAGGGGGCCTCGCGGGAGAGGGCAAAGAGGCACATGCAAGCCGCGGTGGCTGCTGGGCGGGGAGGGGGCGGCGAAGAGGTGTGAGCAGCGGGCGAGCAGGAACCACAGGAGAGAATAAAGAGGTGTGAGTGTTGCAGGATGGGCCTCAGGGAGGGAGAATGGGTGGGACTTCAGGGCAGGGCCAAAGTCTGGGTACACGCAGCCTCCGCAGATAGAGGGAGCATGCGCTGTCCATGTGTTCTTGGCTATCCTGGCATCCAGGATTCCAGTTTTAATAGAGGGGGGAAGTTCAGGTTCCAGCTGGATGTGCACATGTGATAGGGAGCGAGCAAAAAGCCAGGTGGAAGTTTGCCGATCACCCTCATGGATACGGTCAGCCCAAACAGCCCTTCCGGTGTGAGATCTGAGCCCGTGTGTTACACCGGAGCATTGACCCTTGTGGGAGTTCCTAGAGGGGTTGTTCCTGGCCTGGGGGAACTAGCCAGTGAGGTTCCTAGCCCCCGTCGGCAGTATCTTCACAGAAGCGTTTTGCACAAGGGATGTGAAAGCGACTAGCCCCGTGCGCCCAGGCGAAAGGGATGGAAAAGGCCCTTTGCAGCCCCTCCCTTTGGGTGCCTCCACAGGGCTAGTCACAATCTTCATGTCATTAAACCACTGAAAAGCGAGCAAGGGGGAGGGCAATCCGGCCCGGGGAGTTGAGCGCTGTAGGGAAACACTGCCTGGAAATGAGGCTGAGGCTTTAATGATGAAAACAAGTCAGTTTGTGTTAATGACAAAGGCAAAATGATGAGGCACTTGGTTTCAGAAGCAGCCTCTTTCAAGGCAGGGGTATTGATGAGGATAACATGACAGGAGTTTTAGCTGTGATTAAATTGCCCTGCATTGCTGCTTTAGACGCTGCAGCTCCTCAGTGCTCCAGTTAACAATGAAGAAGTTAGAGGCTATAATACCGCACGGTGATAGCGGATGTCGCCATGCGGGCTTTCTGCTGAATCTTATCAGAGTGTCAGATTTAATGTCGGTCTGCCTTCAGATAAGGATCCCTAATGTTTGTTCAGGGTGTAGGGACATTAGCTGATTGCTGGGAAGCAAGGGGTAAATTCTCCTGGGCTCTGCACCCCAGTCTCAGATCACAATCCCCTCTTTCCCCTAAACTCCCTCTCAGACCCCACATCCTCTCCTACACGCCCGTTCCCTACCCTGAGCTCCCTTCTGCACCCAACTTCTGTCCCAGACCCGCAGCCCCTCCATAGAAAAGTGCAGCCCTTGACCACTTACCAAAATCTTGGAGTGCCAGCCAACAAAAATTATTGCTCACCCATGTATAAGAGGGAGACAGAAGATAAATACCGGTGGGAAGGTTGGGTTTTGTGCCCAGTGATCATGGGATCGGTTTGCACCCAAACTTTTGTGGGCTTTATTTAGGTTTTTTGCTGGCGTATTAAACTACATGGCTGTGTCTACATTGGCACCCTTTTCCGGAAAAGGGATGCTAATGAGACACTTCGGAATTGCAAATGCCGCGGGGATTTAAATTTTCCCCGCGGCATTTGCATGAACATGGCTGCAGCTTTTTTCCGGCTCGGGGCTTTGCCAGAAAAAATCACCAGTCTAGACAGGGAACTTTCGGAAAATAAAGCCTTTTCCGGAAGATCCCTTATTCCTCTTAAAATCAGGAAAACTTTTCCATTAAAAGCATTTGCGGAAAATTATGCCAGTCTAGACGTAGCCCTAGTGTCTTGCTCACAACACACCTGTTAATACAACTATGTTCTTATCTTGTTGGAAACCCCAGTCTAACTCTCTGGAATAACTGCTGAGGAAGGAAACTTGCTAAGATTGAAGGATTTTTATTTGTTTTTTGCCATTGTTACTTGAGTCATCCCATGATCTGACACAGAGGTTATTAGGATATTAAAAGCGGTGGCTAGATCCCTAGCTGGTATGAATCAACAGTGCCCTCTCGAAGGATGCCAATTGACAGGAGCTGAGCAGCCTGCCCTAGCATTTCCCAGGTCAGCTAGGACACTTGCAAGGGGGCTCCTGTCTGCATGGCAGAAGGTTGCTCCAGGGCCAACACAGTGCAGAGCTTGTGAGTCTCAACTGTGGTGCATTCAAAGGGCTCTTTGGGCAAGGCCCGCTGAGCTGTATGGTTTTTTGAACCCTGTTAAAGTCCTAGTCTTCACAACATCTTCTGGCAAGGAGTTCCACAGGTTGACTGTGCGCTGAGTGAAGAAAAACTTCTTTTTGTTTGAAACTTGCTGGCTATTAATTTCATTTGGTGACCCCTACATCTTATATTGTGGGAATAAGTAAATAACTTTTCCTTATTCACTTTTTCCATACCAGTCATGATTTTATAGACCTCTATCATAGTCCCCTTTAGTCTCCTCTTTTGTAAGTTGAAAAGTCACTGTAGATGCTTGTTATTTCAGTTTAGCAGGGGCTGTGACAAAGTCAAGTTAGAGAGCTGCAACAGAGTGGGAGAAAGGCAGTCCTAGGCAGGAGGGGGGGGAAAAGCCAACTCCCTTGTTGAGGAGTGGGCCAATTAGGAGCAGCTGATAAGCAGCTATCTCAAGCAGATTAGGGATCAGCTGAGACTGAGCTATCTTGACCCAGTTGGGGCCAGCTGAGCCCTCTTTTGGCTGACTGGAGACCTTTTAAAAGCCTCCCCTCTGAGTTGGAGAGGAGAAAGGCAGTCCTAGGCGGGAGGGGGGAAAAAGCCAACTCCCTTGTTGAGGAGTGGGCCAATTAGGAGCAGCTGATAAGCAGCTTTCTCAAGCAGATTAGGGATCAGCTGAGACTGAGCTATCTTGAACCAGTTGGGGCCAGCTGAGCCCTCTTTTGGCTGACTGGAGACCTTTTAAAAGCCTCCCCTCTGAGTTGGAGAGAGGAGAGGAGCATGTGGGCATGCTTACAAGGGACAGGAGGGAAGAAAGGAGCTAAGGATGGGCTCTCATCTCAGGGACTGGCTACCTCATCTCTGAGGGGAGCGCTGATTGCCTCTATATGACAGACAAGGGGGTGTTTTGCCTGAGGTCCCCCTCACCAGGGGAGAACAGCAGAGTCTGGCCAGGTCGAGAGGGGTGCAGCTTAAACTGATTCCTACCTTACTTGAGCCAGGGCTGGGGAAGCTAAGGCCTGGGACCCAGATGCAGCCCCTGGCTTGCCTGAACCTGTCCCCCTATGCTCAGAGCTCCCTTCCTCCCCTGCATTGGGGGGCTTGTTGCTGGTGCTGTGGCATCCCTGCCATTCCCCGGTGGGGTTGGAGCTACTGTCTGGAGCGGGGTGTGCCCCCTCCCTGCCCCCAGCTCTGAGGTGTGAAGAGAATGGGAGGAGCGCTTCTTAGTTGGAGGCCACACCAGTGAGGGTTTTGTGAGGGTGGGGTTTTTTTACTTCACTGATTTTTCTGTGGGTCAGTAGCCCCTGACCCCCCTCTGCTCTAGACAAACCAAAATAAGCCCCCTTTAAAGTGCAATACGTCTCCACACAGCCTTCTAGACCAGTTTAGTCCAACTGATTTAATCTCACAGCTTCTGTTTAAACTGGTACTGCTCCTGTTGGTAAACAAAGGCCAAGACTTGATCTCTCTAGAGCTGTTGCTGTAATATTAATGTCCTTCCATATGCTTCATGAAATGGCTGCGTGCAATCAGTAAAAGGGCCCATGGCTGATGGGTGACAAATGGCTGGTTGGGTGGTCCGGTTGACGTCTAGTCTGGCATCAGTAAGATGCGTCTTTCTGGATCCACGTTAAGGAGGCTTTCTGGGTGGGATGGAGGGGGGCTATGTACTGTCACTAAATCGATCAGGCATGCTCCGTTTGTAGGTAGCAATTCACACAACATGGTCCATGGTTGCGGTTTAAGGTCTATATTTTAGTAGCTTTCAAAGGCACCAGCCCTATTCAGCTCCCTGAGGGTGTATCTACCCTATGGGACAGGGTCGAATTAACAAGCAATGTGAATTGCGGAGCTGAAGTCCAACTTTTGACGCTTAACTCACCTTTTGGCACTGTCCACATGAGAACATAAGAACATAACGGCCGTACTGGGTCAGACCAAGGGTCCTTCTAGCCCAGTATCCTGTCTGCCGACAGTGGCCAGCACCAGGTGCCCCAGAGAGGGTGGACCGAAGACAATGATCAAGCGATTTGTCTCCTGCCATCCCTCTCCAGCCTCTGACAGAGGCCAAGGACACCATTTTATCCCCTGGCTAATAGCCTTTTATGGGCCTAACCTCCATGAAATTATCTAGCTTCTCTTTAAACTCTATTATAGTCCTAGCCTTCACAGCCTCCTCTGGCAAGGAGTTCCACAGGTTGACTACACGCTGTGTGAAGAAGAACTTTCTTTTATTCGTTTTAAACCTGCTACCCATTAACTTCATTTGGTGTCCTCTAGGTCTTCTATTTAGGGAACTAATAAATAACTTTTCTTTATCGGCCCTATCCACACCACTCATGATTTTATAGACCTCTATCATATCCCCCCTCAGTCTCCTTTTTTCTAAACTGAAAAGTCCCAGTCGCTTTAACCTCTCCTCATATGGGACCCGTTCCAAACCCCTAATCATTTTAGTTGCCCTTTTCTGAACCCTTTCCAAGGCCAAAATATCTTTTTTGAGGTGAGGAGACCACATCTGTACACAGTATTCCACATGTGGGCGTACCATAGTTTTATACAGGGGCAGTAAGATATTCTGGGTCTTATTTTCTATCCCTTTCCTAATAATTCCTAGCATCCTATTTGCCTTTTTGACCGCCGCTGCACACTGCATGGAAGTTTTCAGAGAACTGTCCACGATAACTCCAAGATCCCTTTCCTGATTTGTCGTAGCCAAATTAGCCCCCATCATACTGTACGTATAGTTGGGGTTATTTTTCCCTATGTGCATTACTTTACACTTATCCACATTAAATTTCATTTGCCATTTTGCTGCCCAATCACTGAGTTTGGTGAGATCTTCTTGGAGTCCCTCACAGTCTGCTTCTGTCTTGACTATCCTAAACAGTTTGGTATCATCCGCAAACTTTACTACCTCACTGCTTACCCCTTTCTCCAGATCACTTATGAATAAGTTGAAAAGGATTGGTCCCTTGGGGGACACCACTAGTTACCCCTCTCCAATCTGAAAATTGACCATTTATTCCTACCCTTTGTTTCCTGTCTTTTAACCAGTTTGCAATCCAAGAAAGGACCTTCCCTCTTATCCCACGGCCATGTAATTTACACAAGAGCCTTTGGTGAGGGACCTTGTCAAAGGCTTTCTGAAAATCCAAGTATAGTATATACGCTGCAGGACGTCGAAGGACTCTGCCTTCGACTTCCCTTACTCCTCGTGGCGTCAGGACTGCCGGCATCGACCGGAGCGCCCCTCTCCGTTCGAGTTAGCGCGTCTTCACTAGACCCGCTCATTCGAACCCTGGGAGATCAACAGCAGCGGCTTCGGTCTTCTCTGTGGTGTAGACGTGCCCTGACAGGTCCACTGACAAGGGCGGAAGCAAAGGGGACACCTGCCCTGGGGCCTTCAACTCAAAAGGGCGTGGGGCTCCTAGCCATTGCTCTTGAAGCCCTGGTGCCTTTAAATAGCCACCGGCACATGCCAGATGGCACTAAGGGCTGCCTAGGGGGTGTGGCTGAGGATGGCGCTGAGGGCTGGCTACTTCCAGCCCTGCCTCTTCCACCCAAGGCTCCGCCCCTTCCAGGAGCACAGCTCCAGATGTCCCCACATCTTGCCCGGGGGCCTGGCGAGGCTGTTGTCTCCCTGTCACTAGGCTCTGTGCTGACATAGATCCAGAATTTGGTGGCACGATTGCAGCAGTTCTTTGAGTGGGGTTTTCACTACGGCAGGGATCTGTCGGAGAGATGTGTGGCAGCTCCCTGCAGTATCCTTGGGAGACCTTGTGGAATTCAGTTTGTTTCTTTGGGGTCCATTGTATGAAATGAAGGGTCTATGTACGACTGTAAGCCGGGGTTGTGTGTGACCTCCCGGGCTGGGATATGACTTGGGGTTTCAAAGGCCTATATTGAATAATGGGCCAGACCACAACAGACTCATGGAGCAAAGCCTGGGGAATCTCCAGGCCGAGGCAAATACAAATTCCCCATCTTGGTAATGCAAAACCCAGCCCCTCAAGGGCAGGGCCGCTGTCTGCTGATCGCCTGTCGCAGAGAGTCAGAGAGCTCAAGACCAGAACGGCTCACCAGCTCAACTAGCCTCCGGCCCTCACAATAAACGGGCTCACTGAGAAAGGGCGGAGAAGCACTGTATTCACTTCGGCCTGTTCGGGAGAGACAGCCACGCACCGAGGCTGGCCTGTCTCACCCGTCTGGCTTGCTGAGGGTATCTCAACGTAGGCAGGGAACTGTGCGGCCTGGAACAACCCTGGTCAGGAGGCAGAGATGTGCCAGTATCTGCCTGGGGAGTGATGGGAGCCGAGGCTGGGTGCCCTCCAGGGACGGCAGAAGGGGAACCCAGGTGCAGTTGGACTAAACTATGACGCCATTTATGGGGCCAAAAGGATGCAAGACTTTAGACCTGATTGTCTCCCCTAATCCAGTGTCTTTGTGTTGCTCCCATGGTTCCTGGCCCTTCCTGCCCAGGCTAGAATTCTCCTAGTCACAGCTTGGTAGATAAGACCCGGCTCTGCTGCCTTCTTCTTGAACTATTCCCCAATTCCCTCTGTGGCCGGGGGGCCACGTCAGGGTGGGGTGGAGATAAGAGCAGAGCACAGCTGTGCCTTCCAATTCTCTGGTAGCGCACGATCCCATCGGGGCTCTCGCCATCTGGCCTGCGCTAAAGCCGCCAACAGGCTGAGGTGAGGGATGGAGCAGATGTCGATGGGGCGTGAGGCCTGTCACCAGCTCACTAGCATCCCCCTCTGTCCAGTGGCTCTCAGGGCAGCCCTTCTTGGAGTACTTCAGGCCCGGGAATGGCTCTCGAAGACAAACCACATGGAAATCTCCCGACAAGCAAACAGATCCCAAGGGGTTTGGGTGCCTATGGAATTTGCTCATGCAGCTCCAACAGACAGGCTACATCTAAACTGGCATGATTTTCCCGAAATGCTTTTAGTGGAAAAGTTTTCCGTTAAAAGCATTTTCGGAAAAAAGCGTCTAGATTGGCACGGACGCTTTTCCGGAAAAGCACTTTTTGCGGAAAAGCGTCCGTGCCAATCTAGACACACTTTTCTGCAAAAAAGTCCCGATCGCCATTTTCGCGATTGTCACATTACCGAATTGGAGGGAAGCAGCCAGATCGCTGCTGCACCCCTAGGTGGGGGTGTTGGCCCCAGAAATCTGTATGAAAGGGAGCCATGTGGGGTATTGAATGGGAGCTTGTTGTTTTCTGATCCTGTGTACACTGTTTATGTGAGTATATAATGTCTGTGTGTGTAGATCTGTAATCTGTGTGGAAACTGAAGATTTCCCTGCATGTGGTTAAGCATTGGGCAGGGCCGAGCCTGTGGAGCCTGTGGACATGCTAATTACCTGTGGAACAATGGTTCTCAATGGGCCAAAGACACACCCAAAGAATGGGGGCTGTCCTGAGAGCAGCCAGCAGGGAACAGAGAGAGGCTGAGGACCAGGTGACCTGCTGCATACCAGAAGAGGCCAGGAAGGAGTATAAAGAGGCCATGTGGTCGATGCCATTTTGTTCTCAGCTCAGCACTTCATCCCAGAGGCAGCACTGCAGGGATTGAAGAGCCCGGAAGACCTGTGAACCCATCCTGATCGTAGGATTTGCAATAAGAACTTTTAAACCAGCAGCTGCAACACCTCTGCTAGAGCCTGCATCGAGAACTGGGAGATTCGGTGCATGTAACGTACTGTACTTTAATAACCTTACTCTCAGGCTTTTCTTTCTTGTAATAATAAACCTTTAGTTTTAGATTCTAAAGGATTGGCCCAGCGTGATTTGTGGGTAAGATCCAGAGGGCAAATTGACCAGGGATCTGTGGCTGGTTTCTTGGAACCGGACAGGACTTGTTCGGGGTAGGTGGGATTGGGTGCTAGGACCCCCCACCTGTGTATAGGCCCGGGGCCATCTGGGACACGGATATTGCTGGGGTGTCGGAGGGGTTTTGCTCGGGAGGCTTCAGGCAGGCAGCTGAAGCGCTCTGTGAGACTGGTTTGTGGCCTGTGTGGAAAGGTCGCCAGTCGGGGGCTGTAAGGAACCCCGGATTTGAGCAATTTGCCCTGAGCGGATGCCCTCAGCTGTGCCCAGACCGGCCCGGTCCGTCACAGCGATCGGGACTTTTTTGCGGAAAACAAATCTCAGCTGTCTACACTGGTCCTTTTGCTCAAAAGCTTTGCGCAAAAGGGACTTTTGCCCGAACGGGAGCAGCATAGTATTTCCACAAGAAGCACTGATTTCTTACAGTAGGAAGTCAGTGCTTTTGTGGAAATTCAAGCGTCCAGTGTAGACAGCTGGCAAGTTTTTCCGGAAAAGCGGCCGATTTTCCGGAAAAACTGGCCAGTCTAGACACAGCCACATAGAATACTAGAACTTGAAGGGACCTCAATAGGTCATTGAGTCAAGTCCCCTGCCCTCACAACAGCTGGAGGGTCTGTGTGTAAAGACGTGGGGGTACTTTGCCTCCCTAAGAAAACTGGGGTGAGGCTGAATGGAGTGCCTAGGACCCTGGCAGGTCTACCAACCCTATTTTGCCCTGGTGAAAAGGCATTGATCCGTGTGCCAATCAGGAACAAAGCAGGAGTGGGTATCATGCCAACTTGGGCCAGCACTTCTCACACTCCAATTATTTTAAGGGGGGGTGGAGGGGGATAAGGAACAGAAGGGAAAAGAAGAAAGAGCAGGTGCTGGCTAATATGCATGTGGCAGAAAAAATAAGAGCACTGGCTGGAACGAGAACTGGGAAAAGGCAGCTTGGCAGCCAACATATTTCTGAAGGCAGCTTTCTCCTTAGCAGGCTGTGCCCGAGCCGAGAAACGTGGCAAAGGCACAGCATACGAGAGGCTTTCTCCAAAAGTTCTGACCAGAGGTGATCTGGGTCTGACAGGATGTGGTGGAAAGTGACATCCCCCACGGAACCCGAAAGTTGCCATGACAACCGGACGGCCACACTATGGCGCCGTGATCCCTAGCAAAGAACATTAAAAAGCACCTTTGCGGACATCCTCTCTGTGGTGATGGCTGGCTGCAGGGCGATCAGAACGCATGTGTCTTGCTGGCCAAAGGAGCGGGCCCCACTGGCAAATCGGCATTTACGGCCTCACACAACTGCAATAACAAAGAATTGTCCTATACTGAGGCTGAACTGAGTCGATTGTGAACGGCTTTGGTCTTGTGTGTATGAGTTCATAACCAGTCTGAAATGTGAACTACTTGGTGGTGATTGAATAGATTCAAGTGAACGGGCTGTGTATTTTTGTAGGTCGTTAAAGAAATCCATATTGGAGAGTCGGCGATGTGAGGGCTTAGTAATAATAAATACTTGTCTCTCCTAGAGCACCTTTAATCAGTAGATCACAAAGTGCTTTAAAGAAAAGGTCAGAATCATTAACAGACAGAGAAACTGAGAGGTGGGGAGGGAAGTGAAGTCACCCATCAAGTTAGTGGCCAAGCTGGGAATATAAAATCCAGGTCTTTAGAGTACCAGCCTCGTGCTCTAGCCACTAGGTAACACTGCTTCCGCGGATATTTTCCCTTTGCCCTTCCGGCGACCTACTGATGAATAATCCAGGTGAACACAAGATAGAAAACAAAATGCAGGCGTAAAGGGTCAGTTTTCAAAGGGCAAAAGATCAACGATGGAATGCCCCAGAAATCCTGGGCAAGATCAGCGATCAGTGATGTGGCAAACAGGGTGAGGAGCGAGGTGGCTGCATTGGCAGGTGAGACATAAAGATTCAAATGAGTCAGGGCTGGAGGGAGGCCGAGGGACCTAGCCCAGGTGAGTGAATGGGCAGTCGGCTGTCAGAGAAAACTGCTGACAAATGCACGCTGGGAGGAATCATTTGGGCAACTCGCAAATGTTGCAGAGTTCTAAATTAACTGGGATCGCTCATGGAAATCGACTGGTGCATCACTCAGCACTGTTCAATAAGAACCACTGCCTGGCATACAGCAGCAGCCGTCAAAAAGGCAAGCAGAATGTTCAGAGTCCTAAGGGATAGGATGGGAAATGAATGCTGTAAGCAGCCCGGTGCCCACCGCGTCAAGCGCATAAGGGTAATAAGAACATGCACCGTGTCACGAGTTCGAATGAAACCCAGGGTAGAAGGAATGTAAATCCCTTGTAGAAAGGATGAAAATCCTCAGACTTCAGGGTGTTAGCCAACTACTAATGGAGAGAGGCTAGGAAGAAACCAGGGGACAAGTTAACCCGTAGAGGTCTACAGCAGGGCTTGTGTCTTGTGTCTAGCACTAGCCTCGGTCAGAGATCGGATAGAGGCTTAGATGGCCAGCTGGTCTGATTTGTACAGTGATTCCTGTATGCACATTACAGAGCCTTTGCCTAGTTTGGCAGAATTCAGCACACCTGGAAGCATGCTGCCAAGGGAGGCCCAGTAATGGGATATGGCAGGGCTATGGTGAGTTACGACTGAAGAGCAGGAGGGGAAACTGAGGCACCGGGCAGCTGCGTGAGCGACTCGAAGTGTCAGTACTAGAGTTAGGTCTTAGGAGTTCCAAGCTGGCAATCCTCTGCCCAGACCCCACTGCCCTCTCTATTGTTCCTGGGTTCCTCCCCAGCATTTTCTGGTAACATCAAATAAACAGGGGTGTGCGTGCCTGTGTCTGATATTCCCGTGCATTTCCCCGTTTGCTTTTTGGCTTCACAATCGTTTCCGTCATTTTTTCTGTATTAATCTCCAAGAGTGAAGCATTTGTGTTGGGAACTTGTCGTCCAGAGACAGGGTCAGTGTCATTCCTGGGAGACTGGATAGTTGAGTCTGAAATAAGACAGCGAAGTTTGTGTGAGGTTGTAAAACCAGTAGTAACGCTAGATGGAAAGTGGCCGTTGTCTGATAGTGAGTTTGCACGGAGCCCGCATGAGATACCAGCGCAGTGCAACCCAACCCCAGGCTGCTTCTAATGTAATTACTCTTGGAGCATGCCCAGTGTCTGCATGGTGGTCTATGCGTCTCACCAGCTGAACTGTGCTGCAAAGGAAAAATGCATCCGTTTTTCTCACCATCTTCCACGGGCGTTCGTCCAGTATTAGCACCTGCTACCAAACCGTACGTGGGGTATAGGGATTGGTACTTCTAGCTCCAAGTGCACGAGGATTGTCATTTATTTGTACAGCACCTAGCACAAGGGGGCCAACTTGACTGTGGCCTTTAGATGCTACTGCATTATGCACGTTTAATGATCAAAGTGTGCATGTGAGAGAGAGAAAGAGAGGGAGAGAGTGACCAGGAGGGAAACAAAGTCAAATAACTTGAGGTTAAACATGATCATACAGTCTGACCTCCTGCATGCTGCAGGCCACCGAATCTCACCCACCCTCTCCTGAAATAGACCCCTCGCCTCTGGCTGAGCTACTGACTTCCTCAAACCCTGGTTTAAAGACTTCAAGTTCAGAGAATTCACCATTTACACTACAAGTTGGACCTACCTGGTTCGGCACCCTCGGGGCCTGACCAGTCCCAGACAAGGACGGCTCCTGCTTCAGTCCTCTACGCTAGAAACCTTTGTCAATTTCAGACCTAATCCAGTTGGTGGCCAGTTTACATCCATTGTTCTTGTGTCCACATTGGCGCTTGATAACACTTCTCCCGCCCTGGTCCTTATCCCTCTGATGACAGGTTTTCCATTCCTCAGATCACTCCAGTGGCCCTTCTCTGCACCTCTCCCAGTTGGAAGTCCTCTTTTGTAGCAGACCAGAACTGCGCCTACTATCCCAAAGGAGGGCTCCCCAGTGCCTGGTATAATTTAAATAACACTTCTTTGTCTGTGCTGGAAACACCTCGGGACCACATCCCGGGACTGCATTAGCCTTTTTCACAGCCATGTCACGTTGGCAGCTCGGAGACCTCCTGTGATCAGCCGTCATACCCAGGTATTTCTCCTTCTCCATCACTTCCGAGTGCTAAATCCTCAGTTGATAGCAACCAGTCTTGTTCTTAGCTCCCGTAAGTACATGACTTTGCAATTGGCACTGTGCAATTTCACCCCCCGTTTTTTTTTCACTCCACTTTCCAAGGTCAGCCAGATCTTCTTGGTCCTTGTGGAAACATCTCCCAGCTTTGTGTCACCCATCCTGGCAAAGCCTGCTGACGACACTGTCACCAGCAGGCTAGACCCACCTCTCTCCCCCAGCCTAACTCCCTCTAGATAGCATGGGATCGTATCTCACCACCAGAGGTGAAATCCTCGTCTCTCTGACATCAAGGGCAGTTTTGTGGTAGCAACATTTCCCCCTTGATATTTAGAAACCCTGGTTTGGGTGGGGTGGAGGAGCAGTGCGAGCAGACACTGTTTTGGGCAGAAAGGCAGGCTAGCCTGTGCAATCAAAACTGCCGGGAAAAGGAGTGGGGTGCTTAGAGAGGTTGAATGTGACTCTGAATAGTGCCATGGAATCACTAATGGCCACAGATGAGAGGAGATTTGATTACTGCTCAGCCAACGTTTGGCACATCCAGGAACACGGGGCCTGTTAGCACCAAACGAGTGCAATGTCAATTCAGACATGAAGGAGGCTGCCCGACATCCATCCGACAATTCAGACATGAAGGATGCTCCCCCCATCCGACACTAGGGGGAGCCCTGAGGCTCAGGGGCCGGATCTAGGCGAGCAGGGGGCTGTATCCAGCCCACGGGCGTTAGGTTCCCCACCCCGGCTTAGAGGTTTCCCATCCAAGCATTGCCCCTGCATAGCAGTATCTGGTGAGTTCCCAGTCCTGGTGATTATCCATATTGATTAGGAGTTGAGCATCTAACTCCTGAGCAAAGCCTAGCCATACACAGACCCTGACCCTTGGCTTGCTGGAGGGCACGGTCCCTTTCCACCGGTGGGCTCAATTCTAGCAAAAGGCACTGCAGTGCCAGCTGTAATTAGATACATGTACATTTCATGGCTTGTGTGCAGTGTAAAAAGGGCTTCCCAGCCTATAAACTTTGCTACACTGAGTGAAATGAGCCCTGCAGCGGGCTGTCCCTTGGAGGGGATTTGACAGATATTGCTTGACTTTATCGGGGCTGAAAAATTAAAGACACATAATTGTAGAACATGCTGAACTCTCTCCTTCAGCGTAGCCAACATCATTGTCGGGCGTCTCTCGAGATGCTCCTGGGAAGTCTTTTTAACTCTTGCCGCGCTTGTGCTGAGCCTTCCAGGTTGGAAAAAAAGAACAAGGCAGGAAATGAAGCCACGTGCCTATCTGGTTTTACAGTCCTGATGGCTCTCCTCCGGTCTGGGTGGAGGACACCGGGTTCTAGGCAGAGGCATGCCATTGCACCGGTGTGATAGACCGGGCTGGGGCTGGGCACCACTGAAGGCATCCGCTCAGGGTGAATTGCTCAAACTCAGGGCTCCTTACAGCCCCTGACTGGAGACTGTTCCCAAATAGGCCACATACCAGTCACACTAAGCGCTTCAGCTGCCAATCCGGCGAGCGGGAAGCCTCACGAGCAAAACCCCTCAGACACCCCGGCTTTCCCTGAGCCACAATCAGCCCTGGGCCCGCACACAGGTTATAGAACCCCATCTCACCTACCCCAAAAGGGTCTTTCCGGTCCCAAAGAACCAGCCACAGTTCCCAATGAAT
Organism: Pelodiscus sinensis; assembly: GCF_052426305.1. NCBI lineage: Eukaryota > Metazoa > Chordata > Testudines > Trionychidae > Pelodiscus > Pelodiscus sinensis. The sequence goes on along the minus strand of NC_143064.1, from coordinate 46,019,453 downwards.
TTACACTCTGGATCTTACCCACAAGAGCACGCTGGGCCAATCCTTTAGAATCTAAAATCTAAAGGTTTATAATAAAAGAAAGAAAAGCATGAGAGTAAGGTTAAGGAGAATACATGACATGCATCGAATCATCAAGTTCTCAATGCAGGCGCTCAGCAGAGATGTTACAAACTGCTATCTTAAAAGTCTCTGGTGTACATCCTATGGCAGGATGGGCCCACGATTCTTCCCAGCTTGCAAGGCTGCATCTGGAATCAGTAGCAGCATCGAAGGCCAGATGGAGTTTGCCTCATGGCATTTTATATCCATCTTTGGTATCTTCCGAGCTGGAGCAGGTCACATGGCCAAGTGACCTATCTCTGTGTCCCATGTCAGTAGCCATGATATTGGCTGGCTTGCAGATTCTCAGACGCATTCCTCAGGTGTGTATTGGGCAGCCATTGTCCTTGGGGCTGTGCTAATTAGCATCGTCACTGACCGAACAATTGCTCTTTACAACAGGCCATCCAGAGGCCATTGCTCTGTCTCAGGCAGAGATCATTCCCAGTAATAGCACAGAGTTCACATTCATAACTCCACATACAGACATCACACAAGTACACGAGTAGCATACATAGAATCAGTAGAACATGAGCTTTCGTTTGACACCTCACATGGCCCCCTTTGTACAGACTTTGGGGCAAACACCCTCCCCCAGGATGCAGCAGTGACCTGTCTGATCCCCTTCAAATCCAGTAACGTGACAATCGAGGAAAAAGAAGTGATTAATGATCTCGTTGTGCAACGTTGCTGGAACTGGCAGTGCAATCACTATGCCCGCTGTGATGCTCTCTGCCAATGGCAGAGGATAAACTAGCCCCTCTTGGTGTGTGTGGATGGACAGGTCTGATACTTAGGGAGACCAACTGACACCCTTTTATGTGGGTTTCTGGTCCCAGCTCCTTGGAAGTCACTGATGCCCTAACTAGGATGAAGTCAAATCCGTGATCTGGAAGAAGGAGAATGAAATCTGCCGCCCTGAGGAAAAAGACACGGATGCTATTTCAAGAGGCTATTGACTAGCCAAACCAAAACTACGTTAGACAAATGGTTAAGGACAAATCCTTCAATGCAATTAGTGGAGAATCTAATGCAAAATTCTCGTTGATAATACCCTACGGCTTTTTGTGAGCTCTGCCTTTGCTAGAGGATGATATTTATTTCATTCATTATATTGCTTCCTTTAGCGCTATGTGTTTTAACATACTCTAGAGTACTTAAGAGGACAGATTGCCCAAACCCAGGGCAGGAAGCGCATTTGCAAACCCTATACGTGGTTGCCTACACATTATCAATCAACGGCACTTTTCTGGCCCCTGTGGCTGCATTATGTGGGCCGTTCCCCCATTTTAATGCACTGTTAATGTGATGTGACGCAGTGCTCTTGTCCCCAATTGACACATGGGGAAGTGAAGCATGGAGATGCAAAATGATTTTCGCAAATCCACAAGAAGCTTTTTGTTGTGCAAGGAACTGAACCTGCATCTCTCCAAGGCCTGGGTTAGCATCCTTCCACGCTTCAGGGACTGGAAGGAACCCCAAGAGGTCATCTGGTCTAGTCCCCCAGTACTCAAGGAAGGCCTAAGTATTATCTAGACCAGTGTTTCCCAATTTTATTTGGCCACGGAACCCTTTTCAGCTTGAAAGAATTTCAAGGAACCCCTAGGGTTGCCAGGGTAAAATTTGTCGAAGAAAAAAAAAAGGCTCTGTCTCTTTAAGGGGGGAGGGGGTGTGCCAAGTTCTCCTGGAACCCTTACTTTCTCTTTGCAGAACCCCGGGGTTCTGCAGAACACGAATTGGGAAACACTGATCTAGACCAACTCTGAGAGGTGATTGTGTAACTTGCTCTTCAAGACCTCCAATGACAGCAATTCCATACGCTCACTCTTAAATTGCATCTGCACTAGTGGTTAGTCCTCCCAGAGGATAACAGTCCACTATTGCAGCCAGCGAATGGGGTTACCCTTTTAGCCCCGTGGACAGTGTTCATTGTTGATGGTCATCAGCTCAAACCTGGCTGAGAGCCCATGGTTGGAGGTAACAATGAAAAGCTTGGGCTGCCTGTATCCATGCTACCTGCAGAAATGAAAGCTGATGTCGGAAGTCTGGATGCACACACTTCCAGCCTACAAACACAGGAGCACACACACACACACGGGAGGTGCCGCCAAAGCCACCGTACACCCCACCACCTTTGTCCTTGCTCTTCCTGAAAGTCAATGGGAACTGTGTGCCTAACTTCCCTAGATGGATTGGTGTCGTGTGTATACAACACTATGAACCAGCACCATCGGCCTTAAGTGAATATCTCATCGGTTCAGGAGTGTTCATCCCTTCTGAAGATAGGAGGAATGGATCCGGAGAGGTGACGAGGGAGTGGGGGATAATAAACTTGTCATGGACGAGTGCCATTTCCCTCCAGCATGCTGCAGCAGCATTAGGGGCAGGATATGTGCCCAGGCTCACAGGAATTCCCACACCAATCAAACCAGAGGCCCGTCAGTCATACGCACCATCTCCAGCAGGAGCCAGTGTCAGCTGTTTCAAAGGCACATGCAAGAACCCTTGTAGTGTCACAGAAGAACTATCTTCCTAACTGCAGTGAGTTCCTGGTTGGCTTAGCCCGGGCGCCAAAGAGGCTTCTGTCCTTTGATTTTGATCCTATCTAATGTTACTGAGGATTGTTCTCATTATCCACATAAACAGCCATCTTTCCCTTGGGTGTATGTTATCTTGTGGCACGGAGTTAACGATCTGTTCTTTGTTTCCTTTGTATTACATTTAAATGCATTCCTTTCACTGGTAGGGCCTGTCCCTTGATGCTTGATTATGAGAAAAAGTAAATACACAAGCCCTGATCTACCATCTCCTTACTGTTCATTCTTTCATAGGCCTCTGCCATTCTTTCTTAGTCTTCGCATCTCTAAGGCCTGGTCTACATTACAGTGGAAGGTCAAAATAAGATACGCTAATTATGTCGCTGGAATTGCCTATCTTAAATCGCATTTCTGTACCGTCCACAAAGCGGGAGGCCAACAGGAGCAAACACTCCCATTGGCTTCCTTTACTCCTTACAAAAGGACACACCAGCCAAAGCGGCCCGAAGCAATTGATTGACAAGTCTGTACAAGACCCGCTAAATCAAATACCAAAAGATGGATCTCCGGAGCATCGATTTTCCGTGTAGGGCAGACATGGCCTCGATGAAACGGACCCAGTCCTTTCACTATCGCCTTGTGTTGAATTCTTTCTGCGCCCCCTGTCATAGCTTCTCTCTGGACCCCTTCAGTCTTTGAAACATTTTTGTGAGGCTGGGTGATCAGAACTGAACACAATATTTAAGATGAAGGGGCTCTCAAGATTTACCTAATGCCAGAATTATTCACATATGGCTTTTACATTCATATTTATTGTGCATCCATTTACAATGGTCTGTGTTAATAGAAATATGTGGAGCTATTGTATCAAATTGTCCTGTTTTTGGAAAGTGTCATATTATATATTTTAAAATGTAAAAGGTGCCCATGTTATAATGTTCAGACTCTATTTACGATATTATCTCTTGTGTGTAAAAATAAATATGTCAACATTTTCAAACCTGTATCCTTGACCTTCGGTGCTAACCTCCATTTTCTAGCTCTTACATAAGTAACTTGTTATTCCAAGAGAAGACTTCCTGTGTGAACTGGGGCAAGTTACTGTGAGCCAAATAGTGACTAACACCATGTTCTGTAAGTGGCCCACTCAAGCGCTTCTCAGTGTCAGAAGTTGCCGATGTTGAGCAACTGAAACTCCGGTTGACTTCTGAAAACCAGGCCATTCATTTAACCCATTCACTTTCACAACGTAAGTTTGAAAGATTGGGTGGTGCCCACTCTGGGTGCATGTACACAGCAGGGCTTAACTCGAAATAGGCTACGCAAATTGAGCTATGTCAATGGCGTAGCTTATTTGGAAATTGGGAGACTCTACATAGCACCTACTTCAAAATAGAGTACTCTTCCTCCGACTTGCCTTACTTCCTCCAACTTCCCTTCCTCCTCGTATAATGAGTCACAGGAGTCGGAGTAAGCAGGCCTCCAGCTCGACGGTATTTCGACATTCTTTTGAAATAACTGCCGGCTGTGTCCTAACTGCGGACTAAGTTATTTCGAATGAATGGTGCTGTGTAGACGTACCTTCTGTGCCAGTTTCCCTGCTGTGAAATGGGGAGAGTGAATTTCCCCTCTTTTACAACGTGCTTTGAGATCTTGAGATGCACTGTGCTACGTAAGAGGGTGCTGTTATTTAGCTGATTCATTTTAATTAGTTGAATGGCGCAGACCTGTGTTTCTGGCAGGAAAGGTTAAGTGCTGCTCCGGCTTGTGGTCGCAGACTAACCAGCCACGGTGGGGTCTGTGGATGTGGTCGAAAGACCTTTGTGAGTGCTTGTCTGAGATGATTTCTGTTGATGTTCTGTCTCGAAGGGAACAGAATGTCCTGTGACGCGAGGCTGTTTCTAGAATAATGTGTCTTTTCCCGCTGCTGCTCAGCTGGGCGTTTCAGAAACTCTTCAATTAGAGGGCGTTTGTCAAAGTGGTAGGGCCAGCTGGTGAACGCTCAAGTGGATGGAGCTGGGTTAGTGTCCTCTGGTGGAGGATCTTTCCCCCAGAGTCCAGCGGACCCCACTTCTGGAGTGACTCCCCAAAACCCCTTTCAGGTTCTTACTATTAACTGAGTGTCTTTCCCTGCTTCCAATGGCCCATTCTTAAAAGCCCTTCCTCCCAGGGCATGCATGAGGAGAGAGGAAAAACTCTCTGTGGCTTCCTCCCCTCCATCCCCCCCAGACTGTGCTCTCTCCCTCCAGTCACTGAGAAAACACATTGTGGCTGTCACAAGCGGCCGTGCAGTGAAGGAAAACAGGAAACATCCCCAAGTCAAAACCAGTCGAGAGGAGAAAAGTGGCTTTGCTGAGAGCTAAGATCTGCCTCAGCGCCTGCCCGCCCCCCCTCTCAGATGCAGATTCGATGCTGGAGGAAACACCAGCAGCTTTTCTCCCTCCACCCCCGCCTGCCCCCAGTCCCAGCGCCTTGGACCGTGCTGGCAGGGCCATGCGGGGGGTGCTGCCCTGGTCCCTCTCCCCGTCCCCTTTGAGGGGCACCAGCAAGGGCACCTTTGTGGGGAGGGGGTTGGGAGCCGATGGCCCAGCCTGGCAAGGCCAGTCTTAGGCAGCCTTGCTCCGTGAGAGGATTTCGTCTGCGCTGTGACATCCCCAGAGACGAGCCATCTCCTGCGGCACAGTGCGGTAGCCAGGGGAACCGCAGGGGCGGTTGTTCCCAGCAGAGACCGGGGAGGTGAGGTGCTCCCGGCTCAGAGACTCTGGCTTGGTGTGTTCTTTGCATTATTCTTTCATCGCCTCCTTCGCTCCTGTTTCCTCTTTCTCCGGGACTGCCACAGGGCGACCCTGTGCAATTGCATTAGGGAGGCAGGGAGACCACAAGGTCTGGCCACATCCTGCAGCAGCCTCCACAGAGAATCCCCTTTGTGTTCATTCCCGGCCAGCCCTCCCACTCCTCTACGGTGGCAAGGAGCAACCCTCCTCCATTCTCTGGGCTCTCGCCCATCCCTGCCTCATTCTAGTAAAAGCCAAGCCTGGGAGAAGAGCTTTCTTGCCAGCTGCCCTGATGCCAGAGCCACAGGCTGGAGGAATGAAACCACCCCCCAGGAATCCGCTCCTGGGGCAGCCTCTGAACCCCAGCTCAGGCTGGGAGGGATGGAACTGCTTATGCCTCAGTCCATGTCCTTGTGGGCAGCACTGTGGAGAGCCCCGGTGCCCTCTGGCCTGGGGAGGTTCCTCCCTGGTGGTTGCTGAGGCCCACGCTGAGGAAAGAAAAGAGCAGGATGGGTCCCCCTGCCCTCGAAGGACTCTGAGGGAGCTGAGCCAGGGATAACGCTGGCCCCGGATGGCTTGGGCAGCAGCAGGGTGCCTTTGGCCGGAGACCACAGAGTTTGCAGGGCGTGTGTTGTCCCGGTTTTGGAGTTAGCGAGCGAGACGCGATTCCCACCCGGCGTTCGGCTTGCTCTGGGCGTGCCGGAGAGGGGGCTGAGCCAGCCGCGGTGCTGAGGGAGGAGGAACAGGGTGATGTATAGCAAGACAGACTCCGTTGCATCTTTATTCACCTAAACTCTTGAGACGAAGGTGATGAGTAGAGGATACAAGCTCACTTCTAAGCTATACATCTCAGACCACTTTACAAAGCTGGGTGAGTACAGTGGCGCCCATATTACTGAGGGGGAAACTGAGTCACGCCATGGGAAATGACTTCTCCCAGGGCCCTAGCAGCTCGGTGGCAGATCTCTGGATTCCTAGCCCAATGCCCTTTCCATGGGACCATACTACTTTACTACTTACCACGGCTTGTGGCAGAAGTCCGTGCCTAGATCTAACCTTGCTTACATCTATGGCTAGCCACCACTCAGACTTGGGCCACAGAGCTACAAGGGCCAGTGCCCTGCTGCACACCATACCAGGACCTGCTGAGGACTAAAAGGGGCTGGAGAACGTTCAGCCCTGCGTGTGACGGGGATGCCCAGTCACTATTGTGCAGGGTCAAAGATCTAGTGGGACTTCAAGTCGGGGCGCTGAAGTCCATTGCTTTGCCAGTACCCAGTACCCAGAAGAAAGGTCGGTCAGAGATTACAACTGGTGCCACCCTGGATCTTCACCAGATGGTCCCTGTGATGGAGAGGGCGTGGAGAGCAAATGGGGGAGGTGGAGTGAGTGTTGAGGGATTTGGTCTCTGGAATGAGACAGGAGGAAGCTGAGGGCGGAGCTTCTTGATGAGGGGACCACAGAGCTCCTCCCCTTTCACGAGAGCGCCGTGGTGGCTGTTTCTTGCCCTCTGTGTCACACGCTCCCAGTTCCGAGAAGCCGGGGGCACATTAATCGAAGGCCATTCTCCTGGGACGGCAGCAAAGGTCGCAGCAGGAAAAGAGATTTCTATTCTTCTTTTGTTCCCAGGGCTAAATTTGGAAGGAAATTAAATCCCCAAAGTGAGGAGCAGAGAAAATGAAGAATGAGAGCGCCATAAAGCCTCGCGCAGCTGCAGAAATTACCTTCTGCTTCCGAATAATTTGGTCTTTCATCCGTCTGAAGATGGCAGGGGCTTGGGAGGTGTCAGGAATTTAAAGTTTTCAGCCCAAACTCTGCTGTGTGTGTTGCTCCTCCCTAGAGAGGTGGTGTGGAATTAATTGCCCAAAGCAGAGCAAAGTCGAAACATCTCCCAGGGACAAAGAAGTCTCTGCTATCTCACAGCCCAGCATCTGAGAACCTACCGCACTGAGACTCAGCTGCAGTCCCTCTGCTAGATCACCACTCAGCGTCAGACGCTCCAGCACCGAGAGGCAAGCAGATCTGAGTGAATAATGGATTATTTGAGTTCTGCGGCAGAATGGGAAAAATCCAATTTGAATCAAAACCAATTTAAAAAAAAAACCAACTTAAGGTCAAGTCAAAAAACTAAAAAAAAAAAAAAGGTGGAATGAACCAAAATGTTTTGTGTCAGCTCAAAACGATGCTTTTTTTTTAAGGTTTATTTTTTGTTTTGGGGGTTTTTTTTCAGTTCAGTGCCTTGCAGATATTTTTCACCCCTTTTTTTTTTCATAACTGGCCACATTTCAAAACAAAATGCCATGTGCAAATCAGTCTCCTCCCTCCGCTGGATTTTATGGTTCAATATTTGTCAGATTGAAGTCACAGATAATTTCAGAGCCCTGAAAAATGCTTTTAATTGAGACATTTCTGTCAGAGGGGAAAAAAATGTCACTTGAGCTCAGGACATGCCTGTCGGCAGGACTCACACCATGCGGAAGCAGCCTAACGGAACTGCCTCTCTCTCATCTAACCGTTCCCAGCACATGGCTCCTTCCAGGACTGGGATAAAGCTGCGTCCATTTTGGCCGGTTCTTGTATACCCCTGTCTCTAGTGACCCTGCCCACCTCAGCCGCCGCAGTGCAGCTAGCCTCACCAAACCCCTCGGAGGGCGGGTGGTTTTGTTGTCTCCTTTTAAAATTGGGTCCAAAATGATGCCCAAAGGCGGGAGCCAAAAACTGAATTTGGGCATTGACTGGCTCTTGAACCACTTTTCCTCAGACGTTACCTCAGCTGGCTGACGGCACAGCACCTATCCACCCCCCACCTCACCCCCCGGGAGCTCTGGGCGTTTAGACATGACACTGTCTCCTCTGCTGTAATACGGCAAAGGATCCGGTAACCTCTAGCATTCAGGGGGCATTGCCTAATTTCCGGTGTAGCTCAACTTCCAAGGGAGCAGTGGGGGCAAAACCTAACTGGCTTCCAGCCTGGGCTTGCTAAATTCATGGAGGGGACGGTCAGATGGGACTGCCTGCACATGGCCCATTGGCGACGATCAGCCAAAATCCCAACCTCTGGGGACAGGACACCGGATGGGGAGGGCTCGGAGTCCTTCCCAGAGGTCTGCCGGGGCAGGGGAGGGTGAGGGTCACGCCCACATGCTCAGGGCAGAGAACCCTGTTTGGGTGGGGGGCCGTGGACCCACAGCCCAATCAGTCGAGGGCCGCACACCAGTGAGAAGTAAAAACAAACCAACCCCTTTCACTGACAGGGCCCCCAGCTGAGACGGAGACGCTCTCCACATTCCCCTGGCACACCTAGTCGATTTTGCGTGCTCCCGCCCCACGGTGGAGGCGGTGGGAGGGCTGGCGCTCCAGCAGGGCATCCCCAAAGCTGGGGGAGAAGCCCCAAGCCTCAGGTCCTGCCTAGAGCAGGGGGCTGGACTTGATGACCTTCCGAGGTCTCTTCCAGTTCTATGATTCTATGAGGTGCCGGATCCAGGCAAGCGGTGGGCCTTAGGTGCCCCACCCTGGTGATCACCATGTCTGGGGTCAGGAAGGAATTTCCCCCATGTCAGATTAGCAGAGACTTGGGGTTTTTCGACTTCCCCCATAGCATGGGTAGGGTTGGGTTGCCAAGCATCTGGTTTTCGCTTGGACAATCCGGTTTACACCAGCTCTGTCCAGTAAAAAAAAACCAGAAAATACCAGACATGTAAAATGTCCAGTATTTTCTGGTTTTCCATCCGGCAGGGGCAGGAGGAGTGGGAGGGCATGGGAATTTAAAGGCACAGTGACCTTTTTTTTTTTTTGCTCAACCAATCCTGCCATATTCGGGAGTTTTTGCGAAAGTATCTGCCAACCCTAAGCATGGGGCAACGGTCACTTGCAGGTTTAAACTAGAATCCCCTGTAGCTTGATGTCTTTGAAACCAGGGTCTGAGAATGTAATAGCTCAGCCAAAGGTTCGGGGTCTGTTACAGGGACGGGTGAGGTTCTGCGGCCTGCGACGTGCAGAAAGCTGGACTGCGTGGTCTTACGGCCGCTTAAGCCCTGAACGTCTACGAGGGCAGCCCCTGGAAGCCCTGCGGTCCTTGGCACCACTGCCGTGTACCTGCACAGTGTTTGGAAACCCCCCCACCCCGCAGCAAGAGCGCCTCACCTCTCTCTTTGCGCAGTTCTCGGAGAGCGCCTGCACCGATCCCTCCTGCCTCGCATCCCCTTTCGTTACAGGGCACCGCCGGGAGCACCCCGCACTCAGACATGGCCGCAGCCTCCCCCCTCGATTGCAGCCCCGCCTCGAGGATCCCCCAATCCTGCCTCCCTCCTGCCCCGGCGCGGCGCGGCCCAGCTGACACCCAAACGCACCCGCCGGTTCTGTTAGGGCTGAGCCTCTTAAATAAATAACAGTGGGTGATTACAGCTGAATTTTTAATAACAGCCTTCTGCCTTCCCTCCCTCCCCTAATCACCTGTCGAGGCAGTCCCCCCGCAGCCAGCCCGCGACGGGAAAGGAACGGAGACAGGGTAATTTGTATTCCTGCTCCGCTGCCGCGAAACGCTTCTGAGAAGCAAATAAAAATAGCACTCAGTCATTTGGTAAATAATCGCCACCCCCTCGCTTGCCCAGAGAGTCGTGAGCACTTAAACAGGAGATTTCAGGAATGCGTGGGTGGGAGGGGGCGGCAGGCTCGCTCTGTCTGCCGCACAAAGGAGAGCAGCCAGCCAGGGAAAGATGCAGGCGCCGGATCATTCGTAGCCCTGGGGATGCGCAGCAGCAACAGCTGGGGGTGCGGAGGAAATGGGCCATTGGCCCCTGAAATGAGGCACATCCCACCGCCGCCATGGCTTGGAAGCCAGGTGGCACTCTGGAAAAGGCGGCTGTACACATTCTCCTTGTTCAGTCCGCCCCCGTGCCTGCGGGAATCCCTGGGAGCAGAACCCGGTCCCAGCATCCCTGGTCTGGCCAAACAGGGTAGATCAGGCTGGAGAATTCCTTGGAGAGGGCGAGGGGAGCTTTGGAAGAGGGATGGGGGTCGGGAATCCCATAGGAATGCTGGGGGAAGGGACGGTCTGGCCTTTGTTTGACATCCTTGAAGATCTGCCCCGGCTCGGGGGGAATTTCTGTGAGGGGGACCCCGCAACGTTGACGGGCGAGTTAACGCAGACTTTTGTGTGCTCGCTGGGGGGGCGCCTCTGCTCAGCCTGCAGTGCCTTGCTGCTGCCTGCAGAATTCCTTCAGCTGGCATTAGAAACACAAGCTCACCCAGACTGGGGACTTCACTCCTTGGCAAGGAACGGTGGTGCAGTGATTAGGGAACTAGCCAAGGCCTTGCGAGACCTTGCGTTCAATCCGTTGCTCTGCCGGAGACGCTGAGCTCTGCCGAGGGCTCGGGACCATCCATGCAGGAGTCCTGGGCAGGGTGAATCCTAGATCTGTGCTTGTTACCATGTGAAGTGGGAAAAGAAAGGGTTATGCTCCTTGGCAGAGGAGGGCATCACCTAATCTATGCCATGGTCTTTCCTGACCACTGCAAATGGCCACCACCGAGGGTCCTATTTCAGACCTCGTGACGAGCCTCACCGTGCAGCGCCCGGCGCGGGTTCACTAACTGCAGCAGCTGGGTAGGATGCATCTGGCTCCCTTCTCCCATCCTTGTCCCCACTTACAAATGAAAACGCTCCCCAGCTGGAATAAAGAGAGGCAAAGGCGCTATTGGCTTCTCCACAGGATGCCCTGCCTTTCGGGCAGGGGGCAAAGAGTGACAACACATATCTCTGGGTTGTGGCAGAGCAGTGCTGCCGTGGTGTGTTCCCTGCCTGCATGAAGCTGTGTATCTTACAGCGGTACCCAAGGCCATTCCTAGGTTGTCGCACTAGGCGCTGTACAAACACAGCAATGACAGCCCTTCCCTCGCAGAGCTCGATACTCTCTGACCGTGTTCATGCCCCAACTGTTACGCTGCTCTATTGTGAAACCGGCCGTATTGATTAAGATGGTGAGTTCTTATGTATAAGGGACGCATGCGGAGGTCCAGATCGGAGAGCAGGTACCTCATCGTGCGGGGCGCCGTGCGCACAGGGCAGAAGGTCTGTGCTGCAGAAGGTTCGTGGTCTAGACAAGACAAGCAGCTTGCTCAGGGCCTGCAGCAGAGGCCAGGCCAGAAGGCAGCTTCGTGCTCTAGAACATTGCGTGTGCTCATTGCAGGTTCCTGGCTCCGTCCTAGATATGCAGGCCTGGAGCCAGCGTCCACCCAGCCTGCAAAGCGCGCGTTTCTCAGATGCGTCTTATATCCCGTGTCCACCCTCCCTCCCCGTGTGTTTGTTCCAGCTGCTTGTTACTAGATCATTCTACTAACCCGACTGCCAGGTTTAACTCAGGAACGGGACCGTGTCTTTATTTTGAATCTATACAGAGCCTAGCACGGCCAGGCCTCCTTCTCTGATTGGCTCTCTGGGCTGTGTCCATGCTAGTGACAACAGTTCTCACCGCTGCCTGGGAAGGTATCCCAGTGTGGGCTAGCGGGTGTTAAATGCAGCAGCCACCTGTGAATACAATAGGGAGATCAAGGAAGGGACGTCACAACACGCACCATGTTCCTTTGATTGTTTGTTACTCGAAGACTTGCCCAGCATTGCTCAGGTCCTTGACTCAAGCACTGTAAGATGAAAACGTCCAGGCTTCATTGAAATCAGTTCTGTGGGGTGGGGCCGGGGAGGAGGGGTTCAGGATGTTGGCTGCCCCAGGGAGAGAGGGTTCAGGGCTGGGGCAGTCCCAGCTGCGGGGTGCTCCCCCAGCCTGCATCTTTCTACTGCCTGATGATTCTGTCTCTTTTCTGTATGGTTGATGAGAACCAGTCGCATTCCAGGCACATCCCATTGTCCTGGCACAACCAAACCCTCACCTTGCTGTAAGTTACGATAAGAGGAAGCTGCCTTCCCAATTTGGGGCTCCTGGCTCTTTCTATTTAGGTGGCGTTCTTGGACAAACAGACAGTCGCATTCTCTTAAATATATCATAGATCTCTATTATCGCGGCCCCATTGTCAAGGCCCAGAAGTACAGACACAAGGCAGCGCTTACAAACTGTATCTAAGACGAGAGACCATTGCCGGTGGTGTTCAGTTTTCATTGTCTCGGGCAGTACGTCATCGTGTGTCGCATATCTTACACTGAAGGAAGGTGGCTAAGGACTTGGCTCTCGGGACCTAGTGCCCAAAGACCTACGTTCTAGTCCCTGGTCTGCTTCCTGCTTCTTAAGTGTTGTGAAAGTCCTTCTCTCTCGGTTTCCCCCTCTGTAAAATGGGGATCATCACATTAATCTGGGAAAGTGCTGAAGCATCTGGGGTCCCGCACTCAGCTAAATCTTTCCGGGGTGTGGGGTGAGATGGTCAGATTTCCGGATTTCCATGGTGGGTGGGAGTGATCAGATCTGCACCTCAGGAAGGGGAGACTTAGCGACTCTGCTCTGCATTGTATGTCGGATTGTCATTGAAAAGGCTGCCCCAGCAAAAATAGGTGCTGTGTGTTCCTTCTGTTTGCTTTCCCAGCCTACGCATCCCTGGGATTCTGCTAGGCCAAGGATGTGTCATTACCAGCGAGCCAATGACCTCATACAGTGCTATAAGCAAAGATCCCCCCGGCACTGTGTCCCACGGATGGTTCAGCGGCCCATGGGCTCGTGGGGGCGGGATCTGTGGAAGCCAGCATGCCTGCAAGCCCACCCGCATGGGTCTCCCTGGAGGCTGTCCCCCAGAGGAGGTGTGGCGGGCGAATGGCCTAGAAGAGGTGCAAGAGTGAGGCCGGTAATTCCGCGACTCTGGGCTCCACTCTCTGTAGCCCCTTGTCGCCCCACAGAGCGCTCTTTGCGCTGGTCACAGACTGATAGAACCGTGCGGCTGGTAAGGGTCCCCCAGTCTCAACCCACGCCGAGGTGCAGGGTGTGTTGGCGTGGAGTGACCCTGACCTCAGTGGCATTTACACGAGGCCGAGTGGAATTTGTGCCCGTTTGTGTTGGAGGGGAGGGGTGTGCCTGGCTTTTCTGGAAATGGAGGGCTCTCGGCGCCATGTCTCGGGGGTGAATGGCCAAGATACACAGTGAGGAGTCCTGACAGAGAGGGTCTGCAGCAGGGGTGGAGAACCTAAGACCCAGGGGCCGAATGCAGCCTCGGCTTGCCTGAATCTGGCCCCAAGACTCTGGCCTCCCCTTCAGTATTGGGGAGCCCGTGGTGGCACGCCAGCCCTCCCGCTGTTGCCCCGTGAGTCTGGAGCACACCGAATTGCCTCGCCGGGCCCGCCTAGGCTATGGTGTGTGAGAGGAATGTGAGGAGCGTCTGTCTCCTCAGATGGGGGCCATGTCAGTGAGGGGTTTTTTGTTTGGTTTTTGCTTCTCATTGGTGTGCGGCCCCCGACTGGTTTTTCTGTGGGCCACCAGCCCCCGCCCCAAGAAGTTTCCCCACCCCCGTCCGACAGAATACACTGGCCTCTCTGACACAAAGGGCACGGTGGATGGAGCAATGTGCTGCCCCCATGCTCTATGTGAGCGGTAAGAGGTGACATGTCGAGACCAGGGCGGGTGCATGGGCTACAGAAGGTTCAGTCATAGTGCCCTGTGTTGCAGGCCATGCAATTCTGACCTGTGAGAGACCAAGAGCCTGGAAGAGGGTTTGGCCAAGGTATGCAGGGCATGGAGGCCTTCTGCCCTGCTGACCCCAGCTGCTAAAACAGCCCCGTGGGGCTACAGGCAACAGGGTACCGATAAGAGGCAGCCTTGACCACTGGTCTGGCCCCAGGAGGACACAAAGATGTCAACGGTGTCTTGGCTCTGGCATGTGGCCACAGCCCCGTGCTCTGTCTGTGGCCGTTTGACCTGCAGTTCCCAGAATATCCCTGAGGAATGTTTTCGTCAAATGGCCCACGCCAGCCCTCTGCTGGTTCTGTGATGTGCGGTGACCGCGGGACATCACGACTGACCTGGCTTGCTCGATCATGATTCGCTGGGCGGTCGTTGGCATGAAGCACCTACGGAAGGCCCAGGACCCTGTCACCCTGAGATTGCAGCTGTCTCTGCATTCTAGTCAGTGCTGTCATTTATGCAAGGAGCCGGGAAGGAATAAGTACAGAGTAGTTCAGGGTCTGCAATAGGCTGCATTCACCGGGGGCGGAGCCTTGGATTAGTTCAGATCCATCTGCTATCTTCCTTGGGATTGCGCCTAACGCCAACCTGGAAGCAAAGCCACCGAGATTAATCAAAAGCATGTCCCAAACTCCACCTGCCCCTGCCCGTAAGCCTGCTCTCATTTCCTCATCATTTCTTGTGCCGGTTCTCCAACTCTTGAATCGGGCAGGTCACTTCATGAAATCCAGTTTCTCGTGGCAACATCTCAACCTGGCAACATCTCAACCCCATTCTCAAACGATTTCCTGCCTCAGACCACAGGAACCAGAGTTGTAAATTACAGGTGTCGGGAATCATAGAATCATAGAAAACTAGAACTGTTGGGGATCTCGAGAGGTCATCGAGTCCAGTCCCCTGCCATCACGGCAGGACCAAGCACCAGCTAGACCATCCCTGAGAGGTGTCTGTCCAACCTGCTCTTCAATATCTCCAGCAATGGAGATTCCACAACCTCCCGAGGCAATTTATCCCAGTGTTTAACCACCCCGACAGGCAGGAAGTTTTTCCTAATGTCCAACCTAAACCTTCCTCGCTGCAATTTAAGCCCATTGCTTCTTGGCCTGTCCTCACAGGTCAAGGAGAGTAATTTTTTGCCCTCCTCCTTATAAGACCCTTCTAGGTACTTTTAGGAATGCTAAAGGGGAAGAGCTTATAAAAATGGTGCGTGTTAAATCTCATTAGAACTTTCTTCACTGCTACGTGTCTTATTTTTGGTCTTGCTTGAAGGGACATGGAGGGCTACCCTGAGCTTCTAAGTGTTACAAAAGTAACTTGCTTTGCTTAGAACAAATGCCTAATTGACTACTGTGTATTTCATCAAGTGTAGTGCGCATACATTTCTCTTTAACCTTCTTTTCCTGCATAAAGACAAGATCAAAGGTTACATATATAGCACAGCAACATCAGCCACAGGCTGCATTGGAAGCTCTCCAATCATAATCACTAAAGACATGTATACTACATTTTAGCCATTACGGAGGAAATCCTGCCAGAACGCATTACGTACTTTGGTTGCAAAACTTTGAACTGCAGAACAAAGCCTCGCAAGGCTACAGAATAAATGGGACCTTGACAAAATAGCCCTCTGAGAACAGAGGGATTTCCATAATTTCACTGATCAGTGAGCCATCTTCTAGTCCAGGATCGCATCTACAGCAGTGCCAATGCGAGGTGCTAAGGTGGAGCTGGGAATCTCTTACTCACTTCAAATGGACAGGTCCATCGGGAGACACCGGACTCATTCAAAGGATGGGAGAGCACACAGTGTAGTCTTAAACTCATTAGCATACGTTAATAGAAGCCCAGGGGCCAGATTGGGCCATATTTTTGTGAGATACCTAGTGAATAGAGCACTGAACGAGGACCCAGAGGCTTGGCTCTGATACTGACATGCTGGGTGACTTTAGGCAAGTCACGGCATCATGTTGTGCCTCAGTTTCCCCATTTATAAAATTGGAATAATGGTATTGACCACTTTTGTAAAGTGCTTGGAGATCTACCAGTGAAAAGTGCTCTTATAAGAGCTAGCTATAACCAGGAGAGCCAACAGCCTGCATGGGCCCCTAAGCAAGGGTGGAGGGGCTTCTGTTCTGTGCCAGAAGGGGGAGAGCCTCAGGAGGAAGGGGCAGGCCTAAGGATGTTAACTAACGATTGATTTACTAGGCAAGTAGTTGATGGAATTTCCTTCGACTACTCAACTAGTCGATAAGCACTTCCACGTTCTGCCTTTGAAATGCACAAGAGCCCCCGCTGGGGCACTCCACACGGAGCTCAGGTCATCTGGGGAATCCGCAGCTGATCCCGGGCCCCAAGCCGCTTTGAAATGCTGTCCAGAGCCCTGGGTCAGCTGGGGAGTCCCCAGCTGATTCGGGCTCCATCTGGTATTTCAGAGTGACAGCACCGCTTGGAGCCCGCGATCAGCTGGGAACGCTCTAGCTGATTGCGTGCTCTGTGCAGCACTGCTGCTTTTAAGTACCCCCTTGTTCTCTCTCCCCACCCCTGCCCTTGCTCTATCTGATAGAGGCAGCAAGGGTGGGGGAGCAACCAGTCGACTATCTGGTCAACTTGTCCTTTATATCCCTAGGCAGGCCAGGGCACTGCACTGCCCCCGTCAGCGCTCAGAGCTGCCCAGAGTGTGCCGTGCCATGTTTCAGCTGTAATTTAAAGGGCCCAGGGTCCTGGTGCTGCTGTAGTAGCAATGGCAGTGGCTAGGAGCCCTGGGCCCCTTTGAATAGCTAGAACCCGGGGCAACTGCCCCCTTTCTTGCCTCCCCATCAGCCTGGTAATTATTATTATTTGCATCGAACAGTACTTACCTCTGGCCTGCCTGCAAGCACCGTAGCACATGCTGAAATGGAAATGCAAGCTTTCCACCCATCGACGACCGTGAGACTCAAGCCAGGGCTTAAAGCTAAGCGCATCCTAAGGTGATTTCCCCTGCATCGGGGCCTCCCAACCATCCGGGGCTATTCCTGGCCGAAGACGTGACTCAGTGTCGATGCAGGGAGTAAAGTCTGGCAGCGCAGTGATTGCAGCTGCCGGGTCGATACTAGCGTTTTGAGAGCTCTCCTACTTCATGGAAGAGACACGTCAGACACCCGCCAATGCGCGGAGAGTGAAAGGCAATCCGAATATTGATTCTTGAACACTCGGTGAAGCCAGGAACTTTAACAAAGCCAGGGATTCTTAGCCCGGGGTGGGGGGAGATTCAATGGCCTACTGATCAGGCTGGCAAATACGAAAGGATTTTGGATTCGAGTTTCACAGCATCAGGGTTTACCTCTGTATTTAAGACATATGGAACTAGAGACAATTGTGCATTGTGCAACTATGTAAATGACACAGATACGCACTGTCTCAATGTCCCAGGATCTCTCCATCCTTGGTGTAACGCTGTGGAAGTCAATGGAGCTGTACCAGAGATAAATTTGCCCATTATGAACGATAAAACTGGCCATTGTTCTGAACACAATGGTGTTGCCAATTCAGCAGCATACCAGGGAGGCTTCTGGGATGAAAAAACAACACATAGCTAAATGCTAACGTCTTTCCTGCGCATACGAAAATACTCCTCTAATTGCTTTTCTCTCTTGCTTTTCCCAGACAGCGTCACCGAAGTCAAGACAGACATTTATGTGACAAGTTTCGGCCCGGTCTCAGACACAGACATGGTAGGTGCTGTTCATCGTAAAGTTCTGACTATGGTAGGCTGGAGTGGGCATTGTTCTTCTTGTACCAGGTTAATGGGAGAAAAGTGTGAATTATGGAATCAGCATGGCAAGAAATCTCTCCACACTGTCTGTGAAATTTCTGCTCAGGCATAAAAATCTGATTGGTGCTGTGTTATTTGTCATTCGCACTAGTGGTACCAGTAGACATGGAGTCGGAGATATCCTCATGAGGGCAGTGGTCACAGCATGTTAAGAAGTCGTGTGCAGCATAAGTCGCAGAGCAAAACCAAGTGTTGATCCTCAGTAACAAACACTCGATCTGTTGCATTTGATGGGGCTTAGTGCAGAAAGCACATGCACAAGAAGTTGAAATAAAAGAGTCCACTGGGTTTCTCAATTTCACGTTGTTTTTAAGGAAATCTACCTGTTGTCACCAAACATAATCATTGTCACTGGCATCACTCTTATTCCAGATACAATAATCTGTGAAGGAATTTCTCAGTCAGTAGCTTTGGAACTAGAACTGGGCAAAGATTTTCCGCCAAAGCTTTTCTTTCCGCGACAAATGCAGATTGGTTAACACCAAAACGTTGTGTCAGTTTTTGCACTGTGCATGTGGAGGAAAAGCACCCACCCAAAACAAGTTACAAATGTCAAAACATGTCAATGCTTTCCAAATGAATCTTTTCAATTCTCAGTCCCGAACCAATTTTTGTTTCAAAATTTCCTTGGATTTTATTTTGAAACAAATCGAAAAAGTGATTCAAAAAGGCTCATATTGAAACAAAGCAATTTCCTTTTGGGCCAAACAAAACATTTCATTTGCGTGGAAAAGAATATGTTTCAGCTTCTTGGCTCACCAGCAGAACTTGAAAATTTTCCATTTTGCGTCCACCCCAAATGATTTCTATTATTATTTCTCAGAACTGCGAGCAAAACAAAAAATCAGTGATTCACCCAGCTCTCCCTTGGACTCGAAAGGGAGATCTATACAGAGCTCGAAAGACCCGCAGCATGTCCACAGCTGGCCTGGGTCAGTTGTTTTGGACTTGCGGAGCTCCGATTGCAGGGCTAAAAATTGTCATGTAGACATTAGGGCTTGGGCTGGAAGCTACGGCCCCAGCCTGACCCCAAGCATCTACACAAAGATTTTTCTCCCCCATAAATCCGAGTCAGCTGACCTGGGACAGCTGGGGCCGTGCAGCAGGTTTTTAAAATCCTTGTGTGGACTTGGGCCAAAGGGTGAAACCCTGGCATGACGGAACTTCATGGGCGTTTTTCACTGACATCAGAGTCAAGATTTCTTCCTATGTTTCGTTGCTCAGCACAGCCATCTGGGGCTTCCAGGTGAATGGAAGCGAAAGGAGAGGAGAGATGGGTTTTCCACCAGAAGGATGTCCCAAAGCACACTCTGATGTTGCACCCTATTGTATCTCCAAGTGCTGGGATATGTGCGGCTTCCTATCAAAAAGCGGCTTTGTGACTTCAGACAACAACAAAGGGGAGCGACATGAGAAGTGCCATCACAAGATGGCTTCCTACGGCATGATTCTGCCTCCCTTACCTTGAGTAGCATCTTCCTTCATAACCAGCCCCCCTTTCTTCCGTGTGGCTACCCAGCAAGAGTTGGGGTGTCAGATTTGACTCCTATATAAAGCAGAGCAGACCCTCCCCAAACTGCCCTGAGTGGGTGCCAGAGACAAACGCACAGCGCACAAGAGCGAGAAAACCAGTGAACTGACTGGCACATTCTGATATGTTTAAGGACAATTATTAATGAAAAGGCCCGAGGACTGAATTTAGGCTTGTATTCCCTCAACAGTTTGTCTTCTAATTAAAACAGGACCGTGGAGCATAATTAATAGTGAGCTTTCTCCAAAGCATTTCTTGCAGCTCGTCTTGCACACAAAGCGGATGCGGTCGCGCTTGTTTATTTTTCAGTGAAATGCGGGCACCCTTCGCGGGGACCGACACCCTGATGTGGACCTCGTCTCTGTGGGTCAGTCCCTCTTGGGTTCCCCCATGCTGCCGAGGCTCAGCTTGGCTTGGAGGATTCCCAGCTGGAGGATGAGAATGGGGTGCACTGTCCCCAAGCAGACTGGGACAGGATGGATCTAGAGGTTTTCATTCACCATGGTCATTCAGGCGTGGACGTCTCTCCTGCTGCTCTCCCCAGGGGCCTTCACACTGGCTATTAGCAATAGCGATCAGAGGAGGTGGAGAAGAATTAAACCTTTGTATTTCATTCTCATGCCTCCTCCCCATCAGAGGAACCTGTCTTGCTTTGGAGGGACTGCTCCCTGCAGGGTTAAAAGTGAAGTTAATGTCACTCTCACTGAGAGTATTAATCTCATCTAAGCTCTCTGGATCTTGCTCCCTTCCACATTGCAGCAAAGACCAATAATATATTCTGCAACCCCAGCCCTTAGGGACTATCTGATAATTACTTCCAAGGTGGAGCATATTTGATTAAGGGAGCATGTATAATGAACTGTGAAGAAGAAATATGAGGTCTTGAAAAGAGGAAACTATCTTCCGCTGTGTGATTTGACAAAATGAATTTAAAATGAGAAAGACAGTTAAAGAATAATAAATTTCCTCTCCCTTTGCACGCCTTGCTTCCAGATACTCTGCCCAGGGGCTTGCTGATGTGCTACTGCGTGCCGCTCTGGTGCAGAGCACACTTTGTAACAGGTGTTCCCGAGGGACCTGCACGGGGCCAGGAGAATGAACTTGCACCTTTCCCGGGCTTGTTCGCCTGCCTTAGCTAGAGAGGTGGAGGAGTCGCTCCCGGTCTGACGGTCCAGCCCCGGTGGGTACCGCAGCTGTCAGCAGTCTGCCTGGTACATCCCGATTCAGACAGATTACAACGATGAGGAGGGGCCTGGGAGGGGCGGCAGTTTGCTGTTGAGAGCGGAGAGCAGCTGGTTGCTGACTACAGAGGAGCGTGCTCCGCTTCCGTCTGGAGGGCAGAGGGAGAGAGGGGGACTCCGGCCTCAGGAGCTGTTCGACATGCTAAGCATTGGCTGGTGAGGGCCACCCCATTGCCAGCTACTAGGTGTTCTGGCCGCCCCTGCGATTGCTAAGTGCAGCAGAGAGGAGAATCCGACTAGTTTCTGTACCGTAGACGTGGCAGAGGGGCCCGGCAGCAGAGCCAGGTTGCTGTGGTTCTCCGGCATGGATTGTAGTCGCAGCCCTGAATGGGGACAAGTGCGACCTACAAGTCTGGGCTCACCTGAGATGGTGTCTAAGTGCCGGCACTGGGAGGAGTTGAATCTTCGCTCGCCAAAGCTGAGAGGACAGAGAGCCTGGCCAGGCCTTCTCTTCTCCCGAGGGCCAGACTCTGGGCTTGGAAGGAGAAAAGGGGGAGCTGAGTTTGTGGTGGGTGTGGGGGAGCTTGGGAGGGAAGGTCCTGAACTAGCTGTTTCTTCCCCCTCTGACAGGGACTTGCTCTCTCCTGGCCAGGCAAGCAGCAAAAGGCTTTCACTGTGCCTGTTGCTGGGTCTCTGCTCCTCCACCCCCCACACTGCCAGTTAGTCATTCAGGGCTCTGTGAAGTGCCTGTTTACAAAGCTCCCAATGGGGCCTTGCTCAAACGACAAACTGCTGGTTAAAACATCCGGGGGAGCTCAGAGAGGAGAACTCCTGGGAAGCAACGCCCTGGGCCGGGTGCACTCCCGTGTGTTTAGCAAGCCTCCTGCCGCAGGGCAGAAGGTGACGCTGGGCATTGAGACCTTGCGCTCGGCAGCATCGGGAGGGTCGTGTCATGGGCCGGAGCTCTGGTTTATTCCACGTCAGAAACTGGACGGGACAGGCTGGCTGGGGAAGGTGCAGGGGGGCTGCATTTCATCAGTCGGTGTCTGACCCCAGGGCTCTGTGGGGCCCTCGGAGATGAAAGCCACCATGGGGTATTCATGTGAAGTCTTTCTACCGAAGGGTTTACTTCTAGCTTCCCTGAGGGCAGGGAGGAGGAACCTTTTATGGGCCAGGGCTGCTGACCCACAGAAAAATCAGTCGGGGGCCGCACTCCAGTGAGAAGTACAGCCAGAAGCCCCCGACTAGGAAGGAGAAAGACTCTCCTCACATTCCCCTCGCACACCAGTGCCTGGGGGGCCCGGGCTAGAAGATTTTGTGTGCGAAGGGGGGCTGGAGCACCAGCACGGGCTCCCCAATTCTGAGCCTCGGGGGCCACATCCAGGCAAGCCGTGGGCTGCATTTGGCCCCCCAGGTGTGAGGTTCCCCACCTCTGCCTTCGGTCTTATCTGCTCTAGAGAGGGGCCCCTTCTAAATACGTCTTCTTCCCACCCTAGTGACTGGAATGCCGCTCCTGTCCACAGGCAGTGCCCCCAAACCCCATGGCACCTAAAGAAGGGGTGTTTCCCTCCTGCGGACTGGATCGGGTGGCTTGCATTGGAGAACGAGATAAAATCGGGCTTGGCTTTCTCCCCTCCCCCCTCTAGGAATACACCATTGATGTCTTTTTCCGGCAGTCCTGGAGAGACGAAAGGCTGAAATTCGACGGCCCCATGAAGGTCCTTCCGCTGAACAACCTGCTGGCCAGTAAGATCTGGACTCCTGACACCTTCTTTCACAACGGCAAGAAATCTGTCGCCCACAACATGACCACTCCCAACAAGCTGCTGCGGCTGGTGGACAATGGCACCCTTCTGTACACCATGAGGTAGGTGCACCTCCCCTAGGCATGGGGGGATCCAGAGCCCAAGGGTTTGCAAAAATCCGACGCCCATGGGGGGGCCTGGGCTGAGACCAGTGGGATCCTAAGGCAGGGTACAACCGGGGCCATGCAAGCGTCCTGCTTCTAAGAACCAAAATGAGTTTCATCAACGCTTCACATTTCGGTAGCACATATCAGACATTAGCGAACGTTGGCTGTGCTCCTGGAACAAGGGCCTCTCAGGATCAAGATGCTTCTGTTTCCACTGAGGAAACTGAGGCATGGAGCCTAACTAACAGCCGGTCCCTGAGTAAAGAGAAGGTGAAAATACTAGGTTTGATGCACCACTGTGCACTCATCCAAACCTGTGGGAAGTGGGGCTAACATGTGACCGCATCAGGATGGGAGTAACATTTACCACTACACTGCACTCAGTGTAAATGAGGAGAGATCCCCCACCTCCTCCATTCTGCCCCTTGAGGTGCAGTTTGCTCTGGCAATGCCCCTCGGGGTAGGGCATCTTTCTACTGAGAGCCAGGCGGGGGCAGATCCAGGTCCTGATCTCCTTGCCCCTCAGAACTGGCCCAAGGCGCAGCCCAGACACGGTCCTGGTATCATGGTGGGGCCTGTACCCGCCCCCCAGCCCTATGCCATGGGGAGCCTGGAACTGATTGTGCCTCTCTGAGTTTCCTGGGGAAGGTGTTGCGTTGCACTGTCTCTACTCAGCATTTTCAGTCTGGCCCTTTATGGCACTGTGCAATTGGACACACAAAACACTGCCTTCCCCCTTCACTTGCAGCAGCAGGTCCCCCCCAATCCACCCCCCCCCAGAGGCATCAAATGCTAAGATGAGTGGTCTTAGAGGTGGATCCTCCTCCCCGACCCCTTTCCTCCCTTTCTCCCCCCGGCGGTTTTTGGTTTTGGTTTGGTTTGGTTTTTTTTTGGCTTGAAAAATTTTTGTCCGGTATTTCTTTTGAAACCATCTGGGCCAGTTAGGACTGTCCCTGAGTCCAATTACCCAGCATTCCCCCTGCAGTCCTGCCTGAGTTTTGCCGCAATTTGCAAAAGCCACGTTCAGGGCCCCCGTGGTCCCCACAGAGCCCTAGAGCACAGAGTGAGTAAAACGAATTGAGGTGCGCGTGCAGATGTGCACAGGGTGTGAAAATAGCCGTGGACTCGAGGCAGGTACGTCGGGGTGAAATCTGTGGGCGTGTTAGTTAGGTCAGGCTCTCAGCCGCTCCCTGCAACTGTACCCCGGATGCGTCTTGTGTATCTCTGTGTTTCACCTCACTTGAAAACGACTTGCTCACAAAACCAGACATAAAAATATCAAAGGGCCACTGGGGAGCCGTGCTGAAAAATGGCTTCCCTTTGCATTTTGACCGTGTTTTCACATCCATCAGTTCAGATCTAACCGTTGTGCTTGCAGGTCGGGGTACACAATGGAGAGCAGGGTGAACAAGTCATGACGTGACATTTTAGTTAGTACCGACGTCGCTCCCCAGGACCCAAGGGTTGCTCAGTTTTCTCAAGGGAGTTGTGAGGGGGCAGATCCATGCCCAGATCTGCTCCCCTACTCACAACGGATTAGAGGAGCTGACAGCCTCCGTGGGCCCCGGGACAAGAGGGGGGGCTCCATGCTCCCAGAAGGGGCGGGGCTGAGGAAGCCAGCCCAAAGGGCTGCCTGTAGCACGGGGCTGCCCCTCCCCCCCCCCAGCCTTCAGAGCCATGTAGGGGACATAACATGGCATTCCCGTGGCAACATAAAGGGCCTGTTGCTGCAATTGCCCCCTTAGCCCGCCCCCCACTATCGGCAGGCCTGGAAGTGGCTCAAGCGCTTTTCAGGTTGCCTATTGTAAATCTAAGCCCATCTTTAGATGAGGTTCCCCCTGGAAGACTGCTGTGTGACCTGGGACTGTGCGTACTCCTGGCGGAGAACCCCTGGCCTAGCTGATCATAGTGACTCTTCCTCCTAGCCATAAAATGTCACAGGCAGCAGCAGGGGTGTCTGGCCTCCTAACCCCGCCCCTTCCACACAAGACCCCGCCCCTTCCAAATGAGACCCTGCCCCTTCCGGGAGCACTAAATCTTTCCCTTCCCCTTCCCTGGCGCCCAGCAATTCTTTTGACCCCCCTCGTCTACATACATGTTGTTGTGATTTCCAAATTATTGGTGCTCAATAGGGGAAAGGTCGTTTTCTTTGATTGCCGGCCCAGCCAACTCAGTGGAAGACCTGAGAAGCAAGCTCTGGGTGGTTTCAGGCAGCATGTTCAAGCAATCTCATAAAATCAGCTGATCTCTCGGGGGCTGAAATTCTGCCATTTGGCCCTGAAATTTCCCGAAAACCAATCCGGAGATTTCGGTGCTGTCAGATCCAAAGCCTGGATCCTAGACCTGGCTCAGCCTTGAACCCAAACCCCAGACTGGAGTGCAGCCCAGAGCTGAGCTTTAGCCTACTTGTGCTTATGAAGGAATCACCTAGGGACAGCAGAGTGAAGGGTGGAAAAGGACAATCCCAGAATGACAGAACTGGCATAGGCAAAGTCTCGGGTGCTGAAATGCTTTTGTGCCATATATAGACCAAAGGATCATCACCTTTATTCCGGAGTGTTCGGAAGGAGTCGGCAGCACGTTCTCTAGCGCTGCATAGGTAATTGTCGGCAGGATAATGACACATCAAAGGTTTTGATAATCTCATGGTAACCACGAGAATGAAGCTGGAGTGGTTTGTAGTACCATCGGCCCTAGAGAGGTGTATTTAGCCTTCTACACGCTTTCTTGCCATTGGCTTTAGCTGTTTAAAGGAGCTCACCTCATTGTCTGAAGGAAAACGTAGTTTCTTCCTGGTCAGGTTGTTCCCAGTAGGAGTGATGAAAGAGAGGAGAAAACGTAGATCCCACAGGGTGATTTCAAGACAACTACACAAAAAGTGAGTTGCGGGTGGGTGGGAAAGAGAAGTTTATGGAGCAGAGGGTAGGATGGTAGGGGCATGAGATCAGCTAGAGCTGGGTGAAAAATTTTGGACAAATAATTTATTCACTGAAAACTGCGGTATTGAGTTGTCTGAAATTGGGAGTTTGAGTTGAATTCGGTGAACAGTTTGAAAAATTTGATGTTTTTCTTCCCAAAGTCAAAACATTTCAGTGCAGCCCTTTTGAAGCCAAACGTTTCAGCTCTTTGTGGAGAAGTGCGGTTCTGTTTGGAAATCTAGCTGGTTTTCTTCTACAGAAACCAAAGCAAAGGATTTAAAAAAAAAAACAGTTGGAATGAAATATCCTGTTTCGCATGGAAATTAAACATGATTTGACACAAAACCAAACCTTTTTCAGTTTATCCTTGTGACGAAGAATCTGAAAAATGTTCATTTCAGGGGGACCCAATATGAATCATCTCCCAGGGCTTTCAGTTCTGTCACTGAACTGAAAAACTCAGGTATTTGCCCGGGGCCAGGGCAGAGGTGCCTCGGCCCGTCATCACATGCTGTTCAGGATGCACAGTGATACCTCACAGCTAAACTAGCTGAGTCCTCATATAGCATCACACCTCTGAGACAGGACGGACTTCTCCGCTAGCTGCAGTGCCACAGTAAATATGCATCGCTCTGCAACAAGTCTTCTTGAACAAGCACTGCAGAGGCCGTGATAATTACCTGGGAAATTAGACATATTCCTCTTAGTCTGACATTTTGACATTTCATTAGGCAGAGCATATGGTCTTGCAATGTCCTTGGGCCAGGAACAGAACTCAGAAGGAGAGGCCATCTGGGGGGAGAAAGGAAGGGAAAGAGAGATGCCTCCTTTCCTCAGCTGTGATTGATTCAAAGCCCACATCAATATTTTAGCTAATTAGTGCACAGAAAACGAGAAAGCAAGCCTGCTGGGGTGTGAGAGTGAGCGATCACATGCCCAAGAGAAAGCATGCACACATGTGCAAGAGAAAGCATGCACACGTGTGTGCAAGAGAAAGGAAGTGTTATGTGAGAGAGATTATGTGCGTGAAATACACAAAAGTGTGTGTACATGGTGGGGTAAAGTGGGCGGGTGTGTTGAGAGCGTGCATGTGACACCGAGAGGAAGTGTGTGTGAAAGCACATGCATTTCCACGTGAGAACACACATGTGTGAGAACAGGCGAGTGTGTGCATGAGAGAGAGCACACATGTATCCCTGCAGGTGAGAGGAAGAGAGTTCAAAGGGAGAAAAGGCTGTGTGAGACACTAACTTTTCGGCTGGTGGGAATAGCTGAAAAGTTTCATGTGAAATTTTGCCTGAACGTTTCAACCATGTCATTTCTCATCGTTTTTCAAGACCTCCAAGTTTATTTTCTGTGTAATTTCAGGGCCTCCCGTAAATTCCACGATTTACAGGGTGGGCAGAAGCTATTGGTTGCGGTGATGGAGGTGGACTCTTGTAGGTTTGGGATCAGCTAGTAAAATTCTCTTGGAGCTTGAAATTCCATCCTTCCCCCTCACCTCCCCAGCTGCAATGTCACGTGAGGTGACCAGGGCAGCCTCTCCGGGCATTCTGGCATGGGCAGGACTACACGAATGCCCCGAGGCGTGCAAACATCTGTGAAGATACGCACCGACAGATGCAGACAAGGTCAAGCAGATCGAACGTGCCAAGGGACTTACAAGACTCGTTCCACCTACAGAAGTGGAGTGTTCTGTGCTGGATCCTTCATGCCCTCGTCAAAAAGACAGATTGCTCTGACCTACGATGAGTCTGAGGCCCGGGGCAAGGTGGATATTGCCGTTGCTAATAACACTAGCATGATACAGTAGGACCGTCCTGGCAGTGGCCCCAAGATCTGGCATCTGTACCCAGCATCTTTGTACCCTGCCTGACTCAGCCACTCCCAGTGCAAACTTAGGGTGGTTGAGAATTGAGCCCGGCGTAGTCAATTAACAAGGCCAGTTTGGTCTTATTAGAAAAACACTAATGAGAAATGTGTGTCCTGTGGGTGGGGTGAGTTTGGAATCAACTTGCCGAGGTGGGTTTGAAACAATCATGTCATCAGTGATGCAGGAAGGCTCTGGAACGGAGACCCTGGCTCAATGAAAGGGTAAAACAGGGCCTGGCTGGTAAAAAGAGCAGTTTCCGTGTGAATGAAAACAGTGAGGATGCTGAATTTTGTGCACCAAAGTATTTTTTTGCCAAGCACACTGAAAAGTGTCACAAGAAAAAAAAAATCTCTTCTAGCTGGAGAAGACACATTTGCGTCCCAGAAAGACTTATGTGGTAATAACTGTGAGGAGTTGGCAGAATGCTAACAAAATACTAAATTCCCCACACAAATTTGTCGCAGAGAAAGAGAGAGAGAGATGTTTCCTTTCAGAAACCCAAGAGAAGTAGCCGGTGTATGTGATTTTCTGCCTCTTCCTTCAGTCAGCGTGGGAGCCTGTCTGCCTTTTGTATTTGGGATCACACAGTTAGAAGGGAGACAGGACTGGATCTTGGAAGGAGCAGCTTGTGTGTGAACCCGCCAAAGGAAGCTGTGTGCGAACGGCAGACCCGAACCAAAGCCCACCGGAGTATTTCCATGAATGTCTGTGAGGTTCGGATCAGGCACCGACGGGTACCTCTGCCTGCCGCCCAGTAAGTGTGCCACAGCCATGACAAGCACTAGGCCTGCCCCTCGTGCGAGGGCTGGTGTTTTCTAGCCCTGCTCACAGCTGCGTGGCGGGCACCAAACCAAGTCTCCCCTGCTCCTCACGGGATGCGTATCAGCAATGGAAGTTGGATCATAGAAGCAGGCAGGTATCTGTCGCTGCAGAAGAAATGCACGAGTGAAGAAACACTCCTGCTATGAGAAGAGAAAGGGGCGTAGTTCTGGGTCACTGCGGGGGAGATGAGAGGGACATTGGGAGGCCACGGACACAGATGGAAATTACACTTCGTAGTCACTGGCCTGACAAGGCCCAGCATTTCTCCTGCGCTGTGACCTACCCTGCAAGCAGAGTGGTTTCTCCCGGCTGATCTGCACCTAGGGTTGCCAGGTGTCCAGTATTCACCCGGACAGTCCAGTATCCACATCCCCCGTCTGGTAAAAAGACCAGAAAATACCGGACATGTAAAATGTCTGGTATTTCCTGTTTCCCTCGAACTGAAGCCCAGCGGGGACAATTTTCCCCTGCCGCATCTGGCGAGGGCAGGGGAGTGAGGAGCATGGGGCCATTTAAAGGCGCAGCCCCCCCCTTTTTTTTGCTTAACAACTTTGGCCTCCCTCCCCCCTTTTTTTTCCTCAACAGAATTTTTTCCCTGGTGTTTTTTTTTGGGGGGGGGGGGAGGGAGGGGAGTTCAGTATTTTTGGTTAAACCATCTGGCAACCCTATCTGTACCATTCCTAGTCCAGCTGGCAGCAACTCTGCAGGGATTGTGTGCCCCATGTGCTCTGGCCTCTAGCCACGGCCCTTCCCCACCAGTCCCTGTTCTTACCCCTTCCTCTCCAGCGTGGGGGGTGGGAGTAGAATAGAAAGTGAGAAGGGCAGCTCTGCACAGCCTGGTAGTCCCCGTGGGTGCAATTACATGAAAAACAGAAATCTGCATTGCATTCAGGCGTGGTTTGCACAAAGGCAGGTGGTGCAAAGTGGCAGACTTACCCTTCTCTTGGACCTTGCAAGAACCTGTAAAAGCCAATCAGAGGAGCGGCAGAAGCAGGGAGTCATTTCGCCAGGCCAGCTGAGAGAATGTGGTGCTCTTCTAGTGTCCTGATGGACCAGACACACACGCTCTGAAGCCACCAGCCACCTGGACCTGGGAGTGGGTCCCAGTTCCAAGATTCATTCACTAACCCGGCAGCAGGCCGAACGCAGCAGCAGGTTGCATCAGGGCAAGTTTCTAGCAGCGTTTGCTCCGTGAACAGGTAGCTGACAAGAAGCATTTCTGCAAGAGCCATCCGCCTTTATGTGCAGTCAGACAGACCTGGGAGTTCGGCCGGCAGCAGCTCCATCTGCTGACTCACTACAACGTTGCACAAGCATACGCTCCGTGCAGTCCCAGTGTAGGGTGCCCAGATGGTACATGTGAAGCATCAGGATGTGGGGGTGGGAGGGAAATTGGCCCTTTTATAAGACAAAGACTGAATATTGGGACTGTTCCTAGAATACCTGGTCACCCTATCCCAGGGACTTCCGTGAGGATCGAGGGACTATCATGCCACAGCTGGATCACTTGTGTCCAGCTCAGTAGATCCATATCCCTGCATCTGCTGGTTCCCAAGGGCATTGGTTTTGTCTTACCTGAGAACAAGGACCTGCAGAGCTGCCTGAGAAAGGTTTATGCTTTTGCCCCACAAACTATGTCCATAAAAATCAGATTTTTAAAATTTACATCCAAAGGGGTTTTTAAAAATTTTTGGGTTGTTGTGTACAACTCCCAAACTAATTTTTTAGCCTTTGGGGATCTAAAACATAACAACATGTCAGGGGTTTATTTGCAGGAGGTGGGCGGGGGGTGATCCAATTTCAATGGAGAATTTTTAGCTCCTTGTTGTGATCTAGGTTCTTCGTAAGACGACTTCAGTCTCGGTCTAGCATCGTGACCTGCAGGGTCCATCCTCCTCCTCCTCTAGCAAAGCCATAAAAACCTTTCTTGGCCATTTGAATTCTCCACCGCGTTCAGATTTGGTGTCTCCAAAGTCCCCTTCTAGCCTGACTCCTGCTGCGTATGGTAAAACGCCGCAGCCTTTCCCTGCCATTTCAAGAAGGAGCATACGCTTCCTGGCTGCATGGAAACACTTTCAAGCCTTTTATTATCAGTCCCCACCAGGTGCGCTCCAGGTATTGCAGTGTCACTGGTGCTGTGCCCTGCCCTGGAATCAGTTGCATGTTAACATCAAGGTGAAGTGATGTCCTGCTGCTCCACAGATGCACGAGGATGCGTGTGCTTGCTCATGGTGGCCCTGACACACAATCCTCTCCTCTGCACAGCAGCAAGGCACCACCTCAGGCCCTGCCCTTCCCAGAGTGCAGAGTCTGTACCTCTGCCTCCTCTAGAGGGGGGCATAACTGAGTAAAAAGAAGTGGCCCAAAGTCACACCTATTTCATCAGCCAGTCCATCTGGGCAGCATGCTTAGCACCGTACATTGCACCCAGCTGCATGTGGTCCTGCCTGCCAGGAAGGCAAGGGAGAGCTGTGCCCAGGTTCGTAACTCTCGGAAGTGCTTTGCTGCTTTGTCTAACCCCTAGTAATCTAGGGAGACTCTGAGGCTACGTCTACACGGCAGTTTTCTTGTGCAAGAAGCTTTTAGCAGAAGAGATCTTCCACAAAAAACTTCTTGCACAAGAGCGTGTCCACACTGCAAAAGTGCATCAGGAAAGTGATGTGCTTTTGCACAAGAGAGCGTCCAGACTGCATGGAGGATCTCTCGCAAGAAAGCTCTGATTGCCAGTCACAGAATGGCCACCAGGGCACTTGAGCAATGACTCTTGCGCAAAAAGGAGTTATTCCTCGTAGAAAGAGGAATACCTACACTGCAAAACCCCCTCTGTTCTGTCGATTCACTGTATGTTTTCTTACGCAAAAATGCTCTTGAGGTCTGGACAGTCTGTGAGCTTTTGCACAAGACCAGCTGTTTTTGCGCAAAAACTGTGAAGTGTAAACGCAGCCTGAATGTGCAATCCCGCAGCGCCCTCCCCGAAGCCTGGCCCCCAGGAGATCTGCCTAGGGCCAGCACGCTCTCAGCTGGCAAGCGTTGGTGGATGTAGAACAAGCTGCCTCGGCAGCAGCTCCCCGCTGGAGCCCCAGCAGACGTGTGTCTCCGGTAATGGCCTGTGTTTGTCTCGTAGGTTAACCATTCACGCTGAGTGCCCCATGCACCTGGAGGACTTCCCGATGGACGTGCATGCCTGCCCGCTGAAATTTGGGAGCTGTAAGTGCCTCGTTCAGCCTTCCTAAGGGGGGCAGACAGTTTAGTTTTGCCTGCGGGTGGGTGGGTAGCGTGTTTGTTTCATGGAGCCTTTCGAGCGGGTCGTACACGGCATTCACATTAATCATACAACAGCCGCACACTTTCCAGGTGCTCCCTATAATAACCTAGCAGCGGGTTCCATCGGCAGGGGGATGCAGTGGAGAGCAGGGGGGACAGGCAGTGGTTGGACATGCCCTTTCCCTCACAGGCTGGTTTCTCCTCACTTGCGGCATCACCTTCTTTTTCTTGGCATCCGTTCCCGCTGGCAGCCACGCTCCCTGGGGACAGAGGGGAGTGGCACATCCTGGCAGGGCGAAGGGGCTGTCAGTCCAGCAGGGAGCAGGATGTTGAGTCTGTGGCTGCCAGGAGGAGGCACCACAAGTCTGTTCCGTTAGACATTTAGGGTACGTCTAGTCTACAGGTTTTTATCGACAAAAAGCATCTAGACTACAGCCTGTTCTGTCGACAAAGCAAGCCGCTTTTTCGACAGAGCGTCTAGACGCTCTCTTTTGAAATAGCACAGTATGGATGCAATAGCACCTTTTGTCGACAGAACTCTGCTGACAAAAGGCGTTATTCCTTGTAGAATGAGGTTTACTGCTGTCGACAAAACTGCCGCGTTCTGTCGACTTACTGTTGACAGAACACGGCGGTAGTGTAGGCGCAGGTCTAGTTTTGTCGACAGACGTCCACTTTTGTCAACAAAACCCTGTGGTCTAGACACACCCTTAGGGATGGACCCGCCGGGAGAGGAGAGACTCGAAGGAAGGGGCAGCTTGCTCTCGGGCAAGAGTAGCTCCTTTGGCATCTGCTCCTACATTAGCAGCCCCTCAATCCGCCCTCCATCTCAGCTCCCAGGCAGGCCCAGAGGGAGAGGACGGAGGAAGGAAGGAGTCTCTTGCGCATGTGTGTGGCAGGTCCCCGGGGTGTCATTTGGAGGGGGTTAATCTTTTTAATATGACGGGAGTGTTGAAACGAGGAGCCAAGCTTGTACAACTGGCCGTGGCATCTGTACGGCGCCCACCAGCAGGGAGCTGGTCACTGCGTAGCTGTGAGGAGGCGAGGCTGGGTCAGAGCTGAGGTTTTGAGGGCTTTCGTTCACCAGTCATGTCCTCAGTGACTCAGCGGAATGCACCTCAGGCTTCTGAGGACCCTGGCCAGCTGGGTGCATCAGGGCACAAATCAGGCCACAAGCCTCAGACTGGTTGCGAGTTCTACAGCCCTCAGCTGCCAAAGATATGGGCAAGGATCCCAGGACTGTCAGCCGCAGCGGTGGCAGGTGCTAGACTCCCCACCTCCCCTTCTGCAGCTGGGCTTGTGCGCTCATCACCCCCCCCCCCCCACCCGCCCCGTCTGTCCCATTTGTCACAGTTATTATTAGAAAAAGCCAGGACCAGGTGACAGGCTTCTGTGAATTTTGGTTTAGTGCCCATGATCTGTCCCTGACTTCTACTAAAAATAACCACGATAAAACCGCAACCTGATTCCTAGCCCATCCTCGGATAAAGCAGCTACAGATCTGTTGTGTGCAGCGTTGCAGAAGCAGTGTCCGTCCCAGAATGTGAGGCAAGGTGTGCGAGGTGACACCTCTTGTAGGACCAAGAGAGATGAGCTTGCAAGTTTACCCAGAAATCTTCAAGTAGGAGAGGCTTACTTGGCATGCAGTAGAAGGTTCTCTGAGTAAGTTTCTCAGACCTGCTGTGTGGAAGCTCAAAAACTTGTCCCTCTCCCCAACACACACACACACACACACACCTCTCTGTGTAAACAGGAAAAGAAACAAGAGAATTATTCACAAGGTTAAAGCTGCTAAACATATACACTAAAATGAGCTACACTCTTCAATTTCAATAAGTAAGGGTATGTCTAGACTACAGGCTTTTGTCAACAGACGCTTTGTCAACAGATACTGTCAACAAAGCTTCTGTCAACACAGAGGGTGTGTCTAGACTACAGGGTTTTGTCGACAAAAGTCCACTTTTGTCGACAAAACTATACCTGCGTCCACACTGCCTTTGAGTTATGTCGACATAACATTGACAAAACTCAGCAGTTTTGTCCATGTATGTAAACCTCATTCTACGAGGAATAACGCCTTTTATCGACAGAGTTCTGTCAATAGAAGGCATTATTGCAGCTACACTGTCCTTTGCATCCACACTGTTATGTTGACAAAGTGGCTTGCTTTGTCAACAGAACTGGCTGTAGTCTAGATGCTCTTTGTCGACAGAAGCTTTGTCAACAGTATCTGTAGACAAAACTTCTGTCGACAAAACCCTGTAGTCTAGACAGACCCAGAGCGTGTAGACTACAGCCAGTTCTGTCGACAAAGCAATCTGCTTTTTCAACAGAGAGTCTAGACGCTCTCTTTTGAAAAAGCACAGTGTCGATGCAAGCACGCCTTCTGTCGACAGAACTCTGTTGACAAAAGGCATTATTCCTTGTAGAATGAGGTTTACCACCATCGACAAAACTGCCGAGTTCTGTCAACGTTATGGCGACAGAACTCGGCAGTAGTGTAGACGCAGGTATAGTTTTGTCGACAAAAGTCCACTTTTGTCGACAAAAGCCTGTAGTCTAGACACACCCTAAGAGAAGCTTCTATAATGAGTAGTCTTTTTGTAACCTTTAGGGCTAACCCAGGCTAAACAGTGGGGATCTCTAGCTTATCCCTAGCAACCCTTTCCCCCAAGAGTCCTAGCACCCCAGAGTTCCTGTTCCTTCTTCATGTCAGAGCAGCAGCTGTTGTAGTGTGAGCCACAAAAACGAGGAGTCCAGTGGCTCCTTAAAGACTCACCGATTTCTTTGGGCATCAGCTTTTGTTGGCCAAACCTAATTCATGACAGGCCTTCTGGCCATGATAAAGTGGGTTTTTGCCCACAAAAGCTTGTGCCCAAATAAATCCGTTAGCCTTTAAGAAGCCACGGGACTCCTCATTGTTTTTGCTAGCGGTTTTTTTAATTCCCTTCTTAATTTGTGTTGTGAGTGACAAAGGCAGCTAACCAGGAGGAATCCACTTGCATGACTCATCTTCACAGAGGGAAGGGTTACCGAAACATCTTCATGTTCCACAGTAGCTCATGTGGGGTCCATGGACTTTCCCTGTTGGGCAGGACATAGCGCTTTCTTGTTGGAGACCTGCATTTCCCATGGATTAATGCCTCTCTCTTGCCTGGTGATTCACAGTCCCAGAGGCGCACCCTATGGACTCGTGTTTTGCTCTACGATCTGGGGAAATGGAGGCCGTCAATGAAACTCATACCTACAGCAACCTACAAGCATTCAATAAAGTCTAAATACTAAACACCGTCTTGTCATGCTAACCCCCGGGTTGACAACACCGGCCCACAGGCGAGCCAGGCTGATTTCAGCCTTTTGTTTAGCCATGTGCCATGGACACGGGGCGTGAGCCAACACCTGGCATGCCACGGCCACGCACATCACAAAACAGTCAGACGGCTATGCCTGGCTATGCCCACACTGCAGGAATTGTGCCCCAGAAATTGTGCTGCCAGCTGTCCTGATTTGGACCGGGCTGCTCCACATTGTGCAAACAAGCCATTCAAGAGAGCAGAAAACTCTTCAGGCTGTAAGTGGGCCCAAAACACCCGTGCCACCGACACATGACACGAGGAATGCCTTCACCCCAGAGGACGGCTGTTAGAGAGTTGGCAGCCTTATTTGCATGCAGATAACATGGGGGAGGTGAATGCCTCACGCTGAAGTAACAGGAGGCTTTCTAGCCTGATTAAGGTGTATGTCTGTGGGGACTCAGGGCTGGAATAAAAGGGAGTGTTATAGGGCAGGATGCAGGTGCCCTGGCAGAGGTGGGAGGAGGGCAGGAGCAGCCCTCTGCCGGTTGGGTTGAAGATGCATTAGCCGAGCTGCACTGGAAATGCTTACGCAGCACAGTTACGCACAGAGAGACATAGCCCATTCATCAAAATCAGCCTTTATTCCTTAACGCTTAGCAGGCTTTGCCAAAGGCGAGAATGCAATCATGGCATTTTCTGGTTTGAGAAGGCCAATCATTTACGTTTCAACGCACAAGGTCCCAGCGAGCTTCTGCAGAGATCCTGCAGAAAACTATCCCGCTCGCCTTGGCTCTTGTAGGGGAACCCTATAGAAAGGGGAAGAGTTAAAAATCTCTCGTGGCCATCAGTCCAGCAGGCTTCTGTGGTAGACATGATCACTGCATGGAAAGAAGGCTGAGGGCTGAGGAGAGGGAGGAAGCTCCCTTGGAGAGGACAGTCTGTGCCAGGCGTACAGCCCGTTTAGTAAAGAGAAGGATTTTCAAAAGCACGGAGAGGGTTAGGAGCCAAGTCCCACTCAGATTAGCATCCCTTGTTCTGGGAAACTCACCTCTTCAGAGCCAGTTTCTGCTTGTGACTCAGCCCGGCCGATATCTGTGAGTAGCGGAGAGCCGCACCGAACTCTCCACGGCCCAGTGTGTTCAGAAGGGACCAGCCACTATGAAGGAGGCCCGTAAGATGTTGCGTTGTCCTCAGACCCCTCGCTAAACTCCAGGCACGAGGCAGGCAGCCACCTGCAGCCCTGACTTTGGTTCTATAATTGGGGGTTAGACATCACTGGCCATAGGAGTCACTGTGGCTCCCCTGAAGACGTGGCCCCAAATCTTTGCTTCATTTTGGGCTGCTCTCACGCATGATCCCCTTCCTCCTCTTCTTCCTTTACCTCTCCTTCTGCTCCTTTCTCTTTCTCTCCCTCTTCCTTTTCCTCTGCCTCTGTCTCTGCCTCTTCCGCAGACGCCTACACGAAGACGGAGGTGATCTACACGTGGACGCTGGGAAAGGATAAATCGGTGGAAGTGGCCAAAGGAGGCTCTCGCCTGAATCAATACGACCTCCTGGGCCATGTTGTCGGGACAGAGATGGTCCGATCCAGTACAGGTACTGGCGCGAGGTGGGGCTGGAGATGGGCAAAAGAGCAGGGTGTACTGTCAAGTGGGGACGGGCGGCGATACAGATGTTGAAATCAAGTGTATAGCATTGTCATGGGAGGTATCTCGGTCAAAGGCCAGATCCCCAGTGATGCCCGCAGGTCCCAGGTTCTGTCCATGGATAGCACTGCCAGCAGCACAGTAGCCTTGACCGATGCTAGGAGACAGAGCCCGTCCTGCAGTCCAGGCTGTGAGTGGGCATCACAGGCCCTTCCCACCACACTGTGTTTCTGGCTGTTGGATGGAGCAGATGGAGGTTTGGATGGAGAAGCAGTGCGATGCCCCCAAGAGCAAGCCGGCCTGGGGGGAGATGGAAGGTAGCACTGCCAACGTTCCTGACTAGATGGACCGGACGCTATTCCCAGCAATGGTGTCCGGTCTGTGCGGTCAGGAAAGCTAGGAACATGCCTCGGTTAGGAAGGCCGGATCTCCAGCCAGACAGTCACCTGATGTGGCGCTCAGACGGAGCGTGTCTGAGCTATGGGACAGAGCTCCATCACACGATGCGGGTGCTCCAACGCCATGGGGCTGAGAGTTGCCTAGCGAGGATATCTGTAGGTTTTTCAGGACACCACCCCAGCCTGGCAGAGCGTCCGTCCCCATGCTTGGGCATTTGTAAGTGGAGCATGTCCAAGGTGCGAGGTACCATGCAGCTCCGCCGCCATGGAGACACCCGTTCCCCTTCCATTGGGCAATGGGGCAGGAGAGAGGGTCAGAAGGTTTTCCAAGGCACCAATGGCTGTTAGGCACCCAGCTGCCATTCACTGCCACTGTAGGCAGGCTCCTCCTGCGAATCAATGGGCTTCAGCCCACGGCAGCCACGTGTGCCCTCGAAACGCTCCTGCCTCACCCAGCTGAGGGGTCAGACTCCCAGAAGAGAGGGGAAGAAGGATGATGCTCCCCCTGATTTTCGATGAGTTTTCTTGGGCAAATATTCGCACAATTATAGAAGCGCGTCCCCGACAAACGGTTTCTGTTTAATCACCAGTACTAAACGTCTCTCTCTCTCTCCCATCTGCCCCTCCGGCCCCCCTGCCAGGCTTAGAGAGCTGCATTTCCCCTCTGTGTCGCTCCCTGGACTTTCTCCGTTTGTGTGCTTGCTACTACAGCTCTCCTAGAGGGCCGTGTCCTCTCTCTCGCACTTGCTGTGAATTGTATCCATCGTTAACAGCCCATCTTGCCTCCCGGGAAGGAGTGTGGGGAGCTCAGGGCACTAGAATTCAGTCTAGCTCTGCCCTCGAGTTGGCATAAAAATACTCACAAGGTTAGGCCGACGTGGCCAGAAACCTGCAAAAGCCACCAATGCATAACGGCTGAACAGAGCTAGAGTCGAGCCACAAAGATACCATGTTCCAGCAGTGATGAGGCCGCTGTGAGGGCTTCTACCATTAGCAGGAGTGCTGGGGCAGAGAGAGCGGAGGGAAACTAGAAACAGCAGCTAGACGTTATCCCTTGGCTCAGCCCCCAGATCTTGAAAAACCAGCCCCTGTCCCGACCTTCCGGATGAATGACAGGGGAGGGGCTGGCTATTGGCAGATCGTAAGATCTTGTGTCACAAGATAGAGGGCACAGACTCCACTGTGATAGGCTACAGGTGATGCCTTCTCTGAGGGTGACCGGGCATTTCCTGTCACATGGCTGGGGGGGAGAAGTATAAAAGGGAGTGCAATTCGATTCAGCAGAGGAGCAGGTGTGAGAGGCTGGGTGAGCCAGGGAAAGCCACGTTGCTCCATGTTTTTCAGCCAGTTTGCTTCCATTTTCTCAAGTCCCGAGGAAAGGGGCTTTAAAAAGAGTTAACGCTGGGGGCTTTAGGTCCCTGCTCTGGCTTGGGCACCCACCTGCCCACGTGCAAAGCAATCTCTGTTTCCACAAGGCAATATCTATGTTTGCTCACGAGAGCAACCCGGACCCCAAGGTTTGTAACAAACATGCCCGTTTCCTGTCGTTATGATAGGATCTAGTTTATCACGAGGGCAGATGGTAACTTGCTGCAGGATCAGGTGAGACGGCGCTACAGGACCGGGGTACAACTCACGCTCTCTGGGGATAAAAAATGCGACTTTGAGCTCTGGACTGAGGTTGTATTGAGTCAGGCCTGGCAAGTAACGGTTGTTCTGCTGCTCTCTGCTCTAACCTGCTGTCCCTCCAGGGGAATATGTCGTCATGACCACGCACTTCCACCTCAAGCGGAAGATTGGGTACTTTGTGATCCAGACATACCTGCCCTGCATTATGACTGTCATCCTATCACAGGTTTCCTTCTGGCTTAACAGGGAGTCTGTTCCTGCCCGGACTGTGTTCGGTGAGTTTCTGGCATGCAGGGTGCTGATGGGGGAGGGGTTTCATTGGAAGAGCAACCGTGGCCGATTAGGTAAACATAGCACGGCAGGGAATGGCTCGACATCTGTCTGTCTATCTGCCGGTGTCTTCTAATCTATCAGGTGCCCCAGCCTCTGGTACTACAGAGTTTCGTTTGTGAACCTTGCATTTCATTTACCCCAGGTGTGTCCCTAGCCCTCTGCTTGGTGGTCAGTTCCGTTTGCAGGGCAGCTGCTGAGCAGCTTGGGGGATCGGTGAAATCGGTTCTCTATCACCCACGGGCAGGTGCCTTGGATTCCTGTGAGCCATTGGCCTCTGCTGGAGCATGCCAGCCCTCCGGGCATAGGCAGGGGTCTGCGGTGTGCTACTACCTCTCATTGTAATGTTCGTGATGGGGTTTTCGTCCTTGCTCAGACCTTCCATTAATGTCTATCCGGCGGGCAAGTGGCAAGGTCGAAGTAGCCGGAATCCTGCTCTCCAAAGTGCTGCCAGGCCAGATTCTAATCAGTGGAATCAGTTATGTCTGTGCGCTGCATGGGACACCACAGGAGGCAGGGGAAGGCAGCGGGAAGGACAGGGAGGGAGGAAACTCAGAACAGGAAGAGAAAGATGTCAGGAGAGCAAAGAACCAGAGTCAGAGCCTTTCTCCTGTAGCTTGTCATCTGAAATCAGTGAGCCTGGGAGCTAGTCCTTGGGTTAAAAGGCCATGGAGAAGGTGAATCTACCTACTGCCATGTCTTCCCGCCAGTCATGACCGAGGCCTAGGTGCAACGTGGAGGCGGCATTGCTGCGGCTTTTCACTGGGCAGTGGCCCAAGAACAAACAGTGCCCTGGATAACCCTGTTAGCGCTCTGACCGATCATGGACATTGCTGTCCTGCTGGCAGAACCCAACAGACATGGATACAATTTGGCCGGCCAGCAGTCCCTCATGGTAACAGAATGTTCTGCTGGCTCTAATCTTTAACAGATGTTACTGTCCTCGGTAGGAGCGTATTTTACAGGAAATACAAATGATTTAAATTGTGAGCACCATTCCGTCCTCCGGGCTAGCGCAGCACCCCTCACGCCCTCTGTGCTCGTCAGAACAGCCAGATCATGCAGCCGTCATGAGAAACCCCACATGATGCCAAACCAGGTGCTGAGTAATACAGCAGGGTGGCAAATTGTTTTCTCCACCCAGGGAGATTTTCAAGACATCGAAAAGTTTTCCCTTCCCAAGGGGGGAGGACTCAGGCGACAGGCAATTTTATGAACCAAACACTGAAAAAAAATCACTTTCAGCCAGAATGTTTTGTTTCGATAATTTCCAAATGGTTTTGTTTGTTTGTTTGTTTGTTTCAGTTCTGACTTTTTTATCTTTTAAAAATCAGAAAACATTTGAACTCAAATAACGGAAACTTTCCCTTTTGATAATGTTGAAACTTTTCTCTCAGAATGTTTTCAAGTTAGTACAGGTTAAACCTCTCTAGTCCAGCACCCTCAGGACCTGGCCGGTGCCGAACCAGCGAATTTGCCAAACCACAGGAAGTCAATATTATCTAGCAGCATCACCAACACTTCCACTGCTTACTGGGTTCTTGGAAGACAGTTAGGGGAATATTAGAGCTAAATAATAGCACAGAACATTGAGAGCCAGGACTGGTGGCTGTAAACAAACCTTACGGGACCACAGGAAATGTGGCCACACCTACGATACGTGGACACCCGGCTATGTAAAATCATGCCGGAACATGGATGTTGCTGGACCAGAGAGGTTCAACTTATATATTGTTGTATGATTTGTTTTATTTTAGATCCAAGGGAAACCAGGATACTCCAGAGAGACTTAACCACTTTCTTATTTATTACAAGTTTTAAACAGTCAATATAGTTGTTTAAATTTTATAAGCCTTAAAAACAATGACTATACAATTTAAACCGTACGTACCATACATTCTAAAGCAATTAATATAGCGCAAAGCAATGCAAAAGGAATTGATAGAAGATCTACTATAATACAATAATAAAGCCTACTTCACTTACACTTCATCTGTGTGCTACCTACAGTATCAGGCAGGAGTTCATGGTCCCTTTGATTCCCACACATCGGAACGCCATGCGCTGGGGTCGCCGGTGTGACGGGTCTATTACTTTGAGTTAAAACAAGCAGGATTGACCTGCGAGTCAGTCTTGCTCCCTCCCTCTCATCAATTCTTCTTAGTAAGCCCATTTTATAGCAAAGTGAGACTTGGTCGTTCTAATAATATTACCAATTGATTACGTGTTGTGTAGGACACCTAAAAGGCCCAATGCCCTATTTGAGGTACATCCTGCTACTCAGGATGTTGCAAAACCAACGTGCGTAGTTAACAGTTTCATGGCCGCATCTGTAATTCTTCCTTATCAGAAACAGAAGTAGCAGTACAAGTTTGCTTCTCATGCGCTCTTGATGTGGTCTCGCTGTGCCGCTTAATCTGCATTGTTATGCAAAACATTCCTGCCTCTCAAAGCTTCCCCGGAGGGCCTTGCCTGCGTGCCTATTTGCACCAGACTTGAGACAGGCCTGGGTTTTGCTTGTTAGAGATCCGCATTGTGGTCAAGGCAGACTTTATTATTTCAGTCCACGCAGGGCCCTCCAGGCTCCTCTACAGCTAGTCTTTGAAATTGACCGTGTTTCGTGAAAGCAGTTTGGGTTGCAGAGAATCAGTATTTTTCAGCAAAAAACAGTTTGCCAACAAATTCCTGATCAGCTCTCCTGAGTAATAACCATGCAGTTACATGGAACTGGCTGCTTTCTTGGAGGTGTTGTTGACATGCCGGAAGTACCAGGTGTGTGGGGAAGAGCGTTATGGTCTGTATATACCGCTTGTGCTTTCTGACTGTACTTGTGCATGTGCTGAACTGATCCCTGGGTGGAGTCAACAGGACTCCACTCTACCTAGATTGCAATTATTTTCATTTCTTTACACGCTATCTTCTCACTTCACTTCCGAGGCAGAAGGCAGGGCCAGAGCCACAAATATATTAACCGACTATTTGAGATCAGGGCCAACTTGTTCCCTCTACAGTGGCCAGTGGAATCAGTCAGGGCTCCATTTAAGCATGGAGGCAGATTGCTAGAGGTAGAGAGACTCAACGCCCCCCTCCAAAAATCAGTGTCCCATCTCCCAAGTGCCTGACTCCCCCTGCCCTGGCCCGTGCACGTGCCCATCTCTGCAGGCCCAGCCCCTGTGCATGCCACGTGATGCTGCAGGGGTTCATTCAGCCTTCCCTTCATGGCAAAAGCCACTGGTTCAGAGTCGGAGTCAGCCCCATCCAGCACCACTGGACAGACTGTAAAAGGCCATTTTGCAGCCAATAATGGCAGTGGACCTGTCTTATGGATCCTGATAGCACGGTCCAGCAGTGAGCACGCCAGCTTGTAAGGCCAGACACCTGGACTTTGTTCCCAGCTCTGCCAGTGACTTTTTGTGTGATCCTGGGCAAGCCTCTTCCCTGCTCTGTGCCTCAGTTTCCCCAGCCATTAAACTGCGTTAATTGTTTTCAGCCACCGTTGAGGTCAACAGACGGAAAGGGCTGCAGACGTCTTAAGCGTTGACACTTATTTTTTTGTGGGAGGAAGTAGGGAGGGGAGCGTACACAGACATGTGTTAAATGCTCCACAAAACACAATGTAAATATCCTAATAGCAGCTCCTTCCCAAATGTTCCATTAGATTGGCCTGGCTGGCTGCACCTTACCATCATTTTATTACAGTAGCACGTGGAAGCACCAGTGTACTATACGCTGTACAAACACATTGTGAGATTAGACCTGCCTCGTACGGTCTGCCATCTAAGTAGAGCAAACACTGAGGCGTAGTGAGTTGCCCAAGGTCACCCAACAGGCCAGAAGCAGAGCCGGGAATAGAACCCAGGACTCCAGGGCCCCCCGCTGGCCAAACCCATTGGTGGGGTAAGTGGGCATGGGTCCACAGAAGTCAACGGGGTTGGCCCAACTTATGCCTTTGGTGCGTTTGGTCCACGAGCATCTCTGCCTTGGAGGTCAAAGAGCTAGTGGGAAGAGACAGCTCCTTGACCAGCCTCAGCCAGGTGGTTGCCTTCTTTGACAGCCCCCTCCTCTCCTGCTTTGTCCCCGCAGGCGTCACCACCGTCCTCACCATGACCACACTGAGCATCAGCGCCAGAAACTCCTTACCCAAAGTGGCGTACGCGACGGCCATGGACTGGTTCATAGCCGTCTGTTACGCCTTCGTGTTTTCTGCGCTGATCGAGTTTGCCACCGTCAACTACTTCACCAAGCGGAGCTGGGCCTGGGATGGCAAGAAGGTGCTGGAGGCCCAGGAGATGAAGGTGGGTCCTGTAGTCAAGGCCCGGGAGCTCGGGAGGGCGAAGAAACGCCCCACGAGAGAGCTGCATTGGGACCAGGAGTGGGTAACATGCAGCCCGGCACATTCCAGTTGGCTGGATGCTACTCACTGGGGTCATCAATGCAGGTCTTGACTGGAGCGGTTCTTCGGGGTGGAGGGAGAAGAGGCTGGGGCAATGTATTGCCTTTATCGTTAGCTGGGGGAAAAACCCGACAATGCTCATGAGCCGGGGAATGTCTCCATCTGCCCCTCCCGCCGTGCATGCGTGTGTGCGTCGGTGTCTGGTTGTGTCTGTGCACATCTCTCTGTGTGGCGCCATCTCACGCTTCCTTTGCTCCATCACGGGGCTGTTCTGCGCCATCTTGCTGCCGTGATGTGCCAGCATTATGCCCAAAGCCAAGATCACACCAAGGGAAGCCACCACCCTCACTCTCTTTGCTCCCTCACTGGGTGAATGTCCCATGGCATGGAGGATGTGGGGGGGATGTCCCATGGATTGAGGATGTGGGGGGGGGGGATGTCCAATGGGATGAAGGACATGGGCGGGGGGAAGGTTGTCCCATGGATGAAGGATGTGGGGGGATGTCCTGTGGATGAAGCACGTGGAGGGATGTCCCATGCATGAAGGACGTGGGGTGGGGTGTCCCATGGGATGAAGGACATGGGGGAATGTCCCATGGGATGATGGACATGGGTGGGGATGTCCCATGGAATGAAGGACATGGGTGGGGGGAAGGTTGTCCCATGGATGAAGGATATGGGGGGATGTCCTGTGGATGAAGCACGTGGAGGGATGTCCCATGCATGAAGGACGTGGTGGGGGGGGCGTGTCCCATTGATGAAGGACACGGGGGGATGTCCAATGGGATGAAGGACATGGGGGGATGTCCCATGCTTTCCCCCAGTGCCAGGCAGGCATATCACAGGGAGGGCGACATTAGGTGCTGTGTGTTATGCTCAGCTGTTGGCAGTCAGCTACACCAGGAGGTAGAGAGCCATCTGAAGCAGTAACTGGCGAAAAATTAGTGGGCATCAGCCAGATTTCTCTTCTGGCTTTGGAGCCGCCTTTCTGACAGCTTCCTCTGTGGCAGGCCTCCCTGGCCTACACTGACACCCCCTCCTGCCTTGCCGATCTTGTCAGGGCTGCTCAGAGGAATGGCTTGTTGTGGTGCACTGCTCCCTTGTCCTATTTATTCAATCAGTTTCAGAATCAGCTTTGTCCTTGTTCTCAGTGCTGGAGCCTGTTTTTTGGTTGTGCATGATAATGTGCTGCTGGGGGCTGCTGAGGGACCATGTGCAAACGGGGAGTATCCC
This sequence comes from Pelodiscus sinensis, assembly GCF_052426305.1. Lineage (NCBI taxonomy): Eukaryota > Metazoa > Chordata > Testudines > Trionychidae > Pelodiscus > Pelodiscus sinensis. The sequence continues at coordinate 45,975,188 of NC_143064.1, read as the reverse complement.
TGGAGGAAGAGCTGGGGAGAAGGAATTCAATAGTTCAGTCCATTCCTTTGGACTGAGTCATAGCCTTGAAAACAAGATCAGAGGGTGGGAGGTGGAGCTTGCAAATGGGGAGCTAGAGTTAGTATCAACTGTACTGTAGAGTCCCTGCCTCTTCTGGGACCTGAGCTCTGCTTTCCACCAGTGTGATGCTACCGACTGAGTCTGTTCTCCAAAAGCGATGGCCGAACAGTGGGATTCTGTCCGACCAAGTGAGACACAATGGGAACAGCTACAACGCCTTTGTGATCAACCTCACACAATGGGGCTGAATGTGGCCCAATTGACACCAGTTGGATCAGATCCTAAATTGGTTGGGTCCTGGTTAGAAATGGGCAGAACTGAGGGGATAAAATGAGGACTGATGTGGTCCTTCACCCACCACGTATAACGAAACCCAACTTAAATGATCCAGAAGCTAAGCAAAGCAAACCCTCAGTTAACTTCGAAAAAAGAGGCCTTCTCCATTTCTGAGCGATTCTCTTCACACCAGAGGGGATAAAAGAACCTGAAAAGACCATGAAGAAACTTGCGCTTGCAGTAAGGCAAAGCAGACACGTGACGTACCCGAAATCTTACAAAGGAAGCTTTTCCTGTGAGATTTGCAGCCCAAGATTCAAGATGGTCAGATAAACATCCAACTGTCTGAGGGCTTGTCCCACCTGGTGCTTCTCCATCCTCATGAGTTTCACCCACCCCCAGTTATGTTACAGATCAGGAAAGTGGAACAGATTCCTTCCAGCTCTGATAAATGTTCTATTTGCTTGTTACCATATCTGAGACCACCTATGGAAGGAGCACCCAAGGAAGAGCAATGGGGCTAAAGTGAGGGAAGTATTTGTACCAGCAGTGAAGTGCCCACGTCTGGTCTTTATAAAGTTGTCCCCTGCAGAAAGACACTAGTGCGCTTCATTTGTAGTGCAAAAAGCCCAGTTGTGTAGATCAACGGAGCACCCACCGTGCTGCATGGCCCAGAAGCTGGGGCTATAAAGAAGCAGCAGATTCAACATCTACAGGAGCTTACCATGAGCTTTGCATGATCGGCAGAGCTACCCGAAGAGACGGGTTGTGAAGTGAAAGCTGCAAGGTGGAAGTCGGAGGCCTTGAGGTAGCGGGAAGATCCCGGGAAGCTTGACTTGGCCAGTTTGGAGATGATGAATGAAGAGGACTCGGTGAAGGTAACATGGCAGGAGCCAGAGGGCAGGAAGGAGACCCCAAAGAAAGCAGGGCAAAGAGCGGATGGATTGCATCCAAGAAGCTGTGAGCAAGTGAACCCTAGAGCTGCCTCAGTCCAGTGAAGAAGGTGGATGCTTGCCCAGTGACCCAAACCCGGATGAGGGAGAAAACGATTTCATTTTGGCACTGGGAGAAGGGCCCAGATTGACAGCCCTTGGACTGAAACTCTCTCCGTTTCTGTGGCATGGATAGCAACGACCTCTCCCACTCCCACCAGGAGGTAGGGTGGCTGGGTGGTTTGGCTTTCTGGAGTTATCCAGCTTTTTTTCAGGACGCTAACTTGCCGACCTCTGGACACCTGCCCACTCACAACAGCTGCCACAGACCAAGAGGACCATGTACGTTGTGGTTTGCTCTGCAGGTGTGTCCCTGTCCCTCGCCCCTCATCTGTCCTGTCTATTGTAGACTACTGCTCTGTTTGTACAGCACCTAGCACAGGGAAGCCCTGAACATGGAGAGTCTCAAGGTACTGCCATCATAGACATGATTAACTCTAAGGGTATGTCCAGACTACATGGCTCTGTCGCCAGAGCCATGTAGATTAGTTTACTAGACATACCCAAAAGAAGCAGCAATTTAAATAATCGCCGCTTCATTTAAATTAAAATGGCTGCCACGCTGAGCCGATCAGCTGTTTGTCGGCTCAGCGTGCTAGTCTGGACACTCCACGGTCAACATCAAAGGCATTTGTCGACCGCCCTGTTATGCCTCGTGGGATGAGGTTTACCGGGGCGGTCGACCAATGCCTTTGATGTCGACCACGGAGCGTCCAGACTAGCGTGCTGGAGCAAAGACTTTCTTGCAGGAGTTCTGCTTCACCAAGTAGAGCTGCCATGGAAGACTTGGGGCAGTCATTCCAGCTGGAGAACCATTTTTGGTGCCCCACGCAGCGATTTTGTGTGAGGACAGGGGATTGGTGGAGAAGAGCCATCTCCCGCGGTGTCCTGCAAGGCAGCCAGCAATCCAAGCAGAGAAAAGGCACCCGTGAAAGATGAGTGGCTTCCATACAAGCCATCTAACCCCTGGAATCTCCAGAGCAGTCCCACCAAGGATCCCCCCGACTGGAACCTGGAGGGACTGCCTCTGGGCTGAAGGAGCCTCGTCACTGGAAAGGCGATGACTTGCCTCCAAGGGGAGATTCCCCTCTGGACTCCGGCGATGCGGCCTCTGATGGGCGGTGCCACCTCTGAGGGGTTTTCCCACCTGCCCTAGAGAGGATCCTGACTACACTGTAAGCCCAAGGGACCAAATGGAGTGGGATTGTCACGGCTGGACTCCATGGCGGCCTCCTTCCTGTTGATCTCTGCACCTGCGCTCCAGAAAGGTCGCTTCCACCGAGCTTTGCCCGGGGACTCCGGCAAGGCTGCCAGACCTGTGAGAATGAGAGTGGCCAGTGATTGTCCCCCAACAACGTCCCTGCCTCAAGGCAGGGCGTTTTCAGGTGATCCTCCTCGGGGCCTGCCCAGCTGCTGCTTTCCTGCCATGGCATCGTTGCCTGGGCAAGCGTCACCGCTTCCTGCTGTCTCCGGGCCCATCCTGCACTCACCTGCACATCTGAGCAGTTCCTCGCTGGACACCTGCAAGCAGCCATGTGAACTCCCCACGCCAGGCAGCAGGAGGCCCCTTTCTCCTCTGCTCCCCAGGCCATGGTCCTAATCTATGAGGCTGAGCTCATACAGCTTCTTCTCCGGCCTGTCTTCTCCAGAGGAACGTCACCAGAGTCCAGGCCCACCCTCTCCCCCGGGTCCCAGCCCAGGTCCTGTCGGTGGTGGGGAGCCCACCACTAGCTCAGTGGGGAATCCACCCGAAACACATCGAGCTCTCAGGGACCTAACTCCCCGGCCTGGGCTACTTCCTACCGGACTCACCACAGCCGCCTTCGCTGCTTTCCTCTGGACTGGACTGGGGGCTTCTCTGGCCATTCCCCTCTGACTGGCCTCTGTGGGGCGGCCTACCAGCTGCTCTTCCTCCAGAGCCCCGGCAGCACCAACTTCCCCGGCAGCGACCAGCCCCGACTGAGCTGCTCGACCCGTCTTTATAGCCGACCTCTAGCTGGAGCATGCTCGGTAGGGCAGTGGGGACGAGTCTCTCTCGGCCAAGTGACTGGTTAACCCTTGAGGTCCAGTGCAGGGTTGGTATACCCCCTCACAGCAGTCTGTTGACGTGGCTCCTTTTAGCCCTAAAATTACACCCCCATCAAAGGCCCAATGCTAGAACCCAGTTCCTTGGCCGTGTGTCCTGCTCTCTCCTCCGTCTGTCTGGTTAGCTGTGCCCTGCTCTCCGCTCTGCCGGCATTCAGGCTTTGGTCCTGAAAGAGGTTCGGGCTCCACCCAGCACAAAGAGGAGCGGCTACCCATGGCGCCAGTGTGGTGAAGCGTTGGACAAAGCCTTCTGCATTGAGTAAGAGCAAGCTTGGAGGCGCCTACTCCCTCTGAGGAGGTGGGCTGGATAAAGATGAAGAACGGGCACGTCGGCGACCCCGTGGGCAGAGGCATGGTCCTCCTCAGACTAAAGAGGCGCTTTGCAAAGCGCTGCCCTCTCTGGCCTCATTCCTGCTAATAGGCAGGAGTCCCATGAGGGGGAGGGCTGGCTGGCTGGCTGCACCCCCTTCGGTGCCCACATTCTGCAGGATCCAGTCTCCTTTGTGCGTGAGCCCTACCAGCAACACCACTGTTCCCAAAATCCTTTTCCTTTCCGAGCCCCTCCTCCCGCCAACTCGGCATCCCTCCCCCAACCCACTCCCTGTGGTAGGGCTGATGCAGCCGGGTGTGCCGTGCCCTTCCAAGCCCCAGGTGGACACTTTTCTGAACTGAAAGTGTTTCAAGGAGCAAGCAAACCCTGTTCCATGACCCCCAAATACCCTCCCTATAAACCATGGGGGAGGATGGGTTCTTTGCATGTTTCTAGCACTGTGCAAGAGCCCAACGTGTTTTACAAAAGGTAACGAACATGCCCTCCCAGTCCTCTGTGAGGTAGGTAGTATTGCCATCCGACTTCTCTAGACTGGGATGCGGAGAAGGTAAGTGAAAGTCAGTGGCCGAGTGGGGGATGGAGCCTACCTCTCCTTGATCCTGGCTTTAATCTCTCCAAGGAGACGGCTCAGCTATATATAGACAGACTCCGATTCAGCAAAAATCTCATTGTCAACCACAGTGTGTGTGCGCTTGGGCAGAGGGGGAGAAACTTGTCTCAGAAACATGAGGTGATGAGAGGTCTATAATGCGCTAGAAATGTCTGTCTCATCGCGCTAGCTTTCCTGGCTGTTCCTCCATTAGGAACGCAGCGCGTGAAGTCAGCTTTGTGATGGATGGTGGAGGGCAACGATGCCTTTTCTCCCAATGAGCTGTTTCTGAAGGATCTGGGTTATTTTCCCATTTGCTTTGATTTTCCGCGTTTCCTTTCTGTTTCGCTAGCAAAGGGAACCCTGGCCAAATCAATACGCCGGCAGGTCAGAGGACGGGTTTGTATCTGATGGCAACAAATGCCTATTTCCTTGTTGACATCCTGCATGAGTCATCCACAATATAAAGCCCAACCCAGGATCTTCAGGCCCAACCTGGTGTGCCCGTCTGTCGGGAGTCAGATTGCTTGAGCTCCCGAGCTTTGGTTACCAGGATGCCCTCAGATGCTGTAAAATGTGGGCCAAGCCTTACCATTCTCAGCGTCGTAATTTGCCACATTCTTGCCTTCCTTAGGGCTCCTGGGCCTGATCCAAAGCCCATGGGAAGCTTCTCAGTGAATGAGTTCACTAGATAGAATGTCTTTGAATGCCAGTCCTAAAGGTTTCCAAACATTTTCTGTTCTAATCTTCTATTTTTCACCTGCTTACCCGGAGCTGGTGTAACTGCCACCAGGTGGATTTGAACCTGGGAAGCTGAGTATAGGAGTATAGGAGCTGAGTATAGGACCTTCTGAGCTAAAAGCCAGCTGGCTCCTAGCCTATGCTGTAGCGGTCTCTTGGTCTTAACTGTTGTCTAGGTACCACTTGCATTACTCAGTAATCACACTAGGGCTATGTTTACACTCGCGGCTTCTTGTGCGAGTAATATGCAAATAAGGCTAAGCGTGGAATATCGCCGAGCCTCATTTGCATACCTAATGACCCACCATTTTTTTCAGAAGAGGCTCTTGCGCAAGAAGGAGCATCTACACTGGCCCTTCTTGCGCAAGAAGAACCCTCTTGCACAATGCCGTTACACCTATAACTTTTCAGGAAGAACGGCATTGCGCAAAAGGGTTTTTCTTGCTCAAGAAAGGGCAGTGTAGACATTCCTTCTTGCGCAAGAGCCTCTTCCGCAAAATGGCGGCTCATTAGATATGCAAATGAGGCTCAGCGATATTCCACGCTTAGCCTCATTTGCATATTTCTGACGCAAGATCGCGCCAGTGTAGACAAAGCTTTGGTGTGTGGGTTACATTGGCAAGGTCAGATTTTTGAGGGAAGCATTGTCCAGAATGAAAAGTGTTACGTCGGTTGCATTCATCGCTGGTCAGTAACATGCCTGATTAAGAATAAAATAAATCGCAGTGCACTTCCAAGAGAATTCTGCATGCGGTAATTGATCATTCTTTCAATCCGTTACTCCATACTCGTAATCTCATTACACTGGAAGCGACGGTAAGAGGTAATCACAGCATATGTAGTGTTAAATCGTAAAACATTTTCAGACCTGCATGTATGGCTCCATAGCGCATAACAGGCTACTGCGGCTCACTTGCTTTGAGGATGCACAACGAATCGTGGCTCCTCCCAACAAATTAATTAATTGATTGTGAATCTGTTCTTCAGGTGACTGTTGAAAACACTAGCAATTCTTTCCACCTTCTCTATCAGGCATCGCAAATGTGGCCTGATCATTAGTCTAATCAGTCTGTGGACTTTGGCGCCTGCAGTTTTATTTGTGCAATTGCAGGCATGATTACTGGCGGCAGAGCTGCATCAATTAGTGTGTGTAGTGTACATGGGTTTAAAGGCTGATCCGCTGCAGCCTGTGGCATCCCTGGGAACGTGCGCTGTGTAACTGACCAGGGGTAAAATTCACCTGTGATGTGCCTCCGCAGCACTGGGAGGTGCAGCTGGGAGAGACTCCATGGCCCAGGCACTGCAGGAGGGTGCCCACAACTAGGTATGCATGCCAAGGAGGTTAGGATGTGGACATGCTGTCTAGGAGCCGCAGAAGAGCAGCTTCCGGCATTGCAATCTGCAAGGTGAAAATTGGCTCGAGAGCGATTGTGTTGCTGTTTTAGGACGGCCGCTCCCAGCATCTGCTAAGCAACCTTCACAAAACCCAGCCACTGGGGGGAGGACTTCCTGTGTGAGAAGTGAATTTCACCCCCACATGATTAACGGCACATTGCCGATTGCAAGAATACTGCTCAATCTTCTCTCAGCCGGAGAGGGAGAGGCAGGGTTAATGGCCATAGCTGGGAATGAAGGGGCTTGATTGGCTGTACCATGCTGCCTTCAAAGCACGAGCAATCAGGAGAAAAGCCTTTGCAAACAGAACCACTGAGTCACGTTCGCTCTGCTGCTCAGGATCTTAATAATTGTTGATGTGTGTTCCGAAGGCGGACGCATCTTCCTGCAAAGAGCGAGGCATCCCAAAGGTGTCACGGGTTTTAGCAAAGATTAATATTTGTCCATAACTCATACCAGAAAGCGCTGTGGTTTCCTTTGGTTGAGTCTCCTTTGGTTTGAAAAGTTGCCGCCATCCAGTCCAAGGGCAGGCGTAGCTGACAAACCCTTTGGACGACATAGGGGGAGCAGTCCAGAGGAAGCATGTCATGCCATGAGGGCAGGTGACTGGACTCGATGACCTCTTGAGGTCCCTTCCAGTCCTGGTATTCTATGATTCTATGCTATGGGTTGAGAAAGTTGACCAGTGTATGTGGCCAATACAGACCAGCAGAGAAAACATCTGGGGACAGAAACAGATTGATTCAGCGAATGATTGGTGAACGGAAAGAGGAACTAAGTGTGTGCCTGGGCTACTGGCAGTGAACAGGTGGGCCAGCTCTGCCGACGGGCACTTGAAATGCCAGGCGCTTGGAAAAGGTGGGTGATGTGAGGTTCACAGCGCTGGTGGTGTCACTACTATTCAGTCGGTGCACTGCGTGAGGGTCTGTCCCCCTTGTGGAGCTGTAGTAAGGTCAGTGGAGAACGTGGGGGATGAACTGGGCTCCCGTCACTGTCTTGCTCCCCGAGTTACCTAAAGATCATAGATTTATCAAATCCGAGGGCTGGCAGAGACCTCAGAGTCATCGAGTCCAGCCCCCCGCCCAAAGCAGGACCAACCCAACTCAATCATCCCAGCCAGGGCTTTGTCAAGCCAGAACCTAAAAACCTCCAGGGATGGAGATTCCACCCCTCCCTATGGAACCCATCCCAGTGCTTCCCACCCTTCTAGTAAAATAGTTTTTCCTAATATCCTACCTAGACCTCCCCCACTGCAACTGGAGCCCATTGCTCCTCGTTCTGCCATCTGCCCCCACTGAGAACAGCCTTTCTCCATCCTCTGTGGAACCCTCTTCTTGTAGCTGAAGGCTGCTCTCAAATCCCCCCTCGCTCTTCTCTACTGCAGACTAAACAAACCCAGATCCCTCTGCCTCTCCTCCTAGGTCATGTGCTCCAGCCCCCTTGTTGTTCTTGTTGCCCTCCGCTGGACCCTCTCCAATGTGTCCACTGGAGTGGGGGGCCCAGAACTGGAGGCAATATTCCACATGTGGCCTTACCAGCGCTGAATAAAAGAGAATAATCACTTCCCTTGATCTGCTGGCAACCCTTCTCCTAATGCAGCCCACAGTGCCGTTAGCCTTCTTGGGCCCACTGTTGACTCATCTCCAGCTTCTCATGCACTTCGGTTAGGTTAATCCCTGGGTCCTTTTCTGCTGTGACGATGTTGCTTGCTATGAATTCACCCGGCTGGAGGCTGGGGCTGAGTAGAGGCTGTGGGCTGTATGCTCGTCCTATAGAAGCCACGCACCTGGCATTGCTGGCGGGGGTGCCACAGTGCCAGCTCTTTTCTCAGTGCTGGTGTAGGGATTGCGGTGACTTTCCTGCCTTTGCGTCACTGGGAGGAGAGATCCCTGGGATGCCACAGCTGCCCTGTACCCCGGGATCTGCTCTGTGGCGATTGTGCGGAACATAACGTGGCAAGGACAAGGGAGCCGTAGGAGTCTGTTGTCCAGATGTAGACGTTCCTCCCCAGGATTTTCATGACATGACTGAGGTCAGCTTGTGTAAGACAGACCAGATTTCCACCCAGGCTCAGGTCTCATCCTCATGGAAATCGCGATCGAATCTCCTCTTCCAACCCCTCTCCTTGCCCAAATCCCCCCCTTCCTCGCCCCCCACACACTCCATTTCCATCATTGACAAACCTACAGCCAGCTGAGCTTTGGGTGCTGCCGAGGGTTCCCTTCATATCACCTCACTCTTGGTTGCTATATAAGCCCAGTAACTGTAGGAGGGGATCTGTGGGGGGTGGTGCGTTTATCTCCCAAGATGTGTTATCCCAAGGGAATTCACTGTGTCCCACTGGACAAACACCAGCATGTGGCGACCAATGTTCCCTGCAAGCTAGGTGCTCACGCAGCTGCTCAGGAGAGATCCAAATGCTGCCCAGCTGATTAGCAGAGTGCCCCCCAGGCAGCAGTGTGCGTTTCTAGCAGTGGTGCACATTGCTGCATGCCTCAGCACACAGAACAACATTATTCTGCACATGGGTGGAAAAAATTAGAAGGAACATTGGTGGTGACCCCGATCTGTATCAGTGGTACTCCTCACCAGAACAATAGTCCAGAAACAGAGTTAGACAGTTTGTTTGAGCTCTTTCCCCAGACACTGGGCTTGCTGGGTCTGATTCTCCACCCACTTGAATTATGGGTATCATGAGACTCCTCACATGCACCAGAGCAAGATGAAGTGGAGAGAGAGGATGATGTGGAGAGACAGCCAGGTGAAGTGGGGAGACAGCCAGGTGAAGTGGAGAGACAGCCAGGTGAAGTGGGGAGACAGGATGATATGGAGAGACAGCCAGGTGAAGTGGGAAGACAGCCAGGTGAAGTGGAGAGACAGGATGATATGGAGAGACAGCCAGGTGAAGTGGGGAGACAGCCAGGTGAAGTGGAGAGACAGGATGATATGGAGAGACGGCCAGGTGAAGTGGGGAGACAGCCAGGTGAAGTGGAGAGACAGGATGATATGGAGAGACAGCCAGGTGAAGTGGAGAGACAGCCAGGTGAAGTGGAGAGACAGGATGATATGGAGAGACAGCCAGGTGAAGTGGAGAGACAGCCAGGTGAAGTGGAGAGACAGGATGATATGGAGAGACAGCCAGGTGAAGTGGAGAGACAGCCAGGTGAAGTGGAGAGACAGTTGTCCCCTCCCTGTATCAGGCCACTGTGTGTCAGGCTGGTGTTACCTGAGTGGAAGAGGGAGGGATTGGAGCAAAGCCGGCATGTTGGGGATGTGCCTGCTGTGCCACTAGAGTGGCTCAGAGGATCCCCCTAGGCTGAGCACCTGTCCCGGAGTTTGGTGGCCATTATTTGTATCGCGGTAGCATGTCGGAGTCAGTGTTATGTACCGTGTGCTGTACATCAAAGGAGTGACTCCTGTTTCCATCTGGTGGGAGCTAGAGGAGACTCCATCATGCTGTCTCCCTCCATCTCCAGCAATCCAAGTGAAGCAGGGATGACGAGGTTTCCAAACAATGGTCTTCTCCCCCAACGCCATCTTTTCCTTTGGCTCGCCGCAGGGCTGCCATCCACACAGCTGCCAGCTGAGATCACCTTGCTTATACTTTACTGTGGTCTAATACAGAATGTTTTCCCCCCTCTAGAAAAAGGAGCCGGTGGCGCTGGCCAAGAAAGCCAACAATACCTACAACATCGTGGGCACCACATATGCCCTCAACATCGCCAAGGACCCCGGCCTGCCCACCATCTCCAAGAGCGCCACCGGCACTGCCACGGCCACGGCCACCGTGCCCCCCAAGGTGCCCCGTGTGGAGGAGAAGCCCCCGGAAAGCAAGAAGACCTATAACAGCGTCAGCAAGGTGGACAAGATGTCGCGCATTGTCTTTCCGGTCCTCTTCGCCATTTTCAACCTGGTCTACTGGGCCACGTATGTAAACCGGGAGTCGGCCATCAAAGGCATGATCCCCAAACAATAACCCAGCCACACAAACCTGCCATCCGCGAGCGCCATCCAGGCTGGAATTCGCTGGGGCTTTCTTCTTCTTCTGCCTTTGGTTTATGAAGTTGATCATATTAATTTGACCTAGTATGATGATGATTTGAATATTTTTCACGTGAACAAAACTGTGATATTTATTTAACCCCCTCTTGGTTTATTTTAGTTTTATTTTTTGTTGGTGATGATGCAAAATGATCAGAAAAAAAAGTGTGCCTCTAGCATCGTGGGTCTGATGTCCCTCCTCGTCCCCCCATGTCTCTCCACCTCCAGTCCCTGTGAAATGAAAGCTGCTTGCATGCTGTTTTCATTCCATGCTAAGCTTTGCTGAGGCTGGCTGGGGTGTTTTTTCCACCTCGGTCCCACCCTGTGATTGGCTGCCCTGGGTTTTGTGGATCCCTGTTGCTCAGATGCTTCTGGGCAGATAGGTTCAAGGATGCAGGGACCTCTGGGGACCTCCTGCCAGTCGGACGGACTGACTGTGTTATTCTTGGCAGTAACTTTATTCTTAGAGCAGCACTGGGTGGGTGAGTGGTTCTAGACTCTGGGAGCTAATTAGCGTCCACTTCTCCATCCTTCCCCAACCATCCGCCTTCCCACTTCTTTCCCTCAGAACCAAGCACCCCCAGCAGATTATCCTCTTCCACTGTCGTCCTCCCACCCTCTCCGACTGGCCGTGGGCTGTTCCTGAGCCCACTGGGCACCTCATGTGGCGCTTGCCATCGGAGGAAGACCCATTCAGTGTCCTCAGGGTGAATCAGGGAGTAAAGGAGCAGAGACACCAGGAGCAGAGGAGAGGTTTCTAAGCCTTGCAAAGTTGCAGGCCGGAAGGGAAGGTGCGGACTGTGGTGCCTATCTCCTTGCTCCACCTCCTCCTCAACTTTTCCCCTCCCTACTCCCGTTCTTCCCAAATCATCCGTTCTCCTGCCACCCCCAGCCACAAGCTTTTCCCAGTCTCCTGTCTGAGGGTGGAACGGGACCAGCGCGGGGTCTGGAACCGGGCAGCGCTGTAGGATTAGCAGCAGCGTGGCATAGAGAGATGCAAATGGAGCCCAGCACGGCCATCTCATTCACTAGCCTGCCCCTGGCTGTTGCCAGCCCCAGAGAAACGTGCCAGAGCCCCAAGGCAGGCAGATAGGGGATACTCTGAGATCCCCGGGCTTGCTCAGGAGGGAGTGAGGAGCTCACAGGCCCAGACTGCACCTTGCGTTTCCACAGGGCCCGTCACCCCAGAGAGCCGACGCAGCTCCCAGCCGCGGAGTGACTCTGGGGCAAGGCACAGTGGCTGCGTCACTTCCCAGCAGTGCCGAGCAGTGATTTAGGGAAGGTTTAGGGCCTTTGGGTGTTGGAGTTTGCCAGGAGGGAGGGATTAACGCCACCACTTTTGCAACCCCACCTCCTGGAATGCTACTGGGTCCCAACACCATTGCTGTCACGAACCCCCATGTTCCACACACCGGCCGCTCTCACCCCCCGGCCGCCAACTCCCGACTCCCAACGCCGGAGGGGCCAACTGGCAACCGGCTCTTTCCTGGCCACCAAGGCCAGTCCTTTGCCAAGGGCCAGCTGGCTGTTTTGGACAGTGCCTCCAGGCCATTTTCTTAACGAACCGAGACAGCGTGTGTGCACCAAAGCGGTCATGTCGCCATCCCGGGGAGGGCCGAGTGAGTGACATAGAAACCCTCCGCAAGCAAACTCAATACCGTGGTGACTAACGAATATCAGGGGTTTGCACATGGTACACGGTCGAATGCAGGCTTAAACGTGGGCCCTACAGCATCACAGAGGACTCGGCAGTCACATGCAGTGTGCTCCAACTGCTCACGTGAGGTTGGCCCCTTCCGCCGTTAAGCCTTGGTCCAGTGTCTCACGGGACACATTCTTGCTGCCGACTGTCCGGCTGCCTGGCAGAGTTCTTTGGTGGCTCTTTATTATAACTCTTGCTCAATTACTTACAAGGCCAATTACTTTCATCCTAGGTGAAACCAGCCATAAACTTCCAGCTGCTCGCATTAGCCATTCACTTCTCCCCTCTCCCTACTTGGGAAACTGATTCCCAAGGGATATGTGCTGCCTTCTGAGTCATCCTGGCCACAGCTAGTCCCTGCAACTCTGTAGCGGCATGTGGGCCAGGCCCAAGCCTTAGGTAAGGTAATGAAGGGGCGAGGCCTTCACTGTGGTCTGAGGGTGTGTCGAGACTACACCTCTCTGTCGACAAAGAGATGTAGATTAGGCACATCGAAATTGCTAATGAAGCTGGGATTTAAATATCTCACACTTCATTAGCATAAACATGGCCGCCGCTTTTTCCAAAATGGAGCTTTTTTGGAAAAAAACAGCAGTCTAGATGCGGCTTTGTCGAAAATAAACCTTTTTTCGACAGATCCCGTCTTCCTCAAAAAACGAGGTTTACAGGATCTGTCGAAAAAGGGTTTATTTTCGACAGAGCCACAACTAGACTGCCATTTTTTTTCGAAAAAGCTCCATTTCGGAAAGCGTGGCGGCCATGTTTATGCTAATGAAGCATGGGATATTTAAATCCCTGCTTCATTAGCAATTTCAACGTAGCAATCTAGACGTAGCCTGAGTGTCAGAGCGTGTTTTCTTAAGCTAACTTTTGTCAACCCTGGGCTGTAGGGGAAGAGCCAACCCTGCCCCTTCCGCCGAAGCCCCGCCCCTGGAGCCAAGCCCCACCTACCCCGCAGCCCGATCCTTCCTGGCCACCTGGGAACCGGGTTGCTGCACTGTGACCCCAGCATTCCCAAGCAGCTAGAGTGTTTAGTCAGTTTTGGGAAGGTTGTTCCTTCCCTTGCCTGCATTCCCAGCTGCTCATGTTGAAAACCTTCACTCAACATGGATGTTCTTATCTGTCTTGCCCTCTGAAGATATTTCATGCCTGTGTCTAGCACTGACCCTTTCAACCCCTCGTTTTCTGCATCTGGGGCCCTTCCTCCCACAGGGTGGCTCGAGATGGGAGGTGATACTGTGTCCTCCATGCATCTGACGAAGTGGGTCTTTGCCCACGAAAGCTTATGCTCCAATAAATCTATTAGTCTACAAGGTGCCCCAGGATTTCTGGTTGTTTATGCAGATTCAGACTTACACGGCTAGCCCTCTGATACCTCTCACCATGTCCCTCTTACATTTGAGACGCCTGCCTGCTAGCTTGCTCACTTCCCTCGTGCGTGCTAACCCTGAGCAGAAGCCAAGTATGTGCCCACCAAAACCTGGCACCGATGCACCCTGCAGAATGCCAGCTGGAGGAGGGAAGCTGGTTAAGGAAACAACAAAACAAATGGGGTTTGCAGTTTATGGAAAGATCGTTATAACGAAACCGGTTCACACTCCCTGCCAGCTGACATCCAGGGACAGATGATTTCTTCTCTATTGGAAGCTCAGATTAGGACATCTCCTAGTCAACACTAGCTTGTTCATCAGCTTGCCTTTCCAAAGGTACCCCAGATCCAGCCTGTCCTCATAGAACAGTGACGGGCAACCTAACCTAGTGAGTGGCCTTCCTTCATCTCAATGGGCCGCAAGATTGTCAGAACTGAGACAGTTTCCAGGCTAGGATAGTTTTGCTCACTGTGCTTGTGTACGTAGAGTTTGCGGGGGGCGCCGATCGAACTGTATTGGATGGGACACAGAGGGGGCACACGGCTCTCCCCATCACTGTTGTGTGCAGTCAGCACACGCCTCGCTTTAGGTGCATGTCACTGTAGTAACACCGGTAGGAAAAAAACGATGCAGCAAGAAACCAGGGAAATCTGGTGGGCAAGGGTCAACAAAGTGTCTTGTGGGCCACACGCAGAACCTCGATGTGCGGCACGTTTTTTGCAGCCCGCAGGGTGCTCCCCGCTGTCATCAGTTAGTAGCAGTCCTTTTTACTATAGTAGTGCTTCACGAACAATCAAGATTGGGGTGCCGTTGTGCTAAACACTGAGGGTACGTCTAGACTACATGCCTCCGTCGACGGAGGCATGTAGATTAGCCAGATCGGCAGAGGGAAATGAAGCCGCGATTAAAATAATCGCGGCTTCATTTAAATTTAAATGGCTGCCCCGCTCTGCCGATCAGCTGTTTGTCGGCAGACCGGGGCAGTCTGGACGCGCCGCGCCGACAAAGAAGCCTTTTTTGATCGGTACAGGTATGCCTCGTGAAACCAGGTTTACCTGTGCCAATCAAGAAAGGCTTCTTTGTCGGCGCGGCGCGTCCAGACTGCCCCGATCTGCCGACAAACAGCTGATCGGCAGAGCGGGGCAGCCATTTAAATTTAAATGAAGCCCCGATTATTTTAATCGTGGCTTCATTTCCCTCTGCCGATCTGGCTAATCTACATGCCTCCGTCGACGGAGGCATGTAGTCTAGACACACCCTGAGTGCACACGAAGGGGTACAGAGAGGTGTTTTGAAAGCTCACACTGCATACTGGGGTAGAGAACCTGAGGCCCGAGGGCCAGATGCAGCCCCCCCTCCCCTGCCTGGATCTGGCCCCTTAGTCTCAGGGCTCCCACGCCCAGCATTGGGGAGTCTGCACCTATTGTGGGACTGGAACACACAAAAATCTAGCCAGGGCCCCGTTATGCTCTGGTGTGTGAGAGGATGTGGGGAGGGTCTTTCTCTTTCTCAGTCAGGGGCCACGACGGTGAGGAGTTTGGGGGAGGGGATGGGCTTCTCACTTGTGTGCGGCCCCCGACTGATTTTTCTATGGGTCAGCGGCACCTGACCCAAAACACGTTCTCCATCCCTACTCTAAACCAACAGGACAGACACAGGTACAACTAGAACAGGGCAAAGAATAGAAATTCTGTCTCATAGAGGCGCTTGTGTGATTTGGTTTTTTGTTCTGATTAGACATGAAACCCCCACATTTCAAAATTCTCCTTGACAGAATTTTAAAAAACAAAAAACGCCTTGGATTGATTCAGGTACATCTCAACAGTTTGCCTTGACTTTCACTCTTTCAGTCCATATTGCGTTATCATACCGATCAGCCACAGTTTTAAAAAATCCCAAATCAGCGGGTTGTACTCGGAGAATGGCACAACGGAGAGCCTGCCATTGTTAGAACGGCTTCCCCTCCTTTGGCGCTGAAATGCCATGTTGGCGAAATTGACACAATTCCATTCAGTCCTTCAATTTGGAAAACGGGTCTGTCAAAACGGTTCTGCTCATCTCTATATACCACAATCCAGCAGAGTGATCCCGGTGATCTACACGGCCTGACAGCCATGGTGCTGGTGCCATGTGTTTTGAGGGGGTGGGAGTTTAATTAGGGAGGGATTAGCCAAACAGAAAGGCATGGGACCGAATATGGGGAAGGGGACAGAGATAGTTGAGGAAGGAGGATAGGGAGGATGGTCTCAGAAGCATTGAGTCTGCAGTGAAAAGATTGTGCACTGAGTTTTTACAGAGAGAGCCAGGCTTACGGGACAAGACTGTTAAAGGGACAGAGGGGTTTAATTCAGCATGCTGTTAAAGCCAAGGACACCTTAAAAGGAATGGCCTGCTTAACAGATCACAGTGTCAAAGCAGCTCTCCCTGCTTTAACCACTCAAGAAAAATATCTTGGAATCATGGTGGAAAGTACACAGTCAACCTGTGGAACTCCTTGCCAGAGGAGGTGGTGAAGACCAGGACTTTAAACGGGTTCAAAAGAGAATTAGATAAATTCATGGAAGTTAGGTCTATCAATGGCTATTAGCCAGGATGGGTAGGAATGGTGTCCCTAGCTGTGTGTCAGAGGCTGGAAATGGATGACAGGGGAGGGATCACGTGAGGATTACCTGTTCTGTTCACTCCCTCATTGGCCATGTTGGCAGACAGGACACTGGGCTAGGACCTTTGGTCTGACCCAGCCTGGCCGTTCTTATGTGCTGTTAAAGAGAAAGAGCTGATAAAGGAAAAATGTTTCCAAAAGGCCTGTAGTGCTACCGACTAGCTATCACAGTTAACAGGCTAGAGGAGATTAAGGAAGCAACATGGTAAAGTAGTCAGGGGTTCCAGTTGGGGGGGACTAAAGGGATCTGTTAACTGCACCCCGATATTTGAACCTTTGAATTGGAGGTCTCCTTAAAGTGCATGCCCCATCCCCAGACACAGCTCTTGGCTGCAAGAGATCTTGTCCGGTTCCAGCTTTGCCTTTGGGGCAGGGAGTTTGTTTATAAACTGAGAGAGGCAGGGGGATTAAGATAACAATGGGCTTGTCATTCAAGTAATTAAAGGCTCTGTAGATGATCCTGAAAACACTGCTAGGGACTCCACTGAAAAGAAAGAAACAAAGGGTAGTAATAAATAGCGGTGTGCTCCAGAGATCTGCATTAAGACCGGTGATGTTCAACTGATTTATACATGAGCTGGAAACGGGGGTAAAGAGTGAGATGGTTATATCTGCAGATGATTCAAATAGTTAAGTCCAAAGCTGACCACAAAGGATCTCACAAAACTGGGGGATTGGGCAGCACAAGGGCAGATGGAATTGAAAGTGTCGATAAATGCAAAGTTATGCACATGGAAAAATGTAATCCCAGCTGTACATAAAAAATGACGGGGTCTAAATTAGCTGTTATCACTCAAGAAAGAGATCTTGGAATGATTGTGGCTAGTTCCCTGAAAACATCTGCTCAATGTGCCATGGCAAAAAGCTAACCAAACGTTGGGAATCATTAGGAAAGGAATAGATAACAACACAGAAAATATCATCTTGCCTCGATATAAAATCATAGTATGCCCACGTCTCGAATATTACATGCAGATCTGGTCGCCCCCAGCTAAAAAGGTGTGTTGAATTGTAAAAGGTACAGAGAAGGGCAACAGACATTATTAAGGGTAATAATCTGAGGAGAGACTAAAAAGACGGGGACTTTTCAGTCTGGAAAAGAACTGACTGAAGGGCAGGGGATGTGTTAGAGGTTTAGAAAATCATGAATGGCATGGAAAATTGGTTAAGGAAATGTTATTTAATCCTTTCCTAACATTGCCCAAGAAAGTCACCCAATGAAATGTAAGGGTGGCAGATTTAAAACAAACAAAAGAAATGACATTATAAGTACCCCCAGTACCTACATTTTTCAGACACACACATTTTTTTTCTACCATTGCAACACATTTGTTTAAACAATTTAATCGTAGCCAGGCAGGCAATGACATTTTTGGGTGTAAAACGTACAAAAATAATAAAACGCTGCAAAACTTCAAACAAAAATTCAGTTTTCTCCACACTTCAGTTGTGTTGACGTACCCCCCAGACTTCTCTCCCTACGGGTACGCGTACTGCGGGTTGAGAAACACTGTTATATAGAACCCAGATCTATCTGTTCCCCACTGTAGCCCGCTAGATTCTACTTCCCTCCCGTAGCTGTGAGCGAGCCCAGGTATCCTAACTCTGGGTACATCTAAACTACATGGCTCCATCGACGGAGCCATGTAGATTTGTTTGTTCAGCAAAGGGAAATGAAGCTGCGATTTAAATAATCGCGGCTTCATTTAAATTTACATGGCGCCGCGCTGAGCCGACAAACAGCTGATCAGCTGTTTGTCAGCTCAGCGCGCTAGTCTGGACACTCCCCTGCTGACATGAAAGCCCTTTATTGACCTCCCCGGTAAACCTCATCCTACGAGGCATAACGGGGAGGTCAATAAAGGGCTTTCAGGTCGGCACAGGAGCGTCCAGACTAGCACGCCGATCAGACAAACAGCTGATCAGCTGTTTGTCGGCTCAGCGTGGCAGCCATGTAAATTTAAATGAAGCCGCGATCATTTAAATCGCGGCTTCATTTCCCTTTGCCTACAACCCTCATCTACGTGGCTCCGTCGATGGAGCCATGTCGTTTAGACACAGCCTCTGTGTTTGTCTCTCTCCACAGTTTGTGGCAAAATAAGAACATACTTTAAAAATGGAACCCTAACCAGTGTCCAGCTTGCCACAAGATGCCAGAACATGTTGTTATGAGAGCCGAGTGCATCGAATGTTTATTTCATTTTCTTTCTTTTATATAGGGGAGGGTGGACAGGGTCAGTCCTTAGCCCCAATTTGCTGCGTGACTTGCACTGAGCATGCTCAGTTACCCTGTTGAGGCCATTGTCCTAAGTCTGACCCCCCCCCATGCCCTCATTCGCGCCCTCTTATTGCATCATGGAGAGCTGTCCCCCTCCCCAAAAATCTGAACTATGATGATGCCACAAGTCACACCTGCCCCTAGATCACATCCCTCCCTCTCTCCCTCATTTGCAGATGGGCAGGGGAAAGGGGCCAGCTACAGTTCTGAGGCTCTTTTGTGCTTTCCTGTGTGGGGGCGGGGATGGAGGGGCAGGGCCGATCGTTCATGAAGACTTAAACACGCGATTCATGCCAAAGTAAAAACAATCTTCTGCCTGTGTCAAGCTCATCAGCTCCTGCGGGCGGCTTGGCGCGAGGCCACGGCGCTGGATGCTATTGCTGGCTTCGAGGCAGAGATATTGCGTATTTGTCCTTGTTCAGTCAGCGGAGTGCTCGGGGTGGGGGAGTTGTCGCTCACAAAGGCGGTGTATTTAAAAGTAAAAACACTTCCTCTCCGGAGCGGGGCGAGGGAGGATGCCCATTTTTATTCAAGTCTTTCTTTGGCTGACACATCTGCATGAAAACGGGACCCGGGAAGAGCCGAGGCCCTCTCAGATCCTCCCCGGCGCGCCTGGGGGCAGCGGGAAGTGTGGGCACAAGAGAGAACAAATCCAATCTGTATTCGGGGCGCGGCAATGGATAGTTGCCTGGTACCAAGGACACTGCTAGAAGGGCCGCCAAGCACCTGTCAGGAAAATGTACCGAGACCGGGCACAACTTTCACTAATGCTGCCCATTTATTACTGACAGGGACGGGAGGATGCTGTCAGGGAGGTGACGTGACTTTCAAATGCCCTGCTCCCTGAATGCAATTATTCCCTCCAAAATGCAGTTAGTCAGATGGGGGTGGGGCGCAGGGCTGAGCTGGCTGGTACCGGGGAGCCACACAACGCCACGTACCAGTTGGCATCTATGCCCAAGGGAGAACAGAAATCTTGTTCAATTGCTTCTCTTCGGGGGAGTGGTAGCCAGAGCCGTTCCAGCTAAATATAGTTCTCCTGCTCCAATTCTTCTCTTCTCTTGGGGGACGGGGGAAGGTTGCCCCAGGCCCTGTTCCAGCAACACACAGAGAGTCACTTGTGGCTCTTCTCTTCCCCGGGGACTGAAGGCAGCTGGACATAGGAAGTCATTTCTGTTCGCCTCGCCGGGGCTGCGCACGGAGGCCAGGCCAAGGGGGCGCAAATGGCACAGAAGCAAAAACAAAGTTCTCGCTGTGAACTAATCAAGCTTTCTCCTAAGGCGAGGAACAGGAGAGAGCTTGGGATTGCAATGGCAGGAGATACACGAGCACCACGCACAGCCACGGAGACAGACAGGAGCGCCCCGGGCAATATTTTAGAGCAGGCTTTGGAACTATTGTATGTGGCCAGAAATGGACAAACACATACATCTGCTCGACAGTCACACGCGCCCGGAGTGCATGGTAACCTGACAGCGCAGTGTGCTGTCAAGGGATACAGGGCTGGGGGGCTGTCCTGCATGCCTCAAGTGTGACGAGCGAGACAGGCAAAGCAGCCCATACCACCAGGTATTCTCTCTAGGGACCACAAGTATGTACGCGTGCACCTGGGGCCCCTTTCCTGTAGGAATCAACCCCAGTCTGCAGGCCCGGCTGCTTTCAGTTCCATTATTGGTTTTGACATCTGCCCCACTCCATGCTTTACCTTATGTCTGCCCCTTTCTGCCTCTTAACTTTCCTATTCGCCATCTTCTCAGCTTCCTTTCCTCGTGTCTTACTTGTTCCTTCTCTCGCTCTCCATCTCCATTCAGTCCCTCCACCACTATCTTCTCAGTCAGTCAGTCAGACAGTCTCTCAGTCTGTCAGCCAACCAGTCAGTCAGCCAGTCAGTCAGTCAGCCAGTCAGCCAGCCAGCCAGCCAGCCAACCAGTCAGCCAGTCAGTCAGCCAACCAGTCAGCCAGTCAGTCAGTCAGTCAGCCAGCCAGCCAGCCAGCCAACCAGTCAGCCAGTCAGTCAGCCAACCAGTCAGCCAGTCAGCCAACCAACCAGCCAGCCACTCAGCCAGTCAGCCAACCAGTCAGTCAGCCAACCAGTCAGCCAGTCAGCCAACCAACCAGCCAGCCACTCAGCCAGTCAGCCAACCAGTCAGTCAGCCAACCAGTCAGCCAGTCAGTCAGTCAGCCAGCCAGCCAGCCAGCCAGTCAGTCAGCCAACCAGTCAGCCAGTCAGTCAGTCAGTCAGCCAGCCAGCCAGCCAGCCAGTCAGTCAGCCAACCAGTCAGCCAGTCAATCAGTCAGCCAGCCAGCCAGCCAGTCAGTCAGCCAACCAGTCAGCCAGTCAGTCAGTCAGCCAACCAGTCAGCCAGTCAGTCAGCCAGTCAGCCAACCAACCAGCCAGCCACTCAGCCAGTCAGCCAACCAGTCAGTCAGCCAGCCAGCCAGCCAGCCAATCAGTCGGCCAGTCTCTTTTCACCCACACCCAGTCATCTCCACCCAGCCAACCACACACCCAGTAGGCCAGTTATCACATCCAGTCACCCAGGCTTCTTGGTGGCCCCGGAGATGACCTGGATGTGGAACCTAACAGCTCAGGGAAGCATGGGAGGGGTCCCGGAGCCCTAAGGGGAAGTTGCTTCTACGCTGGGATGGGACAGAGCACCCTGAGCTGCAGCAGCAGGCAGCGCCAGGAGCAAATCAAACTTCTACCCCCTCAAAGAGCTGGGGGGGGGGGGTTCTGTTCAGTGCAGCACTTGTAGTGGGAGGTGAGAGCCCACTAGTCTGTTCACCCAGATAGCTGCCAGCCACATGGACTGATGCCTCTTTGCCAGGTTCTCCAGACTGAACCTTCACACTATTTAGAGCAGGGGCCATTGCAGCTTAGGCGTTTTGGATTTGGCTTTTGTGGGGCAAGACAATTATACGGTATAAGCCAAAGACAGTTTCTGCTGATACCCACCTGAACGTATGAGATGGACCTTACGTTCCAGTGAGAGTTCACAACCATGGATTCACTCAGTTTAACTCCTTTCCTTTTTGCTGGCTTCTGTGTCTGGTACCAATGTGGATTACACCCCCATGCTCCCAGCTGCATGTCACAGGACAGCCAGCCCTTTGATTCTGTAACCAGTCTTTGAGGGGAGTCAACCGCGGCGCTAGGTTGAAATAAGCGAGGCAATTTGAGTTATGCAAATTGTGTACCTTATTTCAAGCTTATTTTGAGATAGTCTGTTTCGATAAGCCTCTTAATCCTCGTGGAATGAGGTTTACTGGGACATCAGAATAGCACGCCCGTTATTTCGATTGCTGTAAGGGTGTGTCTATACAGCACCGTAACTTGAAATAAGATACAATTGGAGCTACGCAAATTGCATATCTTATTTTGATACTATTTCAAAATAGCTTATTTCATCATTTGGCGCTGTCTACACAGCACCAGCATGTGAAATAAAGCAGTAGTCCAAAACATCCTTACTTCTCGTAGAATGAGGTTTACAGGGCCATTGGAATAGCGAGCCCAAACTAACGGGCTAGCTGTGAAGACACAGGATAGCTATGTCAGGATACTCCAGTATCCCGAAATAGCATTGCAGTGTAGACACACCCTAAAGACGCGGAAAACGCTATTTCGGGATACCGGATGTACCCTGAAATAGTGCCGCTGTCTAGACGTACCCTGGGTGATGTAGCTAGGAAATCCCCAGTGGCAAACAAACGAGGTTCAGTTCGGTCTTCAGACACATGTGCACTCCCGTGCGGTCACTAGTAATGGCGCACATCTTGGTATAGAAAGTCAAAAGTCTGAATGAGTAACGGCTGGATCCTGCACTGGTGCTGATGGTCACCAAAAGAACCGTGAAAGCCAATATTGGTTCAGTGGGAATTTCACACTGCAACCAAGGGGAAGAGATGTGCTCGGTCAAACTACTTTTTCCTTTTTTCTTTCTAATGTGGGGAAACTTTTGTATCTGGCTCCATCCCCTCTACTGAGTGAGCGAGCCCAACGCCTGCTCCAATATGCATTGACATCACCAGAAAGCCCCGCCTGACTTTAAAGGGGAGTGGATACAGCCTTTACTCAATGCCTTTTAAAGGGACCATCAACTTGAAATGAAACCCATTTCGGTCTGAATATTGGCTTATTTTGGACATTTGGCCCTTTGGCCCAAATCCTCAAAGATGATTTAGGCTCCAAACTGCCTTTGATTTCAATGGGAGTTAGATGCCTAAATGCTGCAGGATCTGTGGCTTTCTGCATTCCCCTCTATAGCCAGCCAGTTTTCCCTGTGGCTTTTCATGCAGCAACAAGGCGGGTGGGGGGGGGGCGATTTTTTTTAAAGTAATAACAATGCGATTGTAACACCCCAAAATCTGGGATTAGGATCATGGAATGGGGTAATTTTCACATTTCTTTTCATGGACTAGATTTCAAGTTCAAGGTGTCCCTTTAATGGAACAGACGGAATAGGATTTCCAAAGAGCCCGATTGTCCTATCATGTGACATCAAATCATTTAGACTCTTGCTGTCCATTGGCCCTTGGATCTCCCTAAGCCAATATCTGAAAGTTGGCAGCACAGCCATGCCTTTGAACATTGGTGTCGGATCACGGATGTTAGTAACGTTGTATGAGCGAAATGCCAAGGCAGGCCATCACAATGAAAAACACCTCGTTCTGCTGGCTCCGGTTGAATCTGCTCCCGTATTGTCTCTTCTGTTTCCCATCTTGTAAGACTATCTGTGCTCCGCTACCGGAAAGAACTTAGCAAGCAGCAGTTTAATGCATGACAATCCTCTTATTACTCCTAAGACTGCAGCTGTACGTAATTAATGACTCGAGAAATATACATTTTGTTTTAATTTTTTTGTTGACTTTTTTTTCTTTCTCGACGGGCTCTTCGCAACCTTCTTAAAGGATTTCTTATGGAAACTGTGACCTTTCTCTCGTGGTCTCTGAGATGTGTGTTTCGAATGCTTTTTGGTGCAATGTTTAATGCTGTCTGTATTTCTGAATTGTATTTTTCAACCTTGGCTGGAAACCTAATTCACCCTGTTTTAATTGGTGGGGCTTCGCGTCCTGCAAATTTTTTTATTTTTGTTATTTTTTGCAGCTTTTAGCTTTTTTTGGATAAAGCGAAGGGAAATATTAAGCAAATAAATAAAACACAACCAGCTTCTGAAGAGAGATTTGAAACAGGAAGTGGAAGACAGAGCCCAATGATCTGAGTGACTGAGGACAATTCTTTCAATCCAAGTATTAATCTCCCGCTATCCTATACCAGACGGGACGGTACAGCCTCTTCACTGAATTAGATCATCCTGCCACTCTGCTCCACACACTCACTCAAACTCCAGCTGAAAGAAAGAAATAAAAATTCATATTTTAACAAATTCTGAGCACTTATTTTCTTTGAGCAGAAGGCGCTGAATTCCCAAGGGGAATCAATATGGTAGGGAATGGTGAACAGGGAGTCTCAGCGTTTCTATGATACATCCGCCACATGAAAGAAATAGTCCCATTGACAGAGCATAGGAGATGTATTGCCTGTTTAAAAAGCAACATTCCATGGAAAATAAAATACCTTGAAACCACTGCAGGGCATTTTTAACAGGCACTGTCGTGTTACAATTAGAGCCCTGTGTGGATACAAAATTGGCTTCTGCATCTGCAAAAAGGATCCCTGGAGAGCCACATCTGCAGATACCCACAAATACCCAAAAATGTACAGGGTTCTCAATACAAAATTTGTACCCGCATCCATATCTGCCATGGGGTGTGGATATCCACGGATGTAAAGTGGATATCCGCAGGTTTGCAAGGATTTAGTTATAAGGTAACATGCACAGGTAAAACTACAGTAAATACCCACATTCAACTATACGCTATAGACTCGATGCAGAAATCTCCAGATGCAATTCGATGGGTTGCGCCATGCAAAGCTCAGACTAGATATTCATAATGATCTTTTCTGCCTCGAAAATGTATAAAATCCAACCTATTTCTGTCTAGACCATGCCAGAACAGAAGAAAGGGAGGGCAGAATTGTATTGCACTAAATCCAGCACTGCGTAGAAAGTTCATGACACTGGAAAATATTAACTGACACACTAGGTGGGAAAATGCTATTGACTGCTTTACAAGCTAAAGGCGATGATCATATCTTTAGCCTGCATAAAACACATTTTTTGAAAGTGTGGCAACCTATAAATCTTTAATAACAAAGCATTATTTCTACCAGACTAAATGCTTTAGGGCATGAATACAATTATTATGTTTAAAATATTTAAATGTCTTTCGCTAGATAGATTAGGTTAGATGAAATCACCCACCCCAGAGAGTCTGGTCCTCACGACATGTACTTTTCCTTTGCCATGCAGCTAGAGATAAATGGCACACCGGTTGTCACTAAGAAAATACCTTTTTTCAGACAGTGAAAGGCTGCAATGAAGCACAGCGTGGAAATGAGAATAATGCTGGCAAATGTTCCCCCCCAATTTTGGTTTCTGGGTATGTGGGGAGTCAATACATTTTAGGAAATAATTAGGGTGCAAAATCATTTTAACCCTCTCTGCTGAGTGAGGTTCTGTGAAGAGAGGAGTCATCCTGGATTTCCCTGCACACCATCTGGATGCTGCACCGGGGACTTGCTGGCAGGACAGAATCTCCAAATACAGTGCAGCCTTGAACAAAAAGTGGTCCTTTGGCATTTGCAGGACTCGGCTCAGTCTGCCCTCCTGCTCCGAGATTCAGATGACATTGGAGAATAAGGAACGGTTCCGGTTCCCAGCTGTTGTGGCAGATGGATGGGAACCGTGGTCTTTGGACTTGGGGGCCTGTGTGTTGAGTGAAAGAAAGAAAGAAAGAAAGAAAGAAAGAAAGAAAGAAAGAAAGAAAGAAAGAAAGAAAGAAAGAAAGAAAGAAAGAAAGAAAGAAAGAAAGAAAGAAAGGAACATTTTGAATTAGGCAGCTAGCTGGAACCTGGAGCCCTTCCCCATGTATTACTCTGCTTTTACTTAGTCAAACCTCCACAGGGTTGGGCTCAGTGCTGAGAAGAGCTTCCTGATTCGGAAGGCAAAAATACGCGGATGGAAGGAGATTCCTCATAGTGCTGCTTATTGATTTGAAGCTGGGGAAGAGGGAATACAGAGGGACAGATGATGGGGCTGTCCACAGAAGTGAAGCTCTAATGAAAAGAAGTGGCGGCTGGAGAATTCCGTACGAGGCATAGCAGGAGTGCGTATTTATTGCACTGGGAGAGCAGATGTTTAGATACAGGCTGATTAGAAACACCAGATAATGGTATTTGTATTAGAGGAATGCCAAGAGACCCAGTCAAGACTAAGGCCTGTAATAGGGCACCTTGGTCCTTTAAGGCTAGAGGGGAAAACCAAGAATTCTGGAGCAGATGAGGGTCTACTGAATGACAGGGACATATGCTGGAGACAGGAAGTGGTTCCAGGATAATAGCGTCTCGGGAGAAGCCTCAGGCTACTGTTTCTTTAAGGGATCAAGATGAGGAGCAGCTCCCATCTCTCCTGGCCAATCAGGATTAGCCCTGGGACACAGCCCCCATCTCTCCTGGCCAATCAGGATTAGCCCTGGGACACAACTCCTATCTCTCCCAGCCAATCAGGATTAGCCCTGGGAAAGAGGGCTGTCTATAAATCTGCCACTACCATCGTGGATGGGAGCCATTATCAGGAGGACTGCTTGTTGGCTGACTTCCCATTGCCCGGAGGTGGTTTGACCTGACCCACAGCGGGTGGAGGGAGGCTGGGAGACTGTACCCTTGCAGAGACACCGGGCAGGCAAGAACTTTTGTTATGAAGGTTTTGTTTTGTGTTCTGTTTGTTTCCCAAGATGTTGTTAACAGTCTGAGTGGAACCAGGTGAGGATAATTTAAAAGGGCCTACTGGGGAAGTCAGCTGAAAGGCTACAGCCTATGACAATGCCCCATTGCGTGGTGAGCTGACCTAGCCCCAAAAAGTACCTAGACAAGCTAGACAAAGGGTAGGAGAAAGAGAGAGAGAGATGTGGGAAGAATCTTACATTAGAACCCGTGGGTATGTTGCAATTTAAATTTTACTTATGTTCCAGAAGGGGTGGGGCCTCAAGCGGAAGGGGCGGAGCCTCAAACGGAATGGGCGGAGCCTCAAGCGGAAGGGGCGGAGCCTCAAGTGGAAGGGGCGGAGCCTCAGATGGAAGGGGTGAGGCTGGAGCAGACGGTCCTCAGTGCTGCCTGGAGCACACTGTGCTGGTCCCCCACTCCCAAGCCAGGCCTGAGAGCCACTTGGAGCGCACTGCTCAGTGTTCCAACAGAGATGTAAAGGGCTTGGCCGCGGCTCCTCCCATGGTGGTGGTAGACGGAAGCACCGGGCCAATCACTAGGCCCCAGAGCAACTGCCTCCTTTGCCCCCCTGATGGTCGTTGGGCCTGCTTATGTTGGTCTGATTTATGAACGGGCGCGGCAGGGGGAGTAGCAGCAAAGGAACTGGGTGCAATGAATGTTACGAGATCCCGGGGTACTGGCGATTGAGGCTCAGTTGTGCAGGCAGAGCGAAGGGCAGAGCTAGCCTTGCGCCTTTGGGAAGGCACCGGGCAGCTCCCAGGAGGCACCGAAGACTGCCTGCAGGATGCTGGATTCTAGTGCAGATCGGACCCCTTGCTTTGCTAAGTACCAAATAATGCACTCGGCTCATCCCAGAGAGTAACCCCAAGAATGCGCCTGGCTCTGGGCTATTGCTTGCCTCTGGACTGACCGGGGCAGCATTCGCAGTGCTCCCATTGGGTCCAGTTGCTGACTCTGTGAACTGCCCACTGGGTTTGAAAGCACGCCTGCCGTGGCCCATCGCTGCGTTGCACAAGTCACCTGGGGCGTGACCGAGTGTGCAGGTAAGGCAGCCGCTCCGGTTTCCTCCCTGCCTCAAGAGACGGGCGGCTTTTCAAGGAACGTGGCAGCCGGATCGCTTTTAATCAGCCCGAGTCTCCCGAAGCCCTCTTTAAATCATTGTCATGGGACTTCTCTTTTTATTGTCATGGCGGGCAGGTTGTGATTTTTATTGAAACTTGGGGTGAGGGAGGGGCATTTCGTGCTTTTGAACAAGAAGCAATCAGTGTTCATTTCAACTGGAGGAGTCAGAAAAAAATGCATACGACTCCCCATTATTACACTTGGCTACAATGAAGGGGGTAAATTCTCCCTCTTTCAAATCCTGGGTGACTAGGAAGCAGGGCAGTTTCACCTCCTACAAAGGGTAGTTTCTCTAGACTGCCCTTGGATCTCTGGGCTTTACGTCTCTATGCAGAGAAACACGCTGTCCTGTCTATTCTCCAGGGCAGGAAGGGAGGTGGAGGCGGGGGAAGAGACGTGCTCCAACAGAGGGGCTCCACGAATTTAGCAGTAGGCAGGCTTCCCGGCTATGACTGGACCCCTTGACACCATTCCGACAGTGTAAAATAGCCTCAGCGGGAGGCAGAATGGTCCCTTAGCAATCCCTCCTGTGCGGAGAACCTACCTGCTAAGTGTGGCATAGTCCAAAGGGCTGACTCCCAGGCCCCTGCATAGGGAGCGGATCACAGACATGCCCAAGAGGTGGTTGGATCGCACTGCTCTGCAGATAGTCGCTGCTTTCCGGGGCTCACAGGAAACTCACCCTGGAGCCTCGTTAGAGCATTACACGGCTTTAGGGTACGGGGAATGCCAAGGCTTAAAGCCACCTTTGCTTTCTACCCCCTCGCCCAGGTCCCTACCACAAGAACGGGGGAGAGTAAGCAAGGCTCCAGCTCCGTGTCGTGGTACAGAACGGGCTGGGATGTTAAAAGCCTGGATGCTCCCCTCCCAGTGTGGTCCAGGTCTGTTCTCATCGGATGCTGCGTGACGGCCCATGCCTGACACAAGCAGCTGTCGCCGTCCCTTTCCCTGCAGCGTCTGCACAAATAGGCCTAGAGGCTGAACTCTCCCCTGCAGACCCAGAGTCAGGCCAAGGGGCAGGACTGGAAGCTGCCCTCCGTCATGCCACACCCGCCCTGTGGTGAGGGAGCGGCCATTCTGCGGGTCTGCATGGAAGAAAAAAAGAATTGGCTCCTAAACGGATACACACGCATGGGGGTTTGCTGGGCACAATCAGACCACTGGTCCATCCAGTCTGGCTTGTTGCTTCATGGGACAGTGCAGCATCCCCTCTTCTGCGGAATCAGTGGATCCAAGAACAAAACCCCTTTTCTCCTGACCAGCGCTCTCCCAGCTAGTTGAAGCTGCTTGTTTCTTGATGTCTGGGGGCGAGGAAGCAAAGGAGCACAGTACAGGTCATTAGATGTGTCATCATCTGTGTCATTGTCATTGTGCAATCCTTCTAATCACATATAGTGTTATGATTTCACTGCCACTGCTCGGCGCAGGTCTCGGCCTTGAAGGACCAGTGTGAACTCACCTCTGTTCCTGTCACTGGTCTGACTTGAAAGCTGGGATGGCACCGAGCATATTGGAACTGGCGATAGCCTGGGACCCTTTTGGCCACAGGGAAGAGCATATTTTCAAATAGAAGTTCCTGGTTTTGCAAAAGGCTTCCCAATGCCTCCTCCTCTCCACAGCAGCTTCCTGTGCAAAGGTCAGATCGTTCGGGTGAGATGCAAGGGGTTGGAAACAAAATTCCCTATCTAAGGCGTGAGGCTCAGTCATTCCTGCCAAGGCTTTTAGGCTTCTGGGTCTATGGCAAAGATCCTGGAAGGCAAGAGGACCGGGACTCTGAGGCCGCCTGCATGGCTAGGCCATCTTGGCATCATGGTCCCTGGAAAACCCTAAAGTCCCAACAATGAGGAACTCCTCCAGGCTGATTGCCAAGGAGATGAACGGCTGAACTGGCAGACATGGTTCCAAATCTGCCCAGCTTGCACCAGAAGACTCATCTAAACTGGAAGCATTTTAAATAGGATGAATTGGCCTTTTCTAGTGTCCTGCCATTCACTGTAGACACATCAGTGTTTATCTGATGTGCTGGTCAGTCCTCTATGTTTGCGATGGGGGAGGGGTAATAGAAAAATCTTCCTCATTGCTCTTTGACCCTACCCTTACTCCACAAAGAGCGAGCTATGAAGTGAGATTCCGAGACAAGCCAAAAAAGCGCTACCAAAACATGCTGGGAATGGTGATGACAAACTTTGGGTCCATTAGCATGTGTGCAATGGCACGCTTCATTTGCACTTGGGCTGTGAGCACAAAAATTGGGTAAGCGACCTCATTTTGTCTGCATGGGACGGGGTGGACTAGGCCCGATGCCCCCTGTTGGAGGCTGGAGGCCTTGCTGCACCCGGTCCCAGGGAGAAGAGCAGAAAATAGGTCCTCCAAGCAGACTAGGGTGGCTGCTTCTGCTGCAGCCAATCAGGGCCCAGCAGGCTGATATAAAAGAAGCAGCTGGGGTAGGGCTTGGCAGTTCTTCACTGGAGTTCCACCCAGTCAGATCCAGGGACTGAGTGGGAAGACAACAGCACCTTGGACAGCTCCGTGTGGAAGCTGGACTTTAGGCCTGGTTAGCACCCAGGTCCAGCAGCTGAATAGGAGCCATAGCACTTTGCAGAGCCCTGGACAAGGGGGTGCTGAGAACCTGACCTTAAAGCCCTGAGAGCGAGGGCTGGACAGAGCAGCTTCTTGGGGAAGTGGCCCAGGGAGCAGCGGACAGCAGGGACAATTAGCAGGCAAATGCTACTCACAGGGTCCCTGGGCCCAGGATCCAGAGGAGTGGTTGCACCTGTGTCTCCCACAACCCTCAGCAGCCATGACAAGGGGGTAAGAAGAAGCCTGGTCCCAGGCAACTGACCGACAAGCCTTCTGGGACACTTCCACTCCCAGGGAGCAGCCACTCAGAGAAGTTGCAGACACTCCCTGTGCCGCAAAGGGGCGCTCACAAGAGGGCGAGTCCCTTCACTGCAATTGTATCCACAAGGCTATTTTAACCAAGTCAGGCCCGTTCTCTTTGGCCACACATGAGGAAGTTTTGTGGTTGTTTGTTAGGTATTAGCCTTGTGTGTGTTTTTTTTTATAAGTTCACAATTGTGGTTTCATGACATTTTACTTCCTGGGCTAATTTTAAAGCATAATTGTTGGCCTGCTGCACGGGCTTTGTGCCGGTCTGTTGTCTGTGGAGCTGGCTTGCGCAATGTGGTTGAAGCACGGCTAATAGTGACATCATTTGAAAACAAATAATTAATCTGGTTGGAGAGTGGGCTTTGTTGCCATGGTAACCTTCTTGGCACTGAGGCTCACGAAAAGAGGACAGGTAAGTGTGTTGAAATTGCCTTCACTTGACACATATCAGCATGGCTTCAAATGCCTGGAAAGTAGTCGAAGGACAATTTCAGCAAATGAAATTTCAAATGTCCCACTGAAATACTTTAGACATGAAATTGCTTTCTTGCCTGAAGGAGCTGGGATGAAATGTGATTGGCGAGAGTGCTTTTCATAGGCGAGGGATCCTAGAACTCTTTACAGAGCAAAGTGAGTTAAACACACACACACACACACACACACACACAGCCTTGTTGACTAGTATTGGGTTCCCTGACTGAGGAGATATTGGCCATTCTGTTGCATGAGCCTCTGTTACACCAAAGAAAATTTCTGTCAGCTTGCCTGAAAGTTGACCAAAAAGCTTTTCCCCAATTCCTTCCTACTGTATCAATTAATGAACCGGGGGGAGAGGGAGAAGGAAAAGGGTCAGTCAACATTCAGTACGGCAACTAAAAAACCTGAGAACTGTACTTACCTCATGTACCTTTCTGACTGACTTCAGCATATCCAGGGGATATCACAACCACCATCTGTGATTCCATCCACGCGCTGTCTCCAAAACACACTAAATCATGCACAAATTTGGATCGAGAGCCTCCCTTTTGCACCCTGGGCCCATCTGTATTGCTGTGGACTTCTCAAGTTAGGCACCTACATTCAAATTCAGGCAAAATGTTCACAGCTGCTGTGAGAATCCGCACTAGGTTTCTCTGCCGTTTCAGCTTCATTTCAGTGCAAGCCCAGACCCCAAAGCAAGTTTCAGACCCAAGAGTAAGTTGCCACAAACTCCTGCAGAATGAAATGCAAATATCCACACACGCATCTGGGAACCAGACCCAGCAAATGCTTGAGTCAATCGGCCTAATGAAGCCAATGGGAGGCAATGTTGCCTTATGGTTAGAGAATTAGACTGGAACTCAGACCTGGGGAACTTGGGGCAAGTATTTCTCCAATTGGGGATGACGATTCTCACCTCCATTGTAAAGTGCTTTGGGATCTGTTGCTGAAAAGTGCCATAGAAGATCTAGGTCTGGTTACTATTTACTGTGCACAAATTTAAGCATATGCCTCTGTCTTTGTAGGAGCAAGATCCTAGCACTCAGCCTTTTGGGCTGATGCCTTCCCAGATTATTCTAGCTCTTTCTTTTGCTTCAGTTGGGGGATTAGTTTTTGGAAGCACTTCCCATAGCCAAAGAGGCACCTCTCGCTCACCTAAAGGAAACTTTATTTTCTTACAGGCTCCTGCAAAAGGAAGCCTATTTCAGCTCAGCCGTAACTGGCATGGAGAGGGAGGGAATAACAAAGGGAAAGCCAACTGGGAGAGTAAAAATCCATGGACCAGGTGGCGATTTGCTGAACCCTGTAATCAGGCTGCACGGGGAAACTGAGGCCCCCAGCAGAGAGCAATTAGTGCAGAGCCTGAGGAGACGCAGCCTTGGGATGCTGAAGAGAAAGACGCGGACAATGCAGCCTGCTCACCGTGTGTTTGAAACTGGACAGGGAGAGATGAGCTTCCGCTTATACACAGAAGACACGCAGTAGGGAAGAGTAGTGATACTGGAGCCAGGCAAGCTGACAGCCTCCCCGGGCCCCAGGGCAAAGGGCTGGCTCCATGCTTCCAGAAGGAGCAAGTCTTTGGGTGGAAAGGGGGACGGGGCAGCCAAAGCTCAGCACCCTCCAAACTGTGACTCCTTCCAGTGGCAGCCTTCAACTTCCTGAAGGGAGGTTCCAAAGAGGATGGAGAGAGGCTGTTCTCAGTAGTGACAGATGGCAGAACAAGGAGCAATGGGCTCAAGTTGTGGTGGGAGAGGTCCAGGTTGGATATTAGGAAAAACTATTTCACTAGGCGGGTGGTGAAGCACTGGAATGGGTTACCTAGGGAAGTAGTGGAGTCTCCATCCCTAGAGGTGTTTAAGTATCAGCTTGACAAAGCCCTGGCCGGGTTGATTTGGTTGGAATTGGTCCTGCCTAGAGCAGGGGGCTGGACTTGATGACCTTCTGAGGTCTCTTCCAGTTCTATGATTCTATGATCCCAAGCACGCCACCCGGGGCTCTGCAGTGCACCCCATGGGACTCCAGCCGCTATTTACAGAGCCTGAGGCTCCGGACGCTGCTGATTTGATTTGCTGGATCCCAGAGCACTTGCTCCGTTTGTCTGACTCCCCGCGGGCAGGCCTGGTCACAGCCAAACCCAGACTGAGCTCAGTAATGTCCAGGAAGTTATAGGAAGACCCTGTACGCCTAGAGGGCTGAATAACGACAACGTGAGTATTTTTTAAGGACAAAAGTCGGAAGGAATGGCAGTGTCTGCAGCGAAGGACTGACAAATGGTTCCAAACACAGGAGCCAAACTTCTGGCTCCTAGCTCCGTGTTTAATACATAAGTAGAAGCTTAGAAAAGAGATGGAGTAAGGAGGGCCCATGAGAGAGGTCAATAAATCATGACTGGGTGGAGAAGATGAACACAGGTGTGTTATTTAGCCCTTTGTGTAACACAAGAAACACAGCTCATGCCAGGAAATTAACAGCAGCAAGCCTGTGGAACTCCTTGCCAATAGATGTTGTGAAGGCCAAAAGCGTAAGTGGATTCAGTCAAGAAAAAGAGACGTTCATGAAGGATAGGTCCATAAAATGGGAGTTCGCCAAGATGGGAGGGATGTGACCTCCTGCTCTGGGTGTCCCTAAACCTTCGACTGTTAGAAGCTGGGATCAGACAACAGGGGATGGAGCTCTCAAAAATTGTCCTTTTAATTCCCTCTGGCGTATCTGGCATCCCCCACTTGCAGAAGATAGGATGCTGCGCTAGATGGACCATTGGGCTGATCCTGCATGGCCGTTCTTATGTTCTGAAGCATTTGGTCAGGAGTTACCTCAATCAGGGGCCTAGAGTTTTATTCTTACCTCCATAGTTAGGTATCTATATCCACTGCTGGATCTTGAAAACTGCTGAGCATACAACACCCCCCTGAAGTCAGTCAGTGCTACCGTCAACACCTTTGAAAACCAGGCCCCCGATAAGATATGTTAGGGTGGCATTTGCAAAACTGCTCAGTCTTGGCCTAAGTCCCATGGGAGTTGGTCTCCCATGGAAACCAGCAGCAGCAGCCATTCAAGTGGGAGCGGAGGTAGGCCACCACTGGGTATTTTGGAAAATCCTCTTGGATACCGGGGCACAGGCGTCTGCTTTTAGGCACTGAGGTTTGAAAAGCATTAGGCTCAGCGTTCACCCCAAGGGGTCGCTTCAGAAACACCCAGGGGATTTAGGAACAAAAATGATAATAACTTTCAATGGGAGTGGTGTGCCTAAATCCCTTGAAAGGAGGGACTTTCGCACAAGTCAGCGGTTCTGCTGCAGCTACTCACATTAACGCCACCAGGTTGCTGCCCTATTTCCCTTTTATTTTACAATATTCTGAGGTACATTTTCAAGATTCTGTCATTTAGAGTCTGATGACGAGGACTGGGAGCAGGAAGGAACAGATTCTTCTGTGTAGCTTGGAAAATAAACCTCAGTCCTGCCCCCAGAGCCTCCCTGCTATGCTGGAACTGGCTCCTAATGAATCTGACATCCACTCAGGGCTCGTCTCCACTTACCCCACTATGGGCGCTTTGGAGACCCCTCTCTCAGGGCTCGATTTAGTGGATCTAGTAAGGACCTGCTAAATCAACTGCAGATGGCAGCCCCATTGACCCCGGTTCTCTGCTAGGTCACAAGGAGTAAGAGAAGTCAATGGGAGAGTTTCTTCCATCAACCCCCCAGCGAGGATGCAGCAGAAATTCAACCGAAGGCACCTTGATTCCAGCTACACTATTCTCATAGCTGGAGTTGTGTATGTTAGGTCGACTTTCCCCTCTCGTATAGACCTGGCCTCGGACGATGAGCCTCCATCTTCTTCAGCAACACCTCAGCTGTGCTGATCCGAGGTCTCCCTGGACCACTTTGTGCAGGAGGGAGGGGCACCTCCATCTTGAACTGAAGCACTTACTGTTCCACTCGGGGTATTTTTCTGACCTGAGCCTGCCAAACAAGGTGGCAGTTTTACTGATGTAGGTCCACGTGTCTCACAAGCACCGTGCTTGTTTTCATAGCGCTCCAGAGAGACCTTTGAGGACAAGACATGAGTTTAGAGACTTTCACTGTGCCTCAGACACACAGTAAAAGCTACCCCTTGCTCCGAGGCTACACTGCACGATTTTACACACCGCGAGATTCAATATGAAGAACACCCCGACCACCTGTCCAACGCAAGGTGCTGATTGTGAACTCAAGGACAGTACATATCCGTACAGGCTGACACCCCCGCTGGTAATGTCTTGATACAGCAGACGGCTCAGATTCTCTATTTTTGGTTTTCCTTGTTCAATGTAATAGTCGGGCAAAAGGTTAAAAAGCAGAAAACCAAATCCAATTCATGAATATTTTACAAATACAAGCACACACGTCTCAGTGTAACCCGCAGCATTCTGCAGTGCGAACGAGGGCAGGAACCATGGGAGGATAGGCAGTTTGTGTTATTATTTTAGGGGACTTGATGTACTTGCAGCTTTACTACAGCCGTGTGGGATGACTCTGCTGGATGGGCTACAGCAGGCCTGGGGGCCGGATCCAGCCAGCCAAGACTGCGCTCTAGCCAGCCGATGAGCCAGGCGTGCAGACTTACAGCCGGCAGCGTGTGTTCAACTGCCCCTCCCCCACCGTCCTCCATCCTGCTACCCAGCTGCTCCCAGGATTCTCCTGCCAGCTGTGCAGTGCAGGAAGGGGGGGTGCGCGAAGGAGAGAGGGGGGTGCTGAAGTCAAGATGCTCCCCTGCCTCTGTACCCCCATCTCTGCAGCTCAGGGGTTGGGGAGAAGGAGACACCTTGGAGCCTGGATGGTAAGTGACTCGGGGCACGTCTACACTAGGAAGATGTTTTGAAATAACGAAATGCAAAATAAGTCCTGACATAACATTGAATTAGTGTGTCCCCACTTCGGGGGAGTCTCGAAATTCGCCCGAGGCTGGCTCCGTTATTGTGGACGTGCTACCTTGTCTTAGAGCCTCGGGAAACAGAGGGAAGTAATTTGTTTGGGTGACTCGGGAGTCGTTATTTTGAAACAGCAGCACCAGAGCGTCCCCACTCCTGCTATTTCAAAATAGCTATTTCGAAATAAGCGTAATTCTCTGAAGAAAGCAGGGGTGCAGATTTCGATATAACCCACCCGTTAGTTTGAAATAACAGGCTTGGTCGTGTGGACGCTCCGCTTATTTCAAAATAAGGGGGTAATTTCGAAATAACTCCCCAGTGTAGATGAGGGATCAGAGGCGTGCAGAGCAGGGGAGGGGAGAGACAACAGGGCAGGGCAGATTTCCCTATCTTAAAGAGACAGCACACAGCTTCTCTCAGAAACTCACCCAGCAGTAGTCCGCACACACACTCTCTGTGTTACAATCACACACACACACACACTCACACACACACACACACACTCCTGTCTCTGTGTTGCACACAATCTGTGTCACAATGTCTATCTCTCACACACAAAATGTCTCCCTTTCACACTCACACACTTTCTTTGTCTCTGTAGCCCCCAGCCCCACCCTGTCTGCATGAGCATTTCCCCCTCCACCCAACACCTTCCAGGGGAGCCCAGAGCCAGCTCGCAACTACTTACCGAAATTCGTGAAGTGGCCCCCCTGCAAAAATTATTGCCCGCCACTGGGCTAGAGTCATCCAGGTTTGCATTGTGGCCAGGTAGTCTGGCATGGGGGAGGGGGGCGGAACCAAAGGGGAGGAGCTTATAAAGACGAGGAGTGGGCAACAGAATGGAGGAGGAGGAGGATTCATGGCCCTCGGGCAGAGCAGGAACCAGAGGGGTTTGCTGTAACCATGGCCTTGCCGGTGTATTGCATTCAGACCGCAGCTGCCCCGCCTGGCTGGAGACAAGGATTGCTAGAATTGCCGCAGGCTGGCATTGCAGGGGTTCCATGGGAGTTGGAATGGGGCTGCGGGACTGTCACTTTGTTCCAGACTCTGAGGAGCTGGCAGGCCCTACAGAGGGACTGGCCAGCGATCCATAGCGACTCCGAAGGTAAACTCTCCCAGAGACGAGCCCTAGGGAAGTGTATTTGTGCATGCACCTTCTATTTTTGGCATTTGAACTATGAGAATGACAAGAAGTAGAGGTTGGACCTCCCTGGTCCAGCACCCTCGGGACCTGTCTGGTCCCGGATGAAGGATTTTTCTGGACCAAGGGAGGTCATTTTAGGCCCCCCTGCAGCTGCTGCCTCCTCCCTCTCCCGTGCCACCTGGCTTCCTGACTCCCCATGCAGCTCAGCTCAGCTAAGTTGCCATTCCCCTTCCCCCCCCCCCCGTCACAGCTAAGCTGAACCACGTGCCGGCTCTGGGTGTCCTCCCTCCCCTGCATAGCACCAGGTTCCCAGCCCTCCACCCCCACAGTGCACCTGGACTCTCTGATCCTGGTTCTTCCAGACCACGGATGTTGCCAGACCAGAGAGTTCCAGTTGATAAAGGTGCAGCCTGTAAACCCCTCTGAAACTGATGTCTTCAAAAGACTCAATTAATCGCATTCACTGTTGTTTCACACATTAGAAGTAAACCCCGATAGTCCTATAGATCAGTGTTTTCCTTGTGAGACTGGTGTCACTCTCCTCTTGCGGATTGAATGCCGTAACATACATGCACGTAGAGCAAGATACAACCCAGGAGCTCAACCTACTTAGCTTAACAAAGGGATCATGAAGCGGTGACTCAATTCCAGTCCATACATCCCTACCAAATACTTGATGAAGAGCCCATGGGTCTAGCAGACAAGCATATGGCTAGAAGTTGAAGCTAGACAAATTCAGGCTAGAAATAAGGAGCAATGTTTGAACAGTGATAATAATGAAGTGCTGGAACAATTTACCAGGGTTCTGATGAATTTCCTAGCAGTGACTGTTTTAAATCAAGATTGGCCGTTTTCTGAAGGAGCTGCTCATTCAAACAAATGAATATGGCCTGTATTAGACAAGTTGTCAGCTTTGACTGTCAACCTTCCTGAGACAGAGGAAAGGAAAAGATACCCTATAGCTGACATTAGCCTACTGCCTTCCTCAGACTGTAACGAGCACAGATAAGGGGTAATCGGAAACCTCATGGTACATTTAATTTCGCACCTGTTTAAAAACCCATGTCACCCAATCAGGGAGTGGAAAGGATCGTTAGTTGATTGGTCAAGTTAAATCACACAGCGTGAACAGTAACTTGCTAACAGTTCACACACAGCAAATAGGCAAAACAATTTGGCAGAGAGCTGACACTAGCCCAGACACTTGTAGAAATCAGAATAGTTAGTGAGCAAGATGCTAACGAAAGAGGCCTTCAGACTGAGCATTGTTCAGAAGGAATGATCTGCCACTTGGTTAACTATAAGATTGTGTGTGTGTGTTTTACTAGGAGATATATCAGTTGTGCCACCGGCCAAATTCACATGACAGGAGCAAATTTAGCCCAGGAAGGCGAAATTGATCTTTTCTACAGAAGTAACCCAGGTGATTGGCAATTGATTCGACCTAGCCCAGGTCTGAACAGCCAGACTGCAAAGTTATTAGTCTGAGTTATTGAGCAGGGAGGTGAAATGTCCTGCTCTGATTAATGAGTGCACAGGTGAGATCCCTGCACAGGTAGCTCTGCTTATTATGGGATACGTGAGTTTTCTTGCCCAGTAGCAAGCACTCCTGGAAGCAGGATGAACCTTTTCTTCTTACCGCGCACTGCAAACCCTAAGCTGCAAAGGGGGGTAGAAAACAACCCTCAGGCTGACAGGTGGTTTCAGGTACAGGAAAAGTGGAAAGAGACTGGGGATGTGTGGAAAATAAGGCAACAGCAGAACCCCGTGAAATATAGGGAATCCATTAAACTGACTATGAGAGGAAGCCCCTGCACCCAGGTTCCCCCCAAAAAATCTCTTAAGGGCAAAGAGCAATCTCCACTATGACCAATAATACGAATCAGCAACGTGCAGTGTTTTTTCATCCGTAGATTGCTTTTTTAATGGAGGTTGGTATTATGACCCCATTTTCCAGATGAGGAAATTGAGGCACAGAGAAAGGAAGTAACTTGCCGGGGGGTCTCTTAACAGGCCAGTATAAAGGCCCAAACCCACATGTCTCCTCGATTCCAGTGTGCCATGCTGCTGCTCTTAATCGTAGGAAGATCCAGCTAAATTTGTTCTGAACTTCCATACTGTGGTAATAGAAATGGGATTATAGAAATAGTTAAAGCAAAATAAACAGCTGGAAGATACCAGCATTCCTGGAAACAGGAGAAACCTCAGCAATATGGCCTGATCAAAGGGATTGCAGAGATGGCCAAAGGAGCTAAAAAGTGACTGAGATCATTGCATTACAATTGTTTTCACCTGGGATGGACACAAAACCATATCTCGCTCCCTCTCCTATATTGCTCTTCCCAGAGCTCCGGCATGCTTCCCGGAGCCCCACAAGCCCTGATTAATTATTTACTGCTTCTCCACTGCTAACAGCACCAGCAAGACAAACACGGTGCCTTGACTGAGGCTTGGAGGAGAGATTTTGTTCCCCTGAAATCAGACTTTGTTGCAGAAGGAGCAGAGATTGTTGCTCACAGGTTTGCTGGGAAACGAAATAGGATGCGGGGGAGGGAGCCGTTATTTTGTGACCTGCTGCACACATTCAGAGAAATAGCCAGATAGCATCTTGGCTCCGCTCACAAAGACCCAAACACGCTGCTTGTTGATCTAATTGTCCCTGGTATCCGGCACTGGGGGACATTTTCAATTATTCCCGTGACTTGTCTCTGGTGGCTTTGAATGGCTGATACACAAACGACTCTGCAATCACTCCTGACAACTAGAACCCTAAATAAAAACCACCGTGTGCATCAAATGAAATACACATGTTAATCCCCCCCTCCCCTCATGCCTCGTCTTAGGCTGGTAGTTGTCCTTTATCCCAGTAGGGGCCAAGTCAGCTGTTCTAAATCAGTGTTGCTTTGTTGACTTCAGTGATTTCCATCAGCAAAGGATTTGGCCCAGTATATCTACAGCTGAGCTGTTTCATATTCTGTTTACCCTTCACTGCCAGAAACTGGCAGGAATTCAGTATTGGGTCTGGCTAACACCTCCACGAGCGCCGGTCGGCATGGGTCCAGGAATTCATGGAGCTATTCCAATTCATCTCACTGAGGATCTGCCTGTTTGTTTAGATTTGTAAATAGACACAGTCAGAGGATTATCTGTTGTACAGTGGCATAGCTCCTTTCAAGCCAATACAGCTAGAATGAACCCCACCAGCGGGGTGACTTCTACCCCCATTGTATGTAGACATGAAGGACAAGACTTTGACCTCAGCGATGCTGGAGTAAACCCATTAACTCTGGACAGGGTGTAACAGAGAGCGGACTGTGTCCTGAAAAACTGATAGGAGAGGCGGGATTAAACCACACAACCTCAGATCAACCCTTGCGGGGCTCTTCTTTGAATCCCTGACACTAAAACCACCCCCAAAGGGACCTGTTTTCTACTTCAGGTTCTGATGAAGTCCAGGATGGACAAAGCTTAACAAGAGACTGGAGCTGTGGAGATACCTGTCCTTTCCCCAGGCTTGCTTCCTAGAGCCCGCAAACCCTAATCCAGTAGACTGCTTCTCCAGTGCGAAGAGCACCAGAAAGAAGAACATGATGTCTCACAGCATGTCCTCTCTTCTCTGTGCTTCTCTGATAGCCTGAGAGTGACTCAGGGCCAGGGCTGTTTGTGCTTTGTACAGCGCAGAGCACATCCTCGGTGCTTAGCAAAAAATGAATAATTGTCATTGTCATGGCTCCTTCCCCACTCTGGCATGATAAATGCAGAAGTGGGGGCCAGCAAGTGTACTCCAAAGCCTTATCTACCAGGCTTTGGTATAAAACTTCCCCCAAAATCTTAAAACTTGGGCTCTTGGGAATAAAACTTCCGCTGCCACCACCCAAATGTTGATAAAGAAATCAGGGGAAAGATCATTTGGGAAATCTCACCCCTATTATAAAAATCAGGACACACAAGTAACCAATGCCAGGTTAATAAAAAGAAAAGAGAAGACTTTTATTATTACAACAATATTCCTGTTGCAGACATAATGACTAGATGGGAAGGTAACAAAATATACTCATGGAGAAACTCCATGGGCCTAGAACTTTAGTTACAAAGAAAAGCCAAAACATCTTTTAAACAGTGCCAGATCTCAGATCCCATACCCAACCCTTAAAACAATAAAGCCTAACGAAACTACCTAAACGTTACCCTACTTACAGAAAGTGAAGAATTGTTTCTTGGAGAGAGAGAAAGACATGCTTGTCCCTCTCTGTAGCTGCAGAGGACTCCCCCAGAGAGACAAAAGGAGAAAGGAAAAAACCAAAATTCCTTTGTCCCAGTTTGAAAGTCCCACCTACATGCTTACTGGTCACTCCACTTGGCTAGGTGTAGTTAACCCCTTAATCCCCGGGCTGCTGGCTAACCCTCATAATCATGACAGTCATCATTTTGGATAAAAGTCTAATGGAACGACAAATTTCCACTCACAACCTAGTCCTGATTCCTCTAAGCCCTAGTCTAAACTTCATTCAGAATTGAGCGAGATCTTTCTCGATACTATCTAACACCAAATATACAGGATGATATGGACCAGGACAAAGGTTTTATTGAGAAGTGAATTACTCAGGAGGAGTTAAGAGATAAGGTTGTCATTAGGGCTATGTCTAGACTGCAAGCCTCTTTCGAAAGAGGCTTTTTCGAACGATACTTTCAAAAAAGCCTCTTTCGAAAAAGAGCGTCTAGACTGCAAGCGGAACTTTCGAAAAAGCAAGCCGCTTTTTCAAAAGAAAACAGCGAGTGAGTCTGGATGCTCTCTTTCTAAAAAGCCCTGTTGGCATTCAGGAACACCTTTTTTCGAAAGAGCACTTTCGAAAAAAGGCGTTCTTCCTCGTGAAATGAGGTTTACTGCCGTCAAAAGAAAAGCCATGTTCTTTCGATTTAATTTCGAAAGAACACGGCTGCAGTCTAGATGCAGGTGAAGTTTTTTTGAAAAAAGGCTACTTTTTTCGAAAAAAACCCTGAGTCTGGACACAGCCTAGGAGTGGAGAGGTATTTATGGGAAGAGTACAGTAAAATGGCCACAAGAAATGTGTTAAATCGCACATATATCATGGCACACATTTGAGCCTGGGTGACTAGATAGATTAACGGTAGAGTTGGTTGGAAAAGCGGGAAAAAGTTTCACTGAGAACTTTTTTTCTTCTATTTTGAATATTTTGTTCATGAAAATCCAAGCTTTCGGTTAAAAAAATGCAATTTTTAGTCAATGAAAAATATCTGGAATGATTTTAAAAACAATTTTGGAAAACTGTGGGTTAAGTATCACAGGAAATGTTTATGGTTTTGACAATTTTTGCAGTGTCATTTTTGAAAAGAGGCCTTTTTGTTTTACCACACGACATTTTCTTTGAAAAATCTGCACCAGTTCTCAGACGGATAGATATTACTTTGTTGAAGGGGATTAATGGAAGCCATCATGTAGGTCTCTCATCTATAGATAGTCACAGGCCTCATTAAAGTTCACGTGCATTCTAATTGCCCTTCTTTCTATCTAAATGGAAGGAGCAATTAAGCCCCTTTATGGAGTAAGATAGCCAGAGACACTAGAAGCTACCACCCAAGGCACTAGCCCCAACAGTGAAGAAGGCTAAGCTATGTGGTCTGATGCATTTCTCTGGAACTGGTTGAAAATTCACATGCTAGGGGATTTTTTTGGCAAGCTAAGAAGCAGACAGCAAAAGAACCAGTGGTGAATGTGGCCCTGGGAAGTTGCAAAATAGCAGCATCACTTGATACGCAGATTTATGGCAAGGCAGGCTAAGTAACTATAAGCAAAGAAGCTCCGTGCTGTTTGTTCCTACTGTGTTCAAGGAAACCGGGCCCTGCATACATTCTGTGTAATAAACAGGATTGCAACAAAGAACATCTCTCACTGATATCATCATTTCTTTAGCTGGGGAACCACTTGCTTAGGCCCCCAATATTGTCCGACCGCACAAGTGAAGGAGACAACCGTTCCCCGGTCAGGCAGGGTGGACGGAAGGAAGATCATAGAACCTGGGTATTGTCATGCGGTGGGAGAACAGGACCCCCAAACTCTACAAGAAGCACAAAGATGGGGGAGGGGGGGCTAGGTGAGCGAGTAGATTAAAAAAACCCAGACAATTTGCCAAATGAAAAGGGAAAATTGGTAGAGAAAGAAATGTTGATTTCCAGGTTCAGAGATGATATTAGCGCTAATGGAGAGTACCTATGAAAAGCACTTAGCATCCCTTTAGTGGCTCCAAAGGGAATCATTTCAAGTAAACCCTGTACCCCCCTCCCTTGCCACCCCCATACAATGCTGTTGTTGGAGGAGGCGACATGCTGAACTGCAATCAAATTAACAGATTTTGCTCTGCTCAGCCAGGGGCAGGGGTTGGGGAGAGATCCATTACCGGAACGAAATTGATGAGAGAGGGCCAGCGCCAGCCGTGTAGGCCAGGCCTTAATGAAACGACTTGCACGGGTACGTGGCAGACCTAGCCATGCAGAGGCACAAATTGATCACCTCGGCGTGACACAGCTGCTCTGCAAATTGCTAGACAATGGGAGGCCGGCCGGCTGCCAGGGTGGGGTGGCATTTAAAGGGACAGCAGGGCACAAGGGACTTCCGAATGCTTCTAGTAACTAAAGGCATCAGTGTGGGAGTAAACATTATTAATTACGGACAGGCGTTCCACTGGGCTGGCAAGGCAGGGGCCTGCAAGAGCTAATCCTTACCTGGGAAGAGCACGGAAGACTTGGAGTGGGAGATGTACTAACAAGCCTTCAGACTTCCCACCTGCTGCCTATACATTATAAAGCCTCTGAGAACGGAGACTATTGCGTGGGTCTGTCCTGCCTTTGGCATAATGGTACTGGGATCTTCATTGTTGCCGGGGATGTTCTTCTGTTACTAATAATTAATTCATCATCAGCATTAATAGAAAGTGCTTCCCACCGCAGGCACTGAAGGGGAATTAGAACCCCAGAACTGGAGGGGATTTCGAGAGGTCATCAAGTCCAGTCCCCTGCCCTCATGGCAGGACTGAGCGCCAGCTCGATCATTCCTGATAAACATCTGTCTAACCTGCTCCAATGAGATTAGGATCTGCCTTCTTGCTTTAACAGTGCAAAGCCAGCCCAGGGCAGCTGGTGAGAGTGAAGTCCCCATAGTGGATCCCAGTTGAGTTCCTGGGATGACAGACAAGGTAGCACTCCTGGCTGGAAGTTGCAGCAGAAAGACCAAAGGGTGGATGAGCCCCCAAAATTCACTGTTCTCTATCCCTGCAGCAGGCTGAATGCAGCACAGAAATATCCACCAGCAAACACACCCCGTTGTGTATTCTGATGGTCACATGGAACCCTGTTTCTTTTGTCCTTCTGATTTTCTTGTTGTTCTTCACAACACATTCACAGACCATGAAGGACTCGCTACGAGGGACACAAACACGGATTTGTGCAGAGCTCCCCACCAAAAGTGTTCACTCAGCCACCTTCAAGTCTCTGATTTTCCTCCTCCTTTTCATAAAAACTTCCATTGTCCAATCAGGAAGCAGAACCAGTAGCCTGTGACTTAGGTGACTAATCAAATAATACTGCAGATAATACACTGTCAAAAGTGTAGTTGAAATAGAGAGCTTGGTCTGATTGGGGGTGCCCTAGATAATTTAT
The DNA here is from genome assembly GCF_052426305.1 of Pelodiscus sinensis. NCBI lineage: Eukaryota > Metazoa > Chordata > Testudines > Trionychidae > Pelodiscus > Pelodiscus sinensis. The sequence goes on along the minus strand of NC_143064.1, from coordinate 45,930,603 downwards.
TTGATGGATGTTGCTATATTTTAAAAAAATAGAAAAATAAAGCCCAAAGAGAGGATTTCAGCTTGAAATCTGTCGAGGAAGCTTTTTTTTTACAAGTGCTCAAAGTCACTTATAAGAAGTGCACCTTGAAATTGCCTTTGTTTTGATAGGGTTATTCTTTTGGTTTGGTTGTTATGCTCCCACAATATAAGAACGAGGGGTCACCAAATGAAATGAATAGGCAGCAGGTTTAAAACAAACAAAAGGAAGTTTTTCCTCACTCTGCGCACAGTCAACCTGTGGAACTCCTTGCCAGAGGACGTGGTGAAGGCTAGAACTTTAACAGGGTTCAAAAAAGAGCTAGATAGATTCAGGGAGGTTAGGTCCATCAATGGCTATTTGCCAGGATGGGTAGGAATGGTGTCCCTAGCCTCTGTTTCTCTGGAAGTGGGTGACAAGGGAGGATCACATGGGATTACCTATTGTGATCCCTCCCTCTGGGGCATCTGGTATTGGTCACTGTCGGCAGACAGGATACTGGGCTAGATGGACCTTTAGTCTGATCCAGTATGGCCGTTCTTATGTTCCATGCCTTCCTAAAACCTTAAAAAATACATTTTCGCTACCGGGTCTTTCTTTGTCTCTCTGCTACATAAGAATGTCTGCCCCTCCGATTACTCACAGGCTTTTTGTCAGTTTCAATTTGGCCCTAACTTTAAGCCTGTGAAAGTGTTTCTTTGATTTTTCCCCCCAAGATTCCACAAGTTTAAATACAGTAATCAAAGCAAACAGTTGCTTCATTGTGCTAGTGCGTGAAAACCTGCCAAGAAAACTTAAGTGGGAGCAGACTCGCAACAAAGGGGAAAATAATTCATCTAATTTCATTGTTGTAGCTGAGAGGAATGTAAAAAGTGCATATAATTAGAGCAAACTCTATTAGATTTTGACATTTCTTTCCGTTCTAATCAGCCATATATTGTTTCTAATGTAGGTAAGAAGGCTTGGAGAAAAAGTTCAAACTAACGCTTGGCTCCTAAATAGCTTGGTTGCTTTTGAAAACTTGATCCTTTCAGAGGGGGAGTTTAAAGTCTATTTACCCTGACAGTGTCTCTTTAAGAATGCCAACTAGAACCACATCCTGTTCCCACAGAGGACTATGGGGAAACTCCCCTGGGCGTAGGATTCAGCTTCAGCATCTCAAGGGACAGCTTCACTATTTGTAGTCTGGGATGTCCCGGAGGTTCTCCAAGTCACTGGTCACAAAGAATCGATGTGAGAGGCTGAGCTGTAGTTACAGCAAAAGGAGGAGGGTAGCAGCAAGCCATGGACCTACGGTATCCCTGGTTACAATCCGGCTTATACACAGAGCATATAGGGAGCGACTGTTCTCCTCATGCATAGAATCCTAGAACACTAGAACTGGAAGGGACCTAGAGAGGTCAAGTCCAGACCCCTGTCCTCACGGCAGGACCCAGCACTGCCTAGACCATCCCTGGCAGGTGTCTGTCCAACCTGCTCTTCAATATCTCCAGGGATGGAGATTCCACAACCCCCTTATCCCAGTGTTTAACCCCCCTGACCGTTAGGAAGTTTTTCCTAATGTCCAACCTAATGTCCAAACCTTGCTGCAGTTTCAGCCCATTGCGTCTTGTCCTGTCCTCAGAGGCCAAGAAGAACAATTTTTTCTCCCTCCTCCTTGTGACACCCTTTTAAATCCCTGAAAACTGCTCTCGTGTCCCCTCTCAGTCTTCCCTTTTCCAAACTAAACAAGCCCAATTCCTTCAGCCTTCCCTCCTAGCTCATGTTCTCTAGACCTTTCATCATTCTTGTTGCTCTTCTCCGGACCTGCTCCAATTTCTCCAATGGGCTCTAGCTGGCCCATGTAGACTAGCATCCTGGCTCACTCAGTGCTCCATGGCACAGACAATAACTGCCACATAGCAGGGCTTTAGCTAGTAGGCTCCGCTTCCAGCGGCTGTCACATGGGTGAGGGTAGGGGCCGTCTTCTAGAAGAAGGTGACAAAGAGAAGCGTGTCTCCGATTGTAATCACCGAGCGGTAGATGCCCTGAGCTGCAAGGACACAGGATTAGAAGGGGCCTCCTGAGTCAATTCGTCCAATCCCTGGCTGTCCCTCCTGTTACATAATCCCATTCATAACAGAAGCAGGTCCCATCCTCTCTCCATGAACCGGTCACCACAGGGCAACCTCACCCTGTCTCACTTACCAATGCAAAGCTGTCACACGGCCACTCCTCTCAAGGGACACAAGGGCAGCATATTACAAACAACCCACACTCTTGTGCCCAGGCTTGTACGAAGAGTGTGTCTACACTGCAGCCAAAGGGGTGACTTGGATCTAGCTAGTTTCCATGGCAACAGCCATGCAGCCAGGGTAGCATGGGCTACCCCTGGAGTATGTATACATGGTTCCTGGTAGGCTTTGCTACTGGTTATTGGAGCTAGCTGGGTCCGGAGGAATGCAGGAGTGTCTCCACGCCTGCTTGCATGCAGATAGACACCATGGCTATGTCTACTCTCGCGGCTTCTTGCGTGAGTAATATGCAAATGAGGCTATGCGTGGAATATCGCCGAGCCTCATTTGCATACCTAATGAGCCACCATTTTTTTCAGAAGAGGCTCTTGCGCAAGAAGGAGTGTCTACACCCTCTTGTGCAATGCCTTACACCTATTACTTGAGAGGAAGAACAGCATTGCGCAAGAGGGTTTTTCTTGCGCAAGAAAGGGCAGTGTAGACACTCCTTCTGGTGCAAGAGCCTCTTCTGAAAAAATGGTGGGTCATTAGGTATGCAAATGAGGCTTGGCGATATTCCACGCTGAGCCTCATTTGCATATTACTCGCGGAAGAAGCCGCGAGTGTAGACATAGCCTATGTTTCCAGTTCCAGCCATGTGGGTGGGGAACCTTTTTTGGGTGGGGGGCTGGTGACCCACAGAAAAATCAGTCGGGGGCCGCACACAAGTGAGAAGCAGAAAACAAAACCCCAAACCCTCACTGACGTGGCCCCCGATTGGGGAGCAGAAAGACCCTCCCTCTAGCTCCCTCACACACCAGAGCATAGGTAGGCCCGGGCTAGTAGATTTTGGGTGCTCCATCCCCACAGGGGGATGGCTGAGGGGGAGGGCTGGAGCATCAGAACAGGCTACCCAATGCCGGGGGTAACCCCGAGACTTGGGGGCCCAATCCAAGCAAACCGGGGGCCACATCCAGCCCCTGGGCCTTAGTTTCCCTACCCCTGGATTATAAGGACCTTGGTTGCAGCACTCCCCCTACTGGATGGAGGGTCCCTCGACCATACCCAAAGCCCGTTGGGCATCCGTGGGACGTTACCATTGGCTGTTGATTAGGGCTTTATTTCCGGGTGGCGGAGGGAAGCGATTGAAATAAAAACGAAGGCGGTTTATATTTAGAATCCGGAGGATGTTTCTGCATCAGATTACGACAGATTTAAGTAGGTCAGACTGGAGACCTAAGATACTGGAGTCCCCTTCAAAGGCATCAATCCGTCACTTATTATTCCAGTCACTTTCTTCATACTCTGCCTTCCATTTGCAGCCACATCCCTCCATTTTTTTTGTAGGAGGTTGTCTCTCGTCATGCTTCCTGACACTTGTTCCTTTCATGTGGTGTGTCCTGGTTCCTCCTTCCCCAGTGCTTGGAATTCCTTTGGGGGAGGGGGGTTCAGGTGCAAACAAAGGAAGCTTTGGCTTTATCAGTCACACACTGCTGGCTGTCTCCTTGGTCTGCGTGCTTCCTTTCAGGCTGGCTCTCTGTTTTCTGCATAAAGCACCTTTAAATGTGGAAGCATTTGTTCTCCTGCCTCCTGTAGGGGTGAAGCTGGGAAACAGTGGTCAGTTTGTGTCTCAGTTCAGATGCAGAGTGTGGCAGAGTGAGTCGCACACAGTATGCACGCTCATGGAGGCATTACATTTGTTCTTTCTTGGCTAGTTTTCCAGAATCTTAATTCAGGACTCTTTAAATTAAAAAAAAAAATAGGTGTTTGATTCTTTGCGTATGGGGAAAACCAGAAGCCCAGTTCTCTCATTCTGTTCTCTGCAAAATCAAGTCTCAATTTGTCTCCAAAATCTTCGCACAACTCTCTTTTGTGCCTTGTGAGCCCAAATTCTCCATGGTGCCCTCTGTAGCTTTCTCCTCTCCATGTGCACTCTGGACATGGTTGCACATGAGATTACACGAGGGTGATACTATCTCCATTTTTTGTTCGTCTCTAAGATGCTGCAGCACAATTCAAAACTATGATTAATAGTAAGGATGTATCTACACTGCAGGGCTTAACTGGAAATAAACTACGCAAGTTGAGCTATGTCAATGGCATAGCTTATTTTGAAATCGAGCGCTCTTCCTCCAACTTCCCTTATTCCTCGTACAATGAGGGTTACAGGACTCAGAGTAAGAAGTCCTCCAGCTTGCCAGTATTTTGACACTATTTCAAAATAACGGCCTGCTGTGTAGACGTGGACTAAGTTATTTCGGAATAGCGCTAGTTATTTCGAAATAGTGTTGCAGTGCAGACATACCCTTAACAGGTTGCGCTCTGCTTGTCTCCCCTCCCCCCAGATAACAATTACTCACACTGGGCCTGATAGAAAACAAAAGTGTTTTTATGAAGTACAGACACTAGGAATGAAGTGGTTGCAAGTCAAAACAGACAGATCAAAGTAAGTGAGTAAATTAAAATGAAAAGAAAATGCATGGCTAGTCCTAATCCGCTAAGAAACGTATTCTTACCCTAAAGAGCTGTTCTTATTTCAGGTATAATCATCAAGTCAGAGACAAACTCTTTTTCTGTGGCTTAGGTCTCCAGCCCTCTGTATCCTTTTCGAGTGTCCCAGGCCAGCCGAGGACAAAGGGCTGATGGCTTCTTGTTGTTTAAATAGACTCTCCTCCAGGGCGGGAATCTTTTGTTTGACATCCCTCCTTCTGTGGAAAAATGCCAGTTCAAAAATGGATCCCAGGATCAGGTGGCATGGTCACATGTTTTCCTAGGACCAATCACCTTCTAGACTTAAAGGGCAAACAAAGCTGTTTAGAACTTGTTAAGTTGATCACCACATCGTTAAGGTTTCCAGGGGGCACCAGTAATGACTCTCATTAGCACGTTTAAAATTATAAACAGTCTCATACTTCATATTTTTTTAACTTCACATACAAGAATGATACATGCCCAGAATTAGATATACAGATCCAGCCGACTGTGACATTACCATTGATAGGCTGTGTGACGTATTTATCCAAAGCATCTCCGAGTCATGCATATTCAGAAGCAAATTTTCATAACGCATGCGGAGGGAACCGTCATAGCATGGCCAATAGGCCAGCGCCCAGGCTGCTTATCTGGGATGTCAGGTCCTCAGCTTCCAGTCTCTGCTCCACCTTGAATCCTACCTAAGTGCCTTACCCACCTTGTGATGGACAGAAGGAGTGCTGGCCAGTACCCGGTGACTAAGGGGTTAAACTCAGGTAGCTAACAAGGGTGTTGGAAGAGGGCCAGAGGAACCAATGGGAAAACAGTGCTGAAATTCGGATTGGATATAGATAGCTGGTCTGCTCCTCCTTTGGTGGGATGTGAACTGGACTTTGCAGTACAGATCAGCACGGATCGTGAGTAGCGGGGAAAGTGGATCTAGTTGCAATCGGGGTATGTTTTTCTTTATGTTGGTTGTTTGATTTAAACTTCTCTGTGTGAATCTATGCCTTCCCTCCCCCATGCACTAAGAGCTGTTCCCAGAGATGTTCTCTGGGGTTTAATTGGTTTTACTTAGTTGCTCTGCACACCTAGCAATCAAGTCTATCTTTTGTTTGTTAACAAAAATCACTTTTTTAAGGTGATGATTTGATTCTTGTGTTCTGGAAAGTAACGGGGTCTGTGTGTATTTGCCTGCTTAAGACTGGGTGGTCAGTTACCAGAGACTGCTGCTTGTTTCTTGCTTTTCTTTTTTCAAGTTCTTTTGGGGCAAAAGAGCTTGAGGTACCCCCGGGGAAGGAATTCAAGCATTCCCTCCTGGTTTTTAGGGTGAAATCACTTGATGGTGGCAGCTGTTTGTTTGTTTGTTTGTTTCAGAGCCATCTGTGACTCTGGGGAGTTTTTTTGGAAGCAGAGCTTACATAGGCAAAGTATTTAGGGTATTTGCAGGCCCCCACCTTCTGCACTCCTGGTGCCACAGTGGGGAACAGCCCTGACCCCGCTCCCCCAGGCTGTTGGCTGTTCTGGGATGGTCCTCCCTGGAGCTGCAAAAGGTTCGGTGTGAGCCAAAGTGATGGAAAGTGCTGGTGTCATCAACAACTCCCTGGCAGCTCCATGCCAGCCTTCTCTCCTGGGAGAGCTGGCATGAGGGCCAAAGAGAGTTAACCGAGCTGAGCTGCTAGGAACCGGGCTAAGCCTTTCTCAACGGCTACTAGCCATCAGCGGAAGACAGCCAATGTGACTTGCTTTTAGCCTGGGCCAGGTTTGAAGCAGATGCCTCTGAATTGTGCTACTGACCCTGGCCCTCAGGGGACTGGTGGGGGAGGGGGAGGGTTTCAACGTGACCTCTTCGGAGCGGCAGCGCGGAAATGGTTTGTCCCGGGCCCAGCAGGCTGGAGAAGGCAGGGAGCACGCGAGGGGAGCGCCTGGAGGGGCGGGCAGCGTGTGCTCAGGCTTAGCCCGCGTGTCTATCTCCAGGCACGAAACCCAGCGAGGAGGGAAGCCCAAACCTGCTGATGTCAGCTGCCTGCCCTGCCTCGCGCTCGCCCGCGGGGGCATCCGGCCTCGGTCAGAACTGGCGCATCCAGGGCCAGGCGGTGGGTCCCCAGCCGCCTCGGCTTCCTCCAAGTGGCAGCTGTCACCGCCGAGTGGCACGCGCATCCGAGCGAGCGGGTAACACCAGCCGGCAGGTCCGCTCGGCCGTGCTCCCAAACCTACTCATTGTCAGATCCCGTTAGCCTCACCGGCATCGCTGTTCATGGGCCTAGGGGGACTAGGCCCCAGGGGATTTTCAGAAGAGCCTAACAGACTTAGGTGCCTACATCCCTGAGGCATCTTTGAAAACTTCCCCCTCCCAGCCGGAGGCAACTAACCGCCTCGCTCCTTGTTAATCGCTCAGTTCTGCCAGGCCTCGCGCAGGCTGGGCTGCGGAGCCTTTGAAGATTATTCCCCTTCAGTTTCCTGAAGAGATTTCAGCCTCCTCTCGTATCTTTTCATTTCACCTCCTTCAGACGTGCCCGCCTGATCCCCCCGCCCGCCCGACTGAACAGCGCTGCGCAAGCTTAAGCCCGGAGCTTAGCGAGCATTAGGGGAAGATCTCTCCTTTTTAGCGTGGGCAATTCCCAGATCCTAGCAACGCCATCCCTGCTACAGTAGAGGAGGGCGACCGGGGCAGAGGGGAGCGCTTGGGCCCCTCTGATTTTCTGAGTGTGAAAGCGAGAGGGCGCCGAGTGTGGCAAAGCTGCAGCTCCCCACATCCACCCCTTTGTACTTCAAAGGCCGGCGGGCCGCCTGGAGCAGCCGCTGGCAGAGGGATGGGGAGAAAAGAGAGCGAAGAGCCACCGGGCCAGCGGAGCAGGAAGGCCTCTGCCGTGTGCATAGGTGTACCCCCCTGGGGGACCTAGGGACCCATCTGGGGACAAAGGGGCAGTTTACAGGGACATGCTGTTAGGCTAGCCTGGCCTGGGAGTGTCTGCTGCACGCTGAGGAGTCTCCCATGACATACTGACCTAGGTCGCTACGCTGTGACAGGAAAGAGGGTCCCTAGGTCCCCAGCGATTCCAAAGGGCCCCGTGGCTCTTGACCGCCACTGCAGCTACCGTGGCCTTTGGAGTGCCACGAACGCGCCCCGGGCAGCGCTAAGGGCGAACGAGGCTGTGGCGCAGCACATGGCATTGAGGGCTGGCTGCCCCAGCCCCGCCCCTTCCACCCCAGGCCCCACCCCCTTGGGAAACACGGAGCCGGCCCCCTCCCGCATCTTGCCCAGGGTCCTACCAAGTCTGCCAGCCCCCCGTGGTGCTGAGGGAAAGGGGAGCTGGCTCTCAGCGTCCTGGGCTCTTCGAAGAGAGAAGAGGTTGCTGCCAAATCCCAGCATGGGCTCTCACCACCCCCGCCTGGGAGGAAGGGGGGCTGTGGGGGTGCAAGTCTGTGAGGGGAGGAGGGAGCTGGGATTCCTTCCCCCTTGGTTAAACCCTGAGCTATGGCTGCCCTGCCCGCAAGCGTAGCCATGAGCACCTCGGGCTGGACTCCAGTAGGGGGGAGAGTGTGCCTCTCCACCATGGCCGGGCAAAGCTGGGGCGCTTGCTTTTTGCAAAACCCCGCTCAACGCAGGACGGGGGGAAGGGGTCAGAGCCAGTTCTCATAAGCCCCACTCTGGAAAGAGTTCAGATTCACGACACTGCTCTGCATGCCCTGAGATTGGCCCCAGGCAATGCCGCCTGCTCCCAAGATAGACTCTCTGGGGGAGGGACTGTCGTCGTCTTCTGTATTTGTACAGCACCTAGCACCTAGGTCCTGTTCCATGATACTCCTAGAGGCTACCCCGGGCCTACCAATCCTGTGGTTGAAGAATTAAGGTCCTCACTTATCATGGGCTCCCGCCATTTCTAAGAGAAGAAAAATCCCCTTCTCTGAACCAAAGCGGGCTGTGCCGTCTCCGGAGGGAGCAAAGCAGAGGTGTGGAAAAGACACAGCAGATAGTCAGAGAACTAAGCCCAGCAGACGCCGTAGGAGTGATGGGGAGAGTTTGGATGAAAGGGGGCACCTCTTAGCTTTGAACAGTGGACCGCGGTGGGGTCGCTCACTTTGGAGGGCTGTGCAGAGAGGTCTCTTGAGAGAGGCTCACGCTGGGAAAAGCTAGGTCCCGGTCGAAGCTGCATTTTCAACCCCTGCTTTTGCGTCATCGGGGAGAGGCGACTCAAGCAAGCAGCTTTCCGGTGGCTTGGAGAGCAGGGAGTTTCTAAAGTTCCTGGAGTGATGCCAGCTGAGGCTTTTGGTCCAACTAATGAAACTGCCCAGCAACCCTGTGAAGCAGGTAAGTCCCATTTCCCCACTTTCCAGATGGGCAGTTGAGATGGAAAAGCAAAGTGATTTAGGTTCCCTGTGCTAGAGCCAGGATTAGAATTTGGGATTCTTTGAATTCCCCGGTTCCTTCAGACCCCAGTTGCTGGAACAGGAAACCACGCCTGCCTGTACAAAGGCGAACGGATCTGCCCAATTTTTTTGTTTCTCTTTACCCAGAACTCCTCGAGTTAAACCTTGATTGTTAAAACCTTGTGGCTGCATCTAGAATGGCATGATTTTGCGGAAATACTTTTAATGGAAAAGTTTTTCTGTTAAAAGTATTTCCGCTAAAGCGCATCTAGATTGGCACAGATGCTTTTGCGCAAAAGCATCCGTGGCCAGTCTAGACGCGAATTTGTGCAAGAAAGCCCCAATCGACATTTTAGCCATCGGGGTTTTTTGCGCAAAACAGTTCTTCCCTGTCTACACTGGCCCTCTTGTGCAAGTATTCTTGTGCAAGAGGGTTTTTTCCCGAGCGGGAGCGTGAAAGTATTTGCGCAAGAAGCACTGATTTTGTAGATTACAAAGTCAGTGTTCTTGCGCAAATTCAAGCAGCCAGTGTAGACAGCTGGCAAGTTTTTGTGCAAAAGCACCTGCTTTTGCACAAAATCTTGCCAATCTAGATGCACCCTGTGGCTCTTGAGGCTTGAGAATATGGTGCCTCAGAGATCCAATGATGCAGGAGAGAGAGCTGTGCTCAGTACCCAGATATAAATGCCAGCACAGGTGGCTGGGTGTTGTCTTATATTGGCAGCGCATATGCACACACACACACACATATGCACATACACACATGCCCGTGCACACACACACATATGCACATACACACACGCATGCACACACACATACACGCGTGTTCTGATTTCTCATGCTTGCTGTCTGGTCCCCTAAGCTAAACATCCCCCCCCCCCCCACTTCCCTTCTTCTATTTATTTCGAGTTTCCTTATCCCCTAATCATAACTCCGGTCATCTGAAGAAGTGGGCTGTGCCCACGAAAGCTCATGATACCATCTACATGCTTTGTTAGTCTATAAAGTGCTACCAGACCATTTGCTTGCTGGTTTTTTCTGTAACAGACTAACTTGGCTCCCCCTGAAGCTTCTGCCACAGATGAGCAGGAAAGTTGCTTACTACTGAATACACATGGAAGTCACTGAAATCCCCACGTCTCAGGACAGACATGCCTCTGGGGATTAATAATGAGAGAGCCACAATGCCTCACTAGCTTGCGATGTGGAATCCAGCCCAGGTCAGTAGCCCCAGAGTGCCGGGGGCCGAGTGCTGTAATCCTGTGAGACCTCACAAGCGACGTAGGCCCTGGCAGGGTGAGCGCTTAGATAGGAGACGTGTAAGGCTGTCGTGTTGGTAAATGGGTAAGTGGCACTCTGCAGTCTGAGTCGGTGCTGGACTCACTGGGGATAGGGAGCTTATTCTGCGGCAGGCAAGGGTAACAGAAGCTCCTTGAATGTAAGGACAACCAGCACTTTAAGGGTACGTCTAGACGACATGGCTCCATCGACGGTTATTTAAATAACCGCTTCATTTTCCTATGTCTACAAACCTAATCTACATGGCTCCGTCGACGGAGCCATGTAGTCTAGACACATGCAAACTGTCGCTCCCCTCCCCCATGCCTCCCCTTCCACCAAGGCCCCGTTCTCATGTTGCCTCTTTTCCCCTTTACTCTGCCCCCTGCTTGCTCCTTTCCACCCATTATTCACCCTTACGTCCAGTAAAAAGTGATGGGGCCCCCGGCTGCAGGTGCCTTCCTCTGAAAGAACTAGATCTGGAGCAAGGGCTGTCCTTACCCATGTGCAGAATACGCAGCTGTGTAGGGCACCCCTGGGTCTTAATGTCCACCCACCTGCCTCATCCTACCCCTGCTCTATGGCGCTGCTTCCTCCGGAGAGGAGCTAGTGAATTTGCAAGTGCAAACGCCTGCCAGAGCGATTTGCAGAATGTGGAACCTGGGAAACAGCCATTCAAGGGGTAATGAAGCCATTTACCAGGCATTTGCCAACCCCACGTATATCCGGTGAATTTCTGAATTCACTGTGTGAGTTGACAGGCCCGTCGTTTAAGGTTTGCTTTGAAGCTGTTTCATTACTGTGTTGCTGACGATCATAACATCCCATCTTTAAAATATTGCCATCATCCCCGGCTGCCACTGGGCGTAGGGGGCACCAGGTTAATTGTACTGCATAGGGCCCTGTCTGGAACTTTCATAGTCATTCACAAACCCTCATAAGAGGTGCCATGTTGGTGACCCCAAATCCCAGCCAACCACCGGGGCTACGTCTACACTGGCATGATTTTCCGGAAATGCTTTTAACGGAAAAGTTTTCTGTTAAAAGCATTTTCGGAAAAGCGCGTCTAGATTGGCAGGATGCTTTTCCAGAAAAGCACTTTTTCCGGAAAAGCGTCCGTGCCAATCTAGACGCGCTTTTCCGCAAAAAAGAACCGATCGCCATTTTCGCGATCAGGGCTTTTTTGCGGAAAACAGTACTGTGCTGTCTACACTGGCCCTTTTGCGCAAAAGTCTTTCGGAAAAAGACTTTTGCCCGAACGGGAGCAGCATAGTATTTCCGGAAAATCACTGATGATCTTACATTTGATCGTCAGTGCTTTTCCGGAAATTCAAGCGGCCAGTGTAGACAGCTGGCAAGTTTTTCCGGAAAAGCGGCTGATTTTCCGGAAAAACTTGCCAGTGTAGACACAGCCCCGGTGTTTCATGAGAGAAGGCGGGTGAGGTAATATCTGTTATTGGACCAACTGCTGTTGGTGAGAGAGAAGAGTTTCCGAGCTGGTCCATCTATCTCAGTTCCCCCAAAGGTTCAGTGAGGACACAGGCGTCAGGCAGCCACCAAGCGGAAGTGTTCCACCCCAGAAGGAGCTGCATTCCGGTAAGAGCCGAAGAGCTCGCTACCTCCGCTGTGGTTTGCATAGCCAGCGCAGTGCTCTGGAATTCTCCCAGGGAGAAAGCCAGCGCATGCATGTTCTGTAGGGTTATTAATACCATTCCAGCATCTAATGGCTGCCCAATGACCTGTATGATACAATCGGAGAGGCAGAAACGAGTTAGTATTCTTAGACCAGCCAGTGCACAGCACAAAATCACCACCACAGCTGGCCACAGCAGGCGTGTTAGCATCCTCAGCGGACGCGCCAGACTGAATGGGCCAGGGAAACAGCACTTCCTTCTCAGCCTAAGACAGGATCCCACTTGAGCAGGACGGAGACACACTGACAGGGATCTGTGGGGAACACTTCCTCTGCCTTCGGGTGACTAAGGTGAGCATGGAGGTGAAGGAGGAAGACAAACAGAAGGGCTGTAAGGAAAGAAGCAGAGGGGATGAACTGTGTCCCCATCACAAAATAAATGCCCTGCCATGGACAGCCCCTGGTTTATATCAGACCAGATATCGGTGGGTCCTTTTATCCTTAATACAGATCCCCTTAATACAGGCTCCCCTTTGGTTCGAAAAAGATATTACATGTCTGGGGATGAGGCATGTGTTTTTCTCTGGTGTGTATACTGGAAGACTTACCCGGCATTTCCCGGGTTCATCAGGGCAGGGAGCTGGCTATATGGGTGGGGCATGTGTGCAGGAGTCAGGGCAGGGCTTGGGGATGTGGGGTGGCCATGCAGGAGGCTGGGGTTGGGTGTGCGAGAGGGTTGGGGGTTAGGAGGGGCTCAGGGTGGGGGGTCCCATCCAGCACGGGCCTTTTCTCTCCCCCCAGCTCTCCCTCCGGCCCTTTTTTTCTCCCCCACCCCTTCCAGAGCTGTAGCCAAGGGAAGGGGAGAGAGGGTTTGGGGCAGAAGGGCTCCTTACCTGCTGTGCTGGTGGAGCCCAGACCTGCTGCCCCCAGAGGGGAATTCTGCAGGAGAGCTCTCCCCTGCCAGCTCACTGCCCCTGGTGGCCACTCTCATATCACGTCCCTCCGAACAGCAGCCCCTCCCTTTGCATGTTCTGGAAAACAGTCCTTTTCCTGGGGCTTCCGGTTGTCCTGGCACAACCACACCCTGACTTTGCTTTAAGTGAGGAGACAAAGAAGCTGCAAACCAAGTTTGGTGGCCCTTGCTCTTACCATTTAGAAGGAATTCTTGAACAACTAGGCTCACAGACACCCAGACAAATCTCTAAAATGTGTATATAGATACAACATTTCCCATACAATATACTATATCCACAGTCCCAAATATAGACAATATGACTCCCTGGTGAAATTAAATTAGCATTCAGATCTTCAAGCTGCCCTGACTCGCCCGTCCCTATATAAGCCCTACGGCATGTTTTCTTTCAAGTGCCTCATGTCTAACTGATACTTTGCAAAAATGACAAGGAGTCCTGTGGCACCTTGGAGACTAACGGATTGATTTGGGCATCCACGTTCGTGGGCAAAAACCACTTTGTCCGCTGCATCCACGGGACTTTGTTGTTTTCATAGGGTACATCTACACTACATGCCTCTGTCGGCAGAGGCATGTAGATTTGTTTATTCAGCAAAGGTAAATGAAGCCGCGATTTAAATGATCGCAGCTTCATTTACATTTACATGGCTGCCGCGCTGAGCCGACAAACAGCTGATCAGCTGTTTGTCGGCTCGCCGCTAGTCTGGACGTTCCCCCTGTCGACATCAAAGCCCTTTGTCGGCAGCCCCGGTAAACCTCACTCCACAAGGAATAACGGGGCTGCCGACAAAGGGCTTTGATGTCGACAGGGGGAACGTCCAGACTAGCGGCGAGCCAACAAACAGCTGATCAGCTGTTTGTCGGCTCAGCGCGGCAGCCATGTAAATGTAAATGAAGCCGCGATCATTTAAATCGCGGCTTCATTTACCTTTGCCTACAACCCTAATCTACATGCCTCTGCCGACAGAGGCATGTAGTCTAGACACAGCCATAGATACAGACTAACACAGCTCCACCTCCGAGACTGAGATTTCTGTGTCCACCGCTGGTCTCTTCCTTTCGTATATTGACCCAGCCAAGTTAACCCTTTAAAATCTGAGCAGGGGAAGATCCAGAAAAGCAAATCTGTAAAGAAGGGCTTGGCTATATGGGGGGAGAGGAGGTTCAGGGTGGGGAGGGTCTCATCCAGCACAGACTTAAGAGCGGCCTTGCTCGTCCGCCCCTCTTCATCCTCCTTCGGTGACTTTCCCTGTTACGTTTGCTCAGCTTACAAGTCGAAACAAACTCTTTTGGCCTGTCAGCACCGCAAGCTCCACCTGGCATCTGCAAATCAAGCTGTGTCCTGTTTGCTTCAGACGCCATCGCCAGCCGCAGCAAGCCCCACTGAAGGGGCGAGTGAAAAGCCGGGATGCAGCGTCGGCCGCCATGCAGGGGCGTTCCATCGAGCGCACGAGGTACTAACGGCCTGCGAGGTTGGCTAAAGGTCCTGATGGGGAGAACAGATTCTGCCATTGTAGGCTGTTCTGTGCCTCAGAAACGAGGTTTGGTGAGCCAGATTCGCCTCTGGTTTACACTAGCTCTGCCCCGGTCCCCTGAACGGGCGTGACTCCAGTTTACACTGGCGTGAGAGGAGGCTTGAGGGCCGAAAGGGAAGTGGCTACTCTAGGAACTGTGCAGACTTTCAGCACGTGGATTAGAACCTGGTTTGCTCCCACAGGGAGCGCCGGCCAGGATGCCAGAGCTAGCCCCCATTCGTGGCCAAACGGGCCGGAGGATACTCAGCTTCCAGTGCAAGGCTGCCCCCCAAAGCCCGAGAGCAGGGGCCCCACAGGAAGGCCAGAGCCCCTAGCAACGCTTGCAGCCAACAGATCACCCAGAGCAGCGGGGGGAGGGGCCAGGGCAAATTCACCTCAGTCCGGACCACTGGCTCCTCTGCAGTTCCAGTTCTGGGACACAACCCAGACACAGCCCCTCCCGCCTGACCGGCAGCCACCTCTGCGCCTGCCAGTCCCAGAGTCCCCATTCTGCCCTGCGATGCACCCAAGTCCTGACCAGCTCTCCCAGGCCGGCAGCTGCCTCCTAGCTCGGCCAGCACCCCTGGCTTGCCACACTAGGTGATATTCCATCAGGCGGCTTCCACTCCCCACACATCCGCCAGTGCCAGGGACCTGCTTTCTCCAGGAGCGTGGGCTCCTCCGGTACCTGGGCCCCGATTCTTCCCACTGTTGCTCCTGAGTAATTTAACACAGGTTGTCTCTCTTCAGCCCCTCTGCAGGTACAGCCCAACCTGCTGAGTTGTACTGACGAGCACAGCATGAAGGACTGAGCAACCGGCCCTGGTTGTCAAAGGCGCAGGAACCTTCTGCGCTTGCCTCAGTTATAGACTCTGACCCAGGGCCTCACGCACCGTAAACTGAGCCGAGAGCCAGTGTGTTGCATTGATCATGCCTGTGTACGCGGGTCGGAGACATGGCCCCCTCACGGTAACCTCGCTCAGCCCGGCGGCCTCTAGTACCCAGGGCATTGCCACTCCCTGTTGTTTTACAAGTACGAGTGGCCCTGCAGCGCCTTAAAGTCTAACAATATCTGTGGATAGTATCGTGAGCTTTCGTGGGCACAACCCACTTCCTCAGATGGCCAGCAGGCCTAGCAGTGATCTCAGCACACCAGCTGTCTCACCACGGTGGCGGTTTGGTTGGCTCCCTGGTAAAGGAGAGATATAAGGAGGTGAGACATGAAAGCTGGAGATCTGAGCTGCTCTGAGAGGCAAAAGCTGGGTTTCTGAGGGTGCGTCTAAACTACTTGGCTCCATCGATGGAGCCATGTAGATTAGGCTGATCGGCAGAGGGAAATGAAGCCGCGATTTAAATAATTGCGGCTTCATTTAAATTAAAATGGCTGCCCTGCTCTGCCGATCAGCTGTTTGTCGGCTCAGCGCGCTAGTCTGGGCGCTCCCGCGCCGACCTGAAAGCCCTTTATCGACCTCCCCGTTATGCCTCGTAAGATGAGGTTTACCGGGGAGGTCGATAAAGGGCTTTCAGGTCGGCAGGGGAGCGTCCAGACTGCCCCAATCTGCCGACAAACAGCTGATTGGCAGAGCGGGGCAGCCATTTACATTTAAATGAAGCTGCGATTATTTAAATCGCGGCTTCATTTCCCTTTGCCGATCAGCCTAATCTTCATGGCTTCATCGATGGAGCCATGTAGTTTAGACACACCCTGAATGGGCTTGAGAGGGCAGGATCCCACCAGCATGTTACAGGCACTGGGAATGCCCCTAGACCCGGCCCTCATCCCGGAGCCAGGCTGCACCTGGAGAGGTTCACCCCACGGAGGGGCCAATGACCGGTGATGCTCTCTAGCACATTGGCACCCACAATGCACTGGGTGTGAGGCCGCCTTCCCTGCCCTGTCCTGCGCCTTGCTGGCCTTGGCTCCTGGCATGATTTTGCTCGCGACTGCCTGGAACAAAAGAGCGCGTGTAGTTTTAAGCTGCGATGTGATTAACGAGCGGCGACCTTGTCATGTCTCGTTAGGTGAAGGCGGAGCACGAGAGCTTTACACAAGTTAATGAATTCCGCTTTCCTCCTTCCCAAAAGCTTCCGCGTGGCAACGTGGTGACACGCAAATCGGCATTTCCCTTTGATTTCTGGATACAGCCTTTGTCAGCAAAGCAGATGAACTCCCCCCCCCCTCCGCCCCCCTTTTCCATGGGAGCAAGAAGAAGCGATTAACCCTTGCCCTGCTGGGAAGGAGGTGACCCACCCCAAGCCCTGGCACGGAAAGGGAGGGAGCTAGGACCCTGAGTGAAACTGAGAGCATCTTTCTCTTCCCTGCCAGTCTCCGGCTCAGTGGCTCTGCTCCTCTCCTGCCAAGGAGTAGGAGAAGAAATGCCCAACTTTGACCCTTCTTTCCAAAAAGACCAGAGAGGAAGGCTCAAAAGCCAGTGGGAAGGAGGGAAGGAGAGCTTGGGAGGGGTGGAGAGAGAAGCCCAGAAAGAAGAGACAGAGAGAAGCAGCGAAAAGCAGGGGACGAGAGAAGAGGTTTTCAGTATTCCAGCCTGCAATAGCAACCGGTGGGGCTAGTGGTGCGCGCACACAGACCACTCGGCACCTGTGAGCTGGGCACAGGCACGGCTGGGGAGCTGGGAGACAGGCTCAGAGGGGAAACCCTTCCGTGGGCAGTGGGAATTGAAGGCTCAAGCCACCGAGGCAGTGCCCACGGAGGCAGGGAATGGACGAAAAGCCACTCAACTTGCTGGAGGACAAGGAGACTTGAAGACACCAGGCTCGGGTTTCCTGCCCCTTCTGAACTTGGATTCTTCTGGGCAGGTTCCACCCCCCCCCCTTTTGTCTTTTCTTGGGTCGCTCGAAGGGTTTTCTCTCCTGGCCCCCAGGGACGCCAGCTGCAGCACACCCGGGCAGAGCTGGCCGCCCTTCGGGGCAGTCCGGGGAGCCCCTGGGCCCCCCCACAAACGAGAGAGGAAGGCATCCGTCACGCTGCAGCTCCCCGCCCGAGCTGCCGCTCTGTATGTGGACACCGCGCGTCCCTGGGCTCACCTGGCTCGTGCGTTGAAGATGTCTGGGAAAGTTTTCCTGATGTACCTGACGATCTATCCCGCCCTGCAGATAAGGTGAGAACCCTGCTTTCCGCTAACGCGCCTCCCCGCACCCCACGGAGAGGCTGGCATTGACAGCTGCCCCCTCGCCCTCTGCCTGGCCCCCCGAGACACGCGCCAGCCTGCTCCGAATGAGCCCTGATGCATTTGGGAGGCAGCGTGGCTTGTCTGGCCCGCGCTCAGGCCACTCTGCTTCCCCGGCCCGGCGGGGACGGAGCCCTGGGAAGAGAAAAACCCAGCTGGGACCTGTGGGCTGAGCCCCTGGCTCTGGTTTCTGGAGGGAAGGGACTAAAGCTTGTAGCAGATAGTACAAAGAGGCAGAGAGACACTCGGAGGGATGAGCGATTACCCGGGGTGCTCCCTGCCCCTAGACCCCAGCATGGGCGTCAAGACCCCTGTGTTCTCTCTGTGCCCTGTCCCCTGCTGGGTGACCTTGGAAAAGTCCCTTCTCCTCTCGGCCCCTCGTGGCACGGGGCACGGCAGCTCGCAGCGACGCTGCCTGTCTTTGCTCGGCACAGGTGCCAGGCACAAGTGGTGTTTTCCAGGAGGCATGGCCCTTCTCCCGGCCTTGGTGCCCCACTCAGCTGAGAGGGCCCAGACGTGCAGTGGGGAGGGAGGAGATGGGCCCCGGGGGCGCCTCCGTCGGATGAGAGCGGCCACCTAGCTCCACAACGTGGGCTTTCTCCGCTGCTTTCTGGCACTGGCTTCCAGTGTGTGTGTGTGTGTGTGTGTGTGTGTGTGTGTGTGTGTGTGTGTGTGTGTGTGTGTGTGCAAATTGCCTCTCTGGCCACACAGGGCATTTCAGGCTCCCCCTTCTCCCCCAAACCCAGGTGCTGCCCCCACTCTGCCCATCTGCCATTACAGTTCCCTCAGCCCCACGCCATGTGTGCCTGCCACTGCTCTGAACTGCAGGCAAGCAGAGCACACCCTCCCTGGCTCCATCCCTGCCTCGCCCCCCCTGCCCTACACCTTTGGGGACGATTTCTGATCTGCCTTGATCCCATAGGCAGCGTGGGGGACTGGGAGTCCAGAGAGCTGAGCTAGGGCAACAAAATGGCAGGTGAAATTCAGTGCTGAGGACTGCCCAGAAATGCACATTGGAAAATACAGTCCCAGCGGCACACACCACAGGACGGGGTCTGGCTTAGCAGCTACCACTCCAGGAAGAGATCTCGGAGTCCTGGTGGTTAGCTCTCTGAAAACATCTGCTTTCCGCGGCGCCAGTCGAAAAAGCAAAGAGACGATTAGGCGCCTTTAAGAGAGGGATAGAAAATCAGATGGAAAATGTCATCATGGCAGTATAGAAACCCATGGTACGCCCACACTTTGAATGCTGCATGCCGCCCTGGTCACCCCATCTCCAAAAATACACCTTAGAATTGGAGGAGGTACAGAGAAGAGCAACGCCAGTGACCCAGGGTCTGGACCAGCTTAGAAAGGAGACACCTGAGCTGGATCTATAAAACCACGGATGGAAAGAAAGAGAGCAGGGCGGGGTAACCCAAGAACCAGGGGTCATCCGATGAAATTGAATGGGCAGCCGGTTGAAAAGGAACTTCAGGAAGTAGGTCTTCTCCCTTGGTGTTCATTGCCAGGGGTCGTTGTGAAGGCCAGAAATCGAATTGGTTAACAAAGAACTCGATAAGTTCCTGGAGGAATGGGCCGTCAGTAGCCATTAGCCAAGCTAGCCAGGGAGACGCCCACGCTGTGTGTGCCTCTACTCCCCTGATTGCCAGAAGCTGGGAGTGGGTGACGGGCTGGATCGTGTCCTGTTTGTTCCCTCTGAAGCACGTGGCAGTGGCCTGTGTCAGAAGGCAGGGTGCGGCGCTAGATGGACCATGAGGCTGGCCCTACGGGACGGTCCCCATGTTCTCCTCCCTGCTCGGCTGACACTCTGTGACCTCGGACAAGTCACTTTTCCTCTTTGTGCCTCAGTTTGCGCCCCTGTGAAATGGGGTTAGCCGTGCTACCGTCTCCCCGTGGCAAAGCGCCTGGAGAGCCTTGGGCCAAAGACGCTGCCCCGGGCGGATGCAGGTTTCCCCGCGCCGTTTGTTGTGTCACAGTGCCCTTTTCGTCTTCCCTTCCTCCTTCTCTCTCTCCTTTGGAACACACCCCATGCTGCTAGCTATTGGCCAAGATCTTCACCCGGGGGAAATCCCGCTGAATTCTTCCCCTCCAAGAGAGAAACACATTTGTCTTAGATTTGGTTGAACCCGTGTCCCTCAAACCTCCTGCAGATGTGGCCCATCTCCAGCGGTGAGTGCCGGCCGTTCCCCCTGATTGCACTGGGGCAGGAGAACTCAACACCGTGTAGAGCCCAGCCGCTAATACACCTGGGGCCTGGGGTGGGTGCATTTCTGCCTGCCCCTTTTCAGTGGATCGGGGTCCTCTGAAAAGAGAGCAGTTTGCCAGCATGGCAGGAAGGAGCACGTGTCCCCGGCGGGCCAGGTAGCCAGCCATGATCAGGAAGCACCAGGGCATCTCTGCTTGCAGACAGAGCCAGGAGAAAGGAAGGGAGCGCTCAGCTTGGACAAAGGCTACAGGTTGGCACGTCCCTATTGTTTCCCGGCCCTGTGATTCCCACAGCGCCAGCGGCTTTGGGGGGAGAGGGAGGGGCGATGAGGGCTCTGTCCCACAGCCAGCGGCTTGTGAAGCTTTTCTGTAAACAGCCCCGAGAGCCCGGAGCACGGGGCAGTCAAGTTTTTACTATTCCTAACCCTGCTGGTGAGCTTACTGGCTGGATGGAGGAAAGAACATGTCAGCAGATCATTCCCCCCCCCCCCCCCGGCCCGGGGGAAGAAGGATTTTACTGGCTGAAGCTAATTGGCAGAATAAGCCGACTTAAAGCCGATTAAATCCCATTACAAATGCAGTCTAGGACTGAGAGTATGACTCCTGATCCTAGTAGGCTGGTGTGTGATCTTCCAGAATGCCCAAACCGGGAACATGAACCCCAGTGCATTCACACTAGTGCGTGGAGATTTGGAAGCCCCCGTGCAATTGCACTACTGTGCACATCCTAGTGAACAGTGAGCCTGGAGGTATGAACTCTGGCATTGCTAGTGTGTCCCGCAGTGCTTTCTAATGGGTGAAATTCCTTACGCCAGTGTACTGGTCTGTGGATCTTCCTGTACTCTGAGGCTGTGAATGTGGACCCTGGTAGTCCTGCTGTCTGGCCGGGGCATCTCCAGCGACTGAGCACTGCAATTGGAGGTTGCAAGGTGGCTGAGTTGTCTGGAGCTTTTAATTCCATCACACCTCTAAGGGGGAAGCCTCTGTCCCCACTGACTTCCTCCCCCCGCCCCCAACAGCTGTCTATCCACCACAGCGCCTCTTTATCCCACCCCAAAGAGACTCGCGGGTCTCCAGCCAGCCCGGTCCCACTCCCGAAGAGCTCTTAGCTTAGAGCTGGCGCTTGGGGGGTCCAGGGCCCTGAGCTGTGTGCATCCAGGGCCTGTCTGTAGTGGAGATCAGCACTGGTAGCAGTTAAAGGGCTTCTGCCTCTCCTGAAGGGCTGCTTAGGTTGCCTGGCATTTGAGGTGCCCACCCACGATGCCGCCTCTGAGCACGTGGCCCTGAGCGAGGTCCTCGTCTCGGGGGGTCCCCCACTGGCGGAAGGTCAGAGCCCACCAAGAGCTCACCTGGCTCCATTCAAGATGCTGCTCTGCCCATCCCTTTAACTTGGGGGAGTCTGCCATTATGGGAGGGGTTTCTAGAGCCATGCCACTGGGCAGCCCACCCCTGAGGTAATATCATGCAGAGGGTCCTGATTCAAGGAGCTCCCTCTGATTTGGGCCTACACTGGCCTGGCCGCTTATTTCCTCCTCTCTGCCCGTGTCTGGATGTCCAGAGATGTTTATCCTGCCGAGCACAGGCATTCGGGGGCACTGTTCCGTGGGGCAGAAAGGAGAACTCGGTGCCTGGTATTTTAATGAGATGGGAAGCCTCCACACAGATCCCTCAAGAGGTAAATATGCAACAGTGCAGGACAATCATCACCCATGGACTCTAGGGCTATGTCTACATTGCGAGATTTTTTTAGCAGAAAATATGCTAATGAGGGATTCATTAGCATAAGTCGTGACATCATTAGCATATTTTCTTCCGGGGTTTTTTTTGCCCAAAGGGTTTGTGACGGACCGGGCTGTGTCTGGGCACGGCTGAGGGCATCTGCTCAGGGCGAATTGCTCAAATCCGGGGCTCCTTACAGCCCCCAGACTGGTGACCTCTCCAAACAGGCCACAAACCAGTCCCACAGAGCGCTTCAGCAGCCTGCCTGAAGCCTCACGAGCAAAACCCCTCTGACGCCCCAGCAATATCCGTGCCCCAGACGGCCCCGGGCCTATACACAGGTGGGGGGGGGGTCCTAGCGCCCAATCCCACCTACCCCGAACAAGTTCTGTCCGGTTCCAAGAAACCAGCCACAGATCCCTGGTCAATTTACCCTCCGGATCTTACCCACAGATCACGCTGGGCCAATCCTTTAGCGTCTAACAACTAAAGGTTTATTAACACAAGAAAGAAAAGCATGAGAGTAAGGTTGTTAAAGATTAGTACGTTACATGCACCGAATCTCCCAGTCCTCGATGCAGGCTCTAGCAGAGATGTTACAGCTGCTGGTTTAAAAGTTCTTGTTGCACATCCTAGCATCAGGATGGGTTCACAGGTCTTCCAGGCTCTTCAATCCCTGCAGTGCTGCCTCTGGGATGAAGTGCTGAGCTGAGAACAAAATGGCATCGACCACATGGCCTCTTTATACCCCCTTCCTGGCCTCTTCTGGTCTCAGCCGGTCACCTGGTCCTCAGCCTCTCTCTGCTGGCAGCTCTTGGGTCTCCGCCCTCCTGCTTTAGGTGTGTCCTTGGGCCATCAAGTGCCATTGTTCCACAGGGCTTCGCTACTCAGCCTGTCCATAGCAATGCTTAACCACATTCCGAGAAATATTCAGCTTCCACACAGATTACAGATTCCTATTTACTCACACAGACATTATACACTCACATAAATAGCGTACACAGGATCAGCAAACAACAAGCTCCCATTCAATACCCCACATGGCCCCCTTCTATATCATTGTTGGGGCCAGCACCCCCACCTATGGGTGCAGCCACGATCCGGCTGCTTCCCTCAAATTCCAGTAACGTGACAGGGTTTTTGCACAAAAAGAAGCAGTGTGGATGGGCGTTTTTTGTACAAAACTCCAGTTTTGCACAAGATCCTTATCTCTCTCCAGGACAGGCATAAGGATCTTGTGCAAAATGGGGTTTTGCACAACCCCTCTCCCATCCACACTGCTTCTTTTTGCACAAAAAACCCTTGCACAAAAAGAAAATGGCAGAAAATATGCTAATGATGTCACAATGTATGCTAATGAGTCCCTCATTAGCATATTTCCTGCCCAAAAAACTCGCAGTGTAGACGTAGCCTAGGGGATGTTCACAGTGCAATGTTCATCCAGGGTGTGAACTCAGACTCAAGCCTAACCCCCATTTTGTCTACACACAAATCGCATTAGCTTAGGGCTCGGACACACCGGAGGGATACAGGGTCCACACCTGAGTTAAGCCGCGACTTCGAGTCCTGTTCCTTTGCAGTGTAGATGCAGCCCCACTGGCCTCGTCTTCTGGGAGACTGCTAAGAATATCCCACAATCCCATGGGCTGGCGTTCTTTGTCCGTTGCATGGTCCCATTTTCCCACACTGCACCATGATAAAAGGCCCAGAAACAATGAGCTATGACGAAAAAAGGAAAGAATTGGGCGTGTTTAGTTTAGAGAAGAGAAGACGGAGAGGGACATGAGAGCAGCTTTCAAGTACTTAAAGGGATGTTACAAGGGGGAGGGAGAAAATTTGTTCTCCTTGGCCTCTGAGGACAGGACAAGAAGCAATGGGCTTAAACTGCAGCAAGGGAGGTTTAAGTTGGACATCAGGAAAAACTTCCTACCTGTCAGGGTGGTGAAACACTGGAATAAATTGCCCAGGGGGTTGTGGAATCTCCATCCCTGGAGATATTTCAGAGCAGGTTGGACAGACACCTGCCAGGGATGGTCTAGACGGTGCTTGGTCCTGCCGTGAGGACAGGGGTCTGGACTTGACCTCTCAAGGTCCCTTCCAGTTCTCGTAGTCTATGAATCTGTGTATCTACAGCACCAGGCTGCTTCCCAGCAGGCAGACGTCCACATCCCAAAAGCACCCTCCTCCGTGGCTGATGCGCAGTTTTAACTGCAGCCGCACCAGATGGCCAAGGAGTATCGACTTATCCCAGGGATGGGGCACGCTGCGGGCCAATGTGAGGGGGAGCTGCCTCTAATGCTCCCAGTGATGAAAACACAGCTAGACTGCACCACACTGCATCGCTGCGAGGGCTAGAATTTTTGCAACGGCTCAGCTCACCTAACGGAGATCAGATTTGAAGACCAGCTCAGTTCATTGGGGGCTGAGCCCTTGAAAATCCGGCCCTGGGCATTGTGGGAGATTTGGCCCCAGAAGCTGAGAAGTGCTGACTATCTGGGCTGCCTGGCTCCGTTTGCAGGGCAGGGAAGGGTATGTCACTTCCAGCAGTCGCCATACCAGGGAGTTTACTCGCCAGGTGTCTGACAGCCATGCTGCACCCCCACCCCTACCCCCTGCGGCCCCCGTCCCCAGATCCTTGCTGAGCTCCAACTGCTTCCCTCTGCTCACCCGCTTCTCAACTGCGTTGCCATGCTGGGAGGTGAGTGCTTTGACATTTCCACGCGCTGAAGTGAGGAGAAAAGATACAGCTTCCTCCTGCATCTGCGGCAGACATACGGGGGCTGGAGCGTACCTGTCATCAGGTGCCAGTCAGAATTGCCTGGGCATGAGGAGACGTATCCTCCCGTCCCAGGGAACTGCCCCTGGATGTGCTCAGTCGCGACGTGTTTGCGGTGTAACATTTCCATTAGCAGCTGTGCGTGTGGCTCAGTGCACAGACCTCTCCTCCTAGCTCCCTGGTCGCTTGCAGTAGCTGTTCGCATCCATGATTTGGGCTGGGGGGGGGCGGACTTGGAAAGGGGGAGTGTTGTTGGAGCCACAAACCCAAACACACACACACCCTCCTCCCAGATATGTTTCTCACACGCTGGTAAGGGTGAGTATCAACAGAGGGGGAAAAGGGAACCACCCAAAAAGGACCATTTGGCCTAGAACCAAACTGAGGGTATGTCTACACTACCCAGCATGACAGGGGTGTGTTGACCCAGCCATGTTGCTAAAACTCAGGCAGCGTGAACACCATTGTCGGCACGCTTCCCGATAAAAACCTGCCGCCCGCATTTGCTGTGTCGGTGGGAGCAGTGTTTAGACTATTGTTTGCCACAACAAAACTTTTGTCGGGCGGTGTGGGGAGTGACGCGCCTGTGAACGACAAAAGTTTTGCCGCGCAATTGTCTGTGTAGACAAAGCCTTGATCCGCCCCGTGGGTGTAATATCTGGATGCTTTAGATCTTCGTGTGGGACACAGCATGGTCCGGACTAGAAAAGGGTTGTGCTGGAAAACCTTTGTTACGTAGGCGCAGCAGATAGCTTACCAGGAGACTTACCCAGTGTGGCCACTTTCTTAGCAAGACCTTGGGACGTGGGGCAGTGCTGGGGGGCAAGAGCCTGTTCTCTCCCCACCCTTGGGCACTGTGGCCAAAGCCTGGGAGGAGGGAAAGGGTTTGGGGTTGGGTGCTATTTACTGGTGTGCTGGCCGGCAAGATGGCAGAACCCCCACCCTGCTGGTCCCTCCCCTGGTGGAGCAACTCCCCTCCCCCCAGTGGCCACTCTCGGTATCAAGTCCCACTGAAAGCAGCCCCTCCCTTTGCATGTTCTGGAAAACAGTCCTTTTCCTGGGGCTTCCAGTTGTCCTGGCATAACCAAATCCTGGCTTTGCTTTCAATTGTGATAAGAAAAGCTACATGTCAAATTTGGTGGCCTTCGCTCTTACCATTTAGGAGGAGTTCTTGAACAAACGGACATACAGACAGACACACAGACTAGCTATTCAGACAGAGAGATAGATAAATAGAGGGGGTGGGTGGTGATAGATAGATAGATAGATAGATAGATAGATAGATAGATAGATAGATAGATAGATAGATAGATAGATAGATAGATAGATAGATAGATAGCATTCCAGGGAGCAAAATAAATGTATTGGCAAAAGCTCCTCTACACTGGTATAACCGAGCCTTTTCCATAAGGATCCCAAGCAATCGGATAGGAAGCGATGACAAGATGTGTAAATGTCTAAAATACAGAGGCCGGGAGAGAGCTAAATGGGTCAGATCCTTTGATAACAGAAATTCCTCCACTGCCAAACACAAGGGAAAGGCAGGGAGTGTTCGACAAGCCAAGGAACACGTTTTGTATGGATTTTAACATTAGGAACCCCTGATTAATTAGCGTCAACCTTTGAAAGGAAGAGGATTTCCCTGCAAGCTCTTTGCGGGGCCCTGCTTCCTCGCATGCTAAAAGGAGGCCAGCCCCTGACTCTGGACAGCGTTGTGTACTAGCACAGTGGATGCTTAAGTGGGAGTGCCCTCTCCCGCCCTGGAGAGAATGGCAAGTGACATGCATGGCTAGGAACCGGTCTCAAAAGACATGGAATGCTGAGGGGCATGTGGACGGGCATTCACCGTGGAGAAACCCACCAGGACTGAGATGTCCAGGGTGGAAGGAATAGTGTAAGGGCCTGGTCCTTACGACAACTGGCGGGGGATCGGAGTTTCCATTGATCTGACCTGGCAGTGGGAAGAGCAAACAGGAAAGCAATTGATTAGCTCTAGATAAAGGCAACCTAGCACCTAACTGCAAGAGGGTGGGGCAAGCTGTTAGCGTCTCCTGTCTCCAAGGAAGAGGCAAGCTTGTTTCTCTAGGCCAGGAAGTGAGCAGCTTTTCAAGGGGCATATGGGGAGAAATGGCGGATGAGTGAAGGGACCAGCCTATGCCAGTCAGGCCTTGGAGATTATGGGGGGCTCTCTGGGAGATGTAGTTTGGTCAGTGTATTAGCCCCCTCAGGGCTGATGGGGAGAACAGAGCCTAAATCAGTCCTGCTAAGGTAACCACAGTGAGAACTAGAGGGCTGCCACCCCGGGCCTACTCTGAGAGCAGACAAATCGTGTGGTTCAGCCAAGGGCCAGGGGACATTTTGAGGCCTGAGATCTGGGAGCGGAGGGAGTTGATGAGACAGGAGGGGTCTGAAGTGCAGGTCTCCTTGTGACAAGGACGCCAAGTGCTTTGCTAGGCCCTGGCCTGCAGTAGGCACACGACTGTGTGACCTGGCTCCAGAGGTTGCTCCAGGAGGCTGAAGGCAGCTCCCTTTCTGTGGAGAGCCAGCTCTCCTGAGCAGTGCAAAGGAGGGAAGGGAGCCCTCTGGCCACTTTGTGGTAGCTTTGGGCCCTGAGGGGGAAAGAAAAAGGGCAATGGTAGGAAATCCACTTTGCTCTCCCCATTGCCCCAGGGCCTAGTGACAAGGCTGGGCAAGCGTCGGAGGTAGGCCCTGGAGAACCTGAGACATCGGGGTACCTCTCCGAGGTGCAGTCCCGCTCTGTCCCTGTAGAGCACCACGATGGCAGAGCGCCTTGGGCCCGGCTCATTCATTCTTTGCCTGTCTCCTTCAGGACAGAAAGCATGGAGGAGTATGACTACGATTACCTCAGCATCAATAAAACCTGGGTCCTGACCCCCAAGGCGCAGGAGACGGACGCCACCCAAATCCTCAACTCGCTGCTGAAGAACTACGACAACAAACTGAGGCCCGACATTGGCAGTAAGTGCCCCCCTCCGAATTGGGACCACAGCCTTTGCTGGGTCTCCGGGATTTAGGAGAATGCTCCAGGCCCCTCAGTGTGTGCTGGGAGGAGAGAGGGAGGGAAGGAGTTCTGTATGGTCGCTTCCAGGGATTGCTCGGTTTATTCCAGACCATACGAGCTTCCTCACAGCAGTGCCACTACCAGCAAAGGGGACTCCAGCAATGTGAGTTCGTCCTTCCGTCTAGTCACAGAAAGGGTCTCAAGCTGCTGTTCGAGAACCGACCCCCCTGCTCTACAGCAGACAGATCGCTGGTGGTCTCCCAGCCCACAGTGCAGGACCTTTCACCTTGTACCTGCCCATCCTCCCCCGTCTGCCTCTGTCCCCAGCTCACCTGTGTCCCTTTCACTCTCTTTCCAGTCAAGCCCACATTCATCGACGTGGACATCTACGTGAACAGCATCGGACCGGTCTCTGTCATCCAGATGGTGAGTGTGAGCGGTACCAGAGCCAAGGGAGATTGTGGGGAGTCAGGACGGGGAATTCAGACTCTCGACCCACGGAAATGCCTCCACGTCATTACCGCCCCCTGGGTTGTGCATTAGGGCCCTACTAAAGTCACAGTCTATTTTGGTCATTGTCATGGTGATAGGATTTTTTCAATGGTCTGTTTCGTGATTGCCTCTATTTCAATGGGAATGGCACAGGGCTATCAGTGTAGGGTCCTGACCCAAAAGGAGCTGTGGGGGGGTTGCAAAGTTATTCTATGGGGGTTGCAATACCGCGAGCCTTACTTCTGCGCAGCTGCTGACAGCAGCACTGCCTTCAGAGCCGGGCAGCTGGAGAGTGGTGGCTGCTGGCTGGGAGCCCAGCTCTGAAGGCAGAGCTACCGCCAGCAGCAGTGCAGAAGAAAAGATGGCAGGGTACAGTATTGCCATCCTTACTTCTGCACTGCTGCCTGCAGAGCTGGGGCCTGAGTCAGCTGCCGCCACCCTCTGGCTGTCCAGCTCTGAAAGCAGCAGTGCAGAAGAAAGGGTGACACGGGTACGGTATTGCCACCCTGACTTGTGCACTGCTGCTGGCAGGGCGCTGCCTTCCGAGCTGGGCACCTGGCCAGCGTTACAACCACCGCTCTCCAATTGCCCAGCTCTGAAGGCAGCACAGGGGTAAGGGTGGCCAGACCGTGACCCTCCTAACATGACCTTGTGATCCTCCTGCAACTCCCTTTTGGGTCAAGACCTCTAATTTGAGAAACTCTGGTCTCCCCCGTGACATCTAGCCTAGGGTAAAAGCACATAAAAGGCCAGATGACATGGGGGGACTCCAGATTTTATGGTTCGTGACACATTTTGCACAGCTGTGGATTTAGGACCTTGGCGTGTGTCATGGCTTTTCTACTGACGGATCCAGACATCCTTCCCCTTCCCTGGAGGGGAGACGCCAGGAGGCCTGGGCGCGCACAGCTGATTGCTGCTGGAGACGAGAAAGTCTGGGGCCTGAAAACCTAGCACCAGGTGTGATGGGGTGTGATGATGATGGGCGATCACTGATCGAAAAGTGCTATGGGGTGTGTAGACACACACACACACACACACACACACCCTGGAGGGGGTTAAGGTGGCTGAGATGTGGGTCTTCCGGAGCTGTAAGGGATGCTGAGGCCTGGCTGGGCTTGCCTAAAGCCAGGGTGCTTAGAGCAGAAGGTAGCTGCAGGGAAAGCACCGGCAGTCACAGGGTGGAGGGCAGGAAAGGATCCGCCAGGGGGCACAAGCCCTGGGCCCCTGTCCCTGCTGGAGGAGTTATGGGGAACCAAGCCATGGAAGGGAGAGGTCCAAGGAAAGCAGCCAGGGTTGAGATGGTGCAGACCTTGGCTGCTGCGGCTGGTAATCCTGGGGTGGAGCAGACGTACCGGCTGGGATTCAATGTGCAGGACCTGCTGCGATGGCACATGGGTGCATTGTTGAGTGGAGCCTGGAAGGGGGACATGACATAGTGACTTGGCTGAGTCAAGGGGAGAGAGCCCCCTATGTCCTGCAGAGTAAGAGGGACTGGGGGGCTAGTGAGTGTGGAAGGGGGCTCTAGGCCAGTGGGGAGTGAACCCCATTATGTCAATTCCCCCTTCTCCAGATGCCCCAGCTGCCCTGCTTTGCACACAGGGCCTCGCTCTGCAAGCGGCAGGAGATGCTCTCACGGCAATCGACGCTGTTGTCTTCCCAATCTTTGATGCATGAACAGGTGTCTTGGGGTGACAGCTTCCCACAGCCTGGTGGGAAGGGAGACGATTGCTCTCGGGTTTGGGCACCCTTCATACGAGTGAAGTGCGCTGCTGCTGCTGGGGTGACATTGTGTCCTGTTGAGATGCGAGGCTGGGTTAGAGAAAGCCGTGTAATTCACAGCAAGATAGCAACACACACCCGGGGGCTTGTTGCTATGGTAATGGAATCACCGTGTGAAACAGGGGTGCACGAGCTTGTAGGCTGCCATGTATGGTATCTGGATGGATCACCCTGAGCAGCATTAATTAATGTTTATCTTTTAATTGCAGTAGTATGTACTGGCCCCACAAGAACCAGGACTGTCTTGCACTAGGCCCTATAAAAGCACACAGCAGACCAACGGGTGTACAAGCTAACTATCCGTGATTGGAAAATGCCAATTTTTATGAGAAATTTTTTTAAAGTTCATGTTTCCCCCAAAACTTTTCCTAAAATCCAGTCATGTGCTCAGTAAAGAAACTGAAAAAAATTGAAAAAGTTCTCAAAACAATTTTTTTGAAAATAGTTCTCAGTAAAATTTGGGCCTTGGGTTGGTGGGGGAGTTTACTGGAAAAGAAAATCAGCTTTGATTTGATTTTTTACCAGAAACCAAACTGAAGTTGAATGTTTTTACCAGAACCTGGAAAATCTTCCGCTTCCATTCTTTCTTATGGAAAAAATGGACAATTTCAATCAAAACAAAGACACTCTGCAAATGGGCTCACTTTGGGTCCGCCGCCGTTTTGTGGGAGTTTTGGTTTGTTTTTTGAAACATTGATGGAAACATTTGGATGCTCTCTCTAATCTAAGCCATAAGGTGTCGCGGTATTTGCCCCTGGGATGTGTATACTGCAGCTGGCAGCTTGTAAGCTAGGCAGATGGGGACCTGGCTGGGCACTGCTTGAGTAATGAAGATATCATCAGGAGGCTTAAGGAATGACTCCCTCTTGTAACATTCAAAGAGCTTCTTCCGTTCTTTCCCCTTGCCCAGCGCTTTTCAGGGCAGTGGCTCAGGGCAGGTGAACATTCCACACCTGGCTGAGGAGAACACCACAGAGGGAGAAGAAAGGGTCAGGTGCGGCAGGGCAGCGGCCATGTTGAATTTCTTCGCTGCATCCCATGTAGCCCTGGGACATCGGCCCCAATTGAGAGGGACGTGAGGCGGGATGAGATCACCTCTGTGTTCAGTATTGCCACCCTTCCGCCTGCGAGACAGAGCCCTCTCCTCACTGCAAACAGCCACCAGAGCTTAATGCACGAGTCAGAGCCAGTGGGCTGATGAGTCTTGCCCACATGCTCAGAGTTTAGCTGATCGCCATATTTGGGGTCGGGAAGGAATTTTCCTCCAGGGTAGATTGGCAGAGACCCTGGAGGTTTTTCGCCTTCCTCTGTAGCATGGGGCACGGGTCACAGCTGGAGGATTCTCTGCATCTTGGGGTCTTCAAAGTATTTGAAGGCTTCAATATCTGAGATATAGGTGAGAGGATTATTCTGGGAGGGGTGGGTGAGATTCTGTGGCCTGCACTGTGCAGGGGGTCAGACTAGATGATCATAATGGTCCCTTCTGACCTTGGAGACTATGAGTCTATGAGTGTGAGGACAAGGTAGCGTCTGAGCAAATCAGCAAATAAAAATAACCAGGACCGGTCACTCTGATTCTCTGGGTGCTGCCCATTTCTGCTCCGTGTCCGTTCCTCCTGGCTGTAACCGCTCTGGTTCTCTCTATCCCTCCTGTTAAGAGCTCTGTGCCGCTGCAGACAGATAATAGTTCGCTAACTGGTAAGTGCCAGTAGATGACACTCAAGAATAGGCAGAGTTGCTAGGACTAAAAAGCTTCTTTGTGGCCTGCATATGGCTTTGTCAGAGCAGCTCTTTCCTTCAGCTCTTAACATGCTGTGAGTAGTAGGACTCGTGAGTTCTTAATGGCTCTTCCTCCCTCCAAATCAACCCCCTCTTCCGTGTTTCTATGAGTTCCCTTATAGTCCCCTTAACAAAGAGCAGGCACATGCTGTCCGACTACGCGGCTTTCATTACGCCGGGGAGAAAACCACAACAGGACAGGACCAAAGTCAAGTCTCCATGGGAGAGCACAGCGTGAGCGTCGCCTCTGTAGGCAGCCGCACCTCAGCGACCAAGATGGCTGCTGTCTGCATGCTCCTCAGAAATATAGAGATGCAGGGCACCTAAAACAAAAGGCCTCAGTTCGACGCTACAGACCACTAAACAGTTGCTCCTGCTCCATTTCTATACGTCACTCCCACCTCCTCTTTCTCACTGCGTCCCAGTCACTCTCCTGCTGGTTCATCTTCTAGCTCTCCTAAGGCAGAGCAGCCCTTAACACCAGAGCATGGCTTGTTAAGTCGTTCCCTGGGGGATGTGGCTTTCTGCCACCCCCAGCCTCGTTTGGACTGAGAGAAAGGCAGATGCAGAGGCCTAGAACTGCGTCTTTCTTCACACCAGCTGCTGAAACATTTGCTCTCTGCACACAGCTTTCTGCTGCATCGCTGGGTTCAGACCCTAGCTTGAGTGTGCAGTGCACAGTTCTGGTCTCCCATGGTTAAGAAAGATGAATTCCAGCTGGAACAGGGGCAGAGAAGGGCGACTAGGATGGTCCTCAGAATGGAGACTCCGCCTTATGAGAGGAGATGCAAGGAGTGTGGCTTGTGTAGCCTAGCCAAACGAAGGTTGAGGGGAGATAGGTTCGCCCTCCATAAATATACCCGTGGGATATATGCCGGGGAGGGAGAGAAGTTATGAACAAATGGCTATAAACTGGCCACCCGCAAGCTTAGGCTTGAAATTAGATGAAGGTTTCTAACCCTCAGCGGAAGGAAGTTCTGGAATAACCTCCCAGGAGGAGCAGTGGGAGCAAAATAAATCGAACTGGCTTCAGTGCTGAGTCTGATACGTTTGTGGTCGAGGTGGTAGGAAGAGATGGCCTATAACGGCGGAAGGCCCGTGTGCAACAGCTAGTACAAATATCCCCAACGCTCAGGGATGGGCACTCGATGGGGAGAGCTCTGAGTTACTACAGGGTCTTGCCCTTATACTCAGGGTGTAACTGATGTTCCATGTTTGGGGTCCGGAAGGAATTTTCCCCCAGGTCAGATTGGCAGAGTTTTTTGTGGCACGGGGCAAAAGTCACCTGCAGATTTAAACGAATGTCAATGGTGGAATCTCTGAACCTTGAAGTCTTTAATCATGGTTTGAGGGTTTCAGAAACTCAGGCAGAGGTTCGGGTTTATTTCAGGCATGGGTGGGTGAGTTCCTGTGGCCTGCGACGTGTAGGTCAGCCTAGCTGATCAGGAAAGTCCCTCCTAGCGTTAAAATCTACAAGTAATGCTCCAGGAAGATCCCTCTAGATTCCCGGACAGACTTTGGGAGCAACCAAAGGAGATTGTTCTTGTCCCATTGTGAACTCGGCCCAGAACTTGGGGAGGGAAGCTGAGATGCTCGTGCCCTGTTGACACGGAGTCAGATGCTCAGATAGTGCAAAGGGGCATGGAAACATTGACGTCAATGCTGAGGACCCGGCCTGCGATCCACACGTTGGCATGCGAGACTGATCCATTTCTCTCTCGCCTCCACTTACAAAACCCCTCTCCTCCCCCAAGGCTCTGCCCTTTCCCCACGCAAGGAAATCGAAGTCAGGGGCTGGGTGATGCGAGCGGGAGCGTAGAGCCAAAGCCGGGAGGGGAGGCTGGTTTTAAGTGTTAGTGCAGATGTTTAGACTTTTCCTAAACTGGCCGCCAGGAATGTGCAGCGTGTCTGTTGCAAGCATTCCCCGGGCACGCGCATCACGGCATCTTCAGCGCTCCAGCAGGGGAGCTGCTTTCGCTGGGCCAATTCCCACAGCGGCTGCCTCTGACGGGCAGAACTTTTAGGGCCCTGTCTGTTCCGATGAACCACTCAGGGCAAAGTGCCAGGCCTGGCAAGCAGGCTGCCGCCGGCGCTCAGTCTCGCGAGACAGCTGTGTGTCAGATCCACAGCTGGCCCTGCCGTCCTTTCCTAGAGCATGCACCTGCGGCTAACGGGGCAGACGTGAAGTGTCGCCGGAAGCCAAGATTTTCAAAAGGGAGCCTAATATTGTTGGCTGAGACCCCTCCCACTTCGTGACAGCTCAGGATGGGACCCGCCGCAACTGCGGCCGCTGGAGCTTGAGTGGCTTTGGAAAAGCTCCCAGCTGCAGCCCAGGTTTGCATCGGCATGAGCAGCAGCAGGGCCATCCTTACCCCTGTGCAGAATACACAGCTGCATGGGGCACCCGAAAATTTGGGGCACCACTGGGTCTTAATGCCCACCCACCCGCCTCATCCTATCCCTGGTCTGTGGAGCTGCTTCCTCCGGAGTGGATCTAGCAAACCTACAAGTGACACAGCCTGCCAGCGCTATGAGCAGGCACTGCCCCTGGGAAAGAGCCATTCAAGCACCAAGCCCAGGTATATACAGTAAAACCTGTGTTATCCGCCATGCCTGGGGATTAAGGTGTGCCGGTAACCTAAAAATTCTGGTTATCGGGCAGGGGGGTGGGAGCCATGAGGGGCCTGTGCAGGGGTCAGGATGTGGCCTGCTGGGGGGGCCACAAGCCCAGTGAGGGAGGGTGGAAGCCGGGGGGGCAGGAGGCAGAGATGGCAGGGGCGAGAGCTGTGGGGGGGTCTGGCCTTCCGTGGGTGCCAGGAGCTGCGGGGGGAGCCGAGATGCTTGCTGCTAGCTTCTGGCTGCCGTTCACCCCTCCCCCAGGTAGATGCTGCACACTTATCTGAGGAGCAGCCTGGCACTTAAAGGGCCAGTTTCCTTTTTTTGGTTTGTTTTGTTTCTTGTTTTGCTTTTCCCGGCATCAGAAATTTGCCGGTTTCTACAGTTTTCCGGATGCTTAAGTTCCGGATAGCGCAGGTTTTACTGTACTGTCCATTTCTGAATTTTCTATGGGAGTCTACGGGGACTTGGTTTAAAATTTGCTTTAAAACCATTTCATTAGCGTGTTGCTGAAGATAATACAATCGCAGCTCTAAAAAACCATCCCCCGTTCCTGGCGGCCATCGGGCATAGGGGCACCAGCTTCATAGCACTGTGTAGGGCCCCAGAAATCCTAAAGATGGCCTTGAGTGGCAGCTTGGTTCCTAACTCCCACGGACCTCCAACAGGAGTTAGGTGCCAAACTGCCACTTATGCCCCTGCAGATGTGCCCGGGCGTGTTAGAGGAGCAATTGTTGCTTCTTAGGACTGAGGAAAGGAAGTGAAACAAAGCAATTTGTCCAGCCTTAGGAGGCTGCTCTGGCACTGTTCAATTCCTAGCTTGCCGGCATCCAACAAATGCAGCCCACGTTTCGCATCAGTGCTGGATTTAGGGCTTTCTTTTGATCCTGTCTCCAGGAGCCTTGGCAGAAATGCACCGCCCAAGCCTTGGATGGCCAAGCCAAATTCTTCTGCCTGCTGATTTTAATCTAAACCACTTGCATCTGCTCAGTTCTCTTTTCTCTGCGGCTGTTTCTTACCCAGGGAGCCTCTTCCCCACTTCTCCCCCAAACTCTGAGCTCTTTCTGCTGCCTGAGCTCTCTCCGGTGTTTCCCGTATGGAACAAACAAACCACGTGCAGGTTGGTCCAGATCCTGAGGACCTGATTCGTCCTGAATGAGGGAGTTTGCTGGACCAAGGGAGACCAGTTCTGACCCCTTGCAGCCTAGCTCCACTTCCGGCTCCCCAGCTGCTTCCCCTCTGGACTGGCCACTGCCACCCACCATGTTTGGGCTGCTGGCCCCGGCTACAGGCCATCCTGCTGCCCGACTCCCAGCCCCAGGAATAGCTGTTGTCTTGCCAGACCATGGATGATGCTGGAGCTGAGAGTCCCAATTTTTAGAGATTCAACTTATACTTTCACCCTAGATGACCTGCATTTCCAAGTAGGGAAATCAACTACACCACGAACAAGAGTGTGCCAGTGAGAGCACAGTGTGTGACACTCGCTTTTTTCTGCACTTGGAAAGCAGCTGGCATTCCTCTAGACCAGGGCTTCCCAACCTGTGGGTCGGGACTCAAATATGGGTCGCCATTACATTTCGAAAGGGTCGCCAAGTGTCTCCCCAGGTAGCTCTGCCCCCTCCTCTCCCCATTTTTTAATTGCTTTGGGGCACCAAGTCTTCCTGAATTGTCAAAATGGGTCCCCATCTGGAAAAGGTTGGGAACCGCTGCTCTAAACGCAAAGGTGCAGGACACAGAGAACAAAGCGCTCGTGTCTTCCAGTTACATCACTACTTACAGCACCTTGGCTAAGCGTGTCAGTACCCCTTCCAGTGGCTGGTCCACATGGAAGATAAGAGCCTACTGTTGCTGCCGGCTGATGGAGCTGTTCCTTTAGCTCAAGTGGTAGAGGTCTGTGCTTTGGGGACTGTTGCTTACAGGTTCAGTCTCTCCATGGTGTGGCTGATAACATGCAGGTAGACCCTTATGCAGGCGACCAAGTTTGACTAAGGGATGCTCCGTGTTTTTGTATCAACATTGCACTGTAATAGTTAACTATCTAGTCCAGTGGGCTCGTGAGCCATGAGCAGGACTGTTAGGTGCTTTGGAAATGCAAATTAATAATAATACCCCCATCATCTATCACTGTGGCACTATTTTATCAGTGGTGCGAGCTGTCAACTTATTCATCTCAGGTGCAACCTTCAAATGATAAATCACGTCAGGGCAGAAAACTTATTTTGTTGCTGAAAAAGGAAAAGCAGGTTTGAAAGGCCCCGCTTTAGGTGTGAATTCAGGATCCCGCTCATCAATCACAGCAGCGTTATTAATCAGGAGCAAGTTGAAGGCAGACAGGCTGAAAAAATTCAAACAAGCTTTACAGTATCCTGGACAGATTGAAAGGACCATCTATCTCCTCCCTGTGTGCTGATTACTGGCTCGTACTTAGTGTTAGTTATTAGCAATGGACAAATCTCTCAGTGCCCGCTCAAAAGAAAGAAGGAGCTCTCGGAAATGTCACACGCTCCCCAGCATTCCAGGGGAAAGCTTTTCCGCTGGGCTGGTAAAAATCAGAAAAGGAATGGTAAAGATGTGAGGAGTGATTTTTTTCTCCACTGCCTTTCAACTGCTAAAGCAGGGGTGGACAGGATATGGCCCATGGCCCACCAAGTCATTTGATCCGGCCTGCGGCTGCCCTGCCACACCCCCACCCCCATGTCAATCGAGACCCGGGGGCAGGGGAGTGTGCAAAGTCATTTACTGTTCAAACCAGCTAGTGGCTCCCTCCCCCTGCCTGGATCTCAATTGGCCCAGGGATGGGGTGAGCGTATAAAGTCGCCTCCCCCGTCAGGGGCACACGGTGCCTAGAGGGAGTCACCAGCTGTTCAAAATACCTGGCGGTTCCCTCTAGGTGCCATGCGCCCGTGACAGGGTGGGGGCGGGGAGAGACTTTGCACACTCCCCTGCCCTCGGGCCCTGATTGGCCTGGGGCGGGGGAGCGCATGAAGTTTCCTCTCCTCCCAAAGGCATGCAGAGCCTAGGGGGAACCGCCCCTTCCACCTAAGGCCCTGCCCCTTCCACCTGAGGCCCCGCCCTTTCTGGGGGCGGAGCCAATCTGCGACAACTACCCTCAATCTGTGAAGTGGCCTCCTATGTAAAACACTCTCAAGTCAGCCTAGGGCAGCATGGGGCTAGCGCAGCAGCTCTCAACCTTTCCAGAGTACTGGGCCCCTCTCAGGAGCTGACGAGTCTTGCATACTCTACGCGTCACCTCACTTGAAAACAACTGGCTTACAAACCCAGACACAAATGCACAAGAGTGTCACCGCGCAGGAGCACTGACACATTGATCGCTCTCTCACTTTTACCATCTAAATATGGAGTAAATCA
The DNA here is from genome assembly GCF_052426305.1 of Pelodiscus sinensis. Lineage (NCBI taxonomy): Eukaryota > Metazoa > Chordata > Testudines > Trionychidae > Pelodiscus > Pelodiscus sinensis. Next base: position 45,893,177 of record NC_143064.1, on the reverse strand, counting down.
ATTGGGATGGAAACATTGTACTTGCGTGTCCCTGTACAGCACACAGAGCAGTTTGAAGAAGTCATTGTCTGCAGGGAATGTTGGTATGCACTGGCTTCGCTCGGGCTTTCGGTGTAGCCTGTTGTAGAGCTGGGTCCATCGCAAGATGAGCTGTACCCCCTGGAAGACCACTGCGTGCCCCCCGGGCCACGTGGGCTCCTGTTTCAGAACCACTGGTTCCCCACCAGCGTACTCGAGCAAGAGCCAGGACACCTGGAGCCAGCTCTACCTTTCGCTTGCAGGGTGACCGTGGCAAATCATTTCCCCACTGCCTGTATGTCTTGGCTGTTTGCAGACTGTAGGCTCCTTGTGGCCAGAACTGTCTCTGTACAGCTCCTAGCACCATGGAGCCTGATATCAGCCGGAGCCTCTAGCCACTGCTCCCCTGTCAACGGGCATGCGGATCACATAGCACAGGCATGGCTGATGACCTGCGGAGGGAAGGCAGTGGACTTCTGGAGCGTTACTGCTTGAGCTAAAAGCCAGCTGGCTCTCAGCTGAGGCTGTGGAGCTCCCGTGTTCTTATCTCTCGCTGTAAGTGGTCTCAGTGCCAGTGCATGGGACAGCGACCTACAGTAGGTGTATGAGTTACCTTGGCTCATCTTGTTTGCACAGCAGCAAGGCCTGGACACCGCAGGCGCCCCATTCTGGAGGCTGGGTTTTGTCTGGAGCCGAGCGGGGAAATGTCTGTGGGAGTTGGGGGCGCGGTGCAGGTTGGCTGGGCAAAGTAAATCAGGTGGGGGGGGGGAGGGGTAATGGCTGAGGAAGGTGTGTGTGGTGGAGCCCTTCCCTGTCCATTTCCAGGTGGATCATCTTGTGGCTTGGGTGGTAGCTGGACTCCACTGAAGACACTTTCATCCCCAGGTCTCCTTCCCTTTTGTTGGGTGTCTTTGGGTGTGATTATTACAACAGTCCAGGTGCACTTCTTTGCCAGGACCGGTGTACAAGTGTACCCTATTGACCCCCCACAGTTTCCCCTCCAGCACGGGAACAGGGGGATGTGTTTCCCAAAAGGTCCAAAAGGTGGGAGAGCCGCTTTTAGTGCGAGGGAGATGTGGACTATGGCTTTTTTATATGACTGAAAGGGTTGAATTTGCTGTTGACCCTAGGCCTTGGCATGGGCAGCGAGAGGGGAAACTGAGGCAGGTCGTGCCTGTGCTGCTGAGGTCGGCTGGCGGGCGCCCCTGTCAGACTTACCCTGTAACATTTGGCCCCAGAAGCGAGAATCCAAGACCCCTCCCATCCAGGGGGAGGACTGGCAGAGGATGGGGACACCAATGGGGACCAGCAGACGAAGAAGCTGAAGCTACGCTCAGGCGTTCAAGCGTCAGTGAGAAATCTGAGCTAACCACACAGCTAGGCCGGGGCTTCTGAAGGGGCCAATGGACTCCGAGGGGCATCTGGGCACCTGCCTGGCCTCAGAAATCCCAGCCTCCAGCTACATCCGGTGGGGCAAGCATGAAACCGCCCCAATTCAATGACACGGCTCTGCCACAGACACTGACAGAGGCTGTGCACTGAGATGACTGGGTGCTGGCCAGAAACACGGCTGGCCAAATGAGGAGTCACAAGCAATGTGGCTATTCCCAAAGCCACCTAGGGGATTTGGAAGCCCCGTTACATTCCCATTTTTCCTGATGGCAGTTGGGTGCCCAAACCCCCTCAGCCACAGTCTCAACTCTTTGATCTCATTGTGAATCATTTGCCAGCCTCTGGTGGTTCTCCTCCACGCTGTTTTTGAGAATGAGCACTTGGGGGTGACTGGAGAGGGGTGGTGCCTGTGGCAATGGGGCAGGGGCGCTGCTTTCTGTGGGGGACTTGAGGGCCCAGGAAGTTCTGCTTGTAAATTCAGTTTTGCTGATGGTGGCTGTTTGCTGGAGGGATTTTCAGCTCTTTTATTGCATGGTGGGTTTATTGCACTAGGCTCCCATGTTAACTGGTGTCAAGGGCACCTGGCGCCTTCCTTCTGGGGTGTTTACAGATTTAAAACCAACCCAGTAAAAATAAGAGCTCGCCAAAAAGGGTGAGTGACCCAATCTCAGACTCTGGGGTGTCTGAGAACCATCCATGACCATGGATTGGGGGGTGGGGAGCAGAACGCTTCCTGCTGGCTGAGGTGGAGAACAGGAGAGGGTGAGGACTTCCTGGAGCGCTGTGTCCTCACAGCAGACTCTGACTCAGCTTCCTCCCATCTCTGGATCCTCCAGACACAACACTTCATTCCTCTGCAAGGCAAAGCCCCAAACTCAAGCACAAGGAAAACCCACACAATCATCGACGAGACACAGCAATAATAAACCTAAGCATGTCGCCTCCCTGAGGATGCAAATAGACGGTGCTCCTTGTAAGACCCAGGCCTCCGGGGCATGGATCAACACAGCAGTGACTTATCTGTTCCTGTCTCTTTTCCTGTGGCCCTTACAAATACCATGGGTTCTTCGCTGGGGTATTGGCAAGGACCATGAGACAAGGGAATGGAACAAGTCGAAGACACAAACAGCAGGCCAGAGACCACACGCCCCTGAGAGCTGTGCTGGACCCGATGGTGTAAGCAAAACACTCCACAAACGAGTTGGAAACCCTGCCTTTTTGCGCGAGTAGCCTCTTGCACTAGTCCAAATGACGACCGCAGAGGCACCCTGGGGAAACAAACCAATGAGATTCATCTCGGGCCAAATCCAGCTCCCTGGAGTGCCTGTGACTTCCGTGGAAGTCGGCCTGCTTCCTCATACATTATTCAGCGCAGATTATTCGCTCAGATCTCTGCAGAAGAGGTTGGAGAGACCCCCGTGGCCGTTAAATCTCTGAACGTGCGCTTTTGATAATCCTTCCCCGTTTCTTTAGCAAACAGCAGTGCCTGCCTCCATCTAGAATGCTGCACCTCGTTGCAGCAGTTACTATGCCGCATGCAAACTAAATTGACTATGAAGAACATATTTTCCGAGGTTTGAACGGCTGCGGAATAGAACTGCAGTGATGGCGAGCTTGTGAAAAGGCCGAGAGGGGGGGAGAAAAAAGCTCATGTCTGTTCCTGATCAGCTGAAGCATAATTAGCTTACAAATGTTCTCTTGTAAAATATAAATTAGATCCCCATTAGACACACTTTCTCGTTTACAGTATGAGCACAGCTTGAGTGAAGGGAACTCCTTACGACTTGCTACCCTGTAAATCTCAAACAGCTAAGGAAAGGAGGTTTCAAAGTTAAAGCCGACAAAAGGGACAGCCACCACCGCGGGGCTGGTTCCACGGAGAGGCCCCTTGCTCTCATACTTGGGCGAGAAGATAGATGGAACCAAACTCCTGAGTTATTTGCTCCATCATTTCTCTATTGGAGTGTCCCAGGTAGCTTGTAATCTGCTCTTGCTTTGCAGGCTGTGAATAGAGCATGACAATCTGGGTTCTATCCGTGGGAAAGTCACGGGTCAGTTGCTTTGTGACTTCTTTTCCTCATCTGTTAAAAAGGAGCAATACAGACTCAAGGGGATATTTACATCTTGGCAGTGCTGGCTTGGCTGCCCTGCATTCTGAAAGGAGGAAATTAGACTGCAATGGGTGTAATATACCGTGGGGGTTTTTTTAAGATGCTCCAGTAACATGATGCCAAACACTATAAATCTACAGCTAGTGGTAGTTTTCCAACATATTACAACCCTCATTTATATTATGCTTTTCTTCCTGAAAGATCTTGAAGTGCTTCACAAACAGATAGGCAGAAATCACTTAGCTCAGCACTCATCTGTTCAAATATTCTATCTCTAGGGTGGACAAGGATGTTTGTGTAACAGCACACAGCAACATTACCGAGCTGCGTGTGGCAGAAAGGGCTGGATTCTTATCCCGGGCACAAAACATCTCTCCATTGATTTCAGAGCCATTCCTCTGGATTCATGTCAGGGTAACTGGATTAGCATTTGACTGAACATGAAGAAGAATGCAGTCAGCATTCGAAGTAGAAGCGCTGACTACAATCCCGTCTGAAAAGGTGTACCGATTATTTTGAGATCCCTTCACTTTAGAGAGCTGTGAATCAGGCCTGTGGCTTCTAGGCATGGCTTATCGATCTTTCAAAAGTGTTTGCAGCTGTTTGTTCCCGTTTTCAAACAGCACTTTTGCTGCAATCTCTTATTAATTAATACAGGTTGAACCTTTCAGGTGTGTCTAAACTACATGGCTCCATTGATGGAGCCATGTAGATTAGGCTGATCGGCAAAGGGAAATGAAGCCGCGATTTAAATAATTGCAGCTTCATTTAAATTTACATGGCTGCCGTGCTGAGCCAACAAACATCTGATCAGCTGTTTGTCGGCTGAGCGCGCTAGTCTGGACGCTCCCGCGCCGACCTGAAAGCCCTTTATCGACCTCCCCGTTATGCCTCGTAGCATGAGGTTTACTGGGGAGGTCGATAAAGGGCTTTCATGTCGACAGGGGAGCGTCCAGATTAGCACCCTGAGCCGACAAACAGCTGATCAACTGTTTGTCGGCTCAGCGCAGCAGCCATGTAAATTTAAATGAAGCCGCGATTATTTAAATCGTGGCTTCATTTCCCTTTGCCAAACAAACAAATCTACAGGGCTCTGTCGACGGAGCCATGTAGTTTAGACGTACCCTTCTAGTCCAGTGCAATCAGAAACAGACCGGTGCCGAACCAGAGCATTTGAGAACATAAGAACGGCCATACTAGGCCACGCCAAAAATCCATCTATCCCAGGATCCTGTCTTCTGCCAGTGGCCGATGCTAGCTGCCCCCAGAGGGAATGAACAGAACAGGGAATCATCAAGTGCTCCCGTTCCCAGCCTCTGACAAACAAAGGCTAGGGATACCATTGCTACCCAAACAGCCATTGATGGACCTACCCTCCATGGATTTATCTAGTTCTTTTTTGAACCCTGTTAAAGTCCTGGCCTTCACAACATCCTCTGGCAAGGAGTTCCACAGGTTGACTGTGCATTGCATGAAAAAGTGCTTCCTTTTGTTTGTTTTAAACTTGCTGCCATTTAATTTCATTTGGTAGCTGTAGAATTTGCCAAACGATGGGAGGCCAATATTGTCTAGCAGCATTACCAACTTTTCTACAGCTTAGTGGGCTCTTAGAAGACATTTAGGGCAAATTAGAGCTAAATAACAGCACAGAATACTGAGCGCCAGGACTGGTGGCTAACTTTGAGGCACCGCTGGAAACTTGACCACCTCCATAACAAGTGGACATCCAGCTAACATCATTCTGGAGCACGCATGTTGCCGGAACAGGAGTGCCGGACTAGAGAAGTTCTACCTGTAGGCAGGAACATTCTCATGAACCTGTTCTTCTTCACACAAGTGTGTAGGGAGTTGGTGTCAAGGTGCAACCACCTACATGGAGCAGAGCGCCCAGGATGAAGTGATCATCACTTGCCATTTATTGTTCACCACCACTCTTGCTCAGACAGGAAGTAGTAATAATGCCATGTGACTAAGGCGACCAATCACAGCCTCCGTGACTGAGGCGACCAATCACAGCCTCCGTGACTGAAGCGACCAATCACAGGCTCTGTGACTGAGGTGACCAATCACAGACCCTGAAATGGCCAGCGGAACAGTCACCGACCACGGCACATAAAACGGATTCAAAGAAATCAAGATCAGTTCCCCCAGAGGAGAGGGCTAATTTATTCACAATGAATAATTCAGCCAGCTCCGTTTATTACCAGAACCTGCACTAATCCCCCTCCAGCTATCTCCTCTCAATGACATCCATGTTGGTAATTTATGTATAAATAGTTTATTGTGTCAAAAACATATGGAGGCAGTTAGCAATGGAAGGAAAGTTGGATTTTTGTCACTTGAAAAGGAGAGCGGAATAAAAAACGAAAATCTGATCCAATGCTTCCTGGGGGAAAGTGCTTGCTTTGGGAGGTGTTTCTGGAGAACAAAGCCCCGAGGTTAATTAACAGCTGTGCTCCCCAATCAAATGCAGAAACAGGGAAGTTGGATGTACTCAATCAAGAGTCTTACGTTCGCCTCTAGAATTTCAATGCAGGGAGGCAGGTGACTTCAGTTGTGTGACAAGTAACAAAGACAAGGGCCTGAGGACTTTGAGCAACCGAGACGACAACATTCATAATTAAGCAGCCGTCTCTGGTAAATCCCTAGATGTTCCTCCCAGCAGGAACATCTCAACTCTGAATTCATGTCATGGCAACCTGGGGAGAAAGCTCCTATCCTTGAGCTGATCTTGCTGTTGACTTTTATCGGGCTGGCCAAGCTATTTTTAACAATTGCCCAGAAATCAATAGGAACCCTCCATGAAGGACGTTGACTGACGGCTTTTCCTGTCCGTTCACACTTGTGCCGTGTCTGATCTACAAGTGACTGCAGAACTCTGGATTCTCCCTCCACCAGGCAGCCAACAAGGCTATCCACCCTTAACCCCTTCCCTGCGGCAATGGATTACGCAGAATTACATAGTTGTGCAGCTTCAACTATCCATTGCTTTCATTGGAACATACACTAATGAATCAGTCCCCCTGTTGGTTAATGCTCTCTGCAAACATGACGACTATCTCTGTCTCTCTCCTTCCAGAAGCCTAAGGTGGCACATAGAGGTCTACCTGGGATTAAGTCATAATACTGTTTTGCTGCGGCAGCAGGTCCTTCTCTAACCATGCCTATGCAACCAGGTTGATCAGTCTTCTTTTCTCCCAGCACTGTGTAAGGGAGGATTTCGCTCCAGCCTTTGCTGGTGCTACTCTGTCTGAGGCTGTGTCTACACTACATGCCTCTGTCGGCAGAGGCATGTAGATTAGGGTTGTAGGCAAAGGTAAATGAAGCCGCGATTTAAATGATCGTGGCTTCATTTACATTTACATGGCTGCCGCGCTGAGCCGACAAACAGCTGATCAGCTGTTTGTCGGCTCGCCGCTAGTCTGGACGTTCCCCCTGTCGACATCAAAGCCCTTTGTTGGCAGCCCCGTTATTCCTCGTGGAATGAGGTTTACCGGGGCTGCCGACAAAGGGCTTTGATGTCGACAGGGGGAACGTCCAGACTAGCGGCGAGCCGACAAACAGCTGATCAGCTGTTTGTCGTCTCAGCGCGGCAGCCGTGTAAATGTAAATGAAGCCGCGATCATTTAAATCGCGGCTTCATTTACCTTTGCTGAACAAACAAATCTACATGCCTCTGCCGACAGAGGCATGTAGTGTAGACGTACCCTGAATGTCCTCTAGGAACGCAGTCCTTTGCTGAAACATTGAGAGAGAGCTGCCTCGGTTTACCCCAGTGCGTGGACACAGACACGTTTGGGAGCATGGGAAGTGTGTACTCACCCATGTAGGTGACACAGAGCTGTGTGGTGAAAAAAGCCACAGTGTGGACACAACCATGTTAATTGTAAATGGACCAGATAAGGGTGTCATCACAACCTGGTTACCAAAATACCATTGTTAATGGGCCATTAATAGCTGTGCCAAGTAACCCAGATCTAGTACTGGTCCGTTCTTCCCCGAGCAGCTGTGACTGAATTGATCCGAATTCCAGGAAAAGAGCCACAGTGGCAGTCTTGAAAGAAATCACCTTTGAGATATGGAAATACTTTCAGGGTGGGGTTGATTTATCTGAGCTGATTGTTTCAGAACTTTTCTAGGAGAGTTATGTGTACTAAGAGGGCATGCACTTAATCTCCTTCTACTGGTTGGAACCCACAATTTCCATTCCCTAGAAAGCTACAGTTTGAATTTCTTTTCATTCTGAATCAGAAAATAACTTGGCATTTCAACATTAGCTGTGCAACGGTGTGAGGAGGTGGACTAGGTCCCGAAGCCCCCTGCTGGAGGCTTTTGGCCTTGTGATACCCTGCCCCAGCAAGCAAGAGAAAAGTCCTCCCGGCAAGCTAGAGTGGCTGCAGAGAAAGTGGCCAATCAGGGCCCAGCAAGCCAGTTAAAAGGAAGCTGCTGAGCCAGAGTGAGGCAGTTCCTCTTTGGTGCTCAAGAGGCTCAGACTCAGTGGGAGAGCTAAGTCACAGGAGGGCCACTATAGCAGGGCATGCGGGCACATGCACTTGGCTAGAGATGGGGGGAGATCACTCGCAAGAGGTGGGCACCACCCAATTACGAAAGAAAATTCTCAACCATGTCAATGTGAGAGAATCAAAACATTTCGTTTCCGTAATGTTGAGCAATTTGGTTTCCATGGCATGGTTTCATTTAGACGGTTATATTTCATATTTCGTATGAATGTCGTTTTGAAATTAATGTTCTAGAATATCAAAGTCGAGATGAAATTAATGAAAATGAGTCAAATCAAAACATCTTTGTGTTATGGAAATGAAATGGCAAAGCTGAACTGATTCTGTTCAGCTGTTTCCCATCGAAAGTGTCTAAATCATTTGCCCACAAAGCATATTGATTTCTACAACATTTCCATTTTTTGACAGACTTCCGTTTAACGGTTTTGGGCCAGCTCTAAAATCTCTGTTGATGTTTATGGATTAATACTGCACAATCTATCAGCCATAATTTGTAAGTTTATAATCGTTGTGACAATGCCCTCCCCCCCAAGGATGGATATTGCTTACCTCAGAGGCTCACAGCAGCCCTCAATTTAGACAGCAGCTTGCTGTTTGTTAATTAACTCTCATCATTGGCCAGCATGGGGAAAAGAGGGAAACCAAACTTCATAGTCTGTGGCCCTTCCAAGAGGTAAAGGGCAGGACAAATCCCTTGTACCAAAGCCAGTCTTTGGTACGGCGGGCGGGGGGGACCCAGGCCTGCCCTCTACACTGGGATCCACCCCAGGAGCCTTGTGACAGCAGCAGCCTGTAATGTCTCGAGTGTCAGCCTCATGACAGCTACAAATCCCTATGGCATTCCTCAGCACCTTCCTTACCGCTGGCTCTTCCTTCTGGTGGCTGCTTGAGCTGGCTCCTGCCAGATCCTCCACAGCTCCTGCTCTCCTCAACTCCGCATGCACTGAGCTACCGGGAGAGGATGTGTAACCAGCCCGGCTGTTCTGCGGGCCAGTCCGCCAAGGTGTGGACCTGGTTGTCCCCATGGCCTGAAGTCTGCACCTCCCTGCTACCTGCTTTCAGGGTTGGATAGAGACACAAATGTGCAAGTTGGAGGGGGAATGAGAACTAGGAGCCTCCACCTGAGGGAGTTCGCTGGAGAGATGTATTAAATAGCATCAAATACCCGCATGAAATCAGGTGAGCCCAAGGTACCTAGGCAGCCCTGATCTATCCCCAGAAAATCAAGAAATCTGCTGCATTGGGTACATGGGGAAATTAGGAGGCCGGGCATCACACCTCCAAAGTAATTCCCTGGTGGTGGTAATCGAAGAGCGACAAGAATGATTAAAGGTCTAGAGAACATGACCTATGAAGCCAGGCTTCATGAACTGGGCTTGTTTAGTTTGGAAAAAAGAAGATGAAGGGGGGACATGATAGCGGTTTTCAAATATCTAAAAGGGTGTCACAAGGAGGAAGGAGAAAATTTGTTCCTCTTGGTTTCTGAGGACAGGACAAGGAGTAATGGGCTTAAAGTGCAGCAGGGGAGGTTTAGATTGGACATTAGGAAAAAATTCCTAACTGTCAGGGTGGTCAAATATTGGAATAAATTGCCAAGGGAGGTGGTGGAATCTCCCTCTCTGGAGATATTTAAGAACAGGTTAGATAGACATCTGTCAGGGATGGTGTAGACGGAGCTTGGTCCTGAGGGCGGGAGGCTGGACTCGATGACCTCTCGAGGTCCCTTCCAGTCCTATGATTCTATGATTCTATGATTGTCTGGGCTTGCATAGAAGGTGGCCTCCTGAACCATCCAAATTGCCCAAGTCCAGGGCAGGGACCTGAGAGGACAGTCAAGAGCAGACAGGCTTCTCCGTTCTTCTGTGCTGCAGAGACCTGGAATGAGATGTGCCCGGCACCGCATCTGTGCTGCATGTCCCCGGCCTGGGCTGGTCACCACCAGCTGGCTGGAGAGAGGAGAGGATTTTCAGAAAGGCGGTCACTGGTTTCCTTGGACTGGCCCCTGGGGTGGGCTGCCGGGCCTGCCGCGTGTAGTGGAGCTGTTGTTTTGCACTCCACACACCTGGCGCTCCGGCGAGGCCTAGCTGCAGTGCCTCCCCACAACACAGAGACTCAAGGTGGTAAGCAGGCGAAGCCGATGAATGCACCACCAGCTGCCGTGCTGAGCAGCCCCGGGATCACATAGGAACATGTTGGCGGAAATCACTTGACAGCCCTGAACCTACTACCGGGGCTAATTTCTCACAGTCCGGAGTTCTAGCCCGGCTGCCCTGTGGGATGGGGCCACATAGAGACCCTGCCCCAGGACTGGCCAGGAAAAGAGCTAGAGGCAGGACAACACAGCGAACTGCTCTGAGTTCCTGGGCTTGACCCACGACGGAGCACGTCTCAACTCCGGACTCCCCTGGAGATGGTCTGTGGGGAGCAGGGGGCTGAGGCTGGCCGGGATGGTCTCCAGGAGAAAGGAGCTCAAGGGAGAGGCCACCCACCGAGAGGAGAATGGGGAAGCATCCTCTTTCTCTTTGGAACTTGGCTTTCCTGGCTGGTGCCTCAGAGTCGTGTCTTATTCTGGGCCCAAGAGGGGATTCAAATACTATAAAATAGCTGGTTTCACAGAAGCTCATATTAATTCATACAAGCTCATACAAATGCGAGAAGTATGGGTAATAAGCAGGAAGAACTGGAATTGCTAACCAATAAATACAACTATGATATCATTGGTATTACAGAAACCTGGTGGGATGGGACGCATGATTGGAATATTGGTATGGAAGGGTATGGCTTGCTCAGGAAGGACAGACAGGGAAAAAAGGGAGGAGGGGTTGCCTTGTATATTAAAAATGTACACACTTGGACTGAAGTGGAGATGAACGTAGGAGATAGCTGTGTAGAGAGTCTCTGGGTTAAGCTAAAAGGGGTAAAAAACGAGGGTGATATCATGCTAGGAGTCTACTACAGGCCACCTAACCAGGTAGAAGAGGTGGATGAGGCCTTTTTTAAACAATTAACAAAACTATCCAAAGCCCAAGATTTGGTGGTGATGGGGGACTTCAACTATCCAGACATATGTTGGGAAACTAACACAGCGAGGCACAGGCTATCCAATAAGTTTCTGGACTGCATTGGAGACAACTTTCTGTTTCAGAAGGTTGAAAAAGCTACCAGAGGAGAAGCTGTTCTGGATTTGGTTTTAACAAATAGGGAGGAACTAGTTGAGAACTTGAAAGTGGAAGACAGTATAGGGGACAGTGATCACGAAATAATAGAGTTCATGATCTTAAGGAAAGGCAGAAGGGAGACCAGCACAATTGAGGTTATGGATTTCAGGAAGGCAGATTTTGATAAGCTCAGAGAACTTGTAGGTAAGGTCCCATGGGAAGCAAGACTGAAGGGAAAAACAACTGAGGAGAGTTGGAAGTATTTCAAAGGGACGTTGTTAAGGGCCCAAAAGCAAACAATTCCGCTGTGTAGGAAAGATAGAAAATATGGCAAAAGACCAGCTTGGCTTAACAAGGAGATCTTGCATGATCTCAAAATAAAAAAGGAGTCATCTAAAAAATGGAAACTAGGACAACTAACAAAGGATGAATATAGGCAAGCAACACGGGAATGCAGGGGCAAGATTAGAAAGGCAAAGGCACAAAATGAGATCAAACTAGCTACAGGCATAAAGGGAAACAAGAAGACCTTTTATAAATACATTAAAAGCAAGAGGAAGACCAAGGACAGGGTAGGCCCACTGCTTAGCGAGGAGGGAGAAGCAGTAACAGGGAACTTGGAAATGGCGGAGATGCTCAATGACTTCTTTGTTTCGGTCTTCACCGAGAAGTCTGGAGGTGTGCCTAACGTAGTGAATACAAGCAGAGAGAGGGTAAGTTTAGAAGATAGGATACACAAAGAACAAGTTAAAAATCACTTAGGAAAGTTAGATGTCAGCAAGTCACCAGGTCCTGATGAAATGCATCCCAGGATACTCAAGGAGCTGATAGAGGAGGTATCTGAGCCTTTAGCTATGATCTTTGAAAAATCATGGCAGACAGGGGAGATTCCAGAAGACTGGAAAAGGGCAAATATTGTGCCCATCTATAAAAAGGGGAATAAGAACAACCCAGGAAATTATAGACCGGTCAGTTTAACGTCTGTCCCAGGGAAGATAATGGAGCAGGTAATTAAGGAAATCGTATGCAAACACTTGGAAAGTAATAAAGTGATAGGGAATAGCCAGCATGGGTTTGTGAAGAACAAGTCATGCCAAACTAATCTGATAGCTTTCTTTGATAAGATAACGAGCCTTGTGGATAAGGGAGAAGCGGTGGATGTCATATACCTAGACTTTAGTAAGGCATTTGATACGGTCTCGCATGATATTCTTATTGATAAACTAGGCAAATATAACTTAGATAGGGCCACGATAAGGTGGGTGCATAATTGGATGGATAACCGTAGTCAGAGAGTTGTTGTTAACGGTTCTAAATCCTGCTGGAAAGGGATAACAAGTGGAGTTCCTCAAGGGTCTGTTTTGGGACCCGTACTATTCAATATCTTCATCAATGATGTAGATATTGGGATAGAGAGTACTCTTATTAAGTTTGCAGATGATACCAAACTGGGTGGGGTTGCGACTTCTTTGGAGGATAGGGACATAATTCAAAATGACCTTAGCAAGTTAGAGAAATGGTCAGAGGTAAACAGGATGAGGTTTAATAAAGAGAAATGCAAAGTGCTCCACTTAGGAAGGAACAATCAGTTCCATACATACAAGATGGGAAGCGACTGTCTAGGAAGGAGCATGGCGGAAAGGGATCTAGGGGTCATAGTGGACCACAAGTTGAATATGAGTCAACAGTGTGATGCTGTTGCAAAAAAAGCAAATATGATTCTAGGTTGTATCAACAGGTGTGTTGTAAGCAAAACTCGTGAAGTCATTCTGCCGCTCTATTCTGCACTAGTTAGGCCTCAGCTGGAGTACTGTGTCCAGTTCTGGGCGCCACATTTCAAGAAAGATGTGGAGAAATTGGAAAGGGTGCAGAGAAGAGCGACAAGAATGATTAAAGGTCTAGAGAACATGACCTATGAAGCCAGGCTTCATGAACTGGGCTTGTTTAGTTTGGAAAAAAGAAGATTAAGGGGGGACATGATAGCGGTTTTCAAATATCTAAAAGGGTGTCACAAGGAGGAAGGCGAAAATTTGTTCCTCTTGGTTTCTGAGGACAGGACAAGGAGTAATGGGCTTAAAGTGCAGCAGGGGAGGTTTAGATTGGACATTAGGAAAAAATTCCTAACTGTCAGGGTGGTCAAATATTGGAATAAATTGCCAAGGGAGGTGGTGGAATCTCCCTCTCTGGAGATATTTAAGAACAGGTTAGATAGACATCTGTCAGGGATGGTGTAGACGGAGCTTGATCCTGCCTTGAGGGCGGGGGGCTGGACTCGATGACCTCTCGAGGTCCCTTCCAGTCCTATTATTCTATGATTATTCTATAATTCTGGGGATTTCCTAGGAGTATCCGGGGTCTGGTACCTGCCTCCCAAGGAATTTCAGTGGAATTTGGGCCCCTAAACCTACACCCTTGGTGCAGCACCAGGTGTACTTTGCAACCCTATCAACACAGCCGGAAACAGCTGAGATTCCGGGGAATGGTCCCAGGAGCTGAGGCTGCAACACTCCAGGCAGATCTGTTCCTTTCCGTCTGCCTATGAAAAGAGCATAACCATGACTCGTGCGTCTCTCTTACCGCCGAGTTCACAAAGAGAGCTCTGACTGAGGGAGGCTGTGATAGAAGGGTCAGGACCCCCTCCCCCAGTTCCTCCTCTGTAGCCTGGTCTCTTCCTCTCAGCCTCCTGCCCTGGGTTCATCCTGCTGCCTGGAGCCCTGTAAGAGGCCAGGTCTGAATTGGGAAGAGAGGGGTTGGGGAGAAGAAGAGAGCGAAAAGGACACACAGGGTGGGAGAAGAGAAGAGTGAGAGGAGCTGGCAGAGACCTAGGGGGAAGGGAGAGAATGAAACAGCTTCCAGGCAAGGAGTCACTGGGGCGGACTGCTCCCCACTCCTCTCCATCTGGGAGACAGCTGTGCCAGGGGCGTGTCTTTCTGCAGCCTGCTCCCCTTTGCACGGTGAGCTTTCTCTGCATCGATTGTCCCCCAAGGGGCGGAAAGCGGGGGGATAAACTACAACCCCTTTGGAGTTCCTCGGGTGTGGAATCTCAGCACTATGGACAGCGGCGTGGACACAGGATCCTTAGCAGAGCAACTCAGCGCAGGAATCTTGTGGGCCGGGGGCCGGGGCGGGACGTTTGCCTGGGCAGGAGTCCCTGTGATGTCTGCACCACTCCTCTATTTTTACAGCTGGACTAAGCCAAACTCACGGGCCTCGTTTCCTGCCAATCTTTGTATGTGCTCGCCCCTTTCCACCTAGGGAGTCGGCTGTGGGTTCCTCCCCACCCAGATGGGATCCCAAGCATCCCTACCCCTCTGAGCGTGGCTTGTGTCCTCTCCCAGCTGTGGGACATCATATAGTGACAGCGCCTCTTGGTGGCCCGTCAGCACCGCCCTTTGCTTCACCAGGAGGGGTTCCCGTTGATTCGTTACTGCTCTCCGATCTCTTCTCCGTGGCCCAGCATGCCACCTCCCCAGCCTGGGAACGTGCTGCCGGATCTACCTGGGGGCCCTCTGTTTCCATTTCACTCTTTCACAGCAGCCCCCACCATGGCTGTGTCACTCTGCCCCCGGCCCCCGGAGAACATAGCGGCCGTCACCTCTGGGCGCTGCCTCGAGGCGAGAGCTGGCGACGTTGCCACCCGGCAGGACTGGGAGTGTGATATTGGGAGCCAGAGGCTCCTGCATCTGCTTCGAGTCCTTAGGAGACAGCCAGGCTGGAGTTTTCAGGGGAACCCAGTGCCCGTAGCTTGGGCCCGTTTCCTCGAAGCAGAACCTCTCCTCCGAACACCCCAAAAGGTGGGTGCTCAGCTCCACAGCTGACGGTTGCATCACAGGCCCATCGCTCCCGGTTGTTATTTAGCGTTTGAAGGCAGGGGAAGCACTAACGCTGTGGTGTTTCAAGGGGAGGAAAGGTACCCAGCTGTAATCCTTACAGTTGGCTCCTCAGCGCAGCACAGAGATGCTCCCCACCGACTCCAACCCTAGAATTTTTAAAAGACCAAGTTGTAGAGCAAAGCCTGATGGGTAATCATGGCCAAATTGCTCATGACGGTCATAGCACAAGAATTTTTTTTCATCAACTGAATTGTTGGGGCATTGGATTTCGGTGTCGTTTTGAGCTGTGTTCTTTTCCCAACAATCTCACGCCTCCCCCTCAGGGACTGGACACAGGGCCCTTCCCCTAGGAATTTGGCATAATCGGCCTAGGGAACACCTAACCTTCCTGCCCCTGCACCAGCGAGGGAACAAGCCATGGGAACTGGAGTGCTCAGACATGCTGCTTTTAATCATAAGACCAGGAACGCTGAGGCTCGGAGTGGACTTCAGACCAGAAGCTGAAATGAGGCAGAGGCTCAGAAATAGGCTGGACACGGAGAAATGAAGGACTCAGGGAAACTGAGTCGGAAGCATGATAGGTTCAGAGAAATGTAGCAAGAAATGGGCCAGGTGCATGGAAACCCAGACAATGTCACCTTATGTCTGCCGGAGCGGACAAGCGGTCTCACCCAGCCTCTTGTTTCCAACCAGGCCTACAGCAGGATGCTTCTGAGGCAGAACCTCAGTGTTGCAGTGAATAGGGCCTAAGGGATGTTTCGGCCTGGCCCCCGCTACTGAGCAGCGTGTATCCTGAAACTTCCAGATTGGCCGCCCTTGAATGTGTTAGCCTAGCGAGGGACACTCTGCAGATGCTAGTCTTATTTATAGACATTTCAGCTCCTTGCTTGGGTCTCCCCGGGCAGCAGGCCTGACAGGTTAATTGCACACTGCATGAAAAGGTATTTCCTTTCGACCTTTCTCGTTTCACGGCCTGGCCCCTTGTATTAAAGGACAAATAAACAAGGGCATCCACCAGGCCTTCTCTGTGCTACTCGGGAGTCTCTCCTCATTATTGTCCGTGTCTCTCCCTCAGCTCTGCCCCTCTCCCAGCCCTTGCGAGGTGTCACTAACTCCGACATCCAAAGCAGCATTTAAAGGCTAGTGCACCAGGTAGCTCACACGAGGCAGTAGTTTGGATACTTTTGCTTGGCTTTGCTGATGGGCTGAGTGCTCGGTGGAGGTCTCCCTTGTCGAAAGGCGTCTTTGTTTGCCTTGGAAGGTGCTTCCACATGGCTTTATGCCCCGCCCGGAGGGAAGAAAACAGCTCCCGAGACTGAAAGGAGGCGGTTTCTCTCCTACGGTGCTCTGCATAAGACTTCACTGAGACGTGCTGAAACCACCAGGTTAATTATGTTGTCCCATCTGCTTTCAATATCCTGTGTCCAGGCCTGTGCCTTTTTAATAAGAACCTTGTCAGCGAGCGTGCAGACAGACTGTGCTTCTGCTCGCCAGAGGCTGGCTGCTCTCATGTCTCGACCCAGGAATTTTCCTGATTCCCCTAGGGAGTCGGCTGCTAATTGGAAGCTATAATAGCCTCTTCCGTGGCATGTGCTCCGAGGCCGAGGGTGAGGGAATTGGCCTAACAGGCTGCAGTGCCATGCAGAGACATCAACCCCGGGATGTCATCCTGCCTCAGGGTTCCCAGAGGAAATGACATCACTTGGGAGCAGGAATAGAATCAACGAATCACAGAATCCTAGAACGCTAGAACGGGAAGAGACCTCGAGAGGTCGTCAAGTCCAGTCCCCTGCCCTCACGGCAGGACCCAGCACCCTAGACCATCCCTGGCAGGTGTCTGTCCAACCTGCTCTGAAATATCTCCAGGGAGGGAGATTCCACAACCCCCCTGGGCAATTCATGTACCTCCGTGTTAAAGTTGTATGGGGAAGTCTCCGCGCAGGGGAAATGTCCGATCCCTCTGACTGGACAATGACCGTGATGAGCCGACGTTGGCTCAAAGCCAAGGGGAGAGGAGGAGAAGGCAGCGGGAGATCAAAGCACACAAAGGCCTTTAGGGCCCGCCCACCCAGCTTGCAAGGCTGCGTTGTTTTCCTGACTTAGCGCCTCGCTGGTCCCTTTACTTCTGCACTGCTGCTGCTACCCCAGGCTGATAACCGGAGCCCTGCTGCCTCGGGACTGACCACTTGGGTGTCAAAGTCCCATTGGACAACCGTCCACTCCTGAACCGGCTGTGGTGCCATGGCCCAGTCTGGGCCACTCCCCCAAGGACTGGAAGGGCAACCCATGCCCTGCCCTCCACTCGGTTCCAGCCTGGGGACCCTGTGCCTAGCAACCGTGCCCTGCTTTCTCCCAGACCTTGTTGCTCTTTCCCTGGACTCCTTCCGGCATTTTCCGGCACCGCTTCTACGTGTGTATGAGCCCAAACTCCTGCCTCCCAAACAGTAACGGCACCCCAAACCTCCCGCCTCTTCTCCCGGGCCCTGACAGCAAACTACTTCCCCTTCTGTTTCCAGCTTCCTGGATTTATACCAGCCCCACCTCTTCCTCCTTAGCTGGTCTCTGTCCTCATCTAGCCTGTCAGTCCCAGGCTCTCCCCCAGGTGCAGCCTGTCAGGTTAATGGGCCTCATTTCACCTGATCTGCCTTGAATGGAGTGGACAGAGCATCACAGAGCCCCCGGTACCAGGTGCTGTACAAACACATAGTGAGAGACCACCTCTCCCCTAAAGAGCTTCTCAGGTGGCCCCCAGCTTGCCTGGATTTGGCTCCTGAGACTCAGTGCCCCCCCCCCAGCACTGGGGAGTCTGCGCTGGAGCTCCAGCTCCCCTGCAACCCCCCACGGGGCTGGAGCACACAAAATCTAGTAGCCTGGGCCCACCTAGGCTCTGGTGTGTGAGGGGAATGTGGGGAGCATCTTTCCCTTTCTCAGTCGGGTGCCATGCCAGTGCGGGTTTCTTTTTTTTCCTTTGCTTCTCACTTGCGTGCAGCCCCCGACTGATTTTTCTGTGGATCAGCAGCCCCTGGCCCAGAAAAGGTTCCCCGCTCCTGGTCTAAATGCACGCAACGGAGGAAGGGTGGAGGGGAAATCGAGGCAGAGAACAGCAAAGTGGCTTGCCCAAGGTCACAGAGTAGGTCTGTGGCTGAGCTAGGAGTAGCGTGGGAATTGCGGGTTGTCCGGACTTCACAGCCTTTCCGCTCAGCTTTGTCGGATTATTAGCAGCCATTTTTAACATTTTCAGCATGTTTCATTTGCAGGAACTACTGCCACTCTCCAGTGGCCACAATAACCATTCCAGATCCCTAAGGATGTTAACCAAAGGCCATTCCATGCGGTACATCAAGGGCCTGCTTTATCTTGACTCGGAGCTCAAGCCCTATTAAGGGTGAACTTTTATTAAAACTATTTACTCTTCCACGACAATGCAATTTATAGATTGAATTAATTCTTACCACTTTGCCAGAGCAAGTCAAGCAAGCATGGGGGCAAGAAAGAAAGAACTGATCCCAAGTAATTAACTGGTAAACAAGACGTTAGAAGAAAAATAGCCCAATCATATCGGATCTGCACCAAAGCCCCCTGTGGATAGATTCCCATTAACGCCCATGGATTCTGGAGACATAGGAACACTTCTTCAGCTGCTGGAAATGGTTCTAGTCCTGCAACGGAGCTAGGACGGTTGACACCACTTGAGGATCCGACCCATAGAGTGGAATTTTTCAACAACTCCCCGTGCTAACGTCGGTGTGTATGTCTACATGGGCATACAAGCCCTGCCGCTGGATGCGGCTGGCCCGTGTACGCAGATCTCAGGCTGAGGGACTAAGTCTTGTGTAGACATCCTTCCAGGGTCCCCGCGCTTAGACTCCGGTCTAAGCCCACACGTCTCCACAGCTCGATCCCCACGAGTCCAAATCAGCTGACCCGGGCCCGCAGAAGGATTTTTATCCCTGTGTAGACGTATCCAATTTGTTTTCAATGGGTGCGGAAGCGGAGTGCTTTGGAAAACCCCACTGCAAAGGGGTTGGGGTAAATCCACATGGCGCCTCAATTCCGAGTCAGACAGAGTGGAAAAGAGGTG
This sequence comes from Pelodiscus sinensis, assembly GCF_052426305.1. Taxonomy (NCBI): domain Eukaryota; kingdom Metazoa; phylum Chordata; order Testudines; family Trionychidae; genus Pelodiscus; species Pelodiscus sinensis. Next base: position 45,874,064 of record NC_143064.1, on the reverse strand, counting down.
ATCGCTGAAAACCATCATGGTAGGAGAATAAGGGCTAGACTGGTTCCTTACCCAACGCCGGGTCAGAAGGTCTATGCTAGACCTTGTTTAACTAGGCAGGCTGCACAAGGAGCTACCCCTTTTCCAAAGGGTGTGGGAGCTGCTCCCTAAGGACGTGTGCTGCTTTTTAATGAATGAATCATGGCTCCTGAGAATCAGAAATGAATCGCAGACTTGACCCGGACATAGTGCAGCCTGGAGCTGCATAAACTTCCCCCGTGGATGCCAATGCAGCTCCTGATTGACCGGCCGTCCTGGGATCTGGTATGCGGCTCTACCAGTTCACCTCTCTCCTGGCTGGCTGCTTCCCCCTTTTATGCCAGCCTGTGCCCAAGAAGGCCCGAGCGTGGCTAATGGGGTCGTGAAAAAGAAACGAGCGGAGCCTCAGCGTATGCATTTAATAGACTTGCAGGCTGCTGCTGATTGTAAAGAGCTCCCTGCCGGGTCGTGCCCGCACCCCACGTTTGTAGGGGCATGAGGGTGGCATACGTCAGGCGTGACGATTTCAAACCCGGTCACTTCTTTTAGTAATCCCAGAAAGCATGGTCAGTGCTCATTGCCACTTGGCAAGTGGGTTAGAATCGTCCCTAGCACCCCATCAGGGCCACCGCCCCCTTGTGGCTGGGTCTAGAGAGAGCCCTTCCCCGGAGAACTTGCAGTGGAGGAAATTGCACAATGCAACTTTGTGTTCCAATAAAAATACTTAACTGCCTAGTGCTTTACAGCACTCTGGGAAGATTAACGGGCTAATCCTCGGTGCAGCCCTGGGGAGAGGAGGAGCGTTGCTGCTGAAAGAATGAAACACAAAGAGAGCTTTCCCGACTTTCCTAGTGCTCCGCAGCAAAGCACGGCTGAATTCAGAGAGGCACCCACCGCTCTGTCTACATGGGAAAGTTGCACCCGTTTAATTTCCATTGATTTAAAACCCACTGGCTACGTCTAGACTGGCATGATTTTCCACAAATGTTTTTAACGGAAAAGTTTTTCCATTAAAAGCATTTGCGGAAAAGAGCGTCTAGATTGGCACGGATGCTTTTCTGCAAAAGCAGTTTTGCAAAACCGTGACAATCTAGACACGGTTTTGCACAAGAAAGCCCCGAAGGAGCATGGCAGAAAGGGATCTAGGGGTCATAGTGGACCACAAGTTGAATATGAGTCAACAGTGTGATGCTGTTGCAAAAAAAGCAAATATGATTCTAGGTTGTATCAACAGGTGTGTTGTAAGCAAAACTCGTGAAGTCATTCTGCCGCTCTACTCTGCACTAGTTAGGCCTCAGCTGGAGTACTGTGTCCAGTTCTGGGCACCACATTTCAAGAAAGATGTGGAGAAATTGGAAAGGGTACAGAGAAGAGCGAGAAGAATGATTAAAGGTCTAGAGAACATGACCTATGAAGCCAGGCTTCATGAACTGGGCTTGTTTAGTTTGGAAAAAAGAAGATTAAGGGGGGACATGATAGCAGTTTTCAAATATCTAAAAGGGTGTCACAAGGAGGAAGGAGAAAATGTGTTCCTCTTGGTTTCTGAGGACAGGACAAGGAGTAATGGGCTTAAAGTGCAGCAGGGGAGGTTTAGATTGGACATTAGGAAAAAATTCCTAACTGTCAGGGTGGTCAAATATTGGAATAAATTGCCAAGGGAGGTGGTGGAATCTCCCTCTCTGGAGATATTTAAGAACAGGTTAGATAGACATCTGTCAGGGATGGTGTAGGTGGAGCTTGGTCCTGCCTTGAGGGCGGGGGGCTGGACTCGATGACCTCTCGAGGTCCCTTCCAGTCCTATTATTCTATGATTCTATGATTGCCATTTTCGTGATCGGGGCTTTTTTGTGCAAAACAGTTTTCAGCTGTCTACACTGGCCCTTTTGCGCAAAAGCATTTCCGGAAAAGGGCTTTTGTCCAAACGGGAGCAGCATAGCATTTCCGCAAGAACACTGACAATCTTACATGAGATCGTCAGTGTTCTTGCGGAAATTCAAGTGGCCAGTGTAGACAGCTGGCAAGTTTTTCCGCAAAAGCAGCTGCTTTTGTGGAAAAACTTGCCAGTCTAGATGCAGCCACTAAGTTAAACCAGTGCAAATTGCTGTGTGGAAGGTCTTATTCCAGTTTGTTTCAATTTGGTTAAAATAGGCGCCCAATCCATTTCAAATCAGCTTGCTCTGAAGAGAAGAGGTCTTTCTCTCTCCTACAACCGGGGGAGTTCTGAACAGAGCCAGGAAACAGGCACAGTAATGGAATATGCATTATTTTTGCCTGCAGATCGCTAGCTGAATGAATTGCTTTTGGAACGAGCTATCTGCATACATACATTGGCTTCTGGGCTGAGACTGTGCATATGAAATTTTGGCTGGCAGGGTAATTTTGGGGAAAAGAAGTCATTTCAGGAGGAAAACGCCACCTCTGCCAGACCTATGACATTGCCAGCCGGAGGCTCGGCTGTACCCAGAGGCTGTTCACAGATGACCTTTTATCTCCCACTCTGCTGTTCCTGCTTGTTATGTGTTTCAGAGAGCTGCTCCGTAGTGTCGGGGAATGTGCAGTGGCTACGGACCACACCATATGGATCTCAGATGACACGATAATCATCCCGAACGCAGCTTAGCAGCCTGAAATAAAATTGGTCACTGAGCTCAATTACCATTCCATGCATATGCAATGAGACATGCTCTGCGCGGCACAAAGGAAACTTGTAGATTCAATGCCGTCCACCCACATGTTAATCGCATCTCTTAACACTGGGCAGGCCGCCCCAACCCCCTCCCTTCTCCAGTCCCCCTCGTCCCCAATGTCCAGGCTCAGCTCCATGAGCGAAGCTCGCATGGGCAGCCTTCTGGGAACAGGCCTCCGCCCGCGTCTGCAACAGCGGCACAAGAAAAGAACAACGCATGGCAGATGAAATGGAGCAGACTGGCATAAAAGCAGCTCCCGGAGACGGGACTGATGGAGTGTAGATGGCAGCCTCATGGGGAAGCGCTGAAAGGCCAAATCAGATCTGAGGCCGCGGGACTCCTAGATAACGAATGTCATGTCACTCCCGCTGGGCTTTGAATAACTACGTGCTGCCGTAGCTAGGGGCCTGGTGGCCTTTAGGCAGCCAGTCTCTGCAGTAACTGGTGGTTTTCTTTAGTAGTCTTTGGCTGTTTCTTTTGCACTGGGTGTCACATTGGTGTGTGTATGTGTTACACCCACTATTGCCCAGATGGCTGGATTAAGTCGCTGCAAACATGAACTAAATCCTCACAAAGCCTTCTGTAGTATTGTCATAGGAACGTTTTGCGATGACCGTTTTCCAGGCGGGGAAACCGAGGCACGGAGCAATCACACAGTGGCTCAGAGGCAGACAAGGACAAAACTGCGACAAAAGTGGGGTAGGATCCAGAACCTTGATTCCAGAGCAAGTCCCAAAGTGGAATGGGTTTATTTCCTGCAGCTGGTTTGGACAGGACTATGCTCCATTCTCCCAGGATTTCTCCTCGCCGCAGTGCCAATCTCATCTGATTCCTGGAGCTTTCCAGCGTGCCAGGTGACAAACATCTCACAGGCAGAGCGAGGCAGATCCCGCAGGAAATACATTTGCAAGCAATTTTTTTCCACTAAAATCGGCAGCTTTGCTTTGCTAGCGTTTGTGAGGCTTTCCAGGAGCAGCTGTGCAGGGGGAAAGCAAAAGTTGTGTGGATAATCGTGTGGTGAAATTGTCACGTGAGTTTTCAAGCCATTCACAAGTGCACCTTGCAAGTTCCTTGGGGACCAGGGCGGGATCAGCCACACAGGAAGCACAATGTCATGTGACTTAGACGACCAAACACGCAGACCAATAGAACGGTACGAATAGCAAGAGGCACAGAATACAGCACCCACCAGCTAAAATACATTTGCATGAATCATGCTTTGGCGAGTTGGGAATAACAAACACATTCATCGGTCTCAACAGCTGCCCGTGGAGCATTCACCCCGAGACAAAGGGAACAAACACAGCCTGTAAATGCTTCCCTGCAAAATTGTTCACTCCGCTTTGCTCTCAAGATCAGCTGCAAGTAGACGCAAAGCTGGAAATCCCAAGAAGTCTCCTCATTCCTATTCTGAACCCTTCCCATGCCAGGAGAGTGTTCACGGTATGCGTGAGGCCCATCTCGTCTGACACGTTGTTTGTCAGGACATGTGTCCGTAACCGTTTTATGAAGATCCACTGTTGGTCTGTAGCTTTTCACCTGGCCTCTGGTATCAGAGTAGGGTGACCCTCCCAAGTTAAAACACCACCCGTGCTGGCATAGCATTGCACCGTATCCACGTACAGCCTCAAGGGGAGGTCTCACCAAAGGACAGATTTTCACAAACGCTCCCCATTTTGCACGCCGCACCCTTTTAAAAATCCGACCGTCGGTGTCCCAGTGGGAGCTGCAGGGCGCTGGCCACTTCTGAGAAGCTGGCTTGCATTCTGAGGACTGAGTGCTTAGAAAACGTGACCCTCAGATCTAGGCAATCCTGCCACCTGTGCAGCTAGAGCCCAGACATGATTACTGAACCCACTCCTGAACCTGATCCGGATCATCAGCTTCCGCCACCCACCTCTCACGGAGACCACGCTCCCGGGAGCCAGTATGCTCGATGAATCTCCCACCCTTGGCGTTGCTGTTCCTCCGTGATCTCATTCTCAGGCGAGAGGCACATTCAGCTCCAAGGACGGTCCTCGCTGGTCAGTGGACAGCAGAAGGACAACATTGCAAAGTGGGGAAGATGGAGCAGTCTGTCTAGCGCTCCAGGGAGAGGACACATTTTCCAAGGCCCTGTTTCTATTGTAATGGCCAATTTTAGGAAGCTGATTCTAAACCAGTGGTCGGGGCATCAGGGGTGGACATGATGCAGTCATGGACACTTGCTCTGAGATCAACCAAGAGAGGGAGGCAGGGAGGTGGCAAGATCAGACACTATCCCGCAGTCTGGGAGAGACCGACACTGCCAGAGCACAGTGAGGATTTTACTGGTGTGGAGGAGATGAAGAAGGATCTGCCCGTAGTGGCCAGAGGCCATTGCAATCTCATGAGCTCAGCCTAGTTCTTAGGAGACCCGAGTCCCCATCATGGACAAGTAAAACATTTCCCTAGGAGGGTGGGGAAGCACTGGGCTGGGTTCTCTAGGGAAGGGCTGGAATCTCCATCCCTAGAGGTTTTTAAGTCCTGGCTTGACAAAGCCCTGGCTGGGATGATTTTACTGGGGTTGGTCCTGCTTTGGGCAGGGGGCTGGACACGATGACTCCTGAGGTCTCCTCCAGCCCTACGACTCTATGATTCTCAGATCTTCCCAGCTGCCACTAGGCAGTGTTAGAAGAAGGCCAATGCGGAGCTCCTACGGCCACCCTGATGGACAGGCGGTGGGCCAGGTCCCCAGAAGAGCCAGCGTTCAGGCTCCAGGGCTAGCAAACCCTTTTACAGGACTTGAGTTTGCTTCAGTGGAAAGGGAATGTTAATTACACCCAAAGCACCTCACAGGTGTGAGCATCTTGTTGTGGCTTGTGCTGGGTGGGACTCTGGTCGGTTGGTTCCCCTGCTGGAATAGCTGGCTGGGAGCCGGGAGGTTGCTGGGTCGCATCCCACAGGAAGCACCATGCCTAAGGACCACGTGGCTAGGATAACATGCACCTCGCGTCAGGCAGCAGTCTGCCTCACGCACTGACCTTAAATAAACTGGCTCTCCAGCTCCCGAGCGCTCCAGAGAAGGGAAGCGACTCTGTCCCCGGAGCTGGTGCAATTCAGGAGAGTGAATGATCTGGCACTAAGGCACCGGCCTGGTGAGCAGAGCGGGGCACAGAACAGAAATTCCCTTCCTCTCTCTGTCCACTGGGGACGTGTCACCGTTGTTGGTACGTTTTCCCTGTCCGTTCCCGCAAGCCGAGCTTGGGGGGAATCCCCCGGGTGATGCCTTTTGATTTCGACCGCGCTGCCTTGTCTGATGGAAAACGGTTCCCTCAAAGCTTTTCCTCTCCACGTCCTGGTTCTGCCTCAGACTCTTTGCGCGTCCCTCGGCTAGTCGTGGCATCGCTCGGCGCCTCAGTTTCCCTTCTGTGAAATGGAGACAATACTGCATCCCGGCTCTGTCTGTCTTGCCCACCTCCAGTGCAAGCACGGAAGGGGAGGGACTGTGCCTTCCTCAGCAGGTGCCCAGTCCCGATACAAATACTGCCACATACTCTGCATCCAGGGCATCTCAGCTGCTGCTGGCAGGTGCCACATGTAATAAACAACCGTCACATAGGCCGCCCGTCCATCTTCTCCTGCTCACTCCAACCAGCTGCCTTTATCTTCTGTGTACCAGGCGTTCTGCGTGTCAGTCTGAACCAGTGGCCCCAACATTCGGCTTGCTGGTTTCTCTTCCAGGCTAGATAATTCCTCACACTAGGACAATCCTTCTCTTGTCTCTTTTGGCAGGAATACACCATTGATATCTTCTTCGCTCAGACCTGGTACGACCGGCGCCTGCGCTTTAACAGCACCCTCAAAGCCCTGACTCTGAACACCAACATGGTGAGCCGCATCTGGATCCCAGACACCTTCTTCCGGAACTCCAAGCGGGCCGACTCGCACTGGATCACCACACCCAACCAGCTGCTCCGGATCTGGAATGATGGCAAGGTGCTCTACACGCTCCGGTACGTCTCGGGCCGCAGGAGTAAATGCCAAGCAACGCCATGGCCCCAGGTGGCTGCTGGGCTGGAGCATGGAGGGGTGCTGCAGTCGGGTTCCAGCGCATAAAGTTCCCAGCATGTAGAAAAGATGATGCCGGGGTATCTCAAGGTGAGGGTCTGAGGGGGCTAGGCTAGGATCTAGCAGGGGATGCAGGGGTGTCTTAAAGCGAGGGTTTAGGGTGGCTTAGGCTAGGATCTAGCAGAGGAGATGCAGCGGTATCTTAAGGCAAGGGCTGGGGGGAGGGGCTAGGCTAGGATCTAATGGAGGGGATGCAGAGGTATCTCAAGGTAAGGATTTGGGGGGGTAGGCTAGAATCTAGTGGAGGGAATCAGGGGTGTCTTAAGGCGAGGGTTGGGGGGCTAGGTGAGGATCTAATGGAGGGGATGCAGAGGTATCTTAAGGCGAGGGTTGGGGGGCTAGGCGAGGATCTAGCAGGGGGATGCCGGGGTATCTTAAGGCGAGGGTTGGGGGGTTAGGCTAGGATCTAGCAGGGTGATGCCGGCGTATCTTAAGGCAAGGGTTGGGGGGTTAGGCTAGGATCTAGCAGGGGGATGCCGGGGTATCTTAAGGCGAGGGTTGGGGGGCTAGGCGAGTATCTAGCAGGGGGATGCCGGGGTGTCTTAAGGCAAGGGTTGGGGGGCTAGGCGAGTATGTAGCAGGGGGATGCCGGGGTGTCTTAAGGCAAGGGTTGGGGGGCTAGGCGAGGATCTAGCAGGGGGATGCTGGGGTATCTTAAGGCAAGGGTTGGGGGGCTAGGCGAGGATCTAGCAGGGGGATGCTGGGGTATCTTAAGGCGAGGGTTGGGGGGCTAGGCGAGGATCTAGCAGGGGGATGCAGAGGTATCTTAAAGTGAGGATTGTGGGGTTAGGTGAGGATCTAGCAGGGGGATGCAGAGGTATCTTAAGGCAAGGGTTGGGGGGTTAGGCGAGGATCTAGCAGCGGGATGCAGAGGTATCTGGTGGGAGGAGGGTTGGTGCTAGTGGAGGTTACACCATTAGGCAGAGATACCAAAGAATGGTCCTGTCTGAACTCAGGATGAAAAGTCAAATTAATGGACATTTTTGGGAACCAAAAATCTGTGTGTGGGGGGGGGGGGGATCAGTTTGACGTGTCTGAAACTTTTCCTTTCCCTTTTGACCATTTTAAAGCCCTAACGAACTTAAATTTCTAAACAGAAAGTCCTTTCAAACACAAACTTTTTGTTCCCAAAATGTCAGGATGACACATGGGAAAAAAAATCCAACCAATTTGGGAGGGACCAAAACATGGCAAGCCTGCCCCTTTCCTGGGAACTATTTCGGGTTCGACACCGCAGCCCAGTCTGACAACTGGGCGCTCCGCAGCTGTGTCGGAAGGGTCCACGCTGCTCTGAGGCTGTCTTTTGTCTCACTTCCAGGCTGACCATCGAGGCAGAATGTCTTCTCCAGCTGCAGAACTTCCCAATGGACACACACTCCTGCCCTCTGGTTTTCTCCAGTTGTGAGTATCGGTGTCGGAGATGTGGTTGAAAGAGGAAACTCCGCGGGTCCAAACCCTGTCCCGGGGAGAGCAGACTGTCTTCAGTGGGGGTTGGTAATTCGGACCCCATGGTCCTGTGGTGCTGGGCTTCTCCCAGACAGCCCCACAGAGACATCAACCGTGTCCTGGGACATCTGGCTGCCCCTGGGTCAAGATTCTCAGCCACATGACATTTCTGCTGAGTGCAAGAGAGGGGAACTGGCGGAAGCTGTCACTGGGGAATTGCAGCTACTCCCTGATTACCTGCCCAGCCTAGGAGCCTGGAGGCAGCTATAATCTCTCCCTGTGGTCCCCTGGGGGTCATCTCCCAAGTGAAGGTAGCTGGAGCGCAGCACACTCCAGCCGGGGGGATGGTGTAGGGGACAGCTCTGACACAGTGGGGAGCCAGGAGAGAAGCGAGATCCCATGGCCTCTGGCCACCGGGACACAGCAGGGCAGAGGTCCTGGAGCTCATTCTCTATAAATCTCGGGGTGCGGCTCTATCAACTGGGGGTTGCCGGGCTCCTGCTGCAGCACTAGGCATAGCCACACAGACATTCCCCTCCCTGTGCCTCAGGAACGGCCGCCTGGCTGTTTATAGCGCTGGAGCTCAAATCCTAGTCTGAGGCCCATGGCCCTGGGGAGGGCTGTGTAGACGTACCCCATGGACATGCCCAACTTGCACACGATGCCTGGCGCTGTGCAACTAGCGGACTTGGTGTTTCCAAGCCCACTGCAGTGTGAACCAGAGTCAGACCGCTTTGTGTGTGGACGGAAGCAGGGCTTGCGCTCAAACCTGAGACACAGCCCAGGCCTAGTGTGCGGTGTGAACCAGAGTCAGACCGCTTTGTGTGTGGACGGAAGTGGAGCTTGTGCTCAAACCTGAGACACAGCCCAGGCCTAGCGTGCGGTGTGAACCAGAGTCAGACCACTTTGTGTGTAGACGGAAGCGGGGCTTGCGCTCAAACCTGAGACACAGCCCAGGCCTAGTGTGCGGTGTGAACCAGAGTCAGACCGCTTTGTGTGTGGACGGAAGCGGGGCTTGCGCTCAAACCTGAGACACAGCCCAGGCCTAGCGTGCGGTGTGAACCAGAGTCAGACCGCTTTGTGTGTGGACGGAAGGGGGGCTTGCACTCAAACCTGAGACACAGCCTAGGCCTAGCATGCGGTGTGAACCGGAGTCAGACCGCTTTGTGTGTGGACGGAAGGGGGGCTTGCACTCAAACCTGAGACACAGCCCAGGCCTAGTGTGCGGTGTGAACCAGAGTCAGACCGCTTTGTGTGTGGACAGAAGGGGGGCTTGCACTCAAACCTGAGACACAGCCCAGGCCTAGTGTGCGGTGTGAACCAGAGTCAGACCGCTTTGTGTGTGGACGGAAGGGGGGCTTGCGCTCAAACCTGAGACACAGCCCAGGCCTAGCGTGCGGTGTGAACCAGAGTCAGACCGCTTTGTGTGTGGACAGAAGGGGGGCTTGCGCTCAAACATGAGACACAGCCCGGGCCGGCATGCAGCGTTGACTGGCCCTGCGTGTGTGACTGTTCTCCACAGCGGGCGGAGATGAGGGGGCCTGCTATCGACTGGGCTTCTCCTGTCACTTACCTTGGGGCCTGTCATCCCGCTGTGGGCCTTCACCACAGATTTCCAGCCGCCTCAGGAGATGGCTGAGCAGATGCAAACTCCAGAAGCTCCCTCCCCGCTCCCAGCCCCCTCTCCCTGCCGCTGGCGAGATTCAGACGGTGGGGCTGCGAGCTGCCTCCCAGGGACACAAGATGCGGAGGAGATACAGTTCCCTCAGCCCCCCGCCTTTTGCCCCTCCCTCTTCCTTTGCTAATTAACAGTACACGCCATGCATGCTCGGCAATTAATTAGCAGCACGGTTTAGTCATGCTGCCAGGCTCTCCCGTCTCCCCTCCCGCAAGGAGCTATCATAGAGGCGTCAAGAGCCGGCTTCAAAACAAGTTTGACATTTCATTTTACACACAGCCAGGCCTGCGCCAAGCAGCCACTGCTGCAAGGTACGGCTGCTGGGGACCCAGAGATGGGCTCTCCCTCCCCTTTCTCCTCCCTCCCCTTTCCTTCCCCGTCTCCCCACTGCCCCTGTGCTCTCCCTCCCCTTTCTCCTCCCTCCCCTTCCCTTCCCTTCCCCGTCTCCCCACTGCCCCTGTGCTCTCCCTCCCCTTTCTCCTCCCTCCTCTTCCCTTTCCTGTCTCCCCACTGCCCCTGTGCTCTCCCTCCCCTTTCTCCTCCCTCCCCTTCCCTTCCCTTCCCCGTCTCCCCACTGCCCCTGTGCTCTCCCTCCCCTTTCTCCTCCCTCCTCTTCCCTTCCCCGTCTCCCCACTGCCCCTGTGCTCTCCCTCCCCTTTCTCCTCCCTCCCCTTCCCTTCCCCGTCTCCCCACTGCCCCTGTGCTCTCCCTCCCCTTTCTCCTCCCTCCTCTTCCCTTTCCTGTCTCCCCACTGCCCCTGTGCTCTCCCTCCCCTTTCTCCTCCCTCCCCTTTCCTTTCCCGTCTCCCCACTGCCCCTGTGCTCTCCCTCCCCTTTCTCCTCCCTCCCCTTCCCTTTCCCATCTCCCCACTGCCCCTGTGCTCTCCCTCCCCTTTCTCCTCCCTCCCCTTTCCTTCCCCGTCTCCCCACTGCCCCTGTGCTCTCCCTCCCCTTTCTCCTCCCTCCCCTTCCCTTCCCCGTCTCCCCACTGCCCCTGTGCTCTCCCTCCCCTTTCTCCTCCCTCCCCTTTCCTTCCCCGTCTCCCCACTGCCCCTGTGCTCTCCCTCCCCTTTCTCCTCCCTCCCCTTCCCTTCCCCGTCTCCCCACTGCCCCTGTGCTCTCCCTCCCCTTTCTCCTCCCTCCTCTTCCCTTTCCTGTCTCCCCACTGCCCCTGTGCTCTCCCTCCCCTTTCTCCTCCCTCCCCTTCCCTTCCCCGTCTCCCCACTGCCCCTGTGCTCTCCCTCCCCTTTCTCCTCCCTCCCCTTCCCTTCCCCGTCTCCCCACTGCCCCTGTGCTCTCCCTCCCCTTTCTCCTCCCTCCCCTTCCCTTCCCCGTCTCCCCACTGCCCCTGTGCTCTCCCTCCCCTTTCTCCTCCCTCCCCTTCCCTTTCCCGTCTCCCCACTGCCCCTGTGCTCTCCCTGCCCTTTCTCCTCCCTCCCCTTCCCCTTCCCATCTCCCCACTGCCCCTGTGCTCTCCCTCCCCTTTCTCCTCCCTCCCCTTCCCTTCCCCGTCTCCCCACTGCCCCTGTGCTCTCCCTCCCCTTTCTCCTCCCTCCCCTTCCCTTTCCCGTCTCCCCACTGCCCCTGTGCTCTCCCTCCCCTTTCTCCTCCCTCCCCTTCCCTTTCCCGTCTCCCCACTGCCCCTGTGCTCTCCCTCCCCTTTCTCCTCCCTCCCCTTCCCCTTCCCATCTCCCCACTGCCCCTGTGCTCTCCCTCCCCTTTCTCCTCCCTCCCCTTCCCTTCCCCGTCTCCCCACTGCCCCTGTGCTCTCCCTCCCCTTTCTCCTCCCTCCCCTTCCCTTCCCCGTCTCCCCACTGCCCCTGTGCTCTCCCTCCCCTTTCTCCTCCCTCCCCTTCCCTTTCCCGTCTCCCCACTGCCCCTGTGCTCTCCCTCCCCTTTCTCCTCCCTCCCCTTCCCTTTCCCGTCTCCCCACTGCCCCTGTGCTCTCCCTCCCCTTTCTCCTCCCTCCCCTTCCCCTTCCCGTCTCCCCACTGCCCCTGTGCTCTCCCTCCCCTTTCTCCTGCCCCCCACTGCCCCTTTTTCCTCCCTCCCCTCCCCTCCCCTTTCCCCCACTACCCCCCACTCTCCCTTTCCCCCCACACGCTCCCTCCACTTTCCCTTCCCTCCCCTCCCCCATCCCCCACTGTCCCCACCTTCCCTCCCCCCCACTGCCCCCACGTGCTCCCTCCCCTTTCTCCTGCCCTCTGCCACCCCTTTCTCTTGCCCTTTTCTCCTCCCTCCCCTCCTTCTCCTCCCCTTTCCCTGCCCCCACTACCCCTTTCTCCTCCCTCCCCCACTGCCCCCATGCTCTCCCACCTCTTCCCTTTCCTTTCCCCCCACTACCCTGTACTCTCCCTCCCCTTTCCCCTCCCCCTACTGTCCCCTCACTCTCCCACCTCTCCCCTTTCCCTTCCCCCACTGCCCCTGTGCTCTGCCTTCCTGGCTGCAGACAGCCCAGGAGGAGGTTCCCTTTGAAAGCACCCCCACTTGAGCAGGTGGGTTCGGGGTTCCCCACAGCCGCAAGGGACAGCCCATTCCACGGTGCCGTGTTCCTCCGGGGCTGCTAACGGCCCAATGAGGACTGGGCCCCCCCCCCCGACCCCCACTGGCAGTGTGCTGAGGGGCTGGCTGTCGGGCCGGGCGATCGCCTTTGGATCCAGGGTGCAGCCCCGGAGGCCGCCCTCCGGAAGGCTTTGTACCAGGAGCGGGCGAGGAACCCAGCTCAGAGCAACCGTTGGTTCCAGTCGGCTCGGGCCGAGCCTGCAGCCGCGAGGGCTTCTCGTGAATGCTGCTCCGCAGCCTGCTCCGGGCCTCTGGGGCGTCTCATCCCTCGGGGCCTCTCCGGGGATGGGCTGCTGGAAGGCCCCAGGGGAGAGAACACGTGAGCCCTGGGGGCTGGCGCAGGGCCAGCGCCGGAGCCCAGCGTGGCTTGGAGCCCAGAGCGCGACGCTTTGCCAGCCGTCCCTTCAGCCAGCCGCTGGCCGTTAATTAAACCCTCCCCGCTCCCTCTCAGCCAGCCCACTCGCTGCGGAGGCGCGCTCATTAGGAGAGCCTGTCTCGCGCCGGCCGACCCTGCCTGCCCCAAAGCAGCTGCCGCCCCCACGCAGATGGCACCCAAACGGCTGCACCCAGGCAGGGGCCACGCGCTCTCAGCATGCGCCTGCCCACGGCTACCCAGGAAAGAAGGGCTAAGGCAGCCCGTGCTGCCCGGCGCCTGAGGGTCGGAGCGGTAGTTACTTGCTGAACTGCATTTCAGTGTGAAGGAAAGTGATTGGTGAGTCCTCTGGTAGCCTCTCGGGTTGGCTGCCACTGCGCCCCGTTGCTGACACGCCCCGTTTTAGACCAGCTGAGCGCAGCTGCGGCCCCTCCCTGCCCCCCGTTATGCCACAGCTGTCCCCTCACTCTGGGCCTTCAAACACCTCCCTCCTGCCCTGGCACACCCACAGCTTCCCCCATCTCAGCCCTGATCGGCAGCACCCCGATACTCCCGTCCAGGGGCCTCGGCCAGCCCTGACCTCGAGAGTCTCAGCCACTTCACTGTTTTCAGCCACAGAGCTCAAAGTGCTTATAGATGGGGAAACTGAGGCATGTTGAGGGGAACTGACTCACTGACGGTCACCCAGTAAAGCAGGGGCAATGCTAGGAACTGAATGGGGGGGGTCTCCTGAGATGTAGTTCAGTGCCCTATCCCCTAGGCCACACTGCCTCCCAGCGCTAAACTTTATAGATGGGGAAACTGAGGCATGTTGAGGGGAACTGACTCACCTATGGTCACCCAGTAAAGCAGGGGCAATGCTAGGAACTGAATGGGGGGATCTCCTGAGATGTAGTTCAGTGCCCTATCCCCTAGGCCACACTGCCTCCCAGCGCTAAACTTTATAGATGGGGAAACTGAGGCATGTTGAGGGGAACTGACTCACCTATGGTCACCCAGTAAAGCAGGGGCAATGCTAGGAACTGAATGGGGGGATCTCCTGAGATGTAGTTCAGTGCCCTATCCCCTAGGCCACACTGCCTCCCAGCGCTAAACTTTATAGATGGGGAAACTGAGGCATGTTGAGGGGAACTGACTCACCTATGGTCACCCAGTAAAGCAGGGGCAATGCTAGGAACTGAATGGGGGCGTCTCCTGAGATGTAGTTCAGTGCCCTATCCCCTAGGCCACACTGCCTCCCAGCGCTAAACTTTTCACTCCTATCCTAAAGCCCCCCGATTTCCCATGCAGCAATGCCAGAGCACCACAAGCCTGTCAGCAAACCCACAATTCCCACGCCGTGTACCTCCACGCGTGACAGGGCTCACACCCCACCTGTGGGTGCTGGCTCTGAACCTTTACATCTTTCGGCCTGCTTTGACTCAGACTGAGTTGAGCCAGTTTATGGCGAGAGAAGGGACCCACTGCTCTTCAGTCGCCTCTGACAAGGACTGGCAGTCGCTCAGCCCCTCGGCCTGCAGGGCCGTGTAGGTCTATGGGGCTAGAGCGCTCAGGCATGGGGACGTGAGGGGCGGATTTACAATGAAACGTACCATTTCCTGACACAGAGCCTCCCCTCCCCCAACAATATGGGGCCGTGGGCTGGGAAGTCCTGCACTGAGTCCAGCAACCTTCCCTCCCCAGTGCAGGAAGCAGCCGCTCTGGGGGCAAGATGCCAATCCCTCTGCAGAGAGGATCGTGGGGGAACAAGCGAGCACGGAGGAACATTTGACAAGTTCAGCAATATTGACCATTGAAAGTGCCTCTTGACAAAATACTATGACTTAACTGATGATTTTGTAAAGAAAAAGTCTAGAAAGAAAACTAGCTGAATATTCTTTTTCAGGTAGAGTATGTTTCTTCAGAGGAAGTTAACTTTCATGTGTCCAAGGGTATGTCTATACTACATGGCTCCATCGACGGAGCCATGTAGATTTGTTTGTTCAGCAAAGGGAAATGAAGCCGCGATTTAAATAATCGCGGCTTCATTTAAATTTACATGGCTGCCGCGCTGAGCCGACAAACAGCTGATCAGCTGTATGTCGGCTCAGCGCGCTAGTCTGGATGCTCCCGCACTGACCTGAAAGCCCTTTATCGACCTCCCCCGTAAACTTCATCCTATGAGGCATAACATGGCAGGACCCAGCACTGTCTAGCTCATCCCTGTAGATGTGCAGCACAGATCGACACATTTTATTTTTACACATTTTTCATGTTGGCTTAATGCAAATTCCACTTCCCTCTAGGCCAGACGTTCTCAAACTGTGCTCCAAGCACCCATTCAGGAGGACCGAGGAACGGTTGCTCTGGTTTTGTTATAAAGCGCTCTTATCCAAAGCACTTGACACTAGGTAGTGAAAGGTGCAAACACTATTTGGAAAGCTCAGGAAGTGGTCCTTCGAGACCCTGTGCAATTTTCAGTTGGTCTGTGAAAAACAGTGAGGCTACACAGACAACCAAGGTACCTCACATGCTTTCCCGTTACTTATTACTTATAATAGAGGAGGGGGAGGAAGAAAAAAGAATGAAAAATGGGAGGGGTGGGAAGAGTGAATGGTGGTTTTGTTTTTGTTTTGGCTGGGTCCCAGGGGCAACTAACAGAGACCCCCCCTAACTGTAGCAGAAGAGTTAAGCCAAGGCACAAGCGAAAAATACAGGGTGGGAAGGGCTAAAACCAGCCGTTTTGGAGGGGGGGGCAACATGCCAGCAGGTTTGTTAGGTCAGCAGTGGTGGGGCCTGCTAGCTCAGACACCTGCTCTAGGGGTGGGAGGGCAGCCACGTTAAAGGACCGGATCTACAAAAGACAGAACCCTTTGGCCATTTTAATGGGCTCTACAGCAACCTACTGATTTCCCCCGGCTCGAGAGCCAGCCCTTGGCTTGGCTGTCATGCGTGTTACCCCTTGCCTGTCTTGCCTCTTTAGGGTGTGGATTCTTTGGGGGACCATAGCTGGGTTTTGAAAGGTGCCCTTGGAATCGGGCATCTACAGGAGATCAGACTCGTTAATCATAATGGCCTTTGACTCAATGAGAATCCCAGCCCAGGGCTTTGTGTGTGTTTGCACAGCGACTAGAACTACAGGGCCCCTCTCGTGCTCAGGGCCTGTGGGCACGAGGACCGTGGAAAGATGAAATAGCAACCGAAATGGAGCACCCAGGGCCAAGTTGTCTCAGGAGCAGACGGCTGGCAGGGTCCTTCTTTCTGCACCAGGTGGTAAGTCCGTTCACCCCTGGCCTGTGTCCTTCTCCCACCTCCAGATGGCTACCCGCGAGAGGAGATTATCTACCGCTGGAGACGGTACTCCATTGAAGTCTCCGACCAGCGCACCTGGAGACTTTACCAGTTTGACTTCACGGGCTTGAGGAACACGTCGGAAGTTCTCAGGACAGGGGCTGGTAAGGCATCCGGGCCCAACAGAACCACTGCTGTGTTACAAGGGGGGCCTCCCCCCAGTTCCAGAGAGCACCTTGTGGGAGAGGGAGGTGTGGTCAGGAGATTGGTGGGAAGCACCAGACGGGGCAGGTAATAGCAGGTAGCGGCACAGCCAAAGAGGGGTGCAGCGAGAGGCAACCATAGGGAGATATGCTGACTATAGCACATGGAGAATGGCAGGAGATGCAGCGTGTAGCTAGGCACAGTAGGGGTCAGTAGGGCACCGATAGCCACTCGCAGCCTGAGGATGGGGGAGGAAGGGGAATGGGTCTAAAGAGTGTGGTTAGGGACAGCATGAGGGCCATACAGAATGGGAGTCGATGGCTAAGAAGCAGAGGAGTAATAAAACAGGGCCTTGTCTCAGGGCAGCTTCCATGTCTGAGCCACTGCAGAGTGTAAAATGTCCTGGCTGAAGCCATAGCAGTAGCATGGTGCTACCCTATCCTCAGAACGTTATGCCGAAGTTGCTGTTAGTCACGGATGCAGCTGGGGGACTGTAATGGAGTGGACCAAGCCCTGAGCCCAGAAAGAGCCATAGAGAAGTCCTCCTGGCCGGCTAGAGGGGCTGGGAAGAAACCAGCCAATCAGGGGCCAGGAAGGACTAGATAAGAAGTCAGTGCAGTTGCAGCACAGACCAAAGGGAGAGAGGACCAGGGGTAACTGACTGGCCTGAGGGAGCAGCTGCCTGGGGAGAGCTGCTTAGAGACTATGAAATGGAAGATAAAGCCCTGAGCTAAGGCAAAGGAGTTGTCCCCAAGAGGGGAAGCCATTCATGTCCAGAGTGGGGTAACAGCCTGAGAAACACACACAAGAGACACTCTACAGAGGGCACCGGGACGGGCCCCTCTTAAGCGTATATCCCAGAAGGGGCGTGTGATACGCAGGAGTGGACTCGGCTGGAGGGCTGGGTTGCTGAAGAAGCTTTCGGCTAACAACCTGAGGCAGTGCAGGAACCCACCCTCGGCCAGACGGGGGCGCTCCTGGGAGGTGAAGGCTGACCCTGCTACAGGGACACGCTCCGTCTGAACGCCGGTTCCATCTAACAGCCGATCTGCAACATGCTGGCTGCCCTGGGCACACACGAGTTGTGGTGATGGAGATAAGCAAATCTCTGGAGGCGAAGGCAAGAGCGGGGTCTAACAGCTGGAGGAGCAGAGAGATGTCAGGACCCTGGGTTCTACTCCTCACCCTGCTACGAATGTGCTGTGTGATTCTGGACAAACCCCAAACCTGCTCTGACCCCCTGAGTACCTCCCTGCAAAATGAGGGCGAGAATAGGGGTGAGGGTGAAGGGCTAGGGGAACCCTCCCGGAAAGACTCTGCCGAGGTGCAAAATTTGTAAATGAACATCCCAGGAAGGAGCAGGGGAGAGCGGGGAAAGCCGAGGGGGACTGGAAACCTACAACTGCGCCCTGACAACGTGAGGAGCAGCACAGCCCTTTGGCTAGTGTGTTGGCTGTTTAGAAGCACACGCCTCCGGGCCTGGGCCTGGTACACGCCAGCCCGTGCTCCCAAAAGCCGGCGTGAACGTAAACCCGGCTTTGCAATGCCGACATCACCAGGGAATGGAGATTTTTCAGCCCCCCAGCTTCCCCCGTCATTAGTTGCCCCTCCCCAGTGGAGCACCCGGGAACCTGAAATCCTCTGGCCCTCCCAGTCTCTACCGAGTTCCCGCTGGGCCTCAGGAGCACGATCGCTTTATTGTTGGGACTTGTGTGCATTTCCCGCGGAGCAGCAGGTTCCAGCCCTGCCGGTGGCTCCGCCAGGGGACTGGGGAAGGCCTGTGCCTGGAGGGAGACTCCTGCTGAGCAAGAGAACACAACTACACTTAGACAAACTCGAGCAGCATCGGTGGCACGTGACCCCTGCCCGTTTGGTGAGGTTAGCCCCTCTCTCCACCCCCCTCCCCACTCTCCCTGGCCCACCACAGCTCCGAGCCCCCTTGTCGCGGAGAAACCTGGCCAAACTGCCCCAGGCCACCGGCCAATCTGCCCTAGCTACACGGCCCATCGGCTCTCCCGCTCTGAGCCCTGGGCCACCGGCCAGCTCTGAGCATTGGCCCAACCTGGCCAGGCCACGCCACCAGCCAGTGGAGCTCCACGCTTCAAGGGTCTGGCCCAAGCTGCGCCCGCTGGCTTTGGTGGAGAGGGGAAGTGATGGCAGGGCCTAGGGATAGAGCCTGGATAGGACCACAACCCGGATTAGGGGAGGCCTAGCCTGCCCTGGCCTGCAGCACCCACCTCTCAGAGTGGGGAGAATCCGCGACAGGTACATCTCAGCCATGTGAGGGACCTGCCCCGGATGGGTTAGCTACTGCAGGCCACGCGGCTGCTGCCCCATTGGGATGGGCCTCGTGAGGAGTGGGCAGCTGAGGGGGCGCAGGGGAGCTTGCAGTGAAGGCGAGAAGGTGGCCCCAGCTATGCAGCCGCAGGCCTCATGATCAGGAGAGCGCCCCTGCCGGGGGAGAAGAGGGGACTGACACCCCGGCGGGTGCCGTGTGGGCAGCACACGATTGCTGTAGGAGGGCTGAGGCGGGGGGCTGGGAGAGGGCAGCAGGTGATTAAAGAAGGCTCCACAGAGGGCAGGGCCTTGTGGGCAAAAGAAACCAGCGAAGGGGCTCTGCAGGAGAGGCGTTGATCTGCGCGAGACAGAAAACCCTCCGGCTCGGACCTTAGGAACCCAAGTCTGTCTCGTCACCCCGAGCGACGTCCCCGTCAGTCCGGCACTGGAAACGGAGCATTTCAAACTCCAGGAAGAGGGCCAGGACTGAGCCGTATGGAGAGCGTTGCCTTCGGTCTCCCCCCAGAGGGTTCCTCCAGGATCAGCCCTTCGGGGAAGCAGGACCAAAGACTCTGGCAGGACAATCCAAACAGGGCACTGCTGCAGTGCTCCTCCTTGGAGGTGCGAGATCTGCCCCCGGGCGAGCTGATGCCGCACCGTGGGAAGGGAAACGGCCCTGTCCAAACAAACGGCCTTTCCCAGCGCCGTGCCTGGCGAAAGCAGCCGGCCAGGGACCTGCGCGTATGCGTTAAACCCTCACAAATCGCGGCCTGATGCCAGCAGTGCTGGGCCAGAACGCTCAGAGGCCAAAGTGAGCAGCTTGGCCGCCCAGGCAATGGAACTAATGCAAGAGGGAGGCTGGCAGGTGGAGACGGACAGACGGCCGGGCCGGCCCATGCGATGAGAACAGAGCCTGGGGCCTCTAGCCAGGGCCGTGCACACAGGACAGGTGGATCAGCTCCATTCAGCGGCCGGGTGTGTCCCCCAACGGCACTGCCAGGCACGCAGGGTGGATCTGGGGCTTCTGGCCAGCTGGGAACAGAGCCCTAACTAGCATGGACCATGCGCTCTTGCCAAGGGATGGTGCAAAGGCCAAAGGGAGACCGGAGTTCCCAGAACAGGACTAGTTGCTGGAGGAAAGGGCCTTCAGTGGCTGTTAGCAGCCTCCTGCTCAGGGGAGAGTCACTGCCTGAAGCTGGGAGGGGTGACGTGGTGGATCGCGCCATAACTGCCCTGGTCGGGGGATTCCCCCGAAGCTCTGCTGGCTACCGGCTAAATGGGCCTTTGTCTGATCTAGCACAGCAGCTCCTTTGTTCTTAGCCCCCTGCCTCCTCTGCTCAAATGCCTAGAGTCCCATCTTCCTCCTTCCCCCCCACAACCCCTCTCTGCCCCGCCCTGGGAGGTCTGGCTCTGTCCTCTCATCCCCAGCGGCCCCTCAGGGAGCGGGGCTCATCGCGGTGCCATGGCCGCGGCGTGCTTGCGGGTGACACCAGGAATGGCGTGGCACAGCCACGGGGAGTACGTGATTCCGTTCGGATCCACTGCAGTCGGAGGCAGCGCTGTCTGGTTCCAGGGCGCCTTGCCGGGCGAGGCTCTCTGTGAATGTGCACGAGGCTTTGGGAGTCAAACTCCGTCCCCGCCCAGAGCTGCTTACATTCTGCGGGAGAGCAGAGCTGCCATCCCCGGCCAAGCCCCGGGCCCAACGCTCCGGAGAGGGACAACATGGACCGGGCTGGTGGGAAGGCTGCCCAGGGGACGCGATTTGGAAGAGAGGAAGAAGGTCGTCAGTGGCAGAGCTAGGACGCGGGGGTCAGTGACCCAGCTGGTCCGGGGGGCAGGTGAGGGGTGTGAGATGGGAAGTTGTGCTTCGAGGGCCCGGCTCCTTTGCAAAGCAGTCATTGGCACCTTCAGGCCCTCTGGTCATATTAAATGGTCCAATATGGAGACCAGCCACAAACGTGCCATGTGAATTCAAAGGTCACGTGGCCCCCAAGCTCAATGGAGCAAGACAATGATCTCTATGAAGGGAGTTTATGAACAAGCATGGCCTATGGGTCGAGCTCTAGCGCATGACCCGGGGAAAACTGGTTTTTGCTCATGGCTCTGCTACAGACTGTGTGCCTGTCCTTGGTCAAGTCCCTTTGAATTTCCATTCCCCAGCTGCCCAGTGGGGTTAGTGCTTTTTTACTTCACCAGGCTGTTGTACATCATAAGTATTTAGCTACATTAAAGCATGTGAGGGGCTCAGACAGTATGGTTTGTGGGAGAAGGGGGGGGGCTGTGTAAGAATGATAAATGCCAGGAATTAAAAGGGGGATTAGACATCTCCACCTCCTTTTGTGCTAACCTGCCTGCCTCTTTGTGGCCTTCTCCTAGGGGACTATATGGTCATGACGGTTTCCTTTGACCTGAGCAGGCGGATGGGCTATTTTGCCATTCAGACCTATATCCCCTGCATCCTGACAGTAGTTTTGTCCTGGGTTTCCTTCTGGATCAAGAGAGACTCCACCCCCGCCAGGACGTCTCTGGGTAAGGCAGATAGTTCTGTGCCTTCACTGCTGCTTGGCTCAGGCAAGGTGCCTACGTACCTTCGAGACTGAGCGGCAGGTGCTGTTGGACATATTACCCAGCATCCTCGCTGCTAGGTGCCCTCATGTGGACCCTACCGCCCCAGACAGGCCTCTGTGCAGTGCACCCTCGCCCTCTCCAAGCCGGTGACAATGGAGGGGAAGGGCCGACTGAACCCGTCCACCAGCCCTGGCCCTCACCCGCCTGGGAGAGTTCTGTCACTAGCAGCAACATCCGGAGAGCACAAGAGCTCTGTGGTGCACCCTGTAGGCCAGTACTTTGTACCCAGCGGGGCCCCAGCCTGACACTGGACTCTGGGAAGGGGTTGAGACTCACCGGTAGGCGGGGCTGCACACACTCAGATGAGGGCCCTGTTCATTGCCTAGGCTTGCTCACCCGCCCTGGCTGTCTCTTCTGCTGGACAGAAAAGGTCGTTTAACCCTTTGATTAGGCTCAGAGCCATCTCCATTTCCTGTCCTGTGGAGTCTCCACTCCGTGGCGACTTCTCCTGGTGTAGCGGGAGGTACCGTTTAGCGATCCTCACCGCCTCTAGCACATCTGCTCCCATTTCCAGGCTCTGAGCTGTATTTGCATGCAGCAGGGGCCTGTGGGAGATCTCCGCTGACCATGGAGAGACCATCAGGACTGGACAGAGTTGGTTGCAGCCTGACGACAAGGGCAAAATGGGACCCAGTGATTCAAAGAGGCCCCGAGCCTCAAGCCCTTTAAATAGCCTCCAAAGTGCCTCAGGACACACTCCGGGTGGCTCTTAGCCCCGCCCCTTCCACCGGAGGCCCCGCCCCTACCAGGGGCACCAAGCCAGCGTATCTCCCCCACTTGCCCAGAGGCCTGGCCTGGCTCCCCTGCCTAGCTGGATGCTCTTGCAATCTCTACAATGCCCCATCCCACATACACACAGAGTGGGGAGTTTAACGTTAGCTTCCACGGAGAAATAGAGGCCAGGTCCATGCTAAGCTTCCAAAGGAATAACAAGCAGCAGGCGCTGCGTTCTGCATGGCTGGAAAAAGCAATGTTGCTGTGGAAGCTGTTCCAAAGGCAGGTTTCCACCCCTGGATTCACCCAGGAGGGGCACCCCCTGTGGGATGCAGAGCGTCCACATTGGCTCCCTGCGAACAGGTCTCAAGACCCCTCATACGAGATACAACCCCAGTCAAGCCTTTGCTCCGCACCCCCGTAAAGTCCAAGGGAAGACATCCATCCACCCAATGGGCTTTGGATGGGGCTCTGACTGCACAGGCCAAATTTATCCTGGGTGTCAATTCACTGATGACAGGAGAGTTACAAGAGTTTGGCCCTTCGGGGGATATATACTAACTTGTCCCTACCAGAACTACACCACCATGTTCTCCAGGAATTTCTCACTCATCACAAGGCTTAACCAAAAATCCACTGCCCAGAGCCTAAAGTCTATCAGCCGAGACCCATTTTGGTCACTAAAGGGTAACCCATCCAATGGAAAATGTTCATTGTGGCTGCATAGATCCTAGAACTGGAAGGGACCATAAATCATGGAAACGGTTTAATTTTGACCACAATTGACACAAGCCTTCCAAATACACTTTAGTATTGTTTGGGAAAGTTTGGGAAATACTTAACCCCAGCTGATACTGTTTATGCATATTCCCGAACTCCTTTGCCTGCAGTTAAACAAAAGCCTATAATCCCATGTCATTCTGAGTTTGTTTGTACCATGCAATACATCAAAGCATTTGTCCTCTTTTGCAGAATGGGCTGTTCTGAGACGCTTTTTCCATCTGATATTTTTATGAAGCTCTGCAAATAATAAGACCCTACCTCCTAATTACCTAACATATATTTTTGATGTTATCTGCTTGGCTGGAGCAGTTAAATGTAAAAGAAGTTCAATACAATTGTAATTATCTTATTACCATTACTGAATCCAATGACAATCGACGTAAGCCACATATAAGAGAAATGATTCTGTAGAACAGCTTTAGGGTGTCCTGTATGAATACATCATGTGCTAACAAACCAAGAGTCACCATGAACTCTTATGTAACCTCTCCATATAACTACACAACTACCGAACGCCTAATCAACCCCCCGTTGAGCTATAGTTAGTCCTAAAATAGTCTGGGTCCTTTGGAAACAGTTGAAACCCGTTTATTCTCCCCTCAGAACCTTGCTGATGTGTTTGCTACTTTGTGGCTACACTTGGCACTGTCGCAGCTGAAGGCTTTGCATAACACCGCACCTTCCCTGTGGTGTTCACATCTCCTTGTTGCACAGGGGAGGGTGGCTTCTGGAGCTGGTGAAAGTACCATCATTTTAGGAACACGGTGTCCCATGCTGTGACCCGTCGGCTAGTGATAGGGGACACTTGAAGATACTGAGCTGATGCATGAGTTCGTATGTCCATCTCCCCCTTTGCACCCCCTTGCCACTGAGATGGCTGGTTGGACACAGAATTGCTGTTCTCCCAGAAAGGGGGAGAATGGAGTGGGACCTGGCCAACGGGCTGTGCCTGAAGAGGACACTGTAGTCTGGGGAGCAACGTGAGCCTCGGAAGGGAAGTGATGGAAGAGAGGCACCACTGGAGGAGGGTGCCCTGTGCAAGAACTGAGCTGGTTCCCGGACCGGCCAGTAGGAGGCACCACAGCGATGACCCTGTGTGACGGACCGGGCCGTGTCTGGGCACAGCTGAGGGCATCCGCTCAGGGCGAATTGCTCACATCCGGGGCTCCTTACAGCCCCCAGACTGGTGACCTCTCCAAACAGGCCACAAACCAGTCTCACAGAGCGCTTCAGCTGCCTGCCTGAAGCCTCACGAGCAAAACCCCTCTGACACCCCAGCAATATCCATGCCCCAGATGGCCCCGGGCCTCATACACAGGTGGGGGGTCCTAGCACCCAATCCCACCTACCCCGAACAAGTCCTGTCCGGTTCCAAGAAACCAGCCACAGATCCCTGGTCAATTTACCCTCTGGACCTTACCCACAAATCACGCTGGGCTAATCCTTTAGAATCTAAAACTAAAGGTTTATTAACACAAGAAAGAAAAGCATGAGAGTAAGGTTGTTAAAGAATATTACGTTACATGCACCGAATCTCCCAGTCTTCGATGCAGGCTCTAGCAGAGATGTTACAGCTGCTGGTTTAAAAGTTCTTGTTGCACATCCTATCATCAGGATGGGTTCACAGGTCTTCCGGGCTCTTCGATCCCTGCAATGCTGCCTCTGGGATGAAGTGCTGAGCTGAGAACAAAATGGCATTGACCGCATGGCCTCTTTATACCTCCTTCCTGGCCTCTTCTAGTATGCAGCAAGTCACCTGGTCAGAGGCCAATCTCTATGTTCCCTGCTGGCTGCTCTCAGATGACAAACCCCATTCTTTGGGTGTGTCCATAGCCCATTGAGAGCCATTGTTCCACAGGGCTTCGCTACTCAGCCTGTCCATAGCAATGCTTAACCACATTCAGAGAAATATTCAGCTTCCACACAGATTACAGATTCCTACGTACACACATAGACATTATATACTCACATAAATAGCGTACATAAGATCAACAAACAATAAGCTCCCATTCAATACCCCACATGGCTCCCTTTTATACCAATTTCTGGGGCCAACACCCCCACCTAGGGGTGCAGCAGCGATCTGGCTGCTTCCCTCCAATTCAGTAATGTGACACCCTGTCTGGGCCATGAGGAGGGGAGTGTGAGGTTTCTGCAGGGGAAGAGGGCACATCGTAAGGCTAACAGCTCAAACCCTCCACCCAGCAATGACCGCACGACACGCAACCGCATTTGCAAATCCGGGATTGGATTCACTGCCCACGTGAGAAGCGCCCTAAAAACAAATAAACCCAGAACTCAAGTCAGCACGAGCAGACGCCTCCTCCGTCGACACAGTGGGAGATTCCAGGAGAACCTTGTGATATGATATTATGCCTTTTTATGGGAACAAAGAGGTCTCCCTTGCCTCTTTGCAGCCTACTGATTACAAACTGCTTTTCTTGTGTGCCCCTCTCTCTTCTCACGTGCAAACTTTCTGCAGCTTCAGATGGACTCTCGGGAGTCTTTGCAACATTCACAAGTAGCTGTCTGTTGCATGGGCTTGTTCCAGGTTCAATGCTAAAAGGATTTGTCATTCTTCCAGTCGCAACTTTTAATAACATCTTGGACAGCAATTTCATCGGCAGTCATGCGCCCTTTGATAGCTCCTTTGTGGAGATCTGTGGCTGAAGGCTGATTCCACACATTTGTCATAGCTGTTACAGCTGCCTTTAAATGTGCAGTCAGCTAAGATTTGGGCAGAGACTTATCTTTTGTGTAAGGAGGCTGCTACTTCCCACACTCCTTGGTGAGAGGTTGCCTGGTGGCCAAGTCATGCCATCCACCCCTGAAGAGAGTGGCAATCCAGTATATTGCTCCCTATCAACTAGAGCATGATATATGGCTGGCTTCTGCTACATTTACATAATCCCATCTAGCATGACCATGCTGGAAGTCAAAGGAATCATTTCTGCAAATGTCTCTAGCTTCATAGACTTATTATCATCTCTTACTGGGGTTACATAATCCATCTGTAGTTGGGAGAAATCTGTTATATTTCTGTTCTGGGAAAAGTATGAACAGATTTCTCCATGGGTAGCACAAGTGATGGAGTGATTCGATGCTGTTCATGAAGTTTGCCAGGTCGTTCTGTGTTTCCACTCCCTTTTCTCTGTGGGTACATCCACACAGCAGTGTTATTTTATTCCTAAATAACATTGTGCGTGTCTACACTGCAGGCCATTATTTCGAAATAATGTCGAGCTGGAGGACTTCTTACTCTGACTCCTGGTCACCTTCATTTCGCAAGAAGTAAGAGAAGTCGAAGGAAGAGTGTTCTCCCTTCGACTTTCTGCTGTGTAGACGATGCCAAAAGCTGAGTTAAGCTATTTCGATTTCAGCTACGCCATTGACGACGCTGAAGTTGCGTAGTTAATGTGACTTTAGCCCTGCAGTGTAGACGTGCCCTGTGTGCCTTCTCCACATCTTCAAATGCTTCACTGCATGGTGGAGCTTGCTCCAAGATGCATCTCTTCTCATCACCTGGGTGAACAGCATTGTTCGTGGAATTACCCACTGCCAAATGTGTCAAGCAATTCAGCTGTCCTTCATAAGTTTGTTAGTTCTAATGCCACAGTTGTATCCTTTCCCTCTTAGAGCATGGCCCATCAATGTTGGCTTCCACAATGATGTCCTCAAACCCGCTGTCCTGCATCATGCTGCCTATATCACCCATGAAATTCATTGCATGGCGCACGATGCCCACCTCAAGGTGATCGCTGTCAACTTTGTTTGTAGTAGGACTACTCAACTTTGAAATCCCTGGGGGCCACAATGGTACTCACAGCACATGCTGAGGGCCGCAAGTTAAGTGTGGTTGCATATACATGCAAATATATATGCAAATATATGCAAATAGCTTCTTTTACACTGAGGGCATGAATACAAAGATTAAGGCAAGACTACCCAGCACTCAGGTCCCATTTAAGTCAGCTCTGATGATATTAATAAAATGAAACATTTTCCCAATTTCCACCCAGATGACAGCACTTTTCATGAGCAATGACAGTCCAGGAATTTAACTATTGAAATGCATATCACAGAAGACCATTATATTGACATTTTTGTTTGGGCTCCCCCTCGTGGGCCGCGTGTTGAGCCCCGTGTAAACCCAAACCAGACGGCGGGCCGCAAACAAACAGGCCATGGGCTGCATGTTGAGTAGCCCTGCGCTATACTGTGCTTTACAGTCGATTGCTTCATCCTACATGACATAGGTCCAGTCTTGGCCCAGAGAGTGGAACATGACCTGGCAATATTTCATATTGCAGCATGCTGTATTAACATCCACAAGGATGTCCTCAAACCTGCTGTCCTGCATCACGCTGCCTACATCACCCATGAAATTCATTGCATGACACACGAAGCCCACCGCAAAGTGATCGCTGTCAACTTTGTTTACTGCAAGTGCAGTAATCATTAGAAAGGAACCCACATAAAACAGCAGACAAAACCTTATTCTCAGATCAGTCCAGTCTAAATATAATGACAAATACTTAAATGCATTTCATGGCGCATGCAAACTCAGACTGTCATGCAACTACCAAATTCGGCTTTGCCCGAAGGCAAAAAAAGACAGGAAAATGCATAAAATATATCACCAGGGGTCAAATATTTCCCAAACTTTCCAAAACAGTACTAGTTGGAGTACATAGCTACGTTATGAATTGCATTTGGAAAGCTTCTGCCAAGTTTGGTCAGAATTAAACTATGTTGCTCCAAGGTATGGCCCTTTTTTTGATTTTATGTTTGTTTCAGAGTGGCGGGCTGATAATATTTAAACATTCCATTGTATAGACAATGGCACCACTTCTGGCATCTATATCAGTGACGGGCAACCTAGGCTAGTGAGAGGGCTGCAGGAGTGGCCCTCCATCACAGTGGACCACACGATTGTTGTAACCAAGAGGGTAGTTTTGCGTACATAGAATTTGCCGGGGCTGCCGACTGAGCCGTGGCAGCTCTGTGATTGGATGCAGAGGGAGCACCCGGCTCTCACAATCATTGTTGTGTACGATGACCAGGAACCTCACTTCATGTGCCCTTATTTACATGTGTGTCACTTGAGTGACACCAGTAGGGAAAAAACGACACAGATGGGAACCAATGGAATGTGGCAACCCTGCACATGGGTGATGGTAAACAAAATGTCTCACGGGCCACATAGAACCCCTCTGGGCCTCATCCAGGCCATCAACCACTAATCTATAGTCGCCCTGGTGATAACTATCAGATATGTGCCTACTGTGTGATTTTTTTCCAGCTGATGTGCCATCTTAACTCATTATAAAGACTCCTTTATCAGTCTGGCTGGTAGAACTATCTGTTGCTGCCCCCTCATTAGCACAGCTCCCCCTTGTCTTCTGGCCTAGGAAGCTGTGCAGCCGTGTCTTTATCACGGCGTTACACAGGGACAAGTTCTCCACTCGGTTACAGGCAGCCTTTGGTGGAGCCGTGCTAGTGATTCGGTATCGTGCACACAGACCAGTCGTACCTCCATGGAGTACGGCCGCTCACCTAAACAGCACAGGGCTTGGCTCAGGCACACTCCACAGACCACACGGGGAACAAACACACGTCGCTGTTTTCTCCGCTCACTTCTTTAGAGGCCCCTGCCATTGGGAAGGACATTTGACTGTAGCCCACAAATCAGGTGGCAGTGAGATAGCCTCACAGGGATTCCCTAGTGTGACCCACTTAGGGCAGGAGGGTGTGATGCCCTCCTGAGGAGACAGTCACATTAGCTTGATGACACCTGGCACCCAGAAATAGTGGTGTAGTCGTGGTAACAAAGGTAGTGCTTGAGGCAAACCACCCGAATACTTACCCACAGAATCCTGAAGGGTTTTTACCCTGGGTAGCCAGCCCCTCCTGACACACACACCCCTACCCCGCATGCTACCACAGTTACTCTGCTATTTTTAGCATGCTAGCTTGAGGAGATGTCATGCTATTTTTAGCTTGTCTCCTCGAGTGGGGAACCATTCCCCGCCAGCTCCAGGTGGAGCCATACCCCTCAAGTCACAGATAGAAACCCAGGTTCTAACTCCACTAGGCAGTGCTGCTCACCTCCCAGTTATTGAAAAGCCAAGTCACCGGAAGCCCAAAGATGGACGCTCATCGGTGACTTTTGGTTGCCTGCGTGGGACCAGTTCTCATGCACAATCCAACACCAGACTCTTTGCCTCGTGTCTCTTCCAAGCGTTTCTTGTTGACAGTCCATCTTCTGTGTGATCTGTCCGGCTCTAGGTGGTGCCCTACATGGATAGGGCACTTCACAGACAACAAAATTACACAAGATCCTTGCCCAGAGATGCTTCTAATCTAATTTTACCGATAACCTAATGAGTAAAGGCCTGGAGGATATGGTCGGCTGGGACGGGCGGGGGGGGGGCTGAAGGAGTTTGGGGGGAATGGCACAGCAAGGGGACAGAGCAGGACAAGAATTACCAGATGGCTTTCAGATGCTAACACCAGCTCCTTGGGATTTTCCAGAACGCTCCCTGCCCAGACGATGCATATAACTGCACACGCATAGCTCACAGCCCACTGGAAACGGCTGCGGCTCTTCCCAGCACACACCAGGAGCATGGAGGAAGGGAGCACAAGCTGCTTTAGAATTCTTTCCCCACTCTGAGAACCCTCTCCAAGATGGTGGGCTCCAGATTTAGACTAGAACTGGATCCTTTTGTCTTTGGTGAAAGAGTCCTGGGGCAGCTGCATGATTTGCCCAGATGATGCTAGTCTTTGTACATCATTAGAATCTTAGAGCACTAGAACCGGAAGGGACCTCGAGAGGTCATCGAGTCCAGTCCCCTGCCCTCATGGCAGGACCATCTAGACCATCCCGAGAGATGTCTAGCTAACAGGTGAAGCAGGTAAAACAGCAAGACAGGGCCCTGGGCATGGGAGCTTGCACACACAAAGCTGCAAGGAAAGGGGTAGGGCATTGTAGGGAGGCTTACAAGACCTGCTTGTGTTTTATTCCTGCTTGGGTGTGTGCACAAGGCCAGCACTTTGAAGAACAGCCACTGGTCTGGGGTGGTCTTGGATGACCCACTGAGGGCATGACTGAGGGGGTCAGGGAGCACTGCAGCTCCTGTTGGAGGCTCAGTCGGCACCTTGGAAGATCTGGCCCTCGGTGTCACCAGCTGCATTCTCAGAGGCACCCCCAAATCAGTCGCCACCCCCCCCCCCTTGGAAATGTTGGCCCTCACTTTGAGAGACGGGCCTTTGGAATTGGTGACGCCCAGAGCTCAGGCTGGCCACGTCTCTTTTCCTTGTAAGCGGAACACATTTGGCCAATAGGCACAGTGCCCTCGCAAGATCATGTTTCGCAGAGTCCCCTTTTGGAATAGAATTACACTTCAGGAGAAGGCCCTCCCCGGCCTGCCCCCTCCACCAGCCCCACAACAGAACCGTTACCGAAGAACCGCCCACCCCCCTCCTCACCGGCCAGCCAGGACGCCCTGGCTCCCGGTGGAGAGTCAGGGAAAGAGGAGAGCTGGAGCCACGGGGAAGAAGGGCATGGCTGCTGGGATACGTAGCCGTGTGGCTCTTCTCCCGGGCTTTGCCCCTCCTGACAGTGCTCTGCACCCCCACAGGCATCACCACGGTGCTCACCATGACCACCCTGAGCACCATCTCCCGCAAGCACCTCCCCCGAGTCTCCTACATCACCGCCATGGACCTCTTTGTCTCCGTCTGCTTCATCTTTGTCTTCGCTGCGCTCATGGAGTACGCCACCCTCAACTACCTGGTGGGAAACAAGAAACCCCCGGAGCACAACAGCAAGAAACCCAGACTGGTAGGCAGGGGCAAGGTGGAGCGAGGGAATGGGAAGTTATGGCCCAAAGTAGGGATGTAAAGGACTAGTTGACTATCCGATAAGCAAATGTTTATCAGATAGTCATCAGGATAGTCTATTAGACACACACACACACACCCCGCATTGCTGCCTCTATCAGATAGAGGCAGCAAGGGGGGAGAAGAGGGGAGTGCTTAAAAGCAGCAGTGCTGCATGCAGCCTGGGGTCAGCTGGGGAGTCACATGACATTTCAAAGCGGAAGTGTCGCTTGGAGCCCAGGATCAGCTGGGGACTCCCCAGCTGACCCCGGTCTCCGTGCAGCCTGCCAGCTTTGAAATGTACAAGAGTCCCCAGCAGGGGCTCTTGTGCATTTCAGAGAGGAAGCGCCGCATGGAGCTTGGTGCCAGCGAAGGACCTGGAGTCAGCGGGACTTCCTGCTGGCCCAGGGCTCCACTTCCTGCTGGCCCTGGGCTCCCTGCCGGGGCTCTTGTGCATTTCAAAGGCGGAACACAGAAGTGCTTATCGACTAGTCGATATAGTAAATTCCATCGACTACTCGACTAGTAAATTATTCGCTAGTTAACATCTCTAGCCCAAAGCCTCCGCAGTGTGGCAGGGCGTAGGAATGTTACAGTCTGGTGTGCGCAGGGAAGCGCCGTGCGCCTCAGCTAGTGACACAATGCATTCACAAGGCCTAATGGGGCGGAGCTTGTTCTCGTGATGGGGTGCTTGTCCAGGGAGTGCCAAAGGGGGAGGGGCACCCCAAATCAGACTAGGAGGGAGTGGTGCTCTGCAGACTGGCACAAGGACAGGCTGTAACACTCCACAGAAGCATGATGGTGCAAGAGACCAAGCTTAGGGATTACGTGTCAGAGGGGCTGGCCAACACCCAGAGCGGGTGGTGCTTGAAGAAGCAGAGCTCTAGGAATCAGGAGTGCCAGGGGGGTAGCAGTGCCTGTCAGGCCACACAAGGTGAGCTGGGCGATTAGTGCTGTCAGGTCTTCCTTGCCCAGGATATACCAGGGGACTGAACTGGGAAACCAGATGGGAAACCAGAGCTGTCTAGTATCCCTCTGCACTGACTATCTAGGAGATGCCAGGAGACTGACCACCCACCAGTCGCAGGGCTGGTTGTTTGGGCGAAGGAGGTTTCATCCCTGCTTTCTCTCTGACTCGTTCTCCTCCTTGTTCTAGCCACCTGCCCACGCCCACGTGATGCCCTCCTTCACCACCATCAACATCAACCACCTCATGCACTGGCCTCCGGAGGTGGAGGAGGAGGAGGACCCCGGCTCGCCTTGCCTGGAAGGGAAGGAATGCGAGAGGTTTTTTTGCTGCATCGAGGACTGTCAGACAGGGACCTGGCGGGAGGGCCGCATCCGCATTCACATCTCCCGCCTGGACTCCTACTCCCGGGTTTTCTTCCCCACTGCCTTCCTGCTCTTCAACATCGTGTACTGGATCGCCTATCTCTATCTCTAGCTCTCCCCCGCCTTGTGCTGAAATAAACCAGACGCCAGCAGGATTTGCAAAAAAGGAAAAAGGGAAACGGTGTCGCTTCTCATTTTAGTCCTCAGCGGATTTGGCCCTGGCCTGATCTTACCTCCTTCTTGCCCTTCTAGGTAGAAAAAAAAACACACAGCCAGTCTCTGATGCAAAGTAGTTCGTCCCCCCATGGGAAATTTCCTTGTGAACATTTCCGATTTCCATCAGAAATACAAAGCTGAACGCTTTCTCCATATACCCAAATAATTCCATGGAAAGTGCCGATGAAAGACAAAAAAAAAAAAATCATTTTTGCAGGAAATCAAATCAATGTCCTGATCAACTCTATTCCTGAGCCAATTTCCACAGGCATAGACCCTAGTGTAGAGCCACAGAAAAATCCACAAGGGCTGCATGTGGGGTGGGAGGAAGAAAATGGCTGCATCCTCCCCTCCAAAATACAGATGGCACAGGCCAGAAAGGATGCACGGCCATAGACAGGGGATGGGGATGGACCAGCGCTTCCCCCAGCAGTTGGTTCCTATGGAGCTCCCACTGTTGCGGTGCCCTGCAGTAGCAGACAATACCAAAAGACAGGGGATAGGGACTTGCCCTGATACTTTTCAGGCTATGAAGCATGGCATTTGTAAAGTTTTCAATGAGTCTGTGAGGATCCATCTGCTGTGCAAATACCACATTTGCAAAGGGCCCAGGTACATCAGGGTTGCATTCTGTAGATGGGATTTCAGCTACTTTGCGTACTGTGAGCAGATCCTGCCAAGCCATTTTTGAAAGTTGCTATTAATCAAGCGGTAGAATAGTGGCGAGTAACCTGGTTTCATCGCACTGTTGCACCCTAATAGAACACCCATTTACACGGATTAGAATTTTTTTAATGTTTTCTACATTTTTCCAAATACGTTGATTTTGCTTGCAACACAAAATACACCACGCTCGCTTGCTAGTTGATTACAAATATGAGCACTGTAAAAAAAATCTTTAAAAAAGGGAGCAGTATTTTACAGATTCCCTCGCACAATTTCTGGAGTGCAATCCCGTTATCCTGAAAGAGCAACGTAGGCCTTGTCTGCACTGAGGAATAAGGCTGAATTCATGGAGGTTGATTTTTTTTTTTAGCACCTGATTTTGTAATGTTGAAGGTGCATGTCCCCACTGTGCTCAGGGGTTTGATGCCGTGCATCCGCAGAAGGGTGGATGCCATCGACTTTGACAATGATGCTTTGTGGGTAGCTATCCCACAGTTCCTACTGCTCCTTTGCATTCTGAGTGATGCTCCCAGTGCCTGATGGGATCAAACAGTGCAGCAGGTGGTTCTGGGTACATGTCATCAGTAACCAACCATGCACTCATCTCCTCCCTGCCCCGCCCCCCGCCGCTTGAAAGCAACACCAGTCGTTTTGCTCCCATTTTCCCCTGTGCAGACGTCATAGCAGGGTAAGCATGCAACCCAGCATGGAACCTGCTGAGTAGCAAAGCTCTATGGCAATTCGAGCAAACATCTCGTGCCTTATGCTGCAGTGTGTCCAGCGCCTCACTGAGTCCTGCCGTATGGAGGAAGAATCTGAGGACGCCATGAACAGATTCTTTCGTGACGCACTTGAGATAAAGGACTGGCAGATGCTGGCGGCAGTTGATCGTATTGACACCGTCGAACACTGGTTCTGGTGCCGTGAGACAAGCACAGCCTGGTGGGACCACACTCTGTTGCAGCAATGGGACCATTGGCAGTGGCTGCAAAACTTTCATATGCTTAAGGCCACTTTCATGGAAGTTTGTGAATTACTTTCCCCCACCCTCAAGTGCAGCAATCCCAGAATGAGAACCGCACTGACAGCGAAGAAGCCAGTGGCAATAGCCCTGTGGATGCTTGCCATGCCCGACAGTTATCAGTCAGCTGGGGAATCAATTCGGAGTGGGTAAATCTATAGGGGGGGCTGCTGTGATCCAAGCAGCCAAGGCGATCAATACTTTCTGCTGGGAAGGGTACTATCTCTGGGAAACGTGCGGAATCTAGCAGATGGCTTTGCCGCGATGGGGTTCCCTAACTGAGATAAGGCGATGGCTGGAATTCACATCCCTATCTTGGCCCCTGACCCATCTTGCCGAAGAGAACATAAACCACGGGGTGGTTTCTGGATGGTGTTACAAGCACTGGTGGAACACAAGGGCTGTTTCACTGATATCATCGTGGGATGCTCAGGAAAGGTGCATGACCAGGCACCTTTAGGAACTCTGGTCTCTTTAGAAAGCTGCAAACTGGAACTTACTTCCCAGACCAGAAAACTAACATCAGAGGCATTAAAATGCCAATAGTGATCCTTGCAGACCCAGCCTACCCCCTTGCTCCCGTGGCTCATAAAGTCGTATTCAGGCAGACCGGCCTGCGATAAGGAGCAGTTCAGCTACAGGCTAAGCAAAAGCTTTTGGACGTTTCAAAGGAAGTTTTCGCAGTTTGTTGACTACGTTAGAGCTCAGCAAAAGCAACTTTCCCATTGTTGTGGCAGCCGTCTGTGTGCTCCATAATATCTGTGAAAGCAAGAGGGAACGTTTTATGCCAGGGTGGGGATTGGGGAGGTTGAGACAGAACCACCTAGTCACTAATTATGAGCAGCCAGACACAAGGGCAATAAGGCGAGTACAGGGAGGTGCACTGCCGATCAGAGAGGCTTTGAAAACAGCTTTGTGCCTGACCAGACAGCGACATGACTGTCATGCATGTTGTTCTTAACAAGGTGCCCTCTGCACTAAGTGTGCTTGCCTGCAAACCCTCCCCATGTAACACAAGCAATAAAGATACAGCTGTTGAGAAATCATTGGCTTTTATTTAATGAGCTCAAGGAAGAAGGACTGAAGAGGAGTTCAGGGTGGGAGTTTAGGGTGGAGGGGGGAGAAGGGGAAGTGTCCCTTGTTCAGCAATCTCACAGGTGTGAGAAGGACAGCCTCTTGTTCTGGGGCACATCCCTGGGGCTTGAATGTAAGGTTGCTCTTAACTCTCCTCCCCACACACACGTTCTAGGGCTCCTGGTATGGAATTTGGTATGGAGGGAATGTGGGTTACTAATGTCCAGAGGGGGTTCCTATGCTCTGGCAGTTGTGTGAGTCCACCATATGCACCATCAGACCTGCCATGGCCGTCAAGACTTTCTCCTGTGTCTCCACTTAGAGTTACCTGATCGCTTCTCTGTCCTCATGCTCCCTCATCTCCTGCAGCAGTGTTTTCCTCCACTCACTTAATTGCTCCATGTCCAAGTGGACAGATTGCATTTCCTCACTGAACATGTCACCCCCTGCTACACTTTTGCCTGTGCAGCTGTGCTAGGTGAACAGCTGGAAGAGCGGGACCTGGGGGAGTGTGCAGCAGGCTCGCTGTTGCACCTGCTGTAAAGAAAAGTAAAGGGCAAACTTTTGGATAAAGGAGATACCTTGTGGCGCATAGAGCCTAATATCTGTAGCAGACAGGAATGTCTGTTCAAGAAAATTGTGATATGTTATATACAAGGCCAGTATTATGCTTTTAAGTGGCCACTATGCAGCAGGAGAGATCTGGGAGCAGCTGAACTTGGTTTGGTGGTAAGGGGCAGGTCAGAACTTTCTCTTATGCTTCTGCTTTGAAAGCATGTGCAGCACAATGCTTGCAAATAGCAGCTAGCCGGCATGTGCTCACTCTCTCTCTCTCTCTTTCCTTTTCATACACATACGAGCACACACACA
Source organism: Pelodiscus sinensis (assembly GCF_052426305.1). NCBI lineage: Eukaryota > Metazoa > Chordata > Testudines > Trionychidae > Pelodiscus > Pelodiscus sinensis. Next base: position 45,838,273 of record NC_143064.1, on the reverse strand, counting down.
CACACACACACACACACACACACACCTGTGTGCTGGGGGAGTGCAACTTTCCCTTCCTACAGGAGCCTGCAGGAGCTCCGTCTCCGGAGGGCAGGCATGGCGGCATGGCAGGGGCTCAAGCCAATCTTCATTGGGGAGGAGCAAGCAGAGTTTTACTGCTATGGTAGCGTCAATAGTTTCCCCGGCTTCATCCACATTGCCATGCATGATATCAGTTTTCTCCGACTCACACCGAATAATAAGGAATGTTTGTGGACTGAATGTGGCCAGAAATGTGGACCTTGTGCTGTAGTGGCACCAGACCACTTCCTGCTGGCTTGATGTGGAAAGGTGTCCTACCATGGAGGACGGAATAAGGCAGCTTTCCCAGAAACCTTGTGAGAAGGATGAAAGAGTTCCTCAATGAGAGCTTTATGGAGATGGCCTGGGAATCCTCCCTGCACGTCTCCAGACACATTAACAAACAGTTCTGGGGAGCCCCTCTGTTGGCCGCCTCAGGTCACACCCAATGGCCTTCACCCACCTGGAGCACGATAAAAAACGTGAACTCTCCAGAAATGCCCCATCAGTCATCAGGGCCGGGCAGTGAGATGTCCTGGGTGGAGGAGATTGTCTCCAAAGTTGGTGTTCCTGGCTGTTGGTGAGATCAGATGCTCCACTCGCCTGATGACCATTCTCCTTCTCCACCTCTTCCTCATCCACTCTGTCCTCCATGCTGCTGCCAGAATAGTCTCTTGGGAGGAATCCATGGGCTGGCTAGGGACACTGGTCAGGTCCCCCCCTTCATAGAAGTGGCATGTTTGCGGCACTGACCCAAACCATCCATTTCCTTCCTTTGTGTTCTGGTGCCCCTGCCTCAACCCCTTTATTTTCACAAAGAGCTGCTGGGCGTCCCCGGCATATCCTTTCTCGACCATGCCCTGTGTGATCTTGGCATAGATATCAGCAGTTCTTCTGCGGCTTCATAGTTCTGTCTGAAACGATTCTTCTCCCCACATAGCAATGAGTTCCAGGATCTCTTGCACTCTCCATGGTGATCGTTCGCAGCCCTGGCCAGTCATGATCAGGTGTGCTGCTGAAGTGGGATGCCTGCTCTGAGGTCTACTCGCCATGCTGGCCACACAGGAAATGACATTCAAATTTTCCTGGGGCTTTCCTGTACACCTGGAGAGCAGCAGAGTTGAAAGTCCTGGCCAGAGAGGTCACAGTGAGGCTTTCTGAAAGTCGATGCTCTTGGCTTCTTGTCCCAAAGTGCTGTGTTTGCACTACCCGAAAGTCAAGCACACAAGGTCCAAATTATCATTATTCCTCGTGAAAAGCAGGAGTACCCAAATCTACTTTAAAGGCCCTTAAAGTCGATGGATTGAGCTCGGTGGATGCATTGTTTAGAAAATCAGCCTAATGTGGTTAAATTAAACTGAAACTCCTAATGTAGACCAGGCCTTACAAATGCAGAATTAGTTTGGGGTTGTTTGTTTGTTTTTCATTTACTTTTACACATAACTGCTCTCAGAAACAAAACCATGTAAAACTTTAACACCTAGAAGTCCTTTCAGTCCTACTTCCTGTACAGCAAATTGCTAAGATGAACACGTATGTTTACACCTAGGGGAGATGCTGCTGCCTGCTTCTTGTTTACAATGTTATCTGACAGTGAGGACAGGCCTCCGCATGGTATGGTTGTAATATAAAGTGATCCCTGTACACTTTGTATTCTGTGTTGTAACTGAAATTAATATATTTGAAAATGTAACAAAACATCCAAACTATGGATAATAAATTTAATTAGTATTCTAATATTCTTTAACAGTGCAATTAAAACAGTGGTTAATCATGACTTTTCTTGAGCTAGTTATTTATTTTCACCTGAATCGCCTGTGTTAACAGCCCTACCCCTAACATTGTTCCCCTAAAGCAGAACCAATACAAATTCTGAGCTGGTCTACACTACAAATAAAATGAAGTGTGATCCTGGTTTTGCTGCTCTCAGTCTGTGAATAGTGTTTGATTCCACAAATCATCCCATTGAAACCAATGGGCTTCTCATGGACTGAGGAACTACTCAACCTGAGTATGAGTGGCAGAATCAGGCCCTGCTAAATGTCAGACAAAAAACACACAAGGTCCTTCGACGGCCCTTGCAGAGCACACAATTTTTTTTTTTAATCTCTAGGATTCAGAAAGAAAACGTAAGCTGTAAGAAGATTTAGGAGATGGACAAGGCTCCATGCACTCTCTGACATGCCCAACCCCTTTTCTACTAAGGCTGTGTCTTCACTGAGCAGAAGATCAATGTTGCCACAATTTATCTGCCTAAGTTTGATTTAGTGAGTCTAGTTAAGACTCACTAAATCGAACTCAGAGGGCAACCTCAACAGCATCCATTACTCCTGCTTCTGCGAGGAGTAAAGGAAGCCAATATGAACGTTTGCTCCCGTCGGCTTTCCACTGTGGAGACAGCAGGGAAACATGAAACAAGTTATGTTGATTCCAACTACGTAATTAACATAGCTAGAGTGGCATATCTTGAGTCAATGTTGCCTTTTAGTGAAGGCCAACCCTGTGTGGCCTCCAGGAGTGGGAGGAACAATTCAGTAACATCTGCAAGTACCAGATCTGCTATGCTGAGCAGCCTTTTGCCAGGTCAAGCATTGCTCCTGGGCTGCCATAGAACTTGCATGGCCATGCAACATGGAGAAGGGTGCAGTGAGGATTGCGGAAATACATTGTTCAATGCTAATCAGGAAGAGTAGCGGAAGAGCACAGACCTGGATCCTCCACTGATGTAAACTGGTGCTGTCCCGTTTATACCAGCTGAGCGCCTGTCCTACAGTTCAGTTTGCTGAAAATGACTTCCCATTCATATTCGCTTACTGCGTAAATTAAAACAAAAACCTTTTATAAAGAGCATGTTTTAGAAATAACTGTCACTTTAAAGGCTTGTCGCAAGAAGAAAGACAACTCCTGCAGGGCGAGTAGATAGGAACGGTTGGATTACAGGACAGCTAACAGGGCCACGAGGGGTATATATTCTTAGAGAGCAAATCTGATCTGGTTTAAAGATGGATTTTTGACACTGTTGAATGTTATCTGAATAATGATATGTCATGTTTAATTAATTCATAAATATACCCTTACCTTGCTTCCAGGGGAACCAAAGAGAGTCTAATTAAAGCTACAATAGTACACCATTTGGCTAAGTATAACCTAATAGGGTCAAACCTGCGCCGCTTCTGGAAGGGAAAATTATGCCCATCTAACTTGTTAGAGTTCTTTGAAATGCTGAATAAATCAGTAGATAAAGGCTTCCCGGCAGACTTAATTTTCTCAAGCTTTTGAGAAGATGGAGCAGAATTACCGAAGATGGTAGGGGCTTCTAATGAGAAGACATTAATATAGGAAAAGGAAGTCTAGGAAAAGAATAAAAATAGCTGTCTGACAATGACATCTACTGGGGTGTAGACCCGTCTCCTAAGGGAATAGGGGGAAGTCTCATTGGACATAGTAAAATCAGCAATGTAGTCCAGGGTAAGTTTGGGTAACCTGCGTTTGCCCACTTCTCATTTGGGGAGTCTGGAGATTAGGTTAGGTTAGTTCACTCACTTCTTTTTTACCATAGTGATAGAAATGTAGCCGTGTTAGTCTGGTGGAGCTGAAACAAAAAACAGGACTATGTAGCACTATAAAGACAAACAAGATGGTTTATTAGGTGATGAGCTTTCGTGGGCCAGGCCCACTTCCTCAGCTCACTTCCTTTGATCTGAGGAAGTGGGTCTGGCCCACGAAAGCTCATCACCTAATAAACCATCTTGTTAGTCTTTAAAGTGCTACATAGTCCTGTTTCTTTTTTACCACTGCACTTTTTTACCACTGAATAAAACTGACGGGACATGGTCAGAGACTGATATACGGTATAAATCGGTGCTGTCCTGCACTAGATAGATCTTCTGCTATCACTAATTTCTATGATCCCCTTAGGGGTTATTCCAGCAAATAAACCATAGAATCATACAACCCTAGAACACTAGAACTGGAAGGAACCTCGAAAGGTCATCAAGTTCGGTCCCCTGCCCTCAAGGCAGGACCAAGCCCCATCTAAATGATCCCTGACAGATGTCTATCCAACCTGCTCTTCAATATCTCCCTTTCTTTTCCAGATGAAGACAAATATCAGCATTCATTGTGAGTTTCTTGCTTTCTACCCTAACCTATGATATTCCAGGATCTAACTTTTTATTTTAAAATGGGAAGGTTGCTGACTTTTTTTGTCCTTGTTTGCTGTCCATACAAGCCGAACCGAGATGCTGAGCAAACAACACCCCAGACTAACGACTGTACTGAAGCCATGACTCCCGTATCCCTCTTCTATGCATTTTCTTTGAAAAAAGTTCATTTCCCGTTTCACAGCTTCTCACTCCTGTCTCCTCCCCCCACAGATACGCTGTCTAATGGAAGAGCTGGAGATTGTAAGCCCTTTGGGGCAGGGACTGACTCTTACGATGTATTGGTACAGTCCCTAGCACACTGGGGCTGTGATCCCGGCTGGGGGGGAAGGGTTGACGTAGTGGGGATTGTGTACACGCTCTTCACTTTGTGATGTGGTGGGTGATTCCTATTGTCCTGTTCTGTTGTAACGCTGTGTGTATGTGTGCACTGTGTCCAGCTGAGGATGGGAATGGTGGGTGTGGCTCTCACTAAGGGGAGGCTGTCCTGGAACCTGAGCCTAGGTGGGGAGAGCAACCAGGTGACACCTTGCCCAGGAAGCTGAACAAAGGAGGGGGCGGAGCTGTCTGCGGGCTGAAGGATGAGTTGCTGTGTGCTAACAACAAGTCTGTGCTATGCTGTGTCCCTGTCAACGAATAACCCGTGTGTTTTACTTGCTGGCTGAGCCTCACACCTGACTGCAATGGGAGTGCAGGGCCCGGTGACTCCCCAGCACTCCGTGAAAGGGGGTCTTTGGTGTTCACTGTAAATATACATATTAAACAGCATTAATAACCATCTGCGTGGATGAAAGCTGTTCCCTGTCCTGCTAATGTGGATGGAAAAAAATGTTCAAACATCCAGGGAATCTGAATACAACACACAAAAACCCTTTTATCCCAGTGCAACCTAGTCTTATTTTTACCATGTGGATAAGCCAAATTGTATCCCTCGCATGCGGCAAAACTTAGCATATGACATTTTGCCACCAGAAAAGGTGGTGTTTTCAGAACTGAGATTTTCCCATGGCAAAACGTTCATTTTCACTAAATTGTCTGATTTTCCAAGCAAAGCGACAACTGTTTCAAATCAGTACTTCTTTTTGTTTCACAGCGCTTTGAAATAAAAAGGAAAAAATGTTGCTTAAATATGTTGCGTTCATTTCATTTTGAAACAAAATAACGGAAATCTTCCAAGTGGACATTTCCAAGCCAAAAATGTTCAGAATTTTTTTCCTTTGGGGACCATTGGATGGTTTGCTCCAATCTAATACGCAAAACAACTTGAGTGCGTCACCATTGTCCCTCGCAAGGAAAATTCCATTTTCCAAACAGCTGTTTGAAAAGCACTCTATCCGGGGTTGTGCTTTTAGCTTCTAGGACAAGAGCCTACCGGAACAATCCCAAAACTCTTCCCTGCGTTTAGGATGGCTGCTGTTGATCATACTGTGTACAGCACAGAACATTAATTGTTTTAGTAATTCATCACTTTGTGAGAGAGGAACTGTCCAATTCCCCAGTCGCTCAACATCCAACCCAGCCTCCCAATCTGGCAGCTTGTATGACCCCTTTTCCCCTTCCACTGTCAGCCCCTTTACATACTTTTCTGTCTGTATCAACTTCCCACCTCCACAAACAAAGCTCCAATCTCCTACCTTCCCTAGAGCATCACTAGAAATGCCCAGGTTGGCCTGCTAGTCCACATCATTGTCATGCAGGAGAAACTTTTGTGTTTTTTACCTAGGGGATCTGCAAGTCACAGAAGGAAAAAAAAGCAAGATTAAAATAAACATAAGAACGGCCATACAGGGTCAGACCAAGGGTCCATCTAGCCCAGTATCCCGTCTTCGAACAGTAGCCAATGCCAGATGCCCCAGAGGGAGGGAACACAACAGATAATCATCACATGACCCCTCTCCTGTCATCCATTTCCAGACAAACAGAAGCCAGGGACACCATTCCTACCCATCCTAACCTCCATGAATTTATCTAGCTCTTTTCTGAAGCCTGTTAAAGCCCTAGTCTTCACAACCTCCTCTGGCAAGGAGTTCCACAGGTTGACTGTGCGCTGCATGAAGAAACACTTCCTTTTGTTTGTTTTAAACCTGCTATGTATTAATTTCATTTGGAGACACCTTGTTCTTATATTATGGGAAGTTTAAGAAAACATCCAAACTTTACATAGACGCCAAACCTAAAGGATAAAACACTAGTGTAAGACTTTTGGGTGTGTTTTCTCCTGCAGCACTGGGGGAGTATCACCTGACAGTCATAGAGTGACACCTCTGCCCAGCTTTGTGTTGCCCGTTCTTGTGCCCTCAAGGTCACCAATGAGATGTGGATGTGCAGCGTTTGTGGTGTGATCGTTGGCTTCAAGCATGTGCACCAAATCAGAGCAGATCCTACAAAGGTAGAAAGAAAAACGTTCCCTCCAAGTCTTTTCCATTGTATGCATGCATGGGTTTTCTCACAGGCCTTGCAGAGCCGGGATGAAGCTCAGAGCCTGGCTTCTGCCTAGGGAAAAGCTGGCAAATTTCCCAGCGAGAGGGCTGCCAGGCAGTGACCCAAGGGGGCACCGAAGTCAGTTGCTCATGCTAGCCTGGAGGAGAAAAAGGAGCCGAGAGAGGGAAAATATGCTGCTGTAATTAGTGACACTGACTGAGGTTTGTCTTTCCAGATGTCAGTTATTAAACCTCACAAAGACACAACAAGGGGATAATCAAGGAAAGGGGAAGCGGGGCATTGCTCTGATCTACGAGGCCTTGTCCGTTCGTTCATTTGTTTTCCCTCTGGGTTTCTTCCTCCCTTTGTTCAGGCTGCTTAGGGGGTTTCTGAAACGTCACCATGGATTTCAGTCTCCTCTTGGACAGACATAGGACACATTCACTTCCCAATGGTCAAGCTCTGAACAGCTTGACACTAGGCCCTTGTGGTCACCATGGAAACCATTAGGTCTCCAAAGCAGCCAGCAAGGTTTGAGCTATAAAGACGTTGGGGTTTTAATGGGATTCCGCCCCCCCCCCCAATTAAGAGCTGGAGGCGGAGTTACTCTTTCTCCGAAGCACCGCTCCGCTGAGGCAAACGGCTCTGTAAAAACAATCCCCGTGTGGGGTTCTAGGCTGGCTCACAGTGACGCCAGATGAAATCTGCACAGTAAAAAAAAACCCGGCCTAAGTCCCCGCCCAGCGAAACCAGGCCTGGGACCTGAGAGTCAAGCTGGGCTCTTTCCACGTCACCAGCAAGGAAGATTCCACAGTCGACGTATTTAACTGCTGGTGGTGCAGATGCGGAGAGAGATGCCGACGCGTTCTCCCTTCACAGTGCCAGCTCTGTCAGGACAACAGGAGGGAATGTATTCCCAGCCAGGAGATGCCAGCTCACGCAACGCCAGAAGCACGCCACGGGCAGGCCGGCTGCGTAAGAAGGGGATGCCCTTAGCATCACTTTTCAGAACAGAGCCACACTTCGGCTACGTCTACACTACGAGTTTTCTCGGCAAAAAATATTCTAATGAGGGGTTCATTTGCATGAGTCGTGAGCTCATTTGCACATTTTCTGCCGATCCGTTTTTGCACAAAAACAAGCAATGTGTACTTTTTCTTTTTGCGCAAAAAACCCTTTTCCCGCAAGATCCTTATGCCCCAAAAAAGGAGGTATACTTGCAGGAAAAGGGGGGTTTTGTGCAAAAAGAAAATGTTCACACTGCTTGTTTTTGCGCAAAAATCCCTAGCATGAAAATATGCAAATGAAATGGTGACTTATGCAAATACATTCCTCATTAGCATATTTTTGGCTGAGAAAATTCATAGTGTAGGCGTAGCCTTCAAGGGAATGTCTTACTCAGGCATCAGAGGAGCTACTGCACGTGGCTTTACTGTGACAGGGCTGGGAGCGGAAGTGGTGTAAAATCACATGCTCTTGGACCCCATTCAGGGAGTCTTTCTCCTCAGTTCTGCATTTGTTTGGTGGGCACCTTTCACGTGGGACGAGGTCCCTGCACTGCACAAATCACAGCGCACCCCCGAGGTCTGAGTACCACGTTATTTCTGTTCTAGTCAGGCTTTTACAGGAGAGGCGACAGCCTCCACGAGTCCCTTGGGAAAAACGGGGGGATGGCGCCGCACGACCAAAAGGGGCGGGGCCTCAGGTGCAAGGGGCGTGGCCAGGGGCAGTCAGCCCTCAGCGTTGCCCAGAGCTCAGCGTGCTGGCTGCTACCACTGTCACAGTAGCACCAGTGGCAGCCCCAGACCCCTTGGAATCACTGGGCCCTGGGGCAGCTGCCTCTTTTGCACTCCCAGCCCCACTGTCAGTAGCCTGGGGGTTGTTACTGTGACTCTGTCACCATTGACCCCTCGGTGGACATCCTGAGGGGAACTCACTCGGGTCTGAGGCATCCAGCCAGTCCCTTTCTCAGGGTGGGACCTGCAACCCACTCCCTCCACTCCGGGCTTTTGGGCTGCAGATTCCTGCAATCCGCTGTGATGATCGTAAACGGCCTGACATCAGTTCAGTGCCTGTGGCCCTGTTCTCCCAGTGCCAGGGTTAACCAGCGACCAGCCAGCCTGCACGAGCAAAGCATTGTTTATTCAGAACAAACACACTACAGAGAACTCTTATCAAACAACGGACAGCTCCTTCAGGGGCCTCCTGACAGGTGCTACCCCATCCTCCACATGGCGACCATGGCAGGATTTCAAGTACCTCAGGCCCTCTGTGGAACTTGCCTTTCTTGGTGCCAATCTGATGTCCATGCTTGGACTGAGGGTGAATAACTCTTCTCTCAGATCCAGGTTGTCGCTTCGGGCCTTCTCTGTCAGGCCTCTGGAACCAGGTGAAATCATTCTGTGCTACTTCCCTGAGGGAAAATGGATGACATTTCCACAGACCTCTTACCTGCTTTAGGGATTTGTGTTAGCTCCCAGCTACATTGGTTCCTACAGGAAGCCTTTGTAGCTCACCCGTTGAGCCAAGAAAACAGATAATCCCGTGAAGAGATTTTGATGCAACAGTATTTGAATATTCCATGTGTCCACTGCATCTGCCATATCTCCCTATAACAGTCTTTAAATATTTCCTGCTGCTAAAGCATGACCTCTATCATTGCCTCCGCTCATGAATCCATCTCTATGGTTATTTCTACGCAGCAGCCTTATTTCAGAACAACAGACATTATTCCGAATGAGCATAGTCTGTGTCTACACACAAACAGTTATTGCAATATAATGTCGAGCTGGAGGACTTCTTACTCCGACTCCTGTAACCCTCATTGTATGAGGAGTAAGGGTACGTCTAGACTACCGCGTTTTGTCGACGGAAGTTTTGTCAACAGATAATGTTGACAAAACTTCCGTCGACAAAGAGCGTCCAGACACATTGAGTTCTGTCGACAAAGCAAGCTGCTTTGTCGACAGAACCCCGTAGTCTAGACGCAACCCTACAAGCAATAACACCTTCTGTTGACAAAACTCTGTCGACAGAAGGTGTTATGTCTCGTAAAATGAGGTTTACCAGCGTCGACAAAACTGTTGAGTTCTGTCGATGTTATGTCGACAGAACTCAGCGGTAGTGTAGACGCTGGTATAGTTTTGTCGACAAAAGTCCACTTTTGTCGACAAAACTCAGTAGTCTAGACACACTCTAAGGGAAGTTGGGGGAAGAGCGCTCTGTCTCAAAATAACTGCTGTGTGGACCACGCCAAAAGTCAAAATAAGCTATTTCGACTTAAGCTACGCAGTTGACGTTGCTCAAGTTGCGTACCTCATTTCGAGTGTTGCCCTGCTGTGTAGATGTGCCTTAAAGGACTTATTCAAACATTACAAACCCTGAATAACTTCTGAGAGCTGTCCTTTATATAATCAGTCCGAAGAAATGTTTTCCTCTTTCTGCTTAAATAAGCAATTTTCCCTCTAAACGTCACTGGCTTGAAAACTAGAGTGGACAACACTCAAAATCATCAATCTGTGACAGGTTTATAGTTCAGCATCTAATAGCCTGAGAGATCTAAAAATGGGAGGAGACATTGTCCATGAGCTTTCATTTATACCCACAGAGAGCTGGGCCCAGAAATGTTCTACTGCTGGAAAAAAGAAAGCTCCTAGCGGCACACAGTACTTGCTTCTAGCCCCGAGAGATCCTAAGATACCAGATGTTAAAATCACTGCACAATGAATGGGAAAAGCTATTTTGAGTCATTTTTACAAGTTTCTAAAAAGTATTCATTTTTTATTTCTTTCTCTCTCTTCCTCTGAGCCTCACACAGCTGGATTTACCACCCTCCGGGAGTCTGGCTTTGCAAAGAGAGGGATAAAAAAATAGCACCAATAAAAACATTTAACAATTCTCTAAAACATCCTGCAGAATATGCAATATACAGACTTACCCACTCATGAATCAGGCAGCCAGCCCAGACGTGTGCCAGTAAAACTTTTCTATGATGCCGCATCATCATCTCGGTCCCCGTCTCTGTCAATAGAGAGATGAATGATAAACTGGACGTGGCGAGGAGGTACTCAGTTGGTCCTAGAAACGGAGCTGAACTTTGTGAAGTGTTAAACAGTGCCTAGCTCCACCTCCCAGCTGGCAAGCCAATGAAAATGTCTAGAAGATGCTGTGTGGGCCTGGAACGGTCCGGGGAGCCCATGGACAGGACAGACTGGTCCAAGCTGAAACTTGATGAGGAACAGGAATAACACCTTTGTTGCCGGGGGATGTTTAATGACCACACATGGCCAGGGCCTCGGTTTCGAGTGTCATTCAAAAGACAACAGTCCCAGTTCTCAGTCACTAGGAAGAGAAATCCCAGGCTGCTCTCACTGGTTCTCATTACCCCCTGCGAGCTTCCAGAAGCAGAGACCCATCTCAGAGCCGTGCACTCCAGCCACGCCTCAGTCTACCTGCGATATGTTTGTGATTCAGCCTCTACACCAGGGCTACTCAACACACGGCCCTCGGTGCGGTTTGGATTTACGTGGGGCTCGACACGCGGCCCGCAGGTAGGATCTTTTGAACGTGGCCTCCACTGGGAACACGCTCCATAATGGCGAGGTGTCACTCCCAACTCGCCAGGTGGGGTGAGCACTGAAAGACGCAAGCGGACAGAGTGGCTGAAACAGACGGGTAAAGGGTGTCAACATTTCTAGCCCCCAGGGATGGGAACACCAGGGACTTGTGTGAAATAAGCTATTTGCTTATATATTTGCATGTATCTGCAACTGCACTTAAGCTGTGGCCTTTAGCATGTGTTATGAGTATCACTGTGGCTTCCAGGGATTCCAAAGTTGAGTAGCCCTGGTCTATACCATGGGCCGGGTGCAGGAAAAGCCCGTGGAACAATTTCACACGGCTGTGTGCTCCTATTCTCCTTACGGCACTTTTGTGCTACCAAGCCAGCATGATAAGGTCTTGGAAAATAAAAAACCAGGCTGAATCACTCGTGTCAGCACATCTCCTGAGATCACAGCCCCGTCAGGGCAGCGCTGGCGAATGGAGGATCACAGACAAAGGCGAATTTCCAGAGCGTGGGACTTCTCCAAGCAGCCATGTTGAGAGATCGAAAGTAGTTTTCAAGCTCTGTCTGGTGCAGAGCTTAGCCTGGTCACACACTGCACAGCTCAGGGGTCTCTTGGCCCTGCGCCCTTCTCTCTATGACCCTGGGCAGGAAGTGGGATCACGTTTTCTTCCCTTCCAAGCATGAAGTCACCCGGCCACGTGTGCAGGGCAGTCCTTAGGACTTATGGGGCCCTACCCAGCACTATTAAACTGGTGCTCCTATGCCCGAGGGAAGCCGGGACCAGGAGACGATTTTTAGAGCTGTGATTTTATAATCTTCAGCAGCGCGCTCATTAATAATTCTCAAGCACATTTTTAACTAAGGTCCTGTTGACTCACACAGTACATTTAGAAAGTGACAGGAAATTCCTGGGGCTGGCAAATGCCTGTTAAATGACTTCATTACCCCTTGAATGACTCTTTCACAAGTTCAGTGTTTTGCTAATTAGTCTGGCAGGTTTTTTCCCTTTTATGTCAGCTGGATCCTTAGGGGAAGAAGTGAAGCTACAGCACAGGGAAGAGCAGGTGAGTGGACATGAAGACCTGTAGTGCCCCAGATTTTGGGGTGCCCTACGCAGCTGCGTATGCTTTGTACGGATAAGGATGCCCCTGCATGTGTATCAGGGATGATCTAGATTGGTCGTGTCCAACCAGTTCTGAGGCAATAGCCACTCTAGGCAAACCAGCCACATTATTCTGAAAATGTCAATAATTCTGTGAGCCAACTAGCCACACTCGACCAGCCAATGAGCCACCGGTGGCTAGCGGCGAGCGTATTGGACATCATGAATCTAGACGGTGCTGGGTCCTGCCGCGAGGGAAGGGGACTGGACTTGGGCCTCCCAGTTCTAGTGTCCTACGATTCCATCATGTGGCTGAGACCACAAACAGGCCCTCGGCACAGCAGTAAGCATGGAACAGAGACCCCGGCCAAACCCGGCCTGCTCATTTTGCTGCCTAAAAGTTCTGTAGAAAATCCGGCCCCAAATAATGTCCGTGCAGCTAAAGGGCAGGGCCCCATCTCGAGCTGAGGAGACACTTGGTCAGGTGAAGGACTGGTAAAACACAAACTCACACACCTGAGACAAGCCCACGCACCTTTTCGTAGTTTTTTACTCTCCTCTTCACCTCCTCCCTTTTTATTTCCATGTAAAAAAAACCTCATTTTTTCACTTTTTCCCCCACTAGGAATGAGCGGGGGGGGGGGGTCGAAAGCCAGGAGAGAAGGTGGGTTCCTCCCCTCCCCCAGGAAAACAAAATGCAACACTTCAACATTTGGAGGGGGAGGAGCTCAATATTTTTTGTTTCCAAATTTTCATCTACACCTAACATATGTGCATGAGAACGGACAGCACCCCAGAGCATTGGCAACGGCAGCCAATAGACAGGAGACGTGCGGTTAGAGCAGGTGGAGCTGGGGTCACCTGTCTGGATGGGAGAACTGGCATTAGTGCACCAGGCTGGTTGACAGCAGACACTGGACACTGAGACCTACATGGTGCAGCGCAGTTGGCTTAATTACCCTTCGCCTTCTGCTACGATCTCGCCGCTCCTGGTCTTGTTCCCAGTCATCCAAAGGCTGAGGTGGAAGATAGCGTCCGTGCTGTCTCAGGAACACAGCAATCCAGGCTCAGCTGTCCCCTCTGGCTGCACAAAGAGGCCAGGGAGGATGGCTGCATGTGCTGAGATAGCAGGCCGTCTCCCTGCCATTGCCCAGCTGATTTCGGGCTCATCTGTTATGGGTCCCGGCCCTGTGTTCTGCCACCAGCTCTTCCAAGCACATGAGATGAAACGCCGCGATTCCCCTCCAATTACTGGGCTTGTCTTGATGGTTTTGTCACCTCGGGGTAAGCAGCTGACGCTGAGTCAGAGCCAACAGGGTGCACAGAGGGAGGGATGCGATGTCTCCGCGCTGACTGATTGCAATGTACCCGCTCCTTTGTGTACGCGCCACTCTCCTCTGCCAGGAGGAATCTGTCAGGCCTGATCCAGCAAGGATCCGGATCCCGATCCCGATTTCCAGGGCCGGGAGGGCATAGGAATTGGGTTGTGCTCAGCATAAAGAAGGCAGGGGGAGGCCTTTATACTAACCAAAACTGGATCCAGATTCTGGTGTCATATGCGGGCTGCTCTGGGGCTGGTTCAGACCCATTCCTCGTTTCATCCATTTCTAATTGCCTCCTCATCTAGAGACCAGTGTCCGGAAACAGGCTGCAGACTCGGTGATATTAATTTGTGTCAATGACGTTAATTAACAACCTCCTCTAGGAAAAATCCGTGATCAAGAAAGCTCTTGGTTAACTGCTTACCTGACTTGGGGCCTTAATCGGACCAGTCAACACACACTGTACACAGACCTTTCCATCACAGAGATGTGGCCGCTTCTGGGGTGGAACATGGCAGCCAAACACTGCTTGGCAGTCTAAGGGTACATCAACGTTGCACAGCTATTTTGAAATAAGCTATTCTGGAGCAGTTATTCCAAAATAGCTTATTTCAAAGTAGCACATCTACATAAGACCGGCCATACTGGGTCAGACCAAAGGGCCAACCTGCCCAGTATTCTGTCTGCCAACAGTGGCCAATGCCAGGTGCCCCAGAGGGAGTGAACCGAACAGGGAATGATCAAGCAATCTCTCTCCTGCCATCCATCTCCACCCTCTGACAAACAGAGGCTAGGGACACCATTCTTTACCCATCCTGGCTAACAGCCATTAATGGACTTAAATTCATGGAGGTTATCTAGTTCTCTTTTAAACCCTGTTATAGTCCTAGCCTTCACAGCCTCCTCTGGCAAGGAGTTCCAAAGATTGGCTGTGCACTGTGTGAAGAAGAACTTCCTTTTATTTGTTTTAAACCCATTAATTTCATGTGGTGGCCCCTAGTTCTTATATTATGGAAACAAGTAAATAACTTTTCCTTATTCAATAACTTTTCCTTATTCAGGGAAGTCTACACTTCAGGGAAGCCTCAAAATTAATCAGAGGCAGGTTTCCCTAATGTGGACGTGCTATCTCGATGTAGAGCCCCAGGAGGAGTAACTTAGAATGGCCCTGGGAAGGGGCTATTTCGAAATAGCAGCAGTGGAGCGTCTACACACGCCTTCTCTCGAAATAGCTATTTCCGAGTAGGCGTTATTCCTCGTAGAATGAGGTTTACAGATTTCAGAATAAGCCGTCTATTTAGTTCAAAATTATTTCGAAATAACGGAATGGCTGTGTAGACACCCGCATTGTTCTTCTGACATAACACTAGTTATCTCGAAATAACGGTGCAGGGTAGATACACCCTGATACAGAAAGAGAAGGAAGCAGTCCCCACAAGGAGTGGAAGGAAGAATTTAAAGCAGGTTAGATTCATAGACTGTGTCTACACTGGCCAGTTTTTCCGGAAAATCATCTGATTTTCCAGAAAAACTTGCCAGCTGTCTACACTGGCCGCTTGAATTTCCGGAAAAGCACTGACGATCTAATGTAAAATCATCAGTGCTTTTCCGGAAAAACTATGCTGTTCCCGTTTGGGCAAAAGTCTTTTTCCAAAAGACTTTTGCCCGAAAGGGCCAGTGTAGACAACATAGTTCTGTTTTCTGCAAAAAAGCCCCGATCGCGAAAATGGCGATCGGGGCTTTTTTGCGGAAAAGCGCATCTAGTTTGGCCACGGACTCTTTTCCGCAAAAAGTGCTTTTGCGGAAAAGCATCCTGCCAATCTAGACGCGCTTTTCCGAAAATGCTTTTAACGGAAAACTTTTCCGTTAAAAGCATTTCCGGAAAATCATGCCAGTGTAGACGTAGCCATAGACTTTAAGGTCAGAAGGGACCATTATGATCATCTAGTCTGACCCCCTGCGCAATGCAGGCCACAGAATCTCACCCACCCAGTCCTGGAATAATCCTCTCACCTATATCTCAGATATTGAAGTCCTCAAACGATGGTTTAAAGACCCCAAGATGCAGAGAATCCTCCCACAAGTGACCCGTGCCCCATGCTACAGAGGAAGGTGAAAAACCTGCAGGGCCTAACTATCCCCGCTGGACCTGGGGTTCAGATGCTAGGACTCCCAGTCCAACTCCTGCAAAGGGAAAAGAAAAGAAACACTAAGCACTTTCTAAAACAAAATGTAAATGTCTCCTCATTTCAACAGGGGAGGGGAGCAGCAGGTGCATTGTCAGTTTATTCTAACTGCAGCCTCTCTCGGCGTTACGCTTGGCGCCCCCTCTGTGCTAGGTACATCGAACGAAACAACTCTTCTTGCCCCAAACTATTTACAGAATGCTGGCGAGAAAACAGGCGGGTGCAGCGAAGAGATAAGGGGAGCACAAGGCAGCAGCAAGACTGTTGTGACGGGGGTAACAATAGACATGGCTAAGTACGCCCATGCATGCGACTGGAAGAAAACCGGCACGAGACGTGCGCAGCAGAAAGCGCACGAGCAGTTACGTTGCCAAAGCCGCAAACGAGGTTGTATTTTAACAGATTTTTTTTCTACTCTACAATGTAGGTGAAACCAGGGACTTGATCCTCTTGGCCCGCCCAGCAGCCCGAGAGGAAAATCTGGCCCACTGAGTATGGCTACGCTGCGATTGAGCCCCCAGCTGACTCAGGCTTGGGGGACGAGGCTGTTTAATTGCAGTGTTCACATCTGAGCTTAGTCTAGAGCCCTGGGTATAGGGCCCTGTGCGGAAGGAGGGTGCCAGAGGACTGGCTGCAGCCCCAGCTGCTACATCTCCACTGCCCGGCCACTTGTATGAATCCTCAGGGCATTTCTGCTCCATGCTCGGGGTGGGAGGTAACTGCAGCACATTGGGACCCGCACAGGTCATCGCTTTGCTCTACCTAGCTCGGGTACCACAGCACTGATGCCACCGTGCTGGCGGTACAAGCCCGTGGGGGATGCTGGGTAAATACCCACGAAGGGTAGCTCTGCAGGCTGGCCTGGCGTCACAGCTAGGGCCACCTGAGGTAGCAAAGATTAACACCCACTCGACAGCGTCTCCATCTGCTGCAGACAGCCTGACGGCCACCTCGATGGAGCCTGACGGCCTGCGTCGCAAAGAGCCGCTCCGATTTCTTTGGAGAACGGCCGAGTTTGAAGAATTAATTCCTTTGCACTTAAAATAAGTTTTCCTTGAGCTTTCGCAACAGAACCCTGGGATGCTGGAGGAAAACAAAGGTTGGTATCCCATGGGGCCTAGTGAATGCCTGGGAATTGAATTTCCTCTCTACATCCATGGGATGTTCATGTTGAGAAAACTGTAGCTAGTGGAGAGCAGCCCGTGCTCAACCTTAGCCCCTCCACTTCCCAACCTGCTTTGGTCAGTGAGTATCGAGGAGGCCTTCTGCCTCCAAGCAGACCATTAATTGGCTCAGACCCACTGGCATTTCTCTAAACCCAGCACGCCCGTCTGGGCAGGTGAAGCTGCATGCTCCTGACCACACTGTCGAGAACGTTTGCCGGTCACGGCCGATATGCGTATAACATAGGTCTCCGCCCTGCTTACCCATTCCCTCCACTAGCATTTGTGTTTAGCCCACAAACCAACACCTCGCAGCGTCTGTTCTGCTGGATTAATGTTAAACCTCAGGGCCAGAGTTGATTTCTTTATGTCATTACACGTTTGATTCCACAGGGTTGTGTCAGACATTGCCATTAAAGTCCCTGCTCCATGAATTCATTTATTCGTTCACCTTATGCCGAAGGACCGAGGGCCTAGTAGGCCTCCCCACCAACCAGCTCCCAGAATGTCCACAAGCTTTGTTTCACAGCTCCCTCCTTCCACCTCTCCCTTATAGGCTTTGGTCTGCCCGGACATCGAGGAAAAGCGAATCCCCACCTCACCCCAGCTCTAACCCACCTACACCACTTCCTGCTGCATTCTTGCAGGTCTCCTCAGCAACTGTTGCCCAGAGCCAATCGTACTGAGCTTGTGAGGCCTAAGGGGATCACAGTTCTAGGCAGTACACGGGCACCATGGGCCCCCCACTCTTGGTTAGCTAACGCCGTGGAGACATTGACTTAGGAGCAGAGGGGTGTGAGTTCTGTGCAGAATATGTAGAGAAAACTGGGGTCCTGGCAGACTGTAGCCTTGGGTTACCACTAGGGGCAGCCTGTGCATACAGGCAGACTCGGCAGTTGCCTAGGGCGCTGCATGAAACGGGGCGCCCAGTGATGACGCACTGCCGTTGAGGGCTGTTGATGCGGGGGTGCCGATTGTGCATTCCGCCTGGGGCACCAGTTGCCAGCAGCTTGTCTTGGGCCGCGCCTGGTTATTACAATGGGTAAAAGAGCCCCGTTGCTGTGCTAGCTCTGGCTGTGGGGTGAGGCGATCCCATTCTAACAAGAGCAAGGACTTCCATTTGCAATTTGTAACCCTGACATGGTTCCCCAGAAGAGCAAACAAGCCGACTAGGCGCTAGCAGCATGACACAAGTCCCACAAGCGGTTTAGAAGTTTCCCTCTGCCTCTTTCCGCCGCTGCCAGCTTGTGAAGGTCTTTCCAGAGTGTAGCGTTCCACTCCCCGTGCTCTGGAAAAGGCACGCCAAGCTCTCGGCGTGTCATTAGAGTCCACCTCCCTCTGCGCTGAGGGTCATTAAATCCAGTCTGCCAGCGGCTTGCAAACTGGAAAGCTCTGTTCAGAGACGTACGGTAACCTAGGTCAGAGGGAGGATGTCTTACCCCTCCCCCCCCCACTCCTGGCACCAAGCCGCCTTCTGCCCACTGCGCAAATGGCAGCCCCTGCCGCTCTGATGGGCTCTCCTATGGAGAAGGACAATGAGACGTGTCTGAAACGCAGAGCTCACAGTAACACAGCGCGTGGTGCATAATGGCGAGGGCAGCAGGGGCGAGATGGAGGTGGATACGGAATGATGCATCCTGCTCCCTAGGACTCTTCCCAAGGGAAAGGAGCCAGGTACTGAGATCCATAGGGAGCAGACCTCTAAACACCGGAGGCTAGGAGAAGTTAGAGGAAGAACATAAGTTTGGATTGCAAACGTGGCTGCTGAACAAAAATTAAGTACAGGAGACACAGCTGTCTGATCAAGCCAACTCTGGGTCTCCTAAGCCATGTCTACACTGGGAAATGATTTCAAAATTAGAAAAGTCGACTTAATCACTCCCGATTTAACAAAATCCAGCCAGTGTGTCCACACTGAGTAGAGCCTCGAAATTCAACTGAGGCAGGCTCTGTGAATGCGGACACGCTACCTCGGACTTAGCGCTGCAGGAAGCGCTGGGGAGTAATTCGTGCGAATGTCTCTGGGGAGTCGTGATTTCAAAATAGCCGCACTGGTGCATCCACATGACCGCTATTTCAAAAAGCTCTTTTGAAATTAGCGTTATTCCCTGAGGAAAGCAGATTTCTATGAGCGGCCCGTTACTTCGAAATAGCAGGCGGGTGGTGTGGACACCGCGATTATAAATCTGAACTAAGAAAGGGAGGGTATTTCGAAATAAAGTCCTAGTGTAGACCAGGGCTTCAAGTGGTGGGGGAGGGAAGAGCTGGGAAAAAGCTGAGGCCCTCCCCTCTCAAACTACAGCAGCATGGCATGGAAGCACTCCCTCCGGGGCGGGGAGGGAGAGAAGAGGGGAGCAAGATTCTGGAGGAAATTCAAACCCATCCTCCAAAGGCCCAGGGCTTGGTGGGTTGCTAGAGATAGACCCTGTGAGGATAAACGACAAAGGAGTGCCCCAGTACTGTCAATGTATCTTCCCTAGTCTCCTTTTCAGCACAGGCTGGCAGCTCCAGGCTATCTGGGGTACCCCTGCTGTTACAGAGCGATGGCAGTAAACATGGAGGAAATCGTTCCGCCGGCCAGAAGAGTCTAGGGACCTCAGTGGAGAGCCTTGGTAAGGAGACGAGCACGCGAGAGGTTCACAAGCTATCTGCAGGGTCTTGATTATTTCATGCTGGTGACAGACCACCAGCCTCTCCTGATGCCAACAGAGACTCGGGCAGGCTAGCCATTGCTCATGCAAAATCAAACCTGTTCTGGAATAACCTCTGGCTGACTGTGACGGACTGGGCCAGGTCTGGGCACTGCTGAGGGCGTCCGCTCAGGGCGAATTGCTCAAAACTAGGGCTCCTTACAGCTTCTGACCAGAGACCTTCCCAAACAGGTCACAAACCGGTCACACCGAGCAAAACCCCTCAGACACCCCAGCTCTCCCTGTGCCACAATCAGCCCCGGGCCTGCACACGGGGAGGGCTTCTAGAACCCAATCTCACCTACCCCAAACGGGTCTTTCCGGTCCCAAAGAACCAGCCACAAATCCCTGGTCAATTTCCCTCTGGATCTCACCCAGAAGTTCACGCTGAGCCAATCCTTTAGAATCTCCAATCTAAAGGTTTATTAATAAAAGAAAGAAAAGCACGAGAGTAAGATTGTGAAGGAGAATACATTACTTGCATCGAATCTCCCAGTTCTCGATGCAGGCTCTTAGCAGAGATGTTACAAACTATCTTAAAAGTCTCTGGTGTACATCCTATGGCAGGATGGGCCCACAATTCTTCCCAGCTCGCTGTTCTTCGCAAAGCTGCCTCTGGGATCAGTAGCAGAATTGAAGGCAAGATGGAGTTCACCTCATGAGGCATTTTATATCCCTCCTGGCGTCCTCCTGGCTAGAGCAGGTCACACGGTCGAGTGACCTACCTCTGTTTCACATGCCGGCAGCCGTTATGCCCTGGCTGGTTTGCAGGTATCCAGATTTCCAGACACATTCCTCAGTGCGTATTGGGCTTTCTGAGAGCCTTGTTCCTGTAGCCTTGCTAATTAGCATAGTCACTGACTGGACATCCCTTCCCGTTGCTCTGTCTCAGAGAATCTTCCAGCATAAGCACAAAGTACACATTTATAACTCCACATACAGATATCACACAAGTACATGGATTGCATATACAGAATCAGTAGAACATGAGCTTTCATTTGACACCTCACACGGCCCCCTTTGTACAGACTTTGGGACAACCCCCTCTTGGGTGCAGCAGTGACCTGTCTGATCCCCTTAAAATCCAGTAACGTGACTGATCCCTTAGCAAGAAGCCCTAGAATTGCAGCTACACTGCAGGGTTGGATGACACAAAGTCACCTCAACTGATATTTTCTTAGGTGCTTCGCTCCCCATATAGCTCCATTCTCCCGCCGGTTGGCTCTTCACCCTGGGACCTCTTTGGGGCTGTTTCTGTCTTTCACTATGGCCTGGTCTACACCTAAAATTCAGAACAATCTAGCAACGTGTTTCAGGGCTTGCCCACATTCACAGCTTGCCCACTGGCATTGCCTGGATCTAATCCTCAGTCAGCGAGGCGGATAGCAGGACTTTTCTGTCCACCTAGCTGCTGCCCTGTGGAGTGGTAGAGAGCACCTACACTACAACATGGTAGCCGCAGTGCTGAATTAATGCCAGGTAGGTAGACGTACCAAGACAACATACTGTGCCTAAGCCAATGAGACCTGGATCTTTGTTGGGACCACTAGAGACTACAGGAATACAAGCAGGGTTCCCCTGGAATACCTTGGGAGCAGACACACCAATGGCTGACTCTGCTGCATGGTGGAAAGGGATTGTTGTGTTCTACAATTTATTGTCGTCACTGCTGTGGAATGTAATCTAAGCACATGCAACAGCTCAGGGAGCACCGGAAGAGGATTAGACAGTTGCATGAACATGAATAGCTTCTGCAGTAAGTCTAGCTGGGATGAAATAGAATTAGGATCTCAGGCCTCATGCTTCAGGGCATAAGCTGGCCCCTAGAGAGGGGCCAGGAAGAAACTCCTCCGCTTGGCACTGCACTCTACTGCCAGGAGGGGTTACAGATAAGCACTCCTCAGTGGCTAATATTGGGGATACGATCCTGAACTGGATGGCTATTAGCCTGCTCCGGTGCAGGGTGGGGGGTAAGTTAGGAATGTTTGGAGGCCCAGGTTGCTAGGTGCTCCCTTTGGGTGCCTAACTCCTTTGGGCTCCTTTGCAAATCAGAGCTGGAAGTGCGACGGGCCTGACCCAAAATGCAGGCAGGTCCGTGGGTGTCTTTCCTCCTAGCACAATGGGCTCCGGATGTGTTGTGTTTTCAACTGTCTGCTCCGCAATGCAGACCCCACCCCCCACAACCTGAGCCCTGTCACATTAATGACTCTAGCCCCAGCTGACTAATAAATTGGCCTGGGGCTGCTGGGGCCCATTAAACTCAACCCCAGCCAGCAGGCCCTTAGTCCCCAAGCCAGTGATCCAGGGCAAGGATACAGTTATCTCTATCAGCCTTTTTAGATGCTTCAGCAGCAGTAAAAGAGGGGGAAGGGGAAACGTTTGCATGTGTCACACAGAGCCATCTGCTCCCTGGTGTTCAACAACAGCCACTGGTGTGATAGCTCCAGCCCTGCAGGCGAGAGCCTACATCTCTGCTATTGCCTGAGAGAGAGGTCACGCGCTAACAACACCGAGAGCCACTGCTGGGATATACGGCCTTGACTACCAGCGCCTGCGGCTATGACCGGAATGTATTGCAACAGATGGATCTGGTGATGGTACCTGGGTTGGCAGGTGTCATGCTCCCTCCCCCAGGCTTTATGAAAATTGGCTTATGAATATGCATAACTCCAAGAGGCTTCATGCAAACTGCATCATGTAATGCATCACTTGTAAAGTTACAATGTGCATAGCCTGTTTTTCAGAACGTACCATTCTTGTGGGTGAAATTAGACACATGGAGCCATGTAGTTTAGACATACCCCATCGATGGAGACATGTAGATTAGGCTGATCGGCAAAGGGAAATGAAGTCGCGATTTAAATAATCGTGGCTTCATTTAAATTTAAATGGCTGCCGCACTGAGCCGACAAACAGCTGATCAGCTGTTTGTCGGCTCAGCGCGCTAGTCTGGACGCTCTCGCGCCGACCTGAAAGCCCTTTATTGACCTCCCTGTTATGCCTCGTAGGATGAGGTTTACCGGGGAGGTCGATAAAGGGCTTTCATGTCAGCAGGGGAGCGTCCAGACTGCCCCGATCTGCCGACAAACAGCTGATCGGCAGAGCGGGGCAGCCGTTTAAATTTAAATGAAGCCACGATTATTTAAATCACGGCTTCATTTCCCTTTGCTGAACAAACAAATCTACATGGCTCCATCGACGGAGCCATGTAGTCTAGACGTACCCATGAAGTATGAATCTGGTTTTAATGCTAATGGTGCTAATGAGGGCCATGAGTGATACTGAAGGAACTTAATGACTCAGTACTCAAACCAACTACTTGAGAAGGGCCTTGTGTGTCCTGTAAGCCCAGACTTTGGTGGGTTCTAGAAAGGTGTGTGACTATACCACCTGGTACTGGAAGCCATCTTGAATCTTGTACTTTTCCATGAGGATGGGTAGACCGATCAAAGGATTCCCACCTGAGGAAAAAGTCTATTTAAGGAATGGGAAGCAATTAAGTTTGTCTTCAGCTGGCCTTTGAAACTGCCTCCTCCACCCTAAGAGGAAACACATGAAGAAACTGAAAACAAAGGACTCTAAAGAACACTGAAAAGCCATAGACCCAGGCCTGAGTAAAGATCAGCTCTGACTTGAAGTATTTTATCTGAAATAAGAACAGCTGATTAGGGTAAGAATTTGCATATAACAAGGTTCTCATTATATTAGAATTAGCTGGTGCCTTTTGTTTATTGTAACTTAGTAACTTACTTTGATCTGTCTGTTTTCACCTCCAATCACTTAAATCCTTTTATACTGAATAAAAACACTTGTTTATTATCAAACCTAGTGTAAATAATTTTTCCTGGGGGGAAGCAACCACTGTGCATCTCTCTCATTGGTAAGGGGGGCAGGAATCCAGACTATGCCTTGGATGGGGGAGATCAGAACTTCCGGCCCAGCTGGACAGGGCGGTGGGGAGCCACAGAAGGCAGGAAGGCGGGCATCAGTAGCTTGATTGGCACATCAGGCCACTACCCCAAGGGGATTTCTACGCCCCAACCTGTCACAGTGGCAGAGTCAAGCAGAGGAATGTGCATTGCTGGTTGTTTGGGATGCTAGTAATGATTTTTAGTGTGGTGGCTGAAGAACAGACAAAGAGGGTAGTGGCCATGTTTCCCTCTACGCTGCCTGGAAGCACAGCCCTGCAGCTGCTTAACGAGCCCTGCCCAGCCAGGGGCTCAGGGCTCATGCATGGAGCTGCCTAGCAGGGGGAAGGGCACTTCTACCTCAGTGACAGCCGCTCCCTGCTGAGGACAGAGCCGCGAGTCTCTCCCAGGGTACGTCTACACTACAGCGCTAGTTCGAACTAACTTAGTTTGAATTAGTTCGAATTAGCTTAGTTCGAATTAACTAACGCGTCTAGAACTAAAAACTAGTTCGAATTAGCGTTTTGCTAATTCGAACTATCAAGTCCACATTGAGTGGACCCTGAACAGGGCTTAAGGATGGCCGGAAGCAGTGCCGGCAGGGCATAAGAGGAGGACTTAGAGCATGGAGCTGCTGTCTCAGGCTAGCCGAGGGCTGCGCTTAAAGGGTCCCGACCCCCACCCCGGACAGACAGTTCTAAGGGGTGCCCCGCTTGCAAAGCAGTCCTGGCTTGGAGTGCCCTGAGTGCCCACACTGGGCACATCACACCACTCGGCCATCAGCCCGGCTGCACTTGCCGCAGGCTGCCATCTGGGGAGAGGAGGCAATTGGGGGGCTGCAGGAGAGCTTCCACCCCCAGAAGCCTGCAGAGCCAGCCCAGTCCTCCCCATCAGGGGCTCATACCCCATTCCTCCCTCACCTCCTTCCACTTACCCTTCCCTAGCCCCCCTTCTTATTGATGTACAAAATAAAGATAACGTTTCTTCCAACATTGACTCTGTCTTTATTGAACAAAACTGGGGGAGACTGGGAAAAGGAGGTGGGAGAGGGGAAGAGAAAGGCTGGGAGAGGGGAGGGCAACTAACATGATCAGGGGTTGGGAACAGGTCCCAGATGAAGAGAGGCTAAAGAGACTGGGACTGTTCAGCTTAGAAAAGAGGAGATGGAGCGGGGACAGAATAGAGGTCTCTAAAAGCAGGGGTTGGGTGGAGAGGGTGCATTCAGAAAAGTTCTTCCTGAGTTCCCATAAAGAAGGACTAGAGGACACCAAAGGAAAGGAATGGGTAGCAGGCTTGAAACTAGTAAGAGAAAGTTGTTGTTCACAAAGCAAATAGTTAACCTGCGGAACTCCTTGCTGCAGGAGGCTGTGAAGGCTACAACTAGAACACAGTTTAAAGGGAAGTGAGATCAAGTCATGGAGGTTGGGTCCATGGAGTGGTCTTAGCCAGGGGGTAGGAGTGGTGTCCCTGCCCAAAGTTTGTGGAAGGCTGGAGAGGGATGGCACGAGACAAATGGCTTGGTCACTGTCTTCGGTCCATCCCCTCCAGGGTCCCTAGGGTTGGCCGCTGTCGGCAGACAGGCTACTGGGCTAGATGGACCTTTGGTCTGACCCAGGACGGCCATTGTAAGCTCAGGGCTCAGGGTCGGGGGTCTCAGTGGACCCCCTTGATTTTCATGCACACCTGCTCCTGGGTGGCCAGGCTGGCAGCTCTCCTGCCCTAAATGGCCACTTTCCTGTGCCTAGTGCGGAGATCGTGGACGAGGTCCACGATGTCCACACTAGCCCAGGCAGGTGCCTGCCTCTTGCGGTCCAGGGCAAGCTCCCGGGAGCTGCCAGCCTGGTCCCGGGAAGAGGGGGTGGGCTGGGGGACATCGGGTGGGTGGCTTGAGCCGTGCCAGGTGCAGGGTCTGCTGGCTGGGTGCTGGCAGGCTTGCACCTGGCACGGGCACCGTAGCCAGCCCGTGCCCCTTTAAGGGGTCCAGGGCCGGGAAGGGGGCATAGAGTTTCCCTGGTGCTGGCCAGAGTGGCCACCAGGGAAACCTGGGGAGGGCTAGCCTCCCACTAGTTCGAATTAAGGGGCTACACACCCCTTAGTTCGAACTAGGCTTAGTCCTCGTAAAATGAGGTTTACCTAGTTCGAACTAAGTGCTCCGCTAGTTCGATTCAAATTCGAACTAGCTGAGCGCTAGTGTAGCGCCTATGAAAGTTAGTTCGAACTAACGTCTGTTAGCTCGAACTAACTTTGTAGTGTAGACATACCCCCAGGCAGTAGGGAGAGCCAATTTGCAATGAGGTGGAGGGAGCCAGCCCTGGCCCCGAGTCATTGCCTAGCACTAGAGGGTCTGTCCAAGCTGTGAAATGACAGGGAGGGGCAGAGAAGCAGCAGGGGGCAGGTTAAGCTCTGGGATGCACAGAGACTTGGAGGAAAACTTGCAGGTTAAGCAGTGGTCCAAGAAGCCAATAGACCACAGGAGAGAGGTGGTGGCAAATGCCTCAACTCAAGAAGGGAGGTGAATTTCCATTGGAAACCCTTTCCTTCCCGCAGCCTTAAGGGGTGCATGAACAGGAACATTTTCCTGGGAAAAGGGGGAAACCTGTTGCTGAAAACTCTTTGGTACCAGAGAAGGGGTGTGTAAGGGGACGAGACCCCACAACAGCTGGGGGGCTCCCCAAAGGCAGGATCAATGTCCCTTTTCAAAAAGGGTCACATGGTCCCCAAAGCACAATTCCCTCCTTCTACAATAAATATGGGCCTAGTCCCAAAGTCCTGTTCCCTCCTTTAGGGTAAATACAGCCTAAGAGGTCTGGCCAAAAGTACCATCCCTTCTTTCAGGCAAATACAGCCCTACAGGCCTAGTCCAAGAAGTTCTATGGTCTCCCTCTGGAAGGCTCACTGGCCTGGAGGCATCTCCCCCACTACCAGGGAGACAAGTGTCACGGAGCAGGGAGGTAGAGACACCCAGACCCTCCCACTCCACTAGGTCCCAATCCAGGGCCCTGTTGGCAGCAGACACTTCCACTGCCAGCTCAGCAGGGGATCCTGCCGAAACACGCTGAGCTCCCGGAGGGACAAACCTCCACCCTGGGCCACTTCTTACCGTCCCTGGTGTCGCCCCCTTCTCCAGGCATTGCTCAATGAATCCAACTCACAAAGAAGGCCTCCCCAGTTGGGGCTGCTGCATCGGGGGGGGGGGGACACAGACATTAGGGACTACTCAGGAGCTCCAGCCTAAGCTCCTTCCCTGCTGGCAGTCCAGCCAGACTGAGCTTCTCCCCTGGCTTTTATACAGCTCCAGCAGTTGGAGCATGCCCAGTCTGGGAAAAGGGGCGGGACTTCCTCTGCCCACAGAGTCTTAGCCCCCAGCCCTCTTCAGTGCAGGGCACATCTGCCCTATCACAGGGTAGTAAACACTAATCAACTCACATGGTTTGAAGGGGAGGGGGATTTGGAAACCATTCTTGGAAATGCAACTGTCACTCATTTGCTGGTAACCTTCTGCTTCTTCCTACAACTTCTATGGATCCACACAAAGGAACTCATGCGGACGGTAAACCCCTTGAGAATGCGTAACCTCCAGGACTTCTGGAAAATGCTTCTGTGCATGCTGGGACTGGGAACAAAAGAATCCCATGGCCATGCAGCTCTGTGCTAGTAATGGTACAGGGGCTCAGAGCTGGGCCTAGCAACAAAGACATGAACATCCTCCAGGTTTCACAGGGCCATCTATGCTGCTGCCCCAACGCACACGCCCGCAACCCCACGTCCACTGCCCCAGGCTCTGCGATTCGCAGCCCCAGGGTGTCGGGGGGGGGGTTGTGGTTTCAGCCCAGACCGAGGGTTAGTGCCTCTTCCTGGGCAGTCGTGAGCACCCAACGTCTCCAGTGGGCTTGGCGAGAGCTTGGTGCCTCTAAGGATCCGGCAAGGGAAGTGAGACTCAAAGGAAGCAAAAATCACTTAAAACTGAGATGGGAAAAAAGTGAATTGATTTATTGCGTGGCCCCGCTTTGCACAGTTCTAATCTTTTAACCTGTTAACCTGGTTAAGGGGCCGGCAAACAGGTCAAACTCCCTATTCTCCCATAGTCACCGTGTGACCTTGAGACAGTCAATTAATCTCTGTGCCTCAGTTTCCCACATCGCTAAACTGATGTTGACAGTAATACTTTCTTTGCACAGTCAGACATGTTCATACAGTAATTTGCATAACAGGGCCTTGAGCCAAGGTGAGGCCTCATAAGAACATATGAACAGCCATATTGGGTGAGACCAAAGGTCCATCTAGCCCCATATTCTGTCTTCCAACAGTGGCCAATGCCAGGTTCCCCAGAGGGAGTGAACCAAACAGGGAATCATCACGTGATCCCTCTCCTGTCACCCATTTCCAGCCTCTGATAAACAGAGGCTTGGGACACCATTCCTACCCATTCTAGCTAATAAGTTTTGATGAACCTAACCTCCATTAATTTAGCTGATGAACCTAACCTCCATTAATTAATTAGAACCCTGTTAAAGTCCTGGTCTTCACGGTATCCTCTGGCAAGGAGTTCCACAGGTTGACTGTACAGTGCATGAAGTAAAACTTCCTCCAGGCATTATTGGGCTGCTGACCTATTCAGGACTAAAAATCTTAATGGTTTCAGTCATGCCTCGGCCCCAGAAGGACACACACTGCCCGGGCAACAGTGATCTATGCCAAGGCTGCTCACAAAAGAAATCCTCTAGAGCCTCCACACTCCCATCTTGCTTTTAATGCATTGATGCTGAACGCAGAGATGGGCTCTTCTGCTCCAATCTTCCCGGGATTACACAAACCTTTACTCACCCCAGGCTGCTGGGGATCCTGGCTAGTGGTGGGCGTTTTTAACAGCTGCTGTTGTGTTATAATTAGCATGTGGACTGAGTAATCTCCAAGGGAAGCCCCATGCTGCTTGAATCATTTTGCATTTTGCTGGAGGAAACACTGCTGGGCATTCTGCAGGGAGCCATCCTGCGGAGAGGGAGGGTTTATGGCTGCCGAGGAGGGTGTTTCTGCCCCTCTCTGGCCTATAAAATTAATTACAGTTATTAATTATTTAGGAGCTATAATAATCATTATCCCTACAAAGTAATTGTAAGCACGCTTATAGGCCCTTTCATCGCAACACATCCCACAGCGCTACACGAATTCTCCCTCGGGGTCTACAAACTCATCCCGTCTTGGTCCCAGCACATCAGGGTGCCTTTTGTTACCCCAGCCCCAACGGTGGGGGGCTACCGTGGCAGTGTCCTGCCCTTGCAGCAGTGGGCAGAGCTCAGAGAGCCCGGCAGGCCTCCAGCAACTGGCAGGGAGCGCAGGCAGCAGAGGCTCCTACAGCGTTTTGGCATCCCCAGAGCAGCCCACGTGGAACTAGGAAGGATGGGAACAGGTTACAGGAGGGAAGAGTTTGGAGACGGCCTAGGTGCTCCACCCCCGCTCTACTCCCAGGGCCACCCCCACTTCACCCCTCCCCCGAGGCCCTGCTTTCACTCTCCTTTTCCTGCCCATGTGCCGTCCCCTTCCCCCGAGACCCCACCCGCACTCCCCCTCTCTTCATCCCTGCTCCACCCCCTGCTCGAAGGCCCCTGGCCACCCACCGTTTTCTGCCCTCCTTCAAACCCCTCCCTGAGTGGTCAAATAGCTGATCAGTGGTGGTTCCAGACAGCTGGGGCTAGCTGGTGCTGCCAAGGACCCACTATTTTTCCCGAGGGATGCTCCAGCCCTGGAGCCCCATGGAGCTCGACCCTATGGGGGGAGGCTCCAGGAAGTCAGTCTGTGTGCACATGGCTGGAATGCTGGATGCCACGGCAGCACCTCTGTAAAAAGTTCTCTTACTAAAAGAGCCCATTTCATATTAGAGCAATCCCCACCGGCCCCCACCCGCCGAGGAGGGCTGCCCCAGCCAGCCTCAAACAACCCTCCCCAAGCACCCATCACTTCACAGGGGTGTGTGTAATGGGGGACATGTCAGAGGAGACAGCAGAGAGCCTGGAAGGCAAGCGAGCAGGGAGTGGATCTACGAGGGATATAAAAGCCGGCTGAATAATTAAAGAGAGGAGCCGCTCCTAGATGAGAACAAAATGAAAGACGCGTGCGATTTGAGCAGAAATGGCCTTTTCACTTCATTACAAGGAGCTGGTGCCCTTATTTGGTTATTAATATTTCCAGCTGAATTAGCCTGAGGTAAAGATGGCTCGAGGGAATGACGAGAGCGCCAAACTGCACTGGCTTCATAGCTATTTATTCCTTGGGAATTAAACTGAAAGGTCAAGTGCCCGGGGTGCCCCCTTGGAACAGTCTTGTGCCAGCCCCGGGAGATGCACCCAGGGACCTAAATTAGGGTTTTTCCGCTCTCCTCCCTCCCCCCCCCTCCCGGGGCTGTGTTTTTGTGTGAAGTCAGTTTGACATATTCACGGTGGCTTTCCGGTGTCACCTAAAGGGAAAGTGTCTCCGTTAGCACCAGGCGTGAACGCTGTCTGGCAGGCGCAGGCAGCAGAGGCCGGGGGCTTCTGAACCCTGAAGCCAAATGCTGCCTTGGCTCAGTCTTATTGGGCATAGCGGCGTCACTGGGAGCGTACGTTAGAGCGGGCATTAGCCTTGTCATGCCGGCTTGTTTTAAGCCAGGGCTGGGGAACCAAAGGCCTGGGGGCCAGATGTAGCCCCTAGCTAGCCTGCATCCAGACCCCCCCTCCCCCTCCACACACACAGTCCCCCTGTGGGGCTGGAGCATACAAAAATCTACCCGCCCCCCCCCCCCCCCCCCCGGCTCTGGTGTGTGAGGGGAATGTGGGGAGTGTCTTTCTCCTCAGTCAGGAGACAAGTCAGTGGGGTTTCTTCTTTTTTCTCACTTGTGTGTGGTCCCCGACTGATTCTTCTGTGGGTCAATGACCCCTGACCCAAAAAAGGTCCCTCACCCGCAATTTCAGAAGTGGAGGGAGGCTTCCCTTGGAACAATTTATTTTCCTCCTCTGTTCCCCCCATGAAACTCATGTTGGGGTTCTGCAGTAAAGGAAATGGACTCCAGGTCTCTGATCAGTGGCTGTCACTAAGGCCACGGGGAACATCCCACAGGAAGTCCCTCTTAGCCCTAATTTAGCAGTACAGAGCCAATGACACAGCTGAGAGCAGTTCTGCGTCTGCTCAGTAGATGGCAGCAGTGCGCACCCGAGTACACACGCTCCTCAAGAGGTTACTGGTAGAGCTGGGCCCACGGCCCCATATTCAATCCTGAATTACCACCATCCCAACGCACAGATTCCTGGACTCAGTGTGGCTGGTGATTCCAACCACAAATATAGGGACTCGTCACCCATTTGAATTTGGAGAATGTGTATCTTCGTTCTCACACTGCTCAAAGCTTGGAGGTCTGTCAGTCTGGGGCATCGGCTGATTGTGGCCTCTCTCTAATTTCTGGCAGAGCCAAGAAGTACTGGAACTCATGAGGAAGCCAGGGCTTGGTTTATTCCCAGCCCAGTTTTGCAGACTCAAAGGAGCTAAGCATCTAGTTTACTGAGCACTCCTCCCTATCCCTGATCGAAATTTCTTTCCCTTCTAGCTTCTCTTTTTGCTCCAGCAACCAAGACCTCAAAAACCCACCCAAGCAAAAGAGAAAAGAAAGATGAAAGCAGATGCACATCAATAAAGGATGAAGGAGCTGGATGCTGCCTATGATCAGATATACATGACTGTATTGTTACAGTATTGATTGTCTAAGACAACCCTTAGGGGTTCCAACGTGCCCCCCCATCCACATAGGGGGTTCTGAAATTTTAATTGAAAAATCATATCAAAAGGATATTTTAAGCCTTTGAAGTCATCATGAAATGGACACAGCAGCTTGTGCGCCTGTCACTGCTGAATCATAGCCCTGTCGCCTTCCAGAGTGGCTGGCACCGTAATATCTGAGCACATCACAAAAGCCATTAGTGAATTTAAACGCACCCCCAGTGCTGGGCACAAGGGTTTCTTCAAAAACGTGGTAGCGGCAGCTTGTCTTCCCGCAGGAAAGAATGGTTTCAAAATACCACTTTGATCTAGGAAAGACGATAAAAACGTTTCAATTAGTACTAAGTAGCAGCTGCCTTTAATGATAAGATAAAGCAAAGGAGTCTTTTGGCTGTGATGACATATGGCCAAGCAGGAAAGCACACGTGTAAAAAGACAAAGACAAAAATCCAAATCAGTTTTTGGAATTCTAAAATGTCAGTCTCCCCAAACTGAACTTTCCCAGGCTGCAGGAACTTTTGACAATATTTGTTATTCTAATTTGGACTGAATCCTTATTTCAAAGTGTCCAGTAAAAGGGAAAGCCTGAGTTTTGTCCAGCAGGAGATTAATTTAAAGGCTTTACCTCACACAGGAAGGGAGTTGAGATCTCCTAAAAATAGATCACTGCCCTGGGCAGAAGAGCATCCTCCCCTAGAAGTTCCTCCTCACAAACACACATGAGGCTCTTCTCTATGGTACTGCATGGCTTTCCTTAACACAGTATCTGAGTGCCTCACAATCTAACATTTATCCTCCCAGCACCCTACAAGACAGGGACTATTACAGATGGAGAGCTGAGAAACCGAGTCACAGAGAGACTAAGTGACTTGACCAAGATCATGCAGTGTGTCTGTGGCAGAGCAGGGCCAATTCCTAGAGCTCGAGGCTTAGTTGCTGGTTCCTTAAACAAAATGCGCAGCTTTTACTTTGTATTAAGAACAGCCCCGGTTTCCCTTGGTGGTGGGAGCCATGGAGCAAGGGTGTGTGAAGGGTTGAAATTGACCCCCTTTAGACTTAATCAAGTTTCATTTTTATTTATGTAATTGCAGACAGAATCAGTGTTTCCTAGTGTTTGGACAAATTTATCTGGCATGAATGTAACCCCCCAAGAGAGAATTGGAAAATGGACCCAAGTTACTGCATCCTGGGGCATCTGGAAGTTCTTTCCGCATCCCTGATAGTTCTTGCTGCCTTCTCTGATCTCCTGTCTTGCCCTAAAGTCCCGTTCTTCATTTTTCCAGTCTGGTGTTCCTTTAGTTCAGGCCCATGGTTGCAGAGGATTTTTATACAGATCTATATTGTCACTCAGCTGCAGATCTTCCCAGGAAAAGAAGTAACTCCCCAGGAAATGTTCATGTACATTTTACTTACGTCTACCAACACATATTGCTGACAGAATAAAGGTACTAACATTTAAAGCAGATCAGCAATTCTATGTAGAAGAATGGAAAAGCCACTCTAATGCCAGCAAGTGCTACTTCATTTGTACTCATTCACTATACATAATTACAAATCATTAAAGACACAGCTATCACAGCTCTTAATCTTACCATTATCACGTCTTAAGGCAATGTTCTGAGTCAGTATCTGAGGGATGGTTACGGAGAAAAACTTGATTCTTTAAATGTCAACATGTCTTATCTTCATTAAAGATGGATTTTCCCTTCAACGTCCAGTTTTGTTTGTGAATCGTTAAGTGCACTTCATTAGAAATTCCCAGCATGTCTCAGTTTTAGAGTCCTGATATTTATTTGCTTTCAGTGGTACTCGAAGTTATCCCCTCTACACACACTCTTGGAAATATAATGGTTTTCAAAGGTAATCACTTATGGAGTAAAATTGCATATACCCGTGGTCACCAACCAGTAGGTCGCGATCTACCGGTAGATCTCAGGGGCTCTAAGAGTAGCTCTTGAGGCCTCTCTGAACTGTGCACCTGCGCAGTGCATTTACATTAGATTTCCTCATGTAATGTAGGCGGGGCTTCAAGGAAGGGGCGGGGCAGAAGATCTTCACCTGTTCTGAGACTTAAAAAGTGATCTTGGGTGTAAAAAGGTTGGAGATAACTGGCATATACCAATGCTTGCTTGCTTTTTTTCTTTTTTTGTCTGTTCATTTTGCCAGTCCTTTAACATAAGTGACACATCGTTTCTACCCCTTTTGAGTGTCTGGTTTGTCATGTGCACCCTCAAGTTTCACCTCACTTAAAAACTACTTGCTTACAAAATCAGACAGCAACATATAAAAGTGTCAGAGTGCGCTATTACTGCAAAAAATTACCATACAAAATAAGCCAATTGGAATATAAATAATATACTTGCATGTCAGTGTATAGCATACAGAGCAGAACAAACAAGTCATTGTCTGTATGAGATTTGAGTTCGCACTGACTTTGCTAGTGCTTCTTATGTAGCCTGTTGTAAAACTAGGCAAACTCTAGATGATCTGATGTACCTGCAGAAAGACCTCTGCGTACCCTTAAGGGTATGTGTACCAAAGTGGAGAGCCACGGTTGGAACATACAGTGCATTACAGAATAAAGCATACGCATTACTACAGGTTGAACCTCTCTAATCCAGAACTCTCATCCAAAAACATCCGTCATCCGGAATGATTTTCGTTAGCCGAACTTCCACTTTTCATGGTTCCAGACTAGAGAGGTTCGACCTGTACAATCAACACTCATATCCATAACAAAGTCCTCGAACTAAGCGACAGCTGGATAGTTGTATCTATTTGATTTCACCACCTAGTTGATTATTTCATGAATCAGAAAGTGAGAGGGGACCACCACGGTCAGCATTTTATTTTAGCAAAGTGTCGTTTTCATTTAGCAATAGGTAGCGTCAAGTTAAGCAGTAATTGCATAGCCTTCGAACCAAAGCTTGGCTGACGTTACAGCATTACTGGTTTGACAGATTTGGGCATAGGTGTAATTTTAACTGGTCCGATGAGTTTCAAATGTACATGTTTGATGGCCCCTCCTGGAAGCGGGCAGTGAAGATGAGCTCTAGGTGATTTCTACCACAGCTGGGTGGCATGGTCCCTAGGGAATCCTATCAGCGGATCCCTCTGACTTGCCCCCTTGTGCAGCAGTTCATCAAGAGGACTGTTACCATCCCTGTGAGTGAGATACCTGCACACGCTCCTTACCAATGGAGCTTGAGGGCATTGATTTACATATGCATCCTCCTTCGCAATGCTTGGCAGGCTACGTGAGAAATAAATTTTCACGTCTTCTGCACAGTAATGAAGAGGTGGCAATATTATCAGAGGCTGATCTCTGCAATCTAGCTGTGAGACTAGTGCTTAGTTCCAAACCAATTAATGAGGGTAGGCATTCTCCCTCTTTGGATATTGAAGGGGTTTTGAATGCGTATGTGATATATTATTACCCATTGCATGTGTGACCGTGGTCACTGGAGGGGCAACACTGAGAATGCTCAGTCAGCGCAGTCTTCAAAGAACAGGGCAGATGATCCCCCAAACGAACGGCTTATTCTATGATTAGATTTCACTAAGCCAATAACCAGGTGGTGTCTGTTACACTTTACTGGGTACCAAACTGAAATGCAGTTTCCTTTAATCCAGCCTTTGGCTCCCACCCAGACAGCCAAGTCTAAGGCTAGGTGTACACAAAAAGAGAGCATCGAATCAAGATACGTAACTCCAGCTACGTTAATAACATAGCTGGAGTCGACATACCTTGTGTCGAGTTTCCCCACCGTCCCCACAGCGGGAGGTTGGGAACCAAACGTTTCCATCGGCTTCCCTTACTCCTCGCAGAAGCAGGAGTGCCAGCCACTGGGGGTGGGCACCCTCTGAGTTTGATTTAGTGAGTCTTAACTAGACTCACTAAATCGAATGCTGGAAGAGTAAATTTGGCAGCATTGATCTTCTGTTTAGTGAGTTCGATTTAGCAAATCTTAATTAGACTCATTAAGTCGAACTCTGGAAGATGGATTGTGGCTGCATCTATGTTCCATTTAGTGAAGACATGGCCTAATATAGTCAGGGTTACTAAACACGTTAATCACTATATATAAAGTTCTACCAATCCAAAGACATAGGGCACATTACCCACCAGGTCAACAATGAATAGTTCAGTTCTTACCCAAATACACTCTTACAGCCAATTCTTATTAATTAATCTAAGATTTATTAACAAAAAAAGCAAAGTTACTGTGGTTAAAAGATCAATATACAGACAGATACGAATAAAAGTTCTTAGATCAATTTCATAGCAGAGATGGGGAAGCTGCTGATTTGTAGAAATCCCTCTGGAATTAATTAAGAAATTATAGGCCGTCCATGCATACAGTTGTCCAAATTCTTCCATAAGAATTTAGGGCTAACCCAGAATAGATCTGGAGCGCTCGGTCTTGCAACTTGAACTTCTCCTGACAAAGTTGAACAGTTCTGAGACAGTAGAGATCAGGCCTAGAAGATCCTTTATAGCTGCAATTCAGCTGATAAGCATCTTGGTAGCAAATGGCCACAGCGGGCGTTCCTTGGATGAGGAATAGGTAATGTACACTGTTGCTTTGAAGTATATCTCTAGTTCCAGGCATACATGGATAACTAGTTGCATTCATTAGTGTAAGGAAATTAACCAAATAGTTCTTATGTTCTTTACCACAAACTTCAAAGAGAAATAAAGACAGTGATACTATTATGCCACACGTTCCATCAAAATGTTAATATCTCTTTTTAATCTCTGAATCAAAAGAATATAGTAATGAAACATTATGAACAGGAACATGGATTTAGCATCTGCAAGCTAATTAGATCACATTGTTAAACTTCTTGTAATATGTAGGTAAAAACAGATAAATACAATTAATATCTACTTCAGATTCTTACAATACAAGCCTAAATTTCAAAAACTCTAGTTTATTTGACACCATTTTGCTAATTAGCTATAAGGAATGGCCCTTTTTAACCATTTCAACACTTTTGTAATACGTCCTTAAAGGTTGCTTTTAGTTCAGCCAGCCTGCTGGTTGCTTAGCCTATACTGGCTCAGCGTCGCACGTGATTTCCAACTTAACCACTGTTTTGGCTAATTAACCGTGTCCCGTGTTTCCTTTTTCATTGTAACTAATGGACTCTTGCACTTGCCATTCTTGCACTTTGGTTGTGGCATCAGAGCATCAAACTGTCTGTCTCACACCCATGTTTTTGTTTGCCTCCAGATTAACAT
This sequence comes from Pelodiscus sinensis, assembly GCF_052426305.1. Taxonomy (NCBI): domain Eukaryota; kingdom Metazoa; phylum Chordata; order Testudines; family Trionychidae; genus Pelodiscus; species Pelodiscus sinensis. Next base: position 45,801,703 of record NC_143064.1, on the reverse strand, counting down.
CAATGTTTTCAGCTGTCACAACCATTGATTGATTACAAGCCAGCGGCCTGGCACAGCACAAAGCAGGTGTTGATGCAACACCATGTTACAACCTGTCATTATTTTAAAGGGAGCCATTCCTGTTCTATTTGGAGTGCCCTGAAGAAGCATCAGTATTCAGGGCAAATCGGCGCTCCAATCTTTTTATTTTCTCTAAGGCATTTAGAATCATAACCTTTAAAGTTTTATTACTTCTATCAGTTCTGATGACTGTGGCTAGGTGATACACTATTTCTGCTGCAGTCTGAGCATTATCTTTCCAGCAAAATGTGTTCACTGATCTGAATCACTTACCCTGAAAGACTCCATCTGGTAAAGATCTGCTCAAACAGAACCTCAGCAGTAGCAACAGCTTTGTTTTGTTTTGTTGTTTTTACAGGGTTTGCATTCACAATGACCGAGGCTTATCGATTGCCTCGGGCTGTTTTTGGCCATTGTCCCGTACAATCAATTCGGGGTCAAATCCACAGACCTCCAATTTGTTGGTGTGTCAGTTTTGTTTTTCTCTGGGCAGCAGCAGAACGTAGCAGACTGCACATGCTAGACAGCTTTTTACATATTGCCCGACACCCGGACACCTTGTCAATCTGCCATATTCTTGCAATGTGTTTTTAACAACTCGCTGCCTTTTAAATCACGTACTCTTGTAAATAAAAACTCATTGGGTTGCTGTGTTAATCTGCAACTGTAAAAACTACACAGTCTTGTGGCACCTTAGAAGCTAACAAATATATTCAATCATGAGCTATCAAAGCTTTCGAAGCCCGTGATCTAATATATTGGTTCATCTCTATGGTGCCACAGGACTGTGCGTTGTTTTCATATGTAAATAAAGTTAGTTTTACATTGCTGTGGTAGACTCTAAATCCATCAATCACTGGCTTTGGCTACCCGGATTGTTACTTCATCGGGAGTTATATAATCTTGAAGGGAACTCCATTATATTCTGTTGATTCTGTCTGGGCTCAGTTTAGCAGGATCTTGATTTTGTAAGCTGGCCAAATCAATATTTTTCAACTGAGGTGTAAGAACTCCAATGGGAATCTTTGGCCGCCTCCAGAGCAGAGCACCCACCGCTACTGATTTGGCTGCCTGTCCAGGCCATGAATCACACGCCCACTGTGACTCCCAAAATGACTAATAGGCAATCAGGAAAAAAAAACACGACTTGAACTACTGCTGCCAATTCATCAAACTTGCCGAGCTGGTTTCCACCCTGTGTCGTGCTCCCATTCCAAGTTGGCGCTCAATAGCAAACTCCACTTGGGGATGGCATTCCAGATACACCTTCTTGCCTGGTTGTGTTTGTCTGAGGCCAGGCCATCGATCTGCATGGAGACGCACAAAGAACATGCACGCAAGTCTCCCTTAATAGGGTACAGCAATAGCAAGGTGCCAGATGTCTGGTTTGCTGTAACATCTGTAGCCTGTAACAACAGTGCCTAATTGGGTAATCTTGCATTTGATACTTTCCCTTGCTTTTTTTGGCTTGATAACAGGAATTGTATTTTGAAGGGCAGCGAGATAATCAAAGGGGACAACCCCATATTATAAGACAAAGCGTTTTACTGCCCCAACCGTAGCCAGCGTAAATTTCTCATGCCACGAATTCCCCTCCACCGCAGGAGTTAATACCTAAGGAGGCTTAAACAACTGGCCTAAGTTTTGAATTCCTGGGCCTATCCAAGGTAGCTGATCGTGCTCTCGGTGACAGCTAACTGCAACTAGTTAACCTGTGACTAGTGAGGTTGGCTCAGTATGGGGGAGGAGGGGCTAACGCAGTGAAGCAGGTAAAGGAGCAGCTTTTCCTGCATAAACTCCAGAGAAAAATTGTAATTCCTAGAAATTACACTGCCTCTTTAGATTTAGAATGTAACCAGCATTTAGAAAATACTCCAGTAACAAAACCATTTTGGAAAACATTAATGCTATGCTTTCCCCTTTAAACATTTTTAAAGGCTTAATGAGGATTTTCAGATCTGATAACCCTTAGTTGGCAAGTTATAACAAAAGTGTATGCACTGCCACTCTATTTGATCTGAGATTACCCATCCATGTTTTCTCCTGGAGGACTCCTACCGTTTAAAAAACTTAAACAAAAGGTACCCCCAATACATAAAAAAAAATCTTTTGCAACCCAGACAAGTAATCTTAAGGCCTTTGTTAGCCTTCACTAAAAGAGTGAGATCACAAGAAGATTAGTTATGAGCAAAATTAATTTGCTTCACAAGAAATAAAAATTAAGACCTTAAAAATAAAGATCACATGGCAGAACATAAAACATGTAAAAACAATAAGGACAAGTAAGTAGACCTGCTATTTCCCAAAGCACAAACAATGAACAATTTAACATACCAAACTGAGTGGGAAATATAGAAAAGGTTATTGAGGTTAGTTAGTTGTGGGTGTGGACATACAAGCCAAGTGTAAACAAACAGTTGATTGCCACCCGGAAAAAAAAAAGAAAAAAATGAATTAATAACCACACTTTGGCTTAAATTCATTCGGGAACTTATTTTTCTGAAAGGATTAACAAAAACAAAATCAACAACATGAATGATTAAGAACAGTTTATACATACACTTAATATTTTACCTAAACAACTAAAGAATTTTATACTTGCCTTTTTTCTTTTCAGTGAGCCATACCAGGCTGGCTATTTACCATCAGGTTTTCAATGTTCCCTGTTTGCTTTTATCCTAGATCTGAAGGTAGAAAGATTAACTTAAAAAAACCCATGTAACTGTGAAGATAAAGTAAATCAAAGAATCTGACTATTAAGGCAAGCTGATTTTTAGGGACATTCTTTTAAATGCCAATTCATCTCACATTCATTCCCTCTTTGATACTCCTACAGTTTTTCCGGAATATTTTGCAGATTGAGTGAAACGGTTTGGATGTGAGCAATTTAAGTGTGTTGAACTGGGCCGCTGCAGCTTTTTAAAGGTAGACAAGCCCTTACCCACTGGCCATGTCCTTTCTATTCTGTACTTGAACTGTTTGCAGGTTTCTTTAAATTCTTTCAATGGTCCCACAGACACAGCATCATTCGCTTCTTCCATACATACTCCCTTTTCTTGGGGTCGGGGAGGTTATATTTCCTCTTATTCACAACGTTACTCTTTTCACTGAGTTGCAAGGTTCTCTCTTGGCAAGTTCCCCTCCATGATATTAACATATTCCATTATTATTATGATGAGAATTTTCTTTCTTGTCGGGGTGTTTGACAGCTCCAATATTGGAGGCCAGAGGCACTGCTCCCTATAACCTCCCAAATCTTGTTAAATGCCTGGAGTCACAGTCTCTGAGACCAAGAAGTACCAAAGTGTCTTGGACTCATGCCCATGCAGAGACACCAGTGTTAAGCATTAAAGTTGGGGAACAGTCTCAGGCCAACCCAATTTAGGCTGAATCAACAGGGTGTTGGTGTACAAGGAAGGGGATCACACAACAGGATTGTAGAGGTCAGAATTTTCCTCAGGAAAGGGCCCAGGTTACCTGCCATGCCCTCACCAAGCCACTGCAAAACAGGCCTAGAAGATGGAGGAGGCAGCATGAAGAGAAGACTGTGGCCTGGATTCTGAGACGTAGGGAACCAGGTTTGGGGTGGGGGACAGAGCCCCAAGGAGGAGCTGCTGCCAGCCGATGGATTCTACACTCTCCCCTGCATCGGTGAGACCAGGACCTTTCTCTTCTCGTCCCCTCGCCCCATCCTAGAGAGACCAGGAAAGACCGTGAATTTGTAGTGACATAGATGGCCAAGAGATGGACCTGAGCTTCCTGGTTCCACACCACAACCACCACCACTCTTGCACCCCTGTTAGAAACAGAACTAGAAGAATTCTCAGTCCTGTCCCTCTCTTTTGCTAGGAGATGGATGCAGGGAAGAGTTGGCCATGGGAGGTGAAAGGAGGAGTGAATTGCTCAGCTCTGAACTGTGCTACCTTGAAGACAGAGAGGAATATGCCAATCAGGTACCGCTCAACCTTGCTGCTTGAACTTCCTCATTTTATGGGGTCATCACTGACACATTGGATGATACCTGTCCAGATTGTTCCATTCAATTAGTCGGGGGGCACTACCAGGAGATCACATGGCAATTTTCCCTTCCTCCCCCTCTGTGACCTCACGTTACTGCCTCGCATCATGTGGCACATGTACCATATGGCATTCAGTGACAGAGCTAATGGGGACACCAGCAAGCAACCATACTGATATAGGCACAGCAATGCAAACCAACTCTCTCTCTGGACATAAAACCATTTCGCCCTTCAACCTCCTGAATGGCACCCGCTGAATTTTTCTTGCAAAATAACATGGAGTGAATTTGGCTAAGTTCTTCATGGGTTACAGCTTGTGACCTTTACAAATGTGCTCCTTGCAATTGCTTCATGAATAATTTCCCTGAATAGTTGCTATTTGTAATTCACCACACGATTGGCCACTCAGGCAATGTCTACACTGCAGCACTATTTCAGGATCCCAGAGTATCCCAAAATAGCTATCCTGCGTCTTCGCAGCAAGCCCGTTATTTCAGGCTCGCTATTCCAACGTCCCTGTAAACTTCATTCCATGAGGAGTAAGGGACATTTCAGAATAGCGGGTTATTTTGAAATACACAGAGCCAAATTACGAAATAAGCTATTTCAAAATAAGATTGAAATAAGACAAACAATTTGCGTAGCTCAAATTGCGTATCTTATTTCGAACTACGGTGCAGTGTAGACATAGCTTAAGACCCAATGAGAGGATTTCTGCAGCCCCACTGGGTAAACAGAGTCCCAAACCACTCAGGTTTCCTTTTGTCGGTATGCTTCATATTTGTCTGCCGAGTCGATTGAACATCTAACAAAGAGCTTCCCGTGAAAATATTTTCATGGCTGTTTCCTCATATTCAGACTTTTGCTTTCATAAATCATTCTGTGACTAGAAACTTGCTCCAATCCATGTTAGCAAATAGAGTGAAACAAAGCTGCACGTTGTAGCTGAAAGATTATTCACCAACGGCCTGCATTCAAGTGACATTTCACAAGGTTGTGTTCCATCCTGCTATTTCACTAAATTTTCCTTCCAAGCATCATCTGGAAAGATGCTTAGTCTGAAAAACTGACTGTAAAAACAGCATCATCCTATTCAAGATGCACATATTCGGAGCCAGAGCTGTTGACTTAAGTAACAAGAATTGTTGCTATTTCTTTGTTCTGTTAGCCAACATCACAGCCATGACCAAGGGAGGGGAACCCTTTCCAGATTCACACATCATCCCCGAAACTATTAACAACTTTGTTCCAGGGCTAACTTTGGCTTTTCGTTCTATCAGGAAACAAACTGTGATGCGCAGGGGTAGCAAAGGCAAAATTCACCCTGCAAAATCTTCACTGAAGGTGACTCTCAAGCCGCAGAGGTGAGTTTGACTTTCAGATGCCAGGATGAACGTGCAGGGCTGGCGGTTGGGAAAAAGGCGGGCATATTTGACCTGGGACCAATACAGGAGTTCCTGCATGAAACTCACTTTTCAAAGCAAAACTGTTCCTCGAACAACATGTACTGCATGCAGCACTCAAGTACCCTATGCTGGATAGTTAGTTCACATAGCCCAGTTGTCTAGGAATGCCTGTAGGGTCCATTTAAGGTCAACATGGTCACCTCATACCAGGTCTCACCTGGCTTTGCTACACTGCCTTTCATATTTAAATTTACAGCTCAGCAGAGCTCCTGCCAGGAGCAAATTTGGCCAGGGGGAGGGACCTGAAATGACCTCCCTCACCTCGGGACCAGTCAGGTCCCAAGGGTGCTGGACCAGGGAGGTCCAACCTATATAGCTTCTGACAATTATATCAGACATGGAGGGGGAGACAAAAAGCAACAACAATGAAGAAGCCCAAAGGGCCCCTAATCAGTAAGTCTAGGTCCCCTAGCTGGGCTTCGTACAACACATAGGCCTGGAAGATTTGAACAGGCACATGGAGGAGTTACAGAGGCGCCACCATGTTAGTCTGGAACGTTAAAGACAACACGCAGTCCTGTGGCACTTTAGAGGCTAACTAATATATTAGATCATGAACTTTCATGGGCAAGACCCACGTCATGAGATCGAACATTCGAGCAGCCAGCTTTCAAGACCTGTAGGATCCTTAAGGCCCACATGATGCCTTACAGAGGGGCGGGTCACCTCACACCAGGCCTCACCTGATTCTGCTACCCTACCCTATGTGCGACATCGGATGAAGTGGGCTGTACCCACAAAAGCGCATGATCCAATGCATGTGCTAAATCTCTACAGTGCCACAGGACTGCCCGTTGGTTTTAGAGGAGTTTGACAACATGTTCAGAGCTCCACGTTTGGAATCAGGTCTTGATAATGCTAACGCTAGCGATGGGGCCTGAGGGGTTGTCATGTTATTGGATTCTAAAGATCACTGTTGCACCTATGGGAGGGGCGGTGTTTGCCCCAAAGGTCTGTACAACGGGGGTCATGTGAGATGTTGAATGAAAGCTTATGTTCTACTGATTCTGTATATGCTATTCATGTACTTGTATAATATCTATATGTGGAGTTATAAATATATATGCTGTGTTAATGCTAGAAAATTCTCTAAGAGAGCAATAGGCAAAGAATGTTCAGCCAGTGGCTATGCTAATTAGCAAGGAGACAATGAATCTCTAGGTGCCAATACACACCTGAGGAATGTGACTGATACCTGCAAACCAGCCAGGGCATAATGGCTGCCAGCATGTGAAACAGAGAGAGGTCACTTGACCATGTGACCTGCTCTGGCCAGGAGGATGCCAGGAGAAGTATGTAAGTGCCAGGTGGCACCCTCCATCATGTCTTCAGTTCAGCTCCTAATCCCAGATGCAGCCTTGCAGGGAACAACGAGCCGGAAAGAACCGTGGACCCATCCTGACATAGGATGTACACCAGAGATTTATAAGATAGCTGTTTATAACATCTCTGCTAAGAGCCTGCCTTGAGAACTGGGTAATTTGATGCATGTAATGTATTTTCTTTAGCAGCCTTACTCTCGTGCTTTTCGTTCTTTAGTAATAAACCTTTAGATTGTAGATTCTAAAGGATGGCTCAGCGTGGTCTTGTGGGTGAGATCCCGAGTGCAAATTGACAGGGAACTGTGGCTGGTTTCTTGGGACTGGAAGAACCTGTTCGGGGTAGGTGGGATTGGGTTCTAAAACCCCTCGCCTGTGTGCAGGTCCGGGGCTGACTGGGGCACAGGAAGAGCTGGGGTGTCAGAGGGGGGTTTGCTCGTGAAGTTTCTGGCTGGCGAGATTGGCAGCTGAAGCATTCGATGTGACTAGTTTGTGACCTGTTTGGAAAGTCTCCAGTCTGGGGCTGTCAGGAACCTCGAGTTTTGAGCAATTTGTCCTGAGTGGACACCCTCAGCTGTGCCCAGACCCGAATCGGTCCATCACAGGGGTGCCAAAAACCACCACCTGTAGGAGCACCAGGCAATTTATGCACATGCTTTTCCTCCCAATTCAGCCACAGCTGCCGCTTTGCCCCCTGTCGATCCTTGGGGTGCCAGCGTAGCTAATCCTAAGCAGAGAATTAGGCTCATTACCCGGCCGGAGAGCACCATCTCTGCCTCTAATTATTTCTGACAGTAATGATCTCATGAACCATGCTACAATATCTAAGTGGCTGCAGTTACTGTGTTACACACAATGCATTTGCTTAATATGATCCTGGACATTAATTTTCTGCCATCAAGCACCCTCGTAGCCACGAGAAAGTGAGAGAGCTGGTTCGATGGACCATGTGAACACAGAAGGTCTCTGGTTTGCCAGGTGATCCACAACATCAAATGGTTTCAGAATCCCTCTGCCGGATAGTGGCCGGCAATGTCCTTTTGTGTTCTGCAGACGCCAATGCTTCCTGCTGGGGACTGCACCTGTGCCTGTCCCATCCTCAAATGTTTCCAAATGTAGCCGCCAGGTGGAAACAGCAAGGGTGTGCTTTTCCAAGCTGGGGGGATTTTGCCACATGCCTCTAGGGCTGGGGTAGGAAAATACCAACCCACGGGCCGGATCCAGTCTGCCAGGATTAGCCTCGGATGGGCCCCCACCACTATATTTGCCTGTGCCTCTGCAGGTACCGGTAATTGTATCTCCCATTGGGTGCAGATCACTGCTCCCGGCCAATAGGAGCTGCAGGTAAATGGTGTCCCATCCACAACTCTTCCCGCAGCTTCTATTGGCCGGGAACAGTGATCCGTGGCCAATGGGAGCTGCGATCGCCGGTACTTGCAGATAAACAGGTAAATATAGCAGTGGGGGCCCAGTAGGAGCTACCCTTGGCAAACCGCCGCTGTTTTACTGCCCACCCCTGCTCTGGAATGAAAACGCTGCTGGGACACAAGAATTTTTTTTACTTTCATAACTGATGCGGCAAACCCAGAGGCACCAGGGCTATGAACTGCCAACCTCGCGGTGCGGGGGTTCAACCCTGGCACAAATTAAGCCCTGCCTGCCTCTCCTTAATGTCAGCGAAAGTCGAGTGGTAACATCCGCCGGTCGTCTTTGAAAGCCTCAGGCCAAGACACGTCCAGCAAAGCCTCCGGATCCCAGCCATGGTTAGTGAAAAGCCATAAACCCAAAACAAACTCGGCGGCAGCTGGAGACAGACCAAGACCGAGCCAAGCAGGCTTTGAACAAACGCTCGGGGACACTCGCTTTAATACAGCAGCAGAGCAGCCATTAGGGGCCATATCACCGCTAAGATCATTCTGTTTCCATGGCAGCCAGATGAACCGGGTGGCCTCGAGGAGCTGTGACCCTCACGTGCTCCTAGAGAAAAGCGCCTGCTGATACGGGGAGCGGAGTGGAGTTTTCAACGAGGGTTGCCAGGTGTCCGGTATTCAACCAGACAGTCCGGTTTTTGCACCCTCTGTCCAGTAAAAAAATTCAGAAAATACCGGTTATGTGCAATGCCCGGTATTTTTCGCTTTTCCAGCTGGGCGCCCAATGGAAACCTGGCGGGGGCAGGGGCGGGGGGAGTGGCTGGGGAGGCGGGGCCGCGATCGGTGAGGGGAGGTTCATGTAGTCAAAATATATGATGTAGACTGTTGATTGTTTAAAATAAAGTTCCCATTCAGTGGTAAGCATAGTTGGGGGGGGGGGGGGGGTTCTCAACACATTTTTAGCACATGTGTTTGGTATTTATGTTTGTTTTTTTTCTTGACAAATTTTTAGCAAGTGTGTTCGGTATTTTTTGGGAAACCATCTGGCAACCCTATCAACAACTTTCATCCAAACTCAGGATTGCGCTGGGGGTGTTCTCATTCATCCGGTTACGGCTACGTCCACACTAGCACCATCAAACTGGGCAGAAACAAAGCTCGGGGACGGGGATCCTCCCTTTCCTTGCAGGAGCGTCCAGAACAAAGACACCAGGGAACAGAGGCCGCCCCATTCAGCCAAACCCCTCAGACCTCTGACAGCATGGGACCGAACCTGCCCTGGTTTGGGATCTGCAAGATGTCACAGTCCCTTATAGGTGACCTGCGAGATTCATTGACCTCTTACAACTGCCAGCTTTGTGCATGGCTAATTGCTAATGAAACAGTCAGGATCTCTCCATTCCCAAGGTATATTCCTTGGACTCTCAGAGCCTGTGACCAACTGGACTGCAGGACAGAACAGCATAGGGTACAGACAGTCCCTACATAACGTCCTATGATAGTTATTTATTTGTATAATGCCTAGGAGCCATAGTAATAGGTAGCAGGTTTAAAACAAACAAAAGGCAGTTTTTCTTCACACAGTTCAGAATCAACCCGTGGAACTCCTTGCCAGAGGATGTTGTGAAGACTAGGACTTGAACAGGGTTCAAAAAAGAACTAGATAGATTCATGAAGGTTAGGCCCATCAATGGCTATTAGCCAGGATGGTAAGAATAGTGTCCCTGGCCTCTGTTTGCTGGAAATGGATGACAAGAGAGGGATCATGTGAGGATTACCTGTTGTGTTCACTCCCTCTGGCATTGGCCACTGTAGACAGGCAGGATACTGGGCTTGGCCATTGTAGACAGGCGGGATACTGGGCTAGATGGACCTTTGGTGATCCAGTCTGGCCGTTATGTTCTACTAGACCAGAGCCCCGCCGTGCTAGGCGCTGCACAACCAGCCAGCCTTTGCACAAGCTAAGTAACTTACTGTATGTTAACATGGAGCAAGTCTTTGGGAGGTGGAACCCTGTGATGTAGAACAGTATCAGCCCGAATCCTGTTCCGCAGCAGCTATTTAAACTCCCAGTACAAAGTCCTGGCTAAACACAAGTGTAAGTCATTCATGTTTTCCTTGGGGAAAGAATAGCCACAATCAGTTCCAGGAGGGAATTCACCAGCACAGCAAATCTGCTTTCAGACAAAAAGCCTCAATCCATTTGGACCAAAACCACCGCCCCATCCACAAACATCAGAGCCAGGATTTCCTACCAAAAGCAAACCACGCTCTAGGTGCTCCGCCTACTCTAGCATCGACGTCCACCAAAGATACTTTTATGAGAGACGAGCCCAGCCCCTCCCACAGGTTTCATCCTGAGCCCAACGCATGCTGGGTGAGGACCTGAGTGTTTGGGCCATGTAGTCGAGTACCATGGGGGGCCGACGGGGTCCACTGAATTTCTACCTCACTGTGGGATCTCAGAGCTTTGGTCTAAGGAGTTCCCTGTAAGTGAGGACATCGCAGGCCATACATCCAGCTCCTCAGAAGGCCCTGTGCTTCCTCCCGTGTGCTACAGGCGTGGTGTTTGACAGCGCTAATTGCCCTGGTAGGAGGTCTGTGAATAGCCCTCCTGTTTGGTTTGCCAGCCTCCATCCCTTGGGATAGGACACGTGGTAGCAGCTGTCGGATGGCCCCTTCCCTTCAGAACATGAGCGTTCCTACTTCCAATTGCTCCACTGGTGTTCTACTGCCCTCCCTCCTGGTCTAAGCCAAGCGCCTGGACTCAATGCCTGATCTTTCCAAAGGCCTTAGCTGCATGGGACTCACCATGCCGCTGCTGTGAAACGCCAGGCGCGGGGACCCATTGGTGGCACTGTCCCAGTATATTTCAGCACTGCTCCCTCCACGGCTCTGGCTGTGCTGAGTCATGAAGGTACCTGGAGCAGGACACGACCTCAAAGGCTGGGCTGTCTGCCTCTTGCTCCTAGCAGTTCTGGGAGCTTTCTATTGCTCTCCTCTCCTTCCAGGGCTGTGCCTGGAGCACCCAACAGAGACTGGCCAGGCCAGAGAGCGCGTAGACGGGAAAGGATTCACTTGCCACATTTTCACTCCCAATCCCCCCCAGGGAAAACAAATTTCACAGGAACCGGCTCCAGAGGAGCGGCCGTGTTTGTGTAGCCGCAAATGGAGTGGGCCACCGTTCGTCGGTGTGACTGCCACATGAGTAAATAACAGAACGCCCCCACAGCCTGGGAAACAGGGCCAGGGCAGGGCTGCCTTTGGAGACACTCTACTGAAAGTAGCTCCTCCTCGGCGCCAGCCGAGCACCCACGGCAAGAGATAGGATGGTCTTGCAGCTGAAGCCTGGCGTCTGTTACCGCCACTGACTTCCTGAGTGACCTTAGGCAAGGCCTTTTCCGGCCTGATTTCCACAGCGGGAGCAGAGGGCAGCTGGCACCACTCCAAATCTTCCTGCGCCCCAGGCCCGCTGGTGCCCGGGCTTTGGGCTTGCCGGTTTAGGCTAAGCTCATCGGGCTGAGGGAGAAAGGACTGTGCCTCACGTAGCCAGGGCCAGATCTCCGCTACAGCCACCGTGCTACGCCGTTTATGGGTGACCGCCCAGAGACTGATGGGTTGGGTATGGCCTTAGCTGTGCAAGCAGAAGCAGGGTGGGGCCGGAAGCTTCCGGTCCCTCAGAGCACACAAGAGAAGGCGCCGCTTGATCCGACGTTACCCATTTAGTGCCATTCTCCTCACGCGCAGGAGCAATTGGAACAAGCTGCTTCGCTGACGCAGCCTGGGCTGTCAAGGCCTTTGTGGGCAAGGTCTGTCAGGGCCGAAGGCTGGTTTTAGCTGGGGGGCAAGAGCTGGGCAGCCGGCAGTCGGAGGGAGGAGAGCCGTGGAAAGGAGGTGGGGGCGGAGAGGATACACAGAAGGGATGAGACTAACAAAGGAGGACAGTTGGCCTAGAAAACACTGAAGGATTAATCAGGGAGAAAAAAAAGAAGCTAATTCGGAAGCGCCGCATTCTTGCTGAGCCCTCAATGAAAAGGCACCAACTGAAAGTGTAAAGTCTACTAAGTGCCAGCCAGCAGCTCCTCTGGTGACCTGCCCTCAGGGCCACTTGCAGGGCCTTCTTCCAGGCCCCAAAATGGCACAGAGTAGACGTAGGGCACTGTCCTGAGCAGAACCCAGCCTTTCATGACCGGCCCCATGGGACTCCAAACAGCTGCTCAGCTCGCGATGCACGGCCCTTGCAGGGCATGAGTTAGCCCTGTGCAGAGTTGGTGCATTGGTGAATGCTCACTTACGCCTCCAAACAGGGTGCAAGAGGTGTCGAGGCCTGGGCTGACCCTGTGCAAAACAGCACCCGGGTTTCCAACACTGGAAACCTGCATCATCTAGCACAGGGGTCTCAAACACCCGGCCCACGGGAGCATTAGTACGGCCTGCTTTACTGTAGAAGCTAGAGGCTCTGCTGTGCTAGGGGGGCTCTTCAAATTGGGGAGAGAGTCCCTGGTTTGAAGAGTTTGTCATCCAAGGGACAAGACAAAGGAATTTCAGGCTCACCACTTACAGCTGGGAGCTCAGAGCACCAATAGGTCTGTCACTGACCGAGAGATCAGAGACAATCCCTTTCCCTAGGCTTCTGACCGCCAGAAGACAGGGTGGACCGGGGTGAAACCCAGGGCACCAGAACACAGGTTGGGTGCTGGGTCCAGAGCCACACCACTCCTAAATAGCCAGAAAGGTGAGCCACGAGGGGAGGGGTAATGAGGAGGGAGCAGAGGGTGGGGCCTTGCGGAAACGAGGTGGTGTAGGGGCGGAGCCTCAGTTTGGGAGCCATTGGCGCCCCCCCCCCCCCACACACACACACACACACACACACACTTTTAGGGAGTTTCCAACCCCCAATAAATTGCTCTGTCCTCTACCCTCCCCTGAAGCTCTGGCGTGAGATGCTGCTGGAGATAGGCCAGACCCAATATGGCCGCTTGAACACGCCCAAGACCAAGCTGCCATTCTTCGGCAAAGCAGAGAGTTGAGCCAAGATGGCCCGAGTCCTACTCGCATGCCTGGAAACTGCCCTTCCTTTCCCCTTGAGTCATACCCCTGGCTCTGCCAGTCCACCCTCCCCACCTCAGTCCTGAGCGTGGCACCAGTCCAGGCCCAGTCCTCCACAGCCCCAACCCGCATTCTGCCAGCTCGGGGGCTGGTTTTACCTGGGGTTACCTGACTGAGATTGGCAGCATGCCAAGGAGTCGGAGAGCAGCTCACGGATGCACCTGCGCCACAGGAAACAGAGCACAGTGGAACAATTAACCAACAGGGCCCATCCCCCTGCCTGCCGGGAGTCCCAGGCCGGATTGTGCAGTTGCTCTAACTGGGATTAGTTTGAGCCCCCTGACTTAGCCTGGTCGGTGAGACATCAGTTTGCATTTTACTTTTCTCTTGTTTCGTAAGCCACCCTGACTGTTCTGCATCATTACGTGTTATTGCCGCAGCCCTAGCTTTCTGGAGATAATAAACTTAAGCTGGAGATGAGTCACCAGGGTGCCTAACAGCATCTTGGGGTGCATTAGGAGGAGCATCGCCAGCAGATCTAGAGAAGTGATTATTCCCCTTTATTCGGCACTGGGGAGGCCATATCTGGAGTATTGTGTCCAATTCTGGGCCCCCGTTACAGAAAAGATGTAGACACACTGGGAAAAGTCCAGCAGAAGGCAACAAAAATGATGAGTGGGTTGGAGCACATGACCTACGAGGAGAGGCTGAGGGATTTGGGCTTGTTTAGTCTGCAGAAAAGAAGAGCGAGGGGGGATTTGGTAGCAGCCTTCGGCTTCCTGAAAGGAGGTTCCAAAGAGGATGGAGAGAGGCTGTTCTCAGTGGTGGCAGATGGCAGAACGAGAAGCAGTGGTCTCAAGTTGCAGTGAGGGAGGTCTAGTTTGGAGATTAGGAAAAACTATTTCCCTAGGCGGGTGGGGAAGCACTGGGATGTGTTCCCTAGGGAGGAGGTGGAATCTCCATCCCTAGAGGTTTCTAAGTCCTGGGCTCATTTAGTTGGGGTTGGTCCTGCCTTGGGCAGGGGCCTGGACGCGATGACTCTTGAAGTCTCTCCCAACCCTAGGATTGTATGTGTCTATGCCCAGGATTCACCCCTGAACTTGGTCTGCTGGTTGAATAATTCACTTCCCCAGGGCAGGTGCTGATGGGGAGTGTGATGTGAATTGGTGAAACGACTGATCTCACAAGCTGACATGGTCCGGTGGGGGCCGGGCAGTAGAAGACACCCCTAGCTGGGACAGCCGGCGATAAGCAATGTCATTCTGCAATTTGATTCATGGGTGGCTGGCTAGGAGCACTCCACCCTGATCCGGCGGGGTGATTTCACAGGCTAGAGTCTGGATGGGATCAGCAGCAATGGATGCTCTTACGGCACCACAACAGCGGAGGCACTCCTGGTTGGATGACCGAGGCCGCACAGCTGCCCAGCAGCCCAGACTGTACCCTGAAGAACGTCACCTTTCTCAGGATCGACGGCGGCACCGTTGTAATGTCACCGCATCCCATGTCATCACCCTTTATGGGCTGCAAAAGGTTTGGGGCCAAGTATGTTTGGGGCTACAAGACCTGGCCTGGGGAAGCAGAGTGAGCGGGGAAGGTGGCCACTCAGAGACCCCACATCCTGTCGTCTATTCCTGTGGACGCTGGCCATTCTCCCCCCACCATCACAGGGTATCACCAGTGACTCAACCGGTCATTGATTAGGGCTGGTTAATTGGCACCATCGGCGTCAATTTGCATAAAAACATTCCACCCAACTGGTCGCTAAATTATTCACCCGGTGACCACGTTGTAGGTTCCCCCGGCAGCTGAAGATCTGCACGATGCTCGGGCTTGCCGTCCAGCTGGTGGTGTGCCGTGCCAAGCCCCAGCTCCGGTTCTCACGCTGGGATGAGGAGCCACCTCCCGGAGACTGACGGAGCCTCATGTCATGGTGGAAGGTCACATCTCTGCAAGTGACCCAGGACTCCAGGGGCGCCCCTCCGTGCCAGCGTTCATCTGCATTCCGAGGAGATTCCCTGAGCGACGGCACCTGACCATGACCGCAAGCGACAGGCCTCCTGCGGGAGGATTATGCGCTTATCCAACAAAGCTTTCCTAATAGGCAACTGATCTGAAATGGAGGCAAGGGCCTGGGAAGCCTCGCGGCTCTGGCTGGCCCTCAACAGGCCTCGGCTGGAGGCCTGGGAGGGCGCAACCCCTGTGGGAGCAGAATTCCGGGGGTAGTTGGGGTCTGACCCCAATCTCCTTACGGAGAGGCCTTGCCAGCTGCTTCTCAAACACGCGGCAAGGTGAGTTGTGTCTGGATTGTGGTGCCCTCGCTGGGAAACACCCTCCCCTTCCTTCTCCATTCAGTCACGTGCCACCCTCTCTAGGGATCCCGCCCTCCACCTCGTTTTAACCCCAGCAGCAGGCAACCTGTCTCCCCTTCTGTTTGCTTCTCAGCCTGGCCTGCAGTCACCTACACCACGGCGTGTCAGTGTACCGCAGCCACGCACGGAGCCAGCAGGGGGAGCTCGCACCCCGGGGCCTCGGGCCCTTTGGAACGGGCACATTCACCGGCTAAGCCAATCCACAAGTGGCAGGATTTGCATGCGTGGCCCTAATAAGCCGCCCCCTGTGCCACGAGGCCAACACGGGCAGGAGTGTGTCCGGGCGGGAGGCACACATTGTCATGGGAGCGCCAACACCCGCTGAGCATCAGGGACCAGAGCTGGTCTTACCTCTCCTCTTGCCATTGTGGGAATGGGCAAAACCCTTTATGTTACCTTCATGCAGAGTTTTGGACAGCCCCAAACTGCAGACTTTCAACCAAATTATTTGTCTGGCGTTTTGCCCAAGCACTAGCTGGCGTCTTCCCTCCAGTGACCAACAGAGAAGATGTCCAGAGGACAACAGAAGAGCTCACGTCCATATCTTCCCTCTGTCCTGCCACCTCAAGACCAGGGATCCGGTAGCCCGAGTTCCATCAGCAGCGTACAAAACACCTGCCAGCGCCTCTCCACAGCTGCCACCTGCAGCCTTCTCGGCAGTCACGGCACGCACCGATCTGCCGCCCTTTAATTACCGCCTCTCACATCCGTGCAGGCCTCCGATGGCTCCAGCCTCCTCCCCAGCCTTGTCACACTCCATTCTTCTGCCTCGTGCGCCATGAGTGCTGGAGCGTGAGGCGTAATCAGAGCCGCGCCGCTGTGTGCGCGTACCAGATGCGAGGGGGACATTTTTTTTTAATAATTAATTTTCCATCTGGAGTTGAAGTGATAAGCCTGCTAATCTCCCTCTGACAGCCCAGCGCCGGCGCTGTGTCTCTCCGGCCGGCATCGCCTTCGCCAGCTGCTGAGAACACATGGGATGCTGCTCACCAGACCCAGCGGAGATCGGGGTGCAAGAAGGCTGCCAGGTTTCAGTGCCAACGGCAGGCCAGGATGACTGCCCCATGGCAACGGTTTATCACCAAGCCTGGCTTTGGAGTTTCGGCCACTTCCGCCTCCAGAGCCAGTCCCCTTGGCAGGGCTGGTCCAGCTGAGCTGAACGAGGTTGGGATGAAACGGGGCCACAAGCCCTCTGATTGTGGCCCACCACGGGACTAGCCCTAGTGTACGGGCCAAGACTCTCCCCCCATCCTTCCCCGCTGGGTCAGGTATCAGAAGCCCTCAGGCCCAGAGGCAGCTGCATTTCAGCGGAGTCGCAGGTGTCATGCGAGAGCCAGCCAGCCGAAAGGTGCGATCTAAATGTAAAATGCTCTTGCTTGGAGACCTTCCCGGCCGGCGCGCCTCTTCCTCTTGCCTATGCCATGCGATTGTCTCGTCAGTTTCCTCGTCGATATTGCACTCTGTTTCCTCGGGGGAAATCCATTAATCCCTTTTACAGCTGCTTCGCATGCTGAAACCTTTGTAGGGGGCAGTGTTCAAGCAAGAATCCATATGCTCCTGCACCGGGGAGGATGAACCCCTCTCGCTGCGATTAGCATCTATCTGATGAGCTTTTGTGATGACTGACAAATGTACCGGGGGAGCCAAGAGGGGCTGCCGTGTTTCACAGCAGATGAGCGCTAATGAGCAAAGAAATAACTTGTGCATGAGGCAAGAGGAGATTTACAGCAGGCAGACAAACGCGTCCGGGGCCGCAGCTCTTGGAGGGAAGCGCTTGGAAAGGTGCAATCAAATCCGAGGAAGCAAACTGGAAGAGCGGCAGGATACCGAGGTCCAAGAATGGAGTAGCTGGGGCTGCTGAAAAACACGACGAAGCTGTGTTTGTGGAGCGAGAGGGGCCAGACATTAAAGACACAGCAGCTCAGGACAGATAGAGAAGGCAAGTCAGACCAGAAGAGCAGGGAGTGGTCTGGGAAGGGCCCGAGGGATCTATAGAGTCCTGTAAAGGTAGAGGACTAGAACACAGGAAGGGCTATTTGATTAGCTACAGTGCTAGCCACACACTAAATCCGCAGCGAGACGTCAAACCAGCCAGAATGTTCCTTTTTGCAGAAATCCAGCTATTACTTGAAATCCACGTCAAGCCAAGACAAAGCCACCCTTGCATGCACAGACTGGGGAAACAGCACCTGGGACTTTTCCCTGCACGTGCCACAGCAAAACCAATAGGTGACCGACCGCCTGTAGGGCAACCGCCTGTAGGGTGATCCCATCCCGGATGGCTACTCTTTGTAAATCTGGCCTCCAAAGGAAGCAACCCAATTGGCCTCTTTGTGCCAAGGCTGAAAGTGACACGGTGCAGCGGTAACTGACCCTTTGCAGAAGGGGACGTTTGCAAGTGAAGGGTTTGCACAGGGGCCGGATTGGAACAAGTGTGTAGAGGGGGCTCTTAGAGCCATTGGACCAAACTGTAAGCCCTGTATGTGATGGAAACCCCTTCCAGGCAGCGATGTGGGTAGCCCCCCACACACTTAGCCCCAGACAGCCTCTAATGGTGGGGGGCGGGGGAGCTACCCACCCTAGAGAAGCAGCAGCCTCTAATGGTGAAATCCCTTTGCAAGCACAGGCTGCCAGAGTGGTAAGAGCTGAGCAAGGTCAATAGAAGCCATTCATCTCCTCTACGAATCAGGCTCGTTACCTTCACCTACTTCGTCCCCAGGGGGACAATCAGCTGCTCTGCTTCCGTCTGTAGTGCCCCCTCCGCCGCCTGCGTTTCTGTGTCACCCCACTGAATTTCATGGGCTCCCGAGACCCCAAAGGGGATGGGCCATTTGCATCGTGGGCTCGCCCCCAGCAGGCTGTCAGAACCGGAGGACCGTGCTGGATGCTTCACTCTTCAAACAGCCAAGGGATGGCTCCAGATTTGAGTCCCAGTTAATCCAAACTGCCTAAGAGGTCCGGGTGGGAGGGTCAGTGGAGTGCTTCTGGTTTCCCCTCCTCTCGTCCCAGCGTGAAGCAAAGTCCCCGTTCCAGTCAAGTGGCAGGCGTGTGGGTTTAGTGGCTGTTACCTTGAAAGATTAGGAGTTAGAAGGGATTAGAACCCCTGAAAGTTCAGAACGGAGATTACATTTGCAAGAAACCCAAGCATAGGAAGCTATGGAAATTTCCAGCAAAGGCGCTCGAACCACCTCAGTTCTGCTCCCTTAATGACTCACTACCCTATCCTGCCTCGTGTATGTCCACAGCATACAAAGAGAGGTTGCGTTGAAAGCCTGTCAGAAAGGCTGTTTCCTAGCATCCTGACAGATAACCACACAAGAAGCCCAACACACACACACACACGGCTCCCCAGCACAGAGACAACTCAACCCAGCTTGCTCTAGGCTGGCTTGTTGCAGACTGATTGCCTGAGACCCAGATCGCTTGCCTTGCTGCAGAAACTCCTAGCGGAGCAGGAAAAACCCTAGAGCGTAAAGAAATAGCTTGTGATTTGACAAAGAGAAGTTTTCAATGCACCTAGACCTCCCCCAGCATCTAGCCTCAGGATGGCATCAGCAGAATCCCAGCAAAGATCCCCTCTTTCATTATCTACGAGTCTGGGTTGTGTAGTCCACACACACCTCACCACCTGCTTGCTCATCTCAAACGGCTTCATGCAGAAGAACCCTTCTCCTCCCTCTTCTACCTCCTGCTGCTGCTCCCCGGCCTGGCTGGTAGAGCTCCCGCAAGTCAAAAATAGCTCACCAGGGCCTACAACAGCAAGTTCTTAATTCAAGTGAAGGTTCAGACCCTCGGCAGGGATAACTCCCTAGTGAAGACCCATGGAGCAACACGGATTTATACCGGTCGTGGCTCAGACCAAGTAAGGGTTTTAATCATGTCGTCACTGGTGCTGGACACAAGAGCCACTTAACTGGCTTTCGTCCCACACTCTCCCACACTTTGCTACAGAGCGAGGAACAGAAAGTCAGTCTGCAAGAGACCTGGTGAGCCCCCCTTTTTAGGGACCAGCTCAGGGACCCCTCAACTGATTCACTGTAAATTAGGCAGGAAAATGTCTGTGGGGCCCAGCCGGAAGCTAGCCATACGACTTTGCAAAATGGATTTTAAGGGAGGGCTAACGAAGAGAAGCTTAACGCGGGAAGTCGGGCACCACTGCGGCTTCGGAGAGCCTCGTAGCAAGAATGGAACTGGGCCAAAGCACGTGGGGACCATCGGTGTGTCAATATGAGTGCGACTGTAGCCTGGTCATGGCAATGCAATGGTGCTTCTAAAATGGTCGGCGAGGGCAGCTTCCATCTAGCAAGGCCTGCAGGAGAACTTTGCAGAAGCCACACAGTCCTCTGAGTAAGGAGACCAGGCAGCGGGTGGGAAAAATGGGGACGGGTGGGGGGAGGTGGGTGCCTGTATAAAACAAAGGCCCAAATATCGGAACTGTCTATAACAGGGCTACTCAGCACACAGCCTGCGGGCCACCTGCAGCCCGCGGCCTGTTTGTTTGCGGCCCGCAGTGCGGTTTGGGTTTACGCGGGGCTCAACACGCAGCCCGCGGGTGGACTCCTTTGAACATGGCCTCCACTGGGCACACGCTCCACAACGGCGAGGGGTCTCGCTGGAGGAGTGAGCAGTGAAAGACGCAAGCGGACGGGCTGGCTGGAGCAGACGGGTGCAGGGTGTCGATGTTTCTAGCCCCCAGGGAGGAGGTGCTGGGAGCTCCGGGGCAATGGGAAGTACTTTGTATTCATGTCTGTAAGTGCGAAAGAAGTGATTTGCATATATTTGCATATCTATTTGCATGCATATGCCACCACACTTAAGTTGCGGCCCTCGGCATATGCTGTGAGTATCATTGTGGCCCCCAGGGCTCCCAAAGTTGAGTAGCCCTGGGCTATAAAATCAGGGCATTTGGCCACCCTACCTCTGAGAGCCTCCCCCACTGACATTTCCCACGGCCAAAGGGGTCTCTTATCACCATGGCTGGATCTACTCTAAGCTCAAACATCCTCCCATTGGCTCAGCTCCCCCAGCAGCACCAACAGCACACTCAGGACCCGGCCCGGCTCGGAGTCCACATGACCCGTCAGAGTTCTCCCGGCCACTGTGTTCCAGATACCACCAGCGCCCACCATCCCGCCATCAAGGCCGGCCCAGGGAGGTGCGCCAGCAGCCATAAGAGTGAAAGCTTTAGCCAAGTCATAAAAGCGTAGGCAAAATCTACAAGCAGCTGGCCCCACGTGCGTTCCCACTGGGATCCTCACCCTGCACCTGCCTTCGGCCGTGGTACAGGAACGGGAGAACTGCAGAGTGGTCCTGATGATGCAGACAATGCGGCCCATGGCCCGCCCGGAAGAGAAAGCAGCCTGCTGCAGCATTGTTCGCATGTCCTGATGGGGCAGACTCAGGCTCCCATTCAAGTGATTCCTGGAGGACAGCCGGCTGCTAGTGTAAAGGAGAAAAGACGAAGACAGACCCCTTCTCTCCCCGATCTGCGCTTCAGCTGGGCCTTGAGACCAAGTGGAAACCCACTTGCCGTTCAGCTCATACAGCTCCTGGGACCTTCCTGGCACAGTTTACGCTCGGGTAACCTAACGTCTGGAGTCCATTAGGCAGGGTAATTTAACCAGTTCCTAAGCGAATGCCTGCAGGGATCTTCACTAAGTCAATTCCACAGCAGCTGAATTATGGAGGAAACTTGCGTTTGAATTCTAAAGGGGGAACATAATGACTGCTTCGTAGGCAAGCACATTAAAACCGGCCTTGTTCCAGCCGATGGAGATGCAATATCGCCGGCGCACGCCAGGCGGGAACACTTTGGATCCAGTGAGTGCGCTTAATACCTTTCCTGAATAAATTCCATCAATCAACAATCTGCATTCTTGGAAGAGGGGTTTTATTGCGTCATTCAGGCGGAGGCTTTTCAAAAGCAACTGCAAGATTATTTTCTCCCTCCTGCGTTGCTGTTCCGTTTTTGAAAGGACTTGGCAGTTTGGAGGAGAAGGCTGAGCAGGTCTGGGTCATTACATCAAGGATGGATCTGTGAGCATTCCTGCAAACACAAAAGAGCTGCTGGTTCACTTTGCAGGGGGCTGTGACCCACTTAGCCATCACAAATGCTGGTACAAAGGTGTATTCGCGAGTGTGTTCACAGAAGTGTTCTCATGTCCCGTTTGAAAAAAAATCCGTGTTTCAATCATGCTCACAATCAGCACAAACAATTCTGCTTGTTCCAGAGGAACATGAGAACCGGAGGCAGAATTCCTGCTGTGTAAAAAGCTTGTCATCCAATCAGGAGGTAGCAACAATATGCAACTTGGAAAGCCAGTGATGTGACGCAGCTAATGAAGACTCAAAACAGCCACCTTGGGAACAGCGCGTTAGTTAATAGAAGGCTTGGTACTGATTCGAAGTTGTGTAACTATGCACTCTATTCTGAGAATGCCCTGTCCTTGTACTAGGCTTGCTAGTAGATGCTTGTGAGCAGATAAAACACATAAAAGCGCTGTTCCTGGTACACGTAGGAACTGTCAGAGCCAAGAGAAATGCCCTGTTGAGACTTGCCATTGTGCGAGGTACCACTGTTACAGCATGCGAGGGATACAGCAATGCAGGTGTTTTTATCCCCTGAAAAGCAGGAATGAAACAAGATAAGAAATGGAGCAATGACACAGTGCTGTTTTCTGTTCTAAACAAAGGCTGCATAAACAGAAGCTTAACTGAGCTCCCAATTGGAACGGAGCAGCCCTTCTGCAAGACTGTTCTCCAGACCTGGAAATGCATTTGCCTTTCTGCATTGTCTTGGCTTATCTTGGATTCATAAATTGGCTTGGCCACATTACCTGGCATCGAGGATGGAACCCTCGGCTCGGCAAGTGCATAGTATGAAATGTGTTCACGCGTGGAGGGGAAAGGGAGAGGGGGTATCTGGCATGCAGCTTCTGCAAAAGCCAGCAGGGAGCCATTGAAAGAGCTGGCGGGACCTGGGTTGCAATAGGACAATAGGTAGGGTTGCCAGATGATTTAATAAAAAATACCGAACACCCCCTTCCCCCCTGCACCCCCCCCCAAAAAAACCGGGGGGGACATTCTGTTGAGAAGAAAAAAGATGGAGACCAAAGTTGTTAAGCAAAAAAAAAATGTTAACTTTAAAAAAAAAATCAGCATGGCCCCTTTAAGAAGAGGGTTTTTGCCAGTGGCCATTTTGTTTTTCTGTTCCAGCAACAAGTCCCTGCAGAACCAAGTAAGCGGGGGTGAGGGGGGGGGCGTCTGGGAGGTCAGAGGGACCGGGGGCTGGGCCGAGTTGCTGAGTGTGTCGTAGGGTTGCCAGGTTTTGTTGGGTGGCCAGGGAAAAAAATCAGAAAATACCAGACATTTTAGGTGTCCGGAATTTTCTGAATTTTTTTACCAGACAGGAGGCGAAAATACCAGACTGTCCAGGTCAATACCGAACACCTGGCAACCTTACCATTTGGGCAGCCAATGGCAGGCAAGGAACAGATCCGTTAAAGTCAGGGGTCACTTGCTAACATATAAAGGCCACTGTCTATGCAAAATAGCTGTTCACCGAGTCCCCCTCACAATGGGTGGTCGATGGCTGCTGCTGTCTCCCAAACAGAAAGCATTTAAAATACAAGCACAGCGCCCACATTCACTACTTTACCCACAAAAACCACACAAGTATGTGAGCAGCGCAAACGGGACGAGCACAGCACCAGCTTTCATCAGACACCTCGCTTGGTCCACTCTGCACAGAATTCGGGGCAAATGCACAACAGTGGGGGCAACGGTTATCTGTGTTTCCTGATTAAAATCCAATAACGCCACAGCTGCCTTGCTACGCAATCCCCCTTTGCAGCCACGTGTCCAAGAAGCTACTTTTCGTGCCCACCCCTGGATCTCAGGCCACGGCCGAGAGAGCGTGTGTGGGACTGTGGCTCGTGTACCCATAGCTTGCATCGACCTCGCTTGCATCCTGGAGTAGAGATACCACGGCAGCACGAACCACACAAGCCCACCCCAAGCCACAGGTAATGGCTCGAGCAGCCCTTTACATGTTAAAAGTGGACTCTTGTCACTCAGGAAACTCCCTCTTCCAACACGTCCATCATTCCAAACAGGCTGGGGACAACATTCACCATCCGTAAGGACATAGGGGAGGTTTTCACAGGTCAATCGCCAAGGACAATGCTATTACACTTCACGGGGAGAAACCGTTTTCCCTCCCCCCGTCTCCATGGTGCCCACAGTGGCCCTGACCTCTTGTGTGGGTTGGTTGACCTGATGAAATGAACCGATGGGAATGTTGGGGAAACAGCCCACTAAGAACAAAGACCAGAGGCCGTGCGGGTGGCCCACGAGGCTGCCAGCTGCACTAACGTGGAGGCCCATGGCTGAAGGATTCTGCTGTTGGAGGAAGCCTTCCCTAGCGCCTGCTGACCACAAAGGTGACGAAGTCCCTGTCCAATGACACCCAACAGCAGCGCCGTTCCAACACAGCCAGCCTGCCTGCGGTCAGCAAAGGGATGGGACATTTGAACCCCGTCTGTATCCCTGCGGACGTTCTGCCTGCACAGCCAAGCCATGCAAGAGGGGCAATGAGTGGGGCTCCATTCACACCCGGGGGAATCACATGTTCCCGCCGGGAGGAGGTTCCTGCTGAACCCAGCTCTGGCAGTTCATGAGCAAACTCTCTTCATCAGGATTGGGCCCTGCTGCACATGCTATTCTCAGTCAATTTCCCTGAACAGACCAGCCAGACCTCCTAGCCTACCTGGAAGTAATTCTGTGCTACCGTGCCGTATGTCTGCTAGGAGCAGGCACCAATACTGAAAGGTCCTGTACTTAAAGCAAAAGACGGATGTGCGTGGTTGGGTTGTCAGCAGAGATCCAGAATCCCAGAGACCTCATAATCTAAAGCAGTGGTCCCCAACCTTTTGAGGTTGTCGGGCGCCAGGGGGCGTGGCCATTTGCCTGCCGGGCGCCAGGGGGTGGGGACACTTGCGCGCCCGGGGCGGCCCCCCCCATAGCCACGCACCCAGGGCCGGCGCCCCCCCCAAGCGCCGTGCGCCCGGGGCCGGCGTTCCCCCCCCCCCCCGCCAAGCGCCGCGTTGGGGACCACGGATCTAAAGCGTCAGTTTCTTCTTCTTGCCAAGAGATGCTCAGGAATTTGTAAACCTCTTTATATGACCAGTCACTAGATGGGCACCAAGACCCACACTATTAATATGGTTGGTATCTGCAGGCTGAGTTTCACCACCAGCATTCTGCTGTCTCTGCAGTTGAAGATTTCCCATCAATGCCAGTTTCACCAGGTTTCCTCCAAACCTCAGCCCCACACTGGCTAGAAACTCAGCCAGCAGGCCCCTTGGTCAGGTCTCCAAAGTGCTCTGCAAAGCTGAAACAAGGTTCAAGTTTCTTTAGGAAAATCCCACCATGCGCTAGCCAGTATCTGCTGTGGAAATTTGCGAGGGAAATTTTGCCCTCTACATTCAGTTCTAAGAACTCTCCTTTTGATTTCCCTTGATAGTTTTCTCCCTGCATTTCAGCAGATATTTAGGGAGATTGGGCTGGTTGATCTAATAGGACTTTTTCATCTCTCATGCCTATGATTTTATGATATTGCTACCTTTTTTTTTTTAGCTTTAACCAGAGCCCAGAAGTTACGACTCTCTTATCAAAAGCTGTGCACCATGAGAGGGGCTTTTTATTTTATTTTATTTTATTTTTTTGCTTTTGTTTTTTTTAAAATAACACTTCTGGGGAAAAAACCTGCAAAAGATAGAAACCATTCTCCATCTGCAGCTGAATGTGTAAAGAAACCCATCACTGCTCAATGATATATCACATCAGTGACACATCTGCCATGAATAATTCATGCCCATTTATTATGATGTTTTTATTATCCATGTAAAACTCTCCAGCGAGAGGTGCCTTTATTTGCATAGGCTCCAATTTGGATCCCGGCTTTTGTTCCTACTCCAGTGCTAGCAGGGTGGAATTAATCAGTTTCTCCTCTGTGGCTGTTACATCCACTCCACTACCCTCCCCTGGAGGGAGAGGGGAATTCATTCTCTGGGACTCCTTTCAGTCCTGGGCCTCTTCCCTCCTCAGTCCGTTAATGAACTTGCCAAAGCCTTAAGAAGAAACAGAAGTGGGACCCTTGCTCGTGCTGCCAGAATTCTGCTGCTGGAGGGAAACTAAATTAAAAACAAGTTCTTGTGCCCAGTACTTAGATCTTACAACTTCAAGCTGATTAATTAAACAGCTTCCCACCTCCTGTGCATATTGGCCCCTCATTTTGCAATTACTCCAGTTCTCACATTCTCTGTGAGCATCAGCTAGAGGAGCAAACATTGCCAGGATAACACTTGAAGCAAACCTCAAGCTTCCTTTATGGCAGGAATAATTTTTGTAGGGGGACCACTTTGCAATGTTTATAGTGGTTGTGGGTGGGTCCCGGAAGGGGCGGAGCCTTAGGCAGAAGGGGTGGTTCCCTCTAGGCACTCTTCTAGACTTCGCACCCTCCCCCGCCCCCAGATCCCAATTTGCCTGGGGGCGAGGGAATGCGCAAAGTCTCTTGCCCTGCCAGCATGCGTGATGTCTAGAAGGTATCGCCAGCCGTTTTAAACAGCTGGCAGTTCCCTCAGATGCCCCGCACTTCCATCAGGGGGAGGAGACTTCTCACACTCCCTGACCTCCTGGGACTCTACTGGCCTGGGGATGGGGGTGCATCAAGGCGAGCCAGGGGCCGGATGAGGGTCACAGGCCGCATTTTGCCCACCCCTGGTTTATGGCAATCTGCTGACCTTGTTTCCAGGAGCAATGTCTCTGGATCCTCCGTAGCACATTCTGCAGCACTGTTAAGCCAGGACTCCCATTAATCTGTCTGGCACAGCTCAGCCCACCAGACTCTCAGCCCATGGCTATAAAGCAAAAGCAGCCGAAAGAGAAGCCAGTGCAAGGAAGTGAGTGTTAGCATCAGACTGGCTACTGAATGCCTCTGCATTCCCCCATAGTCCTTACCCAGAGATGAATCAGGCACTCTGGCTATTTTAGAATTAGAAAAAGTTCAAAAAAGGGCAACAAAAATGATTAAGAGTTCGGAACAGCTGCCATGTGACGAGAGCGTAAAAAGACTGGGACTTTTCATCTTAGAAAAGAGGAGACTAAGGGGGGATATGATAGGGGTCTATAAAATCATGACAGGTGCGGAGAAAGTGAATAAGGAAAAGTTATTTACTTGTTCCCATCACATCAAAATTAGGGGGTCACCAAATGAAATTAAGGGGTAGAAGGTTTAAAACAAACAAAAGGAAGTTTTCCTTCACACAGCGCACAATCTGTGGAACTCCTTGCCAGAGGATGTTGTCAAGGCCAGGACTTGAACAAGCTTCAAAAAAGAGTTAGATAAATTAATGGAGAATAGGTCTATTAATGTCTGTTAGTGAGGATGGGCAGGAATGGTGTCCCTGGACTCTGTCAGAAGCTAGGAATGGGCGACAGGAGGTGTATTTCTTGATTTCATGTTCTGTTCATTCCTTTGGGGACACCTAGCATAATCCACTGTCGGAAGACAAGATTTTGGGCTAGGTGAACCTTTGGTCTGACCCAGTGTGGCCGTTCTTAAGTTCTATGTTCAGGTTCTTGGCGTTGATTCTCCAGCAATGCTCTGGAGTCTATATTCCAAACTAAAATGGCATTGGCCATTTAAAAAAAAAAAATCCTGAGGATTAATAACTGGCTACATCTGTGATTCACCAGATCCTCCCAAACCGCTGAAATCCCCCAACGCAATGGAAAGAAAAGCGATAAGGAAAGTACACAGAGCAAATCAGATAACCAAGCCGGATGGCGCCATTGGACAAACATGCCACATGCCAGTCCGACCAGGCCGCCTGCAGTGGTAATGCTGGAACGGACAGTAAGTCTTAGCACAGTGGCTCTCAGACTGCGGGTCAGGGCCTCAAAGTAGTTCACAACTCTGCTTTAGTGGGGTCAACGGGGCTGGCTTAGACTTGCTGGGGCCCAGGACCGAAGCTGACGCCCGATTCTCGCCATCTGAGGCAGAGGTTTGAGGGCTTCAGCTCTGGGTGGTGGGTTGCCTGGGACTCTCGACCTCCACACGGGGCGGTGAGGTTTGGGCTTTGACCCTCCATCCTGGGCTATGGGACTTACCCAAGGCTATGTTTCTAGCCCCACTTCTGGGGACATGTCGTAAGTTTTATTGTCTGAAAGGGGCCTTGGGGCAATGAAGTTTGAAAGCCCCTGTCTTCGAGAGCTCCATCAGAAATGATGGGTTTGATGCCAGAATTACTGCCTGACTTCAATTAAGCAGGAAGCCTCTTCTGGCCTTCAAGTATATAAATCTACGAGGACAGTGAGGTAGCCGTATATTTAGAAATCATTTGTGATCATCTAATCTGACTTCCTGCAGAACAAAAGGCCAGCGAATTTCACCCCTTTTCTGCAAATGACTTAAGCTCATCTCTTGTGGTTGATCGACAGTGTATTGTTTAGAAAGATTTTTGATTAATGACTTCAAGTGATGGGAAATCCGCTATAGCCCTCGGTAAGTTGTTCCAATGGCTAATTACCCTCAACTGTAAAAAATTGGCTCCTGAATTTCCAATTCTCTGCTTTTGCACACCGGATCTCGTGATGCCTTTGTCCACTAGATTGAAAAGTCATCCGAAATCTTTCCTCAAGTCACATCTTCACCTTCTCTTGAATAACCTAAAGAGATTAAATGTCATTTTTTAAAACTGCCCTTGGCTTACAACTCACTGGAAACTTGAAACCACCGTGAATTTCATTTCCTACACCCCTGTGACTTTCAGCCATGGTGATCACGCAGCTGGGTGCCGGAAGGAAAAGGGTTACCAAACTTATTGGAAGAATTTAAATTCTTATTTAAATGTCTAGTTAACTAACCCTTCTGGTGGCAAATGTAAATCTGGATGTAAATAGCTCCAGTAATTAGTTTTAGTGATTAAAGAGTGTTTGGAGATTGTACAATGCATGGAGTTTTCAATCAGAATGTATAAATTAAAGTTTCTGCCTGCCTTTTAAATATCTGATATGATGCAATTTATATGCAATGAATGTGCCTGTTTTGGCTACCTATGATTCGATAGACTTAAATAAGTTGGCATGTTGTTTTGTTATTATGTATTAAGCATGGACAAGGTGCAGATACTTATGTAACAGGGCTTTTGCTGGCAGGTGGGGGCTGCTAGAAGAGATGGAGGATTCTGGGATAGGGTTTCATTCCTAAGGAAAAAACAGGTGGATTATAGGCAGGAAAAAAAGGTTGAACACCTCTGCCTCATCTTACAACTGGGCTTGTTTATTGTAGGGTCTCATATATTGCAAGGGCAATAGCTTTAAAGTACAGCACAAGGGAAAAGACCACGAGAGCCACAGATGATGGTGGTTCTCTGACGGTAGGCCTGGGGCCTTGGCATGGAAAGAAGGAAACATTTCCGTGCAGGGTTATTTTTCTTGTCTTTTAAGGCAGCCGCACTCCTGCGAGAGCTTTGGCTTAGGGGTTTGGAATAGGTTCCATATGGGGAGAGATGAAAGAGACTGGGACTTTTCAGCTCGGAAAAGAGACAACGAAGGGGGGATAAAATGGAGGTCTATAAAATCATGACTGGTTTGAAGAAAGTGTTAGGCACCCTTTCATGTAACACAAGGACCAGAGGGTCACCCAATGAAATTAATAAGCCGCAGGTTTTAAAGAAACAAAGGAAATGCTTCACACATCATACAACCTGTGGAACTCCTTGCCTGGGGATGCTGTGAAGGCCAACAGTACAACTGGGTTCAAAAAACAAATCAGGTAAGTTTAAGGAGATTGGTCCACCAATGGTTATTAGCCAAATGGGATGGGGCACAACCCCATGTTGGGAGGTGTCCCTGACCCTGTGACTACCAGCCATGGCAGCACATGACAGGGGAAGGAAGGGGTGAACTGAATCCCCTGTTGCTCCACCCCCATCCTGCCCTTGCTTCACCCTTCCCACCCACCTGTTCCCAGCACTCCCCAGAGCGGCAGAAGGGCTGGATTCATCCGGCCTGCACCTTCCTGGCTGCTGCTGCTAGGGGCTGTTAGTGCCATCCCTCCCTCCAGTTGCTGGCCAGGACCCTCAGCCTTGGGGGTGCACATGCCCCTGCATGCACCCCCATGTGTCACCTGTGGGACTGCACAACAGTGGACGGATCACTCAATAATCACCTCGTTCATTCATTCCCTCTGAAGCACCTGGCATCGGCTATTGTTGAAAGACAGGATACTGGGCTAGACGGACCATGCCTCTGACCCACACGTGTTGTTCTTATAGTTGCTCCTGGACAGGACCAGCCCTTAAGCACTGAGGCTGTTTTCTGGTCCCCTGGATTGCTGCAGCAGATGCAGCCAGGGCAAGCATCTAAATCAACTCTAGTGGCTTTGCTGTTGCGAGAGCTGGGATTCCCATCACTCCAGCGCATTCATAAAGATTTGTCTCCAGCCCCGGCGGTTCATAAGACATTATTGCTTTGACAACCCAATGTCTCGAGACACTAGGCTAGATCCGTGTGGGAGGCGCTACACATTAACCGGATGTGTCTGTCTCTCCAAGTAGGGAGCGTGGCTTTCAAGGCAGCGGGCTAGGAAAGCTGCACCCCATCGATCCATTCACGCTCCCACCCCAACAGCAGTGCTGAAATAACTTTTCCGGAGTGCAACAGCAAGAAAATGCAGGATGGCGCGTGATGGCTGAAAGCGTGGCCTGGCTCCGAGCAAGCCTTGCATAACTCACAGCTTCCTCGCGAGTCAGACGTTCTACGCGCTACCTGGGCATGGGGACGCTCCCTGGGTTCTGTTCCCAGCTCGGAAACTGATTCCCATCCAGTGTTGTTTCAATCTCCCTCTGCCTCGTGTCCCAATCCACAAAATAGGGAGGATATTTACCTACCTCGCTCCCTGGGGTGTTGCGAGCTTCATTCATTCATGCTTTAATGGGGCTTTTGCCACTGTAGCGGAGAAGTGCTGTAGAAGGGGAAAGGATTCATTTCCTTCGGAAAACATTTGTAAAAATCCAGGAATGACTAGGTGGATTTTGCAAACAAAATGGTGAAAGGCAGAATGAAGGCAGTTGGGAGTGAGGGGGAACAGCCAAGAAAGAACAAATGTAAAGTCTCCTACAAAGACTACATGGTGCACAACTCGTCTGTGCTATGCTGCATCTGAATTGAACACAAAACAGCAAGAGACAGCAGGCTTCTAGGGATCTAAGGGGTAATTCATTGCAAAAAAAATAGAGCTAAAACAGCACTGGAAACAGGGATGCCAGCCATCATGAATTTATGCAGGACGGTCCTGATGATTAGTATGCACTTATTAGGGGATGCAGGGTGCAGAGTACTGGACAGACTGGAGATTAGGGTTCTTTTCCCAGCTCTGTGACTCGTCCACTGGGTGTCTGTCAGTAAGTCACTGCACTGCTCTGTGCCTCAGTTTCCCCATCTCCCAAACTGAGATAACAATAATGACTTCCCTTGCAGTGTGCTTGGAGATCTACAGGTAACAAGTGCTATGCAAGAGGTACGCCTTATTATTATGACAAGGACCCCCCCACAGATCCCGTGAGTTTAGAAGATGAAACAGAAAACAAGGCCGGTTAGAAACTGTGGGCCAAATTAATGCCTGGAGTCAGTGGAGTTACACCTGGAATGAGCATGGCCCCCCTTCATTTCAAAGGGCTGGGCTCCAGGAAGGACCTGGGTTTGTGGTGGAGAAAAGTTGGCAAGACCCGTCACTGAAACAGACTGATAAACCAACTTGGCTTCCACACCAGCTCCCATGCAAGCCCTACAATATAAACACTCCCCTGAAACCCATTAATCCTCCAGTCTGGCTTCTTGCCCAGCTATTATCAGACATTCAGCATTTGTCTTGCTGTCACGGCCAAGCTTGCGTCCTGTGTGCATCCTGGCCGCCACCAATCAATCCCTTCGTTAATTGCATTGTTTCACTTCATTGGGTTTTTTCTTCTTCTTCTTCTACTTTCAAATATTTATGCAGGAGGGTTCTCCGGAGGCTGGAGCCAATTTCCAAACAGGACCCTGTCCCCAGGCAAGAGGAGGCTGGCAGCAGCCGTGGTCGGTGCAGTGCCTCACACACGTCCCCAACAATTCAATTAGAGAATTCCCGTCACCGCGGCGAGGAGTGAGTGCCAGCCGCCTCTTGACTGAGGAAAGGTCACCGCGCCGGGTTACCGCATTTTAAAAGCCCTATTTAGCAGCGCACAACTGCCAAGCCTCTCCGCCTGCCCTGTCCTTGCAGAGCTATTTTAGCGGCTGTCACCTTCTCGCTTTCATCGCAGCACTTGGCTGGGCAGGTGGCCCTTGGGCTGCCAGAACGGGAGGGCGTCACACACAGAGGTCGGGACTGAGCTGTCCAGCGAGAGGGGGATTCAGACACAGGCAACAGGAATAACAAAGGGGTTGGAGAGAACGAAATAGCCTGGGAAACAGGATAATGGTATCATAAGGACGGCCGGGCGGGTCAGACCAAAGGTCCACCCAGCCCAGTCTCCTGGCGGCTGATAGTGGCCAAAGCCGGGTGCCCCAGAGGGAGTGAACAGAACAGGGACTCGTCGCGTGATCCCTCCCCGTTGCCCGTTCCCAGTTTTCAGCAAGGCTAAGGACCCCGCCCTCCCTGCTTAATAGCCACTAATGGACCTGTGCTCCATGAATGGATCTAGTTTGGTTTGGAGCCCTGCCTTAGCCCCCTGTGGGTCTTTTCCATCTCCAACGTCTGTGCTTTAAGGGAGCTATAATGAACCAGTCAATAATGCTGGGGAAGGATAGTTCCTCCAGCCCCCACAGGGTAAAATCTCGTGCCTTGTCCTGGGATCTCATCACCGGCCCCTCTTCCGCTGGGACTACTTCAACAGCCCCAACCCCGGGCAGCCTCCAAAAAGGACAAAAAGATGAAAGCGACCTGCCCGCCAGCGTTTCGGTCTTTCTCCCCACGTTGACAGGGTGTGAGGCAAGGGATAAGGATGATCAGTGACAGCCCTGACAGTCCAGCATCTCGCCCTCAGAATCAGAGAGGGTGCGCTATTCCGCTGGGACTGGCCCCTTTCCTGGGGACTCTTCAGTACTGGCTTCTAGCCCTGGAAGGTAGCAAGACGGCTGCC
Organism: Pelodiscus sinensis; assembly: GCF_052426305.1. Lineage (NCBI taxonomy): Eukaryota > Metazoa > Chordata > Testudines > Trionychidae > Pelodiscus > Pelodiscus sinensis. Next base: position 45,768,865 of record NC_143064.1, on the reverse strand, counting down.
CTACTAAATGCCTTCATTGTTCCAGCTAGAACTGACCTGGGCAAAATACGGACCACGAGCCACCGGATCCGGCCCACGGAGGCAGTGGGGAGCCCCAGGCACAGTTCTGTATGCCACTCGGAAACGTGGACCCCCCCCCACGCTTTCTCTTTATGTGTCTGTAGGGGAGGGGGGAAGATTCAGACGCTGCTTTCACCCCCAAGCACAATCCCATTGGCCGGTTTCTGGCCAGAAACCGGCCAATGGGAGCTGCCTGTTTGAATAACAGGTATCCACGAAGCAAAACTCCTCTCCCATCCTGCTCAATTACTCATTCAAGCACATGGCTGAGCAGGCAGGAACATTGTAAGCTCTGCAGGCAGGCAGGCTGGTGGGTAAGTCTCCTGGCTAGAACCTGTCTCTGGCATCCCAGCCCCTCTCTTCCCAAACCCTCTGCCCCCCACTCCTGCCCCGCTACTCCACATGCACCCATACCCCCTCCCTGATCTGGCACCCCAATCTCCTGCCTGAGATCGCAATCCCCTCCTACCCTAAGTCTCATCCCAAAACCCTGCACCCCAATCCCCTGCCCTGGTCACAACTACCAGTACCTCCTTCACCCAAACTCCATTCTCCCTCCTGCACCCCAATCCCTTACCCCAAGCTTCCTTCTGCACCCAACCTCCATGCCAGATCCCACAGCCCCTCCATTAATACCATGGAAGAGTGTGGCCCTCGACCTCTTTCCAAAATCTTGGAGTGGCCTCCCATCAAAAATTATTGCCCACCCCTGATCTAGAAAAGCAATCATTTTTGTAATGTTTCATTAATTTATTGCTATCAAGATTATTTGGCCATGTAGAGGAACAGGCCAAAGAGCAAAGATAAGAGGAAAGAGTGAATCGAACTGGACACTTACCTCCCCTCGGAAAAGTCCTGTCGCATTTCATAGGGCTGCATCCAGTAGAGTTCTACAGACAGAAATAATTAAAAACCTATAGAATTAAACAGGTACCAACTTGGGGACAGGAGGTCTTATAGCCCATGCTCTTTCACCCAGTGGGCAAAATATAACCAAATCTAGTGGCTGAAAATGGAAACTAGAGCAATTCAAATGCAAAATAAGGCATGGATGTTTAACAAGGACTTTAAATCCAGAGTGGACATAGAACGGGAAGGAACCCCAAAAGGTCCTCGAGTCCAGGCTGCTGCATCTGTCTGGAAACATACTCTAGCTCCCGTGGTCGTTCTATGGCTTGATGCAGAAATTACAAGATGAGATCTGTGGACTACGTGATACAGGAGGTCAGCCGAGATGACCACCTTGGCCTTATACTTTATGGAAATGTATAAACCTAAAAGGTTCTGATGTGTTCGAGAGGAGCTTTCTGTGGGGCGGGGGTGGGGCGCCAGTGCGTGAACACACACCGCTCCCGCCCTTTGAGTTTTCACATTTTCCAATTTTCAACCCCAAAAAATTGTAAAATAGTTGGAGAACGTCCCCTCTCTCCTCCATTGGTTACCCAGCGCTGCTCTCATCACCTGGCGCATCGCCAGCTGTTCTTGCAAGTGTCCAGAAAGCTCCGGCAGGGGATGAATTTCCTGCCATGCTGTGGTAGAGAGAGCTGCCGTTGTCCCACCTGATGATGGTGAAGCCACGAGGGAGATGCGGACCCAGGTCTTCATCCGAGAGGAATCTACAGAATCTTCTTCCTAGCTGGAAATGGAGGGAGGGCACCTTTAGGAAAGCGCTCTCGCCCTGGTGCCAAGCCCCGCCCGAGATTTTAAGGTTGCTTTTTTGTTTCCGTGAACAGTACAAAAGCATGATGGATTCGGCCTTGCACCCAGCATGGAACGTGCTGCTTACAAACTCACCTCCAGCTCTATTTCCAGCACGGGCCACCCCGCTGGGGCTGTGGTCTTTGCCCCCGTACTCACCGGCAGCTAGTGTCTGCTTTTCCCAATTCCACCTCTGGCCTCCGCTGCTCCAGCCAGCCCCTCTCAATATAAGAAACAGCCAGAAGAGAGACAGCTGGTGTCCTGCAGGGTGAAGCTCTGTTGGGACACAATTGTCTGGCACGGGTCTGAAGCCTGGGGGCCGTTTCTCGAGGTCACTTGCCCACGTCTGGCAGTGCTGTTGCTCTGTCTCTGCTGACCTGTTCTCGGGCCAGGGCTGCCAGTGAACACAATGTGTGACTAGTCTGTCTACCAGTTAGAAACGACCCTGCTGCTAGTGAATGACAAGCAGAAAGGGGCCTGATGAGGAGGGCTTTGGAATCAGGATCCAGAATTTGTCCCCTGCAGCCTCAGCTCTCTCCCTTTGAGGCCTGCTTGAGGGGTTTTTAGTCCCCTCACTATATTCAATCCGCCCTCTTTCCCACCCACCCACTCCGAAGACAATGGAAATATGATTGTGAACGGGCACAGTCCTCAGCCCGGGGACTGATCAAGTCGTCAGAGCTATGTTGAGCGACATGAACTGAGGATCTGCCTCCTCAAGCCAGCTGGAGCGCTGGGGCAACTGGCTCCCTGCTCTCCTGTCATGGGCATGCTTCCAGGCAAGATGGCAGAGTCCCAGACCTGCTGGCCACTCGCGTGGTGGTGTGGCTGCCCCCGGGGGACACTCTGCAGGAGAGCTCTCCCCTGCCAGCTCACTGCCCCCCAGTGGCCACTCTTACAACATGTCCCCTCAAACAGCAGCCCCTCCCTTTGCATATTATGGAAAACAGTCCTTATCCGGGGGCTTCCGGTTGTCCTGGCACAACCAACCCTGAGCTTGTTTTAAGTGAGGAGAAAAGGAAGCTGAATACCAAAGTAGGTGGCCTTAGCTCTTACCATTACGGAGTTCTTGAACAAATGGACTTGCAGACAGACACAAGCGCTCTAAAATAGAGAGAGAGATGGTGCAGCCTCGCCCCCCTTTGCCTGTCATGCCTGTTTAGATGATAAAATCTTCAAGGAAAAGCCTGCCTTTTATTAGGAGGTTTGTACAGCTCCTAGCACAGGTGCCTGGTTCTGACTAGGCCGCTGCTGAAACATAATAAATAATAATAAAAATGAGGTTTGTGATTCAGTCAGAAAGCCCTGACTCACGGCACTATTTTTTTTTTTTTTTTATTTTTTTTTTGCTATTGAGTTGTGTAAAATGACAGAAAGGCTGGGAAAATTGTCAACAGTTAATGAATCATTGGAACAGAAAGAGCCTTGGCAGCAGCATCCCAGGCTGGCTCCCTTGGGGATCCCTTTTGAAGATGCTCCCATTTCTCCTCTCAGACATTTCTGCATCTCCTTTCTCCTTGTGCAATTGGACGCAGCAGGCTGCAGTGACAATCAGGAGAGTCCCACGGCGCAGCGTGGGGCTGGACGTTAGAAGCCTCCCAGTGTGTCACCAGGGAAGAACTAGTGTCTCCGCTGCAGAGTGACAGCGCGTTGGGGGAAAGAACAAGAGCGTTACCTGCCCCCACCCACTGCTCTGCCCGCTGTACCCTAGTGCGCTGGCTCACAGGTACCCTAAAGCCAGTGGCTCCGTACCAACTTCCTAACTGTCCCAGTATGTGGAGGTGAGGGGGAGTGTCAGGCACACAACCTCCACGATTGGAGGTGATTCTGGGCACCTCCAAGTTGTTTCTAGCACGAGTGTCCTTCGAGCACTTTTACATCCTAGCAACGCTGCCAGGCTGCCTTGCACTTTAAAGGGCGTTAGCAAAATTGCCAATTTCTCGACTGCTCCGGAGGGAACCGATGCTCTTTTTGTAGCAAGTTGGGGTAATGCCGCAGTTTGTTCCTGTGAGAAATGGGGACGGCTTCAGCCTCTTTGACACAAACACCAGAATCTATACTCACAAGCGGGGTGTTCTTATAGCAGAATGAAAGCTGATCAAAGCCAGTCCCAGAGAATTTTCATTAACAGGCATCCATTGATTCAGATAATCCATCTGGCTGCTGCGTTCTGCACTCTGAAGTGGGGGATGTGTACGGAGCTGATGTGGGTACTGATATTCGTAGTCAGGGCCTACGGCTCAGCTCAGCTGCTCTCTATGGAGAAGGAGTGTGGTAAGAAAAGGGTTCCTTTCCTCTTCTCTCCTCCCTCCTTCCAGCCACACAGCCCCTTCTGCTGCCGCAGCTGCCAAGAAATAACAACATCAGAGGGCGACATCAATATCGCCTCACGCTGAACGTTTACCCAAAATTCAGGCTGAGCGTTGCCAATGTGACAAAGCCCCATTCGCTGCTCAGAAGAGACTAGAGTCTAACTCTGATGGAGGAGGTGATAGAGCACCTCCAGGAGAAAGATGGGAGGGGGCTGTATGTGAGAAGAACGAAGGAGGAACAGGCGGGGGACGGTGGGTATGACAGAGGAGACAGCGTATGGGCACCTGGCCAATGAGGTCACGTAACCATAGATGGAAATGTGTTTGTGGGGGGGTTTTCAGGCCTAGTGCAGCCTTTGAGAGGCACTGAGGGCTCACTGGGGATGTCCACTGAGTGGGGAGAGGGGCCTTGAAGTGATCCAACTCCTTCCTCTGGTATCACCCCCTCAAACGCACTGCAAATGGCAGTTATGAACATACATGAGCATCCTCACACCCCTAAGCAAGGGCAGGCCTGCAGCCTGTTGGACTGAGGTGAATGCAGGGCTGGCCTTACTGTGAGGCAAACTGAGGCGGCCACCTTCAGGTGCCAGATTGGGGGGGGGGGCGCCACTAGGACCCAGAGAATTGAGACCTTTCAAAGTTTTGGCCCAAGCGAGGGGCCATGGGGGCATCATTTGAGCTCCCCGCCTCAGGTGCCAAAATGTTATGGGCCGGCCCTGGACAACTGAGGAATGGCTGGAAGGGAGCTGGATTGCCTTAGAAGACCCTTGACTTTGGAAGGAGAAGGGGAGGGCTGGGATGTGCATGAGAGGTTTGGTAACAGCGAGGCTATTGCTCCATACCTATCCGGAGGGTATACAAGAAAACGTGTCGCCCACTTCCCCGGGGGTCACGCCCCACTTCCTCTCCTCTCGCTCCCCACACCGAGCTGCAACCCAGCTCCCCATGCAGCGGCGCTGATGGTGCTGCCCTCTAAACGCCTTTTCCGAAGCAAGGAGAAATGTAATTGCTCAGTGCGAGGACGGAGTGCCAGGCCAAAAGGCCTCCTCGCGCTAATAAGATGGGATTCGTTCCTGCCTGAGGGAGGAGTAAAGGGGACAGATTAATGCTGAGGCACAGAATTTATTAAAACACATAATATTCCTAACGAGGCAGATGAATCGCTTATGGACACACTCAAGGTTTCAGAAGAGAGAGCGATTCCCTGAGTATTAATCCAGGGTGTCCTTCGTTCCCTCGCTCACAGCACTGCCCTGCTTTGCTCCGTCAGGCCTTACTGGATCCGTGGGGATTGTACGTGTGATTCTCAGGCAGGTGAGTGATCCACGCCCAGCGACTGGCTCGCTCTTCAAGCCGTGAAACTCCGGCCGGGCCTCTCTCCAGGTGCGAGAGCAGAAAGTGGCCAACACTAGATGGAGCCCTTCTCTGCGAAAGCTGTTACATCCCTGAGAATAGCCCACGGGCGGGGTCAGATGTCCAACGGGTGTAAATCAGCATCGCTATTGCTTCCCCCCTGCAGAAGAGCAGGACTCGCCTTCGCCAGCTGTAGCGATGAAGGAAGAAGAGAACACTCCAAAATCAGAACGTGTCCACCCACCAGCACGACGGGACTCAGAGAGCCCCGGTCACATGAAGAGCGTTCGCTGTCAGTCCCAGAGGCCTCTGCTGTCTGGTTATGGTCAGCACGGAGTGGCTCCCCTTCTCTGCCAAGAACTCCCCACTCCCGTTCCTGGCTTGGAGCAGCAGCTCTCTCCAGCCTTAGCCAGGGGGTCCCACTCCTGGTGCCTCTGACAAGAGGTCATCAGGGTAGCAGATATAGCCGATTCCCCACTTCCCCTTCCCTGCCCTTGGCCCAGCACCCTTCAGGACACCCCACTGTGAACCCAGCACTTGCCCCAACCAGATACCAGGCCTGTCTCTGGAGGAGGATGACACGGTGAGAGCAGAGACTCGTGCACGGCGCACTTGAATAGCTGGCCAAGAATTTGCCAAGAGCAGGAAGAACCCCTCTGACCACAGCTCCAGGAGTCACAGCACATAACCACGATACAGTCAGACACCTTCACAGACCATTTCATAGGGACCTTCCATTGGACGCCCAAGGGTTGCCCAGGAAACCCGTGAAGGGGAGGAATTAGAACTTCAACGGTGGACTCGCCCCCTCCTCAGCCACCAGCCACGATCTGGAAGATAAATCCAAATTGTTCTGTTTTTAGCCTTCACAAGAAGTTACTGCCCGTGCGGCCCCAACTAACTACTTCCCGGGGGTTCTCTGCTCCCCACGGGGGTTGCGTCCAGGGAAAAGGGCTGCTTGGCCTGTAAGCCCAGAGAGAGGCTTCCACCCGGCAGCCTGTCTGTCCTCTCTTCCTGACCTGTCATCAGCCCTGCCTGCTCCTGCCCCGCTGGGCTCCATCCTCAACCCAGAATCACGTATCAAACCTGATCCTCCCTCCTCCCCCTCCTCCCCACACACACACCTCCATTTGCACCCCTGAGCACCTCATCCTTGTATGTTCATGGGCACTTGAGATGTCTCCCACTGGATCCCAACACAGCCCTGGGTGGCCCTGATCCAGGAAAGCATTTAAGTACCTGCTCAGCTTGAGGGCCGCTGAATTCAGCACCCGCCTAGGTATTTTGAGGGAGAGTTTCTCCAAAATAGGATCAAGACAAATGACAATGTCCGCTTTACTGGAGAAGGCCACCAGAAAGCCCTGGGGTGAAAGGAGAAAGTGAGGGTTCAGACTGAGACGCCTGCTTTGGCCATGTTACTTCCTCAACTCTAGCTAACCTGGAGTTACCACTCGGGGCAATCGCTCTTTGATCTCATAGCAGAACAGGCTGCTCCGTCCTTCACCAGAGAGGTGCACTCCACAGTTCTGGAGAAAAATCTCTTAATTAGGGGTTAGATTAAGGTAAAATGGCCACTTCCTTCAATCAGCCAGATTGTGTTAAAAGGAGGCTGGTTCTGTCTCTCTCAGGAGCAATAAGCGATTCCATGGTGCTTTGCCTACCTGCTGCATTCATTGGACGCTTTCACTGATTAAGGCTCTAAACCAACATCATTAGCCCATGTAGCCATTGATTCAGGCTCCGCCGTTACTGTGATTTGATCATTGTTTAATTCCTAATTAGCTTAAGTGACATTCATAATCGGTGTGGCCTTAACAGCACGCCTGTTTCATTGTAAGAGCCGCTGGCTTGTTCTTTTCAGTGACACCCACAAAAGGTACCGGCATGGGGTGCTTCACTCTCCGGGAGGCAGGCGCCCCCTTCTGGTCAGTCTGGGGATTCGCACACCAGGTCAACACCTCTCCCCTGTCTCCTTGCCTGCTGCCCCTTCCTCACCCCAGGAGCTGTTGAGGCCCCCAAAGCTGCTGACTCTGCTGTCTGGCTAAGTCACTGTTATGTGTCTCTTCTGGGGAGGGGAGGGCAGGGTCTCTGCTCACCATAAGGCTCAGAGGGTATGTCTACACTAGCCCCCCCCTAGTTCAAACTAGGGGGCTAGTGTAGACATACCCAGAGAGTCTGCTTACTCACTGTCCCACCAATGCCACGTCCCCAGTGGCCAGTTGGGAAATCCAAGTCCACCCTGTGCTCTGTGCTCTGGCTCCAGGACCCTCTAGTCAGCCAGGTTCATCCACTTGTGCCCATGAATGATCCCACAGTCCCATGCTTCAATAACAGTGGTGTTCATTCCAGCCAGCTGGCCAAACCCCAACTGGGACAGGGTTTTAAAATTCTCCTGGTGCTTCCAGATGGAGCCATTATCCGTCTTGCTCCCCCTCACAGCCATACAGTGTTGCTGAGGCAGAATGGCTTCTGTGCTTCACCCCAGAAGTGACTGCATTTCCCTGGGTTGGGGCAGGGAGGGGCTAAAGGGTTTGGGTTCCAGTGGAAAGAAAGGCATCTTAAAAGACAGAAATATCTGCCTGGCTGATCACCAATGTACCTGTGTGAGGGCAACCACCTTCTCCGTTGACATAAGGCACCAGGCGCCCATTTCCTTCCGGGGTGCCTCAGGCCAGTGGGTACCCCATCACACAATAGCTGCTCTCCTGTGCACCAGAGGGAACACGGGGCCGAAATTGGGGGCAACTGAACTGATGCAAATTGGCACAAAACTCACATCAACCTCAGGCTCCGAAGTGAGCACCTGCTGAGGAGAATTCACTGTCTGCACCTGGCAGGGCCTTCCAAAATGGCTCTGGGCAGGACCGACAGAGAAGAAACCTCTTGCCCAGAGGGAGATTTGCCCTCATGCTATTCCCTGGCCCAGGCATCCCATGACGAAGCCTGCGACCCAGCCTTGCTGACCCTCACCCTCGGAACAGGCCTCGAGAAGTATCATTGTGGGATGGGTGGGGGGCACTGAGGTTAGAAATAAAAGCAGCCCTTCCCAAGGTGAGGCAGCAGGGAATCTGGGGGTGAGAGAGGCAGAGCCAACCTCTGTCAGTGTGGGGCAGAGGGGGGTCGGGGGCAAGAGGGGCAGAGCCAGTGTGGAGCAGAGAGGATTCTGGGGGTGAGAGAGACTGAACCAGCCTCCTTTTAACACAATCCAGCTGATTCCATGCCAGGTTGTTTCAATGATGTTTGTGTCACTAGCTCCAGCTCTTACCAATCTGCAAAGCCTTAATTAAACAGAGCCCCGGCTTTGTGAGCAGCACGCTCTGGAAGGCCTTTCACAAAGGCAGCCATTGGCGTATGAATTCCCTTGAAATAGCTACCCGGCAGCTAGCCCTCGTGTGGGAGTTATCAGCCCCCACACTGACTATGAGCTTTCCTCCCGCTCTCCTGCTTTGGCCCCATCCCGGGACAATTTGTTTGTTTGTTGACTCTGGCTGGAAATTGACTTTTATGTAGCAATCTGTCTGGCCCTGCCTCCTTCTACCCCCCCACTCACACGCCCCCCGCATCTGAGAGTATCAAACCCAGCCAGCCCCTCGGGGGGGCCACCAATGCCTTTGTGAGGAGAGCATTTCGCATTCTTATTCTTCTGCTCCCCCAAGAACAAGCGAGCGTGTGAGATGCCAGCGCAAATGCATCACCTGCCCTCTTCAAACACACAATGCCACAGAGACCTTCGCTCATTAAATCTGCCATCCAAACCCTGTAATGGTGGAAAAGAAAGATGGGAAGCACAGAGATGCACAGAGTCAATTAGATAGATAGACAGACAGACAGGCTGTGTGGGATTAGACAGATAGATAGATGGACAGGCTGTGTGGTTAGATAAACAGACAGACAGACAGACAGATAGATAGACAGGCTGTGTGGTGTTAGACAGATAGATAGATGGACAGGCTGTGTGGTTAGATAGATAGACAGACAGACAGACAGACAGACAGACAGATAGATAGATAGATAGATAGATAGATAGATAGATAGATAGACAGGCTGTGTGGCGTTAGACAGACAGACAGACAGATAGAGTGTATGAGGATAGATAGATAGATTACACAATGCATGCACCAGGTGTCAATGGTGAAGCAGCCGAGAAGACAATGTAGTGCAGGCATCAAAGCAGACCAGCAGACTAGCAAGCCAAGTACGCACCCAGAATCCGCACCAGGTTTGTATGACACGCAGAGGCCTGCCACGTGGCCCATCCCGGGAGAAGCCAGGCAGCCAGCCAGGGCAGGAGCAGCCGGGCAGCCACCCCAGGGCAACAGCACAGCACAGACACACTGCCTGGAGGCTTCCCCTGCCGCTCCCATTGGCCAAATTGCAGTCAATGGGCTCATTGGGAGACGGTGTTCCCGCATTCCCTTCATGTCCAGATCCTGGAGCCCCATTGTGATGGCGCGTTGGGGTTTTCCCGCCTCCTGCACCCCCGTAATGGCACAAACAGACTCCCCCAGCCAGTAGAATAGGGGGAGTTTATTGCTTCTCCAGGATACAGCACAGCACAGATGGAATCTGGCTACAGGAACTGGGGCTAGGAGGCCTCAGTGCCCCTCCTTGAGATGGGGGGTGGCTGGGCCCTACAATCCCAGCCCCCCTCCCTAGCTCCTTCTCCCCTGCTTCCCAGACCAAAACTAACTAACTCTCTTCCAGCCCTGCCCCCAGCCAGGGGCGGTATTCCACCTTCCTTTCTCTCCCTGGGGGGTAGCTGGTTGAGAGACCCTTGCCTAGTGACTCATTCCCTGTCCTGCTGGGCCGTGCTACAGACAGCAGCCAGTGGGGGTCGCCCACAGCCCCAGCCTAGCAACCAGCAAGGTACCCCCACTACATCACACCCATCTCCCCTCACACACACACACGCAAAGGCCCCAGCCAGCTCCTGCACCCTCCCTCCTGGCTCGACTCTCCACACCCAACGGGGCCACCACACCTCCCCGCCCCCCGTACTCTACTCCCCACCCCAGGCCCTGTCTTCACTTTGATTGTGTCCCACTCCAGCTGGACTCAAACCCATGCACAGCCTTTGCTGGGCAGATCAGTGTCAGAAAAGAATCCTGCCCTTTCCTTCTCCGCCTGTCTCCAGCCAACCCACTCTGCAACCAGCCCACAACCCTCCCCCAAAGCCTGCGCTCTCCTCCAGGCCCGGGGAACCAAACCGAGCGGGGCTTTTAGGTGATGAGAGTAGCTTGCTGTTCCTAAACAACACGGACAACGGCAGCAGATTTTTCAGAGAGAGGAAAAACCAAAACCCTCTCCTCTTTCAAAGTCCCATCCGCACTTTGCAGGCAAATGCTCCAGGGAGAAGCAACACCAAATGAGAAATTTCATGCCAAATGGATTGGTTCTGAGGAAGTGAAGGGCGCCCATGTCCGTGGCAGAGCTGAGTTTGCAGCAGAAAGCTCTGCCGTGGCTCCATTTCCTGACTGCTCGGATAGATTAGCGGGGCTTTAGCTAAACCGGCGAGTGACAATGGGATAAATACAATTAGATGAGATCAAACAGATGAGATTGGATAGATTAGATAACATCGAGGGGGATTAGACAGGCAGGGAGCGCGCCTCTCTGAAAAGCAGCTCCGTCCGCGAGGCTCGCGGGTGGCTGCGTGTGTAATGGGAATTCTAAGCTTCAACCACACTGCTGATGTATTTGCGTTGCTTTGCTTAAGGGACTCGGTAATTATCGCTGATGGCTGCTTATTAATGTCGGCTGCCCCCTCTCAGCAACAGAAAACAATGTGAAGGTAAACACAGGCTCCTGCCCATGCCGGCAGAATAAGAATCGGGGAGACGCCAGAGAAGATGGCCATGGGGTGATGAGGCATCGTGCTCTCTCTCCCTTCCTGCACTGTGCTTCTCTGGAGGCTGGCTCCCCTCCTCACTTTCGGCTGCCCCGCCAGGGAGCACCCAGACCTGGCTTCTGGCGAGCCAACAAAGGGGAGAAGAAGAAAAGGCCAGGAAAGAGGCAAGAGCCATGTGGAATGTAAGCAGAGGGGATGCGGGAAATCCACAGGCTGGTTCTGCAGGAGCCAAGCAAGCAAGGAGAGGCTAAACAGAGAGCCTGTTGGACTACTCAGGGCAGCTGGAGGCAGTGGAGGCTTCTGGGGCAGATTCAGCATCCATCGGGGCTCTTTAACTCTATCTACCACACGGGTGGTTTGTTAAGTAGCTGGAAGGAGGTGACCTGGGGCATGAGTCTGGTTACGGCCCATCTCTAGCACTGGGACTGGACTCGACAAGCTCTCAAGGTCCCTCCCAGTCCTACACTCCTATGGTTCTATCATCAAAACAGCAGACGATCTGGGTTTCCAGCCGCACCTCTGACCTTTCCAGGATGCATCAGAGGGCCCTGTTCAGCCACCCGTATTGACTCTGAGCTGTAGCTTAGTCCATGACCCATCCCACTGATTTATTGGGGCTACCGACAGAGCCAAGTGGGGGCAGGGGTGATCAAATCCAGCCCTGACTGGACAGAATGGGACCCAGAGCCAGAGGCAATGAAGTGTTCTGTGCAGGACAGATGCAGCAGGGGTGTGTTTGCCCCAGTGGGTGGGATGGCACAGGTGTGTACAGGCAGAACCCTCTCGCTTTACCTGATTCTCTCCTCTCTGTATCTGGCTGGGTGCTACCAAGCAATCCAGCAGCTTTCCCAAACTAGGGTTACACCCCCGAGCCCCATCCAGGGACATAACCAGCCAGTGAGAGGGGGTTCGACTGTGACTTCTTCCCCCGCTATCTGGCTTTTCAGTTCTGCGTTCGTTGGGGTGGGAGGGTGAAACTGACAGGGGAAAGGGGGATTTAAGTCATTCAGGGAAAAATCAACTGGGGTCTGCTTCTGATCTCTCTGGCAGCGGCGCAACCAGCAGTAGCAACCCTGACGCCAATGGTGGGACCCAGCTGTAAGCGAGATTAGAATCAAGACGCACCCAAGATCCATACCAAGTTCCTGGGAATCGGGCCCTGTACCTCTCGCAGTCTGGGGGCTGGCCAGCTGCTCAGTTTCTGTCTGTTTTCTGCAGTTTCTCTGTGTGCCCATCAGTCCATCCCGGCTCTGTTTCCACTTGGGCCCCTGACAACTCCTGTTTCATTAGCCACTCTCCATCCTGCCTCTGCTTCACTTCCACGTGACTGACAGCCTGACTGGCCATCTCCCACACGCCCACCCATCCCTGGGAGTTCCCTGTCACCTCCGTGTCCAAGCACATGAGTTCCTCCTGAACACACATCTCTTCATTTAGTAGCGGGAACTTATTGTGGCTGCGGAGATGGGCCTTTAAAATCTGACAGTGGTAAATCTGCCAGGTGCCCGCTTCACTTTCCAAAGATTCATAGCTTAGTTCTCTAAAGGTCAATTTCATCCATTCAAGTCAATTAGAGGGTAATTTATCGTCTCACTCTTCTGCGACCTCCCAGGCCATATCCTGTTCATCAGCCAGGATCCTTCTCCACGAGAAAGTCCCACACAGCCCAAATCCCAAAGAAATTCAGAGCAGGAGAGAGGCCAGGGGAATGGACAGTCGCTCATGTCAAAGGAGTATGGCGGGTGGCATGATCACACCTAGCACACGACTGCCCAACAGGGGAACGATTGGTTGACTGCTTGGAAAAAGTGTGTGTGGACTGCACAAATGTCAAGAAACTTCCAGCAATGAGAGGGACATGACTGCACCTTCCATATCCCAGCACTGTCCCCAGGGACACCCAGCACTGAGACGCCACTGCACCTTCCATATCCCAGCACTGCTCCCAGGGATACCCAGCACTGAGACGCCACTGCACCTTCCATATCCCAGCACTGCTCCCAGGGACACCCAGCACTGAGACACCACTGCACCTTCCATATCCCAGCACTGCTCCCAGGGACACCCAGCACTGAGACGCCACTGCACCTTCCATATCCCAGCACTGCTCCCAGGGACACCCAGCACTGAGACGCCACTGCACCTTCCATATCCCAGCACTGCTCCCAGGGACACCCAGCACTGAGACACCACTGCATCTTCCATATCCCAGCACTGCTCCCAGGGACACCCAGCACTGAGACGCCACTGCACCTTCCATATCCCAGCACTGCTCCCAGGGACACCCAGCACTGAGACACCACTGCATCTTCCATATCCCAGCACTGCTCCCAGGGACACCCAGCTCTGAGACGCCACTGCACCTTCCATATCCCAGCACTGCTCCCAGGGACACCCAGCACTGAGACACCACTGCACCTTCCATATCCCAGCACTGCTCCCAGGGACACCCAGCACTGAGACGCCACTGCACCTTCCATATCCCAGCACTGCTCCCAGGGACACCCAGCACTGAGACACCACTGCATCTTCCATATCCCAGCACTGCTCCCAGGGATACCCAGCACTGAGACACCGCTGCATCTTCCATATCCCAGCACTGCTCCCAGGAACGCCCAGCACTGAGACACCACTGCACCTTCCATATCCCAGCACTGCTCCCAGGGACATCCAGCACTGAGACGCCACTGCACCTTCCATATCCCAGCACTGCTCCCAGGGACACCCAGCACTGAGACACCACTGCACCTTCCATATCCCAGCACTGCTCCCAGGGACACCCAGCACTGCATCTTCTATGTCACAGCACATCTTCCAGGAATCCCTGGCACCCCACATCATGTCTAATACATCACATCACATGCCTGGAAACCCCATTAATGAAACACCACCCTCCCATCCTCACTAAACAGCAGCCATGATCTTCCAGCATTGAGTTATAAGTTCATTCTTTCTGCCACCTCATAGTTCAATCAAAGCTGGGTGCTCCAGTCAGGGCCACCTGTCTCTGTAGGGCAAGGGGAATTCAGTCTCCACATTCATCCAAGCCAGATCTTACCCTCTTTCCCTCCCCTGCTCCACCTCTGGAGCTCAGGTGTGACCTGAAAGCACTTGTGTGCTCTAAAAATATACCTGAGGAGTCCCGGCCAGCCAGGGAGCAACGCCAGTGGTCTCGTCTGGCACATCTTTGTTCATGCAAAGCGAGAGCCGTGCACCCAGCCAGCTTTGGGGATGAGGAGAGAACATTGTTCAGTGAGCAGGAAGCACTGCCGGCTGATCCAGGCAGACGGAAAAACATCTCCTCAGGAGCCCAGCTTGTTGATTTGGCTTAGCTGCCTGCAGCACTCCGGAAACACCTTGGTCTCGGCTCCCTGCACACATGTGGCCGACCTCATGCTCCTTGCTACCCCCCATCAGCCTGCCCCATGTGCCAAGACGCTTTGCAGGAAGGAAGGAGAACTCAGAGTTGAGTGAGCATGGGATTCTTCGATAGAGCATCCAAATGAATACAAAAAAATCGAGACCCCTTCAAACCAAACACACTTTGCCATCCAAACTCAGAAAGTTCCATTTCCAATTCGCCAACACATTTTGAGCTGCCTTGGTGCTGGATGGGAGGGGGGGGGGCGGAGTTTTTTATAAGATTAGGCCATTTTGAGTACCAACAACCTGATGCATTTAAAATCAAACCCACTGGTTTCCACTGAAAAGAAAAAACAATCCCCCCCTCCAAGCTAGTCACTGAATTCAACATATCGTTTCAGACGCTGAAAAATGCACCCGGTCATACTCCAGAAACCTGGTTGCTGCTCCTAGCTCTGCCACTGACCTCCGGAGTGACCCTGGGCAAGCCGCGTCCCCTCGTCATGCCTCAGTTTCCCCACCTGTAAAACAAGGATAATGATACTGCTCTTCCTTCATAAAAGGCTTTGCGATCTGCAAGCGAAAAGAGCGGCATAAGAGGAAGGTTTCTTACGGTGCTGCCCAGAGGAGCTATGAGCATCACCAAGCCTCTTTCTGGGAGATCACTGCTCTTCTCCCATATGCTATCAAGCTGCCCACCCCCTTTCCAAAAGGCCCACTCCCGCTGCTCCAAAATAGTTGAGATGGAATGCACCTCACCTACTTCAATTGATTCTTCAGCTAGTTTGGTGGGAACCCAGACTGCCCAGTGTGTGTCGAGTCGTCGCTCTGCTCTCCCCCGTTGCCACTGAAACACGGAAGCGGCGAAGATCAGAAGAAGAAAAAAGCTGCTAATCTCACCCTATTTACGACATGACCTGAACCAGGAAGCAATTGCAAGCCTTTGCCCAGAGCAATCCTCACCCACATGCAGAATATGCAGCTGCATGGGGCACCTGAAAATTTGGGGCACTGCTGGGTATTCATGTTCCCCCACCAGCCTCTTCCTACCCCTGTTCTGTGGTGCTGCTTCCTCCGGAGAGGAGCTAGTGAACTTAACAGTGACCAGCCTGCCAGAGCTCTGAGCAGAACTTGGAACCTGGGAAAGATCCATTCTAGGGGGAATGGAGCCATTTACCAAGCATTTGCCAACCGCAGGTACAGTCGGTCAGTTTCGGAATTTACAGGGTGAGCCGACAGGACCTTGGTTTAAAATTTGTTTTAAAAATATTTCATTAGCGCATTGCTGAAGGTTATAAACTCACAGCTCTAAGAAATCCTCGTCGCCTCCCGCCAGGCTGCTGTTGGGCACAGGGGCACCAGTTTAATAGTACTGCGTAAGGTCTCACCCATCCCAAGGACAGCCCTGCCCGTGAATTTTGTCTGCAGAACTCATTACACTTAACCAACAGCAATGAATATAAGACCACACGGGATCAGACCCAATGGCCATCTAACCCAGGGCCCTGTCATCCAACAGCAGCCAGAGCCAGGTGCCCCAGAGGGAATGAACAGAACAGGGAGTCAAATGATCCATCCTATCTCCCACTCCCAGAGTCCAGAAACAGACCAACCCTGCCCATCTTGGCTAACAGACATTGATGGATCTGTCCTCCATGGTCTGAGAAAAGAATGGATTTTTTTTCAGTTCTGCACCCCAGCCAGAACATCCAAACCCAGTTCATTTTGTGTCCAAGACAAAACGTTTCATTCCATCCAGAACTAATTTGTTCCTGCAGATTTTTCCCATTTTGGTTCATTGGGGCTTTTCCCCTGGTGTCTGGTTGTTTACAAAAAATCCAGTTATACGTCAAAAGGGTGTTTCAGACCCAAAAGTGGAAACGTTTCAAAAGGAAACAATCTGAATTATCTATTTAAAAAATCCTTTTGATGGCAGGGGGCTGAAATGATTTGCCGCAAATTCACAAATAGGCTCATTTGACCCAAAACTGCATTTGTCACCAAAGAAAGTGCTAGTCTCGAGAAAGTCAAACCCCAGCTCCCACGCTCCCTACCCCCATTCCAGAGCAACTCTGGCACTTTTGAATGTGCCGCTCAGTGAGCTACAAAACCAGTTCTGCTGACTCCCCCCTCTGTGTCTTTTGGGGATCGGGTGCACCTCCGAGAGCTCTGGGGTGGGGAACCTCTCTCAAACCCTTTGGGGCCTCGTTGGGTTTGCAAAAAGCTTGTGCAATAGATGATCCTGCAATTTAAAACGTTTTCAAAGGCGATTCCTTCCAACCTCAGCCAAAGAGCCTGGAAGCTCTGTGTATTCAAGGCTGGCTTTTGAAGCCTTGGTTTACTATGGTGAAATTGACAACAGCACCTTAACAAGAATTATTGTTCTGTGACAACCTTCGCCTACAACCTCCTCACAAGTGCCGGCTTAGGTCTTGTACACATAAGACTTTCCCTGCTATTTGCCTGCAGAGGGATGGATTTAGGATCCATTACAACTTTCCCCTGGCTTTGTTCAGGAGTAAATTCACTAGTAGGTGGGGAAATGGTAAAAGGAGTGTGTTTTCACCAGCAACTGGAGTGAGCAGGTGGAGTCTGTTTGCCACACAAGCAGGTCAGAGCCCACGATTGTGAGTCAGTCATTGCTCTGACCGTACTTTTATCATTATTAACTAGAAGACTTACCTCCAGTCCTTCAGGACAGGGGGCTGGCAGGGTAGGGGGTGAGGAGGGGCTCAGGGAAGGGACTGGAGGTGTGGCAGGCTTCTTCCCGGGGGCGGCCCAGGGAGGCACCCTGCCTGCCAACTTCTCCCCGAGGCAGAAGGAGGGGCTGTACACCCGCCTTCTGGCTCCTCCCAGGGCCAGCCAGAATGGGAGGGTGCGCATCCTGCCCACAGGCTTCTCCTCAGGGAGCTAAGCCTGGGTGTGGGCGGGGGGCATGTAGGCCAGCCCTGCTGCTGCTCCCTGGTCTCAGAGGTGAGGGAGGGGACCATGCAGCCCACCCCCAGTGACACTCCCCAGGCTGATCCTGGGCAGGGGGGCATGCAGGCAGCCGGTGGGGACCATGGTGGGCAGGCCGGTGGTGCTGACATGGGCAGGCTATGGCTTCTCTGAGGGGGAGTGTGGACCTTTTCTCCCCTTCCCACCCCCATTCAGTGGGGGGCCCTTTTTCCTCCCCCCCCCCCAATCTGGTGGCCTTCTCTTCTCCTCACCCGCCCACCATCTGACCCGCCCACCAGCCTTTTCTCCCCCTCCCATCCAGTGCTGCAGACAAGGGCCAAGGAGGAGGGGCTTGGGGCAGAGGGAACACTGACCCAGTCCAGTGACCAGCAAGATGGTGAGCCCCAGTCCCCAGTGGGCACTCTGCAGTACAGCATCCCTCCAGAGGGATCACTTGCTGATTCCATGATCTGTTCCCTCCCTCTGGGGCATCTGGCACTGGCCACTGTGGGCAGACAGGACACTGGGTTAGATGGACCTTTGTCTGACCCAGTCGGGCCGTTCTTATGTACCAAGCATCCCTGCCTCACCAGGATGTTGTAGGGATAAATATATTAAACTAGAGGCTCTTGGACGTCTGCAGATGAAAAACACTATAGAAGAGCTAGGTACAAATCTTCCAGCTCCAAAATGCCAGTCACCCTGTGTCATGACCATGAGGGTTAGCCAGCATCCTGGGGCCTAACGGGTAAATATGTCCCTTACCTAAACCAGGTAACAGGCAGCCAATAGAAATGTAGGTAGGAATTTCAAACTGGGACAAAGGAATTTTTGGTTTTTTTCCCTCCTTTGTCTCTGGAGTAGTTTCTCTCCTGCTATTGAAGGGGACAGGATGTCTCCCTCTAAGAAAATACTCTTCACGGTCTGTAAGTAGGATAAAGATTAGATAAATCCGTTAGGTTTTATTGTTTTATGGTTTGGGAAATGGGATCTGGTCTGTGCATTTAAAAATGGGTTTTGCTCTCCTTTGTATCTAAGTTCCTGGCCCATGGTAAATGTCTCCTCCGTGGTTGCGTCTAGATTGGCATGATTTTCTGGAAATGCTTTTAACTGAAAAGTTTTCCGTTAAAAGCATTTTCGGAACAAAGCATCTAGATTGGGACGGACGCTTTTCCGCAAAAGCACTTTTTGCGGAAAAGCGTCCGTGCCAATCTAGACGCGCTTTTCCGCAAAAAAGCCTCGATCGCCATTTTCGCGCTCGAGGCTTTTTTGCGGAAAACAAATCTGAGCTGTCTACACTGGCCCTTTTGTGCAAAAATTTTGCGCAAAAGGACTTTTGCCTGAACGGGAGCAGCATAGTATTTCCGCAAGAAGCCCTGATTTCTTACAGTGGGAAGTCAGTGCTTTTGCGGAAATTCAAGCGGCCAGTGTAGACAGCTGGCAAGTTGTTACGGAAAAGCGGCTGATTTTCCGGAAAAACTGGCCAGTCTAGACACAGCCCATGAGTATATTATTTTGTTACTGTTCCATCTAGTCATTGTACTTGCAATAGGAATATTGTGGGGATAATAAAAGTTCTTTCTCTTTTCTTTTTATTAACCTGGTATTGGTTAATTTGTGTGTCCTGGTTTGTACTTTGGGGGTGAGATTTCCCAAGTAGTCTCTTCCTGGTTGCTTAATTAATATTTGAGTGGTGGCAGCGGCATTTTAGTCCCAAAATCTAGGTTGTTAAGATTTTGGGGGGAAGTTTTATACCAAAGCCTGGTAGAGAAGGTTTTGGGGGACTTTTGCTGTCCCCCTCTTCTGCATTTATCGTGCCAGAGTGGGGAGGGAGCCATGACTCCCTGCATGCCATACGTTAGCAGGAAGGCAGAGGTACAAGCAAAACCAAGCTGGCACAGCCTGGCACGGAAGGGGAATGGCCCATCAGCACCATTGACTTGGGCAAGGTCACCTTGAATTCAACGGCGTTTTGCCCCATCCACACCAGAAAAGGATTTGGCCTGGAGCCGGTTCATTCAATGCATCATTGATTTGGGCTGTTGTCACAGTCAGCTCACATGCTTGTCCAGCTAATCAAGGGGTGATGACTAGCTATAGGACGGATCGGGCTGTAGGACCATAAGCCTGACAGCTATTTAGGAGCAATGAGTGCGAATTAGGTAGGTAAGTAAAGCAAGACTGTATTGCCGGGGAACCGACAGGATCGCCAGGCCCCTGGGCAATATGGGGGAGGCCTGGCTCCATGCCCCTGGAAGGGGCGTGGCCTCAGGTGGAAGGGGCGGGGCTAGGGCAACACACACTCCCACCAACCCTCAGAGCCAGCTGGACTCGGAAGCTCATCGCCCAGCGCTCCAGGAGGCGATTCTAGAGAGTCTGAGGTTCTGGCCACTGCTGCTGCCAGGCACTTTAGACGAGCGGGGCTTTGGGGCAACAGTCTTCTTTGCCCCTCCCCACTCCAGGTCCCCATTGGCAGGCCTGCTGTATTTTAAGGTCTACAGGCTAAATTGTGTAAGATGTTCTAGGCTCCAGGCTTAAGGAGACTTGGCACATACGTGGGTGGCCTACCCCTGACCCTGTGCCGAAAAAAACAACAACATTACTGCAAAGGATGTGCCTGCCAACAGGTAATGGGGTAGAACACTAGACTGCTGCAGTGTACCCACTTAGACTGCGAGAAACCTGATTGTAACATCCCCGGAAGCCCTATTCTGACAGCAGGCTACATGGGAAGCAGGTTGATGTCAAGGTTAATAACATGCTAATGATGAAAAGGGGAACCAAGAACAAGCTATGGACTGTGGGGCACTGAGAACTGCACGGAGCGTGGAGCACAGCTAAGAGAAAGGAGGTTGGCACCCTCATGCATATGCATAAAGTGGTGGGCGGGGTCAGCACTTCAATATTAAAGAGGTTTGCTGCTGAGGTTCACGTGGAGAAATCCCAGCAAGACCCATTCGAGGGCACCCTCCCACTGTGATCTGCCAGACTAGCATATCGCTGGGGATGTGAGCATGAATATGTGGGCTCTCCCAGGCTCTATACCTGGATAAGTGAATGTGGCTTACAATACAAACCAGCTGATTTCCTTGTAAATGCAATTGCGGTCACTGTCTTTGTTCTTGTGCATCTAGGAGTCTCCCAATCTAAGAGCCTCACAAAGGACAACTTTCACCCTATTAAACTGGAAACTGTGGCCGCACAGGCCCTGGGCTCACTGTGTTGTAACACCAAGCGATCAATTAATTCACAAATAAATTAAGGCTTCTGAGTAGTGTTTCCTGTGAGCTGAGCATCTGGTCAGCCACAGAGGAGAGATTCAGGTGCCGCCCAGCTGATTAGCAGAGCACCCAGAGCTGGCAGCATGTGTTTATACTGGTGGTGCACATCCACGCATGCCTTGGTGCTGATAAAATTTATTCCACACACACGGAACCCATTAGAGGGAACAATGCTCCTGACCCTCAGAAAGTGAAGTAGGAGAGAAGAGGTGCCTAAGGATGAGACAAAGAGCTTGCTAACCAGAAAAACCAAACTACAGCTGGTGGCAGGAGCAGAGGATGGGACGGGAGGGAGGGGTGAGGGTATGAGCAGGAGGCAGAGAGAATTAAACAGCAATATAGACTGGGAGCGGAGGGTGGGTAAGTGACTGAAGGAGCCCATTCGAGAGGCGAACGGCAGGATTTATGAGCTCTGCTGTAATGACAGGCAGTTAGCCGTGACCATCTTCAATCTTGTCAGCGGGAGGACGAGCGGGGCCGTCTCCGAGTTACAGATTGGCAGATTTAACGCTACTGTTCCAGAGCGTAATCCTAAAATGATATTCCCCCGCGTGCTCTGCTGCACCCAAGAAAGCCACGGAGCCGAGCTGCCCTCTTGCTGGTGCATTAAATGCTCATTAAGGACACACACCAGCCGCCCCTGCTGATTAAGTGCCCCAGTGCCCACCTCGCTGCGGATAAATAGCACTGCAAGCCGCTCGCAGTGGGGGCTGAGAAAGCGCTGAGTAAGACGGGGAGCAGGAGGCTGCAGGCAGCAGCGAGGAATGCAGCATTGGAGTGAGACTCTGGGCACCGAGAGGGAGCTGGCCTCCCAGGATAACGCTGCAGTGGATCAGAGCCTTCTATAGGGTTCCCCTACGGCAGCTGGGGAGCTGTTCACGCTACGGCCAGAGGCTGCCCTCAGGAAGTCAGCATGGCCATGGGGGAGTGAGCACACAGCAGGAGGGGATGTGCCTCAGTTTCCCCCAGGATTGACCAGGAAGTGAATGTGTGGGGACATTTTCAGGGACCCACTGCACCTCTCAGGGTGGAGCAGCATGCAGTGGGGATACGAGGGGCAGGCGGGAGGAGGGGTGTGTGGCACTCGGACGCCTGCAGGGCAGGGAAGAGGTGAGACAAGTGGAATGAAAGGGGAGGGAAGGGAAGGGCTGGAGGGAGCAGAACCCACTTCAGTTGTTACTCTCCTAAATCACTCCTTGGAGAGGTGGATCTGCCCAGGGTAAAGGGGAGGGGGCAAGGGGCCGAGAGCAGGGAGAGAAGGGGGAGAGGATGGCAGGCAAGTCTCTTCTTTGAGTAATAACTGCACCCAGAGCCACTAAACCCTGGGTCTTCGAGTGCACAGGACACAACTCTTACTGCGGAAACAGGAAGAGCTGTCCAACTCGACACCGTGGACAGAAGGGTGAATTCAGGCTTGGCGGTGAAGCGCGTCAGCCAGTAACAAAAGAATTGCAGAGGCATAATCAGCTCCAACACTCTGCCTCCTGGGGGTATCAGCCATACCCCTGCAAACCTGGGAGACTCCATGAAACTCTCTCCCAGCCCTCTTTCCCCAGTTTTGGCTGTTGCTGCTTTTGGAGTTAAAATTGGGGGTGAAAAAGTGAGGGATATAGCTATTTTCTACATACCGCAGTCTATTTACTGAGAGTAAAACAGAACCATTCGCTTGTCATGACAGCAGGGCATTAGCTGCTGTTACAGAGAAACTCATACATACCATACAGCCTCGTGGAGACTTTACGTTAGTTCTTTCTTTCTTTGTTGTTGCCTTTCATCTAAAAATAGAAGTTTGGCAGGTGGGAGGTATCTGCTGGCTCTTTGCCTGGGGCACAATGAAATGCAGAATTGTGGCAGCGGAGAACGGACTGTAAGAAGCCAGAGAGCTGCAAGAAAGAGAAATGGCAGCGAAGTGCGTGGAGAAAGAGGGCCAGGTTTCGGAAGGCAGATAGGTTGCTATGAGGACATCAGGGACACAGAAGAGAAAGCTAGTGAGCAGGCTGCTCCCATAAACAAGCCTTCCAGTCTGGCACCCGGGCTCTTCATGCTCTCTCTCCTCCCACTCTGCCTACCACATCGCACAGTGCTAATGGAACAGGGGCGGGGGAAACAGCTGTGAGGTGTTATCAGGAAGAGGAAGAAGGTCACGCGTTCTTCAGAAGCACGCACACCGCCTCTCGGTGCTGGTGCCAGGCTGCAGACAGCTCAGTGGCGAGGCAATCACCACTCTGGTCCTCCAGGAGTAGGGTTGCCAGATGGTCTCCTAAAAAATACCGGACACACAGTATTTTGGTCAAAAAGAAATAAAAGAGCGCAGGATAATAAGTACTGCTCCCCCCACCCCTTCTGATGGGCCCAGACTGGCGATCACGGCCCCGCCTCCCAGCTGGGACTCCCGGGCTCCCAGCGCCAATCGGGTGTCCCAGCTGGGGGGCTGGGCCGCGATGGCTGCAGTCGCCACTGTGGGCGCGTCAGAAGCGAGGGGGACTCCCAGCCACTCCCCCCGGCCCCGCTAGGCTTCTGATGCACCAAGAGCAGCGATTGAGGCCCCGCCTCTCAGCCGGGGAGTCCCAGCTGGGAGGCGGGGCCGCAATTGGTGCTGGGAGCCTGTGACTGTGCAGAAGCCTGGTGGGGGCGGGGGAGTCCCAGCCACTCCCCCCGCTCCCACCAGGCTTCTGCCCAATCACAGGCTCCTAGCGCCGATCGTGGCCCCGCCTCCCAGCCACTCCCCCGCCCCCACCAGGCTTCTGCACAATCACAGGCTCCTAGCGCCGATCGTGGCCCCGCCTCCCAGCCACTCCCCCCGCCCCCACCAGGCTTCTGCCCAATCACAGGCTCCTAGCGCCAATCGTGGCCCCGCCTCCCAGCCACTCCCCCCGCCCCCACCAGGCTTCTGTGCAATCACAGGCTCCTAGCGCCAATCGTGGCCCCGCCTCCCAGCCACTCCCCCCGCCCCCACCAGGCTTCTGCCCAATCACAGGCTCCTAGCTCCGATCGTGGCCCCGCCTCCCAGCCACTCCCCCCGCCCCCACCAGGCTTCTGCCCAATCACAGGCTCCTAGCGCCGATCATGGCCCCGCCTCCCAGCCACTCCCCCCGCCCCCACCAGGCTTCTGCCCAATCACAGGCTCCTAGCGCCGATCATGGCCCCGCCTCCCAGCCACTCCCCCCGCCCCCACCAGGCTTCTGCGCAATCACAGGCTCCTGGCGCCAATCGTGGCCCCGCCTCCCAGCCACTCCCCCCGCCCCCACCAGGCTTCTGTGCAATCACAGGCTCCTAGCGCCAATCGTGGCCCCGCCTCCCAGCCACTCCCCCCGCCCCCACCAGGCTTCTGCCCAATCACAGGCTCCTAGCGCCGATCATGGCCCCGCCTCCCAGCCACTCCCCCCGCCCCCACCAGGCTTCTGCACAATCACAGGCTCCTAGCGCCGATCGTGGCCCCACCTCCCAGCCACTCCCCCCGCTCCCACCAGGCTTCTGCCCAATCACAGGCTCCTAGCGCCGATCGTGGCCCCGCCTCCCAGCCACTCCCCCGCCCCCACCAGGCTTCTGCCCAATCACAGGCTCCTAGCGCCGATCGTGGCCCCGCCTCCCAGCCACTCCCCCCGCCCCCACCAGGCTTCTGCCCAATCACAGGCTCCTAGCGCCGATCGTGGCCCCGCCTCCCAGCCACTCCCCCCGCCCCCACCAGGCTTCTGCCCAATCACAGGCTCCTAGCGCCGATCGTGGCCCCGCCTCCCAGCCACTCCCCCCGCCCCCACCAGGCTTCTGCACAATCACAGGCTCCTAGCGCTGATCATGGCCCCGCCTCCCAGCCACTCCCCCCGCCCCCACCAGGCTTCTGCACAATCACAGGCTCCTAGCGCCAATCGTGGCCCCGCCTCCCAGCCACTCCCCCCGCCCCCACCAGGCTTCTGTGCAATCACAGGCTCCTAGCGCCAATCGTGGCCCCGCCTCCCAGCCACTCCCCCCGCCCGCACCAGGCTTCTGCCCAATCACAGGCTCCTAGCGCCAATCATGGCCCCGCCTCCCAGCCACTCCCCCCGCCCCCACCAGGCTTCTGCGCAATCACAGGTTCCTAGCGCCAATCGTGGCCCCGCCTCCCAACCACTCCCCCCGCCCCCACCAGGCTTCTGCCCAATCACAGGCTCCTAGCGCCAATCGTGGCCCCGCCTTCCAGCCACTCCCCCCGCTCCCACCAGGCTTCTGCCCAATCACAGGCTCCTTGCGCCAATCGTGGCCCCGCCTTCCAGCCACTCCCCCCGCCTCCACCAGGCTTCTGCGCAATCACAGGCTCCTAGCGCCAATCGTGGCCCCGCCTTCCAGCCACTCCCCCCGCCCCCACCAGGCTTCTGCGCAATCACAGGCTCCTAGCGCCAATCGTGGCCCCGCCTCCCAGCCACTCCCCCCGCCCCCACCAGGCTTCTGCGCAATCACAGGCTCCTAGCGCCAATCGTGGCCCCGCCTTCCAGCCACTCCCCCGCTCCCACCAGGCTTCTGCGCAATCACAGGCTCCTAGCGCCAATCGTGGCCCCGCCTCCCAGCCACTCCCCCGCTCCCACCAGGCTTCTGCGCAATCACAGGCTCCTTGCGCCGATCGTGGCCCCGCCTCCCAGCCACTCCCCCCGCCAGGCTTCTGCCCAATCACAGGCTCCTAGCGCCGATCGTGGCCCCGCCTCCCAGCCACTCCCCCCGCCAGGCTTCTGCGCAATCACAGGCTCCTAGCGCCAATCATGGCCCCGCCTCCCAGCCACTCCCCCCACCCCCGCCAGGCTTCTGCGCAATCACAGGCTCCTAGCGCCAATCGTGGTCCCGCCTTCCAGCCACTCCCCCCGCCCCCACCAGGCTTCTGCGCAATCACAGGCTCCTTGCGCCAATCGTGGCCCCGCCTTCCAGCCACTCCCCCCGCCAGGCTTCTGCCCAATCACAGGCTCCTAGTGCCGATCGTGGTCCCGCCTTCCAGCCACTCCCCCCCCCCCCCCCGCCCACGCCAGGCTTCCCTCCAGTGCGCAGCCGGAAAAATCAGAGAATACCGGACATTGCACATGTCCAGTATTCTCTGATTTTTTTTACCGGACAAAGAGCGCAAATACTGGACTGTCCGGTAGCATGCCGGACACCTGGCAACCCTACCAGGAGCCCTGCTCTCGCCTTGTTTGGGCAGGTGGCAAGTGACGCTGAACACATCGTACAAGGCCAGGCCTGAGGAAAGCCACAGAGCAAATAAACCCCCCACATGTCTTATCGTCCTGTAAATCGACTGAAGGCGCTCCGTGACCAGCCGAGATGCCAGCCCGCTGCAGGGACCCCCTGCAGCCAGCCTGGGGAGCAATCCTGCGCACTTTCCCTTAGCCAGCACGGAAGTACCTGCGCACTTCCCCTGGCGCTCAGAGCGGAGCCTCGCTTCCTACACCGCCTCTAGCACTGCTGCCTGGCACCAGCCTTCCCTCCCCCGACCCAGCTTCCCAGGGGCAATTTACTCCAGCGTTTACCCTCCCTGACAGGCAGGAATTTTATCCTAATGTCCAACCTAAATCCCGCTTGCTGCAATTTAAGCCCATTGCTTCCTGATCGGGACCTTGCTCTTCAGTTGCTCCCACCGATCTCCCAGGGAAGGCTGACGGGAAGGAATATTTGTGTTAAACGACTTTCCCTTATGAAAAAATATGGTCAGCCCCCTGCAATGCACGACCTGGGCTCCCCCCAAATGCACCCTGCCAATGCCCCTCTACCCAGACCTGCAGCCCCTCCAGCTAAGCACCCAGCGCCCCTCTGCCCCGAGTTCCCAATACAGGCACCTCACACCATGAGCAGCTCCAGAGAGAGTCCTGCCTTGGGGAGAAATAGAATCGGTTCTCAGAGGGGAATCGGCATGACGCCGCTGTAAAAAGTGGGCCCCAACCTGACAGAGCAGCTTCTGAATTCCCCCGGTGTTGGGGCTCACATAACATGGGTCCAAACCACCCAAGATTTCACCCAGCTCCAGAGTCCCTCTCCCGGAGACGTGCCTGGCCAAGGCAAAAGAGACCTGCCTGGTCCTTGTTTAGTCCTCGTGTCTCTGCTAGGATGGTTAAGCTGAAGAGAACATGAACAATAATGAAAACTCTATTATGCAAATATGATCCCATGTTTTACCTCTAGTAGCCCTTGGCATTTCTGAGACATCCTCCATCTCCACCTAGCAATGTCCCCCTAGCGCTACCTGGACGGCAAGCCCCCCCGCGCCATCCAGAGCATGCCCCCCGCCTCCCACACTACCATCCAGAGCGCCCCTCTCCCTGCCCGCTGGGCTATCAGGAGCATGCCGCCCAGGGCTCTGAGGTGGCTCTGGGGCACATTAAAGTCAGTGCAGAGGTTCAGGGGGGTTAATGTGTCATTCTCATGGGGAAAGGGTTATTTGACAAAGGAAGGTTTGGCAGCATTTCCCAAAGACAGTAGATGCCAGGTTCACCTGGTCTCTGCTGGAAGATTGTTCCATAGCCAGATGCCTCAGCAGAGGGGGCTCTGTCCCCGGCTCTCACACCTCGCCTTGGGCTTTGCGAGCTGCCATGCCCAGAGGTAGACTGCCTCCACCACACGAGCAGCCCGCCTCCCGAAGCCGGCGGAAAACATGAAGGAATTAACCCCTCACAGGCCCACACCCAAGGGAGGAAAGCGTAGAGCTCCCTATGCTCCAGGGGGAAACTGAGGCATGGGAAGGGGATGGCAGTGACTCTTTCAGAGTCACTCAGGGAGCCTGCATGAGAGGCAAGATGAGAACCCAGATCCCCTGAGTCCCAACCACAAAGCCACCCCCTTCCTCCCTCGTCATTAAAAGCAGATAAACAAGTAAAATATCCCAGCAGTGAGCGCAGGATACAAACGCACATATGGAGGGTGGGGTTAACGCTCCCAGCCTCTCTCCATATAAATATTTTATATCCCCCCACCCCCGCTTCCTCTCCAACCCATGGGCTCCAACGCCAAAACCATAACAATCAGCTCTCGTCCCAGACACTCCAGCAAACAATTCTCTCTAATAATCACACACAACAATTTGCGCTGTGAAATACAGCTCTGGATAATTGCACGGCAGACGTAGCCACGGGCTGCAATTACCATGAGCGTTCCCCAGGGAGGCTGGCTGATCTCACAAGTGGGTAAGAGGAACACAAGTTTTGGGTGCAGACTGGGGGGGTGGGAGGACCACACTAATTTGGGGTCTTTTGTTCCACCTCCACCTCACCGGCAGACGGGGGTGAGGCCAGAGCCCTGAATCCGTCCATGGTAAATAGGAGGCACACAGAGTACAAAGTACATCCTGTCCCACCACGTTTGCTTGGAAAAGGCCTGCAGAATCATCCATTTTGCCTTCCCAGCACCCACAGACACACACAAGGCCGCAGCCACAGCTGCAGTAATTCGGCATCGCTCTGACGTTGGCAGGGGGAGAGCCGGGCAGTTTACACCAGCTCACGATGTGACCAGAGAAGCTACCCGGTGGTCAATGCAAACATGTCCTCCCCAGGAACAGGATGCATGGAGGGCACGGTGCCCGGAGAGCAGATGCGCCTTTAAAAAGGGCAATGCGGTAGCACCGCCCAGCAGCGAGGAGCCCTGGGGATGGAAATACCATCCCAGCCTCCTAGGCCAGCTCCTCCTGCACATGGGAGCTGCGCCTTCCGGGACAGGCCGGCAGGAGAAGCCATTCACCCACGCTCTCCCCGGCAGGGGCTGTGTCAACCCACAGAGCATGAAAACACCCCGGCTTCCTTTCAAAGGTGCATGTGCCAGCAGCCCAGTGACTGAAACGCCAGGAAGCTAACAGACAAGAGTGAAAACACGGGGAGCAGAGCACCTGGGAGTGGGCGGGGGCTGCTTGGAGAGACGCCCCTTCCTGCTCCTTACACACATTTACGCCACAGACGCTGGGCTCAGACCCAGCTCGGCCACTGCCCTGCCTTGCAACCCTGAGCACGTCACTTCCCCTCGCTGGGTCTCTGGTCCTCTCCGCCTGTTGGAGGGGAACAGGTTAAATATGTATGGTTGATATGGTTACCATTTTAATCGGATCGCCATCTTGGACTGGCAAAAGGACAACCTGTCCTCCATCTTGGACCCCCTTCTCCCTCAGGCTGTTGGCCTGTCCTCCATCTTGGCCCCCTTTCTCCCTCAGGCATTTGGCCCGTCCTCCATCTTGACCCTCCTTCTCCCTCAGGCTGTTGGCCTGTCCTCCATCTTGGCCCCCTTTCTCCCTCAAGCATTTGGCCCGTTCTCCATCTTGGCCTCCCTTCTCCCTCAGGCATTTGGCCTGTCCTCCATCTTGACCCTCCTTCTCCCTCAGGCATTTGGCCCGTCCTCCATCTTGGCCCCCCTTTTCCCTCAGGCTGTTGGCCCGTCCTCCATCTTGGCCCCCCTTCTCCCTCAGGTTGTTGGCCCGTCCTCCATCTTGGCCCCCCTTCTCCCTCAGGCTGTTGGCCCGTCCTCCATCTTGACCCTCCTTCTCCCTCAGGTTGTTGGCCCGTCCTCCATCTTGGCCCCCCTTCTCCCTCAGGCTGTTGGCCCGTCCTCCATCTTGGCCCCCCTTCTCCCTCAGGCTGTTGGCCCGTCCTCCATCTTGGCCCTCCTTCTCCCTCAGGCATTTGGCCCATCCTCCATCTTGGCCCCCTTTGTCCCTCAGGCTGTTGGTGCCTTTTTCCAGTCTGGCACAAAAGGGAGAAGAAGGTGGCAAGGGAAGTGTCATGGGGCAGTAAATCTGCCTAGCACCCAGAAGGCACATGGGGAGGGTGTCCCCGACTGCGCTGGGTCTCTGGCTGCTGTGCAAGCAGCTCATCCCAGTCGTCCCAGAGACCCGCCCGCAGTAACCTGCCTTACTCAGAGCTAGAGCCTGAGGGAGGCACTTTCCTCCACGCACCGTTTATCACATTGGATAAGACAGTCCCGCAGTCAGCACGCAGGACAGCGCGGTCAACTACCGAAGACTTGGACCAAGGGGAAATCAACTCACCCGTCCTCAGGTTCCTGGAATTCAGTCCCCAGTGTGCTCCCGTTGTCTACAGATCATGGTATACTCTTTCCCTCTTATTCTGGCATCCGGTAAGGGCTGGACTCTGGAGTTCACCCCTTGTGATAACCACTGAGCCATTATTGTTACGTTTGCAGGGAGTCCTAGTTTATTTGATGTGTTATCTTCAATAAAGATCTAGTTGTTTTCCACCTAACCTGCCGGTGTCTTAACTACGCAACATACCGAGGATAGACGCAGGGAAGGAGGCTGCTGTAGACTGCCCATCTTCTGATAAGTAAATTAGAGATCAAACTGTTTTGGGTTAATACCTCCCCCCCTTACCCATTAGCCTGGCTTGTGCCGTTAGACTCAAAGCTTTTCAGGTGCTGGCTCTTATGCTGTGACCCACCCGCCTAGAACAAGACTCAGCTGGGTGGTCGTTACTAAAGGCAACGAGTTAGGGATTTTAACACCCCAAGGGACTGCTGGATCTAGCCTGACTTAGGGCGCGCAGCCTGTCAGGACTGGGGTGCAAACACACATCTCCATGGCAGCCAGCAACCGTAATACAGCCCCTTAACTCGCTCAGCATCCGGGCCTGCAGACATGCCGAGACGCTTGAAAGTCTCTCCTGATGTCGCTTTCCCACAGAAGCAACTGCTGCAATGGCCACTGGCCTGTAATGGGATCAGTGTGATGGAAGGACCAGGGCCAATCAGGGGGCGGGAGGGGCAGGAGGGCCATTTAGCCTCAAGCTCAAAGGGGGCCTCAAATTTGGACACTTGTTAATTTTTTGACATTTGATCAGGGTTCCCAGATGGTTTAACCAAAAATACCCCCCCCCAAAAAAAAAAAAAACCAGGGAAAAAATTCTGTTGAGAAAAAAAAGGGGGAAACAAAGTTGTTGAGCAAAAAAAAAAGGACTCCGAGAGTTATTACGCAAATTTAAAAAAACCAGCATGGCCCCTTTAAGAAATACAGGTGGCAGTCTGCCATCTTGTCTTCCTGCTCCAGGCCAGAAAGCACCCAGGATTTTCGCCTCCTGGCTGGGAAAAAATCAGAAAGTAACGGACACTTGGCAACCCTACATTTGATAAGTTTCTCGGCTTGTTTTTATGTGCATCCCTATCGGACCGAAGTGTGGCCCACTCTCTCAGCTGCCAACTCAAGTGATTATGAGATGTGAAAAAGTCTAGAAACACATTTGTTAAATACAAAAAATCAAATTCTGTTTCTCTCGTTTTTGGTGCCTTCTTCTGTTTTCATTTTTTTAGTTTTATTATGACGCAACAGCTGGCAGTGGCCTGGGCCTCTCTGGACCTCTGAGGGGGCCTTGGGAAGACCGGTGGGTCTGTGTGATCCCCAATGGGTAGGGAGGCATCCCTGAGATCAGTTCTCCATTAGATTGGGGTCCATGTTATGTATCTTTGAGAACCTTGCCTTAAGAGCAGCTCCAAATCCCACTTATGTCAATGGGAACGTTTCCATGGGCTCCCTTGGATCAGGCCCAAGATTATTCAAAGTTGATAATTTTTTTTGTTAAGAAACTAACTTGCTTTCCTGCTTTGCATCGTTCTCATCCCGAACAGCTGGCTTGCTTGCACAGCGAGTCAGCACACGGCAGGAGGAGAGCCCTCTACATTCTCCACACACTGGACAAAAGCAATGAAAACAAACCAGTCAAGTCCACTTGCCAGCTAACAACTCACCTATTGACCTTAAGGTTAGCAAAACCTTGTTTTATGTAAAATCCAGTTCCGCTCAGTTTCCCTTGACTGTGAGTTTTCAGTGCAGAATCGCACGTATCTGCCTCCATCATCCTCTAGTGGACTTTCCCCCAACCACCCAACTAATTCCCTGGCAACAACTCTTGTTTAAAACATCCTAATGAAATATTTAAGACCTGTATCTTAACCCCAAATAGCCTCAGCTACCTTGTTTGCTGCTTCCTATCCATCCCTCACCCCACACCTTCAGAAAGCCATAGGAGTGATGTCCAATATTTCCATATTGATGGGTGGGCGCTGGTGCGGGGAGGAGATTTTTAATGCACTACAGATAAAATCTTAACATCCTTGCTTGCCCCTTGCCATAAGCAAGTGAGAAGATGTAACAAGTTCATGCCCTCCAAAGGACGGGGAAGGAGCATTGCAATTGATTCAAGATGCCAGCATGGAAAGTTTCTCTAAGGGGCGCGTGAAAGGAATTTGTTAGTTAGAAAATAAATTTGTGTGATTAGAATGGAAAGGAGAAGAGATCTTTTTGGGGCTTTCTTTACAGATTCCTCCCAGATAGGAGGGGGAGCGGAAGAGAAAGAAAATGTGCCTAAGAAAAATATAATAAAAGCAATTTTTCACTAGTGTATATTTTATGGCTTTTAGTTCTCGGGCCTAGTGAAACATAACAAAGTCCAACCCCTGAAGGGATTGGGTTTAGTTCTGAATGCAGAACATTAGGTCAAATTCTGCTCTCGGTTGCATCTGGGTAACCCCAATGATTTCGGCATGATGATCACCAACTCCAAGCACAAACTCCGGATGACTGACTTGAATGCACCTTTCACTCTCGGACACACTAGGTGGTACAATTAATCTGATGTGTTTCCTAAGGCACTATTGCTCTATGTGATCACCTGCTCGCTTGTAGGGCTGCTGTACCCCCGATGTACATGTCTGTTTTCTGGTTTAAGACATGAACCTAGGCAAATTTGTCTTGTGGTGTAACAGCATCTTGGAATACAGTATTTCCCTGCATAGACAGCAGCTCTCTAGGTAGAAACACCCTTGTGGTGTGCTGTTACATCTGTGTCCAAAACTTGCCTGCTCGTGTAACCACTTCTAGAAATACCCTATTCTCCAGTGTAGCCAGAATTTCTGCTAACAACCTGACCTTGTGTGAAAATCTCCTTTCTTCACAGTAAAACTCCCCCAGGAAAATACAGCTCACCAAGAAGTAGCTCCTTTATATAAGCTTTCTCCACGTGTGCTGAGGAGGGATATGATAGAGGTATATAAAATCATGGGTGGCATGGAAAGGGTGAATAAAAAAAAGTTATTTATTAGTTCTCATAATAGAAGAACTAGAGGACACCAAATGAAATTAATGGGTAGCAGGTTTAAAACTAATAAAAGAAAGTTCTTCTTCACACAGCACATAGTCAACCTGTGGAACTCCTTGCCAGAGGAGGATATGAAGGCTAGGACTATAACAGAGTTTAAAGAGAAGCTAGATAATTTCATGGAGGTTAGGTCCATAAAAGGCTATTAGCCAGGGGATAGAAATGGTGTCCCTGGCCTCTGTTTGTCAGAGGCTGGAGATGGATGGCAGGAGACAAATCGCTTGATCATTGTCTTCGGTCCACCCCCTCTGGGGCACCTGGTGCTGGCCACTGTCGGCAGACAGGCTACTGGGCTAGATGGACCTTTGGTCTCACCCAGTACGGCCGTTCTTATCTTCTTATGTGCTTCATTTCCCTGTGCCAAGTCATTTATTTCCTAGATAGATGGACCCTAGACTGGGTGTAAGCAGCTCTATAAGTAGACTCGTCCCTGGGATATAGTGTGCTCCGAATAAAAAAAACAGATTCCAAGCTAGTCACGCCTGATAAGAGTGTGGCTTCCAGTATAATCCAATCTATCTAATACAATCTTAGATTTCTCTGTAGCAACCTTCACCTTTGTACCTATGCATCTGTGTTCCACCCACTCCTTCTGCCATAGCAGATTCTGGCTTATTTCAATACTCTGCGCACTGGCATTTCTCACGTGTTTCTCAGCTGAGACCAATTTGTTAAAAGAGGACGGGGTACCTGTGGAGGCCTCCAAACTACAGCGTCGGGCTGGAGGAGGCAGGTCACCCATCGCTCTGCCACACAGACTGCTGGAAAGCAGTCGCTGGCCTATTTGCCTGCTGCTTTTCCCATGTGTGTCCCTCACACGGCACTCGGTAGATGATCTCCTGAGGTCTCTCCCAGCCCCATGATTCTGTGATCGAGCATGCGGTCCTAGTTCAATCACTTCCGCAGACAAGCTCTGGTGTGTACTGCCTGCCCGCTCCTTCCAGACAGTCCCGCCCTCGGAGTGTGGCCAAGATGGGCACAGCTCCACACATGATCTATTATGCAAAATACTTAACGAGCTCATTTTCATATGTGCAAATAATTCACACAGAGCTTACATTTCAACTTCTAAACCATGAGGGACACTTAGTGCAGGGGGATGGTGTCACCTTGTCAGCCCAAGAGCAGGAGGACGGGCAGGACGCCTGTTTACATACAGGGCGGGAACAGAGCAAGCTTCGGATCCTTACTCCCCTTGTAGGAGGAGAGGGCAGTTATGATACCTCCATGGCCAACTGTGTAGGAGAAAAGGGACACCAGAAGAAGTGGAAGAGACTGGAAGAAACAGAGATCAGAGGCGGGCCTAGTCAATACAGCCCAAAGACAGACTGATCTGCAGCTCCCCCTTTGAACGGCGGTATTGATCCATGGCTTGCATTGTTTTAAAGCCCCAAGGGCTAACTAACACTGAACACAGCTCTATTCATGTTTTAAACAGAAGTGGAACATGCATCCTGTGGAGATAACGGTGGAATGGGCAGACACACTCACACACACACACACACACACACACACACACACACACACACAGGGGGTTACAGGCTTCACCTGCTTCTTAGTGTGGGAGGGAAAGACCTACCCCGTTTTGGCAGGCTCGGGTGCCAAGGAAAAGGGGGAGATGTCAGACGACCCTCCCTCACTTCCCGGCCGAGCAGTCGGAAGAGGCTGTCTCGTTTCATAGCTCCTGGGTGGATCCCTGATGTAGCTCATACCTTTTACAGTCCACCAGGGCCTTGGCACCGGCTCTGGATTGAGGGCTCCAACACTGAAACAGACAGGGTAGACTAGGTAGAGCAACCAGACTGAATAGACAGGCGTAATCGCCCGTACTTGGTGGGAGTGCGGGGTGGGGGGCGGAAGTAAATGCAGTCGAGGGAATGTGGGTTTTCAGTGCAGGAATGGAAGACGGACAGACACTCTACACTGTGGGATGATTCCTAAAGTCAATTCTGGGGCTCTGGGCCTCTTATACCCCCGCCATGGACGGCAGGTGAAGGCTCAGCTAGGCAAGGCAAGCCCCAGCCCTGCCCCTTCCATCCGAGGCCTGCCCCTAGATTCAAGCCCCGCTCACCCCAGCCAGATATTTCCTGGCTACTCAAAGGGCCGGGACTGCCATGCTGCGGCCCCAGCCCCCTCCCCGGCAGCCAGGGTGTGTAGGAAATGTTGGGAAGGCTGTGCTTTCCCTTGCCTACATCACCAGCCATCCCTGCCTGCCACTCGTGAGTAACAATCCCACTTCTTGGGTCTCCAGCCCAGCTCTGCGGCCTCGCTACCAGCTGCCTACAAGCACTAGCAGGGCGGGCAAGAACAGCCCGCGTCTGCAGGGTTGGAGAGAGAAAGGAACAAGTCAATGAAGGGGAAGCAGAAGAGAGAACGAAGCATGGAAGGAGAACAGGGCCCCATGCACACACACCACCACAGCGCAAAGTACAAACACCCCAAAGACACACCAAGGAATTCTACTCAGGCTACACTACAAGCTCCACAGCCACAGTGCGAGGCATAGATACCTGCCACCGCGATGGAAGGGGGTTTTCCGTGGCTGGAGTTAATCCACCCCTCAGAGAGACACAGAAGAATTCTTCTGTTCACTTCACATTGTCCATACCCGGGATCAGGTCAGTGTAACGACATCTCTTGGGGAGGTGGCTTTTTCATAGCCGAGCACCATAGCGAGGTGGACTCATGTTTTAGGGGAAGCCCAAGATATACAACGTACCATAGACACACGGCCTTACCCACCCACACACAACCTCAAGCCTAGACACCGTACGCACGCATACAAACGCAACGGATTTAGCCAGACACCCGCCTGCCACACCCCTGTAATCCTCTCCCCGTCTGTGCCAACAGTCGTGGGGATGGCACACAAGACTCCCAGCCATAGGGGTACTGTGACGGACTGGGCCGTGTCTGGGCACAGCTGAGGGCGTCCGCTCAGGGCGAATTGCTCAACTTCGGGGCTCCTTACAGTCCCCAGACTGGTGACCTCTCCAAACAGGCCACAAACCAGTCCCACAGAGCGCTCCAGCAGCCTGCCTGAAGCCTCCCGAGCAAAACCCCTCCGACACCCCAGCAATATCCATGCCTCAGATGGCCCCAGGCCTCATACACAGGTGGGGGGTCCTAGCACCCAATCCCACCTACCCCGAACAAGTTCTGTCCGGTTCCAAAAAACCAGCCACAGATCCCTGGTCAATTTACCCTTTGGACCTTACCCGCAAATCACGCTGGGCCAATCCTTTAGCATCTAACAACTAAAGGTTTATTATCACAAGAAAGAAAAGCATGAGAGTAAGGTTGCTAAAGAATCATACATTACATGCATCGAAACTCCCAGTCCTCGATGCAGGCTCTGGCAGAGATGTTACAGCTGCTGGTTTAAAAGTCTTTGTTGCACATCCTAGCATCAGGATGGGTTCACAGGTCTTCCGGGCTCTTCGATCCCTGCAATGCTGCCTCTGGGATGAAGTGCTGAGCTGAGAACAAAATGGCATCGACCACATGGCCTCTTTATACCACCTTCCTGGCCTCTTCTGGTATGTAGCAGGTCACCTGGACAGAGGCTAATCTCTGTGTTCCCCGCTGGCTGCTCTCAGATGACAGCCCCCATTCTTTAGGTGTGTCCTCGGCCCATTGAGAGCCATTGTCCCACAAGGCCTCGCTAATTAGCATGTCCACATGCCCAGCCCTGCCCAATGCTTAATCACATTCAGGGAAATCTTCAGTGTCCGTACAAGTACATGCTAATAATTGCACACACAGACATTATACAAACACATGAACAGCGTACATAGGATTATCAGATAATAAGCTTCTATTCAATACCTCACATGGCCCCCTTCTATACCATTTTTGGGGCCAACACCCCCACCTATGGGTGCATCAGTGATTTGGCTGCTCCCCTCAAGATCCAGCAACGTGACAGGTACGTGCACACAGCCCTTCCTCACAGCCCCCTCTCTGACACTGCACACCCTTCACACCCGCCCTCTCCTCTCCTACACAGCCTCACGTGCCCCTCTGCTACCACACACGTGCTTCAGCAAAGGGATGTTGTTTTTAATGCTGCTCCCCCCTCCAGCCCTGACCATCCCCCCGCCAGGATCATCACTCTCCAAGCAAAGTGTTCACAGCCCAGTCTCTCTCAGACAGCACGTTCCCACAGCCCTGAGTACGTCAGGATCTTCACAGCCCTCATCAGGGCTTCTTTGTTATTAGCCATGTGAATTATTTATTCTGTCATAATTAACACAACCCTGCTCGGGTCTGCTGCAAATTTCCCTTCCTCTCTCATCAGCAAATACCCCCCCGCCCTTCCAATCCCATATTAAATAAGTGTCGCCACAGATAAATGGCCCAAAGCACTGAACTTGTTAAAGAAACTGGCTGTGCTCAAACAGCCATGTCGAAAGCCATTCTGGGCTATCCGGGGTCGAACCTGAGTGGTGGCATGGACAGACCACAGTCGAGCCATGGCGGCAAGGTCCGACACGGCAGCTGAAGACTTGGGTGCTCACGTCAGCTGGTTTCCCTCCAGCCCTGCTAGTGAGTAACCAAAGTGTGGTGAGCGAGACACGAGAAGTCATTCTTCCGCTCTACGCTGCGCTGATTAGACCTCAGTTGGAGTATGGTGTCCAGTTCTGGGCACCACATGTCAAGAAAGGTGTGGAGAAATTGGAGAGGGTCCAAAGAAGAGCAACAAGAATGATTAAAGGTCTAGAGAACAGGAGCTATAAGGCAAGGCTGAAGGAATTGGGTTTGTTTAGTTTAGAAAAGAGAAGACAGAGAGGACATGACAGCAGTTTTCAGGTATCTCAAGGAGTATCACAGGGGGCAGGAAATTGTTCTCCTTGGCCTCTGAGGATAGGACAAGAAGCAATGGGCTTAAACTGCAGAAAGAGAGGTTTAGGTTGGACGTTAGGAAAAACTTCCCAACTGTCAGGGAAGTTAAATACTGGAATAAATTTCCTAGGCAGGTTGTAGAATCTCCATCTCTGGAGATATTTAAGAGAAGGTTAGACAGACACCTGTCAGGGATGATCTAGACCAATGCTTGGTCCTGCCATGAGGGCAGGGGGTGGACTCGATAATCTCTCGAGGTCCCTTCCAGTTCTAGTGTTCTAGGATTCTATGATCCCTAGAATAAACATAGGAAGGTCTGAACCAAGGCCAAGTGAAGTCTGGAAAAACTCCCATGGACTTCCATAGGCTTCTGATCAAGTCTTTGTGTTCCATCATAGCAATTTTGGAAAGCAAGAAATCTAGCAGGGCTGTGTCACATTACTGAATTTGAGGGAAGCAGCCAGATCACTGCTGCACCCCTTGGTGGGGGTGTTGGCCCCAAAAATGGTATAAAAGGGGGCCATGTGGGGTGCTGAATAGAAGCTTACTGTCTGCTAATCCTATGTACGCTAGTCATGTGGTTGTATAATGTCTGTGTGTGAAGTTATAAGCATGTACTTTGTATGGATCCTGAATATTTCTCTGCATGTGGTTGAGCATTGGGCAGAGCCCAGCCTATGAACATGCTAATTAGCGAGGCCCTGTGGGACAATGGCACTCAATGGGCCAA
The DNA here is from genome assembly GCF_052426305.1 of Pelodiscus sinensis. NCBI lineage: Eukaryota > Metazoa > Chordata > Testudines > Trionychidae > Pelodiscus > Pelodiscus sinensis. The sequence continues at coordinate 45,730,334 of NC_143064.1, read as the reverse complement.
GGACACACCTCAGGAATGAGGCCTGACACCTAAGGGCTACCAGCAGGGAACACAGGGATAGGCTGCTGGCCAGGTGACCTGCTGCAGCCAAGAGGGGACTAGGAAGGATGTATAAAGATGCCATGTGGCTGACTCCATCTTGGTCTTCAGATCTGCTTCTGACCCCAGATGCGGCCTCACAGGGAATCATGAGCCGGGAAGAACTGTAGACCCATCCTGCTATAGGATGAGCAACAAGGACTTTTAAGCCAGCAGCTATAACATCTCTGCTAGAGCCTGCATCGAGAACTGGGAGATTCGATGCATGTAATGTATGATTCTTTAGCAACCTTACTCTCATGCTTTTCTTTCTGGTAGCAATAAACCTTTAGATGTTAGATGCTAAAGGACTGGCTCAGCGTGATTTGTGGGTAAGATCCGGAGGGTAAATTGACCAGGGATCTGTGGCTGGTTTCTTGGAACCAGACAGAACTTGTTCAGGGTAGGTGGGATTGGGTTCTATGACTCCTTCACCTATGTATGAGGCCCGGGGCCATCTAGGGCATGGATATTGCTGGGGTGTCGGAGGGGTTTTGCTCGTGAGGTTTCAGGCAGGCAGCTAAAGCGCTCTGTGGGACTGGTTTGTGGCCTGTTTGGAAAGGTCACCAGTCTGGGGGCTGTAAGGAGACCCTAGTTTGAGCAATTTGCCGTGAGCGGACACCCTCAGCTATGCCCAGACCCGGCCCGGTCCGTCACAGGCTGGCGCACTGAGAGGGAGCATGAGAACACATCTGCATGGAAGAGGCTGAAGAATCATAACACATCACAATAAAGGTGCGATAGACTAAAATTCCTCTGGGCAGGACTAAGTCAAGGAACTAGTAATAGCCAACATGGGGCCAGGAGGCTCCAAAATTCACAGGTGAGAATAAAACCACTGCAGGAGACAGGAAAAGGAGAAGGGAGCCAGACAAGAATGCACTGGGTTAGTGAAGGTTTTTCAGGGGAAAGACATAGACCACAGGAATGCAGAACAGCTTAGCATTAGGGAGAGGGATAGCTTGGTGGTTTGCGCACTGGCCTGCTGAACCTAGGGTTGTGAGTTCAATCCTCAAGGGGGCCATTTAGGCATCTGGGGCAAATCTGTCAGGGGTGGTATTTGGTCCTGTTATGAGGGCAGGAGATTGGACTTGATAACCTTTCAAGGTACCTTCCAGCTCCATGAGATAGGTATATCTTCATATGCTCACTGATCCTACATAGTGCAGCTTGCCGGGTTGAGGGAACCTAGGTGGGTCAAGTGAACAAAAAGAGATTTTTAACAAACAGACACAACTGCACAAATCCTAGAGAGAAGGGAGTTCTGTGGATTGGGGGGGGATGAAATTAACAGCTTTAAAAGTGCTGAGTTAGCAGGTTCCTTTCTAAAACTCTGCCCTTAGGAAGGAAAAGAAAGCCAAATGGTTGGACAATGCAGAAGTAATGAAGCCCCGGCACAAATAAAGTATTGATAAAAAGCAGGTGAGGGAATACCTGGAAAAAAGACCATCTATCAGCATGTCTGGGTCGCTAAGGGAATGGCCTAACAAGCTCACTGGTCATTAGCTTTGAAAAATCATGAAGAGCCAGAGAAATACTTTGTCACCAGCTGGAAACAAATGGACGAAGAAAAGTTTGTTCCCTGCAAAGCCCAACTCCTAATGTAACAAAGGAAGTTGGTGCCTTCATTGTGTGTGTTCTTTTTAAAAAGAGACAGTAGAAGAAATTAATATGCCACCAAAACAACCCGTTTCTACCTCCATGTGGGGCATAGGGGCTCCTCTCCAATAACTCTGTGATACTTCCCCAGTAGTGTGCATGGAAGTCACTCCCCATAGACGGCTTCCTTCCTTTCCTAATTATCGCTCCTTAGCAGGGGAGCCGACAGCCACACCGGATCCCTGGGCAAAACGGGCGACTCTGCTCTCCTGGAAGGGGGTGGGGCCTCAGGAGGAAGGGGCGGGGCAATCAATCCTCAGCACTGCCCAGACCACCTCCCTAGTCCTCAGTGCCATCTGGATCATGGAGCATGTCTGCCTCCGCCCAGCTCTCAGCACTGCCGGGGGTGCACCACACAGCACTCCGGCAATTATTTAAGGGCCCAGGACTCCGGGCCCTTTGGAATCACCAGACCCCAGGGCAGCTGATCTCTTTGTCCCTCTCTGTCGGCAGGCCTGCTCCTTAGGGTTATCAACAGCAGTCGTGAAGGAAGAGCCAGCTACAGAGCAAGGTCCTGATCTGTCACTGGATCTGTGCAGCAGTGTTCCCTGTAAGCTAAGTACTTGGGCGGCCACCCAGGAGAGAATCCAGTGCCGCACAGCTGATTAGCAGAGCGCCCACAGCCGGCAGCCTGTGTTTCTACCGGGGGTGCCCATCTGTACATGCCTTGGTGCACAGAACAAAATGCATTTTGCACTTGGATGGAAACAATTCAAGGGAACATTGGTGTTCAGGTGGCTCCTTACCCCCGCGAAGAGTCAGACTGACCTAAATGGAACTTTGTGCAGGAATCAAGGGTCTGCCTGCATACCGGGGGGTGTCCAAAGAAGCCAGAAAGCAGCAATGCTGTGAAAATCTTGGAAGTGATAGTGGGCATGAGTTGCGATATGACCATGGCGAAGGTGAATGGGATTTAGGGCGGTCTTTGCCAGGGCATCGTAACGCAGCAGTAGGTTGTATGTTGGACTGAACGCAGGTGCAACTGCTTTTGGGCACGGGCCACTGGGAAGAGAAACTGGAGGGAGTTCAGGAGCAACAGGAACGATGGGGGCTGACTTAAGGGAGGAAAGGTTACCTGAATATGTAATGTGGCACTTGACGGAGCAGCATTGGGGGCTGGGATAAAATCGTAATACATGGCTGTCAGTTGTGTCTGACGAGAACGTTGTTGACATTGGGTGTGTTCTCTTGTGGCTGTCGAGGACAATCTGCCAGGCAGAAGGCCGTGTGCAGATGTCACACAGCCAGGTGGAGGCTCAACACTTAGCACAACATTGGGCCCATTTTTCAATCCGTTTTTGACGTCTGTCTTTCTCAAAGCAGTCACCGCCTTGACTGATAGTGGCTCTCCATTCAGGTCTGTCCTTGGCTGCCTCTTCCAAGCTGCCAGTATTTATGGCCCAGCCGCTGCAATTCTGCTTTGGAATGTCTTTGAACCATGTCCACCGACCACCCTTCCTGAGCGCCTCGAATTTCAGCTCCATATAGATGACTCTTTGGGGAAATCGGTCATCACCCAGTCGGATACCTTAACCTGGCCACCCAGGCTGAGGCTGTGTTAATCGTCACCTAAATACTGCTTGGTTTTGCTCTTTCTATGCTAATATTTGACACTGTCTTGCGAGCAGACGTTCAGACTGGCGTGACGACAGCACACGTGCAATGTGTCTGGTTGCTTGAGGAGTTGGCAATAAACTGTCCATGTTTCACACCCAGCCCAAAGGGGTGATACTGCTGCATTGTAGAGGAGCTCTGCAGGCAAATGGATGGTGTGCTAGTTTGGGCTCCTACATCAAAGTCTTCCAAAAGTCTGACTTGCTGCTTGTATGCTGTTAGATATTTCTTAATCCAGGGAACTGCCAAGGGATTGATGAGCTTTAGTTTTGTACCATCCGTGCTGATGAGGGGGCTGACCTACAAGGACAGGCTGAGAAATCTGGGCTTGTTTAGGCTGCAGAAGAGAAGAGTGAGGGGGGATTTGGTAGCAGCCTTCAACTCCCTGAAAGGGGGGGTTCCAAAGAAGATGGTGAGAGGCTGGTCTCAGTGAGGGCAGATGGCAGAACGAGGAGCAATGGGCTCAAGTTGCAATGGGGGAGGTCTAAGTTGGATATTAAGAAAAACAATTTCCCTAGCAGGGTGGGGAAGCACTGGGATGGTTCCCTAGGGCGGGGGTGGAATCTCCATCCCTAGAGGTTTTTAAGTCCCAGCCTGACACAGCCCTAGCTGGGATGATTGAGTTGGGGTTGGTCCTGCTTTGGGCAGGGGGCTGGACTCGATGCCTCCTGAGGTCTCTTCCAGCCCTGGGACTGGATGTCCGAGAGGTGCGAGGAGAGCTTGCTAGGAGAGAGCTTCTGTTTTTTCAAAGTTGATGGTGAAGCCAAACTGTTGAGTTGCCGCTATCAACCTGCCGGGGATACACTGTAGGTCTGGCTCACTCTGGCTAGGTAAAGCGCAGTGAGTGAGAGGGAGTGAGGTAGCCCAGGGATGAAAGGGATGATGTGGGGCGGGACAGCAGGGGAACAGGTGACGGTTCCGAAATGGACAATGCCGGCCCAATTTCGGGAAATACTTTCCAGCAGAGAGATCAGTGAAGGGGAGAAAACCGCACCACTTGGCGCATTAAAAACCAGGTGAAATAAAGCACCAGACATACATTGTGTGGGATAATCCTGCTCTGGCGGAGGAAGGCACTTAAAGTGACCCTTCTCTAAGCCGAATGCCTCTCGTTTGATGAGCCTATGATCTGAGTATCTCTCCAGCGGCTACATCTATTTCTCTGTCAACAGTGCTCATCGCACTCTCTCTCGTTCTATCTTTAGTATCTGTTTATTGATCTCGGGTTTCGGTCTATCCCTCTAATTCTTTTGTGTTTATTTCCGCCTGTCATTCGATTGACTGCCCCGCGCCTGTCCTGCTTTACAGCGTGTGTCTTTTGTCCGCCTGCTGTCTTTGTGCTCCGCTCAGGACTGAGAGCGGTTAACTGTTTGCTGGCCTGCCGTGCACGAGCAGAGGCGAGGAACTGAAGGAGCAAGGAATCAGAGCTGCCTTCTCAGCCCCCGAGGAGGCCCACGAGAGGTGTACGGGCCAGCCACTGTCTTTCCTGGGCCTGTGCAGAGGATGAAGAGAAAGTGTGTCTCCAGCCCATGCGGTGGTGTTTGTGCATACAAGGTAGAGAATCCTCTTTGCCAGAGGAGGTTGTGGTAACCAAGACTAGAACCGGGTTCAAAGCAGAACTAGATAAATGTTTGGAGGTTAGGTCCACCCATGGCTATTAGGCAGGCTAGGCAGGAATGATGCCCTGGCCTCTGTTTGACAGAAGTTGGGAATGGGCGACGGGGGAGGGATCGCTCGATGATTCCCTGTTCTGTTCACTCCCTCTGGGGCATCTGGTGTTGGCCAGTGTCGGCCAACAGGACACTGGGCTAGATAGACCTTTGGTCTGACCCAATATGGCCGTTCTGTTTTAGCTCTGAGCAGGGCTGGCCCGAGCCCCTTTGGTGCCCTGGGCCCAGGCGCACAGCGCTGCCCCCGGGGCACAAGGCGCATGCGCTGCCCAGCCCGGCCCGCCGTCACGGGGGGAAAGGTGCTGCTGGCCGGCGCCGCGAGGCCGGCACTGCGGGAGCTGGGTCCACGGCGCCTGATGGCAGCTGTAAGAGATGCCGTGTGCCATCAGGTGCCCCCCGTCGGTTGGCGCTCTGGGCAGCTGTCCGGCTCGCCCATGCCTCAGTCCAGCCCTGGCTCTGAGACACCAGACATGGAACGCCCTAGCAGAGGAGTGTTCACGGTCAGGAGAGGCCCTAGATGAGCTGCCGGCAACTGGCACCCCCACCTCCAAAGCCCTCAACGGCCAGTTTTCTTGGTACCTAGGCCGCCACTCTTCACGGTGTTCGGTTCCGAATGCAAACTCTGCCTGTGAGGTAAGGCCTTACCCCATCAGGAGGTCTCTCCCTCAGACCAAGTCATAACTAAGCGTAAGAGGGGGAAAGGCAGGAGCAAGCAGTAGACAACAAATCATCCTGGGAGAAGGCGGAAGAGGCAGAGAACGACAGAAGGAAGGAAGGAAGGGTAAATAAATGATGAAGGATGGGGTTGCAGCTATAACACTGAATTTCTTGCCTTTCATCCTTCAAAGGGGAGCTGGGAAAAAAAATCCCCAAAACATGTCTTAGCCAAGCTCGTTAACGTGCTTCCACAAGCACCTGGCAGGCAGCCGTGCTGTGAGGAGGCAAGCAAGGGAGATTTCTAAAATGGGGGAGCCCGCGAAGGTCCCTTTGGAACACACTGCACACTCCCTCGTGACACACTGGGAGTGGTTTTGCAAACTGCCCGTAAAGATTAATTCCCAAGAAGCGAGTCTCCCCGCAATGCATGGGTCTTAGCACATCTCTCGGGGGAGATGTTCACAGTCTCCTTACACTCTCCCCCCGCCTCCGGGAGAGAACAAAGAACGTGTGAAAGAAAAAATCACACAGGCCCTAACACAGAAGAGCACAGAAGCGTTATTCACATGGCCAATTTCCAGTGAAGTCAATGGGATTTACACCCAAGCTGAAAGAGAAGCACGTGTTTAAATGAGGCTCTACACCAGGGCTGGGGAACTTAAGGCCTGGGGGCCGAATGTGGCCCCCCACTTGCCTGGATCCGGCCCCCAAAGCTCAGGGCTCCTGAGCAGTACTGGGGAGCCTGTGCTGGTTCTCCAGCCCCTTTGCTGTCCCGCTGTGGGGCTGGAGCCCACAAAATCTACTAGCCTGGGCCCCCCTAGGCTCTGGGGTGCAAGGGGAATGTGGGGAGAGTCATTCTCCTCAGTCGGGGGCCACCTCAGTGAGGGTCTATTCATTCGGGTTTTTGCTTCTCAATTTTATGCAGCCCCTGACTGATTTGTCTGTGGGCCAGCAGCCACCGGCCCAAAAAAGGTTTCCCGCCCCTGCTCTACACGTAGCGCCGAATAAAGAGTGTGGTCTGGAGTCAACAACGAAGACCAAAAATGACAATTGGCCCCAAAACAACACACGCTAGCTAAGCACCCCACACAAAGGAGTGTTTGAAACACAGTGCTGCAGCCTCATCACTCTCCTTTAAGTCTCTACATTTGGTTTCTGTTGTGGGTTTTCCTACAGCGCCCATTGCTACTGTGTCTACGTATTTCATCTCACGCTATCAAACGTACACAGTGCTTATTCTGGAATATCTGTGCGAGTAACTGTGCTTAGGGCCGAGCGTGGCACACAAGTGCATCTCTTCAGCAAACCAAGCTGAAGGATCAGCCTGCTTTCTTACCAAAAATAGAGCGCTGTGTGTCACAGATACATACGGTCCCTGTACTCCAGAAAGTCGTATTTCCTGCACATGCGCTTTCATTACTCACAGCCCTCTTTCCAACCACTAGAGGGCAGAAAACAAAAAATTAACGTATGGTACTTTTTGGTGGGTTGATTTGAGAGCTATCATCAGAGAAGATAGACGTACGTGGTATTTCTAAACCCAGGCTGTCAGGGAAACAGAAGGAAGGAGACGAGAAAGTCGGCAGCACTAAAAGCGGTAGCAGATCAGAGATTCAGGCCTTCAATAAAAGGATATTTTCTCAGTTTCATAATTCAGCTTTGCGCTGGAAATCATTTAGATTCATCAAAGCCAGACAGCAGTCAGTGCGGCTGTAAAAAGGCATCAAGAACCTTTGCAGGAAGTCCCTTCAGGTACTTCAGAGATGAGGGAGAGTGCGAAGGTTTCTTTTCTAGCTCGGGGGACAGGTAGTGAGACTGGTTTCCCTGCCCACCAAATCTATGGTGTGAAGCCAGCCCATGCCTTGACAGCGGATGGACAATGTGTGGAAAGGAGCAGGTGGATTTTGGTCCTCTTTCCAGTGGGCAGGTGTTCATATAATAAAAACCAGCCAGGCCTCAGAGGAGACACCAGCCCTAGCGTGATTGATCACCCCTCTCACCCCAAAAGGTGCTTTCAGGGCCCAGCTGGGACATCCAGGCAGGACAGTGTTGGAAGTGGCTGATGCTGTACCTACGCTGTGTCCAGGGGGTCACCAAAATGGCGGCAGGAACAAACATGGAGTTGGATTTGCCCTCTCATCTGACATCCCTCCCGCCCCATCAATGCTGCAAGAGACACATGAGACCTGAACTGGACGGTGGGCAAACTCTGGCAACCCAAGCAAAAAGTGCATGCAGGGTTGTGTAGCTGGGTTGTGTCATTGCACAAGTACAAGGGTGAAGTCTACATTCTCAGTTTGGATGGACAGAAAGGACAATTCCCTACAAGGTCCTAGGAATGACCTAAGCAGTGGTTGGTGATGAAGTTCAGGATCAGAACTGTGTGGAGAATTCTCAATCTCCTCGGTCTTTCCTTCCATGAGTAAGAACATCAGATACATCTCAAATTTTAGGCCAAAAAAAGAAACAAGGTGTGTGTGGGTGGGAGGAGAGAAGAGCTAATGTTGCAACTGAGTTTTTCCAAAAAGCTTTTGCAGTGCCCTTCACGTCTGACAGAAGCCAACTGTGACAAGAGCGAGGCTCAGGGACCCTTTGCCACCGCTCTGCCCTCAAAAATATTTCCGTAATTGTTTTTTGTAGGCTATTTTTTCCTCCGTTTGTCTTTCACAAAGGGTCGTTTCAACGAGAGCCGCCCGCGGGCACACATCAATTAAGGATACTGACAAGCCAAAGGAAATGTCAAACCATTATTTGCTTCCCAGATATTCCGGACATTTTTGTTTGTCCTAATGGTGATGTCCCTGCAAGGTCACCATGCTCTGATAGCGTTTGCCATTTTCCACGAGCCACTCACGGTGCCTTAAACAGCAGGAGAGCTGGTCCCATTGCCACCTCAGGCTGTCCTTCCATGGGTGGATATGCTGCCCAAGCAGCGACCTTCAAGTCTAGCTAAGGAAAGGTAGGGAAAGTAGCCATTGCTCCGACTGATCAGTAGGTGCAGGTGTTTGGAGAGAACCCACCAGGCCCTCTTCTGAGAGAACAGTGGCTGCACCAAGCAAAGGTGGTTCGCAGCAGGAAATGAGAGAAAATCTCCAAGCCCTCTGTCCAGAAAGGGAGCTCTGTCCTCTCAGACACTGCCGGGCACTCTGGGAGAGTTGGCACAGCGAGTTTCTGGGCAAAGACCGGGGTGAGAACTGCTTCTTTCACTGAACTGTGGAGTACCCGCACCCATTTAGAAAATGGGGTGAAGAGACAAAGCCCAGGAATGGAGGCATGGGACGAAGGTGTGGGCATGGCTGAGCATGGATTTCAGCACCCTATGCAGGTTGCTCCAGGAAGGAAGGATGATGGATGGCAGTAAAATAGTAAACTTACCATGGCTGACCTTGGCCCAGCAGGTTCGAGGGCTGGTAATGCAGAACACTGCTTCTAGAGCCTTCCAGCACATCCCGGACTGACTGCAGCCTTGTGTTGTCAGAAGGAAGCTCCCACATCTTCAAAACAGGCCAGCAAAGGTTGCAGAAGCCTCTGGGTTCCTCAGCAGCCCCTCACCGACACAAGCCTCATTCCACCCACTTACCTGCCGGTTGTCTCTCTGGAATTGGCTCCATGTGCAGAGCAGGGTGATGGATGGATTCAGTTCCACTCCAAGGAGGCGTCTGGCTGCCAAACCAAGCCCCCGGGGGAAGGAGGGGGCGTTGATTTGTGTGTGCGCTCTTGAAAAGGACCGGGAACCGCTCTCAGCTTGGGCAGGTACCAGAGAAGCGCTGTAGGCTTCTAAGTGGGTCGGCCAAGCCTCCCTGCCACCTTGAACAACCTCCCCTCCCTTTTCCCGCAGACGGACGCGATGCCAAAAATGACTTTCCAAGGACTTCTGCAACCTGACCGCCAGAGGCTTGTCTCTGTTTATGAAGGGCAGGCCCCGTTCGCTGGACAGGCCGTTTGTCATCGCAGGCACTGACACAGGGAGCTAAAACGGAGAGCGGGGAGAGGACAGGGGAGGAATGACGAGCGACTTGGCAGGGAACAGGGTTACCGTGGGGATGAGATCATAGCATTGCCCAGACAGCGGCTGGGGGAGGGACATGACAGCCATGCTAATGCCGACCCTGGCCAGTCACAAAGCTGAGCCCACCCCTGGATGTCTTGAATTCCTCAGTGGGAGCTGAAGACTCTCAGGACCTCTCAGGATCAGGCCCTACGAGGGAACGAAAAAGGAGGCCCAAATGTGGAGGGGGATAAAGGGATGGAGAACAGGCTGGCTGTGGAGTGAGAGTGGCCTACGGGGACAATGGGGTGAGAAGGATGGTGATGAGGCAGGTGAAGTGTCTCACCAAGGAGATTAGCACTTCCTAATGGTGCTGGAGGAAGCCAGGGTCCCTTTAGCCTAACAATCTTGCCAGATAGTAACAGCCCATGCTCTTGGCACAACGATCCTCAGGCAGTGTGGCTTGGCCTCTGCCACGGATCTGCTGGATGACTTTGGACACGTCCTCTCGGTTTCCCTTCCCACCCTTTGCCAGTCTTCTCTGGTTAAATGATCAGCTCCTTGCAGCAGAGACGGTCACTCACCACGGGCATATTCAGCTCTGATCTCAGCTGAGGATTCTGGAACATACTGTAAATAATAATATGACAGCTTTGGGCGGGAGGTACATATTAGCCAATAATTGTGCTCCTGTGACCCTGGACTGGTTGCAGACCATTACCACTAACAGCATCTCTCCCCTGCTGGTGGGGCCCATCCTCTTTCCTCCCTCGCTCCTTTGGATCCTTTTCACTTGCCTTTCCCTCTCTCTTCTGGCCCAAGCAAAACACTCGGGCTAGTTCCCGTTTGATCCACCCCAAGCGGGTGCCCAGCTCCTGCGGGCTGTAAGCAGTTCTTGGGCTGGATCAACGGTCTCCACAGAAATGGAGAAAGTCTGAGTCACGCGGAGCTTTCTGGGAGTTTCGCTGCGGCGTGTGGAAGCTTGGAGGAGCCGGAGAATAGAAGAGGGCACAAGAGAGCGTCTGGAAATGAACGCGGGTCAGAGAGGTCTCAGCAGGGCTGATGGGAAGAGGATTCTCCACAGGAGCAGGCTGGGAGTCTCACCGCACAGCAGAAGAGAGTAGTGGGAGGAGCAGAGCAGTGAACATAACTCAGCACCTGACACCATGAAGAATCATAGATTCACAGAGCACTAGAGCTGGAAGGGACTTCGAGAGGTCAAGTCCAGTCCCCTGTCCTCACGGCAGGACCAAGCACTGTCTAGGTCATCCCTGATAGAGGTCTATGTAACCTGCTCTTCAATATCTCCAGAGATGGAGATTCCACAACCTCCCTTGGCAATTTATCCCAGTGTTTAACCACCCTGACAGTTAGGAAGTTTTTCCTAATGTCTAACCTAAACCTTCTGTGATGGACCAGGCCAGGTCTGGGCACCGCTCAGGGCGAATTGCTCAAACTCAGGGCTCCTTACAGCCCCTGACCAGCGACCTTCCCAAACAGGCCATACACCGAGGAAAATCCCTCAGAGACCCCAGCTCTCCCTGTGCCACAATCAGCCCCGGGCCTAACGCACAGGTGAGGGGTTATAGAACCCAATCTTACCTACCCTGAATGGGTCTTTCCAGTCAGAAAGAACCAGCCACAGTTCCCAATCAATTTACACTCTGGATCTTACCCACAAGACCATGCTGGGCCAATCCTTTAGAATCTAAAATCTAAAGGTTTATTAAAAAAAAGAAAGAAAAGCACGAGAGTAAGGGTGTTAAGGAAAATACATTACATGCATTGAATCACTAAGTTCTCAATGCAGGCTCTTAGCAGAAATGTTATAAACTATTGTCTTAAAAGTCTCTGGTGTCCATCCTATGGCAGGATGGGTCCATGATTCTCGCTGTTCCTCGCAAGGCTGCGTTTGGGATCAGTAGCAAAATTGAAGGCAAGATGGAGTTCGCCTCATGAGGCATTTTATATCCCTCTGGCATCCTCCTAGCTAGAGCAGGTCACACAGTCGAGTGACCTACCTCTGTTTCACATGCCGGAAGCCGTTATGGCTGGTTTGCAGGTATCCAGATGCATTCCTCAGGTGCGTATTGGACTCTGAGAGCCTTGTCCCTGGAGCCTTGCTAATTAGCATAATCACTGACTGGACATCCTTTCCCGTTGCTCTGTCTCCAACAGAATCTTCCAGCATAAGCACAAAGTACATATTTATAACTCCACATACAGATATCATACAAGTACATGGATCGCATATACAGAATCAGTAGAACATAAGCTTTCGTTTGACACCTCACATAGCCCCCTTTGTACAGACTTTGGGGCAAACACACACACCGGGGGTGCAGCAGTGACCTGTCTGATCCCCTTAAAATCCAGTAACGTGACACCTCCCTTGCTGCAGTTTAAGCCCGTTGCTTCTTGTCCTATCCTCAAAAGCCAAGGAGAAAAACTTTTCTCCCTTCTCCTTGTAACACCCTTTTAGGTACTTGAAAACAGCTATCATCCTCTCTGTCTCCTCTTTTCTAAACTAAACAAGCCCAATTCTTTCAGTCTTCCCTCATAGGGAAGGTTTTCTAGACCTTTAATGATTTTTGTTGCTCTTTTCTGGCCTTTCTCCAATTTCTCCACATCTTTTTTGAAATGTGGTGCCCAGAACTGGACACAATACTCCAATTGAGATCTAAGCAGCACAGAGTAGAGCGGAAGAATGACTTCCCAACAGTCCTGTTAACGCAGCCCAGAATAAACCATTGCTTTATTTGCAATGGTGTCCCACTATTCACTCATATCCGAGAGCATCTTGGAAACGTGATGGGAGCCACGAGCCTCATGATCCAGTGGACAGGACATTCCCTGCTGGGCCAAGGTCCGTAGCTCAGCTGCAAAGCACCCAGGATGCTGGTAGAAGTCACATGCAGTTGTGGAGTGTGGTCGGTGTTTTGACCTGGTAACAGGGAGTTGGAAAGCAGTCAGTCATGCTTCTGCACTGCTGGCTTTTTGAGAAAGCCACAGATCAACTGCACTTTTCAAGGTGGTTTGCAGCCTCCCGTCTCTGAAGGAGGCATTCCACCCCAGGAGAAGTGGGCGCCGCTGTTCTGCTTGGGCATCGATCTACTTTGTAGGGCGTAACGAGTCTCTCTCAAGGCATCACTGTGCAAGCCCAGGGCAGAACAGCAGGAACCGTGAGGGCCACCTGGCCCAGTTCTGTCTCCTAATAACCTAAGAGAAGATTTTCCCAGCCACAGGCAGCCAATGGTTTTCTTAATTGCTTGCATCAACTCCCGCTGGCAGCGCCTCTCCTCCAGTCTCCTCTCCTCTCTCTGGCGGGCTGGGATTGAGACCAAAAGGAAGCAGTTCTCTGGGATCCACGCCCAGCTTGGCCAGTGTTCCCAAACCCTGACCTGCAGCCTCCCCGTCTGTGCCGGGCCTGAGCCCCCCCCAACCAGGACAGCATGGAGGCCCTCAACAGGAGGCAGACCAGTCCTGGCTTAATGCTGACATGCTCGTCCCTGCAGTTCCTGGCTCTCCGTCCAGCTGTGACAACACCCCCGATGGCTCACATGTAGCACTACACGTCTTCTGGCCGGGGGGCCCTCACAAGCAGCACCTGCCGATCATGCCGCGGCACTTTTTGTGGGTCGACAACGAAGATTAGGCTGAGGGTGAGCCACTTCATCCAGATGTACCACAGGAGCGGGGGGCACCAGTTCCTCATGTCTACTGGGGGATGCCTCGTCTTGTGCTTGCCAGCTCTTTCCACCATGCGTGCTCCTTCTCCTTTCTGGGCCCCCTTCTACAGCGCCATCTCCATGGCAACCCCCTGTCCCAGTTCCTCTGCGCAGCTCTCCCTCCAGGCCCCATGGTCTCTCCCTCCTTTCCGTACCTTCCCCTCTCCCCTCACTAGTCCTACTCCACCACCATCCCAAATTCTTGACCCTACATCCAATGCTCCCCACGCTACTCCACGCAAACCTGCCCCGCCTCCTGGCTGCCAATCCAGCCCTCGCATCCTCTTACGCTCGTTCCACCAGAGCCAAGACATTGTTAGGACCTGCTCCATGCCGCTGCCTGTTCCATCCCTCCCTCACCCATCTCCCTCAATCCCAACAGCACCGAGATGGAAGCTCAAAGGAGAAGCCGCCGTGGGCGAGTTGACTCAAGAAGTTAAATTCAGCCCCACAAAGCATGACCCATGCTCTAGGTCAGGGGTCTCCAACCTTTATAAGCACGGATCACTTTTTGAATTGAAGTGCAATCCCAGATCCACCTCACACCCAAATCCCCTGGCCCCGACTCCTTTGTGCCCCTTCTCTGAGGCCCAGCCCCTGCTCACGCCATCCTCCCTTCCTTCCCATCCTCTCCCCCTTTCACCAGGCAGGGCAAGAGGGTTGGGGCACAGGCTCTGGTCTTGGGATAAGGGAGTTGGAGTGTGAGAGGGGTGCTGAGCTAAGCCTGGGTTGGGAGTCGGAGGGGGTTTAGGGTGCAGGATCTGTAAGGGAGTTTGGGTCTAGGGGGCTCAGGACTAGGGAAGAGGTTTGGGGTGCAGGAGGGGGTTCGTGACTGGAGCAGGGATTCAGAGCTGGCTCCAGCTGGGCACTGCTTATCTCAGGTGGCTCCTGGGTGGTGGTGCAGTGGGGCTAAGGTTGGCTCACCCCTGACCTGGCCCTGGACCACTCCCAAAAGCAGCCAGCAAACTGCTTCCATCTCAAGTCCTGTTGTGCTCCCTCTCTGCTCTGCGGAGATAGGATTCAGGGTGGAAGAGGGGGCACCTTGACATCGGCACCCCTCTTCTCTCTCCCCTGCCTTGCACAGTAAACAGGAGGCTCCCAGGGTGGGGGGAAACAGCTGTAAGGCAAAGGGCAGGAGATGCGCAGAAGTAGGGGGAGAGGCACTTGATAGCCTCTTGGCCAAACCTGTCAGAGGCTCCAAGATCTGCCAGTGGATCCCAATCTACTGGTTGGTGACCACTGCTCTAGGTATTGAGAAAACATGTCCAGTCTCGGACAACATTGCCACCAGCAGAATCATCCATCACAGTCAACAGTGCGGGGCCGGAGGCAGAGTATGACTAGATGATGAAGGAGCATGCCTGAAGAAGCGCTCCTCACCCTAAGGCCATGCTGAATGTTTGGAAGATGGCGTGCATACAGATTTGAAAGGGCAGCGCCCTGACACCGTTCTTGGCGGAGCTTGGGAAGTACGGTAAAAGTCAGACGATAACAGGGCGTTTGCCCCGCACTGAGGAAAAAGAGTTAAAACAGCCCTGGGAGAGGGTTGTGGCAAGGATCCAATCAGGAGAGGTCTGGAGCCAGCCACTCAGAGCTCAGCAGGGCTGTATAAAAAGATGGCTGGCTTGGAGGAGCACACTCTTGCTCCAGCTCTGGGTCCTAGTGTCGCCCCCCCACAGTCGGACACCTGAGGTGGCCGCCTCAGTACGCCTCATGGTAAGGCCAGCCCTGCCCTCACACTGCCATGGGGCAGTACCCTGAGGGAAGGCCACTGTGATCTGGGAGGGACACGGGTCCTGATGAGCAGTGGAGAATGGACAAAAAGGATATGAGACGCCGCCAGGGGAGGACGCGCCGAGGCTGGAGTGAGCTCGTTCCCAGAGTGAGCAGCAGGAGGCGCCATGCCGGTGAGTTACAAACTCACTACAGGGACATTTTCCGTGGCACAGCCAACAGCACCTCCAGCAGCGCTGTGCCGTCCCAAGCAGAAGAAAAGTGGCCCTCAGCCAGGTTATGTAACAATGTTTGCATTCAACTGACCCACGGTAACATTTAACAAAACATTCAGTGTTCATTTGCTTATTCAACCCGGCAGAGACAAAATGAGAAACAACAGCTAATTAAAAATATTGATCCACAGCAATCAAAAGCTGTGCAGCTGGCTAGGAGTTAGATCCTCAGCAAACTTGGCTGTTCCAAGCTACACACGCTCCCTGCTTCTTGAGTAAGGAAAGAGCAGGCTTCTAGGTAAATACCATGGCTGGGATTTGAGTCCTGGTGCTAGATTTAGATGTCCTCTGAGATTCCTCACCAGTGGGGGAAGTATTCATATTGTAAATATCCGGCCAGTACGGGGCAGTCGCACATGAAATAACGAACCACTATATGGTACTCGCCTTATTGAAAGAATAAACTCTGCAATTCAATGACATTTGTTCTGTAAATATCCTGGCATATTCTGGAACCTTGCGTATTTTTATACAATGAACAATCACCCAGGATGTCAAAAGTTCTGAACTAAGAGAAATAAATAAAATCAAAACTGGCCATCTTTCTAAACAAGATGACCAATTTCAACCATAAATTGCTAGATTTGACACAGGAATTACCAACCAAAATCCCCCAATCTGTGCAGGACAGGCTATGTGTTTTCAAGTACCTAAAAGGGTGTTAACAGGAGGAAGAAAAATTGTTCTCCTTGACCTCTGAGGACAGGACAAGAAGCAATGGGCTTAAACTGCAGCAAGGGAGGTTTAGGTTGGACATTAGGAAAAACTTCCTACCCGTCAGGGTGGTTAAACACTAGAATAAATTGCCTAGGGAGGTTGTGGAATCTCCACCACTGGAGAAATTTAAGAGCAGGGATAATCTAGACAGTGCTTGGTCCTGCCGTGAGGGCAGTGGACTGGACTTGTTGACCTCCTGAAATCCCATTCCAGTTCTAGGATTCTATGAACATAATGACCCCTTCTGGCCTTTGAATCTAAGAAGAAATGAGCAATGCCCACAGGTAAGTCATCATTGGACTCCTACAGACAGGGTGCACACCAGCCGGTTGTTCAGAAGAGCTCGTCAGCCGTGCAGGCTGGTTTTCTACAGACAGTGCAATGAAACAGCCTATATCTGGTCGCGGCACCTGTGCTCTGCTTGGATAGGGGAGAAGCTGCTGAATCCTCATTTCTGGCCAGGAATAAAAACATTCTGTCTCAATTACGAGGTAAACCAAGTGAAAAGCAGCTTGACAGCGCAGTGCCAATGACAGAGCTATGAATAGACTTAACCACCTGCCCAGGAGGCGAGGCGCCGCTGTGCCCTTGTACCATGCCAGCCCGTGCCTCTTGCCCTCTACAACTTACAAACTGCCACCCCAGGAGCAGGGAGAGGAGCCAACAACTAAAGTTAAAAACTTGGGTCAGCCCCTTTTGCTCCCAGCTCCATTGAAGTCTGCTACAGGCGTCCTTTGATCAGAGACACCGTGCACCTTGGTGTAAGTGGGCAGTAGGCTGACTCCCCCCAGAGCAGCAGGATCGAGCAGGGATAGAGCATGCCCATGGAGTGATGACTGATGTTCCAGGCTGGAGACCGCACTGGTCCCCTCTCACTTCTGCCCATGCAACTAACCAAGGCAGATCCCTCAATCACCCTTGTGGTGTTCTTCAGGCATGTGGTCTGCGAGGGCTACCCCATCCCCCTCGGCCAGTCTCTCACCTCTCAGCCACCATGACCACGATATTACGGAGATCAAGGCTCCTGCAAAAGCGACAGGTAATCCTTAGAGTGAAGCAGTCCGGTGAATTCGGACCTGACCTAGCTCCAGGAAGGACAAGCCTAAACCCCTCATGGCGTGTCCCCCACCTCCTTCATGCTCTCCAACTCCAGGAGACATAATCGGGCATCTGGTTTTGAGTAAGTTAGGGATCTGCATGAGATAGGGACGGCTGGGACAGGGCAGAGGAAGGGAAGGGAGATAAAGCGGGGGCACAGAGGGGAACCAGAGAGGAAGAAAGAGAGGCCTGTTGAATAAAAACATGCATCTCGGGACAGACCCGGGAATAGACTTACCCCACAATTTTCCCCCTACCATCCACAGTCACCCTCATACTCAGGCCTGAAGGAACCTGGCCAAGTTCTAGGCCTTGAAATCTGAGTCCTCCCAGGAAATGCAGCACACTGAGGGTCTCCTAACCAAGGGAAAGTTACACGTACCCTGATCCAACCCAATCCAGGCTGAATTTCCTTCCTGACACCCCTTAACTTCTATGGCAGCAGCTCATTCAAGCCAAGGTTCAGTCGAGCCCACTATGACTTGCCTCTTCTGCTCTTAGTTCCCACCACATCCAGCTCCAGTGTGGTTGACCAACTGCTCCTGGGCCTGACCTGTGCTCGGACACCTGAGCTCCTCCTGAAGCACGGTGGGTTTGGATTCAATAGAGCAGGTGCCTTGTCAAAGGGGTTAGCCACCACCCTTCACTGCAAAAGGGCCAGCAAGCCCTTTTTACTAGCCTGACCATGCCACTCCATGTTGGATGTAGGGGGCACTGCAGAGAGACGGACACTAGTCGCCCTTCTCTACCTGGTATAAAGGAAAATTCGTGCATGGGGTGCAGAATTCCTGGCACTTGGCTGCTGCTGAGTAGGTAAGTTCCCTCTCCCTGTCAGAACGAATTAGGCAGATAGCTGTGGGGGGCAACCGAGGTCTGCTTCCAGCCCGACGTGCCTGATTCTCCATCCATAGGGATATTTGCTGGGTCAGCAGGCCACAATTCCAGCCCCTGTCATCAAACAAGTCGCTGTTTCTTCCCTCGCTCTCTCAGGAAGGAAGACGTCTCTCCCCAGTTCTCTCAAAAGGCTGCACTGGTTCATTTCCCAGGCTATGATCTTGTTGCCCATCACCGTTGTCATGACAACTCATGCTTTGGTCTGGGCAAGGCCCCAAGGCCTGACTTGTGTTCATTTAAATGACTAGAAAGTGCCCCTGACATTTTGAATAGAAGAGACACAGAATGCGCGCACAAGCCATCCCTGGCTGGAAGGACAGCCCTGCAAGCTCCTCTCAAGCGTGAGTGAACTGGGCTATTTTCCAGTGTTATTGTCCCAGGGGCAGGCAGAGTCTCCCTCACCTGGGGGTGGGGGGAGGAAGGGCAGTAAGGTTACCCAGTGCCCTCACCCCAGTTCACTGCAGCATGACTTGGGGATGTCAGCATGGGACATGGTGAGGCTGCCCCATCACATCACAGCGCCATGGCCAGATCCTGCAGCAAGTCAGCATGACAGAGGGCCTGAGCTCTACAACATCCTGGGAAAGAAGCTGACCTCTGCATGCCTCCAATAAGAGAGGCAGTGTTGACCAATGGGAAGGGCACTGGACTGGGATTCAGGATCCCTGGCTTCAGTTCCTGGCTCTACCACTGGCCCACTGGGTGGCCTTGAGCAAACAACTTCCCTCACCTCGTGACTCGGTTTCCCCAGGTGTGAAGGGGGTTACAATGATCCTGCCCTCCATTGTACACTGCTCTGAGATCTAAACCTAAGAACGGCCATACTGGGTCAGACCAACGGTCTATCTAGTGCGGTATCCTGTCTGCTGACAGTGGCCAATGCCAGATGCCCCAGAGGAAGGGAACACAACAGGTAATCCCCATGTGATCCCTCTCCTGTCACCCAACAGAGCTAGCTGCCATTATTTAGTACCACACCAGGGGCTGGGAAGCCCTGCAGCTGGCAAGAGGAAGAATTGCCTGGCATGGGCATCATGTAGGCTTGCCGGGATCCCCTCGCACCCTGATACAGGGGGTGTACTGTGGGGAAAGGGGGCCTGTTGGGGCAACAGGTCATGCTGAGTGCTACTGAGAGCCAGTGTCACACCAGAATGCCTCTGGCCCCCAACAGCCTGGGAAGCTGTTTATCTGCACATGTAACCCTGCACCCCCCACCCAACAGGCAATCCAGCCTCCCTGCCCATCTCTCTTTTTGAAGGCAAACTGGCTACATATTTGCTGTCATCCTCTTAACTCTCTCGGGGCTCCGCCTCAGGACTTGCCCACACAGAGGAATTAGGCATTACACTGTGTTATGTCCGCTTGCCTGGGGAGCTGGAATGGGGCTTGTTAAATGAGGCTGCTCTCTGTGTGCTACTGCTAAGGGATTTCTATAGAAATCACCTCCCGCTGAAGAGGGGCAGAAGGAAGAATGTTGACAATACACAGACATTTACTGGCCTTGCACAGACTGAGACTAGACAGGTACTGACACCTGAACAATTGTCTTAGCGTCTGCTGGCTGGAGGTGCTTTGGTGAATGCCATACAGTAGACAGGGTAGAATAGTGATAGAAATGTAGCCGTGTTAGTCTGGGGTAGCTGAAACAAAATACAGGACTATGTAGCACTTTAAAGACTAACAAGATGGTTTATTAGATGATGAGCTTTCGTGGGCCAGACCCACTTCCTCAGATCAAATAGTGGAAGAAAATAGTCACAACCATATATACCAAAGGACACAATTAAAAAAAAGTGAACACATATGAAAATGACAAATCACATTTCAGAACAGAAGGGGGATGCAGGGCGGGGGGAAGGAAGGTAAATGTCTGTGAGTTAATGATATTAGAGGTGGGGAAAGGTAGATGTCTGTGAGCTAATGGTATTAGAGGTGATAATTGGGGAAGCTATCTTTGTAATGGGTAAGTTGGTGTCTTTGTTCAGTCACCGGGTATTTGTTCATACCCACAGTATGCTAATATCTTTATGGCTGACCTAGAACAACGTTTCCTCAATTCCCATCCCCTTTTACCCCTTCTCTACTTACGCTACATCGATGACATCTTTATGAACTGGACGCATGGCCAAGAAACACTGGAGACATTCCACAGAGATTTCAACAACCTACACCCCACCTTCAACCTCAGCCTGGACCATTCCACACGAGAGATCCATTTCCTGGACACCACAGTACAAATCAACAATGGAAAATTAGACACCACACTCTACAGAAAACCCACTGACTCATACAGTTACCTACATGCTTCCAGCTCCCATCCAGCACACACCATACAATCCATCATCTATAGCCAAGCCCTTCGATACAACCGCATCTGCTCTAATCCCACTGACAGAGACCAGAAACTTCAGGATCTCTACCAAGCATTTATAAACCTCAACTACCCACCCGGAGAAATAAAAAAGCAAATTGAAAGAGCCAAACGAATACCTAGAAACCATCTACTACAAGACAGACCCAAGAAAACCAACAATAGAACACCACTTGTCATCACCTACAGCCCCCAACTTAAACCTGTCCAACACATTATCAATAAATTACAGCCTATACTGGAACAGGATACTAAACTCCAAGAAGCTCTGGGAGACAGACCCATAGTCTCCTATAGACAACCACCTAACCTCAAGATGATTCTTACCAACAACCACAGGACATACCACACTAATACCAACCCTGGTACTTTCCCTTGCCACAAACCCCGTTGCCAGCTTTGTCCACATATTCACTCTGCTGATACCATTATTGGGCCTAACCAAGTGAGTTATAAGATCAAGAACACATATTCCTGCGCATCCAGAAATATAATTTATGCTATCATGTGCCGAAAGTGTCCGTCTGCTATGTACATTGGACAAACATCTCAGACACTTCGCCAAAGGATTAATGCCCACAAAACAGATATTAGGCAGGATCACAAAGAAAAAACAGTTTCTTGCCATTTCAACCAGAAAGGACACTGTCTCAATGACCTAATTACATGCATCCTACTCCAGAAGACTTTCAAATCTGCACATGAAAGGGAATCCTCTGAACTGTCATTCATGCTAAAATTCGACACTCTCCGCGGGGGGCTGAACAAAGACACCCATTACAAAGATAGCTTCCCCAATTATCACCTCTAATACGATTAGCTCACAGACATCTACCCTTCCCCACCTCTAATATCATTAACTCACAGACATTTACCTTCCTCCCCCCCCCCCCCCGCATCCCCCTTCTGTTCTGAAATGTGATTTGTCCTTTTCATATGTGTTCACTTTTTTTTAATTGTATCCTTTGGTATATATGGTTGTGACTATTTTCTTCCACTATTTGATCTGAGGAAGTGGGTCTGGCCCACAAAAGCTCATCATCTAATAAACCAGCCTCTCCCAGCAGGGGGCACTGTGGGGTGTGCTGAGCTATTGCAGTGCCAGCCTCTCCCAGCAGGGGGCACTGTGGAGTGTGCTGAGCTATTGCAGTGCCAGCCTCTCCCAGCAGGGGGCACTGTGGAGTGTGCTGAGCTATTACAGTGCCAGCCTCTCTCAGCAGGGGGCACTGTGGGGTGTGCTGAGCTATTGCAGTGCCAGCCTCTCTCAGCAGGGGGCACTGTGGGGTGTGCTGAGCTATTGCAGTGCCAGCTTCTCCCAACAGGGGGCACTTTAGGTTACCCTGACAGTTCAAAGCTCATCTAGTCCTATTCCCCATTAGCAAACAACGAAGCGAAGGCGGACATGGTGCATTTCAAACTGAACCGTTTTCCTAAGCAAGGGGCTGCCTGGAGCTGCATCGGTGCCCTTATTCTTTTCCCTGCAAACCCGCCTCCATCCTGCTCACGGGAAAACCCGAAGGCTGGCGCTGGTTTCATTGACATTCCCCTCGAGCCATTCGTCACCCTGTGATTTCCTGGCAGGATCTGTCCAGAATTCTTCCCATCACCCGCTGGGATAATTTGTCTAAAAGCTTCAAACTTCTCAAGTGGATTCATCTGTTGGATTAAAGAATGGCCAAAATACACTGCTTGACGCTGTCAGCTGCCAGCGCTGGTCTGTCAGGGCTAATGACCCGAGAACTAACTGGAGCAGCTCCCCACAGCCTCTGTCCCAGTGCTGAAACGTCACAGAGCTGTGAGCTAGACCCCACGGGACTGCCCCAGCATCCCTCTATCCCCTAGGCTGGGACAGCTGCTTTGGTGGGGGGAAGGAGGAGGAATGTGCTCGTTTCTTCAGGGAGCTATTTGGGTGGGGGAGGGGGACGGGATCCAAAGTGCAGAGCTCAAACCTTCACCCCCATTCCCATCTCAGCCATGCTCGGTCAGGCCTGTGTGCAGTTCTGTGGTTCACAGCACCCTCTTGTGGATCCTTCCCTGCATCCACAGGCCAGCCACGTCCAAACCAGCATCGGCGTCTGTTTCTAGGGTAGGGGCAGGCTGTACGGATTTGCCCGCATGTGCAGTGACACCACAAGAGGGGTGCACACTGCTGGGTATGCCACACGGCATTTATCTGGGGGCTGCCCTTAAGAAAGGAGCACAAAGACTTGGGGGGAGGGTTACAAGGAGAGGGACAAGCCGTTCTGTGCTCCCTCCTTGGTCTGTTTCATCTCCTTGCCTAGATGCAGCAGCAACAAAAGAAAGCAAAAGCTTCAGTTACTGCTCTTTCCTGAAGCCTAAAGCAGCTGCCAGGCAGGACCAGGGTTAGTAGAAATACCAGGCTATCCAGGGAATAGTTTCCAAGGGTGAGATCGCAGCTGGGATAATAAGAGACCAAGACGCATTCTTCCGATGAGCAAGACACTTCATCTCGCCATGCCTCACTTCACCCAGAAAACAAGGATAAGGATTCCTCACCCCTCCCCATGCGGTCTGTCTTGTCTGATTAGTTTAGAGGTTACTCTGTTTGTACAGCAGCTAGCGCAATGGGGCCTCAGATTCATTTGGGGCCTGTAAGTCCCCAGTGTGGGAAGATCCAGGAACAAGGGAGTCTGATTTGATAGGGCATGATCCAACTGATCTTACTAGGCCCAGCTGATGTCCATCTTTCACCTGGGACAGGATTCACACAAGGCCTTTTGGCTCAGCCTGAGCCTGGATTCTGGGAAGATAGACATAGCTCTCCCTCCATCACGAGGGAATGACGTGGCGGGGTAGAGGTGTGAGAAGTGATCCATTTTCACCTCCCACTTGAAAACTGGTCATGTCACAAGTGTTTGAAAATTGTCTCCACGGTGGATTCAGGGTGAAATGTGGCCTTCCCTGCCAGCAAATGCAGCTTTTCATGGGGAAATCGAACTCCACGGAGCGGCCGGATTAATCGGGAGTTAGCGTGACGGAAATTGACCAGATATTAACCAGTTGGAAGCAGAAACATCGCCCTCTGCCTGGAAAAAGCAGTCCTCTGATCTGCCAGCGTGCAATGGGGCAGTCAGAGGAGTGTACTGTGATGGGGCTGTGCAGCCCCACATGCTAAACGTCCACCCCAGGAAGGGAGACTGACCCCAAACTAGCAGGACGACACTAAAGAGACGATCGGGGGGGATAGATTCCATCTTCTTGCGTTAAGAGCTGGAATTGGGGTCGCAGCAGCAGGAAAGAGGACTCTGCCCCTTCCGGGGCCTCGTTGATTTTTCAGACCCTGTCCTGCTCCTTGTAAGAGGCAGAGGTTGGCATAAATTCCATTAATTTCAGTGAAGGGCTGAACCTCCCGGAGATGCAAACGGCTGCAAAAGCGTGCCTGGCCCGTGAAAGGAGCACGTTGTGTCGGTGCAGCGGAAAGCGTGAATGGGCCGGGTTAACAGATCGTGCTCCCCAGTGGCGTTTCCTCAGAGATTAGCATCACGGGGACAGGTACGTAGCCTTTGCTGTGGCCACCTAACCATCTAAGCGGCCTACAATTTCCAGGCTGGCGCCTGCCTGCAAAAACCCTGTGGGCTACTGTGACTCCGGTCCTCGGGCAATGGCTAATTCAGTGCACTGGGATGACAGTCCACAGCACCCCCATATCGTGATCCTGCAACTCGGAGCAATTTAAGCGTGCAACGGGAGCCTTCGGGGTTCCAGTTCCCAAAAGGCTTCGTTTGTAACCACGCAGGGTGCAGCTGACCCATGCTGCACAGTAGGAATCCTGGGTATCGAAGCAATGAAATGACCCAGCAAGGTTATTAAAGGGGCAACGTAGGCGAAAACACCCGCTGGTGGGCAGAGAAACCGTTTGGAGGTTCCCCTGGATCACAAAGCCACCTCCCTTAAGCAGAGCTGGGGCCCAAGCTCACCGCTGAAGGCCGGGTGGGCTCAGGTGAGGCATTTGGGTTGGGGATCTCCCTGCGGAAGCTCAGGTGCAAATGCATTTTAAGCAGCAAGCTTCCAGGAAAGGCAGAGGCCCTGCACAGCAGCCTCTTGGGACAGAGCAGAGTGGAGGCTGCTACTAGAGGGAGTTGCCTGGCTGCTGTTTGTGACCAAGGAGACAGCTAGTAAATAAACAGAAGACACGAAGAACACCCCAGGGTGAAATCCCAGACCTGGTGAAATCAACGAATATTTTGCCATAGACCTCAAGGCAGGCAACAATTCCACACACATACACCCCGACACTGGGTCCCCGATTCCTCCTGCAAGCGGACCTGCAAAGCTCCCACTGCCCGCGGGTTAGCCAAGGGGAATGCCACGTAGAAAAAACACATGGGCACTGCCAACACCGTACAAGTTACCCCGTCAGGTAAATTGCAGGTAGTTGGATCTTGTATCTCTAGAGCATGTCATTTTAGTATGGCTGGCACATCCAATCAGGATCAGCCAGCCGAGAGAGACAGCAGGGTATTTTTGCACATGAAGGAACAGGTGCTGTCAGCCATACTATTAATGTTGCTCTAGCCCAAATAAAATTCAAGCCGCTGCTGTATCCACCATCCTCTCCTGATCCAGGCTACAGTGAGTCTGACCTGCAGGGGTACACGGGCCTGGCGTTCCATTTCATGGGACCCTAGATTAGGGCTGGTTGGTCATCTAGTCCAACCCCCTGCTCCCAGCAGAACCAACCCCAATTTGCAGACAGACGCAGCTCGGGTGGGATTTTTTCCATCGGGTTTTAGCATCGTGAACATATGGACTCATACGCTGGAAACAAGGTATTTACATAACATAGTGTGTGTGTTTGTGTGTGTGTTATAAAAGCAGATACCAAAATACATTAATGAGCATCTGGCTGATGGTTCAGTTTCTCTCCGGTGGCTGTGTAGAAGGACCAGCATTCCCCCGGGGTAATAGAGGGCAGCCCCCGACCAGCCCCATCACAAAAGGGAGAAGAAACAAGTGAAGATCTTGGCCTACATCACTGCTTCTGCACCCCCACGAAGGCAATGTCGGGTCCCAGAAGTGCCCAGAGTCCCACACACAAGGCACGGAGTTAAGAGAGTCCTGATCGCTAAGGCATGGAGGAGGAAAGGCGGCAAGAGGACGGCTGGTGCCCTGCAGAAGCTCGAAGGAAGCGTTAGCAGCAGCGGAAGTCACTCACGTGGTTTGACTGATCTGTGAGGTCTTGGATTAAGGCAGCAAGGGGAGAGGAGAGAGAACCAGCGGGAGAGCTACTGGTATCACCTGAATGCTCTCTACTCAGCTCTCAGTCTTACAAGGCAGCGGCAGCACTTCCATGGGCTTCAGTGCAAGTCTCCTAAGGCAGCGGGAGCAACGTGTCCCTGGAAACACCATCTCAGCACTGTGCAGAACGCAGCCATCGCCGACGTCGGGGGCCCTCACTCCTGCCCTTCTGATTTAGCTTGTCCGTCTTCCTCCAGGGGGCTGTCGGAGCTGTCGGAGAAGAACTCCTGGTTGTATTGCTTTGCCCTGGACTCTAGGACGGTGATGCGCTGTTTGAGCTTCAGCTGGGCAGCATTGTACTCAGTCAGGAGCCGGGCAAAGCGGGTGTGCAGCGTGTCCAAGTTGAACTCCAGCCTCTCCAGCTTCTGCTCTGTGCTCTTCCCTTCCATGTCCTCTGCCGCCGCGGACTCGTCCAGAAGCCCTTCCTTGATCAGGATCTCCCGGCCACGCTCCTCCAAGACCCGCTTGGCATCAGGGTACTCGGTCACCGCTTCCATCAGGTCGTCCTTGGACAGGCAGAAGAGATCGGAGTAGCCAAGGCTCCGGATGTTGGCCGTACGCCGGTTGCCCATTTTGCTCCCTTTGATGTTGAGGATGCTGATTTCACCAAAGCAGCCTCCTGCAGTGAGCAACGCATACTGGGTCACGCCATCGTCCGCCACCACGGCTAGCTTTCCCTCCTTGATGATGTACATCTCCTTGCCTATGTCTCCCTTCCGGCAAATGTAATCGCCAGGGCTGAAAACCTGAGGCCGAAGCTTCAGCACCAGCTCCACCAGCAGGCCAGCCTCACAGTCCTGGAAGATCCTCACCTTCTTCAATGTCTCCAGGTGGACGTTGATGGCAATCTCCGCCCTCAGTTTGTCAGGCAGGTTCTTGAGGACCTCACGCTCATCCACGGCCTTCTTGTTGGTCCAAAGGTAGTCGAACCACTTGATGACCTTGGCCTCCATGTGCTTGCTGACCTTGCGGAACTGCATGTAGTGCTTGACGGCGTCGATTTTGGCCTGGAACTCGGCCCTGGTGGCATTCATGTTGGAGATCATGGAGCCCACATTCCCCACGATGGTGGCGAAGATGAGGACGCCGATGAGGAAGTCAACAATGACGAAGAGGTACTCCTCGTCACTCACAGGGGGCGGGGTCTCCCCGATGGTGGTGAGGGTCAGAGTGGACCAATAGAGGCAGTAGACATACTCCCTGGCAAGATAGCCGTACTCAGGGTCTGTGATGTTGGGATACACCCAGGTGTCCGTTCCAAGCCCAATAGCCTTGGAAATGGCATAGTAAATGCAGGCATTCCAGTGGATAATGATCAGGATGTAGAGCACCAGGTTGCTAATCCTGAACATATTTGGGTAGCTGGTTCTGGTCTCGGTCCGGTCAAAGAACTCAAACATGCGGGAAAAGCGCAACAGCCGGTTGAAGCGCAGTTCGGGCTGATGTAACCCTACTGCAAAGTAGACCAGGTCTGTTGGCAAAATGGAGAGGACATCCAGCTTGAATTGTAAGGTGGTGATATAATTATCCCGCAACTTCTTTGGATCCCTGACCAGCAGACCCTGTTCCAAGAAACCTAACAGAGAAGCAAGGGGAAGAATTAGCCTGTTTGTTCTACTGGCTTTGGGGTTGCATTCCACCAACATACACGTGAAGCAATTAAAATATTTCTAGTTCCATCTAATCTGCTAACTCTACAAGCCTTTGCCAGCCCTCAAGTGCTTCATCTGGAAAAAGCCACGTACGGGTATTACTGAGGGATTGACTCTGATGACACAGAGATAGGAGGACACTCTGATGTTTCTGCTTGGCATAGAGTGAATTAACTCAGAGTTCTGCGGTGACAGGCAGAAATTGCGCAGCAGCAGCTACATTCTGGGAACATTACATTCTGCCATTTTTCCATTTAGATTACTCATTAACTTAACAGATACCAAACCAAAGACACAGGCTTAAACCTGGGCTTGAATGCTAATGGTAATGTGAGTAATTTGGTACAATTATTCAGCGGTGAAGTTAAAAGCTGTGGATGATGAATCTTTCATTTTGAAACTTCGTCTATTTCACAGAGCTTTTAATGAGATTCTCTCTCCAGGGGCCAGTTCCTGCCAGCTCCCACTAAGTTATGGATTAAGCCAGGGGCTCTCCACTTCTCCAGATGACTGTACCCCTCTCAGGAGTCTGATTTGTCTTGTGTACGCCCAAGTTTCACCCCATTTAAAAGCTACCTGCTGACCAAAATCAGCTATAAAAACACAGAAGTATCACAGTACTGAAAAAATGCTTCCTTCATTTTCACCATGCAATTATAAAATAAATCTATTGCGATTAGGGTTGTAAAAGGTTAAATGGTTAACCAGTTACCCAGTAAACATTAGCCTTGCTGGCATGCATATCTGGTAACTGGTTAACCAGAGGGCCAGCCTGACCGGAGCAGCCCTCCCCACTACCAGCTGCGGGAGCCCACCAGTCCTCCACAGTTAACCAGCTGAACAATTAAAATTGCATTGTTAAACCGGCTAACTTTTTTACTGGGTAGTTACATCCCTCATTGAAATATTAATATTATACAGATTGAACCTCTGTAAACCAGGACTCTCTGGTCCGGTAACCAGACCATGGATGTTCCAGGCCCAGAGTCACGGTGGAGAGCTGGTGGCTGGGCTGCCCAGTTTAGCAGGAGAGGGAGCGGGGGCTAGGGGGAACAGCAGGATCGCAGGGGAGCTGGCTGGGAGGCTGGTGGCCAGTCCAGGGCTGGGAGGGTCAGTACCAGGGGGGCCAGAAATGACCTTCCTGGTCCGGCTAAATGCCTCATCCAGAACCAGTCAGGTGCTAAGGGTGCCGGACCAGGAAGGCCCAACCTGTACTTACATTTCAGCGTATAGAGCAGTACAAACAAGTCACTGTCTGGCTGGAATTTCAGTTTGTACGGACTCCGCTCGTGCTTTTTTACATGTGCCCAGGCACACTGCTGGGGGAGCGGAGGTACCGCCCGGAAGACCTCTGCCTACCCCTGGGGTTGAAAACCACGAATTCAGCCCCTCCTCATAAAGGAGCCCAACCCAGGCCAGCCACACCCAGCTTCTTATCAGCTCTCCGGTGAAACATTAGAACGGATCCCTTCACATCTAAGCCGCCTCTTCTGCTCACCTGTGCGCAGCCTGATGACAATGTCAGCAATGTAGATGCAGTCCGAGAGGTAGTCCAGCACCAGCCAGTGGATCCAGTAGAACCTCTGGAGGTCATTGAAACAGGCCCTGCAGGAGAAGCACGTGGCAATAACGAGGGGGGGGAGGGTATCAAGATGGCGAAACCAGCTAAGCCCCATCCCCCACTCAATGAAGGCTGATGCAGACCAGGAAGTCCCACCGGGCACCGGCCCTTGACAGTCGCCAGCCATTCCCTCGTGCCTCAGAAACGGAGCCCGTCCTGTACTGAGCTAAGCGGTGAGGCTTCTGCCACAGCCTGCCACGTGCACACAGCAGCCTGCCACTCCACACGCCACATTACCCACCCAGCACTGGCATCCCACCAGCTGGAAGTGGCTCTGCCTTTCCAGAGCCACAGCAAAACCAGCATATTTTTGCCCTTGATGCAATAAGGTCGGCTGCTTTGTGCGTGCCCTTCCGTGGCCAGGATGTGTCTGCCTCAGTTTCCCTCCTTGGACTCCTCAAATTCCCAAGGCTTTCATGGGTCCAACAGCCGCCTTTTGGGGGGTCTGGTTTATTAGCATAAAGTTCAAAAATAAAACACAGGGGCTGCGTCTAGACTGGCAATTGCTTTTGCGCAAAAACTTACCAGCTGTCTACACTGGCCACTTGAAATTGTGCAAGAGCACTGATGTTCTAATGTAAGAATTCAGTGCTTCTTGCACAAATACTTTGATGCTCCCGCTCAGGGATAAGCCCTCTTGCGTAAGAATACTTGCGCAAGAGGGCCAATGTACACAGGCCCCTTCATTTTTTGCGCAAGAAAGCCCGATGGCTAAAATGGCGAGCGGGACTTTCTTGCGCAAAATCGCATCTAGACTGGCCACGGATGCTTTTGTGCAAAGGCACTTTATGCGCAAAAGCATCCGTGCCAATCTAGATGCTCTTTTGTGCAAATGCTTTTAACGGAAAAACTTTTCTGTTAAAAGCATTTGCGCAAAATCATGCCCGTCTAGACGCAGCCAGGATGTTTGTCACCACCAGTTTATGCTGGGCACCGCCCCATCTCCCCAAGTGTTTCTTAACACTCTCAGAGCCACTGGAAAAGACACAAGGCCTACCCTGCTTTCTTGCCTTCTCCCCAAGATTTCCAACCAGAGCTTTCGGCCGGCCACAACTTTGCAACTAGGGATGTAGAATGGTAACTGACGAGCCTGTAAGTATTCGGCTTAGCAGAATGCTTACCAGGTAACCCGTTAACTGGACTTTGTCCAGACTCCGGTAGATGCTAGATCCTAGCCACATCCAACGCCAGGCTGGTTGGCTGGTCCCCAGCCATGGTGGGGCAGCAGGTGGGGCAGCGGTAGGCAGGTGGAGTCCCAGTTGCACAGCAGGCAGGCATGGCTCTGACCACCGCCGCACCAGCTGGCAAGATCCACAATCACATCAGGCTGGCAGGGGGGAAGGCCTACCCTGTGTGGCTGGCAGGGGGAGGCGGGACCCCAGCCGTGCCAGAGCGTGGCCTCAGCCCCATCCACTGCAGGTAGGCTGGTCTGCCGTGAGCTGGCCGGCCAATGGTTAACCGGTATAATTTTAATCGTTTAACTGATTAACAGTGTTAACTTCACTCTGCAGTTGCCGCTGATCCTCCATTGGCCTCTGCTTTTCTCCCTCCCTTCTGATTTAGACACATGAGCCAATTCATCCTGTACCTGGGGAGGCAAATCAGCTGCAGCACAGGTAGGCAGAGCCCTCCTTTCCTCCGTGTCTTTGAAGGAGCCAGCCACCCCCAGGGGGCCACTGCTGGTCTCAGAGATGGGGTCGCCCTAGAAAGCCTCCTAACTCACCTTACCACAAGCAAGCACCAGTTGTAAAGGACGGGCACTGCAATGACAAACAGCCAGCGGTAATACCAGTCTCCAGCCGGATCCACCACAAAGAGTTCCCATTTCTTCCTGAAAGTGGAAACTAGGAAACTAAGGCATCCGAGGCTGCATGTGGTTAACAGCAGAGTGAGCATCAGACCGAGCCCCTTCCATCTAACGAGCATTAAGTACCCGCCTGGCTCACTGGCTCAAGGCCTCCTAGCCATCCTTTGTAGGAGGTAAAGTGTGCAGATTGGGAAACTGAGACATGGAGCCTTTAAGTGACTTGCCCAAGGGCACCCAGTAAGTCAGTGGCACAGTCAGGAAGCAAACCAGGGTCTTTTAATGTCAAAGCTGCTGTTGCCATCACTGGACAACAAGCCCTTCCATATATAACGTGGGTCTACTAGGTGTCAGTGAGTTCTCTTATTGCCCTCAGTTAGGGCAGAGTGGGAAACGCAGGGCCATGCAATTAGGGGCCTGTGAGACGCCGTGCTCAGGAAAGAGAGAGGCTGCTGTGGCAGCTAATACTGTGGAATCACCATTCTCCTTCTGCTCTGTGCGGCCTGCAACCTGCTCAGAGTCATTGGGGCCAGATGTATGCGCGGCAATGGCCAGATTTCTCTGAGAGGAGACGGGGAGGAGGCAGAAATCCTGCTTCCAAACCAGTAGACTTGTCTCTCCCTCATTCTGTGCCAAGCGAACAAACTCCCCGCAGCTGCTGAGTCCCCCAAAGTCCCTCCCCTGAGCTGTAAAAACAACTCGCCGGCCAGCAAATGTCACCCGTGTCCATTCGGCAGTTACCAGCTCCCTCCCCTGCGCATGCTGCTTCTGCCCCCTTGGAAACCGCCCCCTCCTGGCCTTTTGTCTACAGCTGTGGTTCAGCCCAGCCCAGGCACTGGCAGCAGGAACGCACTGGGCTTTGGGAATGACGCATCTGGCCGGTCTGCGGCCCAGGGTCACACAAGGTTTTGGTAGGGCCGCAAAGGGGGTTGGTTCTACGTGGCTCAAACCAGCCAAGTGTTGGACGTCTGTTGTTTTCAGAGAAAAGGTCGGACTTCTCCTGTGTCTGCCCATCATGTATCTAAGCTCCGATGCCACACCTAGGCTGCTGGCTCCCAGACGGTCTCCAAATGGGCCAGCAGCGGGAAGGGGTTCCAGTGAACCCTAGAATGGACAGAGGTGATGGAACTACAGGTTCGGGGGGTGCTGCCTCGCATACACATGGTTTGAAGTGGTTTCCGTCATATACAGCAGGGCTGGGGGAGCCGCTGACCCACAGAAAAATAAGTCAGGGGTCACACACAAGTGAGAAGTCGTGGCCCCTGACTCCCCACATTCTCCTGACATACCAGAGCCTCGGGGGGGCCAGGCTAGTAGATTTTGTGGGCCTCCCTAGGCTCTGGGGTGGGGCAAAAATGAGGGGTTAAGTGAGCACAACGAGGCTACTGGGAAATAGGGTTGCCAGGTGTCCACTTTTCACCCAGACAGTCCGTCATTCGGGTCCCCCATCAGGTAAAAAAAAAAAGAAAATACTGGATACGTGAAATGTCCGGTATTTCTTGTTTCTCTCTGATGGAAGCCTTCCGGGGACAATTTTTCCCCTGCCGCATCTTGGGAGAGGGGGTGAGGAGTGTGGAGGGGTGTGAGAAGCGTGGGGCCATTTAAAGGCACAGCACCCTTTTTTTTCCCTCAACAGCTTTGGGGAAAATTGTGTTGAGACAAAAAGGGGGAGACCAGTGGGGTTTTTTTGCAGGGCGTCGGTATTTTTTGTTAAACCATCTGGCAACCCTACTGGAAACAGGCTTTGGGCTTGGGCTCTGCGTGGGAGGGAGAGTGCAGGAGTGGACTGGAAGGGGAGCCCTGAGCCTCGTGAGCTAGATCCGGGCAAGCTGGGGGCATGGCCTTCGGTTCCCCACCCCGATATACAGGGTTTATAGTTTCATTGAGCGGTCCTCAGCACCCCCACTGTACCAGTATGGAGGACACCATTTGGCTCCTCCCATTGTGACCTCACACGTATTCAGCTGCTGGGTCCCACAGCCCGGAGCATGCCACTTTGCTCTCTGAACCCTTGGCGTTCATCGTGGCGAGGTTAGCCCCAGGGGCAAAGCACGGCCTAAGGATGCCGCAATGCTGCGTCTCAGCATCACATTCAAGACTTAACGTCATGACAGGAAGCGGCTTGATAGCTGTCCTCCACTCGGCAAAGGCAGCGGTCTCCCCCGAGATCGTGTTGGAAATGGGAATCCCTCACTCGGAGACACCCCTGTGCGTGCCAAGTGGCTGGGGAACCCACCCTGAATTTTGTGGGACCATCTTGAATTTACAAAGCCTCAAATGGAGGAATGGCCCCAGCTAACTGGCTAGCGCTTCACCACCATCTCGGCCATCACCAGAGTGGCAACCCCCTGTCCGGGGCTTATTCCTGCTGAAGAGCCTCACGCCACAGCAGCGCCCCCTTTTGGAAATACTCCAGTCCCACCGCTCTGCTCGAGTTCTGAGCCTGTGGCCTCGGATAATTAACAAGACCCCCTTAACCTCGCAGGGCAGAACATTTTCTTCTGTGGCTATTAAAGCCTCAGATACGAGCCTTTGATATTTTTCCTCCTAGAGGAAACAATCGTTTCTCAGTGTTCTAATTACCGTCTGTAATGGAGGGGTCCGGCCTAGTGAATGAGCTTTGCCCTTTAATTATAGCGAGGAAGAATAGCCAGGTTATTGGTTTCCACGCTTGATGTGTGTATGCAGAGCAGATGAAAGGACTGGATTTGAAAGCGCCTTTTAGAGACCTCCCCCTTGCCACATGGGCTCTGGCAGAAGGCCTGGGCCACAAACATACTTTCCTCCCTCTCCAGCAGATGATGAAATGAGCCTTGCGAAAACAGCATCCGCTAGGCGACTCACTCGCTTTATCAGAGTCCCCCGGGAACTCCTTCTGCGAGGAGCTACTGCTCTTGAGAGGTAGGTTGGCCCAGCAGCTCCATTGTGGGTTGAGGAGCTGGGAGACTAAAGTTCATCTCAAACTCTGCCTCAAACTTCCAGTTTAGGCCAAAAATACTGGTGCTTCGTGGGGGATCATGAACAGCCACCCTGCCTGCCCATCTTGCTGCATGGAAGTGGAGTCTCAGCTACCTAGGAGGGAGGTCTTGACACAGGAAAGGGGGCCCCAGCATGGAAAAGATAGCAGTCTTTGGTTTGCTATCTCCCCAAGCTTCCTCCTTCTAGAGCCATGGTGCCCAACACGCTAGCCACGTGTGGCTGTTTGGCCAGTTGCGTGGGGCTTCAGAACTGGCTGGACACCACAGATCTATAAGATGAGCTTTGAGACCCCGTGGACAAAGGCACAAGGGAGGTGCCAGCTGTGAACACCGTGGCAGATTGGAGTCTGTGCTAGACCCTCCACTTCTGAGAGCACAGGAGACTAGACAGAGAGTAAAGGATACGCACCAACTCTAGAGGCAGGTGTCCACGTGTGGGCAATGGAGAGAGAACTCCTTGCCTACACTGCCCCTACGTGGGCCCTGTGCCAACTTCCAGGCAGTAACTCACTGATACCGAGCTGATCAGAAAAAGAGTTAGCCTGCTAGGTCTGGTCTGCTGACACAGCGCAGCAAGGCGACCCCCATCACCCCCAGTTCATGCAACGCTCCTGCTCGTATCAATCACTTAGCCCCCCTCCCTGTGGGGAGAGGAGCACGCCGGGTGGGGTAGGGGAAAGGGTCTACCCCTTATGAGAAACATTTGCCTTTCAGCCAAGCGGTTTTAGAGAAGCTACTTTTTGCGTTTGCTGTCCTCGTTGTCTTTGTCCCCTGGGGCGTTGCCGTCTCCCGCAGTCACCGTCTGGAGCTCCGGCCCACGGAAGCGCTCGAGAAACGAGTCCGGCCTCTGCTCCTCCTCGCGCAAGCTCTTGTTAGCCCAGTCTCGGAGCACCACGACCAGCCGGACTATCCTGGCCGGGGAGAGAAGTCAGAGTCAGGGGTCTGTGCAGGGACAGAACCACGCGTGTTTCAGAGGCTCTGCGGGGTGGTCCCAAACACAGCTGCCCATTCTAAACCGTGCACCACTGGAACATTTCCCAGGCCAGGAGCATGCACATGTTCTCCAGGGTCCTGGGTGCACTGTCTCGGCATCCCAGCCCTCCACACATCTGGACACGCTTATGGCATGCCAAGCGAACACGTGCAGAAGCCAGCAAGCTTGACATCTAAGATCAAACCCCTTAAAGCAAAAGGGATCCCGTGGGATGCGAAACATCCCCAGCTCCCGCTAAACATAGTGGGATCGGAGGGAGCTCAGCTCTGTGCAGGGTTAGGACATAAGCCAGGAAAATGTCTCCTCTTTAAGGCACGAATGAAAAGAGAAGTAAGAGAACGTAAGAACAGCCAGACTGAGTCAGATCAAAGGCCCACTGAGCCCAGGGCCCTTCCTGCCGACAGTGGCCAATGCCAGATATCCCAAAGGGAATGAACAGAACAGGGAATCATCCAGCGATCCCTCCAGGCACCCATTCCCAGGTTCTGACAAACAGAGGCTACGGGACACCATTCCTGCCCATCCAGGCTAGTAGCCATAGATGGACCTAGTAGCCTCCATGAATTTATCTAGCTCTTTTTTTAACCCTGTTCAAGTCCTGGCTTTCCCAGTATCCTCTGGCGAGGAGTTCCAAAGGTTGATTGTGCATTGCGTGAAAAATATACTTCCTTTTGTTTGTTTTAAATCTGCTACCTATTAATTTCATTTGGTGACCCCTAGCTCTGTTGTTATTGGAGCAAGTACATGATTTTTCCTTGCCTACTTTCTCCACACCGGTAATGATTTTGTCAACCACTATCACATCCCCCCTTAGTCTCCTCTTTTCTAAGATGAAAAGTCCCAGCCTTTTTCAGCTCTCTACATATGGCAGCCGTTCCAAACCCCTTGGCATTTTTTTGCCCTTTTCTGAATGTTTTCCAATGCCAAGAAAGCTTTTTTGAGATGAGGCAACCACATCTGCACACCGTATTCAAGATGTGGACGTACCATGGATTTATATGGAGGCAATACAATATTCTGTCTTATCCCAGTGTTTCTTAAAGTGTGTTTCGTGGCATACCAGTGTGCAGACGGAGGTGTGCCATGGAGAGAACAGCATTCAAAATGGCCACCCTTAAAGGGGCAAGCCTCTTTCCCCCCCCCCCCCCCCCCCCAACGACTTTTCCCTGGGGGCTTTTTTTATTTCCCCCTCAACAAAAGAATCCTTGGTGTTCCCCATAAAAAAAAATTATTGTTTGGTGTTCCTCAATCTTAAAAAGTTTAAGAAACACCACTCTATCCTTTTTTTTTTAAATGATTCCCAGCATTCTGATTGCTGTTTAATGGCAGCTGCCCATTGAGTGGATGTTTCGAGAGAACTCTCCACAATGACTCCAAGATCTCTCTCTCGAGTGGTAATAGCTACCTTAGTCCCCATCATTTTATACGGATAGTTGGGATTACGTACGTTTTGCAATCTACATTATATCGCATTTATCAGCACTACAAGAGCCGCCTTTGCCCAGTGCGATAGCAAAGGATTGGCCAGAGATGATGGATTAACCCTTCACTTTGTAAGCAGAGCAGCTGGGCCCAGTCATGCAAAGCCCTACACAGCCCCTGCAAAGGCAGCGATGGCTGGACAGACCTCAGTCTCATCCCTTCATCCCGCGTGTGGCTACACCCACCTACCTGGACAGACCTAGCCGCCCTTGCAAGTTAGACTGGCCTGGCTGATCTGCATCGTCCAATGCAGCCACCCTCTGCAGCTCCGAGGAGGTGTCGTCCTCTGCTGACGGGGCCCTGTGGAAGGGAAGGGAGATTGGGGTCATGCGCTGCGTCCACCGCTAGCTACGTCAGATGAGCTAGACCCAGAGGGAATACGAGAAGAGTCTGTCCTCCTGCTTCCCAGGCCTCTGCTTCTGGACCGGAGCGACTTCCTAGGGTGTCCATGTTCATTCAGACCTGGGCTTCTCCATCCTCCAGCCGTGCTAGAGCAAAGCTAACCCCCCAGTGCACCAGCCTGGCAGGGGGGCAGAGGGACGTCCCCTCTGTTACCCCAGCCCTTGGTTTCCTCCACTCAGCCTGGAGAAGTTGCTCCCGCTGGCAATATTTTCCTGATGTTGCTCTCCAAGTACACAAGCCCACCTGGCTTTCTATGGTAAATAGGGTGGGGGACTGCGAGGGCCTGGAATAAAAGTAACCGGGCGGCTTGCATAATGAGATCTAGATTCCCTTTGGATACTCGCCTGGTTTCACCTGCCCTTGGGGTTCGTTTTCCCTTCTAAGGCCCTGATTCTGAGAGGGGGGGTGGTCCAATGGTTAGGGCGCTAGCCTGGTATTTAGGGGACAAGAGTCCTTGCTCCACCATAGATCGGTGGCGTGATCCTGGGTGAGTCACTTAGCCTCTCCATGCCTCAGTTCCCATCTGTACAATAGGGATAACCGCACTGCCCTGCCCCACACAGGTGCGTGGATAAAGACATTCATGATGAAGTACTCAGATCTGTACTACTAGAGTACTGAGTACAACTAAAGTACTGTTACTACTCTTCCTCCCTGGCTCTTGAGAAAGAGCAGAGGTCCTTGGCTGCTCACAGTTGGCCCCCGCCTCTCTCTGTCAAGCGCACGTTGACCCCATTAAAGAGCTGTTGCTCAGGTCAGGCCTACACTACATGGGAAGGTTGAATTAAGAGACGCAAGCCCAGCTACATTAATTACCTTGCTGGAGTCAACGTGCTTTGATTCGAGTTTCCCCACCGTCCCCACAGCGGGAGGCTGATGGGGGCAAACACTTCCATCAGCTTCCCTCACAAGGAGCAGGAGTTCCAGCCACTGGCAGGGGTGCCTTCGGAGTTTGATTTAGCAGGTCTTTGCTAGACCCACTAAATCAAACTCCAAAAGAGCGACTGTGACAGCGTCGATCTTCTGCGTAGTGAAGACAAGCCCCAGTGATCTCCCTCTATCTTCCACTGGCTTGGCCACAAAGGTGGCCTTCCAGGCCTGCTCAGCCCACTAGCCTTCCAGCACCCCAACCCTCTGCCCTGTTCACTGAAGCCACTTGGACTTCCCTATATTGACTGGGCTTGGTCCACAGATCTCCTGCAGGTCTCTATCAGATCTTCAGCATGTCATTCTCCTTTACTGGCCTCCAAATTCACCTCAAAAAGTAATTAGCACCTTTCTTCCTCCTTGGTCAGCGCCTGTCTGACTAGTCTTATGTCCATATAAAACTACAGGCCTTGGACATTTACATTTTAAGCTCTCTGAATAGTAGTTTGGGGCTGAAAGTTCTCTGCAGAGCAGTTTCCCCCACTCAGCTGGGCCTCACTTTCTTCTCTCCTCTAATTGTTCTTGGTCATCCCTGCAGGGAGGTTGTGAAAAAGTCTAATTTGTAGCCATTTCAATGGGGCCATGCAAGGATCTAACACGTCCTCCCTCAGAACCAGGTGTCCATCTCCACATACACTGTCTTCATATTGACCAGTGGTTCTCCCCACCGTGCCCGAGATGGCCAGGTGCCCTGGGGAAAAGTTGGAGGCCCAACCATTCTCTCACCCTACGGATAGACTGCCCTTCTCGGGCAAGTCATTCCTGTTCCACACAAGCGCCGCCTGACCTGCTGGGGCTGAGTTCAGTCCGCTCCGGATCATCTTCATTGTGGGTTGTCACAGACAGCCTGGGGGGGTGATTGGCAGGCGAACTCTTCAGACCATTGCTATGTCCCGTCATCCTCCATGTGAGGAAGCCGCCGGCCTGAGCCCTGCCCCAGGAGACAGGAAAGAGCAGAAAATAATGAAGAGCTGAGAGGAATG
Source organism: Pelodiscus sinensis (assembly GCF_052426305.1). NCBI lineage: Eukaryota > Metazoa > Chordata > Testudines > Trionychidae > Pelodiscus > Pelodiscus sinensis. The sequence continues at coordinate 45,691,749 of NC_143064.1, read as the reverse complement.
GCACACACACGTCACACCAGGGACCGGGCTGTCCCCTGCCCTCTGTACACAGCACTCCTGAAAGCATCTGCTGGTGGAAGAGGATGCAGCTAAGAACAAAGACTTTGCTGACCCAGCTCCTACTAAAAAGGAGATCCCCATTCTGCCTCCAGCAGTGGCTTCTACTGGAGGAAGACGGACATTATCCACAATGCATTTCATCACCAGAGGCGTTACTACAAACCTTGGTTGTGGGGCTACATCAGGTCATGGACTATCCATAGGTAGGTTGGGGTTAACCCACAGGGCGGCAAACAGGGAGCTTGGGTTCTCAGCCAAGTATTGTATTTCTGTGCTCACCAGTTTCCCATCCTAATCTAGCACTAGCTACACTTACGACCCTGCCTTTAGGTCATCGTATAAAGGCGCGTGTGTCTCCTGACAAGGCTGCAAGTGCATATGGGTACAGACAGCTCACAGAGGAGAAGTCGTTTCCCCTTGGACCTCAGTACCAATCTTTCCCTATTTCCGCCCATTTTTCTCTTTCTTAAACTTGGCCTCTCTCTTTCCCTCCCTTCCCCATCCCTCTTGCTCCACTCTGCCTCTTCCGTGCCTCCCTCCCTTCCCCCATCTCCAGCTGCCTCCCTCGCGGCCCTCCACCGTGCTGTGCGAGTGGAAAGATGCCCTGGCTCTAGCGCTACTCTTTGCTGCCGTTGCTGGGGCGACAGCATCAACAAGCAAGGCCCTAACAACAGGTGCAAGCTGCAACCTCAGCCAGGTAATGAGGCCCCCCCGGAGGAAGCGTGCAGGAAGGAGCAGCTCTTTCAACCCCTCCCCCTTGGGGATACTCAAAGGTGATGGAGGCAGAAGACTCCAGGCCATGAAGGAAGTCAAACCATCCTGTCAGTTAGAGGAAGCCAAGGGCCGGTCCTGTAGCAGGGGCTGGGACGGCCTGGTGCCTGTTTGCTTACAAAGAAACCTGGCCTGCCGGGCAGCGCAGCCTCTCAGAAGTTTGCCCCGGGAGCTACATGTCTCCTCAGCCATAAGTTCTCCGCTGCATTTGAAATTTAGGCTCCTCGTTAAAACAGGCCTTCTGAACCTCTGGCTGGCAGCCAACACAGCCCTGCTGCAGGGAACAGCTGGGAAACCATCATGGAGACATCTAAACGGAGAGCTCGCCTCACACACACACACACACACACACACACACACACACACACACGATTCTGGAACTTCCCCGTGGCAGCGATGGCTCATGTGGAAAATAGCACCCGAGAGAGGTTCAGCCCATCCAGTGCCCCACAGACCAGCTCTGTCTTAGACAGTAACAGCTTCTTTATTTCTTGGGAGAAGAGGGAAGATTTTATACTTCTCTAGAGTAATCCCCCATTCCCTTTTACAATGTGCCCGGGGCTACGCGCAGTCCCCTTGTTCACGCAACGTTGTGGCCCCAGGGAGCAGAGATGACCTGGTTGAGGAGACAGCGGTGGGAGAGTAAAATCTGAGCACACCAGCCACGATGCCTGGGGACCCCGCCAGGAGTGCTTGAGCACACTGGTAATACAGCAGCTGAGTCCTCTCCTGCCCTGGCTGTCTTACCTAGCTGTGGCAGCAGCACCTCGAGCACCCCATAGCCATAGACAGCCAGACACTGGGGCCATCAGGCAACTGCAAACATCTGTCCCCGGAGAGAGAACTCACACCACCCACCTCTGCAGACATCCCCGGGAGAGATAAAGGAGCAACCCCAGCAGCACAGAGAGCCTACAGACGTGTGTAGACACACCCGGAAGCCTGGTGCATCTCCTCCAGGAGACAGCGGGAAAGCAATAAACATCCCATCGAGCAGCGAGATCAGGCCGCTCCTGCCATGCCATTAGGTCATTGACGTGATGTTGTGACACAGCATCCTAATGCAATTGTGTCTCTGCAGGGCTAGCCCACCTCTGGTGTCCAAGAAGGACCCATGGAGGGACAGCTGGAGATCCTACAGGGGGTGAAAGGCCCATGGAGACCCCAAGGTGTGACTAGTGCAAAGAGGTTAGCGAAACCACGTCTGCAGGAGCTGGAGCAAAGGAGATTAGGGGATGACTTTGTAAGATTTCCTGCAGGCTGGAGAGTGCAGAGCAGAGAGGAGCCGTTATGCTAAGTCAGGACAGGCAGGTGGGAATGTACCAGGATTTCCTGGGAATTTCTTGGCACGGAATAAAGCTGCTATGTCGGGCAGCCCGCTAATGGCAGGAAAGGGAGCAATAGGGAAGGATTCATGCCCTATTCAAGGAAGGAGAATTCATGCCGAGTGTGCAATTGCTGCCTGAACAATGAGGTGTGGGGAAGAAGGAGCCGGGGGAGGGGGGGGGGGGAAACTGGTCTAGTATTTCCCCGGCCTTCCTTACTTCAAAAGCCACCTACGCGCCAGCCAATGTAATTACACCCAGCGGGCCACAAAGAGCAGCCATGTTATGAAGCAGACATCACAAGACTGGCAGTCTCCTGTGAATAAGGTTAGTTGCTAAGCCTCCCGTCACCGGAGTAACGGGAGGTGGTGCAGAAGACTGAGCCGCAATCCGAGGTGTAAAGGGGCGCAGGGCTGGGACTGTGGGGAGGGCAGCAGGGCAGGGCTGAGGGGTTTCCTTGGGGACAGGGGAGCCTGCACTGGGCCAGCAGGGCTGTGCTGCAGGTCAGGAATCCCATTGGATGGCAGAACCTACAGCACCTTACTGCACCTGGCCTCATCCAAACCTGGGCTCTCTGTCCTAGATTTCTACAGCTCACCTCAGCTCTAGGAACGTGGCTGCAGGAGTCCTCATCCCTGGGGACTCTGATGGGGGAGGGAGGGAGCTCGCGGATGAAGGATCTGCAGCCTCTGCCACTGCTCTCCCCGACCAGTCATGCCAGGAGCGACACTTGTTCCTTAGGACAAGACATTTTGCAAAGGCCCCAGTCGGGCACTTTGGCTTGACTCAGTAATAACTAACGAACGCCGTATATTCACCATGTCACGGGGGCTAAAATCAACAGCATTGTAGGGAAACAAGCTGGAAGACAGAACAAGCCTCGGGACAAGGCAAACACTTGTGGGCTGTTATAAGACAAAGGCAGTGCCGAGCAGAGAGAGTTTAGGCCATTCCTGTCATGACATTAAATCATTAATGTGATGTTGTGATGCAGCATCCTAACGCAATTATCTCCCCTCGGGACTAACCCACTACGGGTGACCAAGGAGGATTTATAGAGGGCACATCTTGACATTTTGGGGGCTCCACCCGCCAAGGTGCCTGGGGAGTGAAGGACACAGAACTCCATCAGAAAACCAGTGGCACTCACAGGATGTTAGAGCTCTAGGTAACAGAGCGATGCACGTATGTAGCCTAGGTGGCTCTAAAAGCCTTTTCTCCACATGATCCATTGCCACTCTTCAGATTAAACTGGACTCAGTCCAGTCATGAGAGGCCACAGACCCCAGAAGGACAGAACTGCAGGTGCGAAGCCGAGTGGACCTGCTGGGTAAGCACAATACACAGGCTGCTGTCACCAAGGTCCGGTCAGAGAGGGAGACTCGTGGGAGGCCTGGGAGAAGGTGACCCAGGTCCTGAGACCTGAGAAGGTGAACTCAGAATCCACAAAGGGTCCACCAGCCCTGTAACCATGACATGAAGGTTTAAATCCAGAACATGTCTGAGCGGAGAGAGGCCCTTGGTGGCTTCCGTGGGAAGAACCAGCCATTCTAACCTCCTGGGGCCTCGGCAGCTGGACAGGCCACACGCCACGGTCCCTGTGACCAGGCCGTGTTAGACGGCAGATCAAACCCCCTCGGCGAGGGGACAGCAGAGCTGAGCAACTGAAACGGCCACTGCTACTCAAGAGAGACCACAGGTCCCCAGTGCAGCCACAGGGCAGAAACCAAACTCAGGGCTCCTACAAGGAAGCCTGATTTCTTCCTGCCCAGCCCCAAGGATGCTCAGCCAACCAGGGGTGGGAGACCTAAGGTCTGGGGGCCGGATGCAACCCTGGCTTGCCTGGATCCAGCCCCTGAGGCTCAGGGCTCCCCACGCACTATTGGGGAGCCCGCACTGGCACTCCAGTCCCCCCTGCCACCAGCCACAGCCCCACAGGGCTGGAGCACCCAAAATCTACTAGCCTGGGTACCCCAGGCTCTGGTGTGGGAGGGGAACGTGGGAGGATCTTTCTCCTTCTCCGTCGGGGCCACGCCAGTGAGGGGTTGGTTTTTCTTTTTCTGCTTTTCACTTGTGTGCAGCCCCCAACTGATTTTGATGTGGGTCAGCAGCCCCCGGCCCAGAAAAGGTTCCCCAGCCTGACACTGTTCCCACGTACCCACTACGGGCAAACTCCTGGGTATCCCACTCCACTGCAGGAAACACCAGTGAGAGGTGGGGCAGAGTGGGCACCCCACACCCAATACGGCTGCTGAAAGAGACACTCCCTGGAGAGACAGCCACGCACACCGAAACGCACAAAGACCCGTGGACAACAGCCAGCAGGTTCACATGCCCACGTCCCCTAAGAGGGATGTATTCCCACAACACCCCAGGGTCCTACATTCAGGGGCATCTGGTCATCATTATAGATACAAGGGTCCCACTCGCACAGGCACCATCCGCTAAACAGGACGCGTGTCGATCATACACAGGAAAGACAACTCAAGACACTTCTGCAGGACGCGGAGGGCGGGCGCGCAGGCACACATCTACACAATGCATTGTGAACGGGCATGCTTTGTCTGCAGAGAACACATCTCTACCCCCCGAAGCAGAGGGGCACTGAGGTTCACACCCCCCACCCCGGACATAGGCATACAGGGCGCCATGCATCTGGCGTAGGGACACATCCAGCGACGTGGGAAGGGTAGATTCGTGGACTTTAAGGTCAGAAGGGACCGTGATGATCACCTCGTCTGACCTCCAGCACATTGCAGGCTATACAAACCCACTCACCCACCTTCTGCTGGCTGAGCTACACAAGTCCTCAAACTGGAATTTAAAGATGTCAAGTTACAGAGATCAACTATGTACACTAACGCTGCAGAGGAAAACCCCCGGATCTCTACCAGTCTGAGCCAGGGGAAATCCCTTCCCACCTCCAGGGGCAAGATGGGGGGGCATAACCCTCTATGGGCCACTCAGGGGCACACACCCAGGGCAGAGCCGAACAAGCCTTTGTACTTACTAGTCAGACGTCCCGTGCAGCGCAGCGGCTAGTGGCAAAACTCAGCATCGGAGCAGCGAACCAGCCCACGCCACTCGCCCCAGTTGGCTCAGCCTCTCCGGTGCGGCGCTGTCGGGCCCCGGCGCTCGCCTCCAGGTTCCTGGCTCGGTGCAAAAGGGGGGGGTTCAGCACACCACCCACCAACGCGTTACCTCCACGGGCAGGCAGGAGCAGACGGGATTCATCACCCCCAGGAACTCGCCGCACCTGCGAGGACTGAACTCAAGACTTGAACGCCACGGGTGGATTTGAAAAGAAACAGTCCCGGTCCTGGTTCCAAGGGGCTGCTTCTCCCCAGGACTCAGGAGCCTGGCCAGTCGCCCGTGGGGCGAGGCGATAGTTTATAGCCAAGAAATGCAGCAAAAACTTTCAGAGGAAAGAGAGTGGGGCAGGCGACCCCCCAACAACAGCGAAAGGGCCTCTGAGCTGGCGTCTCTCTCTCCCCCTGCTACAGCGTGTGCATCCCCTGCAGGCTCCCAAAGCACTAGGTGTACTCCAGGCGTTAATCACAGATGGCTTTGTGTCTGGGGAGCGAAAGGGGAGGAGAGATGAAAGCTCTTCCCCTCTGCTTCGGGTATCACCGGGCTGAGGCTCTGCCACTACCCAGCAAATTCCCACTTGCCCTCCCTCTACGTCTGGCTGGGCCCCGCACGCCACCCCCCTGGCCTGCCTGGAAAGGCAACAGGGGATATCCAATTCTGCCTTCCACCTGGCCTCAGGCGGGCGTTTCACAAGGCATTCAAGGAACAGCGTGGCTGACCCAGAACAGCCGGCAAACCCCTTCCCTTTGGTCGAGGCTCTCCAAGTACTTTACCAACCTTCCTGAAGGAACCCGCCCAGCCAGGCTGAGCCTCCCAAGGAGGGCCGGTGACTCAGCTGGGGTTTCCCGGAGCCGAGGAAGAGAGCGCTGCGTAAGCTCAGACACTGGCCTCTCCCCAGCAGACGCTGGCCCAGTGAACTAGGAAGTCCCTCACCTTGTCACGCCGAGCCACCGGCGCGCAGGGACGGCGGTGATAAGTACAGGATATAAACAGAGGGAGCCGGGGCTAGGACCCCAGAGTCCTGCTTGGCATGGCAGCTCACTCTGGCTTTCATCAATACCACGCAGGATACCACAGTCAGCCATAGCCCGTAGGGAGGGTCTGGGCGGTGCTTGGTCCTGCCATGAGGGCAGAGGACTGGACTCAACGACCTCTCGAGGTCCCTTCCCATTCTAAGATTCCCTTTGTGGTTTTGCCCAGGTCATGCTACAGCTGTCACTCAGCCTGGGAATCGCAGGAAAAGGCCAATAGTTTAATATCACCTGCCTCCGTCACCGCTCTGCACACATGCATGCCCAGGAAGTGAATTCTGACCCTCTAGATCCGTGGTGTCCAGCACGCTAGCCACATGTGGCCATTTGAGTGTGGCTAGTTCACTATAGTGGCTACGGCTTCAGAACTGGTTGAACACCACAGCACTAGATTATCCGGGAGGCAAGCAGGTTATCAGAAGGACAGAATTGCGTGGGAGACGTGGAATTGCGTGGGAGACGTGGAATTGTGTGGGAGACGTGGAATTGCGTGGAATTGCGTATTTCACGAGGTCCTCTTTTAGGGGCTATTGAATCTGTTTAGAAGTCACTGTAATAAGACAGAGTGGAGTAGGAGGGTGGTTCCATGTGCAACTTAGGGCATCTACAGCCCTGAGACGTATATCGGGGAGGGGTCTTATCCAATCCCCAAGGATGTTAAAATCACCATAAGCTGTAGTGGCTAATCGCTTGGCTAGACCAGTTGGTTGCCACCTCCTGAGCTGCTCTCATGAGTCTCCCAGTATTTGGGGTTTCTCTAGAAGCCCTAGGCTCGTGAGTCATGTGGTTACACGAACATGTCAGCTTCCATAGAAAACCAAACATTTCTGGTCCTTCTGGTTTGTGAGAGCGCTTTGAAAACGTGAAATTCCAGAAGGAAAATGGGAAGAATCGCAAGTGTGTGATTAATCGATCTCGTTATGGGGGGGGTCTAATTCAGGATGTCTGCAGGCCTCACGTTGGCAAGGGTGCTACCGCCCTGCCTTTGCCCACCATGCCCGCCTCAAGCGGGCACAAGTCGGCAGTCCAGGGGACGTCAGCGCCGATGCCACAAAATGGCGCTGGGCGGAGAGGTGGGAACAGGGCAAGCACCCACCAATCACGCGAAACACCTACATTCTGGTCGCATTTCATAGGCTCTTTTCGGCTCTGTGGGAGGAGCTTGAACAGCTGAGACCAGCCCCTCCCCTCAACTCATTTCATGAGTGAAGGAAGACAGCGCCGCACCAGAAACACGCGCAGCTCTGCCACCCCTTCCTCTTAGATTGGCCTGGTTTCCAGCACCCTGTGACCGTAGGAGTCGGACACACACACACCTCAGAGGCCCTACAGACCATGGAGGACCACTCGGATGCAGTAATACAGTGGAGGAGAGAGAAAAGGGGAACAGACACTGAATCCACCAACACCTGCAGAAGCTCTAGGGAATTCCGGGGGCCTGTTTGTTTCCATTCCCGAGTGGTGGCCAAGCAACTGCCGACACCCTCCAGACAAATGCCCCTGCAGCTTCTCCTTCCCACCAGCCTCCCAAGCATGCCTCAGGGAGACTGAGGCACAGGGGTCAAGGACTCACCTGAAGCCACTGTGGGAATTGTGCGAGCAACTTCCCCAACGCTCTGGGCAACCGTCTCTTCCGGCCGCAGAAAAACTGCTCCACGCCAGGGGTCAGCTGCTCTTCCCGGCCCGGGGCAGCCCACCCGATGCCCTCGGTTCCTTGGCAGGCCTGCTGGGAAAGGGTCAGCAAGAGCAGCGGCGCAGGACTTACCGTGGTTGAACAGACGGCGCCTTCGCCCAGCTGGTGCCCTGTCCCTGAAGGAAAGGATGCCCAGAGGAGGAGGCAGGTGCTCCTCCCCTGGAGGCAGGACTGGCAGAAACCAGCAGCCTCCAGCCATGAACTCCCCTTGGGCCTCTGGTTGTGGGACTTTGTTTCACCACAGGCCCTGCCACGCTCAGGGGACTGGCGCCTGGAGAAACGGCCAGGCTAGAACCCTCGGCCCCAGATCACAGCCCCGCAGCCACTGGGAAACATTCCTGATAGATACGGGGAGCGGGCTCAGAGGCCTCCTGCTGGGGCCAGGCCTAGTGGCTGGAGGAGGAGTCAGAGCCCCGGGGAAGGATCAGAAATGGGGCAGGACCCGGGAGTTGGGGGGCAGGGTTGCCAGGTGTCCAGTTTTAACCAGACAGGCCGGAATTTGAGTTTTCTGTCCAGGAAACAAATTGAGAAAATACTGGACCTAGAAAATGTCCGGTGTTTTCTAATTAGGTACATTTTGGTATTAGTAGGAGTATTTGTGAGCTGCCTGGCTGGTCCACGTGCTTGCACGGCGTGAGTGTGTCTGCCAGCCAGGCCGTTTGCAACTACGCAAGGGAGAGGAGAGGAGGGGAGGGGTAGGGGGGGGAGGGAATCCCTGGGGCCAGACTCGCTTGTGCTTCGCCGGGACCATGCGCGAGACTGGCAGCACCCCAGGATATGAGTGCACCTGGGTCAGCCCCGCTCCCCGCCAGCTGATTCTCTGCCCCGGCTCTACCCCCGGCCAGCCCCGCTCTCCCCGACCCCCTCCTAGCCCGCCCTGCTTCCCGCCAGCTGGCTCTCCCTTCCTCCTCCTCCTCCTCCTCCTCATCTCCCCCGGCCAGCCCCGCTCTCCCCGACCCCCTCCTAGCCCGCCCTGCTTCCCACTGGCTGCCCCCGATCTCTCCCGGCCAGCCCCACTTCCCACCGGCCGGTTCTCTCCCCCTCCTCCTCCTCCTCCCTCTTCTCTCCCAGCCAGCCCCGCTGCCCCTGACCTCCTCTCCCCCCCGCCAACCTTGCTTCCCGCCAGCCGGATTCCCCACCCCACCCCACCTCCTCCTGGCCAGCCCTGCTCCCCTCCCAGCCGGGCCCCCCCTCATCTGAGATCAAGTGTGTCCAGTATTTTTTTTAAACCACCTGGTAACCCTAGTCAGGGGGCAGGGTCCTACATAGCAGGCAGCAGCCCAGCTGTGCCTAGGGTGACGTGACAGCAAATGGGAAAACTCAGGGCACTTTCAGAGGCTGGGGAGTGCTTAGCGCAGGACTGGGCAAGATACGGCCCGCGGGCCAAATCCAGCCCACCCACCTGTTTGATCTGGCCCCCAGCCCGCCCTGCTGCTCCCCTGCCCCCAGACCAATCAAGACCTGGGGTTGGGTGAGGGCGCAAAGTTATTCACTGTTCAAAGCAGCATGGCATCTAGAGGGAACCGCCCCTTTCCACCCAAAGCCCCGCCCCTTCTGCCTGAAGCCCCGCCCCTTCTGGGATGGATCCAGCCCATGACTACCTCGAGCAGTGACCCACCCACAGAAATAATTGCCCACCCTGGCTTAGCTGTATATATATATATATATATCGCCACCCACGTTGTGCAGACGCTTTCTTGTGCCTCGCTTTGGATTCAAGTAGGAAGCCCAGACCAATCAGCGGTCCCCGTATCCCTCCAATCAGGACCTTGGGGGAGCTATCCCTGATGGAGCTCAGGAGTCATGGTCTTTCTGTAAGTTTCTGGGTGGGCACAAGGAAGCAACAGTCCATCGGGACTCCTACAATCCCAGGGTGGAGAGCTGCAGGGAGGGTTACGACCCCGTTTGCCAGGAGGTTGCTTGTACTCGCCAAACGGCACTGGTTTAAAAACACATTTTATTGAGTGATGGTTCCAGATTGATACACACGTGCAATCGGGACCTATGCCGGATACAGAGAAAATCCATATTGCACCCCTGGTGACCGATCAGCCACAGCCAGCTGAGCAGACCGAACAGACCTGATCCTGCACATTGCAGAGCACCCCTGATCCAAAATGGTTTCCGCAGGAACGTGAAGGTGCTGGACATCCCACCGGATCAGTCTGCAGCCTGTCGCCCGGCTGGGAAAGCGCGGCGCACATCTGCGAAGCCGGGAGCCACCGCTAGAGCACACACATTTCTGGCAGCCTTGAAGCAGCTTCTCTTTAAATTGCAGGTGACTGGAGTGATACTACAGGGGTAGGTCCCTGTGATCCCTGCTGGAATGGGCAGAGCCGATAGTGGCTCCACCCCCAAAAATGGGAGGAGCTGGAGTGACAGCCCTGCAGGCGGAAATCCAATCACCGCAGAATAACCCAGGCACAAGCACTACAAGATCCCCACCCTGCTCCCTCCCCAGGGTTCCTTAACCTGGAGATGCAGGAACCACATCTAGACTGACAGCCGACCCATCCCCTCATTTCATATCCAGAACAGTCAGCAGATCTCCGCTCCAGCTGTAATAAATCTTGACAGTCTCTTCAGCTCAGTCATTGGCCGCAGAGGTAGAATTTGCACCCAGAAATATTTATGGGTTGATTATTTAGGTGCCCAAGTATCTGATTTACAGGTCTGGCTACTTGGTACAACGCAAGTCATATAAATCTCTATATACCTGCACCTGGAAATTCAGTACTTAGCCACCTAAATTGTATCCCCATGTATTTATAGGTGGAATAAGAAGCCGGCTTACACCTGGACTGAAACTCTGTCCCAAAATTCAGGTAGATGCATCGTTACACACCGAAGAACTACCCGGAGGTGTCCCCGTTATGGCCAGGAAGTGCTGAGTGCAAGTAAATGATATAAGTACCCATCCGTCATACTATTTTCTGCATGTCTTGCATTAGCGCATTGTCTAGTTAGACAGCAAACACCCCGGGGCAGGGTTCTCGTCTTCGCACACCTCTCGTGTCGGCACTAGAGAAATAATATCGTGGCACACAACCACCATTGAGAGCGCATGGCAGGGGAGTTAGATGCTCTGCGAAAGACACCCGCCAAACTGCAAGTGATCTGCACATGGGAGCTGAAAGGTTCCCGTTGCCGTTCCCAACCCAAAGATTGCCAAGACCCAGGAGGTAACTGGCAGCCATTTCTAGACTCATCACTTGATGGTTTTTTAGCCAATAATGAGTCAATTGTCCTGGTCAGCTTTTCATGGCCACTTCCATTGCTCAGTAGGGGGATGTGTCAATATGTTCAGGACAGTTGTCCCGAATACAGAGCCTAGACAATTCCTTTCTATCCCAGCCCAACCCCATAGCCCTCCTGGGATAGACAGGCTAGAATTGATAGGCTATTCTATTAGCCAACTGGTGCGTGTTGAGTACGAGATCCTAGGTACCCCCCTTTACACATCACCAGACTCCCAGACAACAACACCTGAATACTGACAGCGATCCCACAAACACCTGGAGGTTATCTATGTGCCTGCCACACCAAGTAGACACTGATTGTTTCAACCACCGCAAAGATGCAGCCTTCTCCACACGGGGGTGTAGCAAGTGCTTAGAAGTGCACAGCCAGCCAACAACAATTCTGGGCAGGAGATGTGGAAGTGCCTAGAGAAAACTACGGGGGAACCTTAAGGAGTCAAAGTTTGGGATTTGGCCAGGAGATCAGGGCTGAACTTATCCAAAAAGCAGGGGGATTTCCGATGGCCACAGGTGCCCAGAACTGCCATTTTATCTCTTCCAAAAAAGCATGAAGCGCTGCCTAGCATCTTGGGGTCTGGCTTCAGTGCCGATGCCGGGGGGGAAAAAGAGGGACCTTCTGAACAGCAAGTGCTACTTCTTGAAGTGCCTCGGCTATCCCTGGAGGATTCCCCTCCACATAGGAACCCTTCTCCTCCACGCACGGACCCAACCAAGCTCACCGCACCCTCGTTAATATTTATACAGCACTAGCAATCTGATACACTCACAGCAACATGGCCACGGGACACCCATTCACTGGTTATAAGTGAGCCTTCCCCACCCCTCCCTGGTAGTCACTGGCTGTGCCGGCAAAAGAACCCAGCCCCGCAGTTCTCATACCCCCCTGCCCCCACTCCCCACCTCCGCCAGCATCATAGGTGCAAAGTGGCCGAAGAGCTCCAGTCCTCAGGGAATCTGCAGGAGGAGAAGCAGGCCAAGCACTTTAGGACGCACATGGAGTTGACTGTTGGAAAGTGCATTAGCGAGGATTCGCCCATCACGCTCCCCCATGGGCGTGCTCTCGGTCTCTCTCCTGGGATGGGCAGGGCCCTCTATCTCCTTAGCCAAAGCCAGGTGTTGATGAGACACGCCGAGACCAGCGCAGAGTAGACCAGAAGCTCCTTCTGCTGCCAGCTGGTACGTTGCTCCTCCAGAGTCTGCACCCTCCCCAAGATCTTGTTCAACTGCCGGAAAAGCAGCCAGGTCAGTCACATGCAGCTGATGAGGGATCAAAGGGTGATCTAAAGGACGCTGGCCCCAGCCTCCACCAGTAGGTGTCTCTGGAGGGCAAGCACAGCAGCATGGACTCCCAGCTATGCCAGGTCTCTCCCAGCAGGGGATACAGCCCACAGGGGATACAGCCCTCGAGTGCAAGGGGCCATCATCTGCCCCACACGAACCCAGCAGGCAGTTGCTTAAGGAAGCAAACTGTTAGGGCCAGCAAAGCACCAGGGGCTATTTAATGTCAGTTACTGGAGTCTGCCAGGGGCTCTTTCTAGGATCACGAAAGTACAGGAGCACTGGTTGCAAGAGCAACACTCTGATCCCAGTGTTTCCTCTTATCAGGGATGCTCACGAGGCCCAGCGTAAGAACACGAGGTGGAGCCCACTACCAATACCTGCTCTCATTGTCCCTGAGGCCGCTTCCCCAGAGCATGTCTACACAGCAGGGCAAAAAGTCGAATTAAGTTACACAGCGTCAGCGAAACAGCTTCACTCGGCTTTCAGCACTGTCTACACAGCAGGGAGTCGAAGGAAGAACCCTCTTCCTCCGACTTCCCTTGCTCCTGGTGAAATGCAGGTTACAGGAGTCGGAGTCAGCAGGCCGCCAGCTCGACGGGATTTTGAAATAACGGCTTGCTGTGTAGACGCGCTCCTTGTTATTCCGAAATCACGTCGGTTATTCCAAAATAACATTCCCCCCCCCCCCCGAGTCCAGTAGCAAAACGTCTCCCTCTCACCTGTCTTCTCATGGCCACCATGTCAGTCATACCCAACTCCTCCAGGGAGCTTTCTGAGGCTGCGCCTGCGTCCTGAGAGCTACGAAGAAGGAAAACAAAGAGATGCAAACGGGCAGACAGAGATCCAGAGATGGAATCACGGGCTGGCACAGGGAGCCCGGAAGAGGGGCGGGAAGGGGAACCCACGCTCAAAGCACACCTGGTGGATGGCACAGAGAAGATGCAGCAGATGTGATTGTGGAGATGCAGCATGTCTGTCACCACACCCCGGCCAAGTAACCCTGCCAAGGTGCAGTGGTCAGCGACCCGCATTGCAAACCAGACAGTGCATGCTGCCAGGGGAAGGTTACTCAGCGATGGCTTTAAGGTTAAAATCCCAGCACACGGTGCAAGAGAATAGCGCATGTGCCAAATGGCAGTCCCCCATGTGTGCAGTCATTAGATCGGTCCATGCAAACACCAGAACTGAGGCCTCAGCTGGCAGAAACTGACAAGCTCTGTTCAAGTCCATGGATCTACGCTATTTACACCAGCGGAGGACTTGGTCCAGAAAACTGCCATTTCCCCCCACCACCACCACCCGTAAAGGGGGTGGTGACTGTCTGCCCCAATGCACCGGCCACGGATCTCTGCTAAAAAGAGGGCTCTCTAGTTACTTTCCATGATCCCCAGCAGCGATCTCTGTAAGCTGAGCACTTGGAAAGTTTTAAACACCGCCCAGCTGATTAGCAGAGTGCCCGCAGTCAGCAGCATGTGTTTCATGGTGGTGCACATCCGCACATGCTTCAGTGCGCATAACAAAATGTATTCCACACACTGGTAGAAACAATTAGCGGGAACACTGATCCCCAGCAAGGTCACTTCACTAGGCTAAGGACCCTCTTCTCCTCAGGAGAGGATAGTATCAGTCCTGCCATTGGCCATATGACAGCCAGAAAAAAACTCCAGCTTGTTCTCCCCTATCTGCGCTCATTCTTCAGAGCTAGCGGGAATAGTAGCTTTGTCTCAGGAAAGTCGGCAGATAGGACTAAAGGAGACAGGCTAGGTAAAAGGGAGCTGCCGTTTGCAGAGTCAACTTTTCTAATGCATTTCGTTATTGTAAAACCAGATTCTCAGCTGATATGAACAGATGCCGTTCCACTGACTTTAACACTCCCATTTACAGAGGCTGGGAGGAGCAGGCCAAAAATGTGGCTTGTGTCATTGACCATATAAACCACAGGTGGGAAAGCTCTGTGGATTTGGTTTGCAGTTTGCTCTCGGGCACATCACCACACTCCAAGACAGTCCAAAGAGGTTTAAGGAACTGGATGGAGGCCGACCAATATTAAACACAATGACAAGAGTTTAAAAAAAAACACAACAACAACGTGATGGAACATTGCTGATGTCACCCAACACAGAACATTAACAACTGCAACAACCCAAAGTTTTTGACTAAAATACACACACACACACACACACACACACACACACACACACACACACACCCACCCAGGTAGAGGAAGTCCTCATTATGGTACAGACTGAAAATTGCCTAGAATTCTAAGCTATTTCCCCCCAATGACTCAACTTTCAAGGAAGTCATCCAGCAGATTTTCCAAAAATTTCTGTCTGGTTTAGAGCTGGAGCAAATCAGTGCAATCATTTTTTACTCTGTGCAAAATTTAACTTCTCAGACTGGAAATGGTGCATTTGGAACTGAATCGGGGCTCTTTTTTCTCTGATCCAAACGCTGCTGGTGTTGTTGAGCAAACTGAGACTTCAAAAAGCAAGCCAGGCTGGAAGAACATTAGTCAAGCAGCTGTAAATGTGTGACTGACACTTTGCGTCTATAGATACGGCTTCTCTTTCCCCTCCCTTTCCTCAAAATCATTAGAATATGGAGATTCCGGCCTGGTGACAACACAGATAACTTGTAACTTGTGGGGCTGCATGGCTCGGCTTCACAAGATTCTGAAAGCATGACGGATTCTAGCCCCTGGTGGAGGGAGGCTGCAAAGCTTATAAACTCTGCAGACAAGGAGCTACTGGATCGGAAACCCACGTCAGTGGCATAAGAGCATAGAATCCGTCGCCAAATAGCTCTGGATTTTATCCCCTTTCCCGTCCTGTATCCATTTAATAAACACCAAGTAGGCAGTGTACGTGCGGTGCCCTAGCACTCTCGTTACATTAAGATCATAGCCAGCAGCACACGAAAGTCCCAGGAGGCATTAGGTAATGTGTTACAGTCAAGGGAATTACAGAGGCAGGTAGCCAGATGCCTGGCTCAGGGAATTCCAGGCTGGCTGCACAGCGGGTTTCCCCGTAGGCATGCGAGGAATATGCAAAGCGGCGTGTAGGCAGAGTCGTGCGGATTCAGGACCGAAGCAGGTCAGACCGAGTCACCTGGGTGGCGCTTGGTCTTGAGCAGACTTCTTAACCCGCTGGAAGAGCAGGTGACCCAGGAATCGCACCATCTGGAAGATATTCTGCAGGGAGTAGATCCTGCTGCCCTGGAGGAACAGAGGGCATGGGGGGCCGGGACAGGGCGGTGGGCATGTGTCTGGCCTGCAGGGCATATACCGAATCACAATAGTTATTCCCTTCTGCGCTCGGCTGCATTTCCCCTCCCTTTTATGCACTGATGCACCGGAGGACCCAGGACGGGGCTGTTTCATGCATCCTTATGATAGCTCCAAGCTGCGCTTAGCAAGGGTACGTCTCACTTCACCCATGTGTCATGGAACAGGCTATTAGGAAACTAGGTAAAAACAATCTTCAAGAACATATGGGAGACAAGTGAGGTCCCAGAGGACTGCAGAGGGGCACCCATAGTACCAGTCTGTTTTTTAAAAGGGGAACAAAGAGGACGCAGGGGCTACGTCCAGACTGGCATGATTTTCCGCAAATGCTTTTAACGGAAAAGTTTTCCGTTAAAAGCATTAGCGGAAAAAGAGCGTCTAGATTGGCACGGACGCTTTTCCGCAACACGTGCTTTTGCGGAAAAGCGTCCGTGCCAATCTAGACGCGGTTTTACGCAAGAAAGCCCCGATCGCTATTTTCGCAAAACAATACCGCGTTGTCTACACTGGCCCTCTTGCACAAAAGCATTTGCACAATGGGGCTTTTGCCCGAATGGGAGCAGCATAGTATTTCCGCAAGAACACTGACAATCTTACATGAGATCGTCAGTGTTCTTGCGCAAATTCAAGTGGCCAGTGTAGACAGCTGGCAAGTTTTTCCGCAAAAGCAGCTACTTTTGCGGGAAAACTTGCCAGTCTAGACGCAGCCAGGAAGTAACAGAATCAATCGGCCAAACTTCAATACTTTAAAAAAGGCACTGGACCAAATTATTAAATACTGTAATCAGTTCGTAAGCCCCTTCAAGGCATTGGGGCAAACCAGTGGTTTTCTGTCAACCTAGTGGGGACCATCAGGGGTCTGCTTGTTGGGCTGGCAATATTCAGGATTTCCTTCATTACTTGGATCAGGAAGTAAAGGATCTATTTATAAAATCTGCAGAACACCCCTGTTGGGCAGGAGTGCAAGCACTTTAGCGGACAGGATTACATTTCAAAATGCCCTGGACAATTAAATTTGACAAGCTGAAATTCAGGAGAGACAAGTGCAAAGTACTGTACTTGGGAAGGGGGAAAAAATGCACAGGTACAAAATGGGGCATAAGCTGATGGCATACCAAGGATCCAGAGGTGACATTCAATCAGGCATTCACTAGGAGCCAAGGATGTGATGCTGTTGCAAAAACAACCCTAATACCACGCTGGCATGTATCAACCAGCGACTGCCCCACACGACCTGGCTTGGAGGCCTCAGCTGTTGTGTCATGCCCAGTTTTACACACTGCACTTCAGAAAGATGTGGGCCAACTGGATGGAGACTCCAGGGGAAAGCAGCAAAAAACGATGAATGTTTAAAAAAGCTGCCCAAGGAGGAAAGATGAAAATAACTGGACAAGTTTAATCTTGAGACTAGCAGGCGGACGGGGAACCTGCTAACACTCTTCAAATATGTTAAGAGTCATAATAAAAAGGACAGGGATGAATTGGGCTCCATGGTCCACGGAAGGGAAGACAAGCAGTGATCAGCAAGGGAGTATTTCGATTGGGTATTAGGAGAACTTTCTAAGTCGAGAGATAGTGAAGCATGGAAGTAAGAAGGCTGTGGAACCCCGTCAATGGAGGTTTGTAAGAACAGGTCGGACACGCTTGTCTGGGGTGGTCTAGGTGAGCTAGGTCTGCTCTTGGCACAGGGGGTGGATTAGGCGTCCTTTCAAGCTCTTCGTTTCCATCGTTCTATGGACACGATACACAACGGGGCACCAGCGTGGAGCGGTGACCCGTCTGCTTGTACCACCACGACTGTGGTAACTGACTAAGCTCCTGCCAACGTCGTTGTCAGGGATAGCCGACCTTGCACACCAGGCCCAGACAGCCCTTGGCGGAGTCAGTGGCCCAAGCTGGCCCTTGGATGGGCGAGTGCAACGCTGGGGCAACCTCTGTGTGTGCCAGTAGGGCAGAGAGGCTCTGGAGCTCAGGAAGGCCTTCAGAGTCGGACTGCATTGCTGGTGAAGGGCGCCAGATCTTTCAGGTCGACGGCGCAAGAGAAGGACCAACCATCATCGTTCAAGACCAATGAGGGAGTTCAGCATGGCCCGTCCAGCCTCAGCCGGGCCGGGCCAGGCCAAGCAGGCACCAGCCACATCTGTCGGCACAAGCGCGGACCAGGCTGGAGCCGAGAGTGCCTCGTACTGAGGATCACACACGAGAGGCTGGGTCATCCAGTGCTGGGATGTGATTGAGAAAGATCATTTCACTAGAACTTGCCCGCATGGGCATGGACCCTTCCTTCCATACCACTGCCTGCCAGTTCCCTTAGAGCAGGGGTTCCCCACCTATGAGTCAGGACCCAAATATGAGTCGCCATTACATTTCAAAAGGGTCGCCAAGTGTCTCCCCAGGTGACACTGCCCCTGCCCCTCCCCGTTTTTGAATTGCCTTGGGTCACCAGGTCTTCCTGAATTGTCCAAATGGGTCCCCATGTGGAAAAGGTTGGGAACCGCTGCCTTAGACCAACCAGGACCGTGCCCCTCACCCCAGGAGGGGGCGTGCCGCAGGGTGCAACGGGCCATCTGACCACAATATAGGCGAGGCTGGAGGCTCAGCATGTAAATTTGCCCTGGCAGGTCTCACCAGTCAGGCTTCTGGCTTGTGCCACACACGGCAATCGGGGGGGTCGCGCTCGGCGCTCTCTCCTTCCGCGGTCTGCCATGGTGGGTCTGTCCAAACACACAAAATGAGAGCATTAGTATTACACCCTGTCAATCATTCCCCTCTGGCAACAATCCCTCGGCAACCCCCATGCGCTGCCACAGGCAGGCAGCAGCAACAATGCAGGGAGTTCCACAGATTCGCTCTGTTGCAGCCACCTTGTCCAAATGTGCCCTCATCACCACATGGACCCGGACTGGGGTCTTTACTCCAACCAAGAGCCTCTGGCGTCAACGGGAGGTTTGCCTGATGGGCTGTGGCACCATTTTCAAATGCAGGCTCTGCCACTGGGTAGCAGCAGGATACTCGATGCCACAGCATCCCAGCCGTTACAGTGTGGCACAGAATAGAATGAGGTCATAATTATACAAAGGCAGTCATGTGACCTATTGTGTTTGGATCCCAGAGCGCATCTCCACCCCAGCCTTGCTCCAATTGGTCTTGCTCCAGGAGAATACACCAGAACGATACATCTAGATGCAAAAATAATATTCCAAGAGACCCCCTTACTGAAGTGGAAAGAATGCGAGTAGAACCTTGCATGAAGTTTGTTTAATCGCTTACATTTCACTTGGCTCAGCCAGCCTACACTGACCTGTTCATGCCTTGGTTTGATCACGAGCTCACCTCTTGCCTTGGCATCTGAGGCAGCTTAAAAATATACTATTGTGGAGGGGAGGGGACCAGATGTTGTTAGAACGTATGACTGGGTCAGACCAAAGGTCCATGTAGTCCAGTGACCTGTCTGCCAACAGTGGCCAATACCAGGTGCCCCAGAGGGAGTGAACAGAACAGGGACTCATCAAGCGATCCCTCCCCTGTCACCCATTCCCAACTTCTGACAAACTGGGTAGGGACACCATTACTGCTTAGCCTGGCTAAAGCCATTGATAGACCTATCCTCAATGAATTTATCTAGTCCTTTTTAGAACCCTGTTAAAGTCCTAGTCTTCACAACATCCTCTAGCAAGGAGTTCCACAGGTTGATTATGTGCTGCATGAAGAAAAAACTTCCTTTCCAGGGCACAGGGGCTGGGCTATAGGACCTAGGAAGAAGACATTGGGCTATTTCACTATCCCAGGAATTTTTCTTCTGGAGACCGGCTTGTTACGGGTGCCCGCTGCTAGATACAGTACCAATCGCTTGCATTTCTGGGCGCCTGATCGGGTAGCGGTGTCCTGAAACGGGAGCTCCCCGAATGCCGTAGGCTGGGTGGAGGGGGCCTGAGGCATATGCACAACAATAGAAGGGTGCTGCTGCAGCTGGTCCGACAGGAGAGGCCTTAGACTCATATCCATCATGTCTACAGAGAGGAAAGAGAGGACCGTTAGAAGCATCTGCCTACGCTCCAGAACGTAACAGCGTCACAGTCAGACTTAGGTGGGGGAGAAAGTGATGTCCAAATCCCTGGGAGAAGCAATCGTGTTTCTGAGGCTCCTGATGCAGCACACACACACACACACACACACACCCCGCAGCTGTGACAGCCACTCTCTGCTGAGTCTTTATCCGACACCTCTTCCAGGTTTTCCCATGAAAATCCTGGAATGGATTTCTTTTCTCTGCAGTAACGACTGAGGACTCTTCCTTCAGCTGAAAGTGGGGCAAACTTCATTAGCATGCAGTAGCCACCCACCCACCGGCACATGGATACACCAGGCCGGAGTTCTGACACCCACACGGACCCGGATCTGAATGGAGAGGGAGGAGCAAAAACTCCTGACTAAAAGTCTCAGCTATGCTAGGACTTTATTTCAAAATAACCCCCCTTAGGCTAAACTGATAAGCAGAGCGTCCATGCTACCACGCCCGTTATTTCAAAGGAACGGGCCACGTGATATGAAATCTGCGCTCCTGCTTTTCATCGGGAGTAACTCTAATTCTGAAATAGCGGGCGTGTGGACACTCCACTGCTGCGATCTCGAAATAATGACTCCGACAGGGCCGGCTTGAGCCATTCCTGTGCCCCGGGCATGCGACGCATGCACGGCTCCGCCCCCAGGCGCATGGTGCATGCGTGGCCCCGCCCCCCCAGCATGCTGCACTCCTTACAGCAGCAATCGGGCACGCGGCGCCTGATGGCAGCTCTAAGGGGCACCGCGCGGCCAGCACCCCTTACAGCTGCCATCAGGTGCCCCGAGCCCCCACCTTAATCCAGCCTTGGACGCTGAGTAATTCAAACTCATTACACCCTAGTGCTTCCTGGGGCTCTAAGTCCAAGGTAGTGTGTCCCTATTAATAGGGCCTGCCTTGGACTAATTGCGAGGCTTCCCCGTAGCGTGGGCATCGTTTGAGGTCGTTAAATCGGGAGTCAGGTTGAATTTGGTAATTCCAAAATAATTCCCTAGTGTAGACAAGGCCCTGCGGGTCTGTAACTTTACAATCTAAACTTAAAGTGATGTCGATGGCATCATGAGCTTTTGTGGGCCCGGCCCACTTCTCCAGATGAGTGGAGCAACAGATGGAGGCCTTTGCATTTGGTGCCCTCTGAGTTCCTGCCCCCCTTATCTCCTCTATGTCCCAAGGGTGCCAGGTCCATCCATTGCCAAGGTGGTGTTGGGTGACCCCAGGTTGAGTGGGTGGGGCTCAGGCCCTTGGCCTCTAGCTCTGGAGGTGGGTGCCTTTTCCACGGTGCTGCTGGAGGAGCCCCCAACATCCCTGCATTCTGGCCCCCCCCTTATCCGTCCTATGCCCCAAGGGTGCCAGGTCCATCCTTTGCTGAGCTCATGTTGGATGACCCCACATTGGGTGGCGGGACTTGAACCTGCCCATCACCTGCCAGCGACAGCCTCTCTGGGATGTGCATCCGGAAGGAAGGGGGAAGCACCTCCACATCTCTCTCCTCAGCCAGCAGCCTGGACTCGTCCGCCACCTTCAGCCTGCGGGGCACCTGCATGCGCTGACTGACGGCCTCCAGGAAGCTCTGGTCACACGGGGCTCGGGTCCCCTCCAGGCCCCAAAACGGCCACATGGTCCTTTCATTCCCAGCCTCCCGCTGGCAGCCTGCAAGGTCACACCACACGCTGCTGAAAGAGAGCAAGCGCCATCCTGCCAAGGTGGACCCCATAGAATCATACAATAATAGGACTGGAAGGGACCTCGAGAGGTCATCGAGTCCAGCCCCCCGCCCTCAAGGCAGGACCAAGCTCCGTCTACACCATCCCTGACAGATGTCTATCTAACCTGTTCTTAAATATCTCCAGAGAGGGAGATTCCACCACCTCCCTTGGCAATTTATTCCAATATTTGACCACCCTGACAGTTAGGAATTTTTCCCTAATGTCCAATCTAAACCTCCCCTGCTGCACTTTAAGCCCATTACTCCTTGTCCTGTCCTCAGAAACCAAGAGGAACAAATTTTCGCCTTCCTCCTTGTGACACCCTTTTAGATATTTGAAAACCGCTATCATGTCCCCCCTTAATCTTCTTTTTTCCAAACTAAACAAGCCCAGTTCATGAAGCCTGGCTTCGTAGGTCATGTTCTCTAAACCTTTAATCATTCTTGTCGCTCTTCTCTGTACCCTTTCCAATTTCTCCACATCTTTCTTGAAATGTGGCGCCCAGAACTGGACACAGTACTCCAGCTGAGGCCTAACTAGTGCAGAGTAGAGTGGCAGAACAGAGTAGAGCGGCAGAGCCATGACAGATGCCTGCTCGCTAATAACCCCTACCTCGCATACAGTGCCTTACAGTGGTTGCTCTCCAGCATTTTACAAGGGGGCCTACCTGTGAAATGGGGATCGTGACACTGGGGAAACTGAGGCACGGAGCCGTGACTGCCCAAGGATCCCCAGCAGGCCGAAGGCAGAGGTAATCGATACAGCACAGGCAGGAGGTTTTAAGAAGGCAAGCAACGACACAGCCTATGAATGAGCCAGTGGGAAGAAGGGAAATCGATTCCAACGGTGATTAAAAATGGAAAATCCTGTGGGCTAGAAGTGTGTTCTCTCACACATGACGCCTTCAGCTTTCAGCAGGAAAGGAAATATTTGACAGTCAGGAAACGAGCAGGACCAAACAAAAAACAAGGTGCCCGTGGGAGAAAGCGCCGCGCTTGTGGTACAGCCAGGCAAAAAATGTCCATCAGGCCTGGTTTTGTTTGAGGGAAAACTGGGCTGTCAACCCAACTCAGAATTTCTCATGAAAAGCACCTTCTGGCCACAGAACATTTCAAGATTTTATATAAAAAAAGTATATAAATATAAAACCCCCAAACATCTCTTTGCTCCCCAGCCCACGCAGGTAACAGCTGCAGGAGAGGCTGTATCGCTTTAATGCACTGAGCACTGGGCTGGGACTATTCCCAGCTCTGCCTGAGTGGCCTTTGGCCAGTGATGGCCCCACCCCATGCCTCAGTTTCCCCTCCTGTAATAATAATAATACAGTAATGACACTGGTCTCCCCCTGAGCTCACTTCGGGCTCCCTCTGCTGGGAAGTTGCCATGTGCTTTGCCCAGAGTGAAGAGGCCTGTGCTTTGTGCTCAGCAGCAGGGCTGGACAACGCGGGGGAGGCCAAGAGCCATGCACCAAACTCCCCCATAGAATGGCACCACTCCCAGCCAGGGGGTGCAGCGCGGCCTCTCCCCAACAGCCACGAACCGGGGAGGTTGGGCAGGAGCGAGGTTTGTTTGATAGGCCGCACCCTGAGCAACAGGGGGAGAATCACGCTCCTGACGTGGCCCGCACCAGACCGGAACCCATCCCAGTGACTCCGCCGTTGGCCTGCCCGGCCCCTGCACCCCCGCAGGTCCCCAGCCCCGCAGAGAGCACCGGGGGGCGGCAGCGCTGTCCTGTTTTATGTACCAAGCTCTGCCCAGGTGCCAAAGGATTCTGGGCGCGGCGCCGGTACGGGAGGGACGCACGCAGCAGGAGCCCAGGGGGGCGAACACGAATGGGCTCTCCCCACTGCCACGAGACAGCAAGAGCCAAGCTCAGGCCACGGGAAGGGTGACTTTGCCTTTGTAGGCTGGCAGGTGTCATTTCAGACCCTGACCAGTCTACTACAAGACAGAGGGAACCCCCCCCGCCCCGCCCCGCCCCTCCAACTCCTTCAAAAGCCAAACTGGCTGAATCTTTCCCTGCTCAAAACACAGCCCCAGCAGGGAGGAAGACAACCCCAGGGAACCTGCACCAGATGGGTGCTGAAATCAAGAGGCAAAACTGGTGGCAGGCAGTCACCCCCGGCCGGGTCCTGTTACAATCCGTCCCACCGCCCCTCTCCCCCAGTGCGGATCCTGTCCCTGGAACGAGGCAATTCTCTACACACACTTCTCCCCACAAGCTACCAGCATTCGGGCCTGCCCAGGGAAAAGGGCAAGGCAGCTAAGCCACAGCCTGGTGTCTTCGCCAGGCCCCAGCTGGGCAGAGAAGCTGGAATCATTCACAAAAATTAGCCCAGCCAGGCCAGAGCGAATGACTCCAGAAAGGAAACAAACTTTGCTCCATCTCTAAAGCCACAACTCCCCCCCTTGGCGTTAGCCAGTTGTATCCCCTTTCCTGCTCCCTGCGGCTTCTGCTTTTTCGCCAGTTTGTTAATGAAACTTACTAACCTATAAACAGCTCTTCTTCCGGGCCCTCTGTAATCAGCTGGAGGGTGATGTCAACCCCACAGGTCCTGAGCCCTCCCATTTTGGCAGCTCAGGCTCCTAGCAAGCAGTGGGATTGGCTGGATGAGGCAGCTGTCCATCATGCTTTTAAAGAGACAGACGGGCTGGTTAATGAGACATGGCAGGTGGCTAATGAGCACCTGTCTTCTGGTCAGTGGGAACAAGAAATCCACTTACCTTGTTGCACACACAATATGTTCGGCAGTTTTTCCTCCAGCCTCCTGTCTGGAGAGTTTCAAACAGCAGGAGTCCCTGACTCTGCAAACAGCGAGAGACTTTGCTTTTTGGACACTATTGTGCCTCTCAGGATCAACAGGCATTTTACAAACTTCAGCCTGGCAGTGGAAAGTAAGTCGCTACCTTCTGCCAGATGAGCTGCAGTCCCAGAGCACATCGCCAACGCGGAGTCAATCGGCATGCCTCCTGCTTTAACCACTAGGCCGTTCTCCCTCCCCTAAGGGCTGTGAGACAATGCTCCTCTGTCACTCCCAGGAGACCACCTTCGGTTCTGCGTCAGGAAGTTATTAGCTGGACTGCCCTAGTGCTTAAACACCCCCGTCCGGGAGCAGGGCTTCATGGGGTCAGGGATGGCGCAAGCTGAACAAAAAGACAGTCCCTGGGCCCAAAGAGCTTCCAATCAAAGTGTAAGTGTGAAAACCAGGTGGTGAAAACTCCGCCACTGTGGCTGGGGTTTCCCCTTCTGAAGTGACAACCCCCCCTGTGACGTTGTAAGGTGCTTTCCATCTACACCACCCCCACGCAGCCGGGTGTTCCTGCCGACAGGCACCGGGGGCGCTGGCACCAGAGTGCTCTCCGCTCTGACGCTCAGGCCTCATAGATTGGGACCGTGCGTTGGCCAGAGGGCGGCAGTGGAAAAGAAAAGTGCTCTCTGGGGATGGGATGGGGCTGGCGTCTCACCTCTGTGCTGTATCACGGCTCTATTCTGAGAAACGGGGCTGCCCATCTCCCCCACCAACAAACTCTCTGCCAGGCCAGGAAAATCCTTCTCGCCAGTATGGAGATCTTGTTAGGAACGAAGGGGCACGGGCCGGTTAAAATATATGTATTTTTAAATGGGATTGGGCTCTTCGAGCTGCCCGGCCCGTTATCAATAGCAGGGTAGAGCGTGGGAACACCAGAGAATGGTACCCTGGATTTCCTGTGCCCTGGTCGCTGCAATGTGGGTGCTTTCTGCACCTTTCCCCCTGGAAAATGAACCGGGGTCAGTTTCAGCGGCACCTCTCCGGTCAGTTTCACCTTGAGCAGGGGCATCTCCTTGGATGGGCTCAGCTGTGGCAGGGAAAAGTCCAATCCAAGCAGGCCTAAGGGGGCCTGACGGAGTCCTTGGACCCATCTCGCCCTCAGAGAGCCTCAGCCATGGGCGGAGGGTGTGTAAGTGTAAGAAAAAAACAAAGAAGGGCCCATCCTCAGCACCGCATCAGCCTGAGAAGTCCTGAGACATGGGACAGGTGCGGCCGGGTTCAGGGAGCTCTGAGTCCCCTCCCTGGAATCAGAGATCCAGTCCCTGGCCTCGGAGTCCCCACACTGCCTCCGCCCAGCTGTTCATGGGGGAAATCCTCAACGATGTCAAAGCAACTTGGGAGCGTGAGTCCCACCCACGGTCAATGGGCCTGACTGTTCCTACCTGCGTTCTGGGCCCCTGTGGCGAGCCGACCCCACACTCCCCGGCCTGGGACTCTGCTGGAAAGCTCCGGGCAGTGGTTCGCATCTAGGCTGTGATGGCGGCAGATCAGTGCTACCCAAGAGCCCTGTGGGCCCTGCTTGAGGGTCAGCTCCATGAGGCACGGGCGCTGTGTCGGTCCCTGTACAGGACGGGCCGTCAGAGAGCACCTTCCCTTCTGGGTTTCGCCCCTGCTGCACTGGCAACAGGGAGGCTGCAGGGCAGGGGTGGGCGATCGTTTTTAAGGGGGCGGCCACTTCACGAATTTCGGAGTGGTTGGGGACTGCCCTGGAAGGGGGGGGGCTTTGGACAGAATGGGCGGGGCTAGGAGGCTTCACATGCTCCCCTGCCCACAGACCCTGATTGACCTGGGAGCGGGGGAGTGGCAGGGCGGCCGCAGGCCGCATCAAACAGCGTGGTGGGCCAGATCCGGCCCATGGACATTGTCTTGCCCACCCCTGCTGTAGAGGATGGTCAAACAAACAAACAAAAGGATGTTTTACTTCACTCGGCGCACAGTCAACCTGTGGAACTCCTTGCCAGAGGATGTGGTGAAGGCTAGAACTTTAACAGGGTTCAAAAAATAGCTAGATAGATTCATGGAGGTTAGGTCCATCAGTGGCTATTAGCCAGGATAGGTAGAAATGGTGTCCCTAGCCTCTGTTTCTCTAGAGATGGCTGACAGGGAAGAGATCACATGAGGATTCCCTATTATGTTCCCTCTCTCTGGGGCATCTGGTATAGGTCACTGTCAGCAGACAGCATACTGAGCCGGATGGACCCAGTCTGGCCATTCTTATGATGGTCAGCCGGCCAGCCGATCGCTGTGTAGGGACGCCACTAGGCACAAACCAGAAGAGACTGGGCCAATGTTGGGCTGTACCATGGAGGCAGCACTGCTTGTGTTTCCAGCACAGCAGCCTCTGAGCCGTAAGGACCATTTCGAAGATGAATTTCATGCCATTCCTCCTCCCGCAATAAGCACAGTGCCGGCTCCAGCCCTGTAGGCAGAGTTCTTCAGTCCTTTTCAAGCTGAGTTTAGGGGTCACTTTCATCAAGGGGGAGATAGCTCAGTGGTTTGAGCAGTGGCTTGCTAAACCCAGGTTTGTGAGTTCAATCCTTCAGGGGGCCATTTAAGGATCTGGAGCAAATCTATCAGGGATGGTATATGGTCCTACTGTGAGGGCAGGAGACTGGACTGGATGACCTCTCAAGGTCCCTTCCAGCTCTATGAGATAGGTATACCCAAATAAGAAAGCGAGTCCAGAAAAAGCACATGCAGCCCAGAACCTTCACATCTTCTGTGGCTATTTACAGATGGACTCCCTCTAGTGGTGAATTTGGAGCTAAAGACCAGCACAGGAGTGGAGGCTGTAAATAAACTGTAGGAAACTTGGTCACATGCATGGACATCCAGCTAACTAAAATCTTGCCAGACTAGAGACGTTCAAGGCTGGTGAAAAATGGTACTTGTGTGATTTCACACTGCTTCCCCTTGCACTGATGTAGTGACTGCACAAGGTAAACAGCTGAACTGGGCTGAACTGGGCCCACAGAGGCATCCTCCCTTGTGAACGGGTCCTGGCTTTTCCAAATAACTTGGTGCCCACAGGTCCAGGCAGGGAAAAATGACAATGCACAGTTTTGACGGTGGTTTTTTTAATAAATAATGTTTTGGCACAGAAATAGACCAAGTTGTACACAATTCAAACCGCAGGGTTCATCACTGTGACTGTAAGAGGGAGAGAGGGAGGAAGAAATTCCCACCTCTCTCTGCTCCTTTTCAAGTTCCGGTGGATCCTGACCTAGCTATAGACCATATGCCATGGCCCACATGTGGACACAGACCCAGAAGGAGAGGGACACAACACACAGAGTGCAAGCAGCTGCCCCGGCACAGAAATAAGATTTTCTCGCACCCTCAGGTTCCTGAGTCAACCTTTCTGCTGTCGGCTGTTTTCCAACATGAAGGGGTAAGAGAACACGGGGTGTGCTTGGACCAGAACCGGGGACAGCTGAGAGGTATATGTAGTGACGGGCATTTCCAACCAGCTAAAATGTCCTTGCCAGTGCTTTTTGGGGGTGGAGGAGTGAGATTTGTGCTCAGTAACATTAATAGGGATGGCAGTGCTGGACACTTCAATACTTGTACAGTGAGACCACCACATCGCGGGGCTGCCAGCGAGAGCAAGGTGGGGCACAAGGGAGGGGGCAGGAGCCCCCTTGCTAAGCAAAGCTCCTTGCAGGGAGGTTGCAGAGCCAGCTGGAGGTGCAACCCAGAGAAGCAACTGGATTGCTTACCAGGAGGGCATGCAACAGGCGGACGGGCAGTGTCATTCCCTTAGCAATTCCTTTCATGCCTATCCTGGGGTGGAGCCGGCCCCGGGGCCGAGTGGGGCCGGCTCTGGGGCCGAATAGGCTACACGCACTACACAACTCAGCAGCACTACACCGTCACCAATAAGCCAGCTCTCCTCGAGAAACGACAGAGCCAAATCATTGCTCGGCTCCAGTAAGCAGTCATCAGCTACTCTCCAAAGCAGCGGTGAAAAGGAGACACCATGAAGTGAAATATCAGACCCTGCAAGACCAAATTAGCCTTCCAGGGGAATAGCAACATTTTGGAGTCTCGAAAGCAAATCGAGTTCACTTTCGGCCATTTGTGAGATTGGTGCACGGCCTGGCCATCCTGCCCTAGGCACTTTCTGGCTCCTCTGCCCTAGCCCAGGGTTGCAGATTTTAGACTCCCAGGGATGCGGGAGAGGTTTAAAGATTTCGGGAAGGTTTACTGTCACTTGTTTTTGTTGGGTTCACTAACCCTTTCTGTTGCTGGGGTTTCTCTCTGGCTTTACTCGCCTCATTGTGCTTCTATGTTCTAAAGACAGGGGGAGAGAAGGAAAGAATTTGGAGGCAGGCAAAAGCCCACAGAGAAACAGTAACAAAAGTGACGGGAGTCAGAGCCAGATTTGCTGCCGGGGCACGAGAATGGAGTTGTGCCCTCAGAACAGCAGGAATTGGATCCGCCAATTCATTAAGCTGCTCTCTGTAACTACTGATGAGGTTCGGATCTTGAAGCTCCAGCCCCAATAAAAAGTCAGTGGCTAAAAAAACCCAGATCTTTGAAAAAAGATATTTCACCCCCCAAACCTGACCAGTGAGCGTGGCCCGGCCTCTTTAAAAAAAAAAAACGCAGACAAAATTCGGAGAGATCCAGGCCTGCCTACTCCCTCGATTTCTGCACGTCCCAGGCATTCTGCAATAGGCCCCAGGACAGAGCGGAGGGAGCCGCGCGGGCAAGCGTGGGAGACGGTCTGACAGCGCGTTCTGGTTTTACTTTGTTCACCCTAGAGCTTGGTGCTCAGCTCAGCCCTGAGGGGAAACCCAGACAATCCAACCCGCATCCACACACCAAGGCCCTCCTAAGCCCCCACGGAGAAGAGTGAAATCTTCACGGCCCTCCGCAAGCCCACACGGAATCTTAGAGGGAACCTTCCTAAGCTCCGCCCCTTTACCCTGCATCCACAGATCTCCAAGCACTTTCCGTGCCACGAATTTAGCCGCAAAATGCCCCGCAGACACTGTCCCTCAGAAGCACAGAGAGGGTAAGTGACTGTCCCAACATCTGTGACAGGGCTAGAACCCAGAGCTTCTAGCTCCCAGGCCTAGCCTTCAGCACATCTGCCCCACACCATGCAGATGCCACGCGCGCGTGGTCTTCCTTAGCTCTGGTGGTTGCTTACAAAGCCCAGAGTCCTGCGACGATGGGATCTTCCACACAGAGTCACAGCTGCCAAGAGAGGTAGGCGGCGTCTATGAAACACGCCCCCTACTGAAACCGCTTCCTACCCCCACTTTATTCACAAGGGCAGGTTCCCCCACAATTTCCCTCCCCCTTTCCCTCGTTCCTTAGCTCTGCCCGGCCGGCAAGGGGCAGCACAAGATGTTGACGCACGCCCCGGTGGCCTGGCCCAGGTGCGTCCAGCCCTACGGGTGAGTTCCCCAACTCACAAGCCCCAGAGCCTTGGCAGCCGCAGCACGGACCACGGCGTGGGCCTCAAAGGAGACCAGTCTCCCACTCTCACCGTGCTAGCTGGCAGGCGGGACGGCGGCCCATGGGGAAGGGCCGCTGCGCCGCATCTGCCTCCAGCCTGGTGAGCATGTTGGGCAGTGCCCCCCCGTTGGGCAGATGCTTCGCAGACCGGATGCTGGTGCACGGTGGGACAAGGAAAGGGATGGAGTCTCCCCTCTGTAACAGCATCCGATTTATGGGAAAGGCCCTGGCAGAGGTCGGAGCTGGTGGGGGAGGCGGAATGGGGCAACGCCAAGGAGGAAGAGACACCCCCACCCTTAAAACGGGGAGAGCCTTAAAAACCTGCCAGGACCAGTCTCGGATTTGGCGTCACACAAGGCAACGAGGCAGACCGCCCGCCTGCCTCAGCCACACAGAGACAGGAGGCCCAGGGCAATCCCAGCCAGAGGGCTCGCTCCCTGGAACAGACATGTCACACGGAGCCGGGGGTCACGGAGACACAAGCTCCAGGTGCCCCCGTCCAGAGACATTCTCCTCACAGGCGCTCACCCGTGGGCCACCCCCTGTGGAGAGAAGACACCGGATCACAGAGCATCTCCCCGGCCGCAGGTCCTTCCCTCAGGTGATGACACCCCCTCAGGCGGGCGAGGAGGGAGGAGACAGAGCTCAACGGCATCTGGCCGGTAGAGCGGCTACGTTTCACCCCCGCTGTGCAAGGCCGTGCGAGGCGCACGCACGTTTGACACTCCCACGCACGCCCCGGCAAGGAACTGAGGAGAAGTCGATCCCCCCGAGCGTCCCGGTGCCGGCATGTGCATATACAGGGGGCGGGGGGTGCCAAGGCAGCAGTGCGGCTGGTTCCAATCAGGATGACCCGAGTGCTCGGTTTTGGATGGAACGCGCTGAGGAGAATCCCCACAGGGCCAGCGGCCACTCTGCTCCTACGGCACTTCTGGGAAAGGGCCGCCTGGCGCGCCGCGGCACGCCCCTCCCCGCGGCTGAGAGCGCCCCGTCGCTCGGGCAGAAGCGCCACTCGGCCCTTGGGAGGCCTTTGCCCCTGCCGCTCCGCTTCCCCCACAAAACGAAACGAGGCGCGGCGGGGATGCAGGGAGAGGGACGCCCCGTGAGCCCTGCCGGGAGACCCCTTTACCCCGCGATCATGGGCACCCAGGAACTACCACCCACCCGGGTGCCTCTCGGGGGCAGGTCTCTCCACGCAGGAGGGCAGAGCTCGGGGCGCGTGCCATCTGGCAGCAGGGGCTGCTCCCCACGGCCCCCCCGCCTGGCCGCCGGCGCCCCTCCCCGCGTCGGGGACAGACATTTTTGGTGAGCGAAGAAGGTAAGGCTTTCCCGTGATGGCAGCGTCTGGTAAGAGTGTGAGAGAGATTTACACCGCAAGGAGGGTCCGGGCGCAGGGGGCTGGCACCGCTACTTGCCCACGGCAGGGGCCGCGCCCACGATCTCTTCGTACTTGGGCGGCGGGTCGTTATAGGAGACGCTGGTCTCCTCGCCGCTGCTGCTGCTGCTGCTCTCCGGGTGCCCGGTCACCTCCTCGTAGGAAGGGGGAGGGGTGGCACTGGACAGTCTGGAGAGGACGGAGACGGAGTGCTCCGGCGGGTAGAGGGTGCCATCCAAGTGGGAGCCGCCCCCGGCCCGGCCGTCGGCAGGCCCCCGGGCGCCCGGCTCACGCTGGCTCTGGCCTTCCCCCTGGCTGTGAGAGGTCTCTCGGTACACCATGACCCGGGGGAGGCTGCGGCCCGCACGGCTGGCCAGGTAGCGGTTCTGGGCGTACGAGGGGCGGTGGCGCGTGGCCTTCTGCAGCTGGCACCTCCAGATGATGAACAGGGCGATGACTATGAGCAGCGCCACGCCCAGGAGAGGCACCACCACGTACATGGCGTCCGAGCGCTCCGTGCCCGGCCCCGGGTCCTTGACGGAGTAGACAGAGTTGGTGTAGCCTTTCCAGAACTCCATCTGCAGCGGGGCACAAAGCAGCCCCCGTCAGGCCTTCGCCTCAGAGCGGTGCCCCTCGGCAGGGGAGCGGGGTACAGCCCGGGGCTGCTCCCTCACAGCCCCACCCTCCCCGTGTCGCCGAAGCAGGACCCATGGGGCAGCCGCTGATGCATCATGGGAACCAACGCGCAGGACTCTGGGATCCTGGGCGCATGGCAGCAAGCGGCCCAATGAGAGGCTGAGGGCCCCCGGGCTAGCACCACCTTCTGCCATGGTTAGTCTGGGGGGCAGAGAGCAGGCCAGGAGCCAGAGGCACAGGGCGGCCGGGCCGGGAGCACATGGGGGCCGGAGGCACAGGGCGGCCGGAGGCACAGGGCGGCCGGGCCGGGAGCACATGGGGGCCGGAGGCGCAGGGCGGCCGGGCCGGGAGCACATGGGGGCCGGAGGCGCAGGGCGGCCGGGCCGGGAGCACATGGGGGCCGGAGGCGCAGGGCGGCCGGCCGGGAGCACATGGGGGCCGGAGGCGCAGGGCGGCCGGCCAGGAGCACATGGGAGCAGGGAGCACTCAGGAGCACGGGTTGGCTGGGCCGGCAATGCCTTGCCAACCCCACGGCTCCCAAGGCAGACTCACCTGGAGGGGAGCTGGCGCCGCGTGGGAGAGGTGTGTAAGTGAAAGCTGAGCCCAGGTTTCCCGCTGACATCCAGGAAACAAAGCACCGCATGGGCAGGGCGACCCCCCCCCCACCCTTGAGTCATTCCGCTAAGCGGGCTCTGGGCCCCGCCGCCTCCCCCTCACGTACTGTTTTCTCCTTGTTCTCAAACACCTCCTTGACCTCCTCGTAGCTGCAGATCTCCTCTATGCACTCCCGCTCGATGGTGCCCTGGCGGAACTCCTCCAGGAAGCCGTTGGCGCGGGGGAAGCGTCTGAGGACCGAGTGGGCGTGCGTGGCCCCCAGGAACACTGAAACACACAAGGCAGAGAGGCGCTGAGGAGCCCCGCACACCCAGCCCCCCCACAATCCACAGCCTTTGGCATTTAAGGCTGGTGCACTGCGGGGGGGACCTGGCCTGGCTCACACCAGGTTCCCCCTCCTCCCCCCCCCGC
Source organism: Pelodiscus sinensis (assembly GCF_052426305.1). Classification (NCBI taxonomy): domain Eukaryota; kingdom Metazoa; phylum Chordata; order Testudines; family Trionychidae; genus Pelodiscus; species Pelodiscus sinensis. The sequence goes on along the minus strand of NC_143064.1, from coordinate 45,658,870 downwards.
ACCCTGGCTCACACCAGGTTCCCCCTCCTCCCCCCCCCGCACCCATCACAGGAGACAGTCTTAGGCACAGGGATGAGGAACAGGAACCCCCTTGGCTGCATTACCCGTCCCGCCTTCTCAGCACACCGCCCGGCCACGGTGCCTCATGGGAAGGGCCAAGAGGCTCTCTGTGAGCCCAGAGGGAGGGGCGGGGAGGGAAGGACACACACCCACCGTCCCCAGAAGCTGACGTTATTTCCCCCTCCCTTTCTCCAACCGGCCCGGGGCATGCTCAGCTCAGGGAAGGTGTCCGCTGCAGCTCTGCAGAGGTGTCTCCCCAGCAGCTACGAAGCGCAGGAGCGCCCCAACCACACCTGTGGAGCACCCCAGGCCAAAGCCAGCCGCTCCCACTCCTCGGCCGTGCCTCTCCGGCTGCCCCCCCCCAACGGCTGGATCTATGTCCCCCCTGAACTGCATGTGGTGCGGGCGGGCCCTGGGAGGAGCAGCAGAACTTCATACTAAGAACAGACGCTTTTCAGTGCCGCAAGGGTGAGACAAGCCTGAATGCGGAAGCACCAGCCCCCGAGGAGGCACATGCTGGTCACCCTTGCAGACAAGGGGCTGTTCCCAGTGGGCACTATCTAGCCAGGACAGCTGGTTGTCCCTGGGGTTCCAGGTGGGACTCTCACAATGGCACGGCCTTCCATGCTGTGGGCACCAACCACCAGCCAAGGCAGGAGAGCAAATTCATGGATAACCCAGATGGCTGGCTCCAATCAGTGGAACCTACATGTGCCAAAGCAAGGGGTCCCCTTTACTGGGAGAGGGGGAGAGGGGCAGGAGGCCACAGGAAGATCATGCAAATGCAAACACCCTCCCTCCCCCCCCCCCCAAGTGCTCAGAAACACCTGGACTCTTCCAAGCAACCCTACTGACCAGCACAGGCCGTGATGTCTCCCTCCCCGCAGGGGTCACCCCACAGGCCAACCTCAGTTCATGGAACCACTCCCCGGTGGCACAAACCTGGGGACCCGATACCAGGGCAGGGACAGACAGGACACTTGACTGACCACTGTAACAACCACATCTGCAAGTTCATGACACAGACACAGGATGCGAAGCAACTTGCACAGAGCCAGCCTGCTACACACCAAGCAAGTTGCTCATCAGACCAGCAGGCAGCTTGGCCTCAGAGGAAGGCCCATGCTCTCTGCTAATCACAAATGTTCCTTGTCTTTACCCAAGCAAATGGAGATATACCCATCTCACAGAGCTGGACAGGACCTTAAGGGGTCAGGAAGTCCAGTCCCCTGCCCTCACAGCAGGCCCAAGTACCATCCCTCACAGATTCACCTCAGACCCCTACAGGCCTCTCAAGGATTGAGCTCACAACCCTGGGCTTAGCAGGCCAGTGCTCACACCACTGAGCCACCCCCAGGAATAATCTGTGGCCAACCTGGTGGCACATTTCTCCTTATGTCATCACGTGACCTTCACGTTCCTACTTTCAACTAACCGGGCAAGTGGTGTTACGGATTATCCGACTCCGGAGGCAGTGAGGTGTATTAGGAATTACAGCCATGCCGTGCCACGCGCTTTTGGTCAGGACAGGACACGCCTGATGGGTTACTGTAGATACTTTCTCCTCCTCCCCCCATTTATTCATCTTTGCTCTAGGGAGAGAATTGATGGAGGAGGAACTGCTGACAGAGGGAGTGTAATGTTGGCAGCTCATGGAAAGGTCCCCATGTCTCAGCTGAGCACTGATAAATACACAGCTGGAAACTGTCGGGCTGACCTGTGCCTGAGCGCTGTTAAAATAGGTGTTAGAATTTAACAGCCTGTTTAGACTTCACTGAATGCTTGTGAGTTGCTGCATGCATTGATCTCACTTTACAAGCTAGGGGACAAAGGCTAGGAGTAATGCGGAATCATTTGCATGGGAAGATTCTCTGACACGGTAAGTCACCAGACAGGAGAGACATTAATCTCAGGCACAGATCACCAACAGAGGGGTTACGTCCTGGCCAAGAGGAAGGCCCATCAACTCCTGATGGTCTACTGTGAGCCATTAAAGAGAACAAAAGACATTTGTTGCTTTGTTCTCCTCCCCGCCCCTGCACATGAAGATGAGCCCCAAAAGTGGATTCCTCCCGTCAGCTGAGTTCACAACTCAGAACACATGGGGCAATAGGAATAAACACACCTAACACAGAAGTACTGGATCTTTATGCTGCTTGGAGTCTGGACTCAAGGGGTGCATCTAGAGTGGCAAGATTTTGCGCAAAAGCAGGCGCTTTTGCCCAAAAACTTGCCAGCTGTCTACACTGGCCGCTTGAATTTGCACAAGACTACTGACTTTGTAATGTACAAAATCAGTGCTTCTTGCGCAAATACTTTTACGCTGCCGCTCAGGAAAAAGCCCTCTTGTGCAAGAATACTTGCTCAAGAGGGCCAGTGTAGACAGGGAAGAATTGTTTTGCGCAAAAAAGCCCCGATGGCTAAAATGGCAATCGGGGCTTTCTTGCACAAAAATCTCGTCTAGACTGGCCACGGATGCTTTTGCGCAAAAGCATCCTTGCAAATCTAGACGCTCTTTTGCGGAAATACTTTTAACAGAAAAACTTTTCCGTTAAAAGCATTTCCGCAAAATCATGCCAGTCTAGACGTAGCCAAGATGTTCCAGGCACAAGCAAAAGATCCTTAGAGCTTGGCCCGGGTTAGCCCTAAAGGACATACACAGCTTGCTTTTTATAGAAGCTTCTATTACCTCTTGAAACTTAACATTTTGCAATTCGTCTGTGTATCTATTTCTGCAGTCTGCTTTAATCTTGTAAATAGCTCCTTTCCTTTTTTTATTTAAGGAATCTTTAAATAGTTTCTCAGAAGATTCGTTACAGGTGTTGTCGTCAGTGTGAAACCTAAGGTGCCACTGATGTGCGGTAAATGACTGGTCCTTTGGAACTGGGAGTAACCTGAATGCTGCTGTGATTGTTGTCCAGGACCATCACAAAGGTACACTCACCTGGGTGGCAAGATGAGAGCACCCAGGGCGCTGCCTGTGATGGCGCCTAAGGCAGGGGTGGGCTGTACGTGGTCTGCGTTTCGCTAGAGTTAGTCCCTGGTGGACCACTAGCGCTTTATTTACCTGCACGTTCGCAGGTTCAGTAGCTTGCAGCTCCTATTGGCTGTGGATCGCTGGTTCCGGCCAATGGGAGTTGTGAGAAGCAGCACAGCCCGGGACACTGCTGCCTGCAGCTCCCATGGGCTGGGAATGGCGACCTGCGGCCAATGGGAGCTGCGAATGACCGTACCTGCAAACGTGCAGGAAAATAAAGCGTCGGCAGCCACCCTTGGCAAAGTGCGTCCGGCCCGCGGGCCACTTATTAACCACCCCAGCCTAACGAGTTTACTCTTAATAACTGGTTGGTGAAACCTAAGTACAGAATCACAGGCAGCTAGGGGCTTCTGCCCGGCTTCTTAGTAGCCCGCTCTGAGGCTGGTACTCCTGCTCCTGGCACGGATAATGAAGGCCGGTCTGAAGGATGTGAGTCACACGAACTTTTCTCCAGAACCCACTTTATTCTGCAGCTGCCGTGCTAGAGCAGAGCAACAGACATACAAAAGCAGGGGCAACGGAGAGACCATTTGACAGGGTCATCAAGGGCCCCGGCTCTCCTAGTTCTTCACGCTTTGCGAAGGAGCTTCCCGGGCCATGGCTGAGGGAGCAGTCCCGAGAGGAGCACTGGCCAGCTGAGCAGGCTCGTACTGAGCAGGACGCAGGGACCGGTTGCTGGCTCGGCCTTGACAGTCATCAGCTCTTGGGCCTTCGTGCGCTGGGTGGATGTTTCCCAGCGCAGTGGTCTATGCTCAAGTCACCGCCTCTCATTCTGGAAATAGCCTGGCCCCAGCGCCTCCCCCTCCTGCTTCGGCCCAGCCTTTCTTTCAAGAGCGCCCCTCGCTTCCTCCTCCCCAGCTCCTTTGAGACTCCCTCGGCGTTTCCTGAAGGGACAAGGCTGTTCCCTCCTTCTCCTGGACCTCAGGATCGCCAGCCACTCTGCAACCCGGCCACCTGCCCCATTCCCCGCTCTGGGACATCTGCCATGCTGTACTGGCTTCTAGAATGAAAAACAAACAAACGAGAGCATCGATAAGGGAAGCTGGGGAGAAACTGCCCAGGGACAGAGGAGGGAAAAACCGAAAAACTCCTTTGTCCCAGTTTGAAATTCCTACCTCCATTTCTATTGGCTGCCTGTTACCTGGTTAGGTAATGGACATAGTTAACCAGGCTGCTGGCTTACCCTCATGGTCATGACGTGCCAGACCCACAGCAGCCCAGAGCTTCCTGCAACCAAAGTCTTATTTGCAGACTTAAGCTGTGGTTTGTGTTATTTCATCCCCCCCGCTTGCTTCTCCAGCTCCGAGTCCAGGCACACAGCCCTGCTCAGCAACTGCTGGGCACAGCCACCCTGCCAGGGCGCAGCGGCTGACGCGGCCACAGAGGTGCTGGGCAGGGAAGAGGGGATGGCAGGGGCGTGAGAGAGGTGGGCCCTTCCGCCTCCCGCTGGCACCATACACACAGCAAAGCACTGCCTACCTGGCACGGAGCAGCCCTCGTCTCCCGGCTCCTCCAGCCGGCTCAGCTCGACCGCTGCCTCCACTCTCGGCTCCGGATCCCGTCACTCACCAAGCCGATCCCTGGGCTCTCCCAACCTGGCTTCAGAGGCAGGGCTCCCCTCCAAGCCCGCAGCCGCCGTGCCGTCCAGCAGCCCGGCGGGCTGCACACCAGACCCAGCAGGAGGATTCAGCGTGGCTCTTTCGAGATCAGATGCGGGGCGTGGACCCAGCTTTAACCCGCTGAAGCACCGGGCCTGGGATCCGGTCGCAGCAGAGCTGGCCGCTTGGCGGTTCATCTGCACACCGGCTGCAGGGTCACCTCCCCGCCCCAGCTGGCCAGCAGTGCCAGTACTCTCCCGTCTGCCCCTACCATGCTCCCAGGGAACCCTCCTCGGAGCCTGCTGGCAACTAAGTCGACCTGTTGCGGAGGCAGCCGACTGTTGCGAACACCGTGCGCAAAGGAGCAGCACAGGGAAGGGCGCCGCGCAGCGTGGAAAGCCGAGCGGCAGGGACCAGCAGGCTGTGGGAAGGGAGTGGGGTTATCAGGCCAGCGAGCTGAGCCTACCCCGGCTCGGGGCCAGGCTGAACCAGACGTGGATGACTGAAAACGCCCTGCTGGCCCGGGGTGCCTGCAGAAGGGACCGGCAATTGGCCCAACTGCTCTTCTGGCCCACGGGCTCCGAGTCTGCCGCCCGGCAACACGCGGCAAAGAGATGTGCAGCAGACAAAGCCGGGCATTGGGCCTCCACTCCCAGAAGGGGCCAGGACACGGCCCCACCTCTGTCGCCCACGGCCCCACAGACAGGAGGAGCCCGGCAGCCCTTTCTCACCCCCCCGGCAGGAGACCTCTCCACCCCTCCTGGAGGAAGAAGTGTGTGTGGGGGGGGGGGAACCTCACTTGCTCCCCCGCCCTGGCCCTCAAGGCCCCCGCTGGGAAATACTTACTTGCCATGCTGCCTTGCTCAGACCCTCGGGGCTCTCACCTACCTGTGGGGAAGAAAATGGGAGCATCATGGAGGGCTCCGAGCCTCAGGCCCTCGGCTCCAAGCCTTGGGTCACACCAGTAGCAGGACTGACCCATGGGGAAAGGTGGATTTTTCTGGGGCCCGCGGCAGGTCTCAGCTGAACTCTCCAGACCCACCACCTCTGTGGGAAGCCATGACCCCCCCCCCCCATACCTCCTCCGGGCTCTTTAGGTACACAGAACGGCAGCTGGCCCTTGCCGGCCCACCAAACCCCCCTTAGCCCTCTCCCCCGCACGCCCATTCGGCCTCTGATCCGCCCCAAGATCTCCCCGCTTCGTGACAGGGCCTGTGAGCGCGCGCAAGAAGCAGGCCGCAAGGCCTACAGGGACTCCCATCCATCAGCTCAGGGAATCGTTGTTCCCCAGGGAACACTGGGCCCCACTTCAGCAGGAGAGGCGAGAAACCCGGCCATGGCTTCTGGTCCATCGCATCCCCACACATCTGCCTTGTGCCATCTAGCCTCAGGCTGGCACGCAAAGCGCTTTACAAACCTCTCCCTACTGCAGCAGACTTCTTAGTTCGCTGCCAGGCCACCTCCGGCACCATCTGCCCGAACATTAGCCACCAAACCGCAGGGCCAGTGCCTCCTACCTGGCCAGGAAAGTTCTGTCAGCCGGTCAAAACCACAGCCGGCATTTGGGAGACGTCTGAGAAGCTACGGCCCATCCTGTTGAGGCCAGGCCATTCACTAAAGTTTTGCCAGAGTAGCCCTGTCAGGCAGGGCTGTGAAAAAAATCCAGACCCCTGACGCAGCCCCGCTGTCAAAACCCACCACGTGCTAAGCCAGCACCTTTCCCAGCTGATGTCGGCTGAGGCGGTGCGTCCACCATCCCGGCCAAAGCGCTCTTTGTGCTGCTGCGTTCGCCTTTCGCGTGTAGCCTCTCAACTCCCTCACGCAGCAGGAGCGGAGGGTGCGCAACCACCTCACAGGATCGGGGCCCCTGGACGAGTTTGGACTCTTGGGTGCCTCCAAACCGCGTCCGTCAAACGGAAGATCAGCCAGGCAGAGGGCGAGAAACAAGATTTCTTCCCCCAGACGAAAAAAGCCGATTGGCAGCACACCCTACAGGCCTAAAAACTGCCCCCAGCTCCGCCAGCCTTCGGGTGAATACACCAGCCACGTGGAGGAGGAAACGCCCCCTCTTCCTGCCACCGAGAGCCCCTGCCCACAGACTGCAAGCTGTTTGGGGCAGGGACCCACCATTCTGCGTTTGTACAGCACCTGGCGCATCGAGGCCCCCAGTAATGAGCCAGGGACAATGTTCCCTCTATTTTTTCCATCCCTGTGAAGAATAAATTGTGTTGTGTGCACCGAGGCATGTGCAGATGTGCACCACCAATCGAGAGACATGCTGGTGGTTACGGGCAGCAGTGGGTGCTCTGCCAATCAGGTGGGTGGCCGCAGAATCTCTCCTGGGCAGCCATCCAAGCATTCAGCTGACTGGGAATGCTGGCCGGGGCCCTAGGCGCCACTGCCACACAAGTTGAGTAACAATCATATAATAATAGTATCCCCAGCTGCTAGGAAGAGAGAAAGCTGGGCAGCACTGCTGGGAGGAGGAAGAGGGGGGAGTTCTGCAGCTCCAGCCATGCCTCCTCCAAATGTATTTATTTTTAAGCCCTTTTCCTCCATGAACAGTTCCAGGAGACGCCCCTGCTGTTCACAGCTTTTCCACGCAGCGGCAGCAGGACCCAGCTGTTGCGTGTTCCGCTGCCGCTCTGCCTACCAACAGCAGCGGCGCATGTGAGACGAGTCCCATTAATGCCGTGGGGCCGGACTCAGAGCAGCGGGGCGGCCGGCAAACTCAAGAAGGCGGCGCTGCATCGGGAAGGCGAGCTCGCTCTACACGAGGAAATCACATGGCGCGGAAGCGTCTGGTGCCCCTCCCCATCCAAAAGGAATTTCCTCTTCACCAGTGGGTCCTTCTGAATCTAGTCTCCTACCGTTCCACTGTGCCCATCTTAAATCCATTGCAGGAACTCCCTTGGCTTTCCACCCCCGGCCCCATCTCAGACCGGCACAGCAGAACAGTGGCACAATTCCATCTAGGGCAGTGGTTCCCAAACTTTTTGGCATCATGCCCTCCTTTTTGATTTTTGAAAAACCCTCATTCCCCCCATAGCAGCAAAATTTGTCAAGCAAAAAAAAAAAAAAAAAAGGAACTGAACAGGGCAGCAAAACTTGATGGGGGGCAGGGAGGCTGGGTCGCCTCGTGCCCCCCCTGGAATTTGTTCACACACCCCAATTTGGGAACCCATGATCTAGGGGCTCTAGTGACACTGCAAACTAGAGGAGTAAAAAAAATGTGCAGCAGAATTTATTTGTTTCCATAATATAAGAACTAGGGGCCACCAAATGAAATTAATGGGCAGCAGGTTTAAAAGAAATAAAGGAAGTTCTTCTTCACACTGTCAACCTGTGGAACTCCTTGCCAGAAGAGGTTTACCTATACCTATCTCATAGAACTGGAAGGGACTTTGAGAGGTCATGAGTCCAGTACTCTGCCCTCATGGCTCAAGTGCCATCCCAGATCCCTAAATGGCCCCCTTAAGGATTGAACTCACAATGCTCTGTTTAACACAGCAATATCCAAACCACTGAGCGATCCCTAGTCCCCTAGGTTGTGAAAGCTAGGACCATAACGGGGTTTAGAAAAAAAGCTAGATAAATTCATGGAGGTTAATACCCATGAATGACTATTAGCCAGGATGGGTAAGGAATGCTGTCCCCAGCCTCTGCTTGTCAGAGGACAGAGATGGCTGGCAGGAGAGAGATGGCTTGATCATTACTGTTTGGTTCCCTCCCTCTGGGACACCTGGTATTGGCCACTGTCGGCAGACAGGACACTGGGCTGCATGGAGCTTTGGTCTGACCTAGTCTGGCCGTTCTTATGAAGGGGCAGAAGAGGAAGAAGAGGAGAAATCAGAAATAAAAGCTACATTCATCTGAAGTCCAGGATTCACAATACTCAGCTCCAGATCAGTCCTTAACAGACAGTTTCTAAGCCCAATTACGTTTAATCCCCAGTGCTACAAAGAAACGTCACGTCTCTTCAAAATCCAGGAGCGCAAGCCTTCCAGAAGCACAAAGCAGTTGCCCCCCCACTCCAACGGGACAAGCAGTAGTGATCCTTGCACGTAGCCTCTTTTGGGTTATTGCTCACAGTTCTAGCCACATCAATCTATAGTCATACAGAATGCAAGTTTCAGAGGCCTAAAGCACTCAGAAGTCTGTGAAATACTGACTGCAAAACACATGCTGGAATTCAAGCGAGGACAAAGGAAGTAAGAGAACCGGATTTTACGGTCTACTCTCTGACATACCACCGGGGCTAGGAAGAAATGGACCGATATAGATGCTTCCAACACTGGAAATCTTTTCTAAGCTCTGATTAGCCTAAGAGAGGAAACTTTGGTCCCTAAAACACAGGCATGACACCAGCTGAGGACTTGTAACTATCCAATTGGATCTTCTCTGGACTATAAAGTGATCAGTCGCATCAGCTATGATCAGAGGTTACTTTGGTCTGGCTAATTTTTGCTACGTTCAGGTTTTATTAAAAACCAAAGATGTATGTGACAACAGGAGAGGGTTATAGGCAAACCCTCATCCTCTTCAACAATACTTAGAAGAGAGGTGGTTAGAGCAACAATATGCTCTGATTTCAAATGGGCAATTCTCAGACTCATAGAACACTAGAACTGGAAGGGACCTCGAGAGGTCATCAAGTCCAGTCCCCCGTCCCCACGGCAGGGCTGAGCGCCATACATCATCCTTGACAGATGTTTAGCTAAACTGCTCTTCAATATCTCCAGGGATGGAGATTCCACGACCTCCCTAGGCAATTTATTCAGTGTTCAACCACCTGACAGTTGGGAACTTTTTCCTAACGTCCAGCCTAAATCTCCCTTGCTGCAGTTTAAGCCCCTTGCTTCTTGTCCTGTCCTCAGAGGCCAAGGGGAACAATTTTGCTCCCACCTCCTGGTAACACCCTTTTCGGTACTTGAAAGCTGTTATATTCAAGGCTCTGTCTTATATAGGTCTCAATTACTGCCCTAGCCCCACCCCAATTTTCACACTTGCTATCTGGTCACCTTCACGGTGGTGCCCTATAACTATTATTGTATCCTCACACATGGCAGTGGCAAGAGCTGGGATTAGAAATCAGGAATTTCAGTTTATAAGGCCACAAGGTATCTCTGATGAGCAGCAGTGTACAACCCGCGCCGCGCCCCCCCCTCCCCTCCCACCCTCAGAGAAAATACACTCCTACCTGCAGGAATGCATCTGTGCAGGGAAGAAAGCTCATTTTAAGAAGAATTTATATCTGAAGCTTCATTAGAAGCATGGGGCAGGGCCAGCAATACTTGCAAGCGGCCAGCTGATGGGATGCAGGTCATGTGAGGAAGGGGCGCGTACACCAAGCATGAAGGAGTACGGCTATTTAATCCAATGGAACAAACAACCTGGTGGATTTGAACTTGAATATCTGTGTCTATACTACACACAATTGTTGTGGGGGTATCATAGCAGCAGGGGACTTGGATTACATAGAAATGCATTTCTATTCCAGGCATGTATTTCACATTTCTAAACACAGCAGCATTACAGGCACTCATACAAAACACAGCATCTGGAACACAAAACACTCCACCTCAGAGAACACTGAAGAGTTAATTTTTTGTTCTGCTTAAGGATGACAAACAAGCGAAGGAACCCAAACCCAGAACCTGGCCTCACCGCCCACCCGATTGGGTCCCCTCCCTCCTTCACCGAACAGTGTTTTCCTCCTCTATAAATACACCATCAATAGGAGGTTGCCATGGCAATGGTGAGGAGGCGTGAGGGATACAGCAATGGGGATGCTGATGCAGTCATACGTTCGTGTCTTCCACACCTCACAACCCCGAGCTCCCTCTCCCCCTCCCCGCAACAGTGATGATGCTGAAGGAGGAAACTGTGCTGACAGAATATGGTGTCCTCTGCCTCTAGCAATATGGGCAGCCTGCGCGTGGGTGTGTGGTCTGGGGGAGGGATGCACACAGCGAGCGGTTAGCCAGAACCCCAGGCCCCTTGCCAGCGGAGGAGCGGACCGCGGGATTCCGTAACATGCTGACGTGTGGAGGCACGTCGGTAGGCTGCCGGATTGCCGGGCGTCATCCCGCCAAGGGGGCCAGCTGCTTTGCAAGTTCCAAGAACTATTTTTGTTTTCAAAACCAAGATCAACACATCGGGAAAGGCTGCACAGGCTCCAGTTCCCACAGACCACAAAGCCCCACGGTGGCCAGGACATCCTCACAAGCCCTCAATGGGGCCAGAATTTGTCCCCACACACCACAACCCTAGAACTCACTCGGGCTGGAGCAGTCTGCTCGTAAACACCTGTGCATGCCTGTACATACCAGCCCGGCACCTGCCCCTGTCAGCCAAATCCCACAGTATCCCCACTGGAAACACCTTCCCCCACATCCACAGCACCCACACACCCTGGCAAATACACTTTCTCAGCACCCACACATCGTAGCCGATACTTTCCCAGTTCCTTGGAGCTTAGCACTCAAGTGTTGATTTGCTTCACTCTTGCTATTCCCTCGGCTGCCATCCACACCTCCCCTTCCCATCCCAACCCCCCTTTCCTTCCCTGACATTCCTGCCTCCTTCCGGACTCCCAAAGGCAGACTGAACCCCCTTCTCCTCTACTCCAGTGCCCAAAGCCCAATCCCCTAGCCCAGTACGGTCCCTCAATCTCTTCTAGCACACAGACACCCAGCTTTCTGCCCAGTGTCTACTGCGCCCTCCCCCCATTTCACAGCCCTGGACAGTCTCTGGCTCCTAAAACTTCATACTACTCCATGCTAACCTGCTTCCTCCTGCCCCATTTCTTCCCCCATGCCCTCCACTGCCAGTGCACCCACCCCAGACACCCACCTCATTCTTCCTCCATTCCCTCCTCTATCTACACACATCCATACAGACACTCTCCCATCCCATATGGGTCCCCCTTCCCTTAACCCACTGCCCCACTCCAATGGGCTCTCCTCCCTCTGGCTTCCTTCCACACACCCCCTCCACTAGCCATCCCCCCATCCCGTGGGTCCCCTCCCCATAACCTCCCCTCATTCCCCCGCATCCCATGGTGCTCCTCCTCATATCCCCTTCTCCATCCACCCTCCCATCTCATGGGTCCCTTCCCCAAACCCCCTCCCCATCCACCTGCTATCCCATGGGTCCTCTCCCCAGACCTCCTCCCATCCCATGGGTCCCCTCCCCATTCACACACTCCCATCCCATTCACACACACCCCATCCCATGGGTCCCCTCCCCATTCACACCCCCCATCCCATGGGTCCCCTCCCCATTCACACACCCCCATCCCATGGGTCCCCTCCCCATTCACACACCCCCATCCCATTCACACCCCCATCCCATGGGTCCCCTCCCCATTCGCACCCCCTCCCCATTCACCCCCCCATCCCATGGGTCCCCTCCCCATTCACACCCCCCTCCCCATTCACCCCCCCATCCCATGGGTCCCCTCCCCATTCACACCCCCCTCCCCATTCACCCCCCCATCCCATGGGTCCCCTCCCCATTCACACCCCCCCATCCCATTCACACCCTCCCCATTCACACCCCCCTCCCCATTCACCCCCCCATCCCATGGGTCCCCTCCCCATTCGCACCCCCCATCCCATTCACACCCCCCATCCCATGGGTCTCCTCTCCACCCCCCTTCCCGCGACCCCTCCCCTTTTCTTCTAGCCGCCCGCCCCATTCCCCCGCCCCGCCGGTACCTCATGCCCGCCGCAGCTCCGGGCTCCCCGCCCGCCTGCCCGGCGCAGCGCAGCCCAAGCCTGCAGCCACCAGTGCCCGGTGCCCACCCGCGGACACGGGGCGGGGCCGAGCCTCCCGCCCTGCCCAATCACAGAGCATGGGCGGAGCGAGCCGGCGTCTATGGCCAATCACTTCAGCTTTTCAGGCGTGCGCGCGCCGTCTAGTCCACCCAATCAGAAAACGGGAAGGGGGAGGGCTGCGTCTCCAGCTGTATCCAATCATAGCGCAGAAAAGGCGGGCCTTACCGCCTGCTGTGTCCAATCAGAGGGCGGCCTTGGAAGGCAGGGCCGTCTCGCTGCTGGGTGGGCCTGCTCGGCGCCGCAGGGTGCTCTGGGAGTTGTAGTCCAAGTGCTTGGGTCATGCCAGGACGCTGCTGGGAGCGGGCAGGGAGCCGTGGCAGGCGTCTGCGCTCGCTGCCGCTCCCGTGCGCCCCTCACCGCAGTGTCTGGGCCTGGCGCCCCCGGCCGGGGCCTCGCTGTGTGTGCGGCTGCCGAGGGCCGGGCTCCAGCCAGCATCTTCGGACTCCACGTGGGAGCCCAGCCAGGGCCAGCTGCTGGGGTGGTGGGGAAGGGTCCCGGCTGAGATCTAAGCCCTGTGCCAGGGGCTGAACCCAGGCCCTGCCCAGAGAGCCCAGACCTCTTGGACAGGGCACACGAAGACATAGGGAGAGAGGTTGGGTGCAGCATTGTGGTGCCCCGATGGGGCTGCCAGCTGGGCTCTGACCCCAGAAGCATTCCTGCTGCTACCAACAGAGGAGGACTCAACCCAAACCCCTCTCCCTGCAGAAGTCGGTCCCAGTCCCACGGTGCAGCTAATAAAACCTCAGTGACGATGATGGATTGCTGATGATGTTTGGCACTTCTACAGCGACTATCATCTAACGCTCTTACCCTACCAGCAGGGAGGGAATGGGGATAAACTGGCCACAAATAAACTTAGGCTGGAAATTAGACAGCTTAGGTCTAACCATCCCACGAGGGTGGGTCTGGAACAGTGGCCTGAAGAGACTAGTTTAACATGGAGCTTGATATGTTTATGAACAGGACAATATGACGGAGCTGCCAGCAATAGCAGGCAATGGGACCTAATAGCCAAGGAAGCCCTTTCCAATCCTTAGGGTTGCCACCTAGCCAGGTTTTCCCGGGATCATCTCTTGATCATCCCAAGATCATCCCTAGGGGATCAGTATGCTCTGGCAGTTGTCCAGGTGTATGGATTTAGCCCAAGGATCATCCCGTGGGTCCTGGGTTTTGTACCTCAGAGGAGCCAACCCTACCAGTGCTGTGTTCCTAACAGCACAAACAGCCTGTCACTGATGAAATAGGAGTCACATACGACCCCGCTTGATTTTCAGCCTTCGGATGGAGACTGGTGTGCAGGACATGTTGGCGGGGAGAAGCGATTCTCTTTCTGAGGCCCTTACTGTGGAGTGCAGGAGCAGGGGTCCACACAATGGTAGCTAACAACACATTGATTTCAAGGGGAACAGCAAGGTGTTGCTTAAATTGGGGATATCACTGAGGGATGCATAATACAGAGAACATACGCTGCCTTTTGGCTAGAAATCAACATGTTTCCATAGCTGACTCACGCTGGGAGAGGATCCTGGCTGGTAAGTGAGGGAAGAAAAGCTCTGTGAACTCCACTGGGCTTTGCCTAGGCAAGAGGATCATGGAATCTCAAACTCTCCAGTAAAATGCCAAATCAAGTGCAACATTCCTAAGGTCCACTAGGTGTCAGTCGCTGCTAATATTTGAAAGGGGCCTGCGGGCACAGTAATTGGGGTAGTTGTGCACAGTGGGGCTGGAACGATTGTTAGCGTGGGGGTGCTGAGCTGCGCCCGTCCTCCCCACCTGCTGCAGGGCAGAGTGACGATCCTGCCCTGCTCTTCCCATGTCAGTCCCCCACCCACAGCCCTCTCCCCCGTCACACATGCCCGCATCCCAAGGCTAGATGGATTGCCAGAGCGCCATGAACCCCACTGCTAGAGCATCACATGCTTTATTTCACTCGTCAAGCCCAGCTATAAATTACCCCCCCAACACACAGACCGAAACCCTGAGACCACAGCTGAGCATCAGTGTGTCCTCTCCCCACCCCCGCCCCGACCTGTGGGTGCAGACACCCGCTTCGATTCAGAGGGAGCAGGTGGGAAGACTGGCTCTGAGCCAGCTCCCAGGGCTCTGTCTGCTCAGGGCTCTTCTTTGAGACCCCTCCCCTGGCTCCCAGCGGGGCTGGTGCAGTAGGACAAGCTGCCCTCAGCGGGCATTGCTCAGGGGAGCATATGGCCTGGAAGGCGGGACTCCTCCCCCAGCGGACACGTAGCCCAGCCGCCCCGGCTCTCGGTGCTCACCTGGGACAGGTGCATGGGCCTCTCGCCTCCAGCAGGATCCCCTGGGAGTTTTGCAGCCCTGGGGTTTGAACTGTGCCCCTTGCCGCAGAGACTGGGGAAAGCTTCTGGACACTCCCGCTGGCCCCTCTTCATGCCCACGCTCACCCTGGCGTCGGAGGGCAAGGGCTGGGGTCCCATGGGGCAGAGACTCTGGCAGGCTCCTTTAACAGCAGTGCCAGGGGAGGTGATGGCATTTATCCCCACAGCTGAGTCTTGCCCATGTACACTGGGCACAGGGTGGAGGGGTCATTTCGGACAGAGCTTTATTGGCTGGCTGGGCCCAGCTCTGCCCTGAGGGCAGCCTGCCTCTTCTTGTAACACAGTCTCCCCTGCCTGCTGCTTCCCCTCCTCTGCCTGCCCTTCCTCGCCCCAGCCTTCCTCCTCCTCCTCCTCCTCCTCCTCCTCGCTGTCCGAGTCCTCGTAGAGGCTGATGGTGGCCTGCACGGGGAAGTTCTCCAGCAGCTTCTCCCCCTCGCTGTAGAGGTAATCGAAGGACCTGGATCGGGGCCACAAGAGTCTGAGGGGAAAACAGGCTTGAGAAATACAGGTTCCTTCGCTTCCCCTGGGACAGAGTACGGGGGTGCACGGCCTGCATGGGGCCCGCACTGGGCGAGGAGGGGCTGCCGGGAGGGAGTGAGGGGCCTGGGCACAGCTGCGTGGAGAAGTGGGGCTTACAGAGAAGAGAGGGCAGGGCTGGCCAAGCAGAGGCACTGCAGGGCTAGAGGATGGGACATCAGTTCACTGGGAGCCCCGGATCCCGGCCCTGGTACACGTACCTGACGGGGTGCCGGAACAGCGCCGCCGCCTTGCCGGAGCCGCCATCCGCCAGCGTCCCGCTGCCGCAGGCCTCGGGAAACAAAGCACAGGAATTGGGACGCATGCCTCCAGCAACTGGCCCCAGAGAAGTCTGCCCCCCAGCTACCGGGGGCCAGCCAAGGGCAGTCTGCCCCTCCGCCTCTAAGGGGCACCACTGGGGCGCCTGCCCCCATGCTCTAGGGCAGTGGTTCCCGATGGACCTCTGGTGCACCTCGACGATAAGGAGGTCATGGAAAGTTTAAAAGTTGGTAAGGATTGGGCCCACTACAGTGAGCCCGATCCTTACTTTGATTTTCCCTTTTTTTTCCCCTCCCCCTGGGCTGCGTGCCCGGCAAAGGGCGGAGTGCCGGGGCAGGAGCTGCCCTCAAGAGAGGAATTTTGGGAGGGTAGGAGGGCAGCAGCCGTGCGCTCTGGGACAGGACTTGCTTCTCCCATCCCCGGATGCTAAGGGAGCGAGGGGAAAGTGCTTGTGTTCCGTGCATGCCTCTCACACACCAGCCAGGGGAGATCTGCCCCCCAGCCTACAAGGGGCACCAGCCAGGGGAGGGCTCTGCCCCCCAGCCTCCCATGGGATGTGAATGGAGCCTACTCGAAGGATCCCATGCATTAGGCTGCCAGGCCGTGCACTCAGCACAGCATTGCTCGGCTCCCGCGCCCCCTCCTTCTCTGCCCCTGCCCCCAAGCGGTCCCCGTGTGCAGCCCAGCGAGCTCGGAGGTTGGAGGTGGAAAGGGCCAGCAGTGCAGCCCAGCGCTAGCTGCAGAAGGGCTGGAGGGGGTCGCCTGGCAGCCAATCACCCTCCCCCAATCCCACGGCCAGGCAGATTCCCACCATCCCGAGTTCCCTTCTCCCGCACGTCCCGTCCTGCGAAACAGACTCCAGAGCTGAAGGTCACCCACGGCCACCTCCCTGGGGAGTGCACCAGCGGGGGGAGGCCGCCCGTGGCCGGCCCGCCTCCCCTACGCCTGTGCTGCTCCACGTTCCTGTCCGCAGAGGCGTAGGGCGAGTGCCCGCCCCGCCTCGGACCCGCCCTGAGCCCCAGAGGGACCAGGGGCCGAGCATAGAGAGGGTGAGACTCACTGTGTCCATCTGGTCCGTGTGCTGCCGGCTCAGGTCCTTTGCAGGGGGGAGCCAGGGTCTCCAGAGCGGTGGGGATCTGCAAAGAGAGACGAGGCGGGTCTGGAGCGGGCCAGTCGGCCGCCTGCTAGTCCGAGGCGCTATCGCACTGAGACGTCCCCGCCGCGGCGTCGCACGAGCGCCAAGGCAAACGCAGGCCCGTGAGAACAGGGCGAGGGTATAAAACACCAAACCCGCCCCCCATCCTTCAGACTGAGACCCGCTCACGTCCACACCCAAACGCAGCCCCCGCCCCAGCCCTCCGCCTGCCCCGCCCTGGGACGAGACCCAGCCCCCAGACTGCTCTGAGCCCCACGAGCCCTCTGCTTTGCAGGGCCAAGGGATGGGGGGGGGGGCAGGGAGAGCGATGCATTGGGCCCCAGCTAACCCTCCCCCCAAAGTAGAGGTCAGGGGTTAGGAGAATCCCTGCACCCACATCCTGATCCAGTGTCCCAGCCCCCACCCCCCGGGCCTCAGTTTCCCCAACTGGGTGGTGGGGGCCAGGGAGCCTGTTTCTGAGCCCGAAGGGGAGAGAAGCCCAAAGTCCTTATTAACAATGGCAGTCGCCCCATCTGCCCCACCCCCCGCCCCTTTGCCAACAGCGACAAGACGGAGCAAAGGCTCCCCCCTCGGCTGGCCCCGTCTGCTCCGACTCTGCTGCGCCAGCCCCAGAGCGGGCAAGGGGCACCGTGGCCACAAGTTCCTCGTTACCTTCCGCCTTGCTCTCGGCCCTGCACGGGGCGCCCACAGCCCAAGGCACCGGGGGGCCCCCGGAGCCAGCGCAGGAGGGGAGCGTGGACAGGAGCTTCCATGGCGTGAGCTGGCTAAGCACAGCGAGATCTCTCTCTCCGGCCCCTCGGCTTTTCCTCGGAGCCCTTTATAGCCCTCCCGGCCTGGTGTGGGCTGGGGCAGGGGGGAGAGCCGGAGGTCCCAGTGTGCCCCAGTTGAATAAACAGCAGCTCAGCAGGAGGCTGGGGGGGCAGCGTCAGCTCTGGTGGAAAAACAAAACACAGAAGGGAAAAGTTCGACACCATTTGTGAGAAATGCCCCAGGGGGCCAGGGGGCGGGCGGACAATTAATGAGGGTGATTAGGCGCTTTCTCCCCACGGCCATGAGGGCGGGGGCCGGGGGCAGTGACGCGGGGAAGAAATGGGGCTGCGCTGGCTGTCCACGGGACGGCACCGCTCATGGAGAGGGCTGGGGACAGAGCGGGGGCGGAGGGAGGCGAGGGACAGAGGAGAGAGGCCTGAGATTTCTGGGACATATCAAAGGGGTAGAAAGGGCAGTGGGCCTGGCGAGGGCCCGAGGGCCCCATCCTGCTATCACGGAGCCAGTGGGGCAGGCTGGGCCCTGCGGTGCCAGGACAGCCAGAGAACGTGCATTCGGGCCAGGCCGGGTGCCCGTCGCCAGGCGGGTTTGCCGGCTGGGCCTAGGTGCAGGGGAGCAGCCCTGCGAGAAAGCGGCGTGTTGGGGGGCTGAGCTGCCTCCCCCACTGCCAGGGTGCCCCTGGGGCAGCGCACGGCGGCCAGGCTGCCCAGGCCTGTGTACCTAGCTCTGCAGGGAGCCCGGGGGGCTGCCCCACCACTGGAGCTAGAACTGGGGAATGACAGGCCCCGCTTCTGTCTCGCGCCGTGCGCTCCCAGACCTTCAGGGGGCCAGGCCCGGGCTCTGCAGGGGGACTCTCCCAAGCACTGGGGTGGCTCTGCCCTCCCAGCCGGCCGGGGGGCTGTGCTGCTCTAGGGGCAGCCCTGGGGGTCTCCCCAGAAGAACCTGGTTTGGGCTGGACGTTGCCAGCCAGGGCTGGGGCGTTAGCAGGGGCGCCCTTGGAATTTCCCTGTCAGACGAGCCGCCCATGGGGTGAGCCTCTCCCCCGCCACTAAGCACCTGCCAGAGCTGCCTTCTCACGCTTGCCCCCCACTTCCCTCCCCCTCACTGGCAGTGCTCAGCACGGGTCCGGGCGGCACCACCTCACCCCTGCTCCGCACAGGGGGCCCTGCCCAGGGCAACCCAGCCCGGCCCACGTCCCATCCTCCCCTCAGAGTCCCCCGACTCCTGCAGCATCTCTGCTAATTAAAGCCCCCCAGGGACCCTAATGAAGCTTTAATGGGATTTGTTATGGGCCTCTTATTAACACCGATTGCCATCCTGAGCGGGACCAGCGCCCCCGTCCCCCAGCCCCCGGACATCTCCACCGCCCGGATGGGCCACGGCCCACTCCCGCAGCCCCAGGAGGAAGGAGTCGGAGGGAATTTTCCCTGTCGAGTCAGCTCAGCCCAGCCGAGGCCACAGGGAGGGGATTTTGCCACGGCCCCGCGGAAAGCACCGGAATGGCCGGTCGTTGCCAGCGCTGAGACAGCCTCGTGCTGGGTGGGGGGCGCGGTCTCCCCGCTTTATCGCAGCTCAGCGGCCCCCGCACTATGCCTCTTCCCCACGTGCTGCTCCCCTCGTGGTGCGGGGCACGTGGCGGGAGCAGGAGGCAAAGTGGGGTCCCAGCTTAGCCCCTCTCCCAAACTGCCTTCAAGGTGGGAGAAGGGGAGAAAATAGCAAATGGTCCCGCCCGGCCTCTGCCGTGCGTCCAGCTGTCCCAAATGCTCCGTCTCTGGGAACGAGCACGGCCAGCTTGGCTGGGCCCTTCGGGAGGACACAATTTGTCGCCCTGGGGCTCTCCTTTGCCCCCCATCTGTGGCAGTGGCTAGGCCTTTGCCTGCACGGCAGCTTGGGCAGGGCTGGTTACATCGTCCCATTTGTTTCTCATTTGGGCCAGGAGTCTTAGAATAACAAAGCGTGGGGAGGGTGAAGGCGGCTGCTGAGCGATATTACAGCCACTCCGGCCAGCTCCCCCGGCCTCCTCCCCTCCCCTCTTCTCAGCTCCAGAGAGCCTGGCAACCGCTGGGAACCAGCCTAATCTGAGTGGGCCCCTTGCCTTTGTTATAAGGGGCGGAGGGCTGTTGTTTGTACGCACCGGAGAGACAGACGGACACCAGAAATGGACGCCATGGTGCGGATTTTCTCCCGCTTCCTCCCTCCCCCGGGCTTACAATGCTGAGGGTCGGTGTTTCGGGGCTCTCCAGGCTGTGCGTGCGTTCACGCTCCTCCCTCCGGCTATTGTGGCTCTCACGTGCCAACGCCGTGTGCACGCGCAAAGCAGGGAGACGAAGTGGGGATAACCGCCCTTCCTGCCCTCCCGGGCGTGCTGTGAGGCGCGAGAGGGCGGATCGGGAAGCACGGGCCAGCCCTGGAGCAAGGCGAGCGAGCGCTGAGCCGACACGCCGGGCGGGGTCTGGGGACATGCCTGGCCCACTAGCTAGCAGGAGGTTGGGCTCTGTGCGGGCGCTTAGCCATGGCAATCTCCCCCCGAGCTCTTGCTGCTGGCACAAGGTGTCCTGCCATTAGCGGTGGCAGCAGCCCCTCCTTTGCCCTCCCCCTCGTTTCGGATCCCGGGCGGGCGGCTGCCTTTCTGCGTGTTTTCCAGGAGCCCGAGTTGTTATTGTAGGGCTGCTCGGGACACCCTCTCCCGACCGGATGGATGGACGCGCCACAGAGGTTGTTTTGGGCCAGCTCCTGCCTGGGTGGGGGCACGCACTCCTAGTACCATTCCCTGGGAGTGCCCGGGGCACCAAAGCCATCATTCCCGGCCCACAGCGCCGACTGCGACGCCCCGCCAATCAGAGCGTGCAGCGCCCGCTGGAGTCAGCAAGAGACACGGGAGCCCAGCATCATCTAGCCCAGTGTTTCACAACCTTTTTTTATAAAGTACCCCTTTTTCAAAAAAATAAAATATATATATATATATATATGCCCCCAGTACCTACAGTTTTCAGACACACAAAAGTTTTTCTACTATTACAACATATTTGTTTAAACAACTTAATCGTGGTCAGGTGGACGATTCCATTTTTGGGCGCAAAAAGTACAAAAATAACAAAACGCTGTAAAACTTAAAACAACCATTCCGTTTTCTCCAAATGTCGGTTGTGTTGACGTGCCCCCAGACTTCTCTTGAGTACCCCTAAGGGTACTCGTACCACTGATCTGACCCTCCGTGCTAGCCTTGGGCAGCCAGCCCACAAGCGGGCACTGCCACGCCACAGTGGGCCAGTAGGCGGCGCTCTAGAACGGCACGCCTGCCCCACAGCGCCCCCTTTGTAGCGTGGTGTGCCTCAGCAGCACCCTGCCTCCTATCTCTCCTTTGCACCCCTTATTAACAGACTTTAGATTGGTCCAGAAATGCCCTTTCTCCCAGTGTCTAATTTGCTGGCCTAAATCACGCAATGCCTAGCCACGAGGGTTCCCTTTTTCTCCCCAGATCTGCTGTCTGCAGGGCTGCATTCTGAGGCCCTCCGCGATTCAACACCAGCAGAAATAAATGTATTCTTTTCGCAGAAGGGACATTGAATCAATACACCCAAAGGCTTTATCTTCTCACAGGAAAACAAGAGAGGCAATATCATTTGTACTCCCAGAATAAGGACAATGAGCCTTCTTTTCATATGAATAAATGAAAAAATGGGTTAATTTTGTTAGGGAAACTCAACATTTATCCAGACTGTAAGTAAAATACGTTTACAAATGTTGATTCCAATTTGATTTTCACTACACAACACTGCATTGTTGGGGGTTTTCTTTTGCCCTGCCATCAAAATACTCTGAAGGTTCCCGAAACTGAAGCCAACACAAGTGAATCCTCCTCCAGATCCATTTGACCCAAGTCCGTAAGACGATCCCCTGCTAACTCAGTCATGGGAAGCGCGGATAGCACAGGAAGCAGACAGCCATGTTATGACCAACCCGGGGGGACCCTGTGTAAGACATCACTCCCAGGATGGACTTGGCAGAAAAGCTTCATGAGTCTGCTGGATGAAGATTTCTCGGCAGTGCAATTATTTATGTATTTAAATAAACAATGAAGGCACAGCCAGATTTTTGCCAGTAGCAGCTGCCGACAAAATGCTGGGGTCGGATTAGGGTATTTTTGTCCCAGATGGGTATATTTTTGTCATTTGGGAATAAACATGTCTATATTTAGAGAGAATCTGCTTTTCCCCATTTCTCCTTTATTTAGCAACTGATTTTGGTAACATTTGGGCCGGAATCCGTGGGTTTTTTCCCCTTTTTTAGAAGCCCCTCATGTGGCGAGGCTCGTGAGGAGCCTTTTTTTGGGGGGGGGAGGCGCTGACCCACAGAAAAATCAGCTGGAGGCTGCACACCAGTGAGAAGCAAAAAACAAAACAAAAAGCCAAACCCTTATTGACGTGGCCCCCGACTGAGGAGAAAGACGCTCCCCACATTCCCTTCACACCCCAGAGCCTAGAGGGACCAGGCTAATGGATTTTGTGTGCGCCAGCCCCGTGGGAGGGAGAAGCAGCACCGGTGCAAGTTCCCCAGTGCCCTACATTCCCCACCCCTGTTCTAAGATGTAGCTTCGTTCGCGTATTTGCCTTAATCCGGCCCTGCCTGGTGGCAGTGCTTCCCTGCAGTGGCAGGACATAAGAACGGCCAGACCGAGTCAGATCAAAGGTCCATAGAGCCCAGTGTCCTGTCTGCTGGCAGTGGCCAATGCCAGATGCCCCAGAGGAAGTGAACACAACAGGTAATCCTCGTGTGATCCTTCCCCTGTCATCCATTTCCAAACAGAGGCTAGGGACACTATTCCTACCCATCCTGGCTAATAGCCATTGATGGACCAAACCTCCATGAATGTATCTAGCTCTTTTTTGGGCCCTGTTAAAGTCCTAGTCTTCATAACATCCTCTGGCAAGGAGTTCCACAGGTTAACTGTGTGCTGCAAGAAGAAAAACTTCCTTTTGTTTGGTTTAAACCTGCTACCTACTAATTTCATTTGGTGACCCCTAGTTCTTATATTGTGGGAACAAGTAAATAACTTTTCCTTATCTACCTTTTCCACACCAGTCATGATTTTATAGACCTCTAGCCTCTTTTCCAAGCTGAAAAGCCCCAGTCTTTTTAATCTCTCTTCATATGGGACCCGTTCCAAACCCCTAATAATTTGTCTTGCCCTTTTTTGAACTTTAATCCTGCCCTGTCTGTCTGCAGCACCTCCCTGCTGTGGCAGGCCTTGCCCTGCCCTCTCTGGCTCCCATCTCTTCTACTCCCACAGTGTCTGCTGGGTCAGCCTACCTTAGTGGGCTCCATGGACAGTAGCTCTCTGCAGCCCTCCACCTCTTGACGAAGGCCCAAGTGCCTGCTGTTCTATAACCCCAGGTCGGCAGTCCTGGTGCACCAGCCCCTACTCCCGCTTCTAGGGCCTATTCAGCCTGTGACACCTGGAAACCTCCCTCCCTTCCCCGCATTGCCCCATCCAAACCTCCCACTCCTGGCTAGCTTTCTACCCCTCCCTACCTCCCCCCTTAGCCTCCCCGCTCACACTTGTGCCCTTCCCATGCACACACACTTCCAAGCCTTGCACCTGACTCACATTATATTTCAATGCAGGGCTACTCAACACACAGCCTGCAGCCCGTTTGTTTGCAGCCCGCGGGGCAGTCTGGGTTTACGCGGGGCTCAACACGCAACCCGCAGGTAGGAGCCCAGACAACAAAGTCATCAATAGAATGGTCTTCTGTGGAGAAGCGATTTAATAGGTAAATTCCTGGACTGCTTTGCTCGTTAAAAGTGCTGTCATAGGGGTGGATATCGGGTAAATGTTGCATTTTATTAATATCAGCAGAATGGACTTAAATGGGGCCTGCGTGTTCTGTAGTCTTGCCTTAATCTTTGTATTCATCTATTATCATATATTTGCATATATATTTGCATGGATATGCAACCACACTTCAGTTGCGGCCCTCAGCACGTGCTGTGAGTATCATTGTGGGCTCCGGGGCTGGCGAAGTTGGGTGGCCCTGGTGTAATGCAATCCCCGCGGGACAAACAAGCCAGAAGCGAAGGCCCAACTCAGTCCCTTTGCTGTCACAATTGCAGCCCGTCCCCACTTCCCGTGGCCGTTGCCGTTGGCAGGCACGTTGGTCTGTACCGGGCTCGCTCTCTCTACAAACCACCTGTGGCCAAAGCAACACGCCCCACTGCTTCCTGCATCCCTGCCCAGCACACCGGGCCCTGCCTGCCCAGGACCGCTCCCCAGGTCCTACAGCTTCTCACGAAGCCAAAAACCTGACAGCCAAGGAATTTTTTTAACACCCCAGCCCCTGACTTTCAGAGATCTCCCCCCTCCCCCAGCAGCAGGTCTGAAGTGCTCCCCAGCACCCTCCTTTGCAGCCTGCCTGACAAGGCTCAGTTTCTATCCTCTCCACCTCCCCCCTTGCGACTCGGTGTCACTTTCACAGCTGCAGCACGAAAGCCCCGGCAGTTTGAGGGGCAGGTTGAGGGGCAGGGCGGAGGCCCTGGGAAAGCCCCCGGCCTGCGGTTAGACAGGCCTGATGTACAGCCGCCCCGGCGGCTCTGTCAGCGCGGTGCCCCTTGGATCCCGCGCGCCCGAAGCCCGGAGGAGCGCTCGCCCCGCTCCGAGCTCGCCCCGCAAAGAGACGGGCAGCAGAGCGGACAGGAGCCTGGAAAGTGTAACCTAACTGGGAGGCTTCACACCTCCGCCTCCCAAATGGTCTCCCCAGCCCTGCGCGCCGGCGACAGCCTGGCGGGGGAAGGTGCCGGCACACTCGGCTGGGCTGTCACGTCTCCAGGCACCAGCACACTTCGGAGTGTGTGGGACAGTGTCAGGCAAAGGTCACAGAGTCACAACCCCTTTTGCCTCATGCCGGATGGCGCTGGATTTCCCACACCCCATGGGGCTGAGAATTTGCAGAGCCGGGGCCTATCAACAGCAGATCTGCCATGGCCCTGGCGACGGAAGCACCAGGTCTGGAGCGGTATCCCTGTGACCCATGCCTGCGGTGGTATCCCTGTGACCTTTGACCTCACCATGCCTGCGGTGGTATCCCTGTGGCCTGTGGTGGTATCCCTATGACCTTTGCCCTTACCATGCCTGCGGTGGTACCCCTGTGACCTTTGACCTCACCATGCCTGCGGTGGTATCCCTGTGACCTTTGACCTCACCATGCTTTTGTGGAAAAGCATCCATGCCAATCTAGACACTCTTTTCCGCAAATGCTTTTAACAGAAAATTTTTCCATTATAAGCATTTGAGGAAAATCATGCCAGTCTAGACGTAGCCCTAGTGTGGTTACTGAGTACTGCAAGTGGCACCTAGACCACTGCAACAGTTCAGCTCAAGTGACCTCTACAGCAGGGACTAGGAGGCAGCCGACTTTTAGCTCAGAGGGTAGAGGCTCCTCTAGTCAGCTCCCGAGGGCCCAGGTTCAAATCCACCTTGGTGGTGGTTACTCAGTGCAAATTGGGTAGCTTATTTCGAGGTAAGGGCGCCGTGTAGACATACCCGAATTGAGTGTGGCAAGCCAGTTCTTCTCAGAGCTCATCTGAAGCCTCCTGGGGCGACAGGATCTGAAAATACTGCATGGAGAGATGCAGGAGACAAGTTCTGCCCCCAGGAGGATGGAAAGGTCCCTGGCTTGTAGGGGACTGGGGGACATGGCTGTCCTCTGCCCAGAGCCTTGCTGGGCTGTACACACCAAGAGCGGCCCGACCCCTGGCAGGAATGAGTGCTGAGCTTGGAGCTACGGCATTAAGAAGTTGTGACGAGCAGGACTTGAACAGGGCTCAGCAGAGAGCCAGCTAGATTCATGCAGGTTGGGTCCATCAATGGCTATGAGCCAGGGAGGGCGTCCCTAGACCCTGTCTCTGTCTGTCTCTGTCTGGCAGGGACTGGCAGGGACTGGGAGGGGGGGGGAAACACATGACGATTCCCTGTTCTGTTCCCTTCCTCTGGGGCGCTGGCGGCAGACAGGACCCGGACTGGATGGACCTTTGGTCTGGCCTGGCCCAGTGTGGCCGTCCTGCCGTTCCTCCTAGCAGCCCTGACTCTGACTCGGCCAGTGAATGCCAGGCAGGGCCAAGCATGCGCCAAAGGAGAGAGACAGGTCGCTGAGGGTGGGGGCGGCGGGAGAGAGCCCAGGTGCATGGAGACCTGAGCTGCCCCCTCACCTCCGCAGGTCAGGTGGTGCTGGAGGGGCCTTGGCAGGGCTCCCTGGGACAGGGCATTAGACCTGCCCTCTCTCCCTGTGCGCCTCTCAGCAAAGGGATGGCCGGGGGAAACCAGTCTCCTCCCTGGCCGAGCAGAACCTCGGAGCCGGGGCAGAGGGCCGCTGTCTGAAAGGGTTTTGCAGCCTGGCAGCGCTGCCTCCAGCTGCTTTGCATTCCTGCTCAAGCTCTCTTAGCCGGGGGCTGGCCTGGCACATGCCGATTCCTGGCAGGAGCAGTGGCTGGAGGAGGCGGCGACCCGGGGCAGGGGCTGTTCTCAGACCCAGGGGGCCAGGACCCCCAGCAGCCCAAAGCGACTCCCTGGTCAGCTTGCGGGCGAGCGTCTCTTACCACAGGGTGCCCCAGCTCAGGCACATGGCGCTCAGGGTGACTCCAGCAGCTGGGTGGAAAGGGGCGGTGGCGCTCAGCGTGGCAGGAGGGGGTGGCGCTCAGCGTGGCAGGAGGCTGGGTTTCGCCAGGCCCCCGGCACAGCGTGACAACCTTGGCAGGGTTTATGATCTAGGGGCTCTTGCACTGCAGGATGTTTGGGATGGCAGGGAGGTGAAAGGGTACTTGGCATCTCCCAGGACTCCCTGGTCAATATTTAATCTGCTATAGATTTCTTTCCTTCCAGGGAGTTTCTCCTCCCCTCACTCCCGCCCCCACAAGGACAGCCCCACGGCGCGAGCCTACAAGGAGCCCACACCCGCCAGCTGCTCTCCAAGAGCTGGGACAACAGACCGAGGGGAGCGGAGGGGAGCCGGCGAGGCAAAGGAGAAGCAGGCGGCCACAGTCAGGTGAGGAACGTGCTTGAAGATGGTCTCGGTGGGGCTGCAGCTCGTGGGCTACATTCTGGCGGGGCTGGGGCTGCTGGGCACCGTGATCACCACACTCCTGCCCAGCTGGAAGAACAGCTCCTACATCGGCGCCAGCATTGTGACCGCCGTGGGCTTCACCCGGGGCCTGTGGATGGAGTGCGCCATCTTCAGCACTGGCATCACCCAGTGCGACATCTACAACTCCCTGCTGTCCCTACCCCCCGACATCCAGGCGGCGCAGGCCCTGATGGTGACGTCCTGCGCCGTCTCCTCGCTGGCCTGCATCGTCTCTGTGATGGGGATGCGGTGCACTATCTTCGCCCAGGGCTCCCCTGCCAAGGACAAGATTGCTGTGGCCGGGGGGGCCATCTTCATCCTGGGGGGCGTGCTGTGCTTCATCCCCCTGGTGTGGAACACCCACGTGGTGCTGCGGGACTTCTACAACCCGCTGCTCCCGGACAGCACCAAGTACGAGATGGGCGAGGCCATGTACCTGGGCATCGTCTCCTCCTTGCTCACCATCATTGGCGGCTGCATCCTCTGCGCCTCCTGCCCGCCGCGGGAGACTGAGCCGGCCTACCCCAGCGCCTACCAGGCCAAGCTGCTGGCCAACCCCCGGCCGTCCATCAGCCACACGCAAAAAACAAAGAGTGAGTTCAATGCCTACAACCTGACGGGCTACGTCTAAGAGCCCCGAGGAGGGCCCAACTTCCCAGCAGGCCGTGGGACGGTACCTCAGCGGCCTTGGGGGCCACCGAGCAGGCCTGGGCGGGGGGCAGTCAGAGGCGAGGCCGAGCCCGGCACTGGGGCTCGTCCGACTCTCTCCTGCACTTGTCCTCGAATCCCAGTCCCCACAGACGGACGGACGCTCCCACGAGGCACCTGGCTGCTGGCACGGACTAGGCTGGCTCTAGCCTCCTGCTGCTGCGCGCCACGTGGCAGGCAGCCGAGCCCCGGCCGGGGAGGGGGGCGCTTCTTTGGGGACCCCCACTGCGCCAGGGGAAGCGCAGCATCGCGGGCACCATGAGATCAGTGAATGCTCAGTCAACTTGGCAACAGAGGGACCCAGCCGCCAGCACCTGGCTCGCACCCAGGGTCACTGGCCTCAGGCCAAGGGGCACGCCGGCCAAGGCCACCCGCCTGCAAGCGCAGGACAGCGAGAAGGGGACGATACAGCGGCTGGGAGAGCGGCTGAGCCGGGGGAGCTTGTGGGACTGGCTGCCGAGCTCTCGCTGGACTTGGGGGAGGTGTGGAGGGGGGAGCAGCACGTTGGCTGAACAGCCCCGAGGGCCGAGACTGCCGAGGGGCTGCAATAAAGCTGTTTACAGTTCTCCTGACGTGACTTTTCTTCTGTGCCGAAGGGGCTCCCCCCCCCCCGCCGGGCCGGGCCACCGTGTGCCCATTACAGCCGCAGGGCACGGGCTCAGGAGGCGGATTTCAAAGGGGCCGGGGAGCCCCAGCCCAGCCCCCGTGCGAGCCGGCGCGTTTGTTTCTGTGCCTGGCTTTGAAGAGTCGTGACCTCGGGTATGGGAACGCCACGGCCCCTTGCTGCTGGCGCGGGGGAACCAGAGCGCTCTGAACGGCGCGGCTGGGGAAGGGCTGCTCCCGGCCCCCCGCACCTCCCTGGGAAAACCCTCCCTGGGCTCCCTGCCCCCGGAGGTGACGGGCGCGCAGGGTGGGGAGCAGATACATGAGCGCAGATCCAGCCCTTGGGGGCTCGGCTCCGGCCCAGCCAGAGTCGCAGGGAGCAGAAGGGCAGTGTGGTCCAGTGGACGGAGCAGGGCCCTGCGAGCCTGGCGTGGTCCAGGGGACGGAGCAGGGCCCTGCGAGCCAGGCGTGGTCCAGGGGACGGAGCAGGGCCCTGCGAGCCTGGCGTGGTCCAGGGGACGGAGCAGGGCCCTGCGAGCCTGGCGTGGTCCAGGGGACGGAGCAGGGCCCTGCGAGCCTGGCGTGGTCCAGGGGACGGAGCAGGGCCCTGCGAGCCAGGCGTGGTCCAGGGGACGGAGCAGGGCCCTGCGTGCCTGGCGTGGTCCAGGGGACGGAGCAGGGCCCTGCGAGCCTGGCGTGGTCCAGTGGACGGAGCAGGGCCCTGCGAGCCAGGCGTGGTCCAGGGGACGGAGCAGGGCCCTGCGAGCCTGGCGTGGTCCAGGGGACGGAGCAGGGCCCTGCGAGCCTGGCGTGGTCCAGGGGACGGAGCAGGGCCCTGCGAGCCAGGCGTGGTCCAGGGGACGGAGCAGGGCCCTGCGAGCCTGGCGTGGTCCAGGGGACGGAGCAGGGCCCTGCGAGCCTGGCGTGGTCCAGGGGACGGAGCAGGGCCCTGCGAGCCAGGCGTGGTCCAGGGGACGGAGCAGGGCCCTGCGAGCCAGGCGTGGTCCAGGGGACGGAGCAGGGCCCTGTGTGCCAGGCACGTGTGAGATGAAGCCCAGCTCTGCCTGCGACCTTGGACAAGACTCCGTTCGCCCATGTCAAAGAGCCAGCCCCCGGCGAGGTCAATGCCTGGCGCCCCGAGGCCGGAAGGGTCTCTCCGCAAGCCCCGCAGGGTCCAAAGGCAGTGGCGGGGTTCTCCTCACAGGAGCCGAGACCCTCCCGCCCAAGGCTGGGCAGGCAGCTCCGTGCGGCTCACGAGCCAGCCCCTGCTGTTAATCCAGAGCCCCCGGGCCCAGCGAGGCTAGGAGCAGCCTGGCATGGCCTGCTCACCGGGGCTGGGGCTCAGGGGGTCCCCTTGCCCGGCGTTGACCCTTGCTGGGTGGCTGACAGGGCTGCCGGTGACGTTCTTCAGCAGGGGAGGGCGGCAGCTGCACCCAGCGCGGAGCAGGCCTGTGGGCCTGGGGGGGCGGGAGGGGAACTGGAGACCTGGGGGACTAGCCCCCCGGCGGGAGCGACGGCCTGGCTGTCATGCGCCCGGCTGAACGGGGCTTCCCCGGGCCACTGCAGCACGTGCCCCTGCCCTCCACCCTGGCCCCCTCTGCCGGGGCCAGCTCCCAGGCCAAGAGCGGCAGGGCCTTCCGCTGCGCCAGCCCAGGGCCCCACGCGGCCCAAACCGGGCTGCCTCCGGCCAGGGGCTCCCCGGGAGCCAAGGGCAACAGGAGACCCCCAGGCATGCAGGGAATACGCCCCCCCCCACACCACCCCGCCCCAGGGAATACCCCCCCCACACCCCGCCCCAGGGAATACGCCCCCCCACACACACACACCCCCCCGCCCCGCCCCAGGGAATACCCCCCCCACGGAATACGCCCCCCCACACACACACCGCCCCGCCCCAGGGAATACCCCCCCCACACACCACCCCGCCCCAGGGAATACGCTCCCCCACACACACACACACACCCCAGCCCTTCATACACCGCAGCACGAGCCAGGGAACACGGCCAGGGGCTGCAGAAGGGATCATACAGGTCGGGCGCCTCACAGGACAGGTGTTGGCTCCACCCCCCAGGCAACCCTGTGCATCAGACCTAGCCTTACCCCTCACTGAATGGCAGCCCAAAGCTGGGGGCACCCTCCCTTCCCCCTTCCTAGCCCTGAGCCCCCGCCTCTGAGCCCCTCCATTCGAGCCTGGAGCATCCTCCTGCACCCCAAACCCAGCTGGAGCCCTCTCCCTCCCCCTCCCCCTGCACCCCAATCCTTCAACCTCAGCCCTCCCCCTGCACCCCAAACCCTTCAACCCCAGCCCTCCCCCCACACTGCACCCCAATCCTTCAACCTCAGCCCTCCCACTGCACCCCAAACCCATCAACCTCAGCTCTCCCCCTCCCACTGCACCCTAATCCTTCAACCTCAGCCCTCCCCCTGTACCCTAAACCCATCAACCCCAGCCCTGCACCCCCGCCTATCCTCTGAACCCCTCAGCCTCAGCCCAGAGCAGCCTCCTACATCCCAACCCACTCATCTCTGGCCCCTCTCTAGAGCCCACATCCCCAGCCAGACCCTGCACCCCTCCCATACCCCAACCCCCAGTTTCGTGGGGTTCATGGCCCTCCATACAATTTCCAAACACTGCGATACAGCCCTGAGACCAAAAGGTCTGCCCATCCCTGCTCTGCACCCAGTGCTGCCAGCAGTTTGCCAGTCAAATCACTGCCCGCCTCAGTTTCCCTAGCTGTAAAATGGGGATAACAGCCACCTCCCTTACAGGCAGAAGGGCCAGGCTTAAATGCTCTGATACCTGCCAAGTGCTTTGCAACCGTCCAAAGAAACGTGCAAGAGGGGAGCCAAGGACCTTCCGAGCTGGCTGTCTCGGGGCCCAGCTGGCTCGTAGGCCGGCACTGGGGTAGCACCTTCCGCGTCCCGCTGAAACCCGCCCTGGGGCAGCAGGGACATGGCCACTACGTGGGAGCAGGCAGGTGTCACCACGCAGGCACGGTAATCACAATTCACTCCCTTGCTTGCAGTCAGGGTAGGAGAGGGTGCAGGGAGAGGGCATGGCACTGCCTATGCCCTGTACTTATTTCACTCACACACACACACACAGCTCCCCTGGGCGGCGCCAGCCATACTCTGACCCACGGCAAGAATATTAAACACCCTCCGCAGGGAGCGAGAGACCAGAGGCTGGAATGTTTAATCCTTGAGTCGCTTGCAGAAAGGGAGGGCCGGGTGCACTGTACCAGCCTCAGAAAACCAGGCCAGATGGCAGCGCAAGAGCCTCCACCGGTTACTTTAAAACCCTGAGGCTAGCTCAGCTCGCTCCTTCTGGAATTGCTATAGCTCCCGCAGACACCAGATCGTCCTCCCCAGTGCCTAAAAAGGAGCCGAGGGGAGGAAGGGGTGTTATTGGACCCATTTTGCAGATGGGTAAACTGACAGCGCAGGCCCCACAATGCAGAGCAAGGCCATGGTAGAGCTCGTCTAAACTAGACTGGCTTCCGCGTCTGAGCTCCGCCCACAGGGCTGTGCCACAGCACGCTGGCTCAGCAACCCCCGGGCAAGCCACCTCTTACCGAGCCATGAGGTTTCTCGTTAATCCTCCAACCTTCTGGAAGAGGAGACGGATCATTCTGCACCCGGGACGCTCTCATCCCAGTGCCTTGGGTCTCAGGAGACAAGTTCCTTCACAGAATCGTGTCTGCCTAGGGCATGGTCTGCCAGGCACTGCCAACCCCCTCCGCGAGGTCGGAGCTGAAGGATCTGGCTGACATGCTGATCCTGGCTTTGCTGCATTTTATTAGCGCCGCCGCTCAAAAATGAGAAATAAACTAATTAAACGTGGCAGCCTGAATCAGCCTGGCATGTGCCACAAGCCCTTGGCTACTGCATTGGAGGCTGTAGAATTAAAAAGCCCTGCACAGGCGTAATTAGCTAAAGCACACCGCCAGGCCCACAGGCGCAGCAATGAAATAAGCGTGTGTGACGATGGCGATAAGGGACGGTCCAGCCAGCCTGGAGCATTGGCAGTGTCTGCAGGGCCCATCCATCATTGAACAGGCAGCTGGTTTTGCCACGGCCCTGCCTTACGCTGCTGAGGCCTTGGGGGGCACTGATGGAGCCCTGAATCGCGGGGCCTTGCAAAATTCTGCAGTCATGGCTGGCCTGGCCAGTATCAGTAGGAACATCTTCCAGCCACCCCCTCTCTGGGGCTGGTGAATGCCTCCTCGCCTGCCAACATTCATGAACTTGGGAGCATCAGGTGCAGTTTTAAAGGTTCCCTACCTGCCCTCCCAGCATAAAGCAATTTAGATTAGCCGGGGGGCAGCAGGTTCATTGCTGAGACGTCACCGTCTCCACCATTAACCTTGCACCAGGGAAATCATGTTTACCTGAAGCGCTAATGCTCCTGATAATAGCGTGACTCATACTTTCTCCCCTCCATGTGTCTTGCAGCAGAAACCCCAGGGACCTGACCCCGGTGATAACAGAGATGCTCGTTAGGGGAGACTGCAGCTCATTGCGAGGTGAAGGGCCTTTGCCGGTCTGGGCCCCGCTTGCTCTGGAGCAAAACACGTTCTCCCAGTCACTGAAAAGTTTGCACAGAGGACACAAGGGCTCAAAGGCCCCCAAAGGCCAAGAGAGAGAGAGGAGCAAATAGTTGAGTGGGACCAATCCGTTGGCCAACTGTCGGCAGACAGGACACTGGTCTAGATGGACCTTTGGGCTGACCAAGTCTGGCTGTTCTAACCCATGTACTTGGGAACGTGGGTCCCAGTCCAGCTACAGAAGCAGAGGTCCGGGAGAAAGATCAGTGCCAAGCACTAGCCACTGACTATGCAGCAAGTCTTTCTAGAGACTGTTCCTTACACAAAGGCACACCTGCACTTGGGTCCGGGAAAGGTGGGGAGTTCATCTGTCAGGGCATGTCTTTGCTGCACAATTATTGTAACCCACAATTATCCTACAGCCGCTGCAGTACTGCACTGGTTTCTGCATGTCCTCTGCAGGCGCGCTGGTACTGAGCATACCATCCACACGGCGCGTCGTGGGAGAGTCGCTGCAGCCAGTAACCGTCGATGTGAGCAATGCAGTGGCTTGGGCGCTGTGTTGAGTTAGCCACATCCACCGTGAC
Organism: Pelodiscus sinensis; assembly: GCF_052426305.1. Lineage (NCBI taxonomy): Eukaryota > Metazoa > Chordata > Testudines > Trionychidae > Pelodiscus > Pelodiscus sinensis. The sequence goes on along the minus strand of NC_143064.1, from coordinate 45,625,703 downwards.
TCTATGCTGCTCATGGAGATGGAGTTAAAGGGGCATAGCGGGGCAGTTATGTCGGTGGGAGGGAAATTTTAGTGGTAACACTTGGTCGACATAGGCTGCCTTGTGTTGACCTAACTAGCACAGAGCAGATATCATTCCCACTTACTTAAACCAATTGTAAGTGCTTGCTTCTTGTAGTCGATGCACAACCAAGACTTGAGAAACACTTGAAATAAGAGGGTTTTTTTCCATGCACTGGACATTCTGGTCTTGTCTATCCAGTGTTGCACCACCCTGCTCAAAGCCTCTGCGGATGACAGGAGAAGCAGCAGGGTTATGGAATCATCACTATTCAGAAGAGACCTGACTGCAAAAAACAGCTGATTTATTCAGGCTATTAAAAATTCTGGGCTTTATTTTTTCATCCCCACCCATTAATGCAAATGTCCAAATGAACATCAGAAGTAAAGCTCTTTGTTAAAAGATTCAACACCTCAGCAGCTCCAATCAAGGGCTGAGTTTCCAATGCACAGGACAGGCTGGAGGAAGGACAGAATACGTGGCTGATCCGATAACAAGATGCAAGGTACATGGGTATAAGGACGCCTCCAAGTTGAAAACTCAGCAACAGGGGCACCATTAAGGTTGTTGAGGGTAATGTAACAGGCAGGAAGTACATGCAACCCCGAAGTAGGGTTTCTTGGCACAGTGTGACTTTTGTAAACCTAATGCACTTTTAAATTACCCATTGGAGATTAGAACTTCAGCTTAGCCAAGGCTCCCTTGGAATTTCCTCATTCCCATCCTGTTTGAAGCCGTCCTGTCAATGATCAGGCATGTGAATGAAAAGCGCCGGGGAGGGAGATGCTGCACCCCGAGGGGTGGCTGGAAGTTCACTCAGCGCACTGATGAGGAGACCCCAGTGCTGTCCAAAGCCCCCGCTCTCCACACTGGCTTAGTTTTCTCCATGTCAATTTCAGGCTAGTGGAAAGTGCCCAGTTAACGGGTTCGCCTACTCTGCAGCCCAGGGAACAGCCCCTCTCCTCTGCTCACTCAGCTCAGAGATGCAGTTCAGGCGCCTCTCTCCGGGGGCTGGAGGCCTGTGCCGTTTCGGTGCCCGCTCAGCTGTCAGTGCTGGGCGGCTGCCGTTGGGCCCGGTATCTTGATGGGCATGCTGTTATCAGCCCTCGGAGCCTACTTGGCAGTGCTGGCCGCGCTGCTGGGATCCGCGAGGATGCGCCCAAGGCGAGCAGGTCAGCGAGTGCAGCGCCCTGAGTGAAACAAGAGGAGCCAGGCCCCAAGGGCACCACAATCAGTGGCCACAGCAGGAGTGGCGCCTGGAGATGTTCAATTTAGTTAAATAACGAATCGACTAGTCGAGGGATTTTCCATCAACGAGTCGATACGCAGGGGAGTCGCAGCGGGGCCAGTTCCCGGCCCAGGAGCTAACCCCACTGCGGCTCTGCCTGTTACTGTCAGCTCTTCGCGAGGCTGGTGTGCAGTGGGGGCACCCGGCCCGAGCCGATAATCAGCTGTCCTGGCTCCGGGCTTTACCAACCACCCCTGCAGCAGCACCCCCAAGGAGAGGAGTCACTCCCATTCCACAGGGTCCTTCAGCCACCTGCCCGCTGGCAAGAATGGAAACCGGAGGGCCAGGGCCCCCCACACTCAGCTGAGCACTGGCCCTGCTTTGATGACTCATAAATATTCCCTCGCCACAAAAGGCAGCTTTGATTGCCTTATTGCCTGCGTGGTGTCTCAGATCAAACAAGGGGCAATAACATATTAACATGCTCTTATCGCCAAGCGCAATACAGGCCATAAACGAACGAGGCAGAAACCAGCAGCCACACCTGGAGCTGGGGGCGGCAGAATTCAGCATTGGTGCGGCTGCCAAGAGCATTTTCCTAGCTCTCCGTTCCCACTTCACTTGCCATCCCTCCTCCGTCTTCCCCTTCCCTGCCCTGTCCAAAACCATGCCGCCGCCTCTGATGTCTTACGGTGTCACCCGGCATCCGCTGCTCCCCTTCGCTTCACGGATCAGGCAGCCGCGATGACCCAGGATTCAAAATGTTCCAACAGGCAGCGTCATGCTCTCTGCCACGCATGGGAGAAGCGCCCGCAAAGGTCTGCACAGTCAGCCCCCCTCTCACCCCTCTCCCATTTCACTTAAGTGACAGAAGTTTTCAGGGGCCCCCTTGAGCTCAGGGCCCTGACACAATTGTCCCTTCTCTTCCTCTGCCCCATCAGCCAGATGGCAGTAACTCTCACCCCCGGAACCACACCGTGGCGCTCACTTCTATGGCTAGGAAGTGCAGCATCTTTTCTTGCCCTCCGACCTTGCACCTAGTCACTCCCGGCTGTGTTTAAAAGCCAGGGGCTGCGTGGCCACCATTCGCTCGTGAGCAGGAGCTGCGTGCTGTTGTGCTGTCCCTCCGGCTCTCCGCATGGGCTCTGGTTGTGCCTAGCCTTGCTGCCCGCCGAGGACTTTCTATGCCTGCTGCCACTCCCCATACGACCACCCTGGACGCAGGATTTGGGGACGAGGCGGTGGCCAGCAAGAGCGCAGGGGCTAAGCTGCAGCCTCCTTTTCTTATCTTGACCCGCCCAGGACGTGGCTGCAGAGAATAAAACAGGCTGGGCCGCAGCACGACACAAAGCAACCCCAGCAGGGCAGGCTGGTGACCTCACCTACGCGGCCCCTTCCCACGCAGAACCCAGCCTTCCCCCAGGGTGCACCCCGGGCCACCACGCTGCGGCTGCAACTTGGGCTCATTCCTGATCCCAGAAGTGAGAGCCCCTTGAAATGCAGGGGGGGGGAGGAAAGGCCAGCAGGGTCCTAGGCTCCTTGGGTGAAGGGCTGCTCCTCTTATGCACTTGAAGTTATTAAGCAAGACTCAGGTTTACTGAGCCATTACTGTCCCGCTTCCTGTGCCTCGAAACCTAGCAGCAGCGAAGGCTGCTTACTGATCGGCCAACAATTTACATGAACCCTTCCCCCGCCCTCCCCCCCCAAGCTTCTTTCTATTTTCCACCCTCCTCCCACCGCCCCTGGAAAACCATCTGTTGTCCCATTGCCAGTATCATGTCCAAATGACAAGGCAAGGTGGGCAGAGTGGCCTGCTCGGGAGGGCAGGTGCCCCAGGGCAGGGGACAGTAAGAAACCACTGTGGCTTTAGAAAACAGCAGCCATGCTTCTCCGAGCCCTGCATAGGAGGCTGACGGCAACGAGGGTCAGACATTAAGAACCAAGAGCGCTAGGAAAGGGACCCAAGTCCTTTCTGCTCTTCTCTCAGCCACGCCAGGAATCTTGGGCCGAGAGCGGGGAGCCGGCCGACACTGAAAAGCAGCCAGTGGTGAAGGAGGGCGGAGGGTTGGGAGTCACAGAGCACTGAATGCCCTGGGCGGAGATGGCTCCCATCACACCATCTTCATTTCTGAAGTGAGAGCCAGCGCCCGGGTTCGAAACTGGGACAGTTTTCCTTCAAACGTTAACACTGGCTACAGCAGCAGGACGTGGGGAAGAGAATCTTTGCCAGGAGAGCGTCACCCCGCAACCACGCACTGCACAGAGCACAGCCGTGTAAGAGTTTGGCAGGTCAGGAAGGGAAGCGCTGGGGAATCATGGGATTTAGCGAGGGACAGAGTGTGAAAGTGTGAAAATCGACCAGCATGCCCGGGAATGCTGGGACCCCAGAGGCTAGGTCTACACCGTAGCCCTCTTGCAGAAAAGCTTATGCAAATGAAGCACGGCATGGAATATCACTGCACTTCATTTGCATAATTAACAAGCAGCCGTTTTTGCGCAAGAGGCCTTTGCGCAAAAAGGAGCGGAAGAAGAACCGCTCTTGCGCAAGAGGGGGGTTTTGTGCGAAAAAGAGCTGTCTACACAGCTGTGTTGGCTACTCCCAGGGTGGAGACTCCAACCCACAACCCTGTCCTCCTCAAGCAAGTGCTGTATCTCCTAGTCCACCCCACCCTCCCTGCTTTCAGGGGGTCCCTTGTCCTGTGTCTGATTGCCCCTGGGGTGGGTGGGTGCTTGGGCTTGAACCCACCCTCCTCCCCCATGGTCCCTAGGCAAATGCCCTAGCTCCTAAGCCACTTGTGCAAAAACGGCTGCTCATTAATTATGCAAAGTGCAGCAATATTCCACACCGAGCTTCATTTGCATAAGCTTTTCCACAAGAAGGCTAAAGTGCAGACATAGCCTAAGAGACCATCCCAAGGCACAACTCTGCTAAAGCAAGCTGGGGAGGAGGAAACGGCCAGCCCATCTTCAAGGACTGCTCAAAGCCGTTTAGAAAAGCTGCCTGGGACAAGGAAGCAGGAACACAGGCCAGAGAGACACTTAGGGGGAAAAAGGTGAAGGGAGCAAAAGCACAGAAAAACCCCACAGGTAGGTAGGGGAGTTATGGGAAATCAGAACTTTTGCAAATTTACGGCAAGGCGCTGAGAGGCTGAGGCGCCCCAGGCTGGAATCAGTCAGGCTCCCCTGCGAGTTAAGAGTCGTGCAAACAGGTGTCAGCATTGCAGGAATGCGTTCTGCGGTTAGACGTCATTGAATGCGTGTAAGCTGCTGCAGGCATTACTCTGGCTTAGCAAGGCAGCTCTAGCCCCTCGTGTAAGGCGATCTTTGAGCAGTCACCTTATAAGCCTCTCTCACCAAGTCACCAGGCAGGAGAGAGACACTGACCAATGCGGAGTGCTGGGCTCAGACAGAAGGTGTTAGGCCCTACCCAATACAGAAAGCCCTCCGACACCAGATACGGGAAACATTAAAAAGGACAAGACTTTGCTGCTTACTCTCCCACGCCCATGAGGATGAGTCTGGCAAGTGGACTCCTCCCATCAGCTGAGTTTGCCACTCAAAGCAGAAGGGGAAAGGGAATAAAAATGCCTACAGCAGGAACTAGATCTCACCGCTACTTGGGCTCATAGGACCAGAATACTAGGCATAAGCCAGGGATGCCCATCTGCTTACCCTGGGCCAAATTGACTGCAGCTAGCTCTGCAGCTAACCCATGAATTCTACCCTTGTTGAGAAGAGTAAGGTAAGTCAATGGGAGTTTCTCCCATCAACCCCCCATAGTTTAGACCCCTCAGGCATGTCAATACCAGCAATTCACACAGCTGGAGTTGTGTACTTTAGGTTAATTTTCTGCAGTAGCATAGATGTCAGCTGACTGTTGTACACACGCTTGATGTTGGCTCTTTTGACAGAAGTTTCTAGCATAGACCCAGCCTCAGGAAAACGGGAAGGAACTGGAGGGCTAGAGAAATGTGCCACTGCACCTTCGCAAGGTTCACATCAATCTCTAATAAAACAATGGAGCAGTAAAAGAAAAGGAGATCTAGACAGACTCATTCCTCAAAGATCAACAGACCCCGGAAGCAGAAGGAATTCTGATTCAGAACCTGCAGCATGCAGCACTCCAGAGAAAGCTCACGCTTGGGTTTTTTGTTTTCTTATGAGACTTTTGGTGGACTCCTCAGAATCAGTGAAGACTGGACCAAAGCTTCCACACACTACGGGCTGGAGGTTGTTACCAAGTGCTCTAATTTCCCATTAAGCCTCCCTCCCACCCAAGGAGGTCTCAGAGATGCTAGCAATACAGATGACTTACCCTGTGGGGATTCTTAACGTGATTAGGTACCTTGCTGTATCATTGCTGGAAAAGAGAGACAGCAAACAGTTGCTGCAGGGACAGCTTCATTAAACCAGCCCCTTTCTTGGCAGAGCAGAGAGGAAAGCTAAGGGACTATTTCTGGTGGGTAGTGGGACAGCAACAGCGATTTCTCAGTCAGTCCAAGGGGGAGTCATCCCCGTCAGCTTGTGAACTAAGTTTTCAAGTAACTTAACCCTGGAATTCCTAACTGGGATAAACACCTAACAGCTGGCTAACTGTGCCTGAAATCTTAAAGGAACCGTCACTGCTCATCATGTGACCAGTGAAGAGTTCCAGGACTCCAGGTACCTTTCATAAAGTCTCCAGTAGTTCCCAATGGGTTGGAGAAATTGCCATTAGCTGACCCCACGTTTGTAAGATTTCCTGTTTTGGGGGGGAAGGTGCTACTTAAGCATCCTAGGTTGAGAGGAATTGGATTAATTACCCTAGTTCAGACTCAGCCAGAGGATTTTGTATGTCAGTGAAGAGATAAAACAGGTAAAGCCTTAAATGTCACTGGATCCATGTTTTCTTAAATGCGTCTTCAATATAACAGCCGGTAAGTCGTTTTTCTGCAGCTTTACGTAATCTCTTTACTGTGCAAATATTGCTGATCTTAGCCTTGGATTTTCCACTTTTTCTGGGTTCCTTAAGTTCATTGCAATGGTGCACAGAAGATATTGAACATGCAAGAGGTTGGGGCTGGGGAGCAGGGGTTAGACACTGATAAGCCTTAACCCTGCCCATTAATTATAGGTTTCCTGGTTGGCACGCTCTCCCTGCCCTCTATGCCCCCCAAAACCACCTATATTTTAGCGTCACTGGTAAATAGCCTTGGTCATAGTAGATAATGCTTGTAACGCTTACAGGGAAGTGCCAGCTCTTGCCAAGGCTGCAAGCAATAGCTAAGAACTCACAAATTCATAGCTCAAAGGGGTAGCCGTGTTAGTCTGGATCTGCAAAAGTGACAGAGTCCTGTAGCACCTTATAGGCTAACAGATGTCTTGGAGTATAAGCTTTCGTGGGCAAAGACCCACTTCGTCAACTGAGCTGCAGTTCATCTGCAAATTTGACACCATCAGCTCAGGATTAAACAAAGACTGTGAATGGCTAACCAATTACAAAAACAGTTTCTCCTCTCTTGGTATTCACACCTCCAGATCAGCTGCTAGAAGCAGGCCTCATCCTCCCTAATTGAATTAACCTAGCCTGATTTCTTGCCTGCATATTTATACCTGCCTCTGGAAATTTCCACTACATGCATCTGATGAAGCGGGTCTTTGCCCATGAAAGCTTATGCTCCAAGACATCTGTTAGTCTATAAGGTGCTACAGGACTCTTTGTTGCTTTTGCAAATTCATAGCTGGAGACTAGACTTTTGCTCAAACTAAGCTTATGAGAATGCAGTGTTTAGCGTCGATAGCATGCTTGTAATGTCTGTATTCCATACGCTAAGGAAACATGGATGTTGTGCTTTATAACTTCAAACACATTTGCTCTAAACCTGTGAATTCAGATGGGAAGAGAGTGTTTCTTCCTGCTCCTCCAGAAGCCCGATCAAAATCAGATGAGCTATCAAGGAACACTGCCATACTGACGAATGGTCCCACCACACTATGGAAATGCCACATGCAAGGAAGCTCATCCTATAGACTCACGGGTTGGAATAAGGAAATACAAAACAAAGACAGGAAAATTTGTCATCTCCTTGCTGTTTGAACTCTCATAGGACACACACAGCTGAAGCCAGGGATCCCCAGGAGTTACAGGTCTACCCTGAAAGATGTTTTGAATTGACTGCTCTCTACAATCTAAGATAAAAACTCGTTTGTGTGTAGATGCCTGCTTGCTTTAACACATAAGCAACTCATTATCCCCGACTTCATAAGCCTTTAGATAGAGTTGTGCGTTTTTTTTTTTTTTTTTAAGAGGACTGGCTAAAGGCCTGGTCTTTCATGGAAGATCTAGGGTTGGAGTAAGTGATTGGTCTTTTGGGACTGGAAGGAACCTGAATATTTTGTGGCTCAAGCGATCACTAAGCTCAGCGTGCCAGGGTGACAAAACAGACCGGAAAGTCTAAGGGGAAAGACTGTGGCGACATGATACGACTATTATAATGATCCTGGAGTTCACATTTGTTACCGGCTGCGCAAAATCTAATTATGGAACACGCCACCAACTTGGGGTAGGCACTCCTGACTGTGAACCACTCCTACCCGTCTGGCTCACTACAGATGTAAAAATAAATCCTCTGTTCCTTCTAAGATCCATGCAAGGAGGCCTCTCTGAACCACAAACTCTGAATGAGGAGTCAAAGGTAGACGAGAGAAGGAGACTAGTCCCAAGGCTTCCCTCCCATGGATAGAAGAGTATCATAGGCAGTGTTGTCTTCAAGTTGTCATTGTGAAGTCCAAGGCAAGTCTCAAGTCACTACAGTTCAAGTCTGAAGTCGAGTCTTGAGTCGCTAAAGTCACTTTCGAGTCAAGTCCCAAGACTTAATTTAAAAAATGTCATCACTTTTGTACAAGCCATCAATATTGGCATTTTCGGACAATTTTTTCACCAAGTCGATTTAACAAAATTAGCAAGTCTCGAGTCTCAAGTCACAAACAATGAACCCGAGTCAATTCTCAAGTCGAGTTACCTATGCGACTTAAGTCAGACTCGAGTTCAAGTCGTGGGACTCGAGTCAACAACTCTGATCATAGGTCAGATTTAGAGGATGTTAGGCATTTCTCAAACAGATCCTCACAGGGCTGGAAAGCTAACAACCCAGGGCTTACAAATACCTTGATTTCAATTATGCCCCATTGCCTAGAAGTAACACAATCCAGCTACACTATGTTCTCCCTAACGCCTCTTACGTGCCCAGCACCACATATTCACCCCATGAGTTCATTTTAGCTCATGGGTCAACGATAGAGTCTGCCATTAAAAACAGGTTAACAAGTCTTGTTCACATATGAGCCAAAAAGTGAACCCAGAGAATCTCACAACTGTTTTAGCTCTCTAGTGCATATATGAATAACAATGCAGCCAAAAGAACTGCTATGACCAAACACACAGGGGCAGCAAGCATGAAGGGGCCATTGTTATCCAGCCTCTTCAGAGGACAGCCACACTTCTAACGAGTCCACCTCTTCTAACAGATCCCTGTAACAGCACCAAGTACATAGGCCTTGGTCCTGCACTCACGGAAATCAATGGCAGAACTCCCACGGACTTAAAACAGTGCAGGATCTATGCTCACAATAAGCAAATTTCCATAATGGAGAAACTAGTAAACCAACAGGTGCTATGTGTAATTGGCAGGAGAACAGAATTACTCTGTGGCTTTATTTATATTTGGAAGCAAAATGGTCTGTGATTGTTCCAAATGAAAAGACACAACATAATTTAACCTTCAGAAGGAGCCAGGGCTAAAATACTGGACATAGTTGAAAAAGGATCTGGGCAGATGATGCAGTTTATTCCGGTTTTATCTGGGGTAAAATTAGATCTGTTTAAGAGACAAACCTACAGACCTGTTTTGAATAACTGCCTTCCCCTCCCATCCAAGATTCCTGTTAAGCGGTTGAGAGAATACAAAATGTAATGTGGGCACACAAACATTGTAAGGAAATTCAAGCATTCTAATTGTTCAGTGTAAATATTAAATAAGGAGAGAGGAACTGTCTCCAAAATTCTGAATTTGCTATCTGTTTTTCATAACCGTACATCTAATGGAATAGACTTCAATCTACATATTGCTCAAAAAGGGGGGAAAAGTGGAGAGTTTCAGTAAAGGTAAACCAGTCAAAATTCTTATTCTTATCAATATTCTTCTTGCCTGCTCACCTGAGATGGATAGTTTTTGATAGCAAGTTAAATATTAATTTTTTGATGATCATTGAGGTACAAGAATATTTTGGTATCTGAGCTGGTAAATGAGCTTTGCAAAGCTATAACAGGGAACTACGTAGTTTCAAAAATAGATAAGACCGTGTCAAGGTAGCCAAGGAGCTGAGGAGATTAAAGGTCGGTGCTCTGATTTCCTCAGGGCTCTTTCTATGGAAGCACTCATTGCACTAAGCAGAAAAATAACATAATAGAAAGTGGGATTTTTAAAAGGCAACACAGCAAGTAGATAAAGTTGATCTGGTCTTCTAGAAAGATAAGGGAGATAGCTTTAATTTAGAAATAAGTCTGATTTGCAGACTAACATCTACTTTTCATTAACAGGCCTACAAATATTCATAAGGGTGATGGCAAAGAATGTATTACTGAAGAAAGGAGTGAAGAGAAGTTTAACTTCTGTGATGTAGAAATGTACTTAGTAAAGGAATTAATTACCTGCAAAATTAAAAAAAAGAAAAAACACTGAAGAGACCTTGAAGTTTCCTCGGAGGCAGGATGATTGGCTAGATATCTGGAAAGCTGTTTTCAGTTTCCAAAGCATAACATTAAGATTAGTCAGCTAAATTCATTCATGGATTTATTTTTTTTTAAACCACAATAAGCTTTATTTAACCATAGTAACTTTTGTTATTTTTTCTGCTGGTGAATGGCAAGTCTTGCTAAAGACCAGGCAGATACAGAGCAAGAGACCAGATCCTGGGGGTGTTCTTTCAGAAATGGATACAACCTTTGAATCCAGACCTAGCGATACTAGGAGGGAAAATGAAAACACACAGAAACAGAAGATAGCGAATAGATCCAGGGATAAGAAACTGTTACTAACTTGTTCCATATTGACGTTCTCGAGCATACGCTGCATATGTCCATTTCACTTTAAATGTGCACGGGCATAGTACAATGTTAAGAGATTCTGGGAACCTGCTGTGATGGTGCATATGCCCTCTGCTGCCTCATGCTATGTGTGAGGGTATAAAGGGTAGAGCCACCTCAAACTACACCTCAGTTCCTTCTGATAGGACACACTGCTACAGAGAGGTGCACCGCATTTCAAACAGCAGTAGTTATGGAACAGGCGAGAAACAGTTTCTTCAAGTGATTGCACACATGCACTTCATTTCAGGGGACGCACAAGCAGTTGGATCTAGAGGTGGGACTAGAGTCTAGCAGAAGAACGGACCATCCAAATCTAGCATCATCTCTAGGTTGCCGAGAGATAGCATAACATGAGGCAAAGGCAAGCAGCGAACACTGAGCTGCAGCTCTACAAAATGTCCAGAATAAGACCCTGGACACAGGGTTGAATGCACCAGCACTCTTTTCGGAGTTACGTTAGCTGTGTTGTAGCTCAAACACACGCAAGAAGAGATCCACGAGATTGGAAGTCTTTTCATCCTGTCTGTAACAGTAAAACTCCTGAGTTAGTCCAGTCTCTCCTCACTCCTTATGAAAATGAGGGGTCAGGAAGAAAGTTGGCAAATATATTGCCTGATGGACATGGAAGTCAGAACCTCATCGTTGAGAAACTTCAGATAAGGCTGTAGGTGCTATCTTGTCCTTTTAGGAGACTGTACATGGAGCTTGACTCTACAGCTCATAATTTACCTGCTCTCCCAGCTGAGGCGACTGTCCATTCCCATGTCAAATCAGGTTTTTTAAGGTAACCTTCATGATGACTGTTTGCAAAATCTCACCAACTTGGTCCAACTCAGTTAACAGATAGTTAACATCCTGCAGCTCTAGATGAGGGAGGACTAGCGAGAGGAGCTCGCTGACATTCATATGCAGGTTCTGACATAGGAATGGAAAAAAAGAGCTATTACCAAGTGGAAGGTGGAAAGACAGCTACCAGGTGGAGCCTGATGGAGCTAATGGCTCAACCTTGCCATCCCAAACAGTCCAACAGATATCCTGAAACCCAGATCAGGGAAACCCCTTTCTGTTAGGACCAGATGAAGAATTGCTTCCACTTCATCAAGTAAACATACCTGCTAAACAGGTTTTCTACTATTCAAAAGCATATCTTGCACCCCCTTTGGACAGATCTTCTAAGATGTCACTCTCAAGGCATGCAGGCTGTCAGCTGAAAGGCTTCTAGGTTGGGAGGGAGGAGGTGACCCTGGTTCTGAAAGATCGAATCTGGGTCCCACGGTAGCACCAAAGGAGCCTGGTCTGACAGCACGGAAGCACCAAACGAGCCTGGCTCTGCTTGATTTGTAACAACGTTCTGGGTAGGAGTGGAATAGGAGGGAGCATATCGCAGCCTGTCCATCCAGGGCAACAGGAAAACATCCAAGAGAGCTCCAGGAAGAAAACCGATAACGTTTCCTGTTGATTTTGATTGGAACGAGGTCTAGGTGGGGAATCTCCACAATTGAAAAATGAACCCGGCGGCGACCCCATTCGGGACGGCAGGTGAAAGACCTGCTCTACTGGTCTGCCAGACTGTTCTGGATGCCCTGACGGCAGGAGGCTTTCAAGCGGATTGAGCTGGCAGGCCCCCAGCAGCATTGCCTATGGGCATAGTGAAGTTAACCAGGCCCTTCCTTGATCTACGTCTACACAACCGTGACAGACATTTGCTATAACCTATTAGGCCATTTGTTTCTTACATCAAGACTAATTCTTTTAAAAGACAAATCTCCAGTTAACCCAATGCAATTGCACAACCTTTACACATGGGAGTGGTTGTTTCCACTTGCGATCAGGTGAAAGGGAGAGTTTGTTTCAAAGCAGGAAGGTGAATGGGGCATTATAAGGGTTTTATATCCTTTGGAAATTCCACGTTCTAGGGAAGTAGAATCCCTGGAGCTCCTGTCCCCTCCCAACCAATCAGTCGGTGACCGATCCCTGTACTTATCTGGCCCTGATCATCACTGTCTGGTTTTGCTAGCTTTACTTACAAGGGGCGATAGATGATCTCTGCATTCCCTGCCCTCGAAAGGCAGGCTTCCATGCTGGCTTTGCTTCTGGCGTGCCGGGCACTCTCGCAAGGAAGGTTAGGCCACAAGAGGAGTTTTCACAAAGCACCCTCTGCTGAAGGGCGCCACAGAACCTCATCGCTATCAGTCTAGAGCCTTGCAATCCAACTGGCACCAGGACAGTGTCCGAGAGCCACCAAAAGAGGTTCCCTCAGCCACTTGGAATATTAACACTAGTTAAATAATGGGGTGAGTCAGATTTTTCTAACAAATAAACCAAGAAAAGCATTTAAGAGACAAAAACATCCGAGAACCCATCTCCCTGGAAGCTGGCTGGCTTCAAACGAAACAGAGGGATGAACTATCCATGCTGTTCTCCACAGGACCCTACCAACGAGGTTCCAGAGCCACAAGAAAGGAAGAAGGAATGGAAGCCCCAATTCTAAGGAAATGAAACCCTGAGCTAGGATTAAGATCTATGGGTTTATTAAAGAAACTATACAAAAAGGCAGCATGGGAGATGGGCTACTTTGACATCCTGTTAGTCTCCAATACTGTTTGCAAAATCTCATCAACTTGGTCCGACTCGTAGTTAACATCCTGCAGCTCTAGATGAGGGAGGACTAGCGAGAGGAGCTGGCTGACATTCATACGCAGGTTCTTCAGCTTCTCCACAGTGCTGTGGGCAAGAGGAGAAGAGCCACGTCAGACAAACACTGGTTCCAATACGTCTCTTACCCGGTCTTCCTTCCTGTTACCAGTGCCTTGGGAGGCTGGGATTCTCTGCTCTATTCTAACCGCTGTGCGGCCTGCAGATGGTAGAATGGGAAGATCTGGGGGCCCACACACAGGATTGGAAATAGGGGAATGTAACTCAGGTCAACTCTTGTGAGTTTCTCCTGTGACACTGTGTAAATCACTTTGCCTCTCAATACAGCAGTTTACTTCTCTGGAACGGGGGGAATAATACTTACCATAGGGAGGAACTATACTTGTAAATCTAATTGAGGGTTCCATAGCTCAATGGTCACACTTGTTCCTTATGATTCTATTAAGTGCTGTCAGGCCAGAAGCAGGGTTAAACACACGTCCTGGATGCAGACAGTCCCATGCTTGTGGGAGAGTTCAGTATCCACAGACAATTTTTGCCCCCCCCCACACATTTTCTTTTCTTTAAGGAAGCCAATATTGTCTAAATGATGCACAGGGAATACTCCATAGAAAGAACCATGGAGGGTACTACAGTAGAGAACCCAGCCCTGGCAAAGGAAGTGTGTGTGTGTGGTGGGGGGAGGGGGTAAATCTTGTAGTTATCTGTCTTCTACTATAGCCCTCTATTGCCCCCCGCCTCTTCACAACCTAACAATCCTTAGTAAAACCCACTGTTACTCATAAAGCATTTCAGTGCATGGGTACCAACGTGCTCTCCCAGAAGGTGGTTTCCGATGTGGAAGTCTCCCACGAGATAACTTATATTTTCCTCCCCCGCTTGGGAGTGGCTGATATTATTGATGGGTTAACCCACAGTTCTGACCTTTTCAAGTCTCCTCTCTCTGGGCTCCTGCAGGAGACGTGTGTCTCCCTAAGCACCTCCAGGTGCAGCTCTGTCTCCTTGAGCCTCTCCTTCAGCTCGGTCTTTTCCTCTATGGTCCTCTCCAGCTGAGCCTTCAGCTCTTGCAGTTCTGCCTGGCGGTAGCCCATGTGTTTCTTGCTCCAGTACAAGCCTTCAGTCTCCTGGGCCCTGAGCGTTGCCACTTCCTGTTGGCTTTTCAAGAAATCGGTCTCCAGGTGGCACTTCTCCTGTTCTAGTTCTTCCATCTGGGTTAAAGAAACAGCAAATACAGGGCATGCACAGGAAGTGAGGTCACACATTAAAAGAAAAAAAGGGGGGGGGGTACTTTCCAGTGGCTAAGGAACAAGCTAATGGCTAGTAGAGTAAGGAAGGAATTCTAACCCCTACCTGTTGTACATGACAGATAAGGCAAGAGGATACTCTCTCCTGGTTAACACAGTTCTGAGCACCCCCTTCCATCCCCTATGGTCATAGAACTTTACCCAATCTTCTGAAATTCAGAGTCAGGTGCTAATCTTACCTTCCGCAGGAGCAAATCCCGTTCTGCGGAGATGCTCCTCAGCTCCACCAAGATATTCTCCACCGTTCGTCTTAGCTCCTCCTGCTCTACCATGTTCCTCTGATCCATGGTCTTTGGGACCTGCAAGTCTCCTCCTCCTTTACCAGGTGGAGGATCCGCCTGGCTTCGGGCCTTCTCCTCAGCCTTTGCTTTATCAAGTCTCTCCTCCCACGCAAAGGGGATTAGCTGAATGGGAGCCTCACCATCCACAGCAGCCTTTGAAATACCAACAACAGCCACAAAGGGCCTCTTGTTTACTTCCTCTAGGTTCCCACATGTATTTACACAGACACTCTTATCTGCTGCCTGGCTTTCTGCTATTAGGGCCGGCATTTGCTCCTCCAGTTCCACCTGGACCAGGGCAGTCTCTTTTTGCTCTTCTTCCAAGTGACTGTGACTTGCGGGAGTCTCTTTGGTAGGACCGAGTTCCCCAACGTGTGAAGCATGCCCAGCTGGGCTGGTGTCACTCAGGGCCTCCAGATGTTCTATGAGCAGGCGGGAATCTGTCCTTCCCTCTACACTCGTATCGTCCTTGCTGCATTCCCAGCCTGCTTCAGTGGAGCTCTGCCTTTCAAGAGAAGTGTGGTGGCTGGGACTGGTCAGATCTGGGGGGGGAGATTCTATCTGTTCCAGGCATCGCTGCCGCTTCCCCAGCAGCTCTTCTTCTGTGGATAGCTTGTGCTTACTGCAAAGAAGAGGGGACCAGATTAGCGGGCCTGACCCCCACTCTGTACAGCAGCCAAGCAGAGGACCGGGTTAGCGGGCCTGACCCCACTCTGAACAGCAGCCAAGCAGTGCCACCCTCTCTCAGACAGCGAACCTTCGTGTATATGGGGTAACACTGATCTCCCCAAGAGCAGTCTATCGCTTTCCCTCTCTTGCCCTCACTGGAGGCAGGAGGCCACTAGGCCTGCAGAACTGATGACTGCACTCTGCACTGTGTATAGCACTATGAAAATCTAGATACTGATACTCCTCGCAATATCCTCATTTTAGAGATAGGGAAACTTGCCAAGTCAGTAGCAGAGCTAGGATTAGATTTCAAGTTCCTGGCTCCCCACTCCTCCCCAAATTCAATCCACTTGAACCCACTGCCCCTCTAATCCAGGATAGCACAGCTTGCGAATCGTGCGTCCCTGAATGGAAGCCAAGTGCAATTTGCACAATCTCTCATGAATAATGTTTGGTTAATACGTTTCATTAACCACTGCTGAGGGGACGTGGGTCGGGCTTCTTTAAGTTATCAGCAAAACGATACAGTTAAATAATGTTTACAATATACTGTGAAGCATATCTGAGCCATGATCCCAAGTGAAATCTGGGTGTGCCAGTCAATCAGATGGCTGATGAACTTGTTCGCATAAATGGAAAACAAACTGAACTTCAGCCAGGAAGAAGTCAGCTCATGTATAAGTGCCCAGTGCCTCGGCTCCACTGAGCTGAAGCTGGTCACAAAGCTCTCAGACGTGCTCATTCCAGGCACTTCTTAAAAGAGACCGTCCCCAGTAGGTAGGAACCTTCCTCCCAATCTCACACTGCCTCTGCAATAACTACAGTGCTTGTTTACATCAAAAAATAGCCAGGGCAGTACTAATGTGTTGAACATGCATTTGCTTTAGCACAAAGTGGTTTGCTGCTTGTGTCTCCCTTTACTCATATTTCCGCTGTTTAGTTTTGCCCCGACTGCGAGACTTCATGTGTATTCAAATCTCCATGTGCTGTCTCCATCCCACACTGCTGTACACGTGATCCTTTCCCTCCAACAAAGAGCAGAAGTTGCCCATAACCTTGGCTAAATTCCACTCCACTGTCCCAAGTTCCCAGGTACAACGGTCAGCCAGAAATTAATTTTCACTTCTGGGCCTGGAAAACCAAAAGTCTGCTGTGCAGTCTGGCTGGTTCAGAACGGCTGCTGAGATCTCCCTGTACATAGCTATAGCTAAAGGGTTCCTCTCCACGTATAGCCCGCTCAGGAATGAAAGGATCTGTTATGATTGGAAGGTTTGATCCTCCCCGGCAGGAACAGGGGTGAAAGTAATTGCCAGGCCTTACCAGTATGCTGGGCCGGGAGGGGGGTGAGGAGGGGGTGTCCCTGGCTAAGTGGGGGGTGGGCTTTGGGTCTCTGGAAGGGGCGGAGAGATTCCCCCAACCAGCCCTTTATGGCTGCCACTGCCACAGGATCCAGGAGCCCTGAGGCTGCATTCCCAGGGTCATGGCTGCCATCTGAAGGGCCTGGGGCTTACAGAACCTGCTTGTCAGGCCCCAGAGCAGCTATCCCCTTGTGTCGTCGTCCCCACGTTGCTGGTCCTGCCGGAAGGCTCCTTTGCCAGGCCCTGAGCAAGATGGGAGGGAGACTGAGTCCCCAGAAAGGGCAGGGCCTTGGGTGGAAGAGGCAGGACTAGGGGCTAGTTCCCCCATAGCCAGCCCTTCAGCACTTTTAAATCACCGGGTCCAAAGGCAGCTCCCCGCTTTGCTTCATCCATCAGTGGCCCTGGGGGAGCAATGCTAAAGTTCTGCTACAGCAGCTCTCCCATGGGAGCCGTGAACGGGCTGGTCCTAGTGTAACGCAGACATGCAGAACTGAACCTGAGACCTCTGGAGCTCAGTGCAGGAGCCGCTACAGCTTGAGCTAAAAGCCAGCGGGCTCTTCGCTAAGGCTGCAGAGAGAACGTTGAGTCTGCTTGTACTGGTCTCAATGCCACTGCATGGAACAGGGAACCACAGCCAGCCGGTGCGGGGCTACACTGGCCGTGCGTTTTTACCAGTACTCTGGACTGGCCAACTGTCACCTCCGAGCAAGAGTTCACAAACTCTTCACACCAGGGAACCTTTCAATATGAACACTCAGACTCCATTTGCAATGGCGACGGCAGTGACTGCGCAGGGAAAAGGAAGTGTTAGGAAAACGCTAAGTGTATTTTCAGTTCCTGGCATGAATTCGAAGCTGGAAACGAAAGCAGCAGGTAAGCAGCAGTACCAAAGAGTTCCACTGACCACAGTCTGAGAACTCACGCCACTGCATCATCTCTAAAGCATTTCACAGTCATTCTCACTACCCACGATGTGCATAGAAAATAGCCTTCGCCATTCAAGCGGCTCCTCTTCCAAGCTCCAGGGAAAGTGAACAAATCGTGCCACCAAGTGCCCCGAATGGTGTACTGCAGCACTTACGCAGCACGTGGGCACTCACTTCCCCCATCAGCGAATACAGCTTTGGAGACAACGCCCGGGGCAAGTGAAAGCAGAGGGAAAAAATGAACCTAAACCCAACTGTAGTTCAGATTTAGCCAAGAAGCTTCCCTTAACCAAAGAAGCTGTTCCACCTGCCTGAAGCCAGAAATCAACCGAATTTTCGGCTAGAGCGGCTAAGGACTGGCTTCACAAAGTGCGCTGAATTCCCACCTCCATCTGATGACAAGGAGCCACTCTGCCCAATATCCAGAGTGACCCTAGGCGCTGGAGGAGAATCAGAACTGAACCTGTGCAAAGAACTGCTACGGTGAATTAGGTTGAGCCTCTGTAATGTAGAGCTGTAAAGGTGGTGGCATCAACCAGACAGAAAAAGAACAAAGGTGAAAAGATTAAAAAATAGAGACACGGCAAGAATCTCTGTCCCTTCATCTATTCCCACTCTGCTCCCCTTTCCTTCTCCTAAGTTAAGGGGAAAAATCCATGTGTGTCATTAACTGCAGGAGACTCAGCTGAGAGAGAAACACAAAAGGAAAAATGACTCTGAAAAATAGCAATAGTCCTGAACTCATCTTTTCAGAGACAGGGGGCTTCACGGGTACCCTTGTCAAGGACTGGAGAAGCCCAGCTATGCACGGCTTAGGTACCTGTTAGGGAATTAAGGGAACCAAACACATTCTTTCCCCAGAATACCATGACTCACCAAGTGCTGCTAGGATGTTCACACCAGGGATGTGACTGGTTAACCAGAAAGCATCACCCTTAACGGCGGGTGGGGGTGCTCCAGCCCGGCTGGAGCAGCCCCGCCCACCCCCGTTTAATCGGTTAAGCTTAACATTTAACTAGTTAATTAAATGGGATTTTACATCCCTAGTTAGCAGTGAAGGCTCAGCAGATGCTAGCTGAAGCCACAATTAAACCAGATGGCCTTGCAATCCGTTTATCAAAGCTCTCAGCATTCCCATCTCAAGGCCAGCAAAACACTAAAAAAAAAAAAAGCAGAGCTGTGTTAAAGGGGCAGTTGTTTGCACCTACCTTACTGTCGGTGGAATATCCTGTCCCAAAGGCCCAGTGGTCAGATAGGCAGCACCAATCTTGTCAAGAGCAGAGGGAGGAGGAGTAAGAGAGCCAGAAATCTCATCAGGCCCCTCTTTGTCAGGCTGTTGCTTCACCACACACGTTACACTGTTATTCTGAGCAGAGCAAAGCTCGGGTGTAGTGGATAATACCTGGCAAGGAATGGAGCATTGAAACAATAAAACAGCCCTTTTCACGTGACAGCGTGACATTGGAAAAAGTTATGTAACCAAACTGAAGGCAGCCCAGAAAGGCGCTTGAATACAGCCTGAGCCCCCATTCGAGCAGATCCGCCATCTGGGAATTAAAAAAAGTTTCTCCTAGTTATCACCGCTGGGGCTCTGCCAGCTAGGACCAAACTCCCACTCCCCCATCACCAATCTCTGATGGTCAAGAAGTGAATCCACATCACCTTCAGACAAGTCTCTAGAAGTCCAGGACTGACGCATTCCCCTAGCAGTTACCACCTCAGGAGGCTCTGCCAGCTAGATGTTGAACTGCCCCCCATTCCCACAACCATCTTAGCAGGCTTTACCAGCTGAGGACCAAGCCACATGACTGCCCAGTTGCTCTCCCAAAGGGGAATTCCTCTTTCCTCCACTTCCCGAGCCACTACCACCGGTACAGTTAGCGTTTAGGGCTGTAAGAGTTCATGGTGAATGGTGCTATAGCTCCTCCATGCCAGGAGATGAGGTGTCTCCTGGAGCTTCTGTGAGACCGTCCATGCACAGAAAGACACATGCAAAAGACAGACGCTCTTTCTACACGTACAGACATGCACCTGGGGATTTTGTGGGACGACGATGTCACAAAAGAAACATGAATGACTAATGGAAGAGAACAGGAAATAATGTCACCACTGTGGGAACATGACAAACATGAGTGAGGACAGAGTAACACCCCAGAGACCTCCTTGTTTCACATCATATCAAATGCTCCACAACAGCGATCAAAGCCTCATCTACTTACGTGCTTCACGATACGCATGGCTTATTGAGAGGTGGCTTATGGGGAGGAGAGAAGATGGAAATAAGAAGTCCCCCTGTCCTCACCAAGTTTGTCCTTCCCAATACATCAGGGGAGACTAGTCTAGCATGCGACATGAGGGCATTTTTGGGAAGAGGGCATGCAGCAAGACTAGGCTGGAGTTGGAGGGGGCGGGAAGATGTATTAATACCATGATGATTGTTGGGAAGGAACTGTCCCTAAAGGACGGCCAACCTGATCGCACGCTGCAGTGTCCAGAGCTGCCCGGAGAACCCATCCTGGGCAGCCGTGTCCGAAAGACAGTGCTCCTGAAAATTCAAAACATCAGTCTTTATATAGCCAGTTAACCTAAAAGTTGGAAAGGGCCTGAGACAATCCGCCCTGCGACCACAGGACAGATAGAAGGATCTCACTGACCCCTTCTGTGTTGAGAGGGGGCACGATCAAGCCCCTTGATTAAGGCAGGGCTTGGGAAAAGAGTGGTATGTGAGCTAAAGCTCCTAAGCACTGTCACACTATTAGTAAGGGGTTAATATTGGTTTGGTGTTCGCATGTCCAAGCTGTGCGCACCACGGGGTTTTCCTGTTCCAGCCAACACACCGTGATCCTTGTGTCAACTCCTCTTTCAGAAGACAGAAATGAGAAAGATAAGGGGGAAAGGCAGAGATCTTGCCATCCCCAACAGCACAGAGCAAAGCAGCGTTCCCCACTCTCCAAGCCATCACAAAGCCTCCTCTAATCCATTTCCTTCCTCTCACCTGGTGTTCCAGGTTCTCCAAAGACGAGGATGAGGATGATGACCTCCTCCTCTTCCTCTCTGAGATCGGCTCTCTAAGAGATGGGAAGGAAGAAGGCATTCAGCGTCCACGCTCTGTACCACTCAACCAGGACCTGGAGTTTAGTTCTTCCAGGAGGAACAGCTTGGAGGTGGCATGGGCAAGACTTAGGACATAATGATACCTCTCAACATGGAGAGAGTTTACCGCCCCAGCAGCAGAACACAGCCCTGGCAGGCAGTTTGAACTAACTACAGAAGTCTAGATTTGGAGGGAGAGATCCTAGAAACTGGGCAAGAGAAGAATCGACACGTCATGCCCCCTGCAAGAAAACTGGGAAATGTCACCTGCACCCAGAGCTGCTGGGCAGAGATTCTGTTGTTTCCCTCTCCCACTCCCTGATTGCGTTGAGTTGGCAGAAGCAGCAGCGGGACCAACAAGATTGGTTTGCTGCCTCCCTTGGTGCTGCTAGTGGAGCTGCAGGATGGAGTCAGCATATACTTAACTGTTTCCTGAATTTCCGGTCATAGCTGGGGCTCATCTCCTCATCACTGGGCTCCTGCTCCTCAGGGGCTGAGCAACTTCTGTAACGAGATCAGTCTGTCATTTTGGAGCATGAACGAGTCCCGTTTGACTGTCACCTGAGAACTCCCAAGTCTTTAGGATCTTTGTATACAATGTCTCCAGCTGCTCTCTCAGACTCTTCAGCACTTGAGCCGGTCTTAGAGTACTTTAGCCTTTGCATCTATTTCAGACCGAGCAAAATTTGAAATATTTAGGGAAAAACAGCCACGTACCTCCTAAAATTACACAGACGAGGAGGCAGAAAGTTCGTGTTGTTTATATCTTGAAGCATGTTTACATACCATATACATAAATAAATGTAACTATGGATAGGATTCACATAAAATATTTAATTCTGCTACGTTTCTGGCCTCCACCGTACTGTGGGGCAATGCGTCCCTCAAAGTAATTATGTGCTACATAAACACTGAATTCTTTTATCATGGTTAAATTTGCCAGGATGTTCCTTGGTTCTTACAAGAAAGGACAAAGAAGAGTTCCCAACTAACCACTTCCACACCATCTATTATTGTGTATACATTAGGGATGTTAAAAATCATGTAACGGGTAACTGTGTAACCACTGAAAATCTCAGCAGTTACACATGGGGTGGGCTCTGCCTTATAAAGCTTAGTTATCCTGCAGAGTCCACAGCAAAGCCTCCACAGGAGCGGCACCAACAGGCCCTGCCAGCCCAGCTCCTGGGGAGGAAGCGCTGCTGCCCTGCCGCAGCAAAGCTGCCTCCCAAGGAGCTGGCTGAATGTAACCAACACCACTAACCGACAAGCATCAGCGTGCTAATTAAACCGTTAATCCAGTTCTACTCTGACATCCCTAGCATACATCCAGGGTGCCCCGTCTCTGAACTAGTCAGTCCTAATCCTTCTGTTCCCTCTGGAAGTCTTTCCATAGCTCTACGAGTTTTCATTGACCTGTTCCAGAGAATTCAAGACTTGGGCATAGAGCCCACTTCATGCATCTGACGAAGGGAGCTGCAGTCCACAAAAGCTTATTCCCAAATAAAAGTGTTAGTCTTTAAGGAGCCACAGGACTCCTTGCTGTTTTTGCTGAAACCGACTCCCTCCCGATACAGTGATTTATAAAAAGCATTGTAACAGCCTCAGTAATATTCTTTATCCCTTTATAATGCCTCCCCTGTTAACACCTTGATGGCTTTGGTTAGGTTTTTTAAAAACAACAATTATGACACACGGAGCAGATGTTGTCACTAAACTATTAGTTCTTTCTCCCTGAGAGATTACAGTTAATTTAGAAACCATCTGTACATATGAATAATCTTAATTATTCTGTCTAACCTGAATTGCTTGGCACTTGTTTGTCTTGCTGCCTGACTACTCAGTTTAAGCAGACCCATCTGATGTTGCTCAAAACCAACTCATCTTCTTGAATGAAATTGAGTCAAATTACAGATGACACCCCCTTTTCCAGATCCCAATTAATATATTAAACAGTCCCTACATTAGTCCAGGACCTTCAGGCATCCTTCTGTTAACCTCCCTCCACACGAGGACCTGTATTTCTAGTGGAACTTTTTTTCAGTTCCTTATCTATATTTTCCAAGTAGTGATAACTAGTGGCCAGGTACACGTCTATACACCAAGGTTTATATGCAGATGCACATGGGAAGAGAAGCAGGGGCCAGCAAAAATGGGGACGTCGAGTGTTTGCATTAATAGCGGGAGGCAGCAGGGAGAACGTTTAAAGAGAGTAGTGAGCTCTTACTTGTACTTAGGGTGGGGATGGAGATGACAGAACCACTTCTCAGGTAACGATGCAGGATCAACTTTGTCAGGGAGTTTCCTCCATTTTAAACACTCCTCACACTGCACCCAAGTCTGGTCTGGTCTTCCTCTGGAAAGAAAGATACATGGACTGAACCCCCTGGCTACAAAGCGAAGAACTACCCCAGGCCTGTTTGCTTTCCCATCCCGTGCTGCTGCTGTGTGGCTGGCTAGTTTGGTGTGCAACTTCTAGTGCATGGGCCTAGTTAATTTTGCTTTTCGTAACTGCCCATTCTCAGATGTGCCATTTGCTCTGCAGAAAGTGCCTGTAGAAGATGAGCAGCTCCCTTCCCAACACCACCTACAGAGTCCCTGGGAGAGGACAGAGAACCCTCAGCATCACAACCCTCCCTACCGTCTCCACCCCACACCTTGCCATGCTCCAGCATTGCACACAGCCCTATCAGAATGGACTGCTCACCACACTACCATGCTGCTCACATCAGGGCTATGAAAATGAAGACCCAACTGTATTAGCACCCAATCCAGACAGTGCGGCCAAGCTACTCTATGTCCCAGCCTGGAACACCACATTATCCTAGTCCAAGTGCCCTTAACACATCTGCCAACGCCCCCTCTTTCTCATGCCCTGCTCACCCCAACATTAGCCAATGGACTAGGCTCAGATCACTGAACTCAATACACTAGCAGACTTTGCAACTACCTCTCGCAAGGTGAAGGGACACTAATCAACCCTCTGTATGTTTTGCCCTTTCCCAAACTCTCCCTCCCCTCCTCCCCCCGCTTCTCTGCAGATGGAATGCCCAGTGCTTTTAATGCCGCACTAAAATTAGACCACCGTGTTCGAACTCACACTATCATGTTGGCTGCACTGGAACTGCCCAACTTCACCTCTGCCATCTTCGCCTTCCAGTAAGTGTTGAGTTTTTGTCCCAGGGCTGTAATTGTCCGTCTAAAGAGAAGGGGAGAGCAGTGAAAACCAGGCATATTTCACAGAACGTCACAATAGGTAGCACAAGTAACAGCCCAGGCAGAGAAGCAAACCTCCTTTAGTGCCTGCCTCTGTTTTGCACTACAGGAACCAGAGGTGCTCAGATACGACAGTAGCAGCGACAGAGAAGGAACTCAGACTTGCTATCGTAGGGTCAGCTTGGGTTTTAGAACATTCAGTTAGATTTATACCAGGAATAACCCTGGTGTCTCACCCATCCCACAGCTTCAGTAGTCCTCAATACCATCCTGTTCCTGCTACATTGGGCTCCCAATACTCCAGGGTCTTATTTTTCTGCCACTCTCATTGGAGCAGGATTGCCTTCTTGGTCAGAGTCAGGGTCATTTCCTTTCCAAACCAGGGGAACTAGTACCTTAGTTTTCACAGAGTTTAAGGCCAGAAGAAACTCTTAGGGCCATCTAATCGGACCTCCTCTACAGAACAGACTAGAAAATCTCTTCCTAGAATTTCTGCATCCTTTAGGGCTCACGGTCAGGTGCGCACAGAAGCTTAGGTCACTCATCTTTGGCCCCAAAATTCAGCTACAGCACAAACACAATTTGTACCTGTGACGTAGTGGGGGTACCTGGCTGGTTTCTATGCTGCTGGCTCTGGGGGAACCCCCACTGGCTGCTGTGGGTACCACGACCCAGCAAAACAGGATGAGTCACTATGCAAACCAGTGGCCAGACACCCCCCATGGAGAGGAACAAAGGAAGGTGGAATGCTGCCTTGGCTGGGGGGCAGGGCTGGAAGTTAGGGAGTTGGTTGCTGGCTGTCGGAGGGCATGGATGAGACAGCCTAGGGAGAGGAGCTGGAGTTTAGGGGCCCAGTCTCCCCCATCTCAAGGGGGCCTGAGGCATCCTAGCCCAGTTCCTGTGACCAGATTACATCTGTGCTGCGCTGTGCTGGAGGAGCAATAAACCACCCTCAATTCCACTGGCTGGTGCAGTCTGTTTGTGCCATTTCGGGGTGCAGGAGACGGGGAACCCCCAACGTGCCGTCACACTGGTGTCAGAAGTGGGATGCACTGCACCCCGTGGATGAAGCTCCCAGCGGCAAGCGACAAGGCGCAGTAGAAGCAAGAGCCCTGGAGCCAGGCGTGCTGGAGACAGAGCGAAGCGGTTCCTGGGAATCGTGGGGCGCTGCAGCACTAGACTGGTGAGTCTGCACCGAGGGGCCCAGCGGGCAGATGGCCTACGCCCGACTCTTGAAGGCAGAGCTGGTGGGGCTGTGCAGAGAGAGGGGCTTGCCTGTGCGGAAAGCAACCAAGGCCCAGCTGATTACCCAGCTGGAAGAGAATGACCAGCCACAGGGCCAGGATCTTGTCCCCAGGGGAAGCAGCCAGACCCCCCCTGAGAGTGTGTCAGGCTCAGAGAGGGGGAGGAGCGCTGGAACCCAACGGAGAGATGAGACAGCGTCTCCCGGGAGGCCTGCAAGCCGTAGCCCATCTAGGGCAGGGGCCAGCCCAGCGGAGCTGCGGCGGCTGGAGATCCAGCTGCGGATCAGGGAATTGGAAGTAGAGGACCGAGAGAAGGAGCGCCAAGATCGAGAGAGGCAGCGACAGCATGAGCTGGCCATGGCAGAGCGGAGAACCGGCGGGGCACCGGCTGCGCCAAGTGCGGATGGGCCCCAAGGTCCCAGGGCTGCCAGCCACTTGGAGAGGCTCGTGGTGGCCCAACTGAAGGACATGGGTGACATAGACGGGTTCCTCAGCTCCTTTGAGAGGGCCTGTGGACTGCAACGGGTTCCCCCAGCTGACTGGCTGCAGGAGCTCATCCCCGCACTGAGCCAGGAGGCGGCCGGAGTGCTCAGTCAGCTGGAGGACCTACAGCCAGGGGATTACAACCGAGTCAAGGAGGCCCTGCTGCACAAGTTCGGGCTGACCCCCGAGATATACAGGAAGAAGTTCCGGGGGGTACAGAAAGGGCCACGGGAGACCTATGTGGACCTGGCCTCCCGCCTGGCGCAATACTGCCGCAAGTGGGTGTCTGGAGTTGGAGCCCAGACCGCAGAGGAGCTGCTCAAGCTGGTCATGATGGAGCAGTTCTATGAAGCGTGCCCACCCAAACTGAGGCTGTGGCTCAAGGACCGGAGACCAGAGAACCCCCAGGAGGCCGGGAGACTGGCGGATGAGTTCACGGAGAGCCGGTCCGGGTGTGAACGGGAGTCCCGGAGAGAAAGGGAACCGCGCAGAGACCGGATCTCGGCTGAGCGACGGAGGGAGTCAACTACGGGGCGAGACCAAGGAACAGGTCGTCTGCGCCCCAGAGAACCAGCCAGGGCCTGGACAGAGACAGCCCAAAGCCTAACTTGCCATCGCTGTGGGCAAAAAGGCCACAAGAGGGCTCAGTGCACCAGGTCCCAGGACCGGGGACTGTCCAGGGTTAACTGGCTGGGGCGGGAGGAAGGGCAGGCTGCCCCAGAGGCAGGGGCTGGCAGGCAAACCTCAGCTCAGAGAGAGGGGAAGGATGCTCAGTGCACCTCCCCTGGGAGGTCTGATTCTCAGGAGGCGGATTCCTCCGTGTACCGGGTGGGGGCAGGACGGCCCCTGCGGAGCGAGTGCCTCATACCCCTGGAGGTGGATGGTAGGAAGGTGACGGGCTTCTGGGACACGGGGGCGGAGGTGACTCTGGCCCGATCTGACATAGTGGCCCAGGAGCGGATACTACCCCACGCGCAGCTGACCCTGAAGGGCATAGATGGGTCCCCGTTTAAGGTGCCTGTAGCCAGGGTGCATCTGAAATGGGGGGCGAAGGAAGGCCTCAAGGAAGTGGGGGTGCACCCGCACTTGCCCACCGAGGTGCTGATGGGGAACGACCTAGAGGAGTGGCCCCATGAATCCCAGCGGGCTCTAGTCACTACCCGGAGCCAGAGCCAGCGGGGGGCTGACAATGTGGGTCCAGGGAAGGACTCCTGGCAGCGTCCTCAGGGTCCCATCCCAGTGGACACGGGGTCCAGCCAGGCTGGGACTCCGGACCTAGGCAGAGGTGGGGGACAGGTCCCGATCCCTGCCTCAGCAGCTGAATTCCAGGCTGAGGTGCAGGCAGACCCCTCCTTGCAGAGGCTGAGGGACCAGGCTGGCCTCCGTGCAGCTCAGCCCCGGGGGAGAGGTGGCCAGGAGAGATTCCTGCGGGAGCGTGGGCTCCTGTTCCGTGAGTGGCTCCCCCCCAGGAAGGCGAGGGCATGGGGTGTCCAGCGGCAGCTGGTCGTCCCCCGAAAGTATCGCCTCAAGCTGCTGTATTTGGCCCACGATGTCCCCGTTGGGGGCCACCGGGGGATCCGGAGCACCCGGCTGAAGCTGCTCCAGCACTTCTATTGGCCGGGAATCTTTACAGCCGTGCAGCGGTACTGCCGGTCCTGTGACTCCTGCCAGAGGGGCGGGAAGGCCCAAGACAGGAGGAACGCGGCTTGGGGGTCTCTACCCCAGATAGACCCTCTGGGCTTGCTGAGAGAGTTATGGGAGGGGAAGTCCTCCCTGGATGGAGCGTCGGGCGTGGAAGCCGCCCTGGCTGTCCAGCAAAGGCTCGCTGGGCTCATGGCCCTGGCCCGAGAGACCCCGGCCAGAGATCAAGGCCAGCGGAAGGGTGGGTGTGACCCCCGAGGACAGGCCTGCGTCAGTCGCCCTGGAGCGGGGCGGCGAGTGGACAGAGGGAAGCCAATTCATGTGGGGCCTCGCCACGGCCGGCCCGAGTCAAGGGGAGCACCCATGTCCCCGGGGCGGGTTCCCACGCAGAGGACCCGAACTTCCCCAGGTCACGAGCGGAGTGACCCTGCTCAGTTCACTCTCGGAGGGGGGAGAACTGTGACGTAGTGGGGGTACCTGGCTGGTTTCTATGCTGCTGGCTCTGGGGGAACCCCCACTGGCTGCTGTGGGTACCACGACCCAGCAAAACAGGATGAGTCACTATGCAAACCAGTGGCCAGACACCCCCCATGGAGAGGAACAAAGGAAGGTGGAATGCTGCCTTGGCTGGGGGGCAGGGCTGGAAGTTAGGGAGTTGGTTGCTGGCTGTCGGAGGGCATGGATGAGACAGCCTAGGGAGAGGAGCTGGAGTTTAGGGGCCCAGTCTCCCCCATCTCAAGGGGGCCTGAGGCATCCTAGCCCAGTTCCTGTGACCAGATTACATCTGTGCTGCGCTGTGCTGGAGGAGCAATAAACCACCCTCAATTCCACTGGCTGGTGCAGTCTGTTTGTGCCATTTCGGGGTGCAGGAGACGGGGAACCCCCAACGTGCCGTCACAGTACCAAGAAAGGCCACGACCAAACTCAGCAGCTAACTAGTCTTGGCTAGCCCCATCGGAAACCTTGGGGCGGTCGTCCCACAATCTCCAAAGAGAAACCATCAGCTCTTCCAACATTTCCAGGTAGTCTCATCCAGTCATTGGTTGTTATATATGATTCAGGTTACCAATGGAACTAAGGCCAGCATCAACAAACTTCAAACAAATTATATACAAGCCCAAGCATGGGGACTGTGCACAGGAAGAGAGGATGGAGCAAACACACAGTTTTCTTCTCCCAACAGAAAAACAATTTCTACCCTTTGCATTGGGATGAGGCCTGTATAACAGAATAAGGGTAAGTGCAAGTACAAGTGCTTTTTCAGCCAGTCTAGCCATCTCTTACACATTCCAACAGAAAACATCTCATCACACCGATCAGAGGAGAACTTAGAATGAACAGTGACCTGACAGTTAGGAGAAGAGAAAACCCAAATTCTAGAGAGCTGTGTTCAGACTGGAACATGAAGAACGGGCTCATCCCAAACTATGGTTTCTCTTGTTCTACAGGCGAGCTTGCTATAGGGATCAAGACTGAGGGATGTGGAGCCTCCCCTAACTTTATGGGAGCAATTAATCATTGAGTGCAAGGGCTGCCTAATCTACCCTATCCACTGCTAAAAACAGGTTTCCTGGTGTCGAAATGACAGCAGAAGCCTCCATCAAGCATCAGCATGAAACCCACACTTCAGAAGGATGCAAGTTCTGGTCAAGTCACTAAACTAGGAGGTTGGTGGGGGAGGGGGGTTAGGGAGATGACAGACCAGAGATGTTCATGAATGTCTCACTTCCTGCTGAAACAAAGAGAGCTCTGACCTCAGCACAGGGGCCCAGAGCTCTGGTAGCTATCTGCACTGAGAGCAGCTCACAATCTGCAAAGCAAAGACAAAGGACAGGGTCTGCTCTGACGCCCACTCCCTGCCACTAACCATTGTAAATGTGATCCTTACATTCGTGTGCACATGTTCATCTCTACAGCGCAGCATTTCCCCAAAGTTAAGGGTACACCCAACTAATGGAGTAGCTGGGGGGAGGGATATGGAATGGTGCGGGTGACAGTTTCTCTCACGCTGCCTACTACTCCAGGGCCCAAGGGGGAAAAGATGGCTTTAATTTTCCTGTAGGGTGGCTAGTTTCCAAAACCCTGAGAAACACTGCTTTAGAGAATGAAAAACTGTTTCATTTCAGACATCTCTCTGGGACAATGTTTAGGGTTCTTGGATGGAGACAATCATGGAAACCAGAGCTGAAACAACATGGAAACTACTCCCTCCCTCAATCCAGGAGAGCACGATCTCTCCATGTTTCAGAGAAACATGGTCAAACATTTTCTGGTAGGGGCATCAGAAGGCAGATGGGCCAGCAGGGGGCTACTTCAAACCTGAAGCCCAAACGTAGCAGTAGACCCAGCTGCAGGCCTCCCTTACCGGTATTCTTTGCTTTCTTCAAAGTCCTGTTTGTTGTGTGCTGGTTTCAAGAAGTTGCACTCAATCACCCCAATCACGCCCATGCCATCCCCCTACACCAATGGTCAAAAAGGAAGGAAGAGAACCAATCATTTCAGCCACACTGATTACAACAGAAAAAGAGGCAGCTCCTTCAGGCGAACAATTCCTATTCCCAAGGAATCCCAGAAAAAATGGCAACAAGATTCAGTATCACACATCCCCTCCCTGCTACGGAACTTTATGGTCACATCTCTGCATGCACATGCACAGCAGTAACATGTATCAGATAAGAATGAGTAGTCCTATGGCACTTTAGAGACTATCAAACATATAGGATCATGAGCTTTTGTTGGTAAAATCCACTTCCTCAGATGAGCTGGAGTGGAAATAACAGAATCCAAGGGGGGTAGGCATGTGTGTGTCCATACACACACACGGCTTGACAAACCATGGCAAAATCTACTCGCCGGCCCTGCACTGCGCATGCGCAAGACCCGCATTGCGCATGCGCGTGCTGCCGATGAACAGGGTGACCAGCCAAAATCTACTTGCCTGATTCAGTGATTTGTCAAGCCGTGTGTGTACGTACACCCCCCCCCCTCCTCCCAAAAGCAATTACCTGTCAATTGTAGGACCCATGTTAATGAAGCTAATTAAGTAGCCTGGATGTGCCCCATTCATAGCTTCTGATGTGAAAATGCAATGTCAGAAGGCAGAGGAAATTAGCATTGACCAGTTAATATCTTTATTCAAGCCCAGGTTAACAGTGTCAAACGTGTAATCAATTCCAGTTCAGCAGTCTCTCTATGTGGTAAATTCCTTTGTAGAAGAATGGCTACTTTTAAACTCTTTATTGAGTATCCGAGCAGGTTAAAATGTTCCCCTACAGGTTTACATGTTTCCATTCCTGAGGTCTGATTTGTGTCCATTTATCCTGTGTCACAGACACTGTCCAGTTTGGCCAATATGTAATGGCAGAGGAGCATTGCTGGCATGCTGAACTGGAATTCATTTACAAATTTGACCGTGTCAACCTGGGCTTGAATAAAGATGTTAACTGGTTAACACACTGCAAAGCCGATTTCCCCTGCCTTTTGACATTCACATTTTCACATCAAAAGCTATGAATGGGACACATCCAGCCTACATAATTAAATTCATTAACACAGGTCCTACAATTGACAGGTGACTGCTTTTGCTGTTATACATACCTTGAATTCTGTTACTTTCACTCCAATTCATCTGGTGAAGTGAGTCTTACCCACAAAGCTCATGATCCTATGTATTTATTAGTCTCTAAGGTGCCACAGGACTACTCGTTGAT
Source organism: Pelodiscus sinensis (assembly GCF_052426305.1). Classification (NCBI taxonomy): domain Eukaryota; kingdom Metazoa; phylum Chordata; order Testudines; family Trionychidae; genus Pelodiscus; species Pelodiscus sinensis. Next base: position 45,594,708 of record NC_143064.1, on the reverse strand, counting down.
TTTAAAATTAATAAATTACCCTTCTGAGACTAAGTATCAGATAGGAATGCTTAGCAATCTCCATCTCAGTCCCCAGGCGACAGACGCCCCTGGAGATAGAGCAGGCAAGGAAAGGCTTAAGTACAAATCCCAAAGGTTATAAATCTGGAATACTGACTAGCTTCCTTTCTCTGAAAGCCACCAATTTATCTATATCTAAGATGACTCCTAGAAACAAAGAAATGACAGCCAGCTTGCTGGCACAGCTATGCTGCCCCACCACTGCAAGGTGATTCGAGAGAAGCGATCGATCCAGGTGGGCAAAGAGGATGGATTTCATGACTTGAGTTCCCCAGCAGCAGCAATAAATCTCAAAGGGCATGTCTGGATCAGTTTCTAGGCATGTTTGGATCAGTTTCTAGACATCCGTATAATATGGATATATCTTCAGATTGACAGCCGAGTTTCCAAGTTCAAGAACTCCGGCACTAAGCTGTTGAGATCCTGGAGGCCAATGGGGACCTGAGGTAAGGATCTATGGACAGGGCCTATCTTTGGTGAAGCTATGTTCCTTTCGCCTCCCCCTTCCTGAGAGCAGAGAGGAAGAACTGATCACTCACCTTCATTTGGCAGCCCACCTTCTCATAGCACTTGATGAGTCGGTTGTTGTGGTACATCATGATCCCAGAGTGGCTATTGTTCTTGCAATTGAACCCAAATGTGATCTTCACCCTTTTGTTCTGAGAGAAAGATTATCAAGGAGAAAAGCTGCAAGCTCCAAGGAAGAAGCAAGGAGAAGTGAATGGTGTTTTGTGGGAATGCTATTGAGGAAAGGGGGCGAGCGCTGATGGAAAACAGCAGAAGGCAAAGGGTCGCCAAAAAGAGATAAAGCACACAAGTCTTCAATGTCTCAACCTCATGACGTAGGTTGTGTGTTGCAGGAGCTGTGCTGTTTAGATTAAAGCAACACCCTTGCCTCTTTAACAGGAAGCTAGAGATGAGCATTGGCCTTTGTAGAGTGAGGAAGGCCTGGTAGTCACAGCCAAAAATGATGGATAAGTATCACTGCACCCATCTAAATTCCAACAGTTTAACCCAGCCAGTCTGGACAGAACAAGACCATTCGAGAGCAGATTATAAAGTAGTCGAGTTCTGACCAAAGAACCATGATCAAACAGTTCTAACCCAGATGGGGCAGCAAATGAATAAAAACGTGATTAAATTCTGTTGTTTTGCTTTGTAAACAAGACCAAAGAAACCTCAAGAAACAACGAAATGAAGCTATCAAAGACCCACAGAGGTAAAGGAAATTCAGTAAGAAACTGGTTTCAGTTCTGAGCAAAAAATTCTGCCACTAGGTTTAAAAAAAAAAAAAAAAAAACACTTGAAGCCATATATGAAGCACAGTCTTGTTACACCAGAAGTATCCTTCTGAGGGCCTATCCCTTTAAGAAGGCTCCCACATTTATGGAATGTAAGTACGAGTGGCATATTTTCATTGTATGTCACCATCTGGGGTTATCTTAAGTGTATTCTAACAAACTGCATTCTACAGCGTCAGGGATATATTGCATTTTATTCATGCTGGCTCTGCAGAACCAACACAGTTGCAAGACACCAAGTCAAAGTCCATTCCTTCTTGCACATCCTCATCACTTACTAACCTCCACTTAGGTATACTTACAAACACTTATGCTCAAGTGTCACCAAAGGCAGGATCTAATCTGTAAAATCTTTACTAGTGAGTAGGATGCACAAACAAGAGACTTAGGATGGGTCCTGATCTCTGGCTGAGTATGTAGGGCTGGGATTAAAAATAACCTCCTCTTTCTGGACTTGCACATAGAAACGAGGCCTCAGTTTATACCGAGAGTTCTTCCCTATACATTTTTAAGGTGCTTATAGTTTGATACAGGTTTAAATAGGCTTGTGATGATAATGCCAGATAAGCGTGGTACTGGAATTCAGCTGCCAGGACTACCGAAACATGAAGATTCCTTCACTGATCTGGACCCCACTTACACTTGAAACATGCAATGGATTCCATACATTAAGTTGGGACATTCTTGCCCACTCCCAACAATTTCAAGGCTCCCTGAACTATTCAGACTGAGATCCAGCCTCTATGGAGGTGAAGGGAGAGAAGGAGAAGACAAGTAAGTTTTCAAGGTCATTTCAACCCTTTGTTTCCTACTCTACTCCTCCAGCCAACCCAAATCAATTTGGAGTACAGATGAGAGAGTTTATTTCAATTAGAAAACAAGTGATCTTCACTGTGCGTTTCCCTGGACGAAATGAAATCACCCGGGGTCAGAGGCAGCTATAAGGATACTGTAGAGGTAGGTCTGTATACATCATATTCAATACTGGCCAAGCTCTTGGAGATCAGTTGAGTCTTCACTTTCTTCTGTCGCAGAACAATCTGCATGCGGGGCTTCAGGTACAAGATACTACAGTATGCCTGGTAGCAGGGGACAAGGCAAGAAGAAAGGCATTATGGCACAGGCTGCTCTAGAAACCTTTTGGGGGAAAAAGTGAAGTCAGTTGACAACGCAATCAGTCCTGTATAGCCAAATAGCCAAGTCCTTTAACAGCAAACAGATACCCAGCTTGAATTCCACAACTTTTAATTCCATGAGATGTGTTACACTGAAGGACGCTGGCATGTCTGACATCAGCACAGACTCTTAACTCACATTGATCCTTTCCCTGCATCTGTCCTACGCAAACAATCAACTCCACCATCCCTAACTCACCCGTAAGGAGTATTCTGTTTCTGGTGCAAAGGACTCTTGAACCTTCTCAAGACGAGGAGGAACCTTTCTTCCAGCATTCTCTGACTCCTCTGGGCCGAAGTCCGATATTCGAATGTCATGCTTGTCTGTATCAAAGTCCAATTCAGTCTTCCCATCTTTATTTCTGACAAACACAACAAAAAAACCCTATCCAGTCACCCTGTATCAGCAACAGAATAGTTTTATAGCAATCCAACTATACAGCAATGGTCTTTGAACTTTCAGGGTCACCCCCCTTCACCTTCTCTGCACCCCTATCTTTCCCCAAGCTTGAGCCATGAGCTACAGCTCGAAGGAGGGAGAGGGGAGCGGAACCACAGACAGAGATAATGGAACCAAGGCGGGGGCCACAGCTCTGAGGTTAGCTGCAGCTCTGTTCCTAGCCTGTGAACAGGGTGGGGCAGCACCTTAGTCCAAAAAACCTGGAAAAACTGAGCTCCACTATTCAGTTTCCCCTGTTACTAAATTTATTATTTCTCAGCAACAAATTTAAGGACATAATCCAATTAATAAAAAGGGGGGGGGGATAAACTGAAACTTCAGAATTAAAAAATTCTCTTAGTGCTTACTCTAAATAACTGGGTGTGGAAAAGAAACGTCAGGATAGTTGTATTGGTTAAAAGCTAAAACCAGAAGTATCATCTAAAAATATTTGACATTTTATAACACCTTCTTCCCAAGCATTTCCTAAACAATATGCATGGGAACACCTCTGAAATGCTGCTACTTTTAGGATATCTTGTGGGAGCCAATAGAGACAGAACACTACACAATAATAGATAAAGGGGAAATTTAGCAAAGAGACGTAGGTAATAGCCTACTCTAATAAGCTACATATGGGATCTTTATATAGCCATGCACCAAAAGCAGGGTCTTGATCATCAAAGTGCAGTTCTACTGGACAAAGAGACTGAAGAGGGCACCATGCAGTTCTGTTATTGGGTCAATTATTTCTGGTTTCCAATGTGCTCAGTCTACAAGTAACATGAAGTATTTCTGAAGGTGATCCCTGAAAATTTTGAAATTCAAGCTTGGGTCTTGGCTCCTCATGTGCCACATGAGCTAATAAAACCTCTGCAGCTGAATTTAGGCCCTCAGTGACACCCGTGCTCAGCCATTTGTTTCAGCACAGTTGTAGCCACTGGAATGTAATCCATTCTCATGATGCTCAGAGCAGACACTCCCGAGTCCAGATGATTCTCTCTTAGCCAGGGTGGCTCTGCAGGGTTAAGAGGAGGAAGGGCTGCAGCAGAACATATTTAGTCACTAATGCCAGCAGATCTGACTGGGATCCTTCCTAGCAGCAAACTTGTGGAGTAAGATGGTGTCATTGTTATGCTTGAAAGAGCCAAACACAGCAAGTTGCATAAAATTGGACATTTGTATCCTGGAAGACTGAACTGACCCTAATGCAAATTGGGCCTGGCTAGGAACCCACTTCTTAAAGGTAATTCAGTAGCCTCTCTCCCCTCAGCCTTACAGAGGGCTGCACCTACCATTTCCCACTCATCCCTCCTTGCGTGCCCTGGCTCCCTGTACCTGCGGATGTTCCAGATGAGAATCCGTGTGCCCTTTTTGCCTGGAATGGCATCAAATTGAGCCAGCAACTCCTCCTCGGTATTGAAGAGCGTATGTTTCAGGATGGCCTCGAGGCTGGACCCAGAGTCTTCCGTAACAATCATTTTCTTTAGAAGCCACAGAGTTAAAGAAAGAACAAAACTGCCCTGTGTTTCGCCCCTTGCCGCTACCAAGGAGACATGAAGAATTTAGATATTACCGCCTAGGCAGGAGATACACACACAAATAGCACCCATCAGGAGCATGACAGAGCACAGTGCCAATACCAGAGGTGTCCAAACAGGAGGTAAAGCATGCAAATTCCTGAGCAAAAGAAGTTGTCGGAAAAATACCATCAGGCAACAATTTTATCAGGGAGGGAGCATGTAAAGTTATGCACTGCTGTTAATGCAAGGAGGTATACCATGCACAACCATTACAGCCCATGGGAACGATGCAATACAGGCAGCTGTGTATTTAAGGCTCCCATCATTACGGAGACAGCACCATATGCAGGTATCACACCACCCAACGAGCATATTAATGCTACAGAGCAGTCAAACTATGTGGGGGCACAGACCACACTACTAGGAAAGAGGCGGCATTCCACAGGAGATGGAGATGTAGTTACTGCAGTGACTACCCAGGGGGTTATGCTGAACGTGGAAATGAGCAGGAGTGCCGTGCTGAACGTGGAAATGAGCAGGAGTGCCCACCAGATCATGACAAATTCTGACATAAGTGCAAGGGAATAATATGATGGATGCAACACCAAGCACATGTGTTGTTATGGGGGCTCTCCAAACGCAGCACTGAACTATGCCGTAGTATTCCATAAGATGACGCCTGCCAGAGGTGTTAGCTGAGGCAGTGGCACATGCAGACAACACTGTGGGAGCTACCCAGGTATATCCCCGAAAACCCTCAACATCAGAACTCATGTGAAGACACTGTTGCAACAATGGCACCTCATGAAACACGAACCTGTGGACTTCCTCGGTAACATGCTTCTCCCACCCCTGCATCCCTTCCCAGATGATTCACACTGCACAACCACTCTTGCCTTACAGGGAAGGATATTATTTTGCTGGTTGAACGGTATCACCGGGACAACAACAGCCTGAGCATGGACCCGTTCCAAATAGGTCTGCGAAAGGAGTCCCACGCTGAGCGCACCTCCATTCTTGGTGAAGACAATGGCATCCTTTCCCAGACGCATGGAGCCTGACTTGAAACCATTACCATACACTCCAATGGATGGGTGGTTCTTCTTCACTGCTTTGTCTGTGAAGCCAAAGCTGCAAATCATAGTCAGTCAGTCAAGGGGAAAGCTGTCTGAAAGAGGGCAGCAGGAAGAGGAACAGATGGAGTAAAAAGCAATTTTAAATGTGGAGCTCCCTGGTGGTCACCCAAAGAGCAATAGGCAAATGAATAATACTTGGCTTAATACAGCACTTCCCATCTGAAGATCTCAAAGCACTTTGCAAATGGAGGTTCAGGGAGGTAAAAAGACTAGCTCAAGGTCACTCTAAGCAATGGCAGAGCTGCAATTAGAACCCTGTTCTCCTGATGTCCGGTCCTTTGCTCTAATCACTTCACAGTGGTGCTTGAATGTAAGTTTTATAATTAACATTTCTTTAGTGCCTTCTGCCTAAGGACTTCTAATTATGCCAAAGGCATAAAGATCAGCTGGATGCTCTTGCTGTTGGTTCCTAAAGTAAAAGTATCAAGTAAAAGGTCCAGCAGGGACCCCCCCCCCCCCAGGAGAGGGGCTGCTGCTGGAAAGAGGGCAGGCTGGGGAACTGGCTTTTAAGCCAGCTCTCCCTAGTACCAGCTCCTGCTTCCCCATCTTCCTCTTGCTGCCTCTAATACAGAGGTAGCGGGGGGATGGGGAGGGAGAGAAGAATGCAAGTAGTCAATTCAGCTTCCCGATAAGCCTAAGGCTTATCAACGACTCTTTAAAACCCCACAGAGCACCACAACGAGCCAATGACAATCAGGATTAGACCCCACATGTCTTCTCCTCACTGTGCTCTAAGTACTAGACTATGCTGCCACAGCAGGCATCTGACAAACCAGCATGTTTACCCCGCAGTAGGGATTAGCAAGACCGAAAAGGGTCCAGCCTCCCCTCCCATCAGATCAGACAGTCAAGGCCAGTTCAGGTATCTACCACGCCTGCTTCCCCGATTATCAAGGAAGCATTTGTCTTCACTGTTCACGTTTCACTTCATGAGTTACAACAGACACCACCATGCCTCACTGATACTGCAATTACATCACATGCTACCTCAATGAGATCGGCCTCACACACCAGTAGAGCATGATATGTGAAGTAAGAAAAACGCCAAGATATTGCAGCCATGCAGTTTCAATCAGCAGTGCATCTCCACGACTGAGTCTCCTGTGATCCAAACTACTAAAACCAGCTTGATAAAGAATCAATCTTGACATAAGCCCACAGCACCATTCCATTCTGCCTCTAAAGCACTGCATGTCCCACTCACCTATTAACTTGACACTTAACGGTGTCTAATCAGGAGAGACTAGAGATGGAACCCTGATAATAAAGGTGGTTCCTTGAAATGTAAGCAACCTTTTGGGAGGGAAGGGAGAATGGGGGGGGGGGGAGATCACGAAATTCCCTTTCCTAGTCTCATTATCTATCCTCCATGTAAGTATCTATGTGCCGGCAATGCTGGGCCCCTCCATCTAATTCTCTTTTCATTCTTTCTTCAATGTGCATGGGTGAGACACCCTCACCACACCCAAATGACAGGAAGGGTGAAGAAGTGATGTAGGAAGGAAAGATGGTTACTTCGTGGCTTTGCCACACCTCATTCTAGCTCACTCTGGATTAGTCTTGCATCAGATTTGGAAAGCATCTCCCTAGTTCTAGGAAAGGATTTTGCAATGAGCTTTCAATGAGAAATTATTAACAGATAAAAGAGGCCTACTACCCTCCCCCTCCCCCAACTCAATTTCACAGTCACTTCATATTGACACAACAGAACCTGAATTAAGAGACCAAACCATTGCTTTCCTCCCTGACCACACAGAACAGGAAGGGGCTAAGGCTTCTGGTTTTCACTTCCTGAACCCCTCTGACTTTTCGGAAGAACTGTGGTTTTGTGTTCACAGAATGTAAAGAAATGATAGATTCTCTGCTTCTGTCCCCCACCTTCTCTTATCTAGCACCAAATTGTTGCAGAGGAACGACCAAACCGCGCACTACCCCAAGTGACTATCTGCTTTGCAGACTGCCTTCTGGAAACAAGGAAAATTATTAATAGGGCTAATGGAAACCTGGAGGTTACATGGCATTTGTTCTGAGAGAAAAAACAGAACAGCACAATGAATGGTGCAGTAGCATGCAAGTGAGGAGAAATTCCCCCAGACGTACTGGAAATGCAACTGAACGAGGGCTTGGTGATGCTCCAAGGAAAAACAGACATGAGCATAAGACTTAGGAAGAAGATGGAAATGTGTGACTGGTCCCAAAGGAACAGACATCTGATGCTCCCTGAACATCTGCAAGGCACAGAGGCATAAAGGAAGCAGCTTGCACAGGAAGATGCAGAAGCAAGTTTTTACTATTTTCTAGCCTGATAAGACTCCTGAAAAATTAACTGCCAGTTTGAACATGCTACTTGCAACGTAGATAGCACTCACTATTTATATTGCTTGGTGTTCAAGATACAGATTCAATGCCCTTCTCCACCCTCAGTAAAGGATGATGATCACATGGCCTCAGTATGAGGAATAAACCTAAACTAACCTCACCAAGAGCAAATAAGATCACCTTGCATCACATCCTGAAGTTTGTTGAATTCAGGCTGTCGCAGACCTAAGTGGAGGGTGGAGACTCTCCTGGGAAAGCCAAATGTTGAGAATTTTACCTTTGAAACCAACTGCAAGAGTATCCAGCTGATCTTTATGCCTTTGGCAGGGGATGGGATGAGAGGTGGTATCTTAAGAATGTTACTGAGTGCTTGAGATAGAAAAGGTAATGTTACACTTAGGCATATTTGATAATCTATGAAAAAAAAAGTACCAAATTAAATTTTATTTTTTTAAAGTTAGTTATATAATAAAAATTGAAATGGACTTGAAATTCCTCACTGAAGAGAATGGGTAAGGTAGTTGGGGTCTTACCAATGAACACCAATCTGACCTACCAGATCCCCCCTATCAACACAAAAGGAAGAATAATTCTATATGGACTCCCCCTGACGGTTGGAATTACAAAATTACCTATTACAAAGATAGCTTCCCCAGTTATCACCTCTAATACCATTAACTCACAGACATCTACCCTTCCCCACCTCTAACATCATTAACTCACAGACATTTACCTTCCTTCCCCCCCCCCCCCATCCCCCTTCTGTTCTGAAATGTGATTTGTCCTTTTCATATGTGTTCATTTTTTTTAATTGTATCCTTTGGTATATATGGTTGTGACTATTTTCTTCCACTATTTGATCTGAGGAAGTGGGTCTGGCCCATGAAAGCTCATCATCTAATAAACCATCTTGTTAGTCTTTAAAGTGCTACATAGTCCTGTATTTTGTTTCAGCTACACCAGACTAACACGGCTACATTTTGTTTCAGCTACACCAGACTAACACGGCTACTAACATGTTCTCTAAAACTGTGAGCCATTTTAACATTCTGAGGACAAGGGGGACAAGATGGGGAACTCATTGTTACCATGTGTCCTCAAAAACGAGATCACGGATTCCTGATTTCATTTACTAACTCCAGGAGACATTTGTTTATTTTATTCCCTGCCCCATGTACTGCAGCATGGACTCTTGCTTAGTGCATATAATTCATGCCAAATGACTTCAGCTAGGCCAGGGACAGGTTGTTACACGAGGAAGCCCATGCATGCAACAGCCCTTAATGTAAAAAGTCAGACGTCCCTGGACCATGCACTGTATGTTTAATAAAAAGCTCATGGGAGGGTAAATCTAAAAGCAGTTATCTTAGTATTTTGCACAGTGTGTGGGAGAGAAAGAAAAGAGAAACCACAGGGAGTGCTCATGTACATTTGAATCAGGATTCCTGAAATCCTGAACTCTGGGTCAACGACAACGCTTGCTTGCAAGATCTGAATCCAAGGTAGCAGAATCATACCAAGGTGAATTCTTAGCTTGTTACCTGAGCATACGGTGAAGTTTGTGAGGTGTCATTCCAGCACCATTATCCGTGAAAGCCAAACAAAGTTCCCCCTTGATCTCCACAACATCAATGCAGAGAAGCTTAGCTGTCACACCAGGATCTGAAGCATTGTCTGTGGAAGGAAAAAATCTGGGCAATTAGGTATACTCATTGCTGACACACAGATCTCCTTTTCTTCGGATCTAAGAAATGAAAACATTCTTGAATCCTGCTTCTCCCAAGTACAGGGAAACGCCCGATAGAGGATACATCATAAAAATGGCCAAAAAAAGGTACATTTAGCTCAATCTCGTGTCTGCCAACAGTGGCCCAGGAGAGGTGCTTCAGAAGGAATAAAGAGAACAGATAATCAAGTGAGCTCATTCCCAGCTTCTGGCAAACCGAGGTTGAGAGCCAATGATGGACCTTACCTCCAGGAGTATATCTAGTTCTTTTATGAACCAGTTGATCCTTGGCTTTCACAACATCCTCTATCAAAGAGCTCCAAAGGGAGGCTGTCCATTGTGTAAAGCAGGGTTGGGGAACCCAAGGCCCAGTCCCTAGCTTGCCCGGATCCAGACCCTGAGACCTGGGGCTCCCCCCAACTCCTGCCAGCATTGGGGAGCTGATGCTGGTGCTCTGGCCCTGCAATCTCCCCATAGTCCTCTCAGTGCCAGGCTGGAGTGCCAGCCCTGGCTGCCAGCTGCGAGATGGGGGCGGGGAGTCTCAAGTCTCATGGGCCAGAGTTAGTGTCTGGATCTGATTCACAGGCTATGACTGGCAGGGGGAGGAAGTTGCTTCTGCACCACTCCTGCCCAGAACCCACATCCCAAGCCTGCTTCCAGGCAGCCCCCCTTCCACACACTGAACCCCTCATTTTTGGCTGTGGACCTCCTTACGCTCTGCTGTGCAAGGGGAGCGTGGGAAATGTCTTTCTGCTTCTCTGTTAGGGGTCACGTCAGTGAGGGTTTGGGGTTCTTTTTGGTTTTGCTTCTCACTTTCGTGCAGCCCCCAACTGGTTTCTCTGTGGATGAGCAGCCCCCACCCAAAAAAAGGCTCCTCACCCCTGGGGTAAGGGAATACTTCCTTTTGTTTGTTTTAAACCTGCTGCCTATTCATTTCATTGGTGACCTCTACTTCTTCAGTTAGTAAATAAGGAAGTGTTGTTTAGTCCTTTTTTATTTCTCCACACCAGTCTTACCCTGAACACTCTGCCAGGAGCTCCAGCGCCTCACTCTGACCCCCCAGCCATGGCTACCAGAACCTTGAGCAGTCCGCCAGCACAGCTACCAGTGCTTTGAGCAACACCCAGTGCCCTCCAGCCCCCACCCTGCACTCCACCACAGCTACCAGAGCTAGAGATGTAAGCAATTAGTCCAGGAGTGGATAAAAGGGCCTCTGGGGGCCAGAAATAGCCTGAGAACGCCCTGCCACTCCCCAGATCCATCAGGGCCTGGGGACGGGGGAGTGCGCAAAGTCAACCACCAGAGTTGACTAAGTGCTGCACACCCCTTGCAGGACGGGGACAAGGTGAGAGGAGACTTTGCGCGCTCCCTCCACCCCCAGGCCCTGACTGACCTGGGGGCAAGGGGAGCACAGGAAGTCTCCTTCCATCACCAGGGACGTGGGCACCAAGACTTTATCACATCCACCCCCAAGTCAATCATGGTCTGAAGCAGGGAAGCATGGAAGTGTCCTGGCCCTGCCCCTGCCGGGGAAGCCCGGAGCCACTTCAATAATTTCTGAAGTGGCTCCCTGTCTAAAATTATTGCCCACCCCTGGACTAGTCAAGTAGTCGACTCCCCGACAAGCCTAGATGTATCAGGTAATCGAGTCACTACTCAACTAGCCGCTCCCCACCTAGTAGAGGCAGCAAAGTGGGGGAGAGGAGCCGGCACTTAAAAGCTGTTCACCCCAGCACCGTCTCTGTGGGGGTCAGAGAAGTAACGGGAGACCAGGCAGGAGCTGGGAATCAGCTGTCCCGGCTTTTGCCCAGTCCCAGACGCTGCACTTCTGCTTTTTAAATGTAGTAAGAGCCGGAAGGGCTGCTCAGGGCACTGGTAGCTGTGCTTGGGGGGGCAGAGTACGGGGCTGGAGGGCCCTGGGAAGTGTTCATAGTAAGATGGTGGCTCTGCCTGGAGGCTCTTACTACATTTAAAAAGCAGAGCCACAGCAGGGCTAGCTCTTGGGGGTGGTGTGAACAGGGACAGCTTAGTCCTGGCGTGCACTGCCCCAGGGAGCTAATCCCACTGGGGTTCTGCAGTTTAAATGGGGTAGCGAGCGCCCTTCCCTTACCGACTGATCGAGTAGTCGATGGAAATTCCATCGATTAGCCAATTAGCTGCATTTTAACAACCTCAACCACGGCCCCCAGCACAGCTACCACGGCCCCCTAGCCCTGCCCACCAGCACAGCTATCAGTGCCCTGAGCAGCTCCCAGTATCCCCAGCCTTCTGCCCTACCCCCAGTGCCCTGAGCAGCCCCCCACTGCCTTTCAACCCAGCCCCCCCACACCTCCCAGCACCCCACCGCAGCCCCCAGGCACACCTCCCCACAGCTCCCAGTGCCCCCCCTACCGTAGCCCCCAGCCCCACAGCTCCCAGTGCCCCCCCCACCGCAGCCCCCAGCCCCACAGCTCCCAGTGCCCCCCACCGCAGCCCCCAGCCCCACAGCTCCCAGTGCCCCCCACCGCAGCCCCCAGCCCCACAGCTCCCAGTGCCCCCCACCGCAGCCCCCAGCCCCGCCCCCCATAGCTCCCAGTGCCCCCCACCGCAGCCCCCAGCCCCACAGCTCCCAGTGCCCCCCACCGCAGCCCCCAGCCCCGCCCCCCATAGCTCCCAGTGCCCCCCCCGCAGCCCCCAGCCCCGCCCCCCACAGCTCCCAGTGCCCCCCACCGCAGCCCCCAGCCCCGCCCCCCACAGCTCCCAGTGCCCCCCCGCAGTCCCCAGCCCCGCCCCCCACAGCTCCCAGTGCCCCCCCGCAGTCCCCAGCCCCGCCCCCCCAGCTCCCAGTGCCCCCCCGCAGCCCCGCCCCCCGCAGCCCCCAGCAACCCCCGGCTCACCCAGCAGCTCGGCCATGGCGCTGAAGGGCCGCGTGTGGCTGGTGCTGTTGCTCTGCAGGTAGCGCGGGCTCATCTGCGGGGAGAGCGAGAGCGGGGGTCAGGCCGGGGCTCCCCGCGCCGGGCCCCGCCCCGCGCCGCGCCCCCGCCCCACCTACCGCGCTGAGGCGAATGCCCTGCTCCGTGTTCAGCCTGCGGGCCATGGCGCCGCCGAGCCCCCGCTCCGGCCGCGAGCCCCCTGCTCCCGCAACCTGTATGGCGGCCCCTCCTGCCCCGTGCCGTACGGAAACATGGCGGCCCCCACGGCCAGCCCGCCGCCGTACAGCAACAGGGCGGCCGCCCGGCCGGACACGCCCCTCGGCCCGCCGTGCAGAAAGATGGCGGCGTCCGCGGGGGCACTTCCGCCTCCCAGTGGCCACATGGCGGCCAGCTCCGGCCCTCGCTGCGCGCTCGCCCCCTGCCGCCGGGGCGGGGCACTGTGCTGTGCTAACCCCCCCACCCCATCGAACAGCACGAGCTGTCAGACCCCCCCCCCCCCCATTAGATGCTTTTAAAGGGCCATACCGCGTTTTATGGCCTGACTGGAGTTTTGAAATTACCCCACCCAAGCCCCAGGCATGCAGGGAGCAATTAGCACTTGCCCAGAGGTATTAAGGAAGATGATTTTGGACCCGGCTGGGGGGGCACTCACCTAATCTGCCTGTCCCCTGCCCAGCAGTTCATCCTGTCCCCAAGTCCCACTATCAGCTCCCTATGATCATTCAAGGCTACACACCTTCTGGGAAGCGTGGGCATAAAAGGGGAAAACTGAATGTAAAGACTCACTCATGAAAGGAAACAAAATGGATACTCTGGACTAGGGATATAAAATCTCGTTTAATCGGGTAACTGGTTATTAGCCATTCATATCCCTAATCAGGACCTACCTCTAGCACGTCCCTCTGTTTTCTACTCTTGTCAAGTGGAAGAAAATTCCATCTTCTCTGCTCCCTCTGAAATTCAAATCCCTGCCCGTGTTGAGCTTGGAACCATCCCCTTGGTGACACACAAACATTCTGTGACAATGTGAACTAAGCAGAATGGGGCCGCCAAACAGAGTCCCAAAGGAACTCTGGGGTTTGAAGAGTCCAAGAATGCTCCTCAGATGTGCCTAGCGTGTGGCTGTTTTGAAGAACTAGGCCTCCAGGGTTTGCAAGGTCTCAGGGGTTTAGGACTAAAGCCAGAGAGTTCTGTTGTGGTGTGTAGAGCATTCGTCAAGGATGCATGCAGTAATACCTCTGCGTTCTGCTTTGCTCCAAAGTCACCCTCTAGCATAGGACACTGCACATCACTCCCTTTGACGTTTGAACTCAGGCCTAGATTTTGCGCACGGCACATGGCGAAAGGCTAATGAGAGCTGACAAAAGAGACAAGAGCCAGAAAAATCAAACTGACAGGCTAGGGGGAGACTAGACAAGAGGATAAAACAGCAACAGACAGCTGGGTTACTGGCTGGCTGCTAGGGAAAGGAACCAGCTGTTATAGGGACTCCGCATCTCTTCTGGGTGCCTGGCAGGTGTTGCTCAGCTCACCTCTGTTAAAGCCATAAAATCTGGTTCCATCAATCAAAGGGATCTCAAATGCTTCTCTCCAAAGACAGGCAGGTTGGTGGAGAGGCAGCATTACAGTAACCTGCCATATTTATTGACAGAGGATGAAAAATATTCCTGATGAAAAACAGCATAATTCTTAGAAAGCAACTGAACATTTATATCAACAGCAGCTGGGAAGCTAGCTGGGAAAAAAAATCACAAAGGCCACCAATCTCTGTGATTCAGAGCAATAGTGGATCAAAAGTGAGGGGTCGCGAAGTTTTCCCACTCAAGTAGCATAGTACAGGTTGAACCTCTCTAGTTTGGCACTATAGAGATCTGAACCAGAGAATTTGCCGAATCACAGCAGGTCAATATTGCCTCGCTGCATTACCAGCACTTCCACCGCTTACTGGGCTCTCAGAAGAGGAGGAAAATTAGAGCTAAATAAGAGCACAGAACACGGAGAACCGGGACTGATGGCTGGAAACAAATTTTATGGGACCGCAGGAAACTTGGCCACACCTATGTTAAGTGGACATCTGGCAAACTAAAATCATGCTGGACCATGGATGTTGCTGGACCAGACAGTTCTGGACCAAAGAGATTCAACCTGTAAAATCAAAAGCATTGGTGTAGCCAAGTGGCTATGGGGTGACAAGAGGGGCATTTATGCCTTCTTCCAAGCCCTCCTCTGCTATCCACTGTCAGAGAGAGGCTCTCAGACCAGACAGACCATTGCTAGTCTGCTCTGGTACAGTAACTTGTGAGGAAGAAGCGAGATCTCTTATGGTCTATTCTGCAAAGCACAACACATATGGTCCTAAAGAATAGGGCCTACCTAGAAGGCTTCTGCAGTCTCCAAAAAGATCTCCCCTAGGCAAAGGAGATGGTGGATGCAGCTCTCCTAAGGTACTGAGAGGGCGAATGGTTCAAGAGCATCTGGGGAATAGAGACACGCACGAAGCAAATAGAACTGGAACACATTTATTCACATATTCGCTCCCCTTACAGGTCACCACAACAGAGAGAAAACAGGAGGGAAACGCCATCACGTGCGACAGAGGAGATGGCCAGCTGGTGTCCTGTCCAAACAGCATAAAGTTGTGTGATTAAAATCCACACAGAATGGAACACAGCACAGGCCTCATGCCTCGGCGCACGCTGCCCGGGAGGAGTGTTCAAACACACAGCAATTTAAGATCCTCAGGCTCCCTCCAACCAGAGTGTCTGTCATCAAGCCACTCGGCGCAGCATCCCCTCTGCCGCAGGCCGGGAGAGGTGGCCTCTGTTCCTGTCATCCCAAGGGTCACCTCTGCTCACGTGGAGTGAGGTGATTTCTAGCTTTCATCTGGGCCTCACCGGAAAGAACCGAGCTCCCAGGACTCCTCTGGCCTACACTGGGATTCAGCTATCTGAGTGCGGAGCTCAGACTCCGAGACTTAAGGAGACTGTCCCAACAGCCGAGTAATGCAGCATCATGTTCCACGCACGCCTCACGGATTACTTGTCCTCTAGCTAGTAGTGGGTTTCTCTGCACGGTCTGTGGCGCACAAGCTGGGGGAGGCAGAGGCAACACTTGACGCCTGCTCCTTGCTTTTCCCAAACTCTATCACCAGCGTCTTCCCCAGCAAGCTGTAGCCGTTCACCAGCAGCATGGCTTCCCGGGCAATCTCGATGCCTGGAACAGGAGAGGCGAGTGAGCTCAGGTCACAGGCACATATAACTGCTCATACAATCAGCTCTGCTCTCCAGCCCACTGGTTCAAGTACAGCCCTCAGGACGAGGATGTCTCCTCCTCGCTCTTTCTGCTGTCTTCTCCATGCACAGAGCTGTAGTGCTGGGATCTCAGTGTGGGAATGCCAGCACTGATCGAACGTGGGATAAGGAATCCCGCTCTCAGACCCTGAGGGGCCTGGGATTCGTCACGCGGGCAGCATGGGGATGCTGAGGTCAGATCGGCATGAAGCCAAATTCCCCCCTCACCCCAGGGAGCATGGCCCTTGTAGCACTGTGCACTGCAGAATGGACATGGCACCGTCATGAAAGATCTGTGGGATGGAGCAGAGCGACTCACTGGGAAAGGTAATGAAGGCCTGGCCCCTCATGCGGCCACTCAGCAGGCGGAACTGGATCGGTGGGCCGTCGTTCTCCTGGAACCGAGCAAACAGCGAGAGCAGGTCTTTCACCGTCACCCGGGCACTCAGGTTCTTCAGATACAGCACCTAACCAGCCCCCAGAACAACGGGGCAGGAAGAGAGAGTCACCTCAGCCATGTGTGAGAAGGGCCCTCTCTCACCCCACTACAGCCCTCCCCCACCGTCACCTTGTCGGCTGTATTTTAGAAAAAAACTTAAAAAACAACCAATAGTCTGGTAGCACTTTAAAGACAAACAAAGCATGTAGATAGGATCATGAGCTTTTGTGGGTACAGCCCACTTCTTCACATGACCGGAGTGTCGCATGTCCAGAACCAAAAATAAATAAGGGAAGGAGGGCAGGGACGGTGGGGAAAGAAGGAGACCATTGGAGGGTGGGGGGAGAAAAATGTCAAAGGGAAAGTGGAGCCAGTCTGTAACAGGAAAAACTGAAAAACAACAAACAGTCTATTAGCATCCTAATATCACGCTATTGGATGGCTGGGACATTATCAGCCAACCTACAAAAGTGCCTATGGTTCTTTATGTCTGTGTAGAATCTAGTGTTAATACTCTTCCTTTACACAGCAAACTAATAGTTCTTATCTGCCTCTTTTAACTATCTAGTCTTTAGGTGCTAATAGACTATTTGTTGATTTTCAGTTTTTCCTGTTACAGACTGGCTCGGCTTTCCCTTTGAAATGTATCTACCCTCTGCCTCTTTTTCTCCCCCCACCCTCCAATTTTTTCCTGTTTTCCCCTCCGTCCCTGCCCTCCTTCCTTTATTTATTTTTGGTTCTGGGCATCTGACACCCCAGTCATGTGAAGAAGTAGGCTGTGCCCACGAAAGCTCATGATACCATCTACATGTTTTGTTCATCTTTAAAGTGCTACCAGGCTATTGGTTGGTTTTTAAGTTTTTCCTGTTACAGACTACCCCTCTGAAGCTTTTGTGTTTTAGATGACAGTCACATATAGGAGAGCATCTTGCGGCTTCTCTGAAGATCTCTCACACCATATCTACATAGGTTCCTGTTTACTCCCGTTATTTAGATCATGAGCTCTTGCTGGCTGTTACACAAGGTTTACACACAGCATTCAGCAACGGCACATTCAGACTGCTCATGACTAGCTATGGAGGAGGCACTGTGTGTGTCTAGGTCTTCAAGGGTATGTCTAGACTACATGCCTCTGCCGACAGAGGCATGTAAATTAGACTACCCGACGTAGTCAATGAAGCGGGGATTTAAATATCCCCGGCTTCATTAAAATAAAAATGGCCGCCGCGCTGTGCCGGCTCAGTTGATCGTTGGCACAGCGCAGCAGTCAAGACACGGATCGGTCCACAGGGAACACATTTGTCAACCGCTCCTTTATGCCTCGTGAAACCAGGTTTACGGGATCGGTCGACAAAGGCGATCCCTGTCAACCGATCCATGTCTTGACTGCCGTGCTGTGCCAACGATCAACTGAGCCGGCACAGCGCAGCGGCCATGTTTATTTTAATGAAGCCAGGGATATTTAAATCCCCGCTTCACTGACTATGTCGGGTAGTCTAATTTACATGCCTCTGTCGGCAGAGGCACGTAGTCTAGACATACCCCAAGAGTCAAAGATCTTCCTCCTGCCATCGTCCATCTGGGGCTAGCTTGGAAGCACGGCAGGCAGTTAGGTACCCCAGGAGTATTTAGGCAGGGAAATCTCTTCTGCTGACTCCAAATTTCCCCCTTTTCCCCTAGCAGAGACTACTCCTCCTTTGGCTGGGAGGTGACTACACACACCGATTTGGTGATGCTCCATCATTAGCAAGCAGGAATCTGTACCCATTATAGCAGTCTGCCCATGAGCCTTGGCATCCATGAATCTAGCACGGGTGCCAGAACAGCTTCCCCAGAGCTCTGCGTCAGGGCATGGTACAGTAACGAGGAAGGGGAAATATAGCACTTTATTACCTTCAGCTCGGTGCTCACGATACCTTGCTTGGCTCTCCCGGCTTGTAGGAGGAGAACCGGGAGATGCTCCTGATCTCCTCCTCCGAGAGACGATTCTTGCGGATCTCCTCTTCTGGGATGAACTCTACAGGCTCCTTTACAGTTGCAGGCCCTTGGGTGGGTCGCTGGGCCACAGACTCCGGTGGTTTCACCCTGGGGAGACTGGGACCTCCATCTTCTTCTGTCTGCTCTCCATGGTCTGGAAGCTGGGTGGTATCCTTTACCAGAGAGCCATTTGGGGCCGGGAAACAAGGCAAGCCTGGATCACTTCTTGCAGACTCGGATTCCCTGGGCAATGGCTTTTTTAGCATCTCTTGACAGACACTCTCCAAGTGACCTATGGGGTCCTTCTCATCCACCATCCGCTTCTGAGCTTCGTCTAATCCACAGCAAAGGAATATTAGTGACATGACAAAACCCACCACCACAAGTAAATGAATAGCTCACTAGGGACAGCCACAGCCTGGGCCCCAAAGACAGGAAGTTCTGCTTTGGAGCAGCTCAGTCCAGCCTCTGGCAGGAGTCTGGAAGTTACTGAAAGGCAAAATGTAGGCTGCCTGCAGTGACTGATGGTATTCCAGGAAGAACAGCAACTCTACCACAATGCTTTCTATCAATGCTTTATCAATCATCCTGCAGACTTGATAAGGAGCTAATCTGCCTCTTGATTTCGATATGTTCTAGAGACCAGCATGCGGACTGGTTTCTCTTGCGCAAGAGCCAGTCTTCCTCATTTTTTTTGGAAAAACAGCTCTTGTGCAAGAGGGGGTTTTGCACAAAAAGGAGCCGTCTACACAGCTCCAAAAGCCTCTTGCACAAAAACAGCTGCTAATTAATTAATTATGCACATGAAGCGCGGCGATATTCTACTCTGTGCTGCATTTGCATAAGCTTTAGCGGAAGAAGGCTGCAGTACAGACGTAGCCCTAGCTTGGGGAGATCTTTTTGAAGCTCTTCACAGTCTGCTTTGGTCTTAACGATCTTGAGCCGTTCGGTATCATCTGCAAATTTTGCGACCTCACGGTTTACCCCCTTCTCCTGATCATTTATGAATATATGGAATAGGACTGGTCCCAGTATGGACCCTTGCAGGATCCCACCAGTTACTTCTCTCCATTCTGAAAATTGACCATTATTCCTATCCTTTGTTTCCTATCTTTGAACCATTTATCAATCCATGAGGGGACCTTCCCTCTTATCTCATGAGAGCTTACTTTACTTCAGAGCCTTTGGTGAGGGGACCTTGTCAAAGGCTTTCTGGAAATCTAAGTACACTATATCCACTGGATCCCCTGGGCCACATGCCTGTTAACCCCCCATCAAAGAACTCTAATAGATTAGTGAGGCATGATTTCCCTTTACAGAAACCACGCTGACTTTTCCTCTACAAATTAAGTTCATCCATGTGTCTGACAATTCTATTCTTTGTTATAGTTTCAACAATTTGCCCAGTACTGACCTTAGACTTACTGGTCTGTAATTACCAGGGTCACCTCTCGAGCTCTTTTTAAAGACTGGCGTGACATTAGCTATCTTCCAGTCACTTGGTATACATAAGTTGATTTAAAAGATAGGTTACAAACCACAGTCAGTAGTTCTGCAATTTCACATCTGAGTTCTTTCAGAACTCGTGGGTGAATGCCATCTGGTCCTGGTGACTTGTTACTGTTAAGTTTATCAATTTGTTCCAAAACTTCCTGTAATAACACCTCAACCTGGGACAATTCTTCAGATTTGTCATCTAAAAAGAATGTCTCGGGTTTGGGAACCTCCCCGGTATCCTCAGCCGTAACGACCAATGCAAAGAATTCATTTAGGGCAAAAGGAAATTCTCTCTCCTTTCACGTAGCATTAATCTAGGCTGCTTCTTGACTTTGTTACGCTGCTCTGAGCTGGGGCGCTGACACCAGAGCGGTCAGTCAGCGGGCAGCTGCACTTCCTGGACTTTGCAGCTGTAGGTGGGAAGGGGAATCAATGTCATTAGACTGTCAGCTCTTGGGGCAAGGGCCATCTCTCTTGCCTGTGTTTGTACAGCGCCTAGCACAGGGGTCGGCAATAATTTTTTACCAAGGGCTACTTCAGACATTTTTGAAGTGGCCCTGGACTGCACCAGAAGGGGCAGAGCCTCCAGGGGAAGGGACAGGGACAGGACACTGCTCTGCTTCCCCACCCACAGATCATGATTGGTCTGGTGGTGGAGAAGCGAGTGCCGTCTTTGCCCCCCACCCGAGGTTCCCCCAGGTGCCTGTGCCCCTGGCGGTGGGAGGAAACTATGTGTGCTCCCCCCGCCCCCAGGCCAATCAGGGCTTGAGGCAAGGGGAGTGCACGAAGTCTCCTCCCACCCTGCCAGGAGCCCGTGGCGTTTCTAAGCACCATGCGCTCCTTGCAGGGCAGGGGCCGGGCAGAGGAAAGTTCATGTGCATCCCGCCACCCCCAAGCTCTGATTGGCCTGGGGGCGGGGAGAGTGGCAGGTCCTCGGCGGGCCAGATCAACCTGCTTGGATCCAGCCTGCGGAGACTCTTTTGCCCACCCCTGGTCTAGCACAATCATCGTCACAAAGGCGTTTTTAAAAATAAGTCGCGAGAATCCTGCACTAAGCGGGGAGGGGGTTTACAAACAAAACCTCATTGTTTTGCTTGCAAAACCTGGCCATGATCTGGCATATGATGCAGTTCTGAAGTCTTCTAGAGCAGTGCTAAGCACCACTGCATAAGGGTCCGGCTGTGTGAAAGAATACAGCCAAGGGGCAGGAGAAAAATGATGTTCAGGTGAGAGAGAGTGTGGGGAAGTGGAAAGGACACTGAGCAGGGAATCAGGACACGTGGGTTCCATTTCTGACTCTGCCACTGACCTTGCAGGATGACCTCGGCCAAGTCACTTACCCGAGTCAGTGTCTCTCCCACCCTGTAGCTATTTTGTATATTTAGCTTGTGTGTGTTCACACTGCCTAGGATGATGGAGCACTGATTTTGGTTGGGGCTCCTGGGAAGCACAAATAATTAAGAGAACCTGCTTCTATTAAACATACAGGCTGAACTCTGCCTCCAGCGACACCTCTGGCATCCCAGTGAGCCAACAGGGTGGGACAGGCATCAGAGAGTACAGAATTCAGCCTGCTGGCGGGGGCTATCCATTCTGACAGTGGCTCTGTGTGGGCTCATATGTTAGAGATCCCTTTAAACAGTCTGTTCTGGCAAGATGTGCTTAGCCACAGGAAAATAGCTCCCTCCCACTCCTCCACCCCCCAGCACACAGTGTAGAACTGGAACCATTTCTTCAGGGAGAAAGGGCAGGAAGCAAACACTCCAGACTGCCCCAGATCTACATTCATAGAATATTTCCTCCTGTACTCTTCGGTAAACAGTGAGTTTCTCCCACCCTGCCAGCAGCGCAGGTGGCATCGGGGAGCCTGTGTACCTTGATGGTAGAGCGCCCGCAAGAAGGAGTGACGGTCCGTCCCCTGGAAGAGCGCGTTCTCAATCTCCATCTCCCGCCGGCTCAGCTGTTTGCTGCCAGCAAACCTCTGCGGCAGGGACAGGATGCGCTGGTGTTCTGCGATCTTCTCCTGGATGGCTCGCAGCCGTTCCTGCGTGGCTTCCGGGGCTGCCCCCAGCCCGGAGCCCTGAAACACAACAGCAGCATCGCTCAGGAGAAAACCCGCCTCCCTTTCAGAGCGATGCTGGAAATCCAGGCACTGATTAGGGGCAAGAGCTACCCCAAGGGGGGCGGGCTCGAGAGCATCTGTTATATCGGAGGAGGGCAGAGACAGCATCGTACTCAACGCTGGGAACACACCACTCGGAGAAGGAAGGTCGAAGCAGCTCATTCGCGCCTGAGCTTCCTGCCAGTTCTGATTTAATTCACTTTGCTCCTCGTTTACAGGGCGTCCCTGCTGTCAGTCGCCCCGGTATACACCCATTCCACACGAAAGGCGCTGACGTTTGTAGGAACGGATGCGTCATAAGTCCTCCCATTCCCCGCTCTTAAGTCGCGCGCAAAAAAAAAATGGCGCAAACAGAAGTCAGCTGTGGGGAAAAAATTCCTCACTTTAAGCGGTTTCGCTATAAGTCCAAGTTTTTTGGACTGTATCTTGGACTTACAGCGAGGACGGTCTGTATTTGTATCCACATACCCAGTGCTCAGTTAAAGGGAGCCAGGAACATTGGGGTAACAGCTGCACCTGGTTTCCAATTGATTTGTGCATGCAGCTCTCTGGTACGTAGATGCACTGTTAGTTATTCCTTGGTAGAACGCTTAGGGTGCTTTAAAAGCTGTCCGGCGATTTGCACATGCGCAGATTACATAGTTTGTCGAGCCTTGACTATTATTAATACGCTCTGCAGAGCTTTGGACTGCAGGCTCCTTTAGGCTCTAGATCAGTGTTTCTCAACCAGTGGTACGAGTCCCTTAGGGGTACTCGAGAGAAATCTGGGGTGTACGTCAACATAACTGAAGCGTGGAGAACACTGCATTTTTTACAGCACTTTATTACTTTTGTACTTTTTACACCCAAAAATTTCATTGCCCGCCCGGCTACGATTAAGTTGTTTAAACAAATGTGTTGCAATGGTAGAAAAAAAAATGGTGTCTCTGGAAACTGTAGGTACTTATAATCTTTTTTAAAGGGGTACTTTATAAAAAAAGGTTGAGAAACTCTGTTCTAGATGGCTCTCTCAGCTGGGTCCTGTAGCTGGTGGCAAAGCTCCTGCCTCACCTTATCGGCTGCCGCATGGTTCTTCCAGAGTAGGATCTCGGAGTCCGAGAGCCCCAGTTCCCGAAGAGAGGCTGTTTCTTGCTCACTCTCCTGCAGGGCCTGGAACTGCGATAAGGTCAGAGTCCCTGCTGCTTCTTCTCCAAAGGGCTTGTAAAGCGCGGCTGGGGCGAAGCATCGCCGCTTGGACACGCACCTGCAACCCAAAACAGCAGCCCCGCTCTCTACCTGCACCAGCATAGCATGGCACCGGAGAGGTTGTGCTTATGTCCTAATACCCGAATACTTTTGTTAGTCTTATAATGCCACCAAACTTCTTGTTTATGTTACTTCTATAGATGCTGTCCTCTGTAACCTGCCCCTTGTGTTTGCCCCATTCCCAGCCTCTGACAAACAGAAGCTAGGGACACTATTCCTACCATCCTGACTAATCAGAATCTATGGACCTATCCTCCATACATTTATCTAGTTCTTTTTTGAACCCTGCTAAAATACTGGCCTTCACAACATCCTCTGGCAAGGAGTTCCACTGGTTGACTGTGTCACGCTCCAAAGAGTCATGCTCCAAAGCTCAGCACTTGAGGGAGACACAGCACAAAAAGCTCTGGTTGTGCAACCCGCTTCCATCTGTTGGACACTGATTCAGACTCGCCTACACCAATATCTCAGCAGCCGCATGCGACAGCATCAATGCTGCTCCAGAATCAGAACGTGCTCTGTCCGCCAGCATGGGAGGCCATCAGCTACACCGGCCTCTTGTGCGTAGCCGGCTGGTTCAATACTCACTGTTCAATGGAAACAGCAGTCTCAAGCTGATGGTGAAGGAGGCTCTTCAGCTGCCGCTCTCCTTCTGTCTCCAAATCCTCCAGAAGAAGGTCATCACTAGACAGGCTGCTGTTGACCCTGGGCTCAGAAAAAAAACAGCGAGTAAGTCAGTAAGTTGCTGAGAGTGCTTTACTCCCTACACCTCCACATCAAGCGTATTAATATTCTGCTTTCCAGCCCTTTGTTAGAACACAAGGAAATCAGTGAGATAGTCCAGATGGGCTATCCAGAACAAGAGGGAACTAGAAATAACCGGCAAGGCAGAATGCCTCACTGATGTCCATTAGAAAGATGCACAGATGATTTTTAAAATATCCCACAAGCATCATCTTTTTAGTCATCCGTCATCCTGTAATGTTTAGTTACAGAAGATCTACTTTCATAAATGACTCCTGCCTAGCTTCAAATGATTCAGTGCAAAAAGGAAAGAAAAGCAACCTCCAAATCAAACACAAAGCCAGCGGAGACGGTCAAAGAAAGCAGGAAGTTGGCGGCATGCTAGAACATAGTTACAAACTGGATTAGCAACCGGCCTTTCTTAAGGGAGAACTTGCTCCATGCATGGAATAGTGCCCCACGTTTGTTATTTCGTACCGAATTTTAAAGGCCATTGTTATCTACTGTTCTGTGATTGTTTCCGTCTCTCAGCGCCTGTACCAAGGTCAGAATAGGGGACGGGAAGAAATTGCTGATTTACTTCTCAAGCCCCATTCACAATCTTAAAGGCTGTTTCTGCTGAAGTGGTGAGCAGTGAAATGGTAACAGCGCAGACGTCTGACCCGTATTACGATTTAGGCTTTAATACTGTATTGGTATGAATGAAGCAGCCCACTACTATCTTTGGGCCGCTGTTGTCAGGCTGCCTCTCAGCTCAGGCGGTGAGCCAGGCACTGGGCAACATCTGGGCTTTTCCACAACAATCACAGCTAGAAACTTCCATTTGTTTTGAAATGAAAGCTTCAATTCCGTTGACCCCTAGAGACGCGCTGGTATAAGAGCAGCCACACGGATCAGAGCAATGGTCCATCAAGGCCAATATGCTCTTTCTGACCTTGGCTGGTATTAGATGCTTCAGAGGGAATGAACAAGACAGGGCCAATTTCAATTGATCCAGCCCAGTGTCCAGGCTTTCTGGCAATCAGAGGTTTCAGGACATGCTCATCATGGAGTTGGGCTCCTGATCACCTTGGCTAATTGGCACTGATGGCTCTATCCTCCATGAACTAATCTCTTCTGAACCCAGTTATACTTTTGGCCTTCACAACAGACTTTGGCAACAAGTTCCACAGACTGACCGTGCATTGGGTGAAGACCTACTTCCTTATGTTTGTTTTAAGCCTGCTGCCTACTAATTTCATTGGACGACTCCTAGTTCTTGTAATGTGATGGGGTAATGCCTTCCCGATTCGCTTTCTCTGCACCATGCGTAATAGTATAGACTTCTGTCATATCTGCTCATAGTCATCTCTTTGCTCAGATGCACTGTGCCAGGCCTTTTAATTTCTCCTCAGAGGGAAGTTGTTCCCTTATCATTTTTGTTGCCCTTCTCACTGCTTTTTCCAGTTCTTGTATTCTTTTTAGAGGTGGGGCAACCAGTATTCAAGGTGTGGGCATATTTGTACAGCTGCATTATGATCTTTTATTTTATCTTCTATTATTGGTTGTCGTGCCAGCTTAGTCTGGAGCCCTGTGTTAAACTGGAACTTCCTTTAAAAAAATCTCTACCAGAGTTTGCCCTTGGGAAAGACACCCCCGCATCTCACGGAAGCTTTTAGCGTATCGTGTCAAGGGTACTGAAAGGGACCGGAGATGTCCTTGCCCTGTCTTGCTTCCAGGCTTTAAGAAAAACGCTAAGTATTGTGGGATTCGCACAAGATACAATCACAAGTGTTGGCAACGCTGGGATTCCTGTACAAACAGCTGCCTGCATTAGAGTCTCACAGGAAACTGTGTACAAGGAAACCATCCCCCCAGAGCGCCCTCAACCCCCACTTTTCCTCCCCCAGAGCACCCCCAAATCCACAGCCCCTACCCCCCATCCTTCCTCCCAGAGCACCCCATCCTTCCTCCCCCACCTCCCCTCTGTGCACCCCGAACTCCACAGCCCCCCATCCTTCCTCCCAGAGCACCCCATCCTTCCTCCCCCACCTCCCCTCTGTGCACCCCGAACTCCACAGCCCCCCATCCTTCCTCCCAGAGCACCCCATCCTTCCTCCCCCACCTCCCCTCCGTGCACCCCGAACTCCACAGCCCTCCATTCTTCCTCCCAGAGCCCCCCATCCTTCCTCCCCCACCTCCCGTCTGTGCACCCCGAACTCCACAGCCCCCCATCCTTCCTCCCAGAGCACCCCAATGCTGCATCCCCATCCTTCCTCCCCCACCTCCCGTCTCTGCACCCCGAACTCCACAGCCCTCCATTCTTCCTCCCAGAGCACCCCAATGCTGCATCCCCAGCCTTCCTCCCCCCGCTGCCCCTCCCCTGAGTGCACCCCGAACTCCACGCCCCCCCCCCCCATCTCCCTTCTTCCCCAGCGCAGCGCCCGTCCGGCTACATGATTCCCGGAAGCCTCCCCCTCACCTGCGCATGGCTCCGGCCCCTTCCAGCTCAGGGCCTGGACTGCAACTCCCAGCAGCACCGCGCAACCCGCGTGAACGAGCGAGGCGGGCCCCGCCCCATGGGCTTCTGGGAGTTGTAGTACAGTGAGGCTCAGCCCTGCCCCCGTCGCTAACCCGCAGGGGAGTCCTGCAAGCTGGCAAGACGGGGGCCTGTCCTCTTCTTCCCTGCGCCCAGCCCTGCTCCCCATGCAGCAGATCCCAGGGGCTTCCTCACAGCTAGATTGGGGTGCCTGAGCCCCAGCATGGCCTGCTATTAGTCAGCATGTTGAGTATGGTGTGACAGGCACCAGCCATGATCGGAGCCAAGCGCCATACAGACACCAGCAAGTCCTTCTTACACTGAGGCTGGGTCTAGACTGGCAAGTTTTTCCGCAAAAACAAACGCTTTTGTGGAAAAACTTGCCAGCTGTCTACACTGGCCGCTTGAATTTCCGCAAGAACAGACTTCTTACTGTCTGAAATCAGTGCTTCTTGCAGAAATACTATATGCTGCTCCCGTTCAGGCAAAAGTCCTTCTGCGCAAAAGGGCCAGTGTAGACAGCTCAGATTTGTTTTGCACAAAAAAGACCCGATCGCAAAAATGGCGATCAGGGCTTTTTTGCGGAAAAGCCTCTAGATTGGCACAGATGCTTTTCCGCAAAAAGGGCTTTATATGTATAGCAACTGCAGGCCTGTTCCTGACCGGGCACTAGTGTAACTTCAGGGGGTAGCTGAGTTAGTCTGTACAGGATAAACTTAAAAAACAACAAATAGTCGGGTAGCACTTTAAAGACTCACAAAACATGTGGATGGGATCATGAGCTGTTGTGGTCTGAAGAAGTGGGCTGTGCGCACAAAAGCTCGTGATACCATACGTTTTGTTAGTCTTTAAAGTGCTACCAGACTATTAGTTGTTTTTTAAGCTTATTAACCTCAGCAAACATCAGGAGCATCAGCTCAAGTGATGGGTCAGCTAAAGTGATAGGGCAAACCAATGGAGCGGGAAGGGTAGACTGTATTACCAGCTCTATCTTGCAATCTTATAAGTCAAGCCTGCCGAACTCGGAAAGCAACAAGGGCCATATTACTCCAAAGAAGACAGCTGCGGGCCACAAGTCTACACTTGGCCCCATGACATTTCGTCTCTCCTTCACCCTATCCCCGCTTGGTGTCTTCCCCTTTCTCCTGACCTGCCCCTCTCCCCTCAGCACAAGCCCCTTCTCCTCCCCTACCTGGCTTCTGCCTTTTTGAATCCAGCGGTCACTGACCGTGACATCATGTCACGCCAGCGTCCTGGCATCTGCCAGCATCCCGCCCTCTGGCTCACACCCCGCCTCCTCGCGCCAGAGCTGCACCTAGGCAGCCCGGTGGCGATAATCACACTTCCCGCTCCCCTTCTCTGTCCAGCCAGCAGATCGGATGGGGCCACACAGTGAGCCTCTGCGGGCTGCATGTTGTGCAGGCCTGATGTAGATGGTATCATGAGCTTTTGTAGGCACAGCCCACTTCTTCAGACCATGACAGCTCACAATACCATCTACAAGTTTTGTTAGTCTTTAAAGTGCTACCAGACTATTGGTTGTTTAAGTTTATTAACCTCAGTAAACATCAGGAGCATCAGCTAAAGTGATGGGCCAGCTAAAGCGATAGGGCAAACCAAGGGAGAGGGAAGGGTAGACTGTATTACCAACTCTATCTTTCAATCTTATAAGTTGGCTGGAGACAGTCATTTCTACTCCATGACGCTGAGTTAGAGAGCACTGAGAAGGGAAGCTGCATCTCTCCAGCCTATCAGCAGGCCTGGTGTTTGTTTTCTTATTAGTGCAACAGTAAATTCTATACACCTTGTATCTGAGCAAATCTTTGTACAAACTAAGCTCAATCCAGTTTCACCACCTTCCTACAAACAACATATAAATTCAGTCTAAAACAACAAAGAATATAGATGTCCACTGCCACTTGCCCCCATGGTCCACATATGGTATAGAATTCATTGAACACTACAAGTGCTCAAGAATAAGACCCAGATCAACAAATACATTCAGGTTCCTAATTTCCACTGAAGTCAAATATCTTTGTGGATCTGGGGCTAAGTTAAGGTGGACAATAAGCATCCCATGGGCTGAGCCACAACTTTCCCCAGCTCTCATTGGCTGGGAACAGCAAACCATGATCAATGGGAACTGCAAGAGGCCATACCTGTGGACCTGCAGGTAAATAAAGTATCTGGCAGTCTGCCAGAGGCTAACCGTGGCAGACCACATGTGGCCCATGGCTGCTTATTGCCCACCCCAGGGCTAAGTGTTGCTGAAATGCCAATTTTCCTCTGAAGAGACAAGGTGAGTGAAGTAACATCTTTCATTAGGCCAGCTGATGTTGATGCAAGACTATGTTCAAGCTATATACAGTGTGACAGCACGTTGGGGTTTTCCCGTTTCCTGCACCCCCGTAATGGCACGGACAGACTCCACCAGCCAGTAGAATAGAGGGCGTTTATTGCTCCTCCAGGATACAGCACAGCACAGCACAGATGTAATCTGGTTACAGGGCCTGGGGCTAAGAGGCCTCAGTGCCCCTCCTTGAGATGGGGGGTAGCTGGGCCCTACAATCCCAACCCCCTCCCTAGCTCCTTCTCCCCTGCTTCCCAGACAGCCACTAAAGACCCGTCCCTGCCAGCCCTGCCCCCAGCCAGGGGCAGCATTCCACCTTCCTTTGTTCCGCTCTCTGGGGGGTAACTGGTCGAACAGGTCACCTCCCTGTCCCATCAGCTACTCTACTGGGCCGTGGTACAGACAGCAGCCAGTGTGGCTCACTCACAGCCCAAGCCTAGCAATCAGCAAGGTACCCCCACTAGTCACAAACAGCTCTTCAGGTCTTGGAGTAACTCAAAAACTTGTTTCTTTCACCAACATCAGCCTGTCCAATAAAATATATTTATCATCTCACCCACTTTCTCTAACCCTAGGGACCAGGACACCTCCAACAATTTACCTGCAATCTCATGATCTTTGAATCAGAAAAGAAAATGCATAGAATTATGACATCTCAGAAAAGACTGGGATACAAGCATGAAGGGAGCACCCAACTTATTGCAGATGGCAGAATGCAGGCCGTGGTTTCAGAAGTGGAAACAGGCCCAGTTTAGCATGGATTAGTTTAAGTAAACAAGCAGGAACCTTTGTTTTAATTTACCACTTTCAACCTTGTTTTACATTAGTAGTTTAGTTGGTTTGCTAAAGAGAGGCTGATTCTTATTAGAGCAATGTTATGCAACAAAATACACTAAATGTGGTACTTTTGGCTCATCAGGATACACTATTTATACACATTTAAATCATTTTATATCTTACAATAAAAGATTAATATTTACTCAGGTCAGAAAATGGTAAATAGTACACTTCTTTAGTAGATTACATTTTCACATGTGATTGCTGTCAAGCTCTATTTATGGAATGTGGAATTCAATTAAAAATGTCCCCGAACCCCAACATTTTAGTTTTATTTAACCAAAGAAAAAACAAACTTACAAGTGCTAGATACATAAGAAAAGAAGTTTATCAAAACCTGTTTGCATTTAAAACTTATTAAAACAAAGGAAGTATTATCTGTACTTGAATGGAACTATTGCTTCTGGTCACCATCTGCTCACACTTTGTCATAGAGTGGAAGAGAAAACAAGCAGGCCCTGGCTCCACCTCAACTCCCAATCATCTTAACATTTAATGAACTAATCACTGAACTGAAACAGTTGAATAAGCTGAAATGAACTAAACGTTATCTGCACAAGAGGCTATTGCTTTCCAAAGCTGGTTTACCACTTTAACAAACTGGTTAAAGTCACTTTGCCAGTGACTTCCATCAGTTTGATGATCTGACTCAGTGGCAAACATGTATTACTTGCATTTTGAAAAAGTTATTTCAATAGCATATGCAAAGCTTAGATCTGAATGTACATCATCATAAGTCCGATTTTAATGTAATACTGAGCTGGAGAGGTTATCCCTGTCACTTCTTGGGGTTTAAAATATTCTAAAAAGTCAGCAAACAATAACTGAGTTAAATGAATGAAACATATGTACAAAAAAAAATTCACAGAAATGCTGCAGAACTAAGAAGCTCCATGCAATCTATGGTGTGAATCAGTATAGGAGGTTTGACACAAAAAAGCACTTTATTAAAACAAAAAAACACCAAGAGGATATCACAATTTTACTCC
Source organism: Pelodiscus sinensis (assembly GCF_052426305.1). Classification (NCBI taxonomy): domain Eukaryota; kingdom Metazoa; phylum Chordata; order Testudines; family Trionychidae; genus Pelodiscus; species Pelodiscus sinensis. The sequence goes on along the minus strand of NC_143064.1, from coordinate 45,564,109 downwards.
ATTTTCGCAAAGTTTTTACATAATGGCTATCCAGTAAATATTATAGCAGTAGCGATTTCTTGGATTGCTCAATCAAACGTGATCCGAAAACTGCGTTCCTGTTCCTTTCGGCGGCTCTCGCAAACTTTCGTCACCTCCTCCACTTTCCTCTGCAGCAGAGCTGTTGGGAGAGTGCAAAAAAACCCACAATACATGCATGTTTTTCATAAGAAGCATCCGTGGGCAGTACAGATCTGGAGGAGAGAAGAGTGTCCCAAAGACCGAGGATCAAAGGTTAAGACAGGTTTTGGAAAAGGAAGGGAGATGAAACCCAGCACAGGATACTGCTGATCTGCTCAAAGTACAGTACACTGGATGGCTAGGATGGCAGAAGAAACCAAATGGACAAGCCTAAGAGGACATTTCAGCCACTGCTCCAATCTTCCTTGCTCACCCAACTTCAATTTGATTTACGTCCGAACAACAGAAATTAATTACCTTTTCAGCATTTATTTTTTTTTTTTTACCAAGTCAGAAACTAAACACTTGCTAAACCTAAGTAGCCAGATCTGGCTCCGTACTTGAAAATACACAAATCACACTTCATACACTATCCTCTCAGCTCCCTTCATGACCTATAATCCATTCTGCTACAATTTTCAGTGGTTACTTAATTAACCGCTTTTTAACATCCCTAGTTACAATTGTCTAGAAAAACTGATTTGTTTTCATGAAGTGGCCCTGAAGGTGTTTTAGGGAATGGGATTTACAAACTTGTGAAGAGTCTCTGATTCTAGAAATTACACTGCACCCAGTCCCATCAATGGGACAAGCCATTTTGGCTGTCAAAGAAGGGGATATGTGATGGATGAGTATAAATAAGAACATTTGTTGAACACCCCAAGGGAACAAAAGAAGCATATGAACCATTTAAAGGAAAAAAAATACATTTTGTAATAATAACTGCTTCTATCCCTGCTTGAGGGACTTGCCCTACCATACTAAAGTTGACATGTTGCTCTTTGAAACTTGCACATCCCATAAAATATAGAAACTGGATTATTCAATTAATCTATGATCTAATTAATTGGGTGAACAACCATAATTTATAATACAAGAAAAATTCTCACCCGAGGGAACAAATTGCAACCCCTTTAATAATGATTTTCAAATGAAGCAGGTAACTGTTTTACACAATGCTTAATTTCCCAGATACTTTCTGCCACTGGATGCACAGATCTGTTACTACAGGAAAGATCCCAGGAAAGCCAAGTCTCATTATGATGGCAAGCACTGGGTACTGAGAAATGAACACCTTTTAGGAATCTGGAAGCCAAATACAGCCCCAGTGTAAGCAGAATTTCTATTCAAATCAAGGGAGTTATGCCGATTTTCCACAGGAATGAGTATAAACCATTTGTTGGGGGCATCTGCGGCTTTGCAGGGTTCAGGGGGAAGCAGAGCTGGTGTACTTTAGTCCTGGAGAGTCATTACACATTACTCTACAGTGTCTCCTTGTGGCTAATGAGGTTAAGTTAAGGAGAGATGCAAACTAGCTAGAATACTCCGGATTTTTTACTGGGAGACAGATGGTTCTTGGTCATGAAAACTGTGTGTAGTAACTTAAGAAAAAACAATTAAACCCTGGAAGCATCCCAATATTTTAGTGAAAAAACCAGTCCCTAGACAGCAATCTTCCCTTTCAGAACTAAGCATAACATCTGTCCAGCATTATCTTTTCAAATTGTTACTCTGCAACTTCTGCAATGTCCCTCAGAACATGGAGTTACTGCATCTGGAGAAAGGGAACATTTGACTTCAGCTAACAGCATCAGATACAGTGTTCCTGTGCTGGAAGTCAGGAGGGGGAGAAAGCATGTGCACTCGCACAGAATAGATACTGAGATAGGAAAGCCAGTGGGGGTGGCCACGAGCAATTAGCATTTGTGACCCCTAAAGACATTTTTCATAAAGAAAAAGGCTAATAAAAGCCCATAGTTAGTGTCTATCAACAGGAAATCCATTTTCTATGGATACATTTTAAAACACTGTTTTTCTTAAAAAATATTTAGCAAATGGCCAGGAACTTCTTCCAATAGCTACTTGTGGCCTATAGCCTTTAATGGAGCACAAAGAGAGAGGTGAATTCAATGACAATGAACTAGGTACTTGGGGAAGGCTCCTTGTGTATCTTTCTGAACTGATGTATGGTCAAGAAACACACAGAACAGAATTGCACTTAGTACTTTAACGTCATAGCAAGTTATTGTTCTGCTCAGTCCATTACCAGCACTAATCACTATCTAATTGATTTCTCAACCTTCAGTCCTTCCACTAAGCACCGAACAAAGAGGTCAGTAGAGATTGCATTTCCCCTCCTCCTTTAAGGCACCCGGTCTTCCTTCCTAAGTGCAGTTCAGACCTGACATTTTGACCAGTCTATTTCTTTACTTAAGCCGGGGGGGGGGAGGGGGGGAGAAGACATTCATTAAGGTTCTTACCAGAGTTCTGGTCAATCCACTGCAACGAATCCATATGAGCGTTCAAAATTTTACAGATCTGCTGGAGCTGAAGAAAAATAGATGCAAGATTTTAGGCATGAGTTATTTCACTGTAGTATGTGTGTGGAAGTGAGCAAAAATAAAAGAAATACCAGTTAGACACCAGCCTGGCCTGATCCTTGCTGCAGTAGTCAGGACTAAATGAATTCTCTATACATTAAACAGTCACTTCACTCGAGTGAAGCTAGTACGAAGTAGCACAAAGCAGTATTGAGGACCTCTGGTTTGGAAAGCATCCTTGTGGCCTGGGCTCTCTTAGGCTTAGAGAGATTAGACGTGTCATACCCATAAAAGGTTTACTCTCAAGGTGGTGTAAAAGAGACTGGGAAAACTGCCTTCTCTGCATTGTTCATTAAAAGGTAAATTCTCTACTGACAAGCCAAAAGGCAAAAACTTTGCTGGGGATTGACAGGTAGCAGAAATAGGTGAGAATTCAGATCTGAATTCGAAGACGAAATGTACACCAAAACATGTTTACATACAATGTCCACCCCAAAATCTGATAGGTCTGCAAAAATCTACAATATGGTGAGAAATATTTTCCAGACTTCAAATACATTTATATACAAGAAATACAAAGCAGGCGAATAACTGTGGGAGGAAGTTTTGCACTCTCTGTTGGCAGAGTTTGTAATGTCACCGTGACCCTAGAGTAAGCATATGAGCCACACTGGCTTGTGCTGGAACAAGAATTTGGTCAACAGAAAAAAAAACCTACTATAGAAAAAAAATGCTGTAAAATCCTTTTCAAATCCTGAAAATACAAAGGACATGAAGAGCATTCAGAACTACACAAGTTAAGCAGCTTGTAAGTTTTTTTACCACCTGCAGAGAGTACTAGGCTCATACTCACTGGGTCACTGGTATCGGCAGGGCCCCCAGATGTGTTCAGGTGCTCAATGATGTCTTTGAGATCCTGTGCCATACGCTTCAATTGGGCATCTATATTTTCAGCCAATTTATAGCTGCAAAGCACATGAGAGGAGATGAGGTCAGAGCACTTCAAGTCAAACAAACACCAAGCATGCTGGAAAAGTGTTTTACCTAGACATGAACCAGGCAACACCAATGTTCTTCCATAGGAGAGACACATGTGAAGACATTGGAAGCTCTTTATCATTTAAGATTCAAGAGAATATTCTCCTTATCCCTTGCCAGAGAAATAAAACAAGCCAACTGGCCCAGACCCTGCAAGACACATCTCTTGGGCACCCTCTTTGGTCACCTTACTATAATTCACCAGTTCTTGCCCTAAAATGCCTGCATGATTTGAATCATCTCACACAGTGATTCCCGAGCATCCAGGGGACTTCACTTTCAGTACTATTAAAGAGATCATTCTGAAAATTAATAGTCTGTCCTCAAATAGCTACTTGAGTCCACATCTCCCAAAGAATTCCATTTATGCTACCTAATAAAATATATTGACAGCTCTACTTCCCCATTTCTTTATCTCCACTTCCAATATGGGGAATGCAAGCCATTGGGAAGGTTATGCTCCAGAAAAAGCTATTATAGGTTGAACCTCCTAAATCCAAGACTCTCTGGTCAGGCAACATTGCTGGACCAGAAAGCCCTGGCACCTGGGAGCACAAGCTGGTTGGCAGTCCAATGGTGGGGAAGTGCTATCATTGGGACTGGGGAGCCCAGACCTGGCGCGGCAGCAGCAGGGCAGCCATCAATCCCCGTCCCTGGAAAGCCCCAGCAGCTAGGGAGCTTCGCCCCTGGAGAGCCCAGCCAGCTGGCAGAAGCAGGCCAGAGTCAAGCCTCAAGCCTTGTAGCAGCAGGGCTGGAGCCGGGCCAGCAGGAGGGAGGGGCAGTGTCCTGGAAGACCAGTGGAAGAGGACCACTCCATAGTCAGAAAATTCCCTCATTTGGGTCCGGTCAGGTCCCAAGGGTGCCAGATCAGGAAGGTCCAAGCTGTATTAGTTTCCTAATCATACAGCAATCACTTATAATCCCTGTACTCCAAGTTTAGTATTTCCTGGTCGCAAATGTTACATTAGCTCTGTCATTTCAAGTGCTTAAGCAGGGTCACTTCCTTACGTTCGCTCTCGCTCCTCATCTGCATGCTGCAAGTAGATAGTCCCACTTTGTTCCTTTACAGACTCCTCCAGAGGAGTCAGCAAATCTTCCAGCTCTTTCTGTTGTGACAGGATGAAATCAAGTTCCTGATCCAACCTGCAAAAAGGCAAAAGAACAAGTGGGAGAGTTTGATGTGCTGTACGAATGCTAAAGCATCATGAAACAGCTGAAAAGAGATGGAAAGAACACTACACCAGGAAAACTAACAAGTCCTGTGGCACCTTCTAGACTAACAAATATATTGGAGCATAAGCTTTCGTGGGCAAAGACCCACTTCGTCAGATGCATGTAGTGGAAATTCCAGAGGCAGGTATAAATATACAGGTATAAGAAAAGAGTTCTAATCAAGAGAACCTTACTTTTGATTGGAACTCTTTTCTTATGCCTGTATATTTATACCTGCCTCTGAAATTTCCACTACATGCATCTGACGAAGTGGGTCTTTGCCCACGAAAGCTTATGCTCCAATATATCTGTTAGTCTAGAAGGTGCCACAGGACTTTTCGTTGTTCTTGCAGATTCAGACTAACATGGCTACCTACCCCTCTGAAACAGGAAAACTAAAGCACTCAGTTTCTCTCTTACCTCTTCTGATCCAGCTTCACTTTCTCCACCTCTCTGTGTAATGAAGTAATCTAAAAATCAGACAGGAACACACAGAATTTAACAGACTATAGCAACAGAATTCAGGGATTATCAATAATGGTATAGGGGTAGAGAGATAGGGGAGAAATTGAGAAAAGACATGTTCTTCACATCCCCCCAAAAACACCAATGTGAGTTCAGTATCTAGATACTTTTGAAAAGCCCACTGGGTGCCTATTTGCATCTTTGGGCACCAAAATACCCGTAAAAGTCTCACCCTATCAGAAAAGCATGCCAGCTTACCTTTTCTCCATTCTCTATCAGTGTCCGATCCCAGGCATTGACCTGTGTAGCCTGGTGAAGAAAATGCTTTTCCTGATCCTCCAGTTCTAGGCTCCATTTATTAATTAGACTCTCCAGCTGGGCGTAAGTCATCACTGGGGGAGCGCTGGGATTGGGGGAGTTGAAGAGAGCATTGAGCATTATTTGAATGAATACAAATTCTAAAATGAAAAGCTATAAAGCTGACACCACAGGTAACATTAAAGGCACAGCCACTGAACTACAAACACACCCAACAGAATTGGGCCAGGATACTACTGCACTCCAATCCCAGCATCGTCTCCTTTCTTGGACGAATCTCCTCTGGTTCTTCCACTCAATACCCAATATACTGCCTGTCTTGGGAACACTCACCCTCAGTACCCACCACAGAACTAAGACACTAGGCAGTAACTCAATTGGCTGAAAGGACGCACCTGGTTGTTGTAGTTGCTATGGTAGCAGTAGAAGTCACAGCACCAAGGGTACCAGTAGTGGTCAGTGGTTTAAGATTCAAGGCAAAGCCTGTGCTAGGAGCAGAAGAAGTGCCTGGAAGGAAAGATGTAATGTCATAAAAAGGGAGGAATGAGTAGAGAGGAGGAGAAGGTCAGTTGTGATCTAGCAATTTGGACTCAAGATTGGAAATTAGGAGACATGAGTTCTATTCACAAATTACCTTGATTGTGTGACCTTAATCACTTCACACTTACCCATTTGTAAGATGTGAATAATAATACTTATCCACTTTTTTAAGATGTTAAGAAATCTTTAGAAAGCTCTAGCCTGTATAAGCAAGAAATGGTGGTTTATTTCTCTTAGTTTTCAAATTATTTAGATATACAGAGAGAATATTGATTATAAATAAATCAATTTTGCTACAATGGACAGGGATGGACTGAAGATCTCCAAGTTCTCTTCCAACCCACATGGCTCTATTAAATGTGAGTCAGGTAATATTGAGAAAAAGACACAATGCAAGTTTTGTGCACACATCTTTCTTCCCAGATCTGCAGTACCCCAACTACTATACTGCTGAATAGCTCTACAACACATGAAACTTGTAATCTGAATCACCACTCTTCTTTTGGAACTGGATTTCCCATGAACAGAGCTGGTGAACTAAAACATGTTTTTATAATTCTGATTAATATCCATTAATAAACACTTGAGTTATATAGCCCCTTCTGCCTCAGGATCTCAAAGCACTTTATAGCTCTTAAGGAAGCAAGCCCCAATATTTGTTGGGCAATATTATTTCACACACAAAAACAAAAAACCAAGCTATGGCACAGACAGCCAAAGTTTACAAAGGAAGTCACTGGCAGAGCTAACAGGTACTATGCTATTACTAAGTCTAGTCGGATGTCAATAAGAAGTGCAAACACCTCACTGGTTGATGGAAGTAGAGAAAAGGCTTCAAAATTCTGCATTCCCTAAGATCCAGGGCAGGGAGGAGCTAAATGCTGCCTTCCTATTAACTCAGCACTCCATCCTTGTTACCCCAACTAATCCTATTACAGCTCCTCAACCCTCCGTATTTCTCTCTCCCTTCTATGCCCTATGCAACGTTCAGCTGTGAAGCAACATTCCAACAGGACATGCAGCTAGTTCCACAGCCTCTTGAAGTGATGCTACCTATGCCTGCTGGGCAGGAAGGCTGGTGGCTGGAGAGAGAGATGCTGTGCCAGTAGCAGCAGTCCCACGCCAATCCTGTAAAACAGACTGCCAAACTCGGACACTCCCCAGATAAGACCCTTTGTGGTTTCTAGCTGTGAATACAAATCCACAATAGCTACATGGAACTGTGGAGGCAGATGGATCTCAACAGGAAACAGTGGATTGTTTTCAGATCCCAGGTAGAAAGAAACTGAGAACCATGGAGTACACATTAGTTTTAATCAGGCTGGCAGCTCCATCCCTTTCATCCTCTAGTCCTTACTGGTGGTTGTGATGGTTGCAGCAGTTGTCGTTCCAGGGACTTTTAATCCAAATCCAAGAGTACCCAGACTGGTTGTTGCAGCTGAGGTGCCACCAACTGTAAATAGAAGACAATGACATGGCTTCCTGTGTGCCCCACTGGCAAAGCATCCTGATGCCTGTTTTAGCAGTTTGTAATAGGACAGAGGCTAAATGAGAGTGAGGATTGCCAGTAACTCATTATGGAAATAACCCACTGTTGTCAAATATGTCATCCTGGATATGGCAAAACAAACAAAACACAACTTTTGCCAAATGTATTAAGCCTCACGGGGATACATTTCTTAGAAGGGCTGCCAAAATGTAAAGCAGAATTAAGTCATTAAGCTAAATTCACTTCTGGTAGAACTACATTAACTTTGATGGAGTTACACCAAGGACACGTTTGGTCCCCATGAGGTGCATGACTGACTCCACACCCATTGAGATTTTGCAACATGTAATGTAATTTGGCTGATGGGATCTGGCTAGGCTGTGCTCCTGTGAACACAGAGGGTAAAGATCTCAAAATACTGTCTGGTTTCTTCTAATGCACGTGAGCAGCTACTTCTCACTTCGGATGGCCCAGTTTTGCATGTTTGCTCTTATACAGAGAAGGGAGGTGATCCTGAAATTATGTAGTATGCATATTTACTGATGGACTCAACTTTCTGCTTTTGGGTCTTAACATCTGAAATTGCTGGACAATATTCAAACTAAGAATGTTAAGATGTGGGTAATTCACTAATTTTATCGACTACACGATTAGTCAATAAGGGAAGGCTTGCTCAGTCCCAGCTAGCACAGGGTCCAGGAGCTACCCACCCCTGCTGCGCCTCTGCAGTTTAAATGTAGCAAGGGTAGGTCCTGGAGCTGGTGCGAGCCAGGCTCAGTCCTGGCTTTTGCAAGGTGGGTCTAGCAGCCCCTGTCCGCGGACAGCTCCTCGCTGGGACCCCCACAGCTAGGGGCTGCTGCCGGAGCGGCCACCGCGGCCAGGGACTGCTTCACAGCAGCCTCCCCCATCCTCCCTCCCTACTCCATGCTGCTGCCTCCAAAATAGAGGCAGCAGTGTGTGGTGGGGGGAGGCGGCACTGGAGAGATGGTGCTGGGAAGAACCAGCTTTTAAGAACCGGCTTCTGATACAGAGGCACGGGGGGGAGGGGGGGGGAGGGGAGAGAGAGAAAGAGAGCAAGTAATAGACTCCACTACTGAATAAGCCCAGGCTTATCGGGTAGTCAACTACTTGCTTACATCCCTAATTCAAACAAAAACAACTCTGGTTCACAGGGTATAGCAAGTGTTATATATGAACAAAAAGCTCCACAAAACAGTACAACCAAGGTATACTTTATCTAAAAGGTAAGACATCTAATTGCCATGGTCAAGCCAAAAGACCACCTTTTGAGGCTCTTTGCAAGGGGGGGGGGCAGAGATCATGAGCAGTCTGGAAAGCTTATGACCCTATCCTCCCTAAGCAGTTGCAACCCCTCGCAACTTGGTGGTACCCGCAAACTTAATAAGTGTCCTCTCTGTGCCAATATTTAAATCATTGATGGAGATATTGGACAGAACCGGTCCCAAAACAGACCCCTGCGCAACCCCACTTGTTATGGCCTTCCACCATGATTGTGAACCATTAACTACTCTCTGAAAACAGTTATCTAGCCAGTTACGCACCCACCTTTATAGTAGTAGCCCCATCTAAGTTGTATTTGCCTAGTTTACTGATCAGAAGATCATGAGAGATCACATCAAATGCCTTACTAAAGTCTAGGTATACCACATCCACCTCTTCTCCCTTATCCACAAGCCTTGTTATCCTATCAAATAAAGCTCTCAGATTGGTTTCACATGATTTGTTCTTTACAAATCCATGCTGGTTGTTACCTATCACCTTATTTTCTTCCAGATATTTGCAGATGAATTCCTTAATTACTTGCTCCATTATCTTTCCTGACACAGAAGTTAAACTGACTGGTCTGTAGTTTCCTAGGTTGTTCTTATTTCCCTTTTTATAGATGGGCACGATATTTGCCCTTTTTCAGTTTTCTGGAATCTCTCCTGTCTCCCATGATTTTTCAAAGATGATAGCTAACGGCTCAGATACCTCCTCTATCATCTCCTTGAGTATTCTAGGATGCATTTCATGAGGTCCCAGTGATTTGCAGACACCTAACTTTTCTATGTGATTTTTAACTTGTTCTTTTTTAATTTTATCTTCTAAACCTACCCCCTTCCCACTAGCATTCAGTATGTTAGGCATTCCTTCATCATCAGACTTCATGGTGAAGACCAAAAAAAGAGTCATTAAGCACCTCTGCCATTTCCAAGTTTCCTGTTATTGTTTCTCCCTCCTCACTGAGCAATAATTTTAGACGGAGAGCCACTTCCTAAATTTTTTATACTGACTGGCCTGGGGATGGGGGGAGCGGTGAAGACTTTGACCCCGCCTCCTCCAGAGAGAACTGCCAGCTGTTCTGAACAGATAGTGGTCCCCTCTAGGTGCTTATGCTCCTGGCAGCAGGAGACTTCACGTGCTCCGCCCACTCCCAAGTCAATCAGGGCCAGGGGGCGCACAGGAAATCTCTCACTCCCTATCCCCACCCTGCAAGGGGCAGGCAGCACTTTCCACATGCCCCCAGTAGGGGAGGAGACTTCACGCACTCCCCCGTCCCCAGGCCCTGACTGGTCTGGGGTGGGGCAGCAGCAATGTATCTGTGGCAGATCAACGCACTTGGCAGGCCGGATCTGGTCCATAAGGCCCTTTGGTCAACACACTGTTTATACTGACCCTGCATCAACCTACCCATGCCTCTTATGGAGGTGGAATTATTAAGTTGGTGCAGTGTGCAACTTATATCAGCAGTAGCAACACTATAGTGTAGATATTTACAGCATTAGGTCAATGTAAGCTGCCTTTTGTAAAGCTGTAGCTTTGTACTGTAGATCAGGCCTGCATTCAACAGCTGTCAGCAGAGTCACTGGTATGTTCAGCCATGACAACAATAGCAGGATAGCGGACACAAAAAATTGCCACTCATCTCACATGTATTATTTTCTAGACAAAATTTTCTGTGCAATAAACAGGTGCAGCACTGATAAGATTTATGCCCGGAAGCAGATAGAGACAAGCTGATACTATCAAAGACTAAAATAGCTGTAGTTGTATCTTATTATGATTCTTCCACTTCAGGAAAAAACACCACCATCGCAGGCAGAGCCTGCCAACCTATCCTTGGACTACTACTCGTTAATATCAGGATTGCAAGAAGAACTGTTTGATAAATACTCTGTGACTTACGTGAGAGGCCTGCGGCAACAGTGGAAGTTGGTGCTGAAGAACCTGCTATTGATGCAAACAATGTAGGCCCAGACGAACCAAGAAGGGAAGGTGTGGTGGTAGCGGCTGTGGATGTTGCAGTCAAGCCTAAAATCAGAAAAAAAAATCCAAACCCATCCTTCTCTGATGCTTCAACACACATGTTCAGAGTGAACAAAGCAGAGAATGGGGACTTTGTTTGACACACTTTTTTCCATTCATCTACACTAATCTGCTTTTTACTGATGTAATCATTTTCTCCTCTGCAGCTTCTGTTTCTTTTTAAAACAATTTTCCAGCATTATGCTTCATCAGTACTTAATATATTTACAGGTTTAACCTGAAAACATCTTTACCCTCACAATCACCCATAAGCGTCTCTTTGTTTTATACTTTATGAAGAATTGTCAGATGCAGTTTTCATATGTAAAACTCTATACAAAGTGAAATTGAGCTGTACAAATAAGAATGCACTTAGAGAACTTACAGTGCTTTCAGGACTCTGACCGAAGAGCAAATCACTGTAAGACATAGTACATGCATCCACTCCTATTTTGATCTGCTCTCCACACCCCAATAAATAGAATCACTTCAGTCAGGGTAGTCAGCCCCCCTTTACTCTGACCCAACTTTCAGGCACAGTGACCTAATCACCACCTACCTCCAAGTTTGGTTCCAAATGATAAACTAGGTCCTTGGATGGTAGTAGCTGTCAATGTTCCTGTGGGTGCAGAAGTGGGTGCTGTCGAGGCCAGCATTCCAAAACTTAAACCTAGATTAAGAAATACAAGAATGAATCAAGAGCAAACAGTTCTTAAGCTGAGACCCAAAATACCAGCAATAGTCAAGTGTGAAAAACAATATCATAATTAGTAGAGCAGAAAGTATCTATTATCAGTTTATATTGATGTTTCTCTGACAGATTTAGAATCAGCACTGTCAAAGGGATTCACTAGATCTAAATAATTTTGCCTACAACAACTTTTAAGATTTGTTCTAATTCACACTAACTGTAACCAAACATCACCCACCTAGGCTCTGGACTCTCCCTTCCACCCTACATCCCAATCATACTTTTTAATGGACAAAAGACTATTACTGTAACTTTGTGCTCACATATCAAACTTGACTGTTTGCTGTCTACTTTGTCCCTGTCCAAGGTACTGGAGCTATTCTTAAATGGCCTAGGACAGGGCTACTCAACTATGGCCACTATGATACTCACAGCACATGCCGAGGGCTGCAACTTAAGTGTGGTTGCATATAGATGCAAATATATATGCAAATAGCTTCTTTCACATGGACAGGCATGAATACAAAGATTAAGCCTTAAGCTGTGGCACTAGACCCAAATGTGGCCAATGTGAGCCAGTCAGCACCTCTCAGGTTCTGTCACAAGGCTAAGCAGCCAGCCCTTCCCACAATGCCCTGGCTCTCCCAGCACCTGCTCCCTGGGGGCTAGAAATGCCAACACTCTGTACCCATCTGTTCCAGCCAGCCCGTCCGCTTGCATCTGTCAATGCTCACCCCACCCCACCTGGGAGATGCTTCGGCGTTGTGGAGTGCGTTCCCATTGGAGGCCGCATGTTGAGCTCCACGTAAACCCAAACCGTACCGTGGGCCGCAAACAACTGGGCTGCACGCAACCCGCAGGTTGAGTAGCCCTGGCTTAGGAAGTATCAGCAATTGACTAATGCAAGGTCTTTTTACTCACAAGGTCTCTTCTTATTTCTGAAGAGAACTGTTTTTACAAATGCAACCAATTTACAACAAATTATTTCAGTCCTTTGATGCCAAGCCCCAACACTTAAGGAAAACAGTTCTAACAAAAGATGTTTATCTATGATGGTCCCAGTACTTTGGTACCAGCCCTTTTTCACATAGTTTGTGGAACTGATCGCAAAGATATTCCAGGTCCTGCAATATCAAGATCAAATCATCCCACTGTCATCTCTGCAGTTTTGTTTCTTTCTGAACTCTTATTTTATCCCATCATGTGTGTGTCTAGATCAGGCATGTCCAAAGTCCGGCCCGCGGGCCAATTGCAGCCCGTGTTCCGGTTTAATATGGCCCCACAGGTAATTTGGCAATATCTATCTTTCATGGCCCCCAACGAATCCATATGTATTGAGATGAATACATTGTAAAATCTCAGTTAATGTCAGTTGGTCTAAATCAGTTATAAATATATTTGGACACAACATGTATACTTGGTGTTATGGTCCTGTTCATATTTTTTGAACTTAAAAGTTGACAGACAACCTTTATTACCAATAATATGTAATGTACTTTACAATGTTCCTGACATATATTTCAGCTTCCTGGATTTTTTTTTCATTTGGCCTTCAGATATGAAAGGCAGAGTGATTTAACACCTGTTTAGATTTGTCATCCAGGTGACGAAATGAAAAGTATGCCGTTTGCAATAAACTTTGCATAAAATAGTTAATTTGCATTTAATTTTAATGGTTCAAAGAATGTCAGGCAAAATGGTCGGCCCTCACGCATGTTCACTTCATCAAATCTGGCCCTCTTTGAAAAAAGTTTGGACACCCCTGGTCTAGATACTCAGAAGATATGAACAAATCAGTAGCACAAGATTTCATGAGATAAGCCTGCAGACCACTCATCACAGCATTGCAGTGTTATAATCCAGCGCTATGAAAAATAAATTTCCTCTGAGAAGTAATCTACAAAAGAGACAGCTGCTCATGAACCAAGCTGGACTAACTAAACCACAAACTGATTTATTGACTCAAGGCATGCTCACACACTATTATTTCCCATTAGAGCAATCTGCAACAGTGAACACTGCTGCTAAAATTCTACTTGTGTGCATTTTCTAAATTTCATGTCTGACTGCCATAAAAAAAAAAAAGAGTTGGCTTTTATCTATGGACATTTAGGATGCAAAATATACTCTATAATTCCGTGACATTATTGAGACCTTCTTCACTGTATATGAAAAAATGTTACAAGTAACTGGTGACTTCAGGAATGTACATATTAGAAAACTGTGTCTTCTAGCACTGGTTCCATTTCACACCAGACTGAAACAGAAGATTTCAGTATCCATTTCTCAAAAGAGCCATCAATTCACTTGCATTATTAGAACTTTCAATGGGCAAATACCATTCTATTTACAGCGCTTCAGAAGTCAGCTGACTAGAGGAACTTTAATATGGAGTAGCACTGTTAACAGTTGAACTCCCAATTCAAGATCTGACACTTACCTGTGGACTGTCCCCCAAGACTGAAGGCAGGGGGGGGTTGTGCAGTAGTTGCAGCAATGGTGGCAGCAGCTGGGGTTGCTCCAAAACTTAACCCTGTAGGTGCTATTTGCTGAGTTGTATTTCCCACAGAGCTGATACTAAAGTTTGGGGTTCCAGTCTGAGCTGTTCCGCTGCTGGCAAAACTGAACCCTCCAGTTGCTCCAGCTTGGGGGGTGGTGGTTGCGACGGTAACGGCGGCAGTGGGGCCAAAGGCAAAACCAGAAGGTGCTATTTGACTTGATGACACGCTGCTAGGTATAGAGCTGGTAAGGGCAGTACTGTTAGCAAGTCCAAACCCCCCTGTGATTCCTGTAGTCTGAGTGGTGCCACTGCTGCCCAAGTTTAACTTTGGTACATTTCCCCTAGACAGGACAAAAAAAACAAAACAAGCAAAATAAACTAACCTGTTCAGGACATAGTCCAGCAGAATGCTGAAGGATAGGGGTTTTTTTAATAGCAGAGTTTCAGGAAGGTGACCTTTTACCAGAATTCTTTGAAGAGCATTAGATTTAATGTCAAAGAGATTGTAGCTCAATTCTAACACGCTGTATAAAAACCCCTGTCATGCCTTAACACCACTTACCTTGAGAATTCCTTAATTACCTTCTCTTAGTAAAAGACTACACTTTCTGCATCATTTGGAATATCTGGAACAACTGCTCTCCTTCTGTGTGTCAAGCACCTATCTTTCTTCTTTTGAATTCCCCACAAGACTCAATCCTTGGCTTTCTATTTGGATTCTCTCCACTATCACTCCCAATACATTTTTTAAAAATTTACAAAAAAAAACCCCAAATCCTCAATGATAGCAACTCATGAGAACAAGAACAGATGTTTCTTCCAGTTAGCTCTTACCCTAAAGAGAATACGTTTCCTGCTGGGGCTGCAGTTGATGTGGCCGGTGATCCAAAAGTGAATCCAGAAGCCTGCGCAGAAGTAGCAGGGGTCGTCAAAGAGAACAGACCCGTAGACTGGGTACTTGCTGGAGTCTGAGTTGGTGTCCCAAAACTGAATCCAGTTCCAGCCCCAGGTGTGGAAAAGGAATATCCTGCTGGTGCTGTGGTAGTTGCTGTCTTTGGCGTACCAAAGCTGAACCCTCCCCCAGCAGAACTAGATCCAAAGTTAAACTGACTCATGATGATTTCTGACTCTGAGAAGAAAAAAATAATAATTAAAAAAACACCCAGTTGTCCATCACATACTGTACCACCCCAATTTCTGTCTGGATAAGGAATTCTGCTGTTTTGTGCAACTACACATCATGGTAGGTGATGAAATGCAGTTAACATGATTCACTTTCAGTGCGCTACTGAGCTGTACCTTGCAGAATAAGGACTATTTCAAGACTTTCGTTTTTCCCATAGATATGTCTACCAGCTACAAACTAATTCACCCCCCTCACCCAAAGGCTACATAACACATGTTAATTTAAGAATCTGACAGTAACTTATAGGCATTACAATCCTGTTTAATTAGCTAACCCAGCGTTTCCCAAACTATAGGCCGCGGCTCGATACCGGGCCGCAGAAAAAAAGTACCGGGCCTCAGTGTGGTTGCTGGGGTGTTCCGGGCTCCCGGAGTGCCTGGTCTCCCAAGCCCTTGGCCGGCCTGGGAGGAGTCTGCAGCTGGATCTTCCGGCTCCTGGCAGATGCTTAGCTAGGGGAGGGGAGAAGGAGGAGGGGAGAGCCGGCTATCAGAGAAGGGGAGAAGGAGGAGGGGAGAGCCGGCTATCAGAAGCAGCACTGGATGGGGGAATCCAGGCAAGCCAGGGAGATTGGGGGAGGGGCAGCTGGCGGAAGCAGAGCTGGGCAGGGGGCTGGCCGGGGAAGATTGGGAGGAGTATGGGAGAAGCGGCCGCTGGAAGCAGGGCTTGCCTGGGGCATCGGAATTGTCCGCGAGAGATTGGTGGGCTGGCGGAAGCAGGGCTGCCGGGGGGCATGAGGTCAGGGGTAGGAGCTGGCCAGGGAAGATGGGGGGGGGGGGGAGAGAAGCGGCTGCCGGAAGCAGGGCTGGACGCGGGCAGCGGGACTGGCCAAGGGAGATTGGGAGGAGAAGCAGGGGAGACCTGGCTGTCCGGGAGGGGGCGGGGGGCAGTGGGGCCAGGGAGGCGGCGGGGGGCCGTGGGGCCAGGGAGGCGGCGGGGGGCCGTGGGGCTGGGGAGACCTGGCTGCCCGGGAGGGGGCGGGGGGCAGTGGGGCCAGGGAGGGGGCGGGGGGCAGTGGGGCTGGGGGAGACCTGGCTGCTCGGGAGGGGGCGGGGGGCAGTGGGGCTGGGGGAGACCTGGCTGCCCGGGAGGGGGCGGGGGGCAGTGGGGCCAGGGAGGGGGCGGGGGGCGGGGGGGCCAGGGAGGGGGCGGGGGGTAGTGGGGCCAGGGAGGGGGCAGTGGGGCCAGGGAGGGGGCGGGGGGCCGTGGGGCTGGCCGTCACTGTTCCCAATCTCAGGGGAAGGGCCGAGCCCGCCATCCTAACGGGGGAGATGAAGGCAGCGACGCGCCCTTGCAAAATGCACCCTGGCAGGGTCCAGACGCGCCGCGACTCGCCCGCAGCACGTGTCCCGGGGACGGATCCCGCAGGTCGCACCTGGGTGGGGGTGGATCTCGCGGCTGCAGGCACCACGGAGAACCCCCCCCGCCGTGAGCCGCCCCATCACCCCGAGAAGCCACGTGCTGGGCCCGTGGCCCCGGGGGCCGGGCAGAGGGAAGCGCTCTGCCCCCAAGGCCAGCCCCCCCCCGGCTGCTGCCAGGCACAGGCCTCACCCCCCCCCGTCTAAATGTGACTGTGGGGGGAGGGGTGGGGCGGGGCCGGTTCCCCGCTCGGGCGGCGGCAGGACGCGCGGGGCCACAGGGGCCCGTCAGGCCGGTCCCCGCCCGAGCCCCGCGGCGCCTCAGGGCCCAGCCCCCCACCGTTCTCCGCTGCCTCACCAGTCGCGCGCGCCTCTCCTGACGGGCTGCGCGCGGGCGTGTGACGACGGCAGCGGGCGGCGCGACACTTCGACGTGCGGGCGGCGGCGGCGAGCCCAGCCCCGCCCCTCTCCCGCCCAGCCCGCCAATCCCCTCCGCTGCCTTACCGGGATCTGGCGCGCTACTGGCGGAAGTTGCTGCCAGTCCCCCGCACGCTCGCGGGATTGGCTGAAAAGGGCTACAGCCCGCCCTTTACGGGCCGGAAGGGGCGGGGGGAGAGAAAGCGTGGCCGCTGCCATGGTAACGGGGACACCGCGCTGGAGTTCGGCTCCCGGGGGCTGCAGGTACCGGGCTGGGGAGCGGGACCGGGGGTGGGACTGGGGTGCGGGAGCCCCCGTACCCGCCCCTGGGCCCGTCTCGTGCGGGTCGGGTCCCCCCCAGGCCATGTCTACACGAGCGCACTCTTCTGCAATCCGTAAATTCGACTTAATCACTCCCGGTTTGTCCGCCACCCCCCCCCCCCCAGCGTGTCCACTCTACTCGCCCCCCCGTGTGTCCGCCCCCCCAGCGTGTCCACTCTACCCGCCCCCCCGTGTGCCCACCCCCCCCAGCGTGTCCACTCTACTCGCCCCCCCGTGTGTCCGCCCCCCCAGCCCCCCCGTGTCCCCCCCACTCCCGCCCCCCCTCCGCCACCCCCAGCCCCCCCCGCCCCCCCCCCGTGTGCCCACCCCCCCCAGCGTGTCCACTCTACCCGCCCCCCCGTGTGTCCACCCCCCCCAGCGTGTCCACTCTACCCGCCCCCCCGCCCCCCCGTGTGCCCACCCCCCCCAGCGTGTCCACTCTACCCGCCCCCCCGTGTGTCCACCCCCCCCAGCGTGTCCACTCTACCCGCCCCCCCGTGTGTCCACCCCCCCCAGCGTGTCCACTCTACCCGCCCCCCCAGCGTGTCCACCCTACAGTACTCGCTAGCTGTGCTGCTTCCCACAGCTCCCATTGGCCGGGAATGGTGATCCACGACTAATAGGAGCTGTGAGCAGCTGTACTTGTGGACATGCAGGTAAATAAAGCACTGGCAGCCCGCCAGGGACTAAGCCTGGTAAACCACAGTCCACTTATTGCCCACCCCTAGTATAACATAATGGCTGTGTCTAGACTGGCAAGTTTTCCCACAAAATCATTTTTGGCCCACTGCTGGGGCTCTTTTGTGCCACAATAGTAATAAATAATAATAAGATCACGAGGGCTAAATAAGCACCTTAGAAAGATTTCTAAGTGTCCTGCGTCATAAATAGTGGGATTGGTGAGCGAGCTTCTGCCCAAAATTTATCACATCTAAAAAGTAAACAAAGTGCTTTGTATTGTTTTTAAAAAACAAGGAAATCGCAGTTGTTCTTTCCTCAGCTTTTATGTTTGTTTCTGTGAACAGGTGAACAGTAGATATGGATCTAGACAGCGTTTCTTCATTCTCTTCTCTGCAAGCTCTTGCTAAACTGCTTGCTGACCCTCAGGAAGAAGACAGTGATGACAATGACCTTGGGGTGAGTAACTGACAAGAAATAAAGAACTCTGTAGTCACATGAGGCCAAATGCAGGTCTGGTAGAAAATGGTGCAACTGCTATGGAAGTCAAAAGTTCAGGGGCCTTATTCTCCTCTCTTATACTAGTTTTATATTGGTGTAACTCCACTGATCTCACTGGAGTGATTTTTATCTCTCAGCAGTGTAAGTAAAAAGAGAGTCAAACCCCAGAAGTTTCTTCAGGTGCTAGACTGACTGAAACAGGAGGGAAATTATTGCAAGGTGGCATTTTGCAGAAAGAGAAAAGAAATAGTAGGAGAGCGCCTGCCTTGGGAACAGGAGAGAGATGAAATGCTCTAATCAAAAGGAAATGAAAACATTTATCTAAAATAGCCTCCAATGCAGACTTAGCCCTTTCTTTCCCCAGAGTCTGCCACAGATAAAGGCATTTAGTCCTAGAGACAAATGGCTTCCTAGTAAGAGATACAAAGGTACAATGCAGAATCAGAGCAAAGCTTGTGATAACTGGGAGGAGACAGGGAGCATGTCTATACTAGGAAATTATTTTGAAACAACTACATTCAACTTAACTCCCAAAATAGCTATTTCGAAATAATGTGTCCACACTACAGGGAAACCTCGAAATTAGTCCGAGGCAGGCTCCCTTAATGTGTCTGCACTATCTTGACTCAGAGCCCTAGGAAGCACTGGGGAGTAGTTGTTTCGAAATAGTGAAACCAAAGCATCCACACTACAGCTATTTCAAAATAACTATTTTGAAATTTGCATTATTCCCTGAGGAAAGCAGGAGTACAGATTTCAAAATAAACAGTCCGTTATTTTGACATAACAGGCTTGGTAGTGTGGACACTGCTTATAAATTTGACCTAAAGGGGGTTATTTTGAAATAATGCCATAGTGTAGACCAGGACTAAGTGAGGTAATCCTGTGTGTGTCGGAAACAAATCAATCATTCAAGAACAATGGATATTGTTGAAGGGGATAGAATATGGAGAAGTGAGTAATCATTGCAAGATGAATGGAAAAACGATTAAGGAGGGAAATATCTTTCCATTCCTTTGTGTCAAATCATCTTTGGCTGTTACATGATGATCATGGCACATGGAAAACAGACACCGTGTCCACACTATGCTATTGTCATTGTGTTTTCTGAGTGTGTGTATGGAGTGGGGGTTGTGTGTCTGGGCTAGTTTTGGCTAAGGTAGGCTAAGATGCCTGAAAATCATAACTTACAATGCCTCAAGGAGTCACCACAACTCTTTGATAAAACTAATGATATCCTGTACATGTTCTGTTGTGACATGGATAAAAATGACTGATATCTTAGTTCTCCTTCATGACATCATGTTCACAGAGACCCCACTATAAGAGTCCACTGGCTGGCCCTAAAACCTTTGGGTGTGTCTAGACTACATGCCTCCTTCGACGGAGGCATGTAGATTAGCCAGATCGGAAGAGGGAAATGAAGCCGCGATTAAAATAATCGCGGCTTCATTTAAATTTAAATGGCTGCCCCGATCTGCCGATCAGCTGTTTGTCGGCAGATCGGGGGAGTCTGGACGCGATGCGCCGACAAAGAAGCCTTTCTTCATCGGCACAGGTAAACCTGGTTTCACGAGGCTTACCTGTGCCGATGAAGAAAGGCTTCTTTGTCGGCGCATCGCGTCCAGACTCCCCCGATCTGCCGACAAACAGCTGATCGGCAGATCGGGGCAGCCATTTAAATTTAAATGAAGCCGCGATTATTTTAATCGCGGCTTCATTTCCCTCTTCCGATCTGGCTAATCTACATGCCTCCGTCGAAGGAGGCATGTAGTCTAGACACACCCTTTCTGTGTAGTGGTCTGCATTTGAGGTTGAATGCAGATCTCTCAAAATCTACCGTCAGTTTTCCTCACCACCACCATCCCTCAGTTCTTCTAGCTCTGCCTTTGACAGCTATTCTTAATCCTTATCATCTTGTCAGAAAAGAAATCTAAGTGATTTTTATGTCTTAGATTTCTTTATAAAATGAATAACACGTCTGCCAGCAATGGCAAATTGCCCACAGTGATGCCCATGAAGTCTGTGTCAATCTTCTTGTATGAAGTGTATTTGTAGCCATGTTAGTTTCAGGATATTAGAGAGACAAGGTGGGGGAGTCAATACCTTTTATTGGACCAACTTCAATAAAAGATATTACCTCACTCCCTTGTCAATCTTCTTGGTAATCTGAAATCTTTGTTTTGATTTAATGTTCTCTGCATGTGAAGCCCTTTTATCAAACCAAAAAATCTTGATATACATACAAATGTTGCACACTGACTGCCTATTAGAATTACAGTGATTCATCATTTTAAATAAATGCTATTGCCTTGCAAGACTGCCAGTGTTAAAACAATTCTAAAGGCTGTGCTGGGACTGCATATAGTACACAGAAATCCGTATGCAGTTTTGTCATGGCAGGCAAAGTAGGGAGTGCCCATAAAAATGATCCCTCGGATGCTAGCTACAGCTAGAAGGCTGTAGTTATGGCATTCTTGTTTAAATGCAGCACATCAAGGCCACTGATTGGTGGATGAGAATGAGGAGGGAAGTGTTAACTAATAGTTAGAGCACAAGACTGTGATACAAAACTTCAGTATTGCCATTGACTGATATGACCTTGGACAAATAATTTAACTTTTCTGTGCCTCATTTTCTCCATCGCTAAAATGGAGAGGATAATAATGCTCACAAAGAAGTTGTAAAAATGTAACTAATGTTTGTAAAGCATTCTGATATAGGTAAAGACTGTAGCTATTCTCTGATGAACCATGCTCTGTAAATGCAAATTATTATTGCTGTTAATTGTTTTTTATTATAACAGAGGCGGGCTATGGGAACATTCATATTGGTTTTATTTGGCTTTTTTTAGTCACATCCTTCTTCTGTTGGTGCTGTGGGTCCTGGGAATATCGGACCATCAAAAAAAGCAGAGCCCACAAGTAAGTTGTGTTGTAGCAAAATGGGGTGCGCTAAGACAGTGATCCACCATTATGGTAACGCAATAAAATAGCTGTAATAGCAGCTGCCTCGGACACAGCTCCCCTCTGCTATAACTGAAAGTGGTCTCTTTCCTCTGTGCTGAGAGGGGAACAATAATATTTTACATGTGCGTTGCATAGCATGTTTTATCCCAAAGGGTTGAAACACTTTACAAGCTGTGTATACAGTGCCACTGAAATGTCACCACATATGAGATGGAGCATGACAGCCACAGAAAACAGCACACTACCCTATTATGGGGCAGGGGAAATTTCATCCAAATACACCAATCAGGGAAAACTATTCTTACAAAAAGTGTTGTAGAATCTTTCATGCTCACACAAAACAGACAAGAGCTTGTTTTTTAGATCTCATCTCATACAATAAACAGCATGTAACTCAGTGTATCTGCCCAATAAGGAGGAGAAGCTACTAACCAAACATAACCTCCTCCCTCACTCAAGTCACACAAATCCATTTAGGAAAAAGCTTGAAAGAATAACTGAGATTTACTCTCTGCTTTGCAGATCCACATTCCAGGTATTCCTCGTTGAATATGCTGCCTCCAGTCCTCAGTTGGGAAAACTGGAAATTGCAGTAAAAGTGCTGGCAACTCCATTAGCCACATGTAAAGAAAGGGGCAAGCTCTCAGTCAGCTTGAAGGGTCTTGTGCTGTCAACACCTTCAGTTGCATCCAGAAAAAAAAAAGAAGAAAGCAAGCCAGTGCAGTGTTTGCAGAATGGTTGTAATGTCCTTCCGCCAGCTAACATTATCAAACAATTAGGCAGCTGCATTACCCACCAGCTGTAGTAGTTGCATAATCCTCCTGTCATCTGAAGAAGTGGGTTGTACCCACAAAAGCTCGTGATACCATCTACATGTTTTGTTAGTCTTTAAGGTGCTACTAGACTATTTGTTATGTTTTAAGTTTTTTGGATAGCAGTGAGTCATCCCAGATGTGAGAGTGGCATAGAGAACTGTAGTGAAAGCTGTTTCCAGAAGAAACAGTCACAAACATAGCAAAGATGCTTTTGAACACTGTTTCTCTTTAGGAATCCAGAAGCAATTGAGGACCCCAAGCTGTACATCCTTAAGAGAATACTTCCCTTCAATTATGGGAATAGACATCATCCCTGCCTTATTCACTGTCTGCTTTTCCCCAGTGTACATCATCACCTTTGTTCTGCATATTCCCAGTGATGTCTGGAAAGGGCTATGATATATTGTGCTCTTTAGTAAAAAAGAGGAGAAAGGGAATCTCTTTACCAATCATCTCTGCTCATTTAAAATGATATTTAGGGAAGTCTCTATTTTCCTTTATCCTTCTAGATTTCACCCATACCAGTTTGAGAAATGTCTGTTGTTTTGTAAGCCGGAGCACAATGTACCCAGACTTGTTCCTCACATAGGGTGGGCAAAGGACAGTAAAGTTTATGAAAATAAAAACTCTGATGCTTTTCTAAATTCTACTTTTGTGGCCAGGCAAATCCTAGAGAGACTAGAGTCCTAGAAATACCTTGTATCAAACAACACACCATGGTTAATCACAGCAACCCGGGAAAGACAAGCATCCCAGAAGCTGACTGTATCAAATTCTCTTTTTATCCCTTCTCCCAGTCACCCCTCAGGTGAAGGCTGAAAATAGTAAAGATATTTGGAATGCAGAAGAAGTGCCAGAGGGATCAGAGTTTGATGATATCTGGGATCCAAGGGAACAGCCAGAGTAAGTGTAACAGAGCTAAGACTGTGTGCATGGGTTTTGTGTAGCTGAAATCCAGATCCATATTCCATCCAGAAGGGATGTACACTAGGGGTACATCTTAGGGATGTTAAGTATCAGTTAACTAACTAATTGAGTAGTCGATGGAATTTTGCTTAATTCCTAATCGCTTAATTAGGCGATGTGGGACAGAGCCGAGGTGGGGTTAGCTCCCAGAGGTGCCGCAAGCTGAGACAGTCCTGGCTCGCACCACTCCCAGGACCACTGTGGCTCTGCCTCCCCTGCCTCCTTCTGCCCCATGGAGATGGCGCTGGGGAGAACTGGCTTTTAATTAAGCTGCTTCCTGTTTCATCCCTTCCTCCCCTGCTGCCTCTGATATAGAGGCAGTGGGGGGAAGGGGAGCAACTAGTCAAGTACTCACTTGACTACTCAATAAGCCTATGCTTATTGGGTAGTCGACTACTCGACTAGTCGCTTGCATCCCTAGTACCTCTTCACTACAATCTAAACCCTGGTTAGTGGGACTTGAGTCAGCTGATCTATGTTACAGAACCTTGGGCTTTGAGCATCTACATTGTATTTTAACCCAGCGATTCTCAACCAAGGGTCAAGGGCCCCCCTGGGGGGTTGTGAGCAGATTTCAGGGGGTCCACTAAGCACGGCTGGTGTTAGACTTGCTGGGCCCATGGCAGAAAGCCAAAGTCCTACCATATGGGGCCCTGAGCCCACCACTTGGAGATGAATGCAATGTAGCTTTGCAGGGGCCCCTGTGGTGTGGGGGCCAGGGCAGCTGCCCTGCTTGCTACCCTCTAATGCCAGCTTTGGCTTTTATATGCAGAAATCCAGCAGTTGTGACACAAGTGGTCTGTGAAATTTTATGGCAGGTTGTGGGGAGGCTCAGAAAGAAAAGATTGAGAACCCTGTTTAAACCCTATGTTCAGACTCTTCTAAGTGGTGCTCGAACCTTGGACTTTGGCATCCACATTGCAGACCACAGACCCAAGTCAAAGTAACCATATCCCAGAGTTCCCAACTTCCCCAGCCCTAGAACTGCAGTGCACTGTGGGAAGACTTTACTGCCCACCCTGCACATTACCAGGAAGCAGTTTGCTGTGCACAAGGCTTGATAATCTCTCTATTGCAAACCCAGGAGGCTCTCTGGGAGTGGGCGTGGAGACTGGTGATCAGACCAGAATGGGTTAACACCAACCTCAGCTGCTGTTGTTTGCAAAGTGGCCGTGGCTTCCGTTTTCAAAAGAGTGGTTTTTAGATTGTTGGGATAGGCCTAAGGAAATTGTGCCATGATGGAATTGTGGGATACTGACTGCCAGGACCTGCCTGTATCTCCACTGCAAAGCAATAGGGCTCGGACCTGGCGTCCTAGCTTAACTTGGACCCAAGCTTGGACCCTTCTTCCTTGAGGGTCCTGGGCCCCTGGGTCTGAGCCCTAAGTTAGCACAACTGCAGTGTAGACACAAGGGAGCTAGGCTCGGGCCCAGGCTTATTTTGCTGTGTAGTCACACACTGCTGGGTTTGCCTCCGAAGCAGCAACAATTAATAAGTGATTTTAATCTTTTCGGTGGAGGAGACCTTCTAATCGTATTACAAAAATGTGGAGATTGTTTTTCCTGTTATAAGATTACGCCCAATGTCAGATGCTTGTGCAAAGTAGGATTAGGATGGAAAGAAGGCGCATACCAGAATTTATTAGCCTTCACATCTGCCAAGTTTGTAAACAACGTTACGGAGCGTATCTTGAGACAGTGAGAGTTTCATTCTTTTGAAATGCTATACTATGTGGAGAAGGGGTGGGGGAGTTGGATTTATATTTATATTGCAGAGAATTAAGGTCCCCAGAGGCAAATACCTACTGTCTGAGGAGTATTTTACAGGCAGTGTTACTCTTTGAATGGATGGCATTCAGTCAGAGACAAATTGCAGAGGCCAACCTAAAAATAGAAATAGATTTCTTTCTTCTCCACCACAAATAAAGCATTCTTAAGTGGATGCTGTTACATAGTTTAGACTGTGATGTGCTCTGAAGCGATCTGGAAAATTCTCTAGCTCCAACGGGTCAGATCATCCAAAAAGCAACCTTTACATTTATTATCACAAAATATTGCACCCTGAGGGTTGGTGGAAAGCGGAATAATTTCACTGAAGCGAACAGAGCTACACAGTGTACCTCTGTGTAAATCTGGCCAGAATTTCCAATTTTCTCTGTTCATATTTACAATTAGCCACTCAGTTCCTTGATCTAGAAACTGGGATGAGTTTTCACCTTTAAAATTACTGTTTAAATGAACATTTGACAGTGTTCTATTTAGCCTCCCCTTATGCACCGACATACATTTGTACACACATTTTTATTTAAAAGCTCCACCTTTACTGTCCTGGGTAAGGTAAATTTGTCCAATGCTGATAAAAGAACCAAGCACTCTGGATCCATTCAGTCTCTACAGAAGGAGGTGCAGCTTTTCTCTAGCCCTGAGTAATTATGTACTGTGTAGCACAAATAAAATGAGAGTATAAATCTTTGTAGTAGTTCTTCACGTTAATGCATGGAAAAAGCCTTGAAAAGTAACTCTAGAGCTGTAATTATAGACAGATTTTACATTGACTGAGAGATTAGAATTGTATTATATCATGATCACTGGAAATGTAAAAAAGAGCTTCCTTCCATGTAGCCGTAGAACAATCTAGAGAAACTGCTTGATTTATTTTGCTCAATTTACTAAGAACATTACATGCTCTAAATACAGTCTTCAGTTGTGTTTCCCCATTCATTAAAGACCAACAGAAAGAGAACACAGAATTCCAGATTTTGCTGCATTCTCATTAAACAAACTGATTTGGAAAAAAACAAATCAATATATGTAAAATGGAATATAATTAAAATAAGCAGAGAAAGTGATGTTATTTTGGGGCTCCAGGAGCCAAATGATGGACAGGAAATTGTTTGCAAGATAATCATTTGACAACATCCTTTTCATATTTCCCCCTCAGCAGGCTATTTTGGAGGTGTAGGAGGTAAATATCACATTTGCATGGTACAATTTCCAGCCCTAGTGTCTTATTCCCTGGTCCTGCAAAGGTTAATTGTGCTGTGGAGGGTAGCCATACCCTAAGAGAGGCAGCAGAAATGAAAGGGACCTGCATTCCCAGGAGAAACAATTTTATCATTTTCTTCTGCCCTCCCTTAATTGGGAGATTCATACAGGCTTTGATGGCCAATTTTGTTTCTGCTAGGTATGAGATTTTATTCAAGCAGCAGGTGGGAGCAGAGGACATGTTCCTGGGGATGAACAGAAAGGACCCGTCCACAGCCTGCTGTGAGGACATGCTGGTGAGCATGGCCCTGGGCCACTTTCAATCCCTTCTGCTTACCCTTTCCTCACTTCCTCCTTCTTTCCCTCTCACTGTTTCCTCCAACGTAGTACATACACAGCAGCTCTATTACTATCTCGATAGTTTTCCGTGAATCGCTCATTGCTACTGGCCTGTACTGGGTTGTGGGTAGTCACGCAACCCCCTTGAGAGCCAGAAAACACACAACCTGCCCAGTTCTATGAGCCAGCTTCAGACTGGGTATAAGTGGATGCAGGTCCAAAAAGCTTTTGTACTCACTTACCTAGGACCCTGTGTGACTATTTTTTTTCACACCTGCATAAACTCATTGAAGTGATAGAACAGGTAATTAATTGCCTGTGTCACCGCCAGGTTGTGGGTGGCAAGATCTAGTACTGAGTCCACAGTCATGAGACAGGAGTCTGGTTATCAGGAGGTCAGAGGCTATGGACAAACTGGAAATCAGGAATCTTATGTCAGATGTCAAGGTTATGTTGCTAGAGGAGCAGGAGAAGTTTGGAGCCCAGTTGTTCAGACAGCTCTGCATTCCTGTCAGCCGTTTTGGGACTCTCCCCATTGGTGCTCAGGGACAGTACGTTGTGCTAGGGCTAGATTTTATGTGGCCAAGGTAAGCTACTGGTAGCAGGCTGCCAGAGGGATAGTTGGAGTGTGGCTGCACCCATGAATTTGAGACCTGTGTGAAAGCCCTTCAGGTCACAAGTATCTGATCCTCTCCCCCTTATTCAATGATCAGTGACCTCCTTTGTCTGCAGCATTCAGAAGGGACATCATTTCTGCATGTGTGTTTTTTTCTAGTTGGTGCAAAGTGCTCCAGGCCCCCACCAAAGCAGGGGCTTTAAGTGACTGCAAACTGTGTCCTGTAGGCTTTCAACTCAGGCTTTGTGCAGAGGGTAGGGATACATGCAGAGACATCATGATACCATTACAATAAATGATTGCTACTTCATCTTTCTTCTGGGTACAGATCACCCATGCAAAATGCTGGCTCTGATTCTTTAGCATCAACAGGGTTCATAAGCAGGTTGGCTATTTCCTGTAGACCACAGTACTGCAAAGCTCGTCCCAGCCTCCAATGCATCCCTTTGCCATGGTCTCTCCTGCCTTTCTGTCTTACCTGTACATGTCCTTTCAGATTAAAATCAAACTGCCAGATACAAAGTCTTCCGACATTGCACTTGACATCCAGGACAAGATCCTTGACCTTCGAACCCCCAAAAAGTAAGTGAAGCAGTATTGTAAGTTTTCTGTCTAATGGAGTTTAACAAAGGCTTCAAGGGAATGATCAGCACCATGCAAAAGGGCTGATGCAGATGTGATTATTTAGTTACAAAGGAAAAATACAGATTGATGTAAACTCAGCCATTATTAATGGGTTAGGTTATTAGTGGGCTGGATTTGGGGGCCTAACACTAACATCTGTGGGGGGCTTTATAGACATATCTTCACTACAGGCTAGCGAGCGTCGATTTATCACATCTGAAATGCAAACTAGTCTTTGGAAGTGATGCCAGTCGATAAGCAGGTGAAATGCAGTCAGCCCAGCAACCACTGGCTAGGCAAAAAACCCAAGTTGGCAAAATCTGACTTCTGCATATAACACTGCAGAAGTAGGGAAACCTCCGCATGCTGTTTCTCTTCTGATCCAGTTTCGTTGGAGAGTCAGGGATTTGCCATACCTTGTTTGCCTCCAGATATTGCAGTCCTGAATCCAGAAAAAAAAAAAAGAATCTCAAAAAATCTAAAGGCTTTGTGGCACATCATCTGACCTAGTGTCGATATCCCAAGTGTAGATGCAATTCTGTGCACTATGAAAGAAAATAAAAGACTTCCAGTCCAGAGAGGAAAGGGTACAGAGAAGAGCGACAAGAATGATTAAAGGTTTAGAGAACATGACCTATGAATCCAGGCTTCATGAACTGGGCTTGTTTAGTTTGGAAAAAAGAAGATTAAGGGGGGACATGATAGCGGTTTTCAAATATCTAAAAGGGTGTCACAAGGAGGAAGGAGAAAATTTGTTCCTCTTGGTTTCTGAGGACAGGACAAGGAGTAATGGGCTTAAAGTGCAGCAGGGGAGGTTTAGATTGGACATTAGGAAAAAATTCCTAACTGTCAGGGTGGTCAAATATTGGAATAAATTGCCAAGAGAGGTGGTGGAATCTCCCTCTCTGGAGATTTTTAAGAACAGGTTAGATAGACATCTGTCAGGGATGGTGTAGATGGAGCTTGGTCCTGCCTTGAGGGCAGGGAGGCTGGACTCGATGACCTCTCGAGGTCCCTTCCAGTCCTATTATTCTATGATTCTATGATTCTATGATAATGTTTTCAAATGTGCCCAGTAAATGCTGCACGTGGCTAATGAGGGAGAGCACAAAAGGTCTGTCCTGGGGCTGGTTCTATGTCAGGCCACTATAAAGCTGCTTTAATTTGCTCTGAACTATTCCAGCTTCCAGTGGTATAATTCAGAGCAGATTGAGATCAGTGGCTGAATTCTGCCAGCTTCCACATTCAGACTCTTTGTTGTATGGGGTCCCCAGGTATGCTTAATCTTGCCCTGTTTTACACACCACACATCATTCCATGTCTCAGCAAGGAGATGCCTGTGGGAATGTGTTTTGGGATAGATACAATGGATCTGATTCCAGCAGCCAGGGCACAGGGAGCTCTGATTACATCCCTCTCCCAGTGACACCTAGAGCAGAGGGCTGGGAGAGGTAGGATACTGAACCAACATGACCTTAGAGCCTAGTTTAGAGCAGCCATGAGACTGTGTTGTCCGTGCTTAGAGTAATCTTTGGCTGTCCCCTAAGGTCTCTTTATGTCAAGGGGGTGGCCAAAGCCTTGAAGCAGTATGCTCCAATTATTTTTCCTCTGCTGAGAAGGAAAGTTGGTTACTGCTCCCTGTGCTACATTTTCTTCAAACACGTGTTCAGACTCTATGCATTATTCAGATTTTTACCACTGTGACAGCATTGTGGATGTGTCTCATTCTCACTCTGCATCAAAAATGCACCACTATGCAGCAGTAAGAACTGTGAAAGGCCTGATAATCCATCACTGGAAATCTTTGTCAGCACACAAAGCCAAGACCATGTTGAGAGAGAACCAGATGTGGAATAATTTGAGGGCCCAGTAGAGCCAAGCCCAGGTAGTTCAGTGAGTTCCACCACCTCACACTAAATTAATGTGGCCCATCACGTTCCAGTTTCTGAATTGCAAACACTTCCCAGCACTAGTAATTTGCATTCCCTTTTGTAGTGCTTACTTAGGGCTGGGGCTAAAAAAATCCCCTACGTCCTGTTTTCTAGGAAGCTGCTACTGCATCTCCCCCACCCTGTGGACAGCAAGAATGGCAAAGCTTGTTTCATCTCCGAAAAGGAGACCCTGGAAGTCACCTTGAGGATGAAGAGAGAGTTTGACTTCATCAACTTTGCCTAAGGGAAAATGGGGACCTGTTTCAAACAAACAGTGATCTAAATGGCTACCTGATAGCCAAACAATGGCCTATTCCCGTTGGAAATGGTTCAGGATGGATAGATCCTACCACTGCAGCTGCTGGGTGTGTAGTTGGCAGTGTGATGAACCACTCTATGTGTCTATGGGCGGTGACTAGGAGTCAGAGGTATTTCTGAGCATGTGTAGTATAGCATTTCTATCTCTGAGCAATTCTGTACCCAAGCTTGGGTCCCAGTCTTACCATATACATTCTCAGAACACCAGCTATAATGGCCAATGGAACAGGACTGAGAGAGACACCTTTTCTGCCTTCGAGATAAAATCCTGCAGAGATTATGGATGGAGATGATTCCATCTTTAGCCTCCCATGGGACTCTAGTGTTTGCTGTGTGGGGTTCCCAGGTTATGCTTAATCTTTCCCTGTTTTACCCAGTGCTCTTCGTTCCATAGCTCTTCATTTCATAGCGCTCTTCATTCCAAGAAAATGCCTGTGGGAATGTGCTTTGGGCTAGAAGCAATGGATCTGACTCAAAACCCATTGAAGTCAGTAGAAACCTGCCTATTGACTTCAGTGATTTTTGGACTAGGCCCTAGATAGCGGGACATCACTTGGTCCAAAGGGTGGGACTGAGACCAGACCTGTATATTGGTTTAAATGATTCATCACTTTTTTTCTACATGTTTGTCTACACGCCCTAATTAAAATGTTACTTCTATTAGAACTAACATGCTTGCCTTGACGTCCTGTAAAAAGTACTCACGGGAGAGATTCTGTAACAAAGCACCTCTTTCCAGAGGGCCTGAGGCACTGCAGAAGTTCCTCTGTCGCCCTGGAGTACATTCCAGCGGCACTCCAGTGTGCAACCAAGACGCACTCCTCCCCCACGAGCAGCCAGACCAATAAATCCTTGTAACACTCAGCAGCCACGTGCTGGAGTTAATCATGCAGGAAGCAAACAGGTATCCGCTCACTGATGAGAGGGGAGAGGGCGCACTGGACTCGGGCTTTGATGGATTGGCTCTGTTTAACAACCAGGATCTTGTAATCGGTTTAAAAATATAATCTCTTACGGCTGCATCCTGCTGGCATGAACATGGAGGAAGGTGATTGACTAGCTCGACTGCCACCAGTGCCCATGCAGCTAATTTCTTGACAGGTTGTGTAGGGGAGATGGATCCCTCGTGATGGAGATGACACTCTGCCAGTGATTTCCCATGAGAAGCATTCTCTGTTGGATCGATAACAATTTGCAGCCTTCAGTGTGTGTCTCTATTAGGCCGCATCACATCCTAGGTGAAACTGAGGTACGTCAAGACATTTCAACCACTTCCTTTAAATTGGTCCCTTTGCTGAAGTCCAGGTAATACCGGCCAACCTCTGCTACCGTGTTAATATTCTGTCTGGGGCCAAGAGCTGCTCAAACTGTATCTTAGAGCATCTTAACTTGTGGCAAGACATAAGGACCTCCTGAATTTCTATTTGCCAATAAATCACACGATGCACTGGCTCCAATGCTGGGGATCAATGCGTAAGGAGATTGTGCTGGGATCTAGGAAAGATGAGATCATTTTTGCTGGCTGAGCATATACAGACAGCAGCTGCCCAAAGTTACCCAGACCCTTGTTGGGGGGGGGGGGCTGTTAGACAAAGTGATGCTACCTCTGATATAAAACAGGAATTGGATTTACAGTAATGGAATGCTGCTTCAGATATAGACCCATCTGTCTGCCTCACTCGCCATGGTCTTAGTTACAGAAAGCTACACTATTGAAAGTTGTACCCTGTTCTAGGACTTTTCCATACATTATATCATATTGACAGGCCTGGGGACTGAAGCTCTTTATCGACTCAGTGCTGATGTGGAAGAGCCAGCCCATAAAATCCATAACCACTCTGCTAGGACTGTCAGCACACAGGGGAGGTGTGATTGTGCTTTTTCTGACTTCAGCACTCGTTCAGGAGGAGCTGGGTTGAGAACCACCAATTTATTTCAGAGAAGCACTGAAGACCCTTCAGACAATAAAGAATATTTGGCCACTGCCAGCATAGGGCAGATCTGAACTAGTGGTCCAGTGGTGTCCCTAGGCATCGAGGTCTATTTAAATTACTGATTTGCAGGTGCATTTATTGTTATAAATAACATCTTGGACGCTCAAGACTGTTTTCATGTCCAGGGAGTGAATCTGGACCATTGAATTTTTATTTGCTTTATGGGTAACAGAGCAGATACCTCTTTGTCAGGAGGCCTCTGTGAGCCATTCATCCCAATGCAGTGCTTTCCTCTAATTATGAGCAGAAACCACTTGAGGTGGCTGTCACATTCTCACGTTCCCTCCCTTCCGGAGGGCAGAGGCCTGCCACTAAGAGATGACATTTTTCCACAACTTGAGTGGAAATACAGTTGTACTGGGGGCAGATGGAGGTGCTGGAAGGCTTTGGGTGCTACCTACCAGAAGGGGGTTTACTTTAAGCAATGGTGTTAACAAAGTTTAGCTTTGCTGACCCAGGACAAGCAGAGATCTTTCAGGACACAAAGCAGCATTGCCTCCAAATATCACAGCCACCTACCACTTCAGGCATCGTAATTAACCAGACCAGTCAAACAGTAGTCCTAGCCATTATGTTTCATCAAGCTTAGTATCCTGGGCTGTGCCAGAGCTCAGGACTGTGTGTGTCTAGGAACAGAGCCCTGCAAATCCACGGAGATAAAGCGGATATCTGTGAGTATCTGCCTCTGTGGATGTCAATGCAGATATCCACAGCTCATTTGAGTGGACACAGATATGGATACTAATTTTGTATCCACAGAGGGTTCTATCTATGAAAGGGTGGTTCTCACCAAAGGGATAGAGCCAATCAGAAAATACACTGATGGTGCAGAAGGGAGAATTGGTGGTTCTGGCAAGCTGACATGAACGCCTCTTGGAAATGAATCATACTTGGCACGTCCCTTACATCTGTAGATCTCAATGCACTGTAGAGAGAGCCTCCCTAGCACGTATAAATGATCCTATTAGTGTTGGCAATTGGGCAGTAGACTCTCCTGGAATGATCTTGTTCCACGTCTGTGACCAGGCCTCTGAAGCTAGCTCCAATTAATGTGTCATGGGTTTTACCTAAGAACTCCATTTAGGTGATGGCAGGGGGCTGAAGCCCCGCAGCCCCTATGATTCCTACTGGGACACTGCTTGTTGTTGTGTCCCTTTCTGTCCCTCTTGGGGAGTGAGAGGAAAGCGCCCAGTGTGCTTGAACAGCTCTGCCTCTTGGCTGGGGAGGGGAGGGGGCAGGAGCTGGTTGTTTTCCTCTCGCTCCTTGAGAGTGACAAAGGGAAACAGCAAGCAGCATCCTGGTCTGAATCTCGGGGGGGCTTCAGCCCCCTACCCTCCTGAAATAGCACCCTTGCCCTTCTGCACCCCCTATACACACCCCAACCCCCTGTCCTGAGTCCTTCCTTGAACCCTCTAAGTCTGACTCCTGCCCCGCCGCACACCCAGCCTCCTGCCCTGAGTCTCCCCATCATCCACAGAAACCACAACCCCTTGCCCTGAGCCCCTCTCACTCCACTCCACACTTACATTTCTTACGGGTACTGTTGTATCACACTGCTCGGGGAGAGGGCTCGGACAGGGGCTTGCAATACGACAGTACCGGTTAGAAATTTAAGTTACTTCCCCCTCTGCTTAAAAGATATCAGGACACAGGCCTCTGTTGCCGTGGTATCTGAGCACATCACAATTGCCAATGCATTTCTTCTCACAACACCCCAGGGAGGTTTTACAGCTGGAGAACGGAGGCACAGAGAGACTAAACACCTGGCTCAAGGTTTCACACGAAGTCTGTAGCAACGCTGGAACTTGGACTTGGGTTTCCCAGGTCTGAGACTGGTGCCTCAACCACTGGCCAATCCTGCCTCTCATCCACTCGCCACCTCCTCTTCCCAGTTCTTACGGTTGTTTTTAAGAGGAGTGCCGAGATTTGTATTTGTATAGACATTTAAAAACTTGAACCCAAGATTACTACAGGCTTCCCGCTGTGGGTGTGAAATGCTGCTTCCCTGCAGAGAGAGGGATTAGTTACCGGAAGGTAGGGTGACCACATTCCACTGTGCTGAAAACGAGATACCTGGTAAAATGACTCGTATTCAAGCGAGTTTGATGGCAGTCAGTCAGAATTATGCCATATAAGCCTTCAGATTAGCATCAAGTTGACTGAGCCCCTGCTGAAAATAAATACTGAGTAACTGGAGTCTTTTATTTACCAGCTTATCTTTAAGGTTTGCATGGGGAGAGGTCACACACACATTCCCCTACACGGCTCACGCAGGATGATCCAACCCTCCCTACTTAACATTCTCCACACTCCATGCCTGGCTGGGCCCCAGGGAAGGACCCACCTCTCCTGGCACCTGGTGTTGCATCTTCTTGAGGCAACATATGGGGACACACAGGGTCACAGCCCCTCTCTGAATTTCTGTGAGGGTTCACACCAGAAGATGGCCAGCAGCAGCCTTTCAGCCTGGGGCAAGAGCTGCTTCCAGCCACAGGGGATGGGGTGGAGGGAAGGGAGGACTTGGCTCATGTCTTTGCAGAGCTCAACTTTGGTTTCTTTAATCCTCCAGAACAACTGTCTCTCTTTCTCTTTGTCTCCTTGTCCAAATGGACACTGAATACCCAGTCCCATCTCTCCTGTGGGGCCTTCTTCCCTCTTCTTCTCCCTCCCCCTTTTTGCCTGTTTCTTCCATTCTTCCTTCCCCTCTGAGCTTTTCATTTCTTACATCTCGTCCTCTCTTCTCTTGTCCTCACTTACTTTCCTTCCGATTGCTCTGCCACTCCAGTGTCTCTCCTCGGGGTCTAATCAGAGCTTATGGCTACAGTACCTGACCTTGACTGGATGTGCTGACTGACCCCTGGTAGGCCTAGGCACGCCCGGAAACCCATCCTACACGCTACTGCAACACTATCTGTATACAACACGCCGTGTGAGGGACATTAGGAAAGCTAACAACATGCTCGGTATTAGTATTGTAAAAGGCACATGTGCACTTGCTATATGAAGATATAAACTCTCTCTTTCTACTGTTACTAGAACATATTTAAGACCAAGACAGAGAAGCCTAGTTAAGGGGATGAACAAGCTCTGTCTTAGACAAAGGAATGTGGGTTTTCCTCAGGGTGCGTGTTAGTCACAAACCAACCTATCATGCTGAACCAGTGTGGGGAGGGAGGTTTTATCTTGAGCCAGAACTTTAGCAACTGAGAAATAACATGGCTCCTAAGAGCCTTCCTGACGTGAAAAAGAAAGACGACCCGTTGGGAATAGAAGAAACAGAGAGACGCCACATTGATCCTTCACCCTACAGAACCACAACTTGAATAGCAGGTTGCTCTCAGCTCAGGAGAACGGTGCATCTGAAGGGCTTTGTCTGCTGCTGGGCATTACCGAGTTGTGTTGCCAAAACAAGGGGAAAGCTCCAGGATGAGGGAGGCCGGGGAGCTCTAAATTGGGCAGAGCTGTGTGGGGGAGAGGCTGCAGGTGAAGTCTGAGGTGCAGTAGGAAAGGGGCATGTCCAACCACTAAGAGAAACAAAGGCAAAGGTGTACGTGCTGGATGGGGATGGGGAGGGAGCCTGACCCGTTCGGTACAACTGCTAATTGGGAGGCGAGAATACAGACGTCTCTCTGCAGTCCCGGGGCTGGAGGCAAGGGTCAGAGCAGACGGATGAGGAAGCCGAGCCAAGAGGGCAGAGGGGAATCTGATGGCCACTTGGTCTCTGAGAAGAAGCTAATGCAAAGGCTGCACAGATACATCCTCCCCTCCCTAGGAGCCCATCCGCGGTTACCCTCGGCAACTACCCCCGCCAACACTGGAAGAGGAGAGAAGCCCAGGGAATGGTGCTTGTGTGTTCTGAGCCAGAGGGGGGCTCGGAGAGAGGGACCCATATTCATGCACATACACACCCCAACAAAAGCCCTGGTTAGAGTTTCTGTGATATCCTCACGCCTTGTATTTTTTTCTGTCCTGGTTGAACTCGTGTGTGAATTGCACAAGGATCATGGGAGGGTCTCCACCAAGCCAGGGCCAGTGGACACATCCTGTGTCCTGGAACCATAGGTGGTGCACCCTTGCCTCCATTCTCCTTTCCCCACTGAAAAGGGGCCACGTGAGCTCCGGGTCCCTTAGTGACGCAGCATGGGGGCGGCCCCGTTCTGAATGTGTGCGAAGGCCACGATCCGCTCTCCCTCTGCAGAAAGGCACTCTGCAGAGAGTCCGCTGGCAGGGGCGTGGATCCTCCATGTCCAGTACAGAGTGGACACAGCCACTGAATTTCTCTCTCACGGTCAGGACGGATCTTCCAGGCTGGGAGTGGGCTGCTGCTGCTGCAGCGGGAAGATGCAGCCCTGGACTGGTGGCTTCATCCCATACAAGTCAGGAGAAAGATTCCCATTTGCCTTGGTTCAGGCCCGGAATGGAGAGCGAATTCCTTTCTCACCCGAAGTGAGAAGGCAACAGCACACAATCGCCGCCTTTGTCTCTTTAGCCCCGAGAGCTCTGTCTCCCGAGCTGGGAGTTTATTTAAATCAGACCTTTGCCATTATGGGCAAGCAATTTTGTTCTTTGGAATAAAACCTCTCCCCCAGAGCTGCGGCATCTCGGCCTACTCCTTTCAATCAAGAGAAAGTCCTCTGTGTCCTTGCAGGATGGGGGAATAAGAAGCAGAGAAAGCCAGGAGCCACGGAGGAGTTCATTTGTACGTTGGTGGAGATCGTGCCGGGGCAGGAGGAGCAGGGCTCGTTTCTGGGCAGCGTTTGCCAAGCTAAGCCTCCTTCTGTTGGCACTGCGTTCCCCAGGGAGAGACGGCTGGATGCGTTAAATACCACTTGCGTAACTGGGGGACACGGGATAATGAAACATTTCTTTACACAATGACATCCGGCGTGTGTCTCAAGGGAGGAGAGGGGAGATCCATCATTACTGGGAAGAAAAGATGGGGGGAAATGAAGTGGAAAAAAAATCCATTCCCTAGTTTTGTGCCGTAACATAAAACCCAGCCATCTGTGTGATATGTTCCATAGAGTTTGCCGTTTGTCGCACTGAAGCAGATTCCGCCCTCGCTGAAGCCCATGGGCGTCACTGGCCGTGCACGGGGGAGGAGGTTGGCCCATACGGCGCGTTATTTATGTGTGTGCGACCCATTGTCCAAACCACAAAACAGCAGGATGGGATGGGAGGAAATATGCCCCTGGGATCCTGCGGCTGGGAGGGAAGGGCCAGCAGACTGGGGAGGAGGGAGGCGGAAGCAGCAGCTCCTGTTCTCAACAGTGGGGATTCCTGGGGCAGTCTTTTGGATCAGATGCAAGTGCTGGGCATGCTGACCTTGTTCCACAACTGCAGTTTGTGCCAGCTGTTGAAGGAGGACCAGGATTGGGTGCCCAAGCCCTAGTTGGTCTTTTAGAAG
This sequence comes from Pelodiscus sinensis, assembly GCF_052426305.1. Classification (NCBI taxonomy): domain Eukaryota; kingdom Metazoa; phylum Chordata; order Testudines; family Trionychidae; genus Pelodiscus; species Pelodiscus sinensis. The sequence continues at coordinate 45,526,589 of NC_143064.1, read as the reverse complement.
CAGCAGGTTATGCACCTGGGTGCCTTGGGAGCTACTCCCAGTTCTGGCCTTGGCCACCCATGTAACTGCACCAGCCCTCAGTGTCTCTGTCTGTGAAATGGGAACAATAATACTGCCTGGCCTTGTCGGGCTGTTGTGCAGATGAGTTCAGTGCCTCATCACACTGGCTGTAGTAAATCCCCCATCTCCGTGCCCATTCAGGGAGAATAGCCTCCAGGAAGAGAAGCTGGATGATAAGAGATTGACTAAGGTGTGTGCATGTGGCCTGCTCTTGTTTGGACATCTGAGTCAATGGGACTGGGGTGCTGGAGAGAGAATAAATACCCCCGGATAGCATTAACCCTAGCCCCATGCACATGGCCCTTCAGACTACAAGGACAATGCCCCGTGCAGTAACATTTAGCAAGCCCTGCCTAGTTGGTCATTATCAGCCTAGTGCGAAAGGGGCTGATAATGATATGGTGTGACAGTGGCCTGTAATCACAGGGGAAATAACAGCTGCATGGGAGGTGTGTCCCCCTGCAAATGAGCTTCAGGGCAGGCTGTGTAACCAGGCACTGGGCGCTACAGGGGGCGGGGAGAATGGACAGGCTGGCGGGGGAAAACCTAATATTAACAGCAGTTCATTGGCCTCGGAGACCCTCGAGAGCTTGCTGCGGAGTGAGGGAGAGAACGGGGCTAAGTCACACACAACCGATCCTCTTCATGCAGTGCCCCCAGTAAGGGGCAGCCGACGATGCAAGAATGGCTTAGTGACAAATTCGCAGTCTCCAGGCAAGAAAGAAAGACCCTCGCCCCCAGCAGGTGTAAATCAGTGCTGTCCTACTGGAGTCAATGATGCTGTGGCAACACACAGCGGTAGAGGATCTGGCCCGCTCGCTCATAGGCTGAACTTGTCATTTCCTTTTGTTTCCTGGTGCTGGGTGGACAACACCGGAGAGCAGAGTCATGTACATGTTCCCAAACCTGTCACCCCCTCACGGCTGTTATCACCACAAAGGTTGGAACTCTGTCATCCCACAGAGGCCCGGAGAGGTGATGTGACTTGCAATGGCAGAACCATTCTTCTGCCTCACATTCTGGGGTCCTACCTGCCTCTCTCTGACCCGGAGGGACCATCTCTAACAGCAAGAGGGTAACTCACTCGTCATGACCCACTCAGTTCTTGGACCTCTGCAGAGTCCCACAACTAATGCCCATGTGGGAATGGTTTCTGGGATGTGATTAGGGTCTGAGTGTGTGTGTGTGTGTGTGTGTGTGTGTGTGTGTGTGTGTGTGTGTGTGTGTGTGTGTGTGTGTGTGTGTGTGTGTGATTATCTGTGAAGTTGTCCGAAGCAGAGAAAGAAGAGGAGGCATGCCGGATGCAATCAGGTGGAATTCCGTCAGAATCAAGAGATCGCAGGGACGAATTTGGCTCCTATTTGGGTTGCCACACATGGAAACATGCAAGTCACATACATGTGTGTTCCACACGTACATGTTTGAAAGTAAATCTTGTGCATGTGATGCTCCATGTGAATAGCATGGACAGGGCACTGGACTGAGATTCAGGCGTCCTCACTTCTGTTCCCACGTGTGACTCTGACCTTGGTCTGTGCCTGTATTTCCCCTCCTGCCGTTGTTTGCCTTGTGTGTTAGATTGTGAGTTCTTTAGCCTAGGGAATGTGTCTTACTAGATGATTGCTCAGTCTTGGTACCTTGGGTCCCATCCAATGCTGGTGTATGTGGGTGTTCCTGTGCCCAAATCACACCTGCAGCATGGAGGCTGTGGCCTGTACATCAGAACGGTGGAGAAGGTGACTGCAGGGCTGGCACGAGAGTATGGATCTGAGTGACCATGAGTGAGAATCCAAGCACACCACAGACAGTGGGAGTTGGTGGCTCTGAGGAGCCTTTGCATTAGCTTCTTCACAGAGACCAAGTGGCTGGAGAAAGACGGCAGCTGCAGCAGGACAGTGAAAATGTCCTGGCTTCGTGGCCAAGGCAATGTGTGTGTGTGAAGAGCTGGAGACAAATGGAATAATTATCCGTGAAGCTGTCGGAAGCAGACCCTCCCACCATCCTTCATTCCTTTCCTCTCTTTCTGCCCTCCTCAAGTTCCATCCTCTTCAATGCCCTCCCACTCGTTAGCATGCAGCAGGCCAAGGTTACAGTGTCGTCCCAAGGCGGGCAAAGCTGGTAGGGTTGAGAACAGAAGGATCATTTTTTATAGAATTAAGCGGCCACGTGATAACTGGTGCGTGCGCAGCCCACATCATGGCACCCTCATGAGCCACGGAAAAGACCTGACCTAGTGGGATTGTAACCAGCAGCTTTGTCTCATCTCTCAGTAGACAGTGCAGCATAGAGCGCTAGAAACCTGGCTTCTAGTTGTGGCTCTGCCACTGGCCTGCTGACTGACCTTGGGCAAGTCACTTTGCCTTACATCTGCTGCCGAAATGTTTGCTGCCTGAGGGCCGTGCATGAGTAAGATTTCAAGCCACTTGGTGCTGGGAGCCATCCATGCAGTGTTGCCTTTCAGTTAAAAACAAACAGCAGAGCGGTTTTCTGGCAGCCTGCAGCGGTTCTTCTTCCTCTACTTGTTTCTGTAATTAAGCCAGGCGTCTGGTCTACAAGCAATATGGGTCAAACCACTGTCACCCCTCCTCTGGCCAAAAAGAGGCAACACTTCATTTCGCGCCCTTGGCCTTATCTTCTGCCCTTCATTAGCACCGACTCTGTCTGTCTGTCTGTCTGTGAGGGCTCTCCACATCGCTGGGACAATACAAATATTGCTCAATTAAACTGCAGTGTTCCAAATGTAATTGTTCAATTAACACTGTAATTGAATTATTTCAGTTTAATGACTCCACTAGGAATTGTCTTCCTCCCTCAAGCCTCGGCCTCCCCCCGTGGAATGGCTGCACAATGCAGCATCTGGCCTTGAGAGGAGAACCGGCCTGGTTCAGACACTGAAGGGACACTAATTAGCTTGAGAGGATTCTGACACTCACGTCCCAACCGAGGTGAATATACCGTGCAGTCGTTGGAGGTGCCTTTCCTGCAGCCAGAGAATTCTGACAGGCAAGAACGTTTGTGAGAAGAGGCGGAAGGGGAATACTTACGCGACTGTGTCCTTGCATGGGAATCGGGCCAGGTCGGTTTGGCAGCCTTCTTCTGGGGCGCGTGTCAGCCAATAAAACATCAGACACAATGTAATCTGTTTTAGATGGCCAATCACACCATGCCGCTGTCAAACCAGGACTGGCGAGTGCTCACAGCGATGCTCTCTGGGATTTACTCACGACAAAGGGATCGGATGATTCATTCCGAACAATCAACCCATCTGTGCAAATGGAAGTGTCTCTGTAGACGGCTGACAAGCAGAAGGAGGAACTCAGGCGATAGGAGTTGGGCACTGGATTCCCTTGGGCTTCTTCAAAAGACTTCAGCTGAGGTGTGTGGAACGAATTGGCTGCAGGGATTCGTTTTCCCAGCTCCCCCAAGACATTCCAGAGGCTACCAGGACTGGCCTAGTTCTCCCTCACCCCCACCAGAAGCACTGCCATAAATATTGTAATAGATTAGCTCCCTAAATGACCCCATCATTCCCAACTTTCGTCTGTGTCTTGCTCTCGTGGTGCATTCTAACGAGGAGGCACTTTAAAGCAAACTTCCTTTTTCTCTCTTCTGACCACTGTGAGCTTTTTAGTTTCCAACAGGTCAAATGTTTTGATTCTCCTGGCGCTTGCTCTGGCTCTTACTCTCGTTAATATGGCTCACTTGGAACAGTCTTGATCTGGCTCAACAGCTGAGGGGTTCCTGTCCCATCGACAGCCCTGAGCGTATGTTTAATGCTTACACGTCAGCCTAGCAGGGGTTGGGCTTACACCATTCTGCCAAACCATCTGTGGAGTGAGGGGCGCTAAGCTTCACCCCCAACCCTCTGTCCATGCCCCTCACTTCTCCTTAGGGCTGGTGCCGGCAGCCGGGACCCTGCATGTGGGGCAGGTGGCCAGCAGCTGGGTGGGATCCTGCATGCAGGACCTGGTGGTGAGGGCAGCAGCTGAGTAGGAATTAGGACCAGCCATTAAGACCCAGTGCACGGGGACAGCAGCTGAGTGGGACACAGGCCAGAATGGATCCTCTGGGCTGGAAGTGGGACCAGCGTCCAAGGCCCCATGTGCAGGGACAGAGGCCAGACAGGTCCCGGGGCTGGAAGCAAAGCCCCTGGGGAACAGCAGGCCTGGCAGCTGGGACCTTGGGCAGCACAGGCATGTGGCTTGGTACCCAATTCCTGGGGATGCTGCAGCATCCCACGCCCCCTACTGCCCAGGCTGCGCTGCTCGGAGACACACTGAGGTCTCTCTGGCCTTTTCCTTCTGGGAAGGAGGAAGAAGAATTAAGCTAGTTAACCTCCCTGGGAAACTAGGTCTCTGTGTGAGGCAGGGTTAAGCACATGTGGGCTACTGTGTTTGCCTTCCTCCCTCCAAACACACCCCTCCCACATACTTTGCCTGGATATCCCCTGAACTTTGAGTTAAGATCAGCTCAATGACAGGCAAACCTCCCATCCGCAGGAAGGGAATGCACCATGCGTCATGCAAAATGCACAGTGCGGGGTTGCCAAGTCCCCCTTCTCCACCCCTGCGAAGCTGGCAGACTACGGTACGTTCCAGACAGATGGGGCCATACCCCCTGCCCGGCTGTAACTCCAGTCACATCCGTGGCATGGCATCACGGATGCATTTAGCTCATGGGGCCAGGCTGCGTGTTTTAATCTCCTACGAGCGAGCTGATTTTATTTTCATTTCCATTTTCCCTATAGTACAATTCCTTACAGGCTCCCTCCCTCGCTCACACCCCCCCACCCACCCACTCTCCCGCATCCATGACCCGCAGCCTTGTCTCTGTTCTATAGCCTTTATCCTATCAGCATTATCTTCAAAGCACTGCCTTTTCCAATTTAACAGGGAATTGGATTTCTTTAGCCTGTGGTATCTCAGCATCTCTCCCCTCCCCATTCCCCCCACCCCCACCCAGCACACTTGATTTTTACACACACTCTCTGTGATGTTTCTGCCACTGTGGCAGAGCTGTGCCTTTGCCCTGCATGGGAGTTAGGATCTTGGGGTCAGATTTACAAAGGTATTTAGGCACCAAAAGATGCAGTTAAAAAAGCTGCTTTGGGAGCTCTTCTGGTGCCTGAATATTTGCAAATCTGGCCCTTGAGGACTAGAAAAGGGAACATACAGGTTGCTGTGGTGGAGGGTTCACCTCTCAGTGACTCTTCTTTTACCGTCATCTCTCTCCCTTTCCTCTCTCGCGCCTTTCCCTTCTGTGCACTTTGCTCCTCAGTCTCGTCCTCTCTTCTTCTCTCCCCTTCCCTCTCCTCCATGCCATGGTCCCCTTAAGCTGAGTACTTGGGTGGCCACCCAGAAGAGATTCCAGTGCCACCCAGCTGATTAGCAGAGTGCCCACAGCCAGCATGCACTGGTGGTGCACATCCACACAGGCCTTGGTGCACATAAAATTCATTCCCCACACAAATGGAAAAAATTAGAGGGAACATTGCTCCAGGCCTTTGACTCTGCTAAGCTCGAGCCTCTTTCCTGGGTCCTTTGGGGCTTAAGCCCTGCAGAGACATAACTGAAATGTAACAAAGGTGCTTGCAGAGTCAGGTTAAGCAGCACATCAGAACCGAGGTCCCACATGCTCTGCAGCAACCTAGCCCTGAGTTCTGTGCAAAGGCTGCTGGTTTCTGCAGAAGGAGCCACCTACGAGGGGGAATTCCATGGCAGCTCCAGAGAAATTAGCAAATGGAAGGCTTTCGTTAATTACATAGAAAAAGCAAATAATACAATGGGGAGAGATTTCCTTATGCGATTAATCATGAGCCAGATACTGCTCATTGTTACTCATGCTGAATAGCATCTTGCTGCACTGATATTCCCCACTGACTTCAGTAGAATTATTCACGGAGTAAGGCACCATATTTAGTGTGAGGATGTAGCTGGATGATATGAAATTCAATTCCTTTGGCTCTATTTTAGTTTGTCGCCACATTGGCCAATGTATTACTGCACTGTAGATACCAAGAAGGGGAAGCTGGGAGGTTGTTTTGTTTTTTTGTTTTTGTTTTGGTAATTGACATCAGTAGGCTTCAGAGTTAACAATTTTTGAGCTGAATGGGGCAGTTCATACATAGCATCGTTCGAAACAGGATCTTCAGAACTGCTCAGCACTAGGAATGTTAAATATCGGTTAATTGAATATTCGAGTAACCTCATGACTTCTTATTGGTTAGTGAACGATTCTATAGTCCCCAAGGGTGGGACCGGCAGCCACTATATCAGAGGCAGCAGCGTAGGCTGCCAGGCGGCAGCTGGTCCATGAGGGGAGCCAGTTTAAAAACCAGCTCCTCTCGCGGACTGACTGAATGTCACCCAGTGCTGTTGCCTCTGATAAAGAGGCTGCAGCGCGGGGTGGCAGCAGCCTCTATCTAAGGTGGATTTGAGCTCCCAGACCTGGTGCAAGCCGGAACTGAGCTGGGCTGCCTGCTCACCCGGCTCCTAACACACTTTAAATACAGAACTGCAGCGGGGCAAGTCCCAGACCTGACATGAGCCAGGACTGAGCTGGGCTGCTGACCAGCTTGCTAAAAAATTTACTGGCAAAGGGGGAGGGTGGAAATGCATTTAGTCTATAGCATTAACCTATAAGCTTTTGCTTATTGGTTAATCGACTACACTATTACACTCCTATTCAGCACTGGCCTAAGTTTTCCACCAAAGTCTGCTGAATTCAGAGGGTAGTTATTAATGGTTCACAGTCATGCTGGAAGGGCATAACAAGTGGGGTTCCGCAGGGGTCTGTTTTGGGACTGGTTCTGTTCAATATCTTCAGCAACGATTTAGATGATGGCATAGAGAAGGCATTTATTAAGTTTGCAGATGATACCAACCTGGGAGGGGTTGCAAGTGCTTTGCAGGATAGGGTCAAAATTCAAAATGATCTGGACAAACTGAGAAATAGTCTGAGGTAAACAGGATGAAGTTTAATAAGGACAACTGCAAAGTACTCCACTTAGGAAGGAACAATTCGTTTCACACACACAAAATGGGAAGTGACTGTCTAGGAAGGAGTACTGCTGAAAGGGATTTAGGGGTCATAGTGGAGGACAAGTTAAACATGAGTCAGCAGTGTGACACTGTTGCAAAAAAAGCAAACATGATTCTGGGCTGCATTAACAGGAGCGTTATGAGCAAGACATGAGAAGTCATTCTTCTGCCCTACTCTGCGCTGATTAGGCCTCAGTTGGAGTATTGTGTCTAGTTCTGCACACATTTCAGGAAAGATGTGAAGAAATTGGAGAAGGTCCAGAAAAGAGCAACAAAAATGATTAAGGTCTAGAAAACATGACTTATGAGGGAAGACGGAAAGAACTGGGATTGTTTAGTTTATAAAAGAGAAGACTAAGAGGGGACTAAGAGCAGTTTTCAAATCTAAAAGGGTGTTACAAGGAGGAGGGAGAAAAATTGTTCTCCTTGACCTTTGATGATAGGCCAAGAAGCAATGAGCCTAAACTGCAGCAAGGGAGGTTTCGGTTGGACATTAGGAAAAACTTCCTAACTGTCAGGGTGGTTAAACACAGGAATAAATTGCCTAGAAAGGTTGAGGAATCTTCATCACTGGAGATCTTTAAGAGCTGGTTAGTCAGACACCTGTCAGGAATGATCTTTCTAGATGGTGCTTGGTCTTGCCATGAAGGCAGGGGACTGGACTTGATGATCTCTTGATGACATCTTCCAATTCTATGAGTCTATTATTCTACTCCCCATTGATTAAAAAGGGAGTTAGGTGCCTGCTGCAATTTTCAAATGCCTAGGCACTTATCTGCATCTTTAGGTTCCTAAAGGCCTTTAAATATCTGGCCTTTAGGAGTCCAAATCCCACAGAGAGAAACAGTCACTTTTTAAAATGGCATTTAGGTTCTGTGGGTCATTATGGGTATATCTTCAGTACTCAGGGGTGGATCGAAGCAGTGGTGATCAATCCACCATGGAATCAATTTAGTGGATCTAAGGAAGACCCTCTAAATCAACCACCAATCACTCTCCCATCAACACCAATACAAGTAAGGTGTGTTGACAGACGGGTTTCTTCTGTCAACCCTGCGCAGTGTGAACTCTGCAGTAAGTAGATCTAAGCTACGTTGCTTTGAGTTATGCTACTAACGTAACTCAAATTGCGTAGCTTAGATCGACTTTTCCCTAAAGCATAGACCTGTCCTAAGGGAGGCATTTAAATCTCTCTCTGCCTCAGTTTCCCATCTGTGAAATGGGATGATACCACTAGCCTCTTTCACAGGGTTCAGGGCAGATGAATCCATTTGTGAGAGTGAGATGCTTAGAGCCCATAGTGATAAGGTCCCTGATAAGCACCAAGATCATGAGCGTTGCCCCAACAATCACAGCCTTTTTCCTCACCTGAAAAATCAATTTTTACTCATTTTCGTACATGAGGGGACCAGTCATCCAACCTCTGTTCCCACTGTTGTTAACTTACAAAGAATAAGGCTTCCGCACGTGAGAAAGAATTGCAGGTTCAGGCCCCCGAGTCATTCACAGGGACTAGATCTGCAAACAGATCTGATCTGCTCCTGTCCCAGCCAGAACTCTGACCGGGACCCTCACACAAAACCACGTGTCCACAGGGTTTGTGAGCGCCACGCCAATGCAATGCTGCTTCTGGTTATTCTTCAGATGCTTTCTTTCATTCCTTGCTTCTGTCCCTATCACGTTCCTTCATCGCTGTCGATTATTCTTCCCAGCCTCTTTGAGAGCCTCTCTCTTCTCTTAGCCTTTTCATTTCCCCTCCTTGAAATCTTGCAGCCCATTCCAAAACCTGATAAGGCTGAGTCAGATGAAGATTAGCTCTTAACAAGTGTTCAGCAGAAAAACTCTCATTCTCCCCAAGGAGGCACCAGGAATTATTATACATATGGAGGAAGGACTTTGGTTAAAGGGGAAAATCATGTTGGCTGTCGTACTACAGTGGATTTACATCACGTTCAGCCCTCTCTACCTGCTTGGTGGGGTGGGGGGGGATCTCGAAACCCACATCATAAGACCTTTGGCTCTGCTGTCCTCATCTCATGCTGTGCCAAGCCAGTACTGGCCAGCTGAAAAGTTTCAGAGGGGGAGCCATGTTAATCTGTAGCTGAAAAAACTGAAAAAACAACGAATAGCCTTGCAGCACCTTAGAGACCAACAAAACATGTAGATGGTATCATGAGCTTTCGTGGGCACAACCCACTTCTTCAGATGAATGGAGTTAAGAAGGCCAGGTTCCAAATAAATAGCAGAGAAAGAGAGGGGATGGGCAGGGGTGGGGGGAAGAAAAGGAAAAAAGTGGGGGAAATGGTCAATTAGAGTGTCCTTGCTAAATGAAGCTGATAAGAGTGGGTACAGAGTGCTCTTTACATACCCGGTGCTTGGCTGTTTATGCCATTAGGATGTGGAATGTAGTGAGCCATCCACGCAAGGCACGTGAGACCTTCAAGGATGACCTAGATGTTGCGTTTGTGCCTGGCCTGCTGCTGGGGGATGCTCTGACATTGACAGAGTCTTTTAGAAGAGGTCACATGCCACTTGTGTTTAATTAACATTCCATGGCATTCTTTCCCCGGTGTGGAGATTGCTAACGCTATGGACCTGGCCGAGCTCCAGCTGGAATAATTTACACGTGATCCTTTCCCGCCGGCTGTTCGGATGTACACAGGGACATGAGATGAGCCCATAGTGACTCTGCGAAGAATCCTTCCTCTTCCATTTTTTTTAATAAACCCGATCTTCAGCTTTATCCTCAGATCTTAAAATTCCCTAAGCACAGAGCCCTTCTCGGTTCACCCTAAGTGTTCTGTTTTTCTCTGCACGCCAGGGGGAGTTTAATCTCCATTCATTATTTCCTTAACACAGTAGGCACTTCGTGCTGCGATTTAAACACTTACAGTTAATTAGTGCATCCTTTGGGGCTTGTTGTGCCTCATTTAATGCATAGCTTTGAGGTCCTCTCACCCAGTCAATGAGACATCTTCCCCGCACCCTGTTCTTTTGGAGGAGGGCTTGTATTTGTGAAGTGCCTGCAGATCTGAAAGATATCCACAACTGTGCGCATCTCCTTTCCCTCACTCCTCGCTGAAATCTAGCCAGCTCTGGAGGAGGCCTATAAAAGCGATTCTCTCCGTCAATAACACCCATGGACCGGGATGTCAGAAAGAATACGGCCTCCAATTACATTTGCCTTGCAGATCCCTTGTACGCAGCATTTTCACTTCCTGTGCCAAGCTGATGAGTAAGTTTCATCCCAGTGCACACCACCTTCCAAGAAGGCCAATTTGTGCTCAGATGACCAGGAGAATAGCCAGGGGACCGGAACCTGGATTAGTGCCAGAGATCCCCTAGAAAACGAATCAGGGGCAGCAGGAAAGAAGCTGCTGCAAACCACACCAGGGACTCTTTGTGGCTCAGTTTGGGAGGTGATGTGCTGATTGCCTGGTGAAGGGAACTAGGAGTCACAAGTCCTACATTCCATTCCCAGCTCTGCTACCGACTAACTGCCTAGCCCTGAGCAAATCTCTTTCTCCTTTGTTCTTCAGTGGCCTCATCTGTAAAATGGGGAGGACCCCTGCCATGGGAGGGTCATGAGGTTGAGCAAGTCAGTGGAAGCTGATGGAGAAGTGCACAGTATTATTGTCATTAAATAGGGACACAAAATGCCCCAAGAAGACGGTGTTAGAAACATCAGTGCTATGTTGATAGCACAAGTATAAGGAACGTTTGTGTCAGTGACTGTCAGGTCGACAGCATGGCTCAGACTAAAAGAGAAAAATCCCACTCTGTCTCCGACCATGCTCCCAGAATAGCTGGATGCTTCTACTACAACCACCCGCGTGAAGCTGTAAACAAGAAGTGTTGGTCTCTGCACTGTAATCATTGGAACGCCCCTCCGAAACGAAGGCAGTAGCTCACCCTTCCCAGAACAGATTCTGTTTGTCCACAGGCTGGTGAAGAGATCTCTCCACGGACAGACAGGGGCTTGTTTTCATTAATGAAAGCTCACCCGCGGCAGCAGCTACTCAGTATGACCAGTTTTGCTTCAAGTCCAGCTTTTGGTCGCCCATGGTATCCATCAGACCATTCGCTGCGATGGGCTTTGGAGCCCGTGGATTCAGACAGGGGCAGGATGGCAGACTCTCCGTGTTCAGAGGACACAAATAGAACTCCCCTCCGTCTCTGAGGCCCATCAAGTGGAAAGTTCTGTTACTTTATTCTCAGTGGCTCGGCCTGTCCCAGTCATGTCATAGCAGACAGGTGGCTGGCACCAGCTCAGACTGTTACAGGCCTGCATGCCAACACAGCCATGACAGGGAGACCTCCCCCCACCACCGCAGCCCGTCCAGACTGGAACGGGGAAGCGGCTGCAGGCAGCACTGCGCAGGGACAGATGCCAAGGCGGATGGAAGGCAGCACAGTCGACGGCTTATTGTTACAATGATTGTGCATGAAACAAAGGGAGGTGAGTGAGAGCCACAGAGCAGCGCCAGGATCACAACAGTCTCGGGAAGATGAATTGTGCGACAGGACAAGTTGGACCACAAAATCTTAATTGCAGCTGATTAGTATGGGCCCTGCTCTCTCCTGCCTGCTTGAGACAGTCTGGAGGGGCTTCCAATGGAGTTGAATGTGGAGCGTGAAAAGGCAGCAGGCCTGGTGGAAACAGATAAGGGGCGGGTGGTAACAGGGGAGAAGGGCAGGCGCGCACGGTGCCCTAAGGATTGTGGGTGCCATGGCTGTGTAGTGGGCTGGCTGAAGGGGCTGGTGAAACAAACAGCCCCAGACAGGCTCAATCCACACATATGCAAGACGCGAACCAACCCCCTCCCACGCCGAGAGCAGCCTTAGCCATAACAGAGGCTGCAGGGGGCTAATAACAAGAGCCACCCTGGTAACTGCCCCGGCATGAAATGAAATACTCCTGCCTGCTGTTGGGGGCTTTGAAATGCTATTAATGGAGCACAGCCTGTTTCCAGCACAGAGCCGGATGCTCCCAGCCACCGAGGCAGCGGAACAAAATAATTGATTGCCGTCTCGCTGCGCATTCAAAATGGGTTTTGATGTCGGGTCATTCATTGTCGTAACTGGAATAATAACACGATTCATTTTAGCCCCAGCCCTGCCAATGGATGGCTTTAATAATGGCTAATTTGGGATGATGAATGAACCTCTTGGGATGACATTAATGCTGAATAAGGAGAAGGGAGAGAGGGGGAGGGACTGGCAGGGAAGAGGTAGCTCGAACCTCAGGCAAGGGAAGAGACCCTGGCTCTATACAATTCAGAGCCACTTCCTGGGGTGTGCAGCATGCCGAGATGGTTACACGGACACCTGTGTGCATCCGTCTGTGCCATGGTGAGACGCCTGTGTGGGAACATCGCCCCAGCCAGTGTGCACTGGTGTATCCAGGACACTTGTTGGTGGTAATGGATCTGCACGGCATTTTGCATGCCAGGCATTCCCAGAGAGTGCATGACTGGCTAGTAGAGGTGTCTGTGCTATGGGTGAGGAAGGAACGGAGACCAGGCCTACAGTAGGAGCACTGAGCTGGGAGCTTTGCACTGGCAGATGTTCTTAGCCAAACTGGCTTATCCCAGCATGTATCTTACTCAGCACCTCCTGGCAAACAGGTGACTGTCTCTCCGGGATTCTGTCCACACAGCTGTGGTGCACAGGGATCCCCCGAACTGGTGTGCATGGGTGCGCACGCCCGTGATCTAATCCAAGGATCCCTGTGTGTGCATGCTCTTTCACCAGCCGCTGTGAATGGGTTACAGCCAGTGGAGCAAGGCTGATCTCCAGCCCTTTGTGTGAAGGCCAGGTAGGCGTGTGTGTGTCTGGGCGTGCGGCTGGCTGGCTGCACTACCATCATTCGCTCCTTGGGCCAGCACGGGGGCATGAGCGGAGCTGAAGAGCTGAAGCGAAGCACCACAGTAAGGCTATGTCTACACTCGCGGCTTCTTGCGCCAGAAATATGCAAATGAGGCTAAGCGTGGAATATCGCCGAGCCTCATTTGCATACCTAATGAGCCACCGTTTTTACAGAAAAGGCTCTTGCGCTAGCAGGAGCTGTCTACACTGCCCCTTCTTGTGCAACAAAAACCCGCTTGCACAATGCCCTTACGCCGATTACTTTTCAGGAAGAATGGCATTGTGCAAGAGTGGTTTTCTTGCGCAAGAAGGGGCAGTGTAGACGTTCCTTCTTGCGCAAGAGCCTCTTCTGAAAAAATGGCGGCTTATTCGGTATGCAAATGAGGCACGGCAATATTCCACGCTTAGCCTCCTTTGCATATTTCTGGTGCAAGAAGCTGTGAGTGTAGACATAGCTCAAGAGGCCTCTGTATAAGCAAATAGAATAGAGGTCGGGTTTCATGGCTGCAGTAACCCAGTGTAAGAGCTTCAGACTAACAGGGCTCACATCTGCCTGGATGGCCTAGAGAATACGCGTTTGGGGGTGCGGGGAATCAGCACAGTTGGGGTACGTCTGAACTACATGGCTCCGTCGACGGAGCCATGTAGATTTGTTTGTTTGGCAAAGGGAAATGAAGCCACGATTTAAATAATCGCGGCTTCATTTAAATTTACATGGCTGCCGCGCTGAGCCGACAAACAGCTGATCATGAAAAGCCTTTTATCGACCTCCCTGGTAAACCTCATCCTACGAGGCATAACGGGGAGGTCGATAAAGGGCTTTCAGGTCGGCGCGGGAGCGTCCAGACTAGCGCGCTCAGCCGACAAACAGCTGCTCAGATGTTTGTCGGCTCTGCGCGGCAGCCATGTAAATTTAAATGAAGCCGCGATTATTTAAATCACGGCTTCATTTCCCTTTGCCGATCAGCCTAATCTACATGGCTCCATCGATGGAGCCATGTAGTTTAAACACACCCTTACAGTGGACAGGAGTGAAACTAGCAATCTGTTCGCTAAGAGAGTCCTGGGATGGTCTGAACCGAAACTGACCCGCTTGCCTCTGTAGCCAGGCTCTGCTGGGGAGGCCTGGGGTAAATCCGCATCTGTAGGAGCACGAGGGAGGCTTTTCTGCTCCTCCCCTCTGAATGGGACAGGACTGAGCCCTCCTGGAGAGCGAGGCTGCTCTCTGGCCACCCATTTGTGCAGGATCGGGTCTGCCCAGGGTGGGCCAGGGAGTTCAGTTCTCAGCCCTGCTGCTCTTGATGCCAGTTATAAAAATTAGATTTTCTTAATTAGATTTTCCCCCAGGGCTGCCAGGCCAGGCAGGTGAATTAAAGACAAAGATAAATATGAAGCGTGTGTGTCGGGGGGGCAGGGGATAAGATATTAAAAATACTCCAGGAGAACATTTGTGCTAATTAGAAGTCGGCAGAGACCACAGCACGTATCGAGCCTCCGTCTGAATCGAAAGAGGAATTGGCTCGTGTCCCTTTTGGCCTGGCTTCGTGGCTACTGGGCCTCATTCTCTTCTCTTACACCTGGGGAAGTACAGGAGACTTCTCTGGTGTCACAGTGCACCAGTGGAGAGGGGAGAATCCGGCTCATTGGGCCAGACTCTCCCCTGCCCTGTGTCAGGGCCTGGTGGCGTATAATGCTGCCATATCAGGCTAGTGTTGATGAAAATGACCCCACTTGGGCCTGGGTTAGCTGGTCTGTCCGTATGTGGCTCAGTGATGGGCTATGCAGGCCCCACACCGAAAAGGAAAGGGTTAGATGTGTGGCTGGACCCTAGATTGGAGAGGGTGGGCCTGGGTTCCCAGCCCAGCCCAAGGGGGTGCAGAAGGCAGAAAGGCTACCCCGGCATAAGGAAATCAGGACGAGAGAGGACCCCGAAGACCAGTGTTCCCTCTGCATTTCTGTGCATGTGCAGAACGGCTTTCAGTATGTGCCCCAATATGGAGGTGAGGTGTCACAGGCTGCCTCTCCGGACCTGGGTCTTTAAAGGAAAAACCCACAGCAGCTACCATGAGGCGCATGCTAGCCCAGAGAGAGCAGGCACCGTCTGATGCGTCCGGGATCCGTCCACAGAGAGAATTCTGCTGAATGCATTTGAATAAGGAATCCACTTGAGGAAACAGCTTTCTGCTCAGGGGACACTCCTACGGGCTAAATTCCTCAAGTAAATTATTCCTTGCGCATTCGTCACTCGGCTCCGAAAAGGACATGTTCCTTTAATGCCTGTGACAGGGGAGTCTCACAGAACGTTACCGCTTTACAGGAATTAAGATTCAGAACCTCCCAGTGAGGGAGGCCTGGAAAAACAGGGCTCCCTGTCTCCTGCCCACCAGAATATACCCAGGCCTGGGCTGCAATGGGGCAGCCATTGTAGCAGTCGAGGGCGGGAGGCAAAGGACACCGTGATGGACTGAAACCAGAGAGGGGATGTATGGCATTAATTAAAACGAAGCAACGTTTGTCTCGCCTGCCTCCGTGAGACGTGCTGGGTGCCATGCGGCAGCCACACCCACGTGGGCAGAATCTAACTACCGTGCTGGAATTGAGGCAGGTAGGCCTGCTGACGGGGGAACCTCGGGGCAGCTGCCCCAAGACCCGGCAATTCAAAGGGGCCCAGCGCTCCTAGCCGTCACTGCTGCCCAGAGCCCCGGCCCCTTAAAATCGCTGCCGGAGTACCACTCCGTGCAGCTCTGAGGGCTGGGGGAAGAGCAGCACCGCAGTCCAGGCAGTGCAGAGGGCTGGCTCCCCGCCCCCCCTTTCTGTCTAAGGCCCCACCCCGCCTCCCCACACCTTGCCCAGGGGCCCATAGAAACTGTCAGCCCAGTGTGAACCCCGTGTCCTGACCAAAACAGAATCCTAGGTCCTGTGATAGAATATCCATGTGCCATTGGCCCCGTGCACTGCCTTTGCAGGCTGTATGGCTCCGATTCAGGAGTAGAGAAGAACACAAAGGGCCTGGGTATTGGAACAGCCAGCCTAGATCAGACCCCTGGGCCACCTAGTCCAGTAGCCTGTCTCCAGCATAGTCAGCACCAGACGTGTGAGAAGAAGGTCTAAGACCCCTGCAGAAGACACATCTCAGATCATCTCTCCCCCGACACAAGCTCGCATCCTGATCTCTAGTAGTCCTGACGCAGAATAGCCCTTTGTGATGGGGCATACCTAGCCTGCACTGGACAGGAGGGGGTTAACTCAGCCCTGAGGGTGAAAGAGGCCACACCCCCTTTAGCCTACTGGGTAAGCTCAGGCTGCTCTAATATAAAAGAGAGCAGCTCAGCTCAGTTGGGGCTGGTGGGAGAGGATGTGCCGAGCCAGCTCCCTGCAAGCCCCAGCGCTTACCCAGAAGTCAGGACGTCTCGAGACCTCGTTGGGTTCGGGGGGAAGGAGCAGTACCCAAAAGGCAGAGGGACATGGTGAAACTGAGGCCTGCCAGGAAGCAGCCCCAGAGCGGCAATGCCAACCGGGGTGAGTGAGTCGCCAGTAAGGGTCTGCGTGGTGCAGTTTGGATTCCCCGGCTGAGTCAGGAACATGAGCAGAGTCAGTGTGTTGCAGTCAGGAATTCCCACCGATTCCATGGCGTGAGCAGGCCACTAATGGGCCCCAGGCTGGGGTTCCGTGGTGTGGGAGGGCTTAGACCCCCTTGCTGGGGGATATGTATCTAGCGCTTACTGACTAACTCGTTAACAGACTACTAACTTGGGGTTACGTGGGGACTAGTGAACTGGGTTGCCCTGACCCCGAAGGCAAACTATAGACTTTGACTTGTGGGACACAGGGAGGAAAACTGGACTGAGTGGCCAGGAAAGGGGAGTGAGCATTGGACCTCAACTCTTGGGTCGCTTGGGGGAGGCTATTGGATGGGGCCCTCCTATCAATGGGGTGAGTCGACGAGCTGATTCCCAGGACTACCGGCTGGAGGCGCCCTGGTGACACAGCTGCCCCCGTGACACCCTTCCAGAATCTGTGTTCGCATTCGTGGTTTGGGGCGTGTGGGTATCCAGAGCTGGGGGCTCTGGGCACGACCACAAATAGAAATGGCAAGTGCTGCTCCTTGGCGACCTGCCGTCCAAGCGCTGGCCCAGGGGGACTTTACTAGGCTGACTCTGTGGACATGTCCACCCTGGAGCGGGAGGTGGCATTTCCGGCTCTGACCAAGCTCGTGACACACAGTGCCATGGGGCCCTAGCTACCTGGGTGTCTGGCTGTGCTCTGAGGGGGTGGCATGGGCACCAGCTCTCCACAGAAAATCAAGTGGGTGCTCAGCACCCACCAGCCACAGCTGTTTGGTGGCACCTCCAATCCGGCATTTGGTGGCTGAGAGAAAGGCGTGGGGGAGGGCAGAGAGCAGCGAGTGGGAGGAGACCTCGGGAAGGGGACAGAGTGGGGGCAGGGCGAGAGTGGGACCTTGCAGGAGGGTACAGAATGAGGAAATGGCTTCCGGGGAGGGGGCAGAGTGGCAGTGGGGTCTGGAGACAGAGCACTGATGAAGCACCCCCAGGGGAAAGGAAAACTCCGTGCTTCTGGCAATGTTCCCTCTGTTTCCGTTCCCGAGTGGAATACATTTTGTTATGTGCACAGAGACATGCAGATGTGCACCACCAGTAGAAACACAGGCTGCCAGCTGTGGGCACTGTAGGTGCTCTGCTAATCAGCTGGGCAGCACCTGAATTTCTCCTGGGCAGCCACCCATGTGCTCAGCTTACAGGGATCACTGCTCTGTGGGATGGTACTTTGGTGTGGCTAACCCCTCCCATGGCTACACTGCTGTTTGGATCAGCGGGAATGCAGGGCTGTTTCCTGGAGCTGGCAATGACTCCAGTGCAGACGTACCAGCCCGGCAGCACAATGCAGTGGCACTGCACACTCCATGACGCAACTCGGGCTGGCTCCTGGCAGCGAGGCGCGGGGGATGCTGAGGTACACCAGGCTCCCTTTTTGTCCCCCCACGCAAAGGGGTCAAGGCGTTGGTTTCCAGTATCCGTGACTTGTGACTCTCGGAGCTGGTGCGTGTGGGCGGCCGTGGATGTAAGAACTGCAGCAGCCTCCCCGAGAACGCTAGGTGCCCCAGGGCAAGGCGGTTTCTCCCTTCCCTGCACAAGTATAAAGTGGAGAGTTAACGCTGGGTCTACAAAGGTCAGCTCTGGTATGGAAACGCCTGCGCTGCAAGCGCCGCTCCCGCTCTGTGCACTAATGCCGGGAAATGAAGGTTGCGTGGGTTAGAACGCAAGGAGTGTGATGCTCCAGGCCGTCTTTAATCACCGAAATGAACTTCCTGCTCTATGCGGGCGGGTATCAGTACTTCGTACAGAACGGCTCCATTCAGACTTGGAGCTGGGAGCCCTGGCCTAGTCCACACATGCCTGCCTATCAGAGGGAAGGAAGCAGGATGCCTCAAAGGCCCTGCCTGTCTCCTTCCATGCAGGACAAGGTGGAGAAGACCACTCACTGCACAGGTATGGGGGAAGCGCAGCAGGGACTCCTACCTAACAAGGATCAGGTAGCTGGTGTACGGAGAACACTGCCTATCATGCTGACCACTATTGTCTTATCACTTCCTTGTGCTCCTGCTAGCCGCCGCCTGTCTCATTCTTAGATTTTTTTGAGGCGGGGATTGACTTTTTCTTATGCTTGTACAGCATCTAGCACGATGGAGTCCCGATTCAGGACTGCACGAGGTAGGCCAGTGGTTCTCAGCCAGGGATCTGCATGTCCCTGGGGGTACTCAGAGGTCTGCCGGGGAACACCCACTCATCTAAACAGGTGCTTAGTTTTACAAGAGGCTACACAAAGAGCCTTGGCAAAGTCAGTACACGCTGAGGAAAACAAGCACTTTTTCACGATCAGTGGGCTGCATGCTTTTCTGTGTGCATGTCTGATTTTTAAGCAGGTTTTTAAGAGAGGTGAAAATTGGGCTATGCCAGACAAATCAGACTCCTGAAAGGGACACGACAGTCTGGAAAGGTTGAGAGCCACTGTGCTAGGGCAACAAACGATTACTAACAATAATAGCAATTAATAAATGTGCAGAATCGAAGGAACGCCCGCCAGCCATTCCGAGCTCTTAGCACAGACCCCAGCACATTTCTAAATGCCTTTTAATTTTTGGCTCGTCACAGCCCAGTGTCACCAGATTTCTTGAAGGCACAGCTGTAAGTGGGGTTCTCTCTCTCGGTTACATTTCAAGTTTCTGCTAGCTGCCGGTGATTTGCAGGAGCTGTTAAAAAGAAGAGTTGCTTTTTTTAAAAGTACCGGTTGAACCTCTCTCGTCTGGGACCTTGAGGACCCGGCCAGTTCGGAATGAGAATTTTCCAGACTACGGGAGCTCATCAACATAAGTGAAATTTGGAGAAACAAAAATTCAGTGTTTAAGTTTTACGGCGCTTTATTACTTTTGTACTTTTTACATCCCAAAATGTCATCGCCTGCCCAGCTACAATTAAGCTGTTTAAACAAATGTGTTGCAATGGAAGAAAAAAATGTTGTCTGACAACAGTAGGTACTGGGGGTACTTTTTATCTTTATTTTTTGAAAAAGGGGGTACTTTATAAAAAAAGGCTGAGAAACACTGCAGGACGTGTGTCAGAGGAGGCCTCGCTTCACAGCAGCTAGCCTGGAGGCTCTCCTGGGGCAGCAGATAGACATGGCTGCTGGGGTTTTGCCTACTCTCTCCCCGGTCTCCATGAAGCTTTGCTTATGGCAATGGGAGTAAAGTTTCCTCCAATAGCTCTGCACTAAGGTCAGAGCCCCGGTGCAGGCAGGACGGATGGACTGGCAATATCCTTCTGGTCAGGGCAGATCAGTAATCTAGGTCTCGCTGCTCTCTAGGGTTGCTAGTCATAAATTCAGGCCCTGAGATGCATCCCCTTTAGAGTCACTCTCTCCCCGCCAGGTGCCGTCTCGCCTCTTCCCCGTAGGGGGTGACACTGCTCCATGGAGTCTGCAGGAGTAAGGCATCTCCATTTCCTCACAAACTACCCACCGGACGATCCATCCCCTGTGGGTTAAGGGGGGACATGATAGCGGTTTTCAAATATCTAAAAGGGTGTCACAAGGAGGAAGGAGAAAATTTGTTCCTCTTGGTTTCTGAGGACAGGACAAGGAGTAATGGGCTTAAAGTGCAGCAGGGGAGGTTTAGATTGGACATTAGGAAAAAATTCCTAACTGTCAGGGTGGTCAAATATTGGAATAAATTGCCAAGGGAGGTGGTGGAATCTCCCTCTCTGGAGATATTTAAGAACAGGTTAGATAGACATCTGTCAGGGATGGTGTAGACGGAGCTTGGTCCTGCCTTGAGGGCGGGGGGCTGGACTCGATGGCCTCTTGAGGTCCCTTCCAGTCCTATTATTCTATGATTCTATGATTCTATGATTCTGGCAAGCAGCATGACCTGCCAAGTGCCTAAATCATGACCCAAATCCATGAAAGGACAGATTAGAAACCCATCTCTCTCTGGTTAACATGCACCCAGAGGCAGAGTTCGGTGGAAGACTGTGATGTAGTGGGGGTACCTGGCTGGTTTCTATGCTGCTGGCTCTGGGGTAATCCCCACTGGCTGCTGTGGGTACCACGACCCAGCAAAACAGGATGAGTCACTATGCAAACCAGTGGCCAGACACCCCCCATGGAGAGGAACAAAGGAAGGTGGATGCTGCCCTGGCTGGGGGGCAGGGCTGGAAGAGAGTTAGTTGGTTGCTGGCTGGAAGCATGGAGGAGACAGCCTAGGGAAAGGGGCTGGAGTTTAGGGGCCCAGTCTCCCCCACCTCAAGGGGGCCTGAGGCATCCTAGCCCAGCTCTGGGACCAGATTCCATCTGTGCTGTGCTGTATCCTGGAGAGGCAATACACTTCCTCTATTCCACCGGCTGGTGCAGTCTGTTGTGCCATTTCGGGGTGCAGGAGACGGGGGACCCCCAACGCGCCGTCACAAAGACACAGCAAAGGCACTTCCCAGAGGTAGATGGAGAATTCATTACAAAAGGGAAATGGAATTTCTTTCCCTCTGTCTCAAACCTCTCTCCTCCTCCACTTCTGGCTTGAACCTGTGAGAGAGGGACGCGCCAGGCTCTCAGGCTCTTCAGTGGGCATTCCCCAAGGTAAATAGCACATCGGAACTTAATTAGTAAATCATCATGCACCCATCCACACTGAACTTTGAATCCGTGGCCTTCCCTTGTTGGGGACGGTCAGGTTGGAACTGCGACCCCACCGTGTTGGAATGTGCAGCACGGCAGGAATTTAGCGCATGCACGTGAATATCTTCCATTCGCTACCGCCAATAAATCACGGCTCTCTGTGATCCTAATTACTGCTCTTGCCCCAGGTATGCGCCAGCTTAATAAGGAGAGAATCGGCAGGATTTATTGCAGCTGCTCCTTGATGTTTCATTTTTATATCACAATATGTTTAATTCATTGCAGCATGGAGCCAAATCAGTAAAACAATGGCTGGGCTCCCACTGCATGTCTGGAGACTGTTGATTTCCCCCTCTGCTGTTCAAACCAGGGGCCGAAGTGTGCTCGTTACAGCTGTGCTCTAAGCCAGTTGTCAGGCATGGATCTGGCTGAATCATGCTCGACAACTGGTTTCACTGTCTGTGGACAAGGATTTCTGGTTGTTTCAATAACTCTGCTAGCAGAGGCTGTGCTGTAAATACATGATCCTCCTAGCCAGGGAGAGGCAAGTTTCAGTGTGGCTTGTAACCCTGCAATGCACAGGCAAACTGTGCTAGAAACGAATGGGTCAAAGTTCTTAAAAGCACATGACCACGTTCTCTGCTGGTGTTAATCACTATATTGCTGATAAACAATGCTGTTGGATATTTGTAGAGGCCCTCCATAAAAAACACCTGCATGGGATCCCTCAGCAGCCATTGTGTACCATAACAAACACCGATGATTATGATGCTCATGCACAGAAACCAAAGGAATTAACCTTGTCTGCTTTCAGCTACAGGGGAAACACACATCAAAGCAAGCACTTTACTCACTGGGGAGGAGCAAAACACAGAAGGGTTACGTCTACACTGGCGCGTTCTTGCACAAAAACTCTTTTGCGGAAGAGTTCTTCTGCAAAAACTCTTCCAGAAGAGAGTGTCTACACTGGTATGTAGATGTGCTTTTGCGCAAGAGCATCCATGCCAGTGTAGACACGCTCTTGCGCAAGAAAGCTCTGATGGCCATTTTAACCATAGGGCTTTCTTGTGCAAGAAATTCATGTTGCCTGTCTACACTGGCCTCTTCTGGAGGAGCTCTTGCACAAGAGGGCTTATTCCTGAGCGGGAGCATCAGAGTTCTGATGCAAGAAGCCCTGATTTCATATATTAGAACGTCAGTTTACTTGCGCAAGAACACGCGGCCAGTGTAGACACAAATTTTTGCGCAAGAGCGGCTACTTTTGCGCGAGATCGCACCAGTGTAGACACAGCCAGGATGTAGGGATGTTACTTTCACTCTTCCAGAAGCTGCAACAGCTGACAAGCCAAAGAGGGAGGACTTTTCTGGGGTAACTGCAGCTGTCTTTCAAAGGGTGGTAAGTGTTCACTCTTACCCATAAAAATGACTTAGCCATAAGAATTCTGCAAGGAATTGTAGAGCGGTCACTTCCTGACCCAGGTAGCCTGTGTAGGGTTGCCAGATACTTTCACAAAAAATACTGAACATGGTGGGATTGAGCAAAAAAACCGAAAAGGACCAGAGTTGTTGAGCAAAAAAAAAAATCCCCCAAAACATCACTATGCCTTTAATCCCCACCACTCCTCACTCCCCCCACCCCTGCCAGACGCAGCAGGGGAAGAATGTCCCAAGTGGCCTTCCGTCCGAGAGAAACAGAAAATACCAGACATTTGACATGTCCGGTATTTTCTGGTTTTTTTACTGGATAGAGGCCACAGATACCGAACTGTCTGGGCCAGGACCAGACACCTGGCAACCCTAAGCCTGTTGCTCCTGAGCAGAGAGAGGCTGCAGCCAGGCTGGCTCTGAGGGGAGATGCTCTGGTCCGCTCCTGAATTCTCTGACCCCCTTGGGCTGGCTGCTTTCACCCCTGCCCGGCTGCCCTTCCCTCCTGTCAGACAATTCAGTCCTGGGTCAGTTGGCCAGCACCCGGCATGGGGACGTGGGATGCATGAGGAGGTCTGGTCCTTGGGGCCTAAAAAGGGGAGAAGCAGTTTCCCCCGTGAGGAGGCTTCTCGGGGGGGGGGGGGGAGATCAGAACTGTAGTCACCTGCTAAAGAGGCTGGGGAGATGTGGGGGCACTATTTATTGCTGGGGGGGGGGGAGGGACATGATGGGGGGGAGGGACACAATGCTAGGCTTGTAAAAATTCCCACCATTTTTGGCTCAGTCTTGGGGGGCAATTAGTGAGATTGATTGCGAAGCCTTTTTTCAATTAGGCGCTTCCCCTTCTCTCTGTCTCACCTTCCCTGATAAATTTCAGCTTGCGGGCCTGCCGAGCTGTCAGCGGTGCTGGAGGGTAGCTTAGAATTACGGCCACTCTGGGCCCTGCAGAGGTTCCGCTCATGCTCCGCGCTGGGCGTGTGCTGGGGACCAGGTCCAGCCGTTTGCTCGCAGCCAGGGGATGAGAGCTCGAAGGCGAATGAAAGCAGGTTGGGGGGGTTGATTGGACCCGCCACCAATGAGCTGCAGCCCGACCTGGCGGCATCCATGCTCAAGCTAGCATAGCTCAGAGGTGAGTGAGCGAGCGCCAAACCATTCATGACCTCGGCTGGGGTTTCCAAAGGGAGGCAGTGTTTCCTAGTGGCTAGAGCACTGGGCTAGGTTTCTATCCTGCTTGTGCCCTGGCCTGCTGGGTGACGGGGGACAGTCACTCCCCCTTCCTGTGCCTCAGTGTCCCTGTTGGTAATGATGCTGTGTAAAGGGTGCTTTGAGGTTGGATGCTAGGTCAGAGCTAGGCACGATATTATTTATTAAGAAGAGAGAGAATTTAAAGAGGATTTGGGCAGCTTCCACCCTTAACTCTAAAGGCCGGCCCCTGCTGCTCCCCAGACTCCAGGGGTAGCCAGCACCACTGAGACCCAGCTGGATGCTACCTTAGGCCCCGTGCTGGCTCCAGGCCACATCAAGGCAGAAGCCTGCCGGAAGTGGAAGGAGTGAGCGAGGCAGTGTGAGAGTGCTGGCTTCTCCCGGGGACACAACGGCTCCGTTCCGATGGTCCCTTCCTGCTCAGCCACACGTGTTCTCGTGGTTCTCGGGCACCTGGGGCAGGAGACAGGTACGTAAGGAATAAAACTCTGGCTGCAAGAGGCACAGCAAAGACTCATGGGCAGCGGGTGAAGGCCCCGCTGGGGAAGGCAAGTCTCAGCCTCATCCGTGGAGTGGACCCGCCCACCCCTAGCCTGATCCTTCCTGGTCACCTGGGGTGTCGGGGCTGCCATGCCACAGACCCAACCTCCCCTGGAGGCCGGGACGTGGAGGCAATTTTGGGCAGGCCGCACCTTCCCTTGCCCGCATCGCTCGCCGCCCAGGTGAGGAAGGTCCTGCTTGCACCGAGCTTGCAGAGAGCCTCCTTTGTCACTATCAAGCTTGTGCTGAGCTAGCCATCCCGGACCCGACCCCCCAAAGTCCTAACAGACTGTGCCAGTCCACCCCCCACCCTCTGAACAGACCCCTCCCCAAAGTCCTAACAGACTGTGCCAGTCCACCCCCCACCCTCTGAACAGACCCCTCCCCAAAGTCCTAACAGACTGTGCCAGTCCACCCCCCACCCTCTGAACAGACCCCTCCCCAAAGTCCTAACACTGTGCCAGTCCACCCCCCACCCTCTGAACAGACCCCTCCCCAAAGTCCTAACACTGTGCCAGTCCACCCCCCCACCCTCTGAACAGACCCCTCCCCAAAGTCCTAACACTGTGCCAGTCCACCCCCCCACCCTCTGAACAGACCCCTCCCCAAAGTCCTAACAGACTGTGCCAGTCCACCCCCCACCCTCTGAACAGACCCCTCCCCAAAGTCCTAACACTGTGCCAGTCCACCCCCCCACCCTCTGAACAGACCCCTCCCCAAAGTCCTAACACTGTGCCAGTCCACCCCCCCACCCTCTGAACAGACCCCTCCCCAAAGTCCTAACAGACTGTGCCAGTCCACCCCCCACCCTCTGAACAGACCCCTCCCCAAAGTCCTAACAGACTGTGCAAGTCCACCCACCCACCGACCCCCCCCCCCACCCGGAACAGACCCCTCCCCAAAGTCCTAACAGACTGTGCAGTCCACCCACCCACCGACCCCCCCACACCCGGAACAGACCCCTCCCCAAAGTCCTAACAGACTGTGCAGTCCACCCACCCACCGACCCCCCCACACCCGGAACAGACCCCTCCCCAAAGTCCTAACAGACTGTGCCAGTCCACCCACCCACCGACCCCACCCACACCCGGAACAGACCCCCCCCCCCCCAAGTCCTAACAGACTGTGCCAGTCCACCCACCCACCGACCCCCACACACCCGGAACAGACCCCTCCCCAAAGTCCTAACAGACTGTGCCAGTTCACCCCCACCCACCCTCTGAACAGACCCCTCCCAAAAGTCCTAACAGACTGTGCCAGTCCACCCCCACCCACCCTCTGAACAGACCCCTCCCCAAAGTCCTAACAGACTGCGCCAGTCCAACCCCCTCAACTGACCCCCCCACACCCTGAACAGACCCCCCCCCCCCAAAGTCCTAACAGACTGTGCCAGTCCAACCCCCTCAACTGACCCCCCCACACCCTGAACAGACCCCTCCCCAAAGTCCTAACAGACTGTGCCAGTCCACATCCCCCCCCCCAACACACACATAAGCCCACAGCTGTGAGCCTTGGCTATAGGATACTGCCCTGCCGAGTCCTGGGCAGTGGCTGGCCTGGGTTTGATAGGAGAGCAGTCAGAGAAAGGGAAACTGGAGGTGAGGAATGGCCCCTAGTAGCTCAGTGCACTAACTGCAGGAACAGATGTTTTTCCTTGGTGCTGGGGGTGAGTTACCTTAGCCCAGGGCTACTCAACACGTGGGGCCGCATGTGGCCTGTGGCCCATTTATTTGCGCCTGTGGGGCGGTTTGGGTTTACGTGGGGCTCGACACACGGCCTGCGGGTGGGATCCTTTGGACATGGCCTCCACTGGGCACACGCTCCACAGCGGCGAGGCATCTCCCAGGCCAGGTGAGCACTGAAAGACGCAAGCGGACGGGCTGGCTGGAACAGACGGGTGCAGAGTGTCGGCGTTTCGAGCTCCCAGGGAGGAGGTGCCGGGAGTGCCAGGGCATTGTGGGAAGTGCTTTGTATTCATGCCCGTCCGTGTGAAAGAAGCTATTTGCATATATATTTGCATGTACACGCAACCACACTTAAGTTTCAGCCCTTGGCATGTGCTGTGAGTATCATTGTGGTCCCCAGGGCTTCCCCAGTGGAATAGCCCTGCCTTAGACAGACTGCAGGGAGGAGCGGGGCCCAGCCAAACCCTGGAAATGAATGATGGGGGAGAAGAGAAAGGAGACTGAAATAGACAATGACAAGGCCAGCAGGCTAAGGGACACAGGAAAGGGATAAGGGGGTGGACTATTCATTCCCACCAACCCGTTTCCGGCTTAATGAGCCCTTCCATGGATCTGAGGAGTGGTGGCCTGCGTTTTTAAGAGAGCTTTTCACATCACTCCCTCGCTTTGGGCCTACGGATCATGCTGGCAAAGTCATCTTCTGTTACAGAAAATATCGACGTGAGTTCAACTTCTCCATGCAAGTGGTTTGACCTTCTTTACGGACGCTAACGTGCAGCGTGCGCTCCAGATGGCTGCTTATGCCTATGGAAATTGCCGTTCATGAGGAGCAAAGCAACTGGAAGGCAATCAATAGGCTGAATAATTCATCGTTTTCTGGCGATACACAGTGTCCCTCTCCTTTGCACAGCACGCGCACGTTCCCATAATGTACCAACACACGCTTAGAATGTACGCACACACACTTCCTAAGTGCACAGACACACACGTCCATGTCAAACACACAGGCGCGCCTTCCTGCGATACCGCTCACCTTCCCACGATGCATGCGTCTTCCCACAATATCATTCGCCTTCCCACGATGCGCTTGCTTTCCCGCGATACTGCTCACCTACCCGCGATGCGCTTGCTGTCCCATGATACCTCTTGCCTTCCCACGATGCACTCACCTTCCCACAATGCGCACGTCTTCCCATGATCTGCTCACCTTCCAATGATGCGCTTACCTTCTCACGATGCATGCACCTTCCCACGATGCGCTTCCCTTCCTGTGATACCGCTCACCTTCCCGCGATACCGCTCACCTTCCCACGATGCGCTCACCTTCCCACGATGCACTCGTCTTCCCACGATACCGTTCGCCTTCCCATGATGCACTTGCTTTCCTGTGATACCGCTCGCCTTGCCACAATGCGCACACCTTCCCATGATGCATGTGCCTTCCTGCGATACCGCGCGTTTTCCCACAATGCGCTCACCTTCCCACAATGCACTCGCCTTCCTGCGATACTGCTCCCCTTCCCGCGATGCGCTCGTCTTCCTGCGATCCACGTGCCTTCCCCCGATGCGTGCACCTGACCAGGCGGATGGGAAGGATGGAAAGCGTCCTCTTATAAAGAGACAATAAAAACAGGCTGATCCCAGGAGCCAGCAGCCGGGCATCAGGATCCAGGTCCCGCCTCACTTCCCCTGGGTGCCACAACTCTGCCAGGTGCCCCACTCTATAGACCCCTGAACCACCCCTCTGCCATCTCAGACTGTCATGGGGCTCACAGCTGACCTACCTTCCGCTCAAGGCCCCGCCCTTCCTGGGAGCATGGAGCCAGTTCCCCCTCCGCCCTGCCCAGGGGCCCACAGAGGCTGTCGGCTCCCCGGCTCTTCAGTGCAACGGAGCAGCCGACCTGTTGCCTTCCGAGGTGCCATGCAGACAAGGGATGCGTCTCAGTGTGGAACGTGGCTCCAAGACAGTGCCGGGAGCCCAGCTGTCTCCGAGCAGGCTCCTCTCCCCCAAAAGTCCTGCCGTGTTTGTGGAAATGGTGCCAGCCATCCCACTTACGCTCCCCCGTGGCCGTGGCTGGAGGCCGCCTGGCCTGTTCTTGACAGGGTTTGTTCCGCCTGCACAGCCTGCCGGGCAGAGCCAGGGGAGAAGGGTGAAAGAGACACACTTCAAAGATCCCCTTCCCCTCGGCCGTCCCCAAAGGAGCCAAGCATTAACGAAGCCACTAGCAGAAGAAAGGGTGTGATTGGGGGAGGGGAGGAACCGGCAACCGAAAAACCGAATCGTGCTGCTATGGCAACCCTGGGAGTCACGTCGTGTTGTTTGTACCCAGAATTTAAAAGATTTAGCCTTGGCAAATAAATAACCCCATTCAATGGTTTCCATGCAGCCGCCGTGTTTGGAGCGGCTTCCCCCTCCCCGGGCGTGGGGAGGGGCGGGGAGGCCGGGCGGCTCTTCTCCAGGCCTGTTTGCATCGATGGGTTAATCTGCTTTGGGGCGGGTTGATTTTGCTCCGTGTCTGGCCGGCTGGGCTGGCGGGGTCTCTGTGCGCACGGATGGTGCGGAGAGACACACACGTGCGCATGGCACGGCGGCTGCTCCTGCCCCGAGAGCTCGGTGCCTTTGGAGAATCTTAATTCACCCCCGAGTCCTCCAGCTGTCCCGGCGGTTGTGCAAACCCTTTACACCGCCCCCTTTACACCACCCCACCGCAGGCTGGATCTCTGGGTCTCTGGGCCACACTCCACCTGGCTCTCCCCAGAACCCACTCTCCGAGGAGTGGATCTATGCTGGGAACTCCCCTGGCTCCTCCCACACTGCATCCTTCTCCCCCCAGCACATGGGTGCGCTCAGCCCAGCAGGCAGCAGGGCCAGTCTGGTTCTACTGTGACGGGGCAGGAGGGCCGGGCACCCTCGAACTCTGCTCCGGAGAGGGTCTGGGAAGCCACAGGGGAGGGAGACAAGTGGGAGGAGTCAGGACAGACTCGCTCCCACGTCCTGGGGGTGTCCTGCGCCTGTATGGGGCTGAAGCAGATGGTGGTGTTGGGGTAAAGTCTTCAGGGCTGGTTCTGAGCCCCACGCGGCGGAGCAGCAGGAGAGAGCGGGGAGCCCTGCTGCGGGTCTGCACCGCACTGGGGCAGCTCTCCCGCAGAGCGCCTGGGCGACGTTCCCATTGCGCACAGCCAGTGGGAATCGGACCCAGAGCAGAGCAGGTCCCTCACGGCCGCAGCGATCCCTGGACACCCCCGGTGCCGTGACGTCCCCCGAGGGGAAGAACGGGGCAGCGCGACCTTCTCTGGACACGTGGGGAGCGGGGCAGAGGGGTTCACCCGCACGTCACTCGGTGCAGCGAACCGGCCCGCCTAAACCGTTCCCAGAGCCCGGCCGCCCAGGGATTAGTGGCTGCGCTGCCGGGCCCTTCCGCGCTCCGCAGTATCTAGAGGGCCATTGATTTTCAAAAAGGCCCGTCTTGGCCTGCGTCCCCGCTGCATTAAAGATGCAGGAGCGTTTCATGACTCAGCCGGCCCCATCGCAGTCGAGAGAGCCTGGCTCCGGACCAATCTCTTAATTAACATTCCCGTAACGACGGTCACTTGTCTATGGAGAACCTGGTCCAGGCAAGGTGGTCTCAGGACACGGAAGGGCCCATAGGAAGCAATGGCATCAGTCATTAACTCCTCGGATGCCAGGGCCCTGGGAACCATTGCATTGTGGGATGCACGCAGCCCCCACTGTTCCATTGCAACAGCCCTGGCCAGCGCCTGGCTTCCATTTCTCACAGGAGCAGGGCGAGGAGTTGTTTGTCACTGTCTCACACACAGCACTCCCCACCCATTATTATGTACGTGATGGCTGGCTGGAGAGGCTCTGTAGTGCCAGACACTATGCGTACCTCCAGCAAGAGACAGTCCGTTCTTGGTTTGAAGAGCTCACTGTCTAAATATCCCTCATTGGACTGTCAGGAATCTGAGGCACAGAGAGATCAAGTGACTTGCCCAAGGGCACCCAGGAAATCTGTGGCAGAGCCGAGAATGGCTCCTAGCTCTCCTGAGTCGCAGGCCAATGCCTTCACTGCAAGACCTTTCCCCCCTTCAGCGGGACTTGGTGTGCAAATAAACAAGACACTCCTGCCTCCCGCAAACTGGTGACTGTGCTGGGGGAAGGTTTGACACAGGATTGTGGAGGAGAGAGTGTCGTTGCGTCAAACCCAAAGGCCTGAGGCAATGGCTGGTTGGAGCCAGGGCGAGGACTGTCCCAACGTGTGTTTGGGGGGGAGAGGGCAGAGCTGCCAGTAACAAACAGCTCCAGCATCTCACACACGTCAGAGACCCTCGTCCTTCAGCGCCTGTTGATCTCAGAGAGCTGAGGGCGGAGAAGACCCCCCACTGTTCTGAGCCCAGCCTCCGGGGGCAAGGAAATCTGTCCCACGTGTGAATAACCTTCCACTCTCTGGGACCTTGCTATACCTGCGGTGGGGATCCCGTTCCTGCCCAGGGCCCCTGCAGCAGGCCTTGCTGTTTAGCACCTCTCTTTGCTGTGGGTGGTGAGGCGCACCGCCGCCTGCCTAACGCACTAGCTCATTGTACCACCCCGCACGACTCTTGTGTGTCACCCGCTCCACGGGGACGGGCTTCCCACCCAGCTCAAACGCGGGGCTGCGGGCTGGTTTTGTATCAAGTTTATTCCTTAGGCGCCGCCGTTGCTTTCGCTCCTGCTCACGTCTCATGGGAAACGCGGAGCCAGCGAGCCCCGTTCTTCCTTGCTCGCTCCGGGGAGCAAGGGCTCACCCCATCATGCGGAAATTCGGCGGAGGCGCTTTAGAAGCCGCTCTGCTTCCTGAGGGCAAGTCTGTGCTGCCGAGGGCACTGGGGCTGTGACCTGGCTTGGCCTTGCCTGGGTGTGGGCAGCCGCACTGCAGCAGCCGGGCTGGTGTGCACCTACCTATGTATGACCTGCACTGCGGGGGGCGGGGGTGTCCAGTCCAGGGCTATGTGAGCGGCAGGACCTTGAACATTTTCCCAGTGAATTGGGGGAGAACTGCTCTGCCTGCCTGGGCACTGGAGGGGGAAGGCAGGAGTTGTGGGGAGGACGAGGAGGACTCGCCTGGCTCCGGTCTCTTAGGTTCCCCACCCTGAGTTATACTGAGCGTGGATGTGCCTGAGTGATCGGCCCAAAGGGAACCAAAGGGAAGGAGGCGATGAGAAAGAAGAGTTGGTGGTTTGTCCTGTGCATGTGGATGTACCCAGCATCAGCTGGTCCTTGGACTCCGAATGGAATGCTAGAGCAGAAACTGAAGTCTTGGCAATAATTCCCACGGGAAGTGGAATGGAGGCAGAGTGGCACTTCCTGTTAGCGACACAGACCGGTGTTCTCTGTAAGTTGTGTGCGCTCGTGTGGCCGGTCCGGAGAGATTCCAGGGCTGCCCAGGTGATTAACAGTGTGCACACAGCAAGGTTTTGGTGTCTACTGGTGGTGCACATGTGCCTGTGCTTTGGTGCATGTTGAAAAAATTATTCTGCACATGGGTAGAAAAGATGAGAGGGAACAGTGACACAGACCCAGGCTGAGTGCCCACAGAAAGGAAGTCAGAGCCTTTGATGGGATTCAAGCAGGAGCCAGGCATGTGCTTTGGTTTAAATTAAGGCTTTTTAATGGCTTACTGTATCTACAAAACACCACAGGTAGCTGAAAGCCACTCCGGCTGGCTGGGCCGGCTCCCTGAGGCCAGCAGCTTCCATCAAGCCCCAGCTCTCTGGAAGCCAGCCACGTGGGTCCAAACAGCCTCCCACCCCAAGGCAGCATGTCCCTCTCCTGCTGAACCGTGTGACCCCAAGCCGGGTGGAAGAAGGGCTGTTTGCTCCAAAGCCTTCGCCCTTCTTAGCACAAAAGCCAAGTGGCTGCTTTCCAAAGCTCTCTCGTCGGCTGAATGACCCACGGCAGCCGGGGGCCTGGCCCCGGGGACAACCGGTGTTGGGACCTGGAGCCGTTTGCTGCTGTCTACCCGGGCAGTCCCAGTCCTGTGCGGCAGCACATCGGGTATCCCCCCCCCGATCCTGCACCCTGTCTGCAGCAAGATGAGACTCCGCCAACCAGTAGTACAGAGGGGGTTTATTGCTCCTCCAGCATACAGCACAGCACAGACGGGCTGTGGTTTCAGGAGTCAGAGCCAGGATGCCTCAGAGTCCTTGGATTAGGGGTCCATTGTCATCCCTAGACCCTCAGCCCTCAGATAAGGCTGCTCCCTTCATGTTCCCAGCCAGCAACTGCCCCCCTCCTCCAAAACTCCCTTCTTTTGTTCCCTGCCTGCCCTCAACTGGCCAGACAGGTTGGGTCCTTGCCTTGTGACTTAAGCCAGCCATCCTGCTGGGCAGTGCTACAGGTACCGGCCAGCAGGGGTCACCCCAGCCCACACTCAGCCACCAGTGGATGTCCAGAGGGTATGGCCTGCCCACTACATCACACCCTGCCTCCCCCCCCGACCTGGGAAGGGGGGTCTTTCCGCTGGTGCCAGCTGGCTTTGGATCCGGCCCTGCTGAGCAGTGAGTTGTGCCCGAAGGTCTCGGTTAGCAGCTGGCTGGCCAGTGGCCTGTGGGCAGTGAGTTGGGCAGGTCTCAGTGCAGCGAATGGAGGGATTGTAGCCAACACCCTCTGGCGGTGTCTGCAGAGGGGCCAGTGGCTGGGGTGGGTATGGAGCCTGAACAAGGGCTTGCTCCAGGGTGAGGCACTGGGGGAGGCGGAGAGCCGAGATCAGGGGGGCCATCTGCCTCTGCACCCCTGTCCGGGTTTTGCAGCCTCCTGGAGGTTGTTGCGCTTCCTGAACCGGAGGGTGGTGCTGGTGGTGGCCCCACGGATACACAGATGCCCCCGTCCCCACACCCAGCTGGGGGCGGTTAGACGTGTGGCCGCGCTGGGCGTCTCCCCTCCACGCTGCGTTCACACAGCCCGCTCCAGAGTCCGAGCATCCTGAAGTTACTAACTCAGCGCAGGACCTGACACCCCCCGGCCTCACTGCTGGAGCAGGAATCAGCCCCCTTCTCCTGCTGGGCTCCTCGGTTTTCTGCTCTTGGTTTCCCCCCGACGGCTCCAGGACAGGGCGTGTTCCTACAGGACCCTTCCCTGCCTGCTCCCTGCCCCTCACCCCCAGTGGAGGTTCCTGGTGCTCTGCAGACGAGTTTCGCAGGGAGGGGAACAGCCGGAAGGCTGCTCTCGCGCCTCGGCTGGCTCAGCTTCACGCATCGATTTCTGTTCCTCGTTGGCCTGTGTGCCGAAGGGGAGGCGCGGAGGGACAGCCGAGCAGCCGGAGGAGATAATAAGGCTGTGGGAACTGCTGGGAAAGGCTTTGATTTTGTGCCAGAGCGAGGCAGAGAGATCAATGGGATCCGGGTATGGATCGAGGTAGCGTGGGATTGCGACTGCCCTGGGTGCATCCCTCGGCACAGGCCGGTCAAGCCGCTCTTTGCCCTGCAGTGCGGTGCCTGAGGCGGGCCCCAGCCTAGAGGCTGTGGGTCTTAGTCCCTATAGGGATTTGTCCCTACTGGGGCCGGAGGCAGAGCTGTGGTGGATCTCTAGAAATCTGGCCAGTCCCTGAGTTGTTCACCAGGGCCGCACTGAGGCTCAATTCCAGCTGGGCACAGAAATCCAGGTCAGGATTGGTACCTCCCAGGGACTGGACCTAGGATCCCTTCCACCAGCCAGCATGGATCTGGAGCTGTCTGGCCTCACCGCCCAGGACTGGGGGGTTGTACTGACTAGGAGCCGAGAGCTTCCCGTGCACTGTGTACAGCAGGCCTCCCGAGGGGCAGGGCGGGTTGACTCCACGGCAGCAGGTGCTCGGATTCCAGCATCACCTGGCTGGTCTGGCAGCTCCTATGAACAGGCGCTTCCCTGTTCCTGGGGTGCATGAGCCGGCTCCATGGAATATCCAGCCCCCACTAGACTGCTCCTCACTTGGCTTTCCACTGCACTCAGCTGGGGCCCTGTCATGTCACGGGGCTCCCCTCGGGCTTGCGTTTCCCTGTGGTCCCCAGGCACAGCCCCCAGGGCGAGCCTGGAGCATCTCCTTCCACGCCACTGGCTGCCTGCAGTTACCTGAGCCCAGCCCAGCTGACTACGGGGACGCCCCAGGAAAGACGCTGACTGTCAGGCTACTGCCTCTCTCCGTTCCTGGCTACATGGCTGTGGCGGGGACTCAGGGTCTGGCACACAAGCGCCAGACTTCACTGCCTGACCCTGCTCATGTGATTTGAAAGTAAATGGCCCTTACAGGCCCTGTGACATTAGTTGGGCAGAATTCAGACCTAATGCTTATTTCAGAGTCTCTAGGGCCTCCCTCTCTCTCTGGACCGCACCAGCACAGCTAAGCCATGGCTCTGGGCACTCGGAGTTATACTCACCTGCAGCTCGGATCGGTAAATCTCAAAGCACTCTATAGTGGCAGGCAGGACCATTATCCTCAGGTCAAACCTGGGGAAACTGAGGCACCGACCAGCCATAGTCACCCCATGGGGGAGCTAGGTCTGGAAACCAGCGCTCCTGTACAGGGCACAACCACTAGGCCACTAGCGCGGGTGTGGAGTAGCAGTCGTGGGTGAGGAAGAGGTCAGACCGCACTCCTCTTCTGGATTCACACAGCCTTGGCGTTCAACAGCCGGGGCATTAAAATGCCAAGTGTCCGTGGGACATTTTTATTTGTATTTTTGTTAGTGAAAACTGGAGGGGGAAGGCTCCATTTTCGGCGCATCCTTCGGTCTTTTTGAACTGAAACCAGAACATTTCTACCCATTTTTTTTGGATGAAAAATGGTCAGATTTCCCATTTGGACCCAAAGCCCTTTTGCCGTGAAAGAAAAGCCGTGTTGAAAAGCCTTGCCCGGCTCTACTCCGCATGAGTCTGGGCACATCGCCACGCCGGGCTGCCCGGGCTGTGCGCCTCACCGCGTCCCTCGAGCGCTCGGCTCTGCCGCCCTGAGCAGCAACCCCAGACCAGCAACTCACAGGGACTGACGGCACCAGCGGCGGATCGGCCACCCTGAGATGGACAGCGTGGGTGGCAAAGAGGCCGTGTGGCTTTGGTGGCTGCGGTGCTTCCTCTCTCCGAGTTCTCAACTCAGATCCAGCTATGGTGAGCACTGGACCAGGGTCCTCCCTCCTTCCCTCCCTCCCGTGGCTTCCCTGGAACGTGTCTGGGTCCCCCGGTGAAGGGGAAATTGCAGTTCTCTGGCTGGAGATCTGAAGGGCAGCGACTCCAAGCCCCGGGGCCGAGGCCTGGAGCTCAGAAGTGAACCGGCGTGGAGGAAGCTACAGCCCCGTCTGGAGCCGGGTGGCTTCACTGGCCAGTGCGCCCGGTGGGAGCACTACGTCCATACCAAAGGGCAGGAAGCGCAGTCATTGTGATTTACAGCAGTTCCTGGGGGCAGAGAAACCCTCCCTGACGATCTGATGCCCGGGTGCCCTCCCCCCGGCAGTGCCTGGCCTGCTGGTTGGGGGGCTGGGAGCAGGAGTGTGGCTGTACCACACAGTCCCTCTGCCCGGGAAAGGGAGACGCCGCGTCTGTCTCAAGGCTGCACCCCTGTCTCGGTGATACGGCTCCTGCTAGCGCTGCTCCTCTGTCTGCTCCCGCTGCTCAGCTCCATCCCTCACCCGGCTCCTGCTTCCCAACACCCAGCTGGCTGCTGAATGTAACACCTCCCCCCCTCCTGCCGTCTCAGCCAACACCTGTTATTACTTCTCTGACACCCTTCTGCAGCCCATCCATCTCCATCCCCGCTCACTCGGCTCTGCCCAGCGAGCTGAGAGCAGCGTGCGGGGGAGGGAAATTGAGGTGACTTGGCTTTTGCTCTGCTTCCTTACCTCCTGCTCCACATTTCCCCCTCCCCGGCACTTTTATGGAGCACTGCCTCCTGGGCCTGGCAGGCTCTGTGTCTGCCCAGGCCACCATCCCGGCCTGCTCTGGTCAGCCTGCCCACCAGGAACAGTCTAGGAGCAAGGATCCTGGCTTTGGAACAGGGGGATGTCGTCAAGGTGTTGGCAGGATCTGGCCTGATCCGGGCTCCTTTGGGGATCATAAGTGTGTGGGTGTGACGGTGCGTTGGGGTTTTCCCGTCTCCTGTACCCCCGTAATGGCACGGACAGACTCCACCAGCCAGTAGAATAGAGGGAGTTTATTGCTTCTCCAGGATACAGCACAGCACAGATGTAATCTGGTTACAGGGCAGGCCTAGGATTCCTCAGCCCCCCTTGTGATGCAGGAGACTGGGCCCCTAAATTCCAGCCCCTTTCCCTAGGCTGCCTCCTCCATGCTCTCGGACAGAAAAACTAACTCCCTCACTTCCAGCCCTACCCCCCAGCCAGGGCTCCCCTCCCCTTCTTCCCATTGTTCCGCTCCCTGGGGAAGAACTCGTCAGACTGGTTCGAAGCCCCCTTGCATAATGACTCATCCCCTGCCCTGCTGGGCCGTGCTGCAGACAGCAGCCAGCGGAGGTCACTCACAGCCCACTGCCCAGCATAGCAACCAGCAAGGTACCCCCCACTACGTCACAGTGGGTGACAGGACGGAGAGGGGAAGGAGGAGCAATCGATAACCAGACCTGCAGGCGGGCCCACTCACAAATAAAAGTCACCAACAAGAGAATGTCTCCATTAGCAGGACCCGAGAGGCCACTTCCCCGGGCCATGGCGACTCTAAAAGGCCCTGGGCCCTTTAAATCGCCGTCGGAGTGCTGTGCGGCATGCTCTGTATGGCTTTGAGGGCTCTGTGGCCTCAGCCCCGCCCCTTCTGCTCGAGGCCCCACCCCTTCCAGGAGCACAGAGCTAGCCTCCCCCCCAACGTATACAGGGGCTCGGCCTGGCTGTCGGCTCCCATTGTCCTCCAAGGCCCCTTCCACGCTTCAGCTGAAACTGTGTCAATGGAGCCGGGTGCAACACTATTGCTGTGTAGACATAACGTAACCCGTAAAAATACCTGAACAAGTCAGGGTGTGACGCTGGAGATGAGGACGTAGTTGGTCCTGTGTGTGTGAGAGCTCGTAACCAGGCTAAGGTGGGTCTCCTAACCCTGTGGTAACTGGGAACACCTGACCAAGCTCTGGGCTAGGACTGGGAGTATTTGATGAGACGGGTTTTCATTGAAAAGAGCTGATTGGGGGAGAAAGGACTTTCCCAGGTCCAGGAGGGACTTTCTGCTCAAAATGAGAGTGATTCCAGCATGCAGATAGTCTAGTGGGTGGGCCAGTTCACTCAGAGGCAGGAGACTCAGATTCAGCTCCCTGTTCCAACCAGTGCAAAGCCAGGACTTAAATCTGGGTCTCCCACCATGATGCTGGTTGAGCAATTTTGCTCACGCCAAAGTCCCAAGCCAGGTCAGGCCTACACCACAAACTCACATCAGTTGAACTGTGTTACTCAGGGTTGTAAATTATCTGCCTCCCCGACTGATGCAGTTATACCAACCTAACCTGTGGAACTCCTTGCCAAAGGAGGCTGTGAAGGCCAGGACTATAAAAGAGTTTTAAAAAGAGCTAGATAAATTCATGGAGGTTAGGTCCATAAACGGCTATTAGCCAGGGGGTAAGGAATGGTGTCCCTGGCCTGTTTGTTGGAGGCTGGAGTGGGATGGCAGGAGACAAATCGCTTGATCATTGTCTTCGGTCCACCCCCTCTGGGGCACCCGGCACTGGCCACTGTCGACAGACAGGACACTGGGCTAGATGGACCTTTGGTCTGACCCAGTCTGGCTGTTCTTATGTTCTTAACCACCAGTGTGTATGGTGCGTTGAACAGTAAGGACCCTTGGCGGACTCTGTAATTTATCTTTCTCCATTCTGAAAACTGACCATTTATTCCTACCCTTTGTTTCCTGTCTTTTAACCAGTTACTAATCCATGAGACGACCTTCCCTTTTATCTCTTGACTGCTCACTTTGCTTAGGAGCTTTTGGCGAGGGACCTTTAAGTACACTAGATCCACTGGGTTACCCTTATCTACATGTTTGGTGTCCCCAAAGAATTCTAGTTGATTGGTGAGACATTGTTTCCCTCCACAAATACTATGTGGGCTCTTTCCCGACAAATCATGTTCATTGATGTGTCGGACAATTCTGTTCTTCTAACTTCAACCCCGTTTGCCTGGTACTGATGTCAGGCTTACCGGCCTGTATTGCTGGGATTGCCTCTGATGTATTGTTTTTAAAAAACTGGCATTACATTAGCTCTCCTTCAGTCATCTGGTACAGAAGCTGATTTAAACAAGAGGTTACATGCTGCAGTTAGGAGCTCTCCTTTCGCCCCTTGATTATAGCCCCATTGATTGTTCAACTCCTGGTGTATTTAGACATTTTTTTGCTGTTCGTGTTCGCATCTTTAGCTAGTTGCTCATCAGATTCTGTATTGGCCTTTCTAATGATACTTTCACACTTGCCTTGCCAGAGTTTATGCTGCTTTCTATTTTACCCAGTGGGATTTGACTTGCACTATTTAAAGAGTGCATTTGTATCACAAACTGTCGGTTTTACTTAGGGTTGCCAGGTGTCCACTATTGAACCGGACAGCCCGGTATTTGCGCCTTCCATCCGGTAAAAAAAATCAGAAAATACCATTTTTTAAGTTCGGTATTTTTTGTGAAACCATCTGGCACCCCTAGATTTATTCTGTTGGTTAGCCGAGGTGGCTTTTTTTGGGTCTTCTTCCTGGTTTTTGTAATTTATTTATTTGGGGGCCTACATGTAATCTGAGCCTCCCCTTCAGCTAAGGTTGCCAGGTGTCCGGTACTGACCCGGACAGTCCAGTACTTTTGCCTCCTGTCTGGTTAAAAAATTCAGAAAATACCGGACACTTGAAATGTCTGGTACTTTCTGATTTTTTTCCCAGCTAGGAGGAGAAAATACTGGACACCTGGCAACCCTATGACACACTGGGCCCAGCCCCTTGATACCCCCCCCCCCCCCCGGGTCCCAGCCCTCTGCCCCCAGCCCCCGGCCCCGCTGCTTACCTGGTTCCGCAGGGAAGCTCCCTTCTGGCGCTACCAAAAAAAAAGATGGCCGCTGGCAAAAACCCTCAATGCCAGAGCAAGGGGAAGCAATACCTTCTCTGGGTCTCAGTGCTCAACCTCTCCTCTTTCTATCCCTATTCGGACGCTGCATGCAATTAAAGGGTCCATACTGTTTTAATGCTGTTTTTATTTTATTTAATTTTTTTGCTTAACTCTTGGGGTCCTTATTTTTTTTTCTCACCAACTTTGGTCTCCCCCCCCCTTTTTTTTCCCCTGGTGGGTTTTTTTTGAGGGGGGAGGTGTTCGATATTTTTGTTGAAACCATCCAGCTACCCTACCTACAGTATTTTCCAAATGTTTCCATGCAGCTTGCGGGCATTGGACTCTTCTGACCGTTCCGTCTCATTTCCCTTTAACCAGCTTCCTCATGTTTGTGTAGTTCCCCTTTTTGATGTGAAATGCGACTGGGGTGAGCTCCTTTGGTATTTCCCCCGTTACTTGGCTGGTAAATTTTGTTGTATGGTGCTCACCATCGCTGAACAGTCCAGCTCTGTGTTGTTCCCACTAGCCTCCTCCGTGCATGATTTTGTATACCTCTGCCTTACTCGCCATCCCATTACAGCCTGCAGTTGTCACTTCTCCAGTCTCGTCTCTCGGGGGAGCCCTTTCGTCCCCCTGTAACTGTCCTCATTCTCCTCTGTGAGCTCCTTTTTCTGCTCTCGCCTTTAGGAGAGTGGGAATTCACCCCCCACATATGCCCATGGGAGCTAGCCCCTTCCTCCCAACGCGAGTCTCTGTTCTTTAGTGCTGCTGCGGCAGAAGCAGGCAAACTGCTCCTTTCAGCAAAGGGAGGGACGGGGCAGGGGAAAGGCCTGCCCTGTGCTCGTGGTCGTTTTATGAACGTAAGAGGAGGGCAGTAAATAACATTCCGCTCTGTTGTGATGACTGAAAAATCTCGAACGAGCCCAGCAAAGCCGCAAAGGCGGCATCCTCCGAGGAGCGATTAAAGAGCCGCAGTCTGCCAGGGCGACACTTGACTCTTTATTTATCTTTCCACCGGGCCAGCGAGCCGTTTCTGCTCCTGTCCGCAGCCCGAAAGCCCCTTCTCCTGAGGCGTGACCCTGAGGGAGAGCAGTAACTCTTCCCGCAGATTCCAGTCAGATGTGTGACCTATGCAAAATGGGCTTAATGTCATGTCGTAAAAAATCGATGGTGTGAAACGCCCGAGTAACAGGGTGAATTAAATAGGATTAAACTTGAAGTGTGGTTCTGGAGAGAAGGCCACGGTGGCAAAGGGTCCCCATGGGAGTTAGTCTCTCTGTCATTTCAGCATCCGAAAGGACGGCTGCTGTGGCTTCCTGGATGACCTTGAGCCAGTCACGTGGTTGCGTTTTGCCTCTGAGGGAGTAACTGTGCTTTCCTGCCTCACCTGGCTGTGGGGAGGCTTAATTCGTTAGTGTTAACGAAGCGCATTGAAATCCTCTGTGGGGCAAAGCGTTGCCTTGATGGTGGCCCTGTGTGAAAAAGAAAGGCTGAGGTTGCAGCGTCGGCAGCTTGACAAGTCCACCCGGGACCTTGCCGACCCTGCTGAGCGTTGTCCGAGAGCCAACAGTAGGCGCGTGAGGGAGAGGGGAATTCGGCTCCCTCTTCCCGCGGGGCGTGGGCTTGGCAGGGCTTCCAGGAGCCAGGCGAGGCAGCCGCTGGAAGGAGAGGCGTCCCGGGGAGACGTTGCCATTTTGAGACAGGCGCTGCTCCGGCTGTACTTGACATGCTGAAGTCGCCCCGCTCTGGTGTTGTGACAGGCCGGGGGAGCGTGCTGAGGTAAACGTGCCGCCTGTTGGCTCTGAACGATGAACCTGATTCACTGCCATGGCCACTCAGGGCTAACGAGGCTGGTGCAAACGGCCGACCTAGCTCAGGGGACAGACGTCTCCTACACCGGGGCTGAGTCCATGCTGCCTCCGTAGGAGCCAGGCCGTGGGCAGGGTGGGAGTGGGCTGGCAGAGGAGGGGGCGGCCTGGGCTGCTCAAAGTGCAAGTCGCCTGTTCCCTGGGCTGTCCTGGCCCTGCAGCTCTGAGGAGAATGAGGC
The DNA here is from genome assembly GCF_052426305.1 of Pelodiscus sinensis. Classification (NCBI taxonomy): domain Eukaryota; kingdom Metazoa; phylum Chordata; order Testudines; family Trionychidae; genus Pelodiscus; species Pelodiscus sinensis. Next base: position 45,485,514 of record NC_143064.1, on the reverse strand, counting down.
ACAAGAAGCCTCCCTCTGTTCCTGCATTGGCACAGGCAGGAATCTGTCCCAGGGCATCTTCCAGATGCCAGTAATAAGCCCCAGCACGTATGCAGCCAGAGATCTCCCTTGCTCCCCTCCCCAGCTTCACTAGGCTGGGCAAGGGTCATCTCATCATACCCATTTTACAGACAGGGAAATGGAGGCACACAAGGAAGTGACGTGATTGGCTCCAGGTCCCCCAGGGAGCCCATGGCTGAGCCTGCTGCCCAGCTCCCTGGCCCACGCTCCCTCCCATCGATCCCAGCTGGGGCTCTGCCCTTCCAGCAGGGGCGGCGCTCTGGCTGCCAGCCCTGCCTGGCACCACCTCTGCTCTGGACACTGACACTGGACACCCAGGGTGTGGGCTGACTAGGGTTTCCTTTGAGTGCAGGTAGCACTGCCAGACAGACAAACCAGCCCCAAGTCCTCTGCCTACCCACCCCTGGGTCCAGCATGGGCAGCAGCTGGGGGCTGTGGCATGGGGGGGGGGCGCTGTCTGCTCTGTGACCCGGGGTCCCCTGCTCTGGGACGGGAGATTCTCACTGACTCTCCCAAATGTGGATTAACCAGACACCCAGGCTCAGCCACCCAGGGAGGGAGGCAAAGGGAGGAGGGCGGAGACCAACACCTGGCTGGGGGGCAGGGCTGGAAGAGAGGTTGAGTTTCTGTCTGGTATCATGGAGGAAGCAGCCTAAGCAAGGGGCTGGGATTTAGGGGCCCGGTCTCCCCCATCTCAAGGGGGGCTGAGGCATCCTAGGCCTGGCCCTGTAACCAGATTCCATCTGTGCTGTGCTATATCCTGGAGAAGCAATAAACTCCCTCTGTTCTACTGGCTGGTGGGTTTGTTCGTGCCATTACGGGGGTGCAGGAGGCGGGGGAACCCCGCCACGCTGTCACACAAGCCTCCCCCACTCTGCCTACCCCCACCTTTGTGCCCCTCCCTGCACAATGGCAGCTGGCTCGAGGCGGAGGGGTGGACAACTTGCTTACCCCACCTGGTCTCCAGTTCCCCCGGGAGCTGGGAATGGGACCCGGCTGCCTGCAGAGCCGTGGGGGCGCTGCGCTCTCATGCAGGCAGGCCCAGAGCCAGGCTCGGCATGGTGAGCCCGGGGGTGATTCACAGCACCCCAGCTTGCTGTGCACTAACTCGCCGCGCACGTCGCCGGCAGCGCAGCCCACGCTGCGGCTGTGTCCGCACAGGGAGATTTTTCAGACATGCTGGGCGCTCCGGAGCTCCCAGTGACCGAGGGATCCCAGCCAGGGGCCAGGGCATCAGCGTGGGATCACTAGGGTGCAAGGGACCCCTGGCCACGCCCCGTGCCCAGCCACTGCCCCTCCCCTGCCCTTTGCATGGGTGACCCACGGGACGTGGTGTAGGAGTCGCTCACGCCCAAATGATGGGGCACCCCCCAGGGCTGGGGGTGGCATGTCGGGCGCTGGGTCTCGTGGCTGCAGGGGGATCAGGTGAGCAGTGGGGGGCTAAGGCAGGTCCCTGCCTATCCTGGCACCGCAGACTGCGCTGCGCCCCAGACGCATCTAGGTGTGGGGAGGGAAAACGCACAGGGCTCTTCCCCTGCTCGGAGCACTAGCTCCGCACTCCCATTGGCTGGGAACCTGCTGCCAGATGCTTCTGGGGCCAGGAGAGGCAGGAAGCTGCCTTTGCCGCCCCCCCCCCCCACTGCACCCTGACTGGGAGCCGCCCGAGGGAAGCCCCTTCTGGGCCAGCCCTGCCCCCCTCAAAGTTGGAGCCCCCTCCTGCACCCCAAAGCTCCTCCTCCACTGCACCCTGAGCCCACGCTCTACTCAAATGCTGCTGGGTCGCCGCATCGCCCGCTTTCTTCAACTGGGTCAGGAGCAAAGAGAAAGTTTGAAGCCCCCTGCTCTCACCTGCTCCGCCAGCGCCTTGCCCAGACCTGGGAGTCCTCTTGGGGACGGATCCTCTTGCTGCCACCAGCAGGCAGGGCCGGAGGCCGAGCCAGGGCGTTCTCAGACCAGTGGCTCTCCTCGTCCTGGCTAGAGGGAAGCCCCAACCCCAACCACGCTGTCCCTTGAGTGCTATTCGCTCCCTTTCTCGGCAAGGCAGGGTTGTGGGTCATGCCTCCCCCTCCCCATCCTCCGCCGGCTCCCGAGACAGGCCTGGGCGCTGTCTCCTGCCACTCGGTCATTGCCGGGGAGCAGGCAATGCGGCAGAGGAGAGCCGGCGGGATGCAGAGGTGATGGGTGTGCGGGAGGGAGGATAACAGCAAACCCGGCTCTGTCCCGTCCCCTGGCGTTGCCGCAGCTCTCAGTCCGCGCTGTCAATGAACCCACGGGGTCAAATCCCACCCGGGCAGGCCGCGAGGAAAAGCCACAAGCTGACATCAGTGTGGTGGCCTCCGTGAAATGAGTCTGGTTCCCAGGGCACAGGGGCCACTGAGGTCAGAGAGGCCCCAGTTGGCACCCGTGTTGTAGTTTCCTCAGAACTGCGGCCTGTGGACTCTCCCCTCGGACCTGTTGCCTGGCCCGTAGTGGCCAGATGGACTTGCTCAAGGAGGGACCAATGTAACAGGAGCTTGCACAGTCGCTGCCCAGGCCCCCTGGCCTGTGACAGAGCCGTTCGGTGTCTGCTCCTGCCCTCCATCCCTGTGAAAGCTGGGCTTGCAAACGCAGCCCCCAGCAAGCCCGTGCACGGCCCGCCGGTGACAGCCGCTCAGCCTGGACACGTTCCACACCCCACGTGCTCCATTAAGAAAAAAGAGCCACGTTGCTGGGAGCTTAAAATAGCAGCGGCAGGCAGCGTTTGGGGGAGGGGGAGGCAGTACAGAGGGGCGGGGGGAGGAAGGTGTCATTCACTGCCAGCGCGTCCAATAGCTGGGCGCAGGGAAAGGGGGATGAATGAGGGGTCTGCGTAGAGAAGGTGATTGATTGCCAGGGACTGCGGGAGGAACGTGCTTGCCATGTGAATGCCAGGCCATGCTAGGGAAGGGCTGCCGCGGCTTGCAGCTGAATGAAGCGCGTCTCTTGCAGCTGTCGGTGTCCACAGAGCTCACTCCGGCTAATGTGCAGCTGAACGGGGGGCCGCTGGGCTCCGTCCTGGAGCTCAATGCAGCCAATACGCATGGTGCAGGGGTCCCGGGCGGTGCGGGGCTCAGAAAACACATTGATGGGTGTTGGGTAAGACCCCCAGCTCTGTGGAGCAGAGCAGAAACGTCTCCTGGAAGCTGCACCATAGCACCCGGGAGGGGATGCGGTCGCATTGTGTGTGCGACCAGCCAGTGCCTGGCAAGCTGGGCTGTGCATCTGCCCCGCACTAGCCTGCTGGGGAGTAGCTGCCCATGTGGACCCTGCTGAGGACAATAACAGTTCCTTAATGGGCTGTGAGCTAGTTCTCCGTGGTGTGGGACTAACTCCGGGCACATTAACAGATGTGTTCATGGGCATCGTGAGGGTTCCCGTGGACAGTTGCTCCATGGCAGGCTAGGGAAGGACAGGCACACGCCAGCTCTCCATGCACTAATCGTTCATGTAGACAAGACCTTACTGCTGGGATTTCTGCATGCAGTGCTGCAGGCTAGCAGAGGGGGTGCAGTGGCGGCTCAGTGCTGGGTGTCACTGGGTGCAGTGCTGCAGGCTAGCAGAGGGGGTGCAGTGGCGGCTCAGTGCTGCGTGTCACTGGGTGCAGTGCTGCAGGCTAGGAGAGGGGGTGCAGTGGCAGCTCAGTGCTGGGTGTCACTGGGTGCAGTGCTGCAGGCTAGCAGAGGGGGTGCAGTGGTGGCTCAGTGCTGGGTGTCACTGGGTGCAGTGCTGCGGGCTAGCAGACGGGGTGCAGTGGCGGCTCAGTGCTGGGTGTCACTGGGTGCAGTGCTGCAGGCTAGCAGAGGGGGTGCAGTGGCGGCTCAGTGCTTGGTGTCACTGGGTGCAGTGCTACAGGCTAGGAGAGGGGGTGCAGTGGCAGCTCAGTGCTGGGTGTCACTGGGTGCAGTGCTGCAGGCTAGCAGAGGGGGTGCAGTGGCGGCTCAGTGCTTGGTGTCACTGGGTGCAGTGCTACAGGCTAGGAGAGGGGGTGCAGTGGCAGCTCAGTGCTGGGTGTCACTGGGTGCAGTGTTGCAGGCTAGCAGGGGGGGTGCAGTGGCGGCTCAGTGCTGGGTGTCACTGGGTGCAGCGCTCCGGGCTAGCAGAGGGGGTGCAGTGGCGGCTCAGTGCTGGGTGTCACTGGGTGCAGTGCTGCAGGCTAGCAGAGGGGGTGCAGTGGCGGCTCAGTGCTGGGTGTCACTGGGTGCAGTGCTGCGAGCTAGCAGAGGGGGTGCAGTGGCAGCTCAGTGCTGGGTGTCACTGGGTGCAGTGCTGCAGGCTAGCAGAGGGGGTGCAGTGGCGGCTCAGTGCTGGGTGTCACTGGGTGCAGTGCTGCGAGCTAGCAGAGGGGGTGCAGTGGCGGCTCAGTGCTGGGTGTCACTGGGTGCAGTGCTGCGGGCTAGCAGAGGGGGTGCAGTGGCGGCTCAGTGCTGTGTGTCACTGGGTGCAGTGCTGTGGTCTAGCAGACGGGGTGCAGTGGCGGCTCAGTGCTGGGTGTCACTGGGTGCAGTGCTGTGGGTTAGCAGAGGGGGTGCAGTGGCGGCTCAGTGCTGTGTGTCACTGGGTGCAGTGCTGCAGGCTAGCAGAGGGGGTGCAGTGGCGGCTCAGTGCTGTGTGTCACTGGGTGCAGTGCTGCAGGCTAGCAGAGGGGGTGCAGTGGCGGCTCAGTGCTGTGTGTCACTGGGTGCAGTGTTGCAGGCTAGCAGAGGGGGTGCAGTGGCGGCTCAGTGCTGGGTGTCACTGGGTGCAGTGCTGCGAGCTAGCAGAGGGGGTGCAGTGGAGGCTCAGTGCTGGGTGTCACTGGGTGCAGTGCTGCGAGCTAGCAGAGGGGGTGCAGTGGAGGCTCAGTGCTGGATGTCACTGGGTGCAGTGCTGCGGGCTAGCAGACGGGGTGCAGTGGCAGCTCAGTGCTGGGTGTCACTGGTGCAGTGCTGCGGGCTAGCAGACGGGGTGCAGTGGCGGCTCAGTGCTGGGTGTCACAGCGTGGTGGAGAGGAGTTGGGTGTTGCAGCCTGAGGACTGGGCTCACACGGGGAGTCCATTGCAGTGACAGGTTTCTTAGTAAGTCATTGGCCTTGTTTCCAGGCACAGTGCCCTTTGCTCTGAGTGAATGTGAGGGGGACTGGAACGGCGAGCTACAAATGGCCTTGTTCCCGTACAGCTGGCTTTGGGGCGTTTCCTGGAACTGCCAAGGGCTCAGATAGCTCCATCTCTTTCCAATGGCCGAATCCAAGCCCCTCGTTCCCCCTCCACAGCCAGCAGCTTCTGTCTCCCACCAGTGGAATAACAGTGAGAAGCAGCCGGAGGACGGGTCCCAGACTGGGAGAGGACGGGAAGAGGAGGGGGACAGGAGGTGGCAGATGGCCCGTCTCTGCAGGCCGTCTCTGGGGGACCCCTGTAACGAGTGATGCCAACAAGGGGCCAGGCTCAGAGTTCCAAGTATCCATCGGGTCATTAGTGCTCAAGAGCTGCCATATCAAATCCTCCCGGCGTGACGAACGTTTCTTCATCTCTCAGGAGTCCTTCAGGCAGGGCTGGGACCCTTTTTGGCCCAGGGGGCCGCCGACCCACAGAAAAACCAGCCGGGGGCTGCACACAAGTGAGAAGCGAAAAAGAAAACCCAACCCCTCGCTGGCGTGGCCCCCAACCGAGAAGCAGAAAGACGCTCCCCACGTTCCTATGGGGGCCCAGCCTAGTAGAGTCTGTGTGCTCCAGCCCCATGGGGGATGGGGAGGGCTGGAGCACCAATGCGGGCTCCCCAGTGCTGGAGGGGGAGCCCTGGGTCTTGGGGGCCAGATCCAGGCAAGCTGGGGGCCTCAGCCGGCCCCCGGGCCTTAGGTTCTGCACCCCTGCTCTACGCAGGTTTTATCTTGGTTGGGGAGGTGGGTGCTGTAACTAGGGGGCTGGAAGGGCTGCAGGCTCCCCCCACATCTTGAAATGGTTCCCATCAGACGCAGGTTTACAGTTTGGTTGACTGGCTCTCAGCCCTTGCTGGTCCACCCCCTGCATGAATCCAGGGAGATGCTGGTGTCGCTGGGAGTAACCCATAGACGTATCCACACGGGGACTGCTATAGGTCTCCATGCTTTAGCTCTCCGGCGGTAGCAGGACAACGTGCGTCCACAGCCCGGGAGGGAGGGTGTGACAGGGCTCAGCCTGCAGAGACGTCGGCCTATGCTTTAGTGTAGCCTGGAGGGAAAAGAACGATAACCATGGCAACGGGGCCAGTTAGCCAGGCATTTAGCTTTTGAGTGACTCTCCCCCTCGCAGTTAATTTGGAGTGGGGGGAAAACTTTGCACAAATGGGCTAATTTACTCCGGTAAAGAGCCGCGTGGTTCACTAGCTGGAAAGCCTGATGTCTCCCAGGGGCTGTTTGCCAGGTTCCTTCGCTCTTTAATTGCTGCTGCAGCTGGGAACAAAAGACCACTAAATGCCTCCTCCTCTCTACCCAGCCCAGGCCTTGCAGGCGGGCCGCCCCGGTGGCGTCAGCGCTGGAAATGCCAGGGCCGTGACGCTGAGTCTGGGCTCAAAGAGATCGCCAACGCCCATTCCAAGCGAGCAGCAAGGAGGTAGGAAGGAAGAGAGGGGGTGTCCCCTCACAAGGCAGGGGGAGATAGGTTATTTGGGTTTCTAGTGTATCTGCGTGTGGATTGACACTAGATAGTTTAGGTGTTGCTGACACTCTCAATGTGGGGTCGGATTTTTTTAACAGCTATGGATACACCCATACAACCCACCCCAGGGTTCCTAGGTAAGAATGTCTTTTCTCGTTATCATAGAATACCAGAGCGGGAAGGGACCTCGAGAGGTCGTCAAGTCCAGTCCCCTGCCCTCACGGCAGGATCCAACACCAGCTAGACCATCCCTGAGAGGTGTCTGTCCAACCTGCTCTTCAATATCTCCACGGATGGAGATTCCACAGCCTCCCTAGGCAATTTATTCCAGTGTTTAACCACCCTGATACACAGGAAGTTTTTCCTAATGTCCAACCTAAACCTCCCTTGCTGCACTTTAAACCCCTTGCTTCTTGTCCTGTCCTCAGAGGCCAAGGAGAACAATTTTTCTCCCTCCTCCTTGTAACACCCTTTTAGATACTTGAAAGCTGCTCTCATGTCCCCCTCCATCTTCTCTTCTCTAAACTAAACAAGCCCAATTCTTTCCATCTTCCCTCACTGTTCATGGTTTCTAGACCTTTCATCATTGCCTGGGCAGGAGCAGCTAGGCTGCTGTATGCCCCTGCCCTCATTAGGAAGGCTCAAGCGCTAGATGTGGTTCTTAGGCTGCATAAACTACCCTGGTAAAGGCCCAGCGTTGCCAGGAGATGCTGTGTCTGCATGGGGGGCTTTGCTGGCCTTTATGGCAGTCGGAACCCCGTCCTTATCACCCCCGTGGCCAGAGCCAGGCCTGTGAAAGTTCACCGTCAAGAGCCCATGGACACCAGCCCAACGGCATCCACACGAGGGGCTTGTGCCGCTCTAACTATACCCCTGTCCAGGAGGAGGAGAACTGTGGGGTCTAGACAAGGCCTAGTACGGTTTGGATTGCCGTAGCGCTCAGAGGCTGGGCCCTAGGCAGTGTACAGACTCACCCGAGCTGGTTAAACGGGTGCAATCCTCTGTGGGGAGGCTCTTAGTCCCGTTCGAATGGCTCAGACTAGTTCAGCCTGAAACAAGTGGGCTGTGTCTAGACTGGAAAGTTTTTCCGCAAAAGCAACTGGTTTTGCGGAAAAATTTGCCAGCTGTCTACACTGGCCGCTTGAATTTCCCCAAGAACACTGACTTCCTACTGTAAGAAAAAGTGCTGTTGCGGAAAAGCGTCCATGCCAATCTAGATGCTCTTTTCCGCAAATGCTTTTAACGGAAAACTTTTCCGTTAAAAGCATTTGTGGAAAATCATGCCAGTCTAGACATAACCGTGGGGCGGGGGGGAGGGCAGGGGTAAGGTGAGGCTGGGAGGTGAGATGGGGGAGGCGAGTCCATGTGGGTCTTGAAAACAAGCAGGAAAATCTTGAGCTGGTCTCTGGGAGCCCTGAGGTCACTGTGTCTGATTAGAAACCCCCCTGTCCTGGAAACAGGGCCGAGGTGAGCGCCCTGCTTGTGATCCAGGTCCCTGTGGGGTCCACGCGTCCCTCGGACACCGTTCCACGCCCTCCAGTGCCTTTCTGCGGCCAGTTCCTCCTGACGAGCCATCTGGGAGCCCCCCAGCTGGGCCCGCCCGACTCTGCCTAGGGCGGCCAAGTATCTCACAGGACCTAGTCAGAGCTAGACGGAGCTCCTTGGAAGGTGGGACAGAAAACTCCCAGCAGCGGCTCCAGGACCACACAGAGCTGGGTGTTGTAATGCACCAGGGCTGTCCTGTCCAAGCCATGTCACCTCCTGCCACATGCTGACAGAGCCGTGTGTGCTGGGCAGAGTCCTAAACCTCCCCCCCGCCCATGTCACCTCAGGTCCCCCATCCTCTCTCTGAGAGACGGGAGTTCCAGGCTCGGTGTGGGAATTCCTGGGTGAGGTTTAATGACCAGTGCTGAGGACCAGAATGGTCCCTTCTGGCCTGAGAATCCATGAGCCACCATCCCGCCCAGCACCGCGGGGTGAGTTTAGTGCTGGTTGGAGTTAACCAGTAGTGCCTAGATGCCTGGTCAGGAATCGGGCCTTGTGCCAGCCTGGGACTATAGCAGGTAGTTAGAGAGACAGATGGGGTTGGGGACCGAGGGAGGAGGGTGAGGTACAGGTGGGCTTGTCTCAGGGATCAGGACAGGTACTGGGAGGCAGAGGGTGCCTGTGTCCTGGCGAACGTGCTACGGAAATGACAGTGCCACTCGGGCCCAGCACAATGCCTGCAGCCTAGCAAGTCTTTTGCAGCTGCCATCGGTCAGGCGAGTGGTCCGGGGAGAGCAAGCGAGGCTCAGTGGTTCTGTTTCACCTGGGCAGCGAATGGAGACACACATCACAGCTCTGGCCATGGCTAGCCTATGGTGATCCAATATGTGGTGTCAAGAGTGTGTTATCTGACTTGGTCTAGTGCCTGAAACTCTAGTCCAGCGCACACAATTGTCGCCCATACACCTGGCAGGGAACTTAGGTTCTCACTTGAGATGCTAAGCTGAAGGTGCTAAACGTTACTGAGCTAAGGGGAGTTGTTTTAACGGCTTTAGCTCCACTCGCTTGGGCCAAAAGAACCTCTTCCCGTCGTTGAGACAATGCCAAAGCGGCCATCTTGTGCAGGCGTGAATACAAAACACCTTAGCCGTGGCATAAAGCGCCCCAGGAAGCCTGGTTGTTTTCGACAGAAATGAAGATTTAATCTATTTTAAATGGTGTTTGTAGCTCTTCCCGCTGCGAAGAAAATCTCAGTCACTCATCGTGGTTCAGCCTTTTGGAGACAGACTGACAGACTTTTCCATCCCACAGACAGGCTGACAGATCTTAAACAGTTCTGAGAGTTGCCAGCTCCTGTCTCCGTTCATAATACAGTAACTCTGAGCCCTACTGCTGGTTTTGTTAACTCTTTCACTGCTGATCGTTTTATAAAAACCACCCAGCTCATCCTTGTGTGTTTCCATATTCTTAGATTTGCACAGGGCTTGCTATGAGCCAGTCTCTCAGCACAGGTGCAGGGAATGCAATTTGCAAGCTCCTGGTTTTAGCAGAAGCGCAGAGGTTCCTGTGTGGAGAATCGGGAACGCCCTGTGAGAAGCAGGATTACGGATGCCCACGGGGGCGCCCTCTCAGTTCGAATTAGCGCGTCTTCCCTAGAGCCGTTAATTCAAACCCCGGAAGATCGACTGCGGCAGCCCCAGGTGCAGCGGGCGCTGCAGTGACGGGTGGAGGGATTCGTATTTGTGGGATCCATGACGTGCCGCAGGCCTTTTTGGGACGAGCATCCCTATGCGAACATCAGCCTGGCTCTGTTAGCTCCCACGCTGATTAAGCACGACCCATGTGGCCCAGTATCACCAGTCGATGCAACGGCGCGTGATCAGTACCAAAGGTCCCTCTGGCCCCATGGCACAGGGGGCCCTGCGAAGCTACATTGCTCAGGTTTCATCTTGAGGCCAGGTGGAAGAGCTTGGGGGGGTGGAAGGCTTTGGTGTTCTGCCCCAGGTCCCAGTGAGTTTAATGTCAGTCCTGCTTGGCAGATGCCCTAAAACTTTTTACTATTGGAGCCCATCAACTCTGTGTTATCTTTACCCCTGCCCCCTCCGTTCTCCTTCCCTTCTCAGTCTTCCAGCCCGCTAAGTCCCCTCCCCTTCACAGCTCAAGCTCCTTGCTTGGTTGTCTCAGCCCTGCTCCCTCCTGCGGCCTCAGGGGACCCCTTTCTGCTGGGGTCACCTACCAGGCTGCTGACAGCTATTGGCTCTAGCTGCTTCCCCTACTCTGCTGCTGCCCAGGTCCTGTACCCCACTTTTGCCTGGAGGCAGTGATGCAGTGGTAGGGATGGAGGAGCGGAGAGGAGAAAATGCCTCCGGGGAATGTGTGAGCCACCTATGCCCTCCTGCGACCCACTCGTGGGCCAGGACCCACCGTTTGGGAAACAGAACCCTAAGTCCTGGGCCATACTTCGGAGTCATGGAATTGACACGGGGGGAGAGCTGGGTGAATACGGGGGCTTTCCCGCTTGCTGGCAAGTCTGAAACATGGAAAAGAAATAGTTTTAGATTGACCGGTGTGACGTAGTGTTGGTACCTTGCTGGTTGCTAGGCTGGGGCTGTGGGTGACCCCCACTGGCTGCTGTCTGTACCACGGCCCAGCAGAGTAGCTGATGGGACAGGGAGGTGACCTGTTCGACCGGTTACCCCCCAGGGAGAGAAACAAAGGAAGCAGGGGAGGCCAGCCCCTGGCTGGGAGGCAGGGCTGGAAGGGATGTTGTTTAGTTTCTCTCTGGAAAGCAGGGGAGAAGGAGCTAGGGAGGGAGCTGGGATTGTAGGGCCCAGGCACCCCCCATCTCAAGGGGGGGGGGCATTGAGGCCTCCTAGCCCCAGTTCCTGTAACCAGATTCCATCTGTGCTGTTCTGTATCCTGGAGAAGCAATAAACTCCCCTGTTCTACTGGCTGGTGGAGTCTGTTCTTGCCACTACGGGGGTGCAGGAGGTGGGGGACCCCGACGGGCTGCCACAACCGGAAAATAATTTCTCCTTTTCAGGGAATCAGAAAGTAAAAGGTCACGTTGGGGCAGCAGAATCAAAGTGAGTCGTGATTTTGACCACTTGTCCGGTTTTTTGATGTTAAGCAAATTCAAGGACACGTCAAGATGTTCATTCAAAACATTTGCAGATTTTTGTGTGTGGGGGGAGTGATCGTAGACTGAAACAACCAACATGAATTGGATCCTTTTTTTTGTCTCGTGGAACCTGCATTTTTCACGGAAAACACGTTTCAGCTGAAAATCTCCATCCCCTTCCCCTGTTGACACGCTACCCGGAACGTGCCCAGACCCTCCGCAGCTGCTGCTTGTGCTGTGGCTTGTAAACACGTCTTGTCCGGTGGCCACCCTTGTCTGCCATCTCCGGGAGAACACAAAGAGGCCCCGATGTGGAGGCAGCTTTAGAAACTCCAGAACTCTCAAGCCAGGCAGTGTGGTGACTACAAGCGCCGGCTGCGCTGCCTGCTCCCCTCGAAGAGCTTACGCGGCAGGGAGCCTCCGAAAGCCGTCTGAGCATAACTGCGTGGGGAGGCCGGATCCTTTGGAAAATGACGCTCGCCCGCTTCTGTCTCCACCCTGCCTGTTGTGCTCATTCTCCCCTTCCTCAGCCAGCCAGGCTCAGCTGCGTGAGTCCTTGACAGAGCGCTTTGGTTCTCCCCCCCACTGGGGACTGCAAGCGGAGCGTGTTTTTCCGTTGCTTCCCGGAATGCTAATTACAGCCTGGCCATCGGGAGGGGGCCAGCGCCCACGCAGCCGTGCAGAATGGGGTTTGGCTCCCCTACTGAGGCAGCGTGGCTAAGGCGAGGCTCCTCCGTGCCCCGGATTCGCTCCCGCTCGCTGCTGTCAGCTGCACGAAGCCCACTGACCTACTGAGCTGCTTTCTGATGGGAAGCGCCCTCCATTCAGCAAGTTCAGTGCCGGTGAAAAGCCTCCCTCTCTGCAAAGCAGGCACAGCGTGGGCCACAGAGCAGGCTCCTGCATGGAGGGGCGCTCGACGGACCACTTCTGGGGTCCCCCCCAACCTCTGCTGGGATTATAGGTAGGTAAGCCCTATAGGTAGGGCCAGGAAGAACCGGCCTGAGAACTGTCAAGTTCATTACACTTCAGCTACCAGCTAGCCATAGAAAAGTCCTCCAGGCAGCTAGAGTGGCTGGAGAGGACCCAACCAATCAGGAGCCAGGAGGGACTACAAAAGTTGCTGCAGGACTAGCAGCAGCTCAGACCTGGAAGACAGACAGTCAGAGGCTGGCTGGGGCAGCACCATGGACAGCTCAGGGAGGACCTTGGATTGGACCATAGCCCTGAGCTAAGGGCGAAGGAGTTGTCTGCAGGAAGGGAAGGCATAGAGATGCCACTCTGGTTCAGAGCAAGGCAGCTAGCTGAGGGAACAGCACTGAAGTGAGAGCTGCCCTACAGAAGGCACCGGGATGGGGTACCTGTTAGAGGGGTCCCCTGGAAGGGGTTTGTGATTTGCCTAGGGCAGAAAACCCCTTGTTACCCCTTCTCCCCATTCCTTCCATCTGTCACCCCTGACTATATGCTGTCTACAGACTTGTCCTGCTCACAGGACACTCCGGGGCAGCTGCCGCAGACCCTGCACTTTGCTACCTCAACTGCCCTTTGGAGGGGTCCCAGAGTGGCCTGGGAGGGAGGGGGCCGGCATGGGGTAGCAGCAAAGGTCAGGCTCCCCTCCCCATGGCGGTGAGAGCCAGAGCGGCCTGGCAGCCTGCTCCGCTCTGACTCCCTCTCCCAGCCCACTCCACTCAGTTTCACCATGCAGCAGGAGAGAGACCTCAGTGGGCAGAGGCAGGCTGCTGGGTCACTCCGGCTCCCTCTGCCACGGTGATTGTGTGTGTGGGGGTGGGGGGTCAGCCCCCCCCAAATCACCCAGTTCCTATTGCTCAGGGGAAGGGGCCTCAGCAAGGGGGTGGGGCTTGGGGAAGGGGTGGAGTGAGGCACAGCAGAGATGGGGCAGAGTTGCCCTGGGTCCTGCATCTGGGGCACCAGTGGGATGTTGCCCTGTGCTCCTCCGCCATCTAAGGACAGCGCCGGCTGCCTGTATTCTGAAGGGTGAGCCCTGGACAGGAAGGTGTGAATAGCAGGACCCGGTCTGGGGTCGCAGGCGGTGCTGCAGTAGAGAGGAGCCATACTACCCCCAACGTTTTGTTCTGGCTTTTGTCACCTTTCATTTAGCGCCCAGATAGCCCGGTGAGGGGTGCTAAGGGAGGCAGGGACAGCGGTGGGGTGGCAGAGCCGTGGGAAGGCCCAGGGCCGGGCGAGGCCTCCTCCGATGTCCGGTGACGTTGCTCCCTGACAAACCGAGACCTGGTGTGGATCTTGTTAGCAAACGCTCTTCAGCTTGGGGAGAGGGACGGCTAATCTGATTGGCTAAAACTAACGAGCTAGCTCAGGCTGAATCCTTCTTAATGACTGAAAGAATTTGGTTTAAAAAAACAAATCCCTGCCTCTCGGCGCGTCTTGGCTCCAGCTGCGAGGGGAAGGCAGGCAAGGCCATGCCACAGGGACAGCACGGGCAGGGGCGTGGGAGCTGGGACCAGCATCCGCAGCTGGTGGGAGTCTGATTATTTGGCCTCCTTGGGCATGCGGGTAATGGGAAGCAAAGTGGAAGCTCCATAAAGAGGAAGGGCTGGACTGTGGGGGCGGGAGCCATGCCAAGGCCAGTCCATACCTCGGTCTGCATTTCCTGCTTGCTGGCATTTCTCTACTGCAGTTCTAGGCAGGCCAGGGAGGCAGGGGAAGGTTTGTTACCCACCTGCTTTCTCTCCAGTCCTGGCTCTCCCTCTGGATGTCAGAGGGAAAAGCAGCTGGATTTTATGTCTGATTCCCTGAGTGTCAAGCTCGGCAGTAAACCCCTCTGTCTCATCATTAAGGATGACAGGCGTCCCTGCTGGGAGAGCGATAAACCAGTTAATTAACGAGAGAGACTAATGCAACCCTGAGCAGAAAAATGGGAAAACAGGGCCCCGAGATGCCTGATCTGCCTGCCACGTTCCCCCGCTTTGGAGCTGCGAGAGGGAACTCTGGCACGGTGCTCCACGCCACCTCCCCCGCAACGTGGCCGTGAAATACCTGGAGAGCAGACCTGCAATCTTCTGGGATGTGCCCTGGCAGTGATGCCATGAAACACATGGGCAGGGGGAAGCCGCTGTGACCTGGCACTCCCTGACACACACGCAAGGGAAAACTTGCCATCCAACACAGCACGCAGCGCCCGTGGTCCCTGCCTGACCGCCCCGGCTATCCTGCGAGGAGAACTCTGGGCCCCTCTGCCTCACTGCCAGTAACATGGCTCCCTGCAGGCTTCTTGGGGAGCTGGCGTGGAGGGGCAAACAAGCCAAACTTGCAGGGGGAGAGGGGCAGGTCTCTTGCCCGTGGCCCCTTCCGGGAGCAGAGGGGTGCCTGGGAGCGGAGGCCTTGTGCACAAACCTTCGAGGAGCAGTGGCATCACCTAGAGCTGGATGCCTTGGACACAGCACCACAGGGAGGGACACCCTGGGGTGCCCCGGGATGGAAGCCGTGGGTTTAGCAGAGGGGGAACCCAGTAATGGACACTTGGAGCAGAGAGCATCCGGGAGCAGAGGCAGCAGGTGGTGAGAGGAGAGTGGTGGCGAGAGTGACCACGTTTCTCTCGGCTGCATACGTGAAATGACTTGTCTTCTAGTGCGTTCAATGACAACCCATCCAGACTGTGCAGTACAAACCTTCAAATTAACACCCCGCCGACTGAGCTCCTGTTAAAATGAAATATGGACCTAGCTGAGTCTTTTTATTCCTGTCTCTTCAAGGTCTGCATGCAGGGAAGTGACACGCACGGGGAGAAATCTCTCCCACTCGGACAGGGTGACTGTCCCAACCCTCCCTGCCTATCGCTCTCCACCCTCCATATCTGGCTGGGACCCCCAGGATAGACCCGCCTCTCCTGGTAGCTGGTGCCACGTCTTCTTGAGGCACCGTGTGGGGGCACCCAGGGCCACAGGCCCCCTCCCCAGCTTTGTCAGGGTTCACACTAGGGATGTGAAAGGGGGAGGTTAATCGGTGGGGCTGGGGCAGCTCCCTGCCAGCTGTGGACAGGGAGCTGGTCTGTCCCAGCCTGCGGGGGGGTGGGCTGTCCCCCTCCCCCACCGGTTCCCCTTTAATCAGTTAACCAGTTAAAAATCACATTTAAGCCGTTAACCAATGAAACAGGATTTTACCTCCCTCGTTCCCAGCAGAGCGTGGCCGGCTGCCCCCTTTCAGCACTGCTGCAGGGTAGGACTGTAGGAACGACCTGGCCCCTGCACTGGAAAGGTCGTGTCTTCCCTCCTGCCCCTTCCTCCGTGGCTGGAAGCAGCTCCTCTCTGCCTGCCTGCACAGCGCTGAAAGGCAGCTGCTGGTGGCCACCAGCATAATCCCTATTAGGGGTGTAACCGGTTAACTGGCAGCCTGCTCGGAGCACATCCCCCCGCAACATGGCTGGAGTGGGCTGCTCCAGCCCGGCTGGGCCCACGGCCCCATGGCTTGCGAGTGCTGCAGCCCAGCCAGGCCCACCACGCTGCAGGCTGCGGGGGGGGGGGGACATTCCAGCCCAGCTGAGCTTGAGCAGCTCCCCTCCGGTGGGGGGGTGCAGTGGGCCTGGCTTGAGCCCCTGCCCACCGTGCACAGGCTCTGCCTGGCCTAGGTAGCCCCCACCTGTGATGGGCTCAGCCCAGTGTGGCCAGGGCAACCTGTAGCCTGGCTGGGCTGGAGCCCGCCACCTGTGGATCCCGCTTAGGCGTTTAACCCATTAAATGTCACGTGTGCAAGTGAAGGGGCATGGCCGGGAGAGGGGAAGCATGGAAAGGGCTGGGTGGGCAGTCGAGGTGACCCATGACTGGCCATGGCCTGCTCCCGCTCCCCAGCCCTGCAGCAAGCGCCAGGACCGGCTGGAAATGGGGTGGCGAAGGGGGAGTCTGCTGGCTGAGAGCTGGCCCCCAGCAGGGACTGCATTCACGGACCAGTGGGGGGGGGGGGGCTGGAGAGGTCACAGCGGGCCCCACAAGCTGCTGCTTTGCCCAATCACCAGCCACGCACTCCCACTCCCAGCATCAGCCACTGGACACCCCCCTCACCACTGGGGGTGGAAGGCGGGTGAGCAGGGAGGCAGCTGGTCGTAGCCCCCCCCCCCCCGTACTGAGGGGAGGGGAGAGAGAGATCACAGGAGACTTGGCCCATGTTGTAAGAAGTAGGGATGCCTCCAAGAGGGCTTCACAGGACTGTCCCATTAAACCCGGGACATGGGCTCACCCTGGTGTTAGCTATGGGCTCTGCTGCGATGTTGGGAGTGTGGCTGGGGAGGTGAAGCTTGTGGCGGGTCAGGGGTGTCACACCCCAGGGCTCCGCTAAGGTGCTTTCGGGAGGCGGCTGCGGAGGGCTGGGTGGGCCGGCGGGGGGCGGCTGGCAGAGGAAATTCCGAGGCTGGCAGGGAGGAGGTGGCGAGTCTCCAGGCCTGGTGGAAGGGGACCTGCACTAGTTCATGTGATGGATCAAGGGGGACTTTGAAGAGCACCTTCGGGGAGCCCCCACTCCTGAGGGGAGGCCTTGGAGCCAGGAGCGGAGCACGCTGGGGAGGGGTCCTGGGACAAAGCACCAGGGCTGGGGCCGCAGTTACCCAAGCGCAGGGCCCCTGGGGCAGGACCCCCCCAGGCCTGTTGGACACACGCGGTGCAGCTAAGCGCTCCTCGGCCCCCTGCAGGCGCAGCCCCGCATCAGGTGGGGCCTCTCCGAGGAGGGAGCTGCCCTCTGTCCGGCGGCTCCCGCTGTCTCCGCAGGGCGCAGGGGTGGCGCAGAGGGGTGGCCCCGGAGCCGGGCTGTGCAGCTGGGCGGCTGCCGCTGGAGCGCGGCCCTGCGGCTCCTTAGTCTGCGCTCTGGTCCCCGATCGGCCCCGCCCCGCCGGGCACCGCTGGCTGCGCGCCCCTCCCCGCTGCCCCCGGCCGGCTCCCCGCCTGGGGGCGGCTCCGCGGCGCTCGCGGGAGGGCTCCCGAGGCGCCTCCAGCCAAGGTCACGGCGCGGAGCCGCGGATCGCAGGAGACGCGCAGCCTCGCCCCTCCCCGCGCCCCCAGCCGCGATTCCCGTCGGGGGCCGGGCGCGCCGGCCGGGCGCTATGTGCCGGGCTCCCGCCGCGGGGCGCGGGCCTGCGGGGCGGCTCCGGAGCGGGGCGGCGGCCGCGCCGTGTCTCTAGCCCCCGCCCCGAGCTGCCCGGCCCCGCGCCGCAGCGCGGACACGCCGCAGCCATGGGGCTGCGCGGGGCGCGCAGCTGGGGACGGCAGGAGCCTGCGCGCGTCGCTCCCGGCCCGCAGCCGAAACTTGCCGGGGCAGCAGCGCGCTCCCTGCCCGGCCCTGCCGCTGCCCGGCGCTGAGCCCGGCCGCAAGGCGGCGGGAGGAGCAGGCGCCCCGAGAGCGAGGACGGCGCGGGCAGCCGCCAGCCGAGGTAAGCGCGCGGCTCCCCCGGGCTCCGTCTGCAGCCGGAGCAGCCCCAGCCCCGCAATGCTGCTGGCGCTGGCGGGGGGGGGGACTGGCGTGTGCGAAGAGAGGAGCCCCCCCCCCCGTAGTTTCTCCCTCCCCGCGACCCGAGCGCACGCCCCTCTCTCTGCGTGCACGCACCTCCCGCGTCCCTGCCCAACGTGTGGACCCCCCCTCGCTGCACATACACAGCTCTGCATGCGCTCCAAGCCCGGCCCAACCCTGCACACTCACAGCCATGTCTGCATGGCCTGGCTGGGGGGCTGGGGGGCAGGCGCCATGTGTGCCCCGAGGTTACTGTGTGTCTACCCCTTGGCTGGGACATAGGGCCACGGAGGGCGCCCCCTCCAAACCCACACCTGAGGGGGATATGCACTCTTCTGGCAGTGACCCCCAGACCAGCTGCTCCTACTGGGGTTGCAGGCACATGGATCTCACCATACCAGCTTGGAAATGCACACGTCGCGGATGGGGACCTCTCCCTGTGCTTGCACGCTGACAGCCCAGCATGTGCGCACATGCCCCTCAAAAAGGTGCCTGCTTTCCAGAGCCAAGACCCGACCCCCACAGGCACACGCATGGCCGCTGAATTTCAGGAGCCAGCTCTGCCGTCCCTCGCCAGGAAAACGGGTCACATTCAACTCCTGCAGCTGCTGCCCCTCTGGAAGCTGGCACACCCAGGTGGGCCCCACAGACAGGCCACTGCTTGTCTTTGCAAGTGCACGCCCCACGTTTGAACAGAAATGTGTGGGCGAGGGAGCATCTATCCAGCCAGGGTAAAGTGCTGGTGCATTTAATACTCTGCTCCGTGGCCCTTGGCTTCTGCTGGGCTGGCATTGTGCACTGGAGAGGGGGGCAATTTATAATGATGGGACCATCTTGTGAAACCTGCTGCACTGCAACCATGGTAGCTCAGTTTCTATGGGGATGGCTTAACACCTTCTTCCGAGTGTAGGTTCCCAGGGGACTGTAGGTTTGCTTGGCAGCTCCTTTAGCACAGGAAAGACCAATGCTTTGATTCTCAAGGGGGGGGGGGGCAGTGCGCTTGAGACAGGACGGTTTGATGCCCGGGGAGTACGAGCTTTGATGGTGAAGTTCTTTATTGCACTGCAGAGATTGCGGCTTCCTTCCGCTGGGGCAAGGACCTTGTGTAAGCACTATCCCGAGGCATTGCAATCGGATCGCCCGGGGGTTTGCATGCTGCCTCTGTGGCACGTTTGGAGTTCGAGTCGCCAGGGTTGGGGGAAGAGTTGGTTTCCTGTTGCTTTCTGCCTCCTGCCCATTTGACAAGAGCCCCCTTTTCCAGGGGGAGGGAAAACGCATTGTTTGCTCAGCCTTGGGCTCCCTCACTGGTCTCCCAAGCTTGCTGCTGCCTCCTGAAAAGGCAGCGGATCTAATGAATGAAACCAAAGCCTGTGTAAATCACAGGAATTAGGAGATCGGTGCCTCCTTCTTTGTAGTTAAATAATCTCGGCAGCAGCAAGTTCCCTCTGGTCCCTAATTGACATGATATTTGCATTGCTACTTTGGGTAACCCCCCCCCCCCCCAATTAGGCTCTGTCATTCTGACCCATTTGCACCAGCAGGTTAATGAAAGGTGCTGAGCCGTGGCAGGAGAAGAGGGCTCTGATCACTGAAGCCTTATTCGCATTTGAGCCAACAGAACTGGGTTGGGCTTCGGAGCCCGGTGCTGAGGTTTGATTTGCAAGCGCCGAGTGCGCTGCGTCTCTAGGGACCTGCGTGAGCATGGTTGGGTGCTCGGTGCTTTTGAACATCAGACTGTCAATGCAGGTTCTGGGCCTAGGTTTGCTACAGGCTGGCTTAGTCCGATATCTCTGGGAAAAGATCAGCCCCTGGGGCGGCCGGCCCCCAGCTTTTAGTGAGCGGGCTGCTGTGTTCGGT
This sequence comes from Pelodiscus sinensis, assembly GCF_052426305.1. NCBI lineage: Eukaryota > Metazoa > Chordata > Testudines > Trionychidae > Pelodiscus > Pelodiscus sinensis. Next base: position 45,465,900 of record NC_143064.1, on the reverse strand, counting down.
GCTGGCAGAACCGTCGGGGCGGTCTCCACGTGCAGCCCTTTTGGGGCTAATCCTGCAGGACGTTGGGGTGTCCTGTGGAAAAGAAAACGTCAGAATGATAGAGCTCTGGGTGACAGCTTGTGACCCAGCCCAGGCGGTTGTGAGCTTCAGAACCAGGCAGGAAGCGCCCACTCGTCAGTGAGATGATACCGGCTCAGCTGTTTCTTCAGGCCCGTGTTTGTCTGTGTGTTCCCCAAGTGCCTTGCTGTCCAAGGAGGTCGTGCAGAGCTGACTCGCACCCAAATGCCAGGGGCACGCCCCCGGCGAAGCAACAGGGAATGCTACGGCGAGGGCCCAGCTGGTAAGAGTAGTGATAATAAGGCTAATAAATGAGGCTCTTTTCCATCCATGGGAGCTTCCAGCCAGGAGCTCTCCAATTCAGCCCAACTTCTTGTGTATCCTCAGCTGGAAGATTGTGCCCCAGTTCTGGGCACCACATTTCAGCAAACGTGGAGAAATTGGAGAATCCAGAGAACAGCAACAAAAATGATGAAAGGTCTAGAAAACAGGACCCTTGAGGGAAGGTGGAAATAATTAGGCTTGTTTAGTTTGGAAAGGAGAAGATTGAGAGGGGACATGAGAGCAGCTTTCAAGTATCTAAAAGGGTGTTACAAGGAGGAGGGAGAAAAAGTGTTGTTCTTGGCCTCTGATGATAAGAAGCAATGGGCTTAGATTGTTGCAAGGGAGGTTTAGGTTGGACATTAAGCATCCTGACAGTTAGGAAGTTTTTCTTAAACACTGGAATAAATTGCCTAGGGGGCTTGTGGAATCTCCATCCCTGGAGATATTTAAGAGCAGATTAGACAGACATCTCTCCGGGAAGGTCTTACTGGTGCTTGATCCTGCCGTGAGGGCAGAGGACTGGACTTGATGGCTTCTCGAGGTCCCTTGTAGGGTTCTGTGCTTCTATCCTGAAGAGGGGAAAAGCGACAGTGAGAAGGGACATGGTGAAGGCCCCACCAGCCTGTGACCTGCTATGCTTCAGCACGGAGCGGAGGGCGGAGCGATTATCTCTGGCAGGTGGCAGGGTCGTGACAGAGATAAGTGGCTGAGGAAGAAGGGTGCCGCCTTCTAAATTAGCAATGCAATGGAACAGGCCCAGCGGGGTGAGAGAGAGGCTTTTGATAACGTTTTGGGCTAACTCCGAAATCCGTGGCGCTGACGGATTTCTTCATGTGCGAGCCAGGCGGGCTCCAGGCTGGGTCTTTTTTTGGCGTAGAAGCAAAGGGTCCTGTCTCCTGTGTGGGAGATCTCCGAGCGGGATGAAACTGAAAGGTAAGGCAGGTAGGGAGGGCTGCCTGATCTCAGCCACTACCTACAGCAGACCTTGTGGGTGGATGTCAGAAGCCCTGTTGGGCACGCAGGGTGCAGGGAGCGTGCTTGGTGGGTAGCTGCCAGGCTGCTCCGAGATTCACACCCGACTCCGTCGCAAATCAAAGATGCATAAGGAGCAAGGGAACGTTTTCCCCGGTTGCTTTCCATTCACCACTGGCTGCTGAGAGCAGAGCTCTGCTTGCGTGGAGCTACACGGGTCCAGCCGCTGTCGCTGTTGAAATCAGTGGTAAATCTCTCCTGGCTTTCAGTGCAAGCGTTAGTTAATCTTGCCTCACAACAACCACCCCATGGGAGTGAGCTGTAGTTAACGCCGGCTTGCACGCACCGCGGTTATGCTGCTGTTGTCATAAAGCATTGATACAGTGACATAAATACAGGCGGCTCTCCCACCGATCCGTGAGACTTGTGCCCTGCCCTGAAGACCCGACAGGCAGAAGGGGTCAAGGCACAGAGCCACACACTTGGCAAGGCTGGGGCGAACGGTGGAGGAAGAGAAGAGGCCCCGTGCCTCAGTTTCCCCCTCTGTAAAATAGGGGTATTATAGCACTGCCCTGCCTCTCCATGAGGATCAGCACCACTATGATGGTGCGGTTTTTGGTAGTGCGGCTAGGAGACGCAGAAAAGTACCTACTCCTAGAAGGTGACACAGCCTGTCATGATAGGACTGAGACAGGTCTGGCAGCTCCTAGTCACTGGCTACTTCTCCAGAGGTCTGGGAGTTGTGGGAAGGCTCTTCCCAGGTGTAGTCCAGTTACACATGGGAGCTGTATTCTGGCTGTACTGTGCACAGTCGCCCGCTCCCTCTTTGCTATCTGTGGTGAGGGCGACTGTCCTCTGTTACAGCTGCTCCTGCCCCAGCCCTGTGTAACTAACGCAGTGCGGTTTGGAAGATGGGCAGCAGAGAAGGTTTGGGATCCTTCACACCGCTAGGCCACCTGTTCAAAACCAGTTCGGGGCAAGGGGTTGCGAAAAGGCCCCGGCAGCTTTTCGGCAGCATGCATGCAAAGGGGTGGCGGTGTCTGTCGGACAGTGGACCGGTGTCCCCAAACAGCGTGATCGGCATCTCAGTAGAGCATGTGGAAGCAGACGGGGACTGGCTACCCTTTTCATCCCAGAGCTGCCGCCTCTCGGGCGGGGGCACGGCCTGTGGGGAGAGAAGTGTACTGAGGACAGGGAGGGGAGTTCGGTGTCCGTGGCATGTCAGTTATCCAGCCGTTTTCACCAGCCCTAAATGACCGCGGAAACCAGAAAGAGTTGGGGAATTGGCGCGCTCTTGAGCCTCCGTTCCAGCTGCAGTCCAAGGGTTCAAGTCTGAGCCAATAAGAATTCTTCTGGGATTTCACACCCCTATAGGGCCATATCCTCACTTGACTTAGATCAGTGTAGCTCCGTCTTCTCCTTCCTTGCCCCGTTCCCTTCCTCTTTCTTTGTTCTTCATCCTGGCTCCTTACGGGAAGCATTCCGGGGCATGAAGCAAGGCAGCGTGGTCCATGCTGGCATCCCCAGTAAGGACCGTGGGAGCTCTGGCAGACTCCAGGAACGGGCAGGTCTGGGCGTTGGAGTCCGGCGGGTCTTTGCATGGAGCCCTCTCCACCAGCTGCTCCAGCCCGCATTGCGCGTGTCCACGCCCGCCCGTCACAGCATGAGTCCAGTGGGGTGGATTAATGCCCAATGACATTAAAAGCGCCCTGAGCTCTTTGGCGTTCTCGCTCGCTCTCGCTTTTAAATTAATCAAAAGCTGGCTTCCGCAGCAAGTCAATAGCGAGATTTATCACTTAAACAGCGTTATCGATTGCCCAGGGAGCCTGGTTTCATATGGATAGATCTCTGCATGCGGACAGGCCAGGGAGCCCTGTGCCCTCAGAGCAGGCGTGGGCAATCATTTTGAGTGGGGGGCCACGCCAAGCATTTGGAAAGTGGTCAAAAGTGGCCCTCTTCCATGATGTGAATGGAGGGAGTGCGGGGTCGGGGACGGAGGTTGGGTGCAGAAGGGATCTTGGGGTCACCAACCAGTCGATCGGGATCTACTGGTCGATCTTGGAGCCTCTGACAGGTGATCCTGGCTGGTTTGGCCAAGAGGCTGTCAAGGGCAGCACTTCGCTGCCGTCCCTCTACTGCGCACCTCCTGCTCTTTGCCTTGCAGCTGCCTTCCCCCACCCCCGGGAGCCTCCTGCTTGGTGTGCAGGGCAGGGCAGGGGAGGGGAGGGAGAGGAGGGTGCTGATGTCAAGGTGCCCCCTCTCACTCTGCATCCTTTCTCCACAGAGCAGAGAGGGGCACAGCAAGACTTGGGAGGGAGTTTGCTGGCTGCTTTGGGGAGTGGTGTTGGGCCAGGGAAGGGGTGAGCCTGCCTTAGCCCCATTGCACCCCCACCCAGGAGCAGCCTGAGCTAAGCAGTGCCCAGCTGGAGCCCACATCCTGAAACCCTCCCCCAGTCGTGAACCGCCTCCTACACCCCAACCCCCCGCCCTAGCCCTGAGCACCCTGCATCCAAACACCCTCCCAGAGCCTGCACCTAGAACCCCTCCAGCACCCCAGCGGCCTGCCCCAGGCTCAACTCAGAGCCCCTCTCACACTCCACATCCCTCCATCCAAGACCAGAGCCTGCCCCCAACCTGCTGCTTCTGCCCGGTGAAAGTGAGGGAGGATGTGGGAGGGAGGGAGGATGGAGTGAGCAGGGGCGGGGCCTCAGAGAAGGGGCACAAAGGAGGCGGGGCCAGGGGATTTGGATCTGAGGTGGATCTTGGATTGCACTTCAATTCAATAAGTGATCACGTGCTTTTAAGATTGGAGAACCCTGGGGTAAGGGATTGGCACGCAGGAGGGGGTCTGGGATGGGGGGGGAATTGGGTGAAGGAGGGGGTTGTGACTTGGGGCAGCAGTGGGTGCAGGTATTTGGGTTGTGACGGGGGATAGGGCATGGGGATGCCAGGTTTGGGAAGGGTTTGTGACCTGGAGGAAGGGTGGAGGAGGGGCTGCAGGATCTGGGTGGAGTTATGGGTGCAGAAGCAGGGTTGCAGAGGGTTTGGGTTACAGGGGATGGGGTGCAGGAGGGGCCAGAGGGCTGCGGGAGGGAGAGGATGGGGTGCCAGAGGCAGGGTTGCAGAGGGTTTGGGTTACAGGGGGTAGGGTGCAGGAGGGGCCAGAGGGCTGCGGGAAGGGAGAGGATGGGGTGCCAGAGGCAGGGTTGCAGAGGGTTTGGGTTACAGGGGGTAGGGGTTCAGGAGGGGCCAGAGGGCTGCAGGGAGGGGGAGGATGGGGTGCCAGAGGCAGGGTTGCAGAGGGTTTGGGTTACAGGGGGTAGGGGTGCAGGAGGGGCCAGAGGGCTGCGGGGAGGGAGAGGATGGGGTGCCAGAGGCAGGGTTGCAGAGGGTTTGGGTTACAGGGGGTAGGGGTGCAGGAGGGGCCAGAGGGCTGCGGGGAGGGAGAGGATGGGGTGCCAGAGGCAGGGTTGCAGAGGGTTTGGATTACAGGGGGTAGGGGTGCAGGAGGGGCCAGAGGGCTGCGGGGAGGGAGAGGATGGGTTGCAGAGGGTTTGGGTTACAGGGGGTAGGGGTGCAGGAGGGGCCAGAGGGCTGCGGGGAGGGAGAGGATGGGGTGCCAGAGGCAGGGTTGCAGAGGGTTTGGGTTACAGGGGGTAGGGTGCAGGAGGGGCCAGAGGGCTATGGGGAGGGAGAGGATGGGGTGCCAGAGGCAGGGTTGCAGAGGGTTTGGGTTACAGGGGGTAGGGTGCAGGAGGGGCCAGAGGGCTGCAGGGAGGGAGAGGATGGGGTGCCAGAGGCAGGCTCTGGCCAGCTGGGAGGTGCATTCCTGGGCGGTTCCCAGCCAGCAGCTCAGCTGGTTCCTCAGCCAGGCTCCCTGCCTTCCATGCCCCTGCACTGGCTGCAGGGGCCACGCGTGGCTGATTCTGAATGCTTCGAGCCCAGAGCGGGGAGGGGTACTTCCCGCACTGTCTGTCCCACAAACAGGCAGCTCCCGTTGGCTAGAAACCGGCCAATGGGAGCTGCATGATTGTGCTGGGGGCGGGGACTGTGCACAAAGCCTCTTAAAGTCCCTTCCAGCAGCCTTGCAGTGTCAGAGAGCTGCTCTGAGCAGTGGCTGAGAGCAGGGCAGGCAGGGAGCCGGCAGAGGCCGGATCTGGCAGCTTAGTGGGCCAGATGTGGCCCGTGGGCCGTATTTTGCTTGTCTCTGCTTTAGCGCCGCAGAGCACACTGCAGCCAGAACTCCTCCTCTCCCGCTGCCGCAGGTCGGGAATAGGGATGTAAAATCCTGTATAATTAGTTAACCGGCCCCCGCCTCCTGCCCCCTCCAGGTAACCGTAACTGGGAAGCCTCTCCTGTTAAGGGTGAGGCTTACCAGTTAACCGGCCAGCCGTTCACATCCCTAGTGGGGAGCCACCTCTGGTGCCCGGGGTCATCAGCCCTGTTGAGCCGGCCCTCTGTCTCTGAGTGGGGACTCAAGAGGGTGGTCTTGTAGTCAAAGGAAAAGAGCCAGAAGGAAGCAAGTTCAAGTCCACCTGAGAAACAGCCGCGCGTGTGTGGACCAGCTCTGGGCACAAAATGGCAGCTGGCTTTGCACACCTGGCAAACGCTTGGACACTAACAGAGCTGAACACATGTCAGCGAAAGACCTCTGTTTCCTAGCTACCTACACCCTGCGCGTGTGTCTGCCGGCCGAGGACATCGGGGGACGGAGGGAGGAGAGGTTTTTTGTACTGAGACTACTTCAGAGAGGAATGGGCCAGCTGGGGTGGGAGGGGAGGTGGCTGTGCACAGGGTAGTTTAGTAACTACTGGCTGTTCCAGCAGTACCCACCCCCCCATTCCTGTCCCCCACCCTCCCCTGCGAGCGGGGCTACCTGTCGGGCTGTTGCGCTGACTGAAGAGGCTGACTGTCTGCCGTGGATCCGGGCGTGGGGGGTATCTGGGGATCCCAACTCCAGACTGCGCCAGCAGGGTGGTTGTTTGGGTGACTCCAATTGCAGGGCTGCCCCCGAGGGGAGGTGTTGCGGGGGTACTGGTGCGAGGGACGAGTGAGCCCCTGAGGCTCTGTGGTGGGGTCGGAATTGAGGGGTTCAGTGTGTGGGGAGCTGTCGGAAAGCAGGTTTGGGGTGCCCAGCTGCCTGCCGCCAAGTGCGGGGAGCCCCGAGCTTCAAGGGCCAGATCCAAGCAAGCCAAGGTCTGGCTCTGGCCTCCAGGCCGAAGGTTCCCCCCCCCCCCCCGCCTTAAGCAGTGCCACCAGGCCTGCTCAGAAAACCGTGCCGCACCTGAAACCTCCTTCTCAGGGAAGGCTCTGGCTCCGGGGGGCCCAGCCGTAACAGGGCAGCTCTCCGGAGAGGATTAAAAACCAAGCCAAGGTTCTGCTTGACCAAACTTTTCACTCCGCCTGTGCCGCGTATGCTGCAGCGTGTTGCACTGTGTTCCATCCCCACCGCCCGGCAACACTTGTGTCTGCAGCACACCCGGCCTCGTGCCACCCTGCATTATGATGTGCTCTTGCGGCACAGCAGCGTGTGTGCAGAGTGCCGGTCTGCATCCGCGGCTGCACCTCGTTTCAGACGGCGCTGCCTGGTGCTTGGACTGCTCTCTCGTGGCTGGTGCTGCAGTCCCCCCGGCTGGGGCGTGCTCTCCATTGCCGTAACGGTGCTGCGTTGCCCCGCGCGGCCCTCACCCTGCCGTGCGCGGAGAGGCGCTGCCTGGACCCGGGTGCACTTCAGAGCAGGGATGTCAAATCCCGTGTAATGCATGAACAAGTTAGACCTTATGTTTAACCCGTTCACTGCTTAAATGGGGGTGGGTTGGAGCTGCCCCGTGGGTGGGCCTGGAGCGCCCCTTCCTCCGCACTGCCCGGGGGCTCTCCGGTCCCTGCTGGTTAACTGTAACCAGTAAGCATCGCCTGGTGAGGTTAACCGGTTAACTCTTCACATCCCTGCTTCAGAACTGCACCTCCCACTGTCCTGCCACTGTGTACAGGAAACAAAGGGTCTGAATGAGACGTTCGCCGCCTTCGTGATAGCAGGGGAGATGGGCGTGAGGCCTCCTGTCCAATGCAGGGGGATGGGCAGCTTTGGGGAGAGAATAGAGGAGGCCTCCCTGGAGTTCAGCTTTGCTCCGTTGTCCCTTTAAGACCCTGCAGTCGGACTTGCCTGTGAAATTTCTGCTCCCTGAAATTGCCCATATGGCAGCTAGCGCAGCAGGTCTGTCATTGACTAATGAATTCTCCATGAATAGCAGAGGGAAATTACCCAAAGCCCCCGAGTGCGAGCGAGACTTTCAAGCCCTGCCTGGAGATTGCATGGCACAGGCCGGTTCACTGGGGCGCAGACGGGAGGCCCCGTTCTTTAAGGCTGGTTTCTGCTCCAGTGAGTTTCTTCAGCCCTCAGGAGCAGTGCAGTGGCCATGCTGGTGAGTCCTGCCTCGCACGAGAGGAGGAGTCGTGCTCACAAGTCCGGCACCAGGTTACTCTTCTGGGCTCCTGGTGTTATTTGTCCGAGTGTGTTTATAATGCTCCTCTCACAGCAGTGTCCGGGCGTGGTAGTCAGATTATACGCAACGCTACACAGCGAGAGTCCCTTATGCCGGGCAGTCCGGCGGTTCTGCTCAGCCACCATAAACAGACATGAGACAGTCCATAGGCAAGCTGGTGTCTGATAAACTCAAAGAGCCCTAGAACTGGAAGGGACCTCGAGAGGTCAAGTCTAGTCGCCTGTCCTCATGGCAGGGTCAAGCACCATCTAGCCCATCCCTGGCAGGTGTCTGTCCAACCTGCTCTGAAATATCTCCAGGGATGGAGATTCCACAACCTCCCTAGGCAATTTATGAAGGGGGCATAATTTACAGCTAAAATAGCACGCAAGAAACCAGGCCAGCCCAGTCTCCTTTGCAGTCTCGTCTTCCTGTAAGTCGCTGGTGATGGGAGGAGGAAAGAAGCAAACAAAGCACAGAGGGACTTCACCCCCCCAGGCTGCCCAGATGGGCGCCGGGCCGCCCAACATTGCTATCTCGCAGGGCTTCAGTTTGGGGAGGCAAAACCTGTTTTAAAAGCTCTTCCTCCAGGAGAAGTGAGTCCCCATTCCCTTTCTGGGCCGTACTGTGGATCTGCTTCCCACTGGTTATGTGGTGTGCTTGGGACTACAGCATTGGCAGACGGCCTGGTGCTATCTGTGAGTAACCATTGCATTTCTGTTACCCTGGCCCGGGTGCCTGGAGAAGAAATGAAATGACCCTGCCACTGCTGCTTTTATGGATTCCTTTCTCTCTTAAACGTTCAGGCCACACGATGTCTCAGATCCCCTGCCAATAGCAGGGCGCTAGCTGGGAATGCAGATGCTATTAATAAAGCAAGCGTTGTTACATATTCATATCAGTCAGATTCCTAATTCAGCGCCATAAAAACCCCACTCCGTAGCAGTGGTGGAGAGAGACCTTAGGGAGGCTAAGTTTCGTTTTACCAGCCTGGGCACAGCCTGCACCGTGCAGGTTCCTTCACTTCCAGATTCCTGAATTAAATATCCCATCCGGCCCGCTCTGATCTCTCTCTAGACGGTTCCTCGCTGGCTTTGGCCCCAGCACTGGGGACGTTTCTGTCTTTCTGCTTCATTCTGTTTTGCTGGGAGGAGCAAAGATCCATCTTTCCCATTCTCACCCAGCCTGTGGATTGGATTGGCAGGACTGCTGTCCTCGGAGCGAGGTACCTGGCAAATGTCAGCTCCCCGGAGCGGCTTCTTTGCCTTGATTGGCGGTAGATACATTGATCTGCTTTCTTGCCAAGCGGTGCCTGAGGCCACCAGCTCCGTGCGCATCGGTGTCCCTGGACAGGGCATGTCAGGATGGAGGAAGGGCTAAGATCCACTCCTGGGGGGTTGTCTGTATGAGAGCTGGAGAAGTAATTTCCTGCTGGCGGAGACGTAGCCACGCTCGCACTGATGGAGTTGGCCTGCTGAAACCAGAGGTGGGCCATGGGGGGCTGGCAGCCCTAAGCAGGAACCAGTGATCTTGGGTGGGATCATACCGGCACTGGTTAGCTCTCCCACGTCCCCTCCTGCTGTGGCTATGTAACTGCCATCGGGCGGATTTGAACCGGGGACCTCTGAAGTAGCGTATAGGAGCCTCTACCCTCTGAGCTAAAAGCCAGCTGGCTCCCAGCCCGTGCTGTAGAGGTCTCTTGATCTTAACTGTTGCTGTGGTCTCGGTACCACTTGCATTGCTCAGTAACCACACTAGGGCTATGTCTCCACCGTTGCGATCTTGCACCAGAAGTATGCAAACGAGGCTAAGCGTGGAATATCGCCGAGCCTCATTTGCATATCTAATGAGCCACCATTTTTGCGGGAGAGGCTCTTGCGCCAGAAAGAGCTGTCTACACTGCCCCTTCTTGCGCAAGAAACACCCTCTTGCACAATGCCGTTACGGTGATTATTTTCACGAATAACGGCATTGCGCAAGAGGGTTTTTCTTGCGCACGAAGGGGCAGTGTAGACAGCTCCTTCTGGCGCAAGAGCCTCTCTGGCAAAAAGGGTGGCTCATTAGATATGCAAATGAGGCTTGGTGATATTCCATGCTTAGCCTCATTTGCATACTTCTGGCGCAAGACTGCGGCCGTGTAGACATAGCCTAGGTGTGTGGGTTACAGCTACACTTCTGTGTTTAGCTCGCTAATGTGGCTATGCCCCCTCCAGCTGGGTCCCACCTCCAGCACCAGTGTAGACACACCCATAATCCCTTTCAGGCCCAGGCCCCAGAGCACGTTAGCGGCTCCAACACAAAACTTGGGAAAGCGTCGGAACCGGGCAGTTCTGCTGGCCACAGCTTGGAGAAGCCTTTCTTCTCCTCTTCCAGAGCTGCCGGTGTGATTTCCAGCCTGAGGCCAGCTGCACTCGAATTTAGCCATGGGAGGCGTTAGCAGCCTTCTGCTCATGCCACGGCGACTACGCTCTGGTGTTAGCGCGCTGGCTCCGTCCGAGCTAGGTTGGGTCTGTCTCCTGGAGCGGGGTATCTCGGACGGCACCGCGGCCTTCCCTGTAATCCCCCGCTTCAGCGCCTGCAGCACTCGCGTTCCACCTGAGTGTGCTCAGTCCTTGTAGCAATCGCCTGGCCCCTTCTTGGTAGGGTCTGACAATGGTACTGGGCTGGCTGGTCCCAGCCCCTGGTCCTTGCGGGGCACAACTCTGTTACAATGGGCCTTCCTCCTGCCTATGGGGATTCCTTACTCAGCCCCACGTGAGGGCACGTTCCACCCCAGCCAAGCCTCGTGGGAATCAATTTCCTCATAGCCAGGTTGTTCCTATGTTAGGCCAGGTTCTGCAGATCAACATGTTTTTCCGACCTAGCTCTCAGAGTGCGTTCACCTTGACCGCTGCGGTACGGAACCAATGGATCAATTTGTCCTGCTTCTCTGTTTCCCTTCCCTGACTGCGTCAGCGGCTAGTCTGCCGTGTCCACGAGAGGCTCTGTATTAGGAGCGTCAGCTCGGAGAGCTGCGCAAGATTAACATAGACTGCAAGGACAAGGCCTGTTTCTCTGCTTGATTCCTGCACTGTGGCAGCGTGGTAAGGGCAGCTGTGTCAAATACCCTCTCCCCCATCAGCCTCACTGGTGTTTATGCTCGTTGTCACCCTTCTAAATGAGTAATCAGGAAAAATGCTGCTTTAACAACATTGTGCTGCCTTTCTGCCTGGCAGAGCGACGGCTGGGCAGGACTTTATGAATACGGTGGCTGAATAGACACACAGAGAGGTTTGGGGCACACACCTTCCTTCCTTATGTTGTGTATTCCACAGCAGTGATTCTCAACCAGGGTACGTGAAAGTCTTCCAGAGGGTACATCAACTCCTCTAGCCATTTGCCTCGTTTTACAACAGGCTACATAAAAAGCACTGGCAACGTGGGTACAAAGTAAAATTCATACACACAACAACTTATTTGTACTGCTTTATATACTGTACACGGAAATGCAAGTACAATATTTATATCCCAATCAACTTATTTCACGATTATGTGGTAAAAACGAGAAAGCAAGCCATATTTCAGTACTAGTGTGTTGTGACACTTCGGTATTTCTGTGCCAGATTTCGGAAGCCAGTAGTTATTTAAATGAGGTGCAGTTTAGGGATGTGCAAGACAAATCAGACTCCTGAAAAGTGGGGGCTGGGGCACATGACCTATGGGGAGAGGCTGAGAGATTTGGGCTTGTTTAGTCTGCAGAAGAGAAGAGTGAGGGGGGATCTGAAGGGAGGTTCCAAAGAGGATGGAGAGAGGCTGTTCTCAGTGAGGACAGATGGCAGAACGAGGAGCAATGGTCTCAAGTTACAGTGGGGGAGGTCTAGGTTAAATATTAGGAAAAATTATTTCCCTGAAAGGGTGCTGAAGCGCTGGGATGGGTTACCTGGGGAGGTGGTGGAATCTCCATCCCTAGAGGTTTTTAAGTCCCAGCTTGACAAAGCCCTGGCTGAGATGATTGGGTTGGTCCTGCCTTGGGCAGGGGGCTGGACTCGATGACTCCTGAAATCTCTTCCAGCCCTATAATTCTATGAAAAGAGGGTATCGTCGTCTGGAGAGGTTGAGCCACTCTTCTGTGGCACCCAGGATGTTGTATAGGAGCCAAGTGTGACGGCAGGATCCAGGAACATCGCACAAGAAGTGCTTGTGATGGGGAAGCTCATGCAGGGATGAGCCAGCCAATAATGGATACATGCAGTGCTAGGCTGGAGACAGACCCAGTGCTGTTTGGTTTTATCATCTTTATATGTTTTGACCTGTGCTCTCCAGCCACACATATATAAGTACATAACAAAGTGTGTGACAGGTTAGCTCATAGAAATCTCCTTGGGATTGTCCCATGGTGTGCTGATCAAGCCACTGATGCCCACCTTCCTGCTGTCTGGGGCTCCCCACCACCCTGTCTGGCTGGGCCAAAAGCTCTGATCTCCCCCAGCCAGCAAGACAGACTCTGAACCAGATCAGCTCTGAGAGGACTCAGCTATAAGGGGTCAGCACCTAGGAAACCAACCCCCTAAAGGGACCAAACCCCCAAATAAATTTGTCTTACGGTGTGTAAAAGTTTTACACAGAGAAAGCTCAGTAGGTCCACCCCCTTTATCAATGAAAGAGAGATATGCACAGTGGTTGCTTCCCCTCCACCGGCTAACAGTTATTTGCACTGGGCTTGATAGTAAACAAAAGTGTTTTTATTAAGGATAAGAAGTAGGATGTAAGTAGTTGCAAGTGAAAATAGTCAAGTCAAAGTAAGTTACTAAGTTAAAATAATACACTAAGAAACTTGTTACATGCACATTTTTATCCTAAGCTGTTGTTCTAAACATCTCTTTCACAAGCTCAACTGCATCCTAGCTTGGGCTTTCTCCTGCCCCTGTTCAGTCTGCAATGTTTTCAGCAGGCATCTTAGGTGGTAAGGGGGGGACTACTGGTGTCTGGCAACTGTTCTGTTCTTCATCCCCCTCTCCACCATCCCTTTTGCCCCAGGTAGGAATTCTTTGTGCTCAGTTCAGACTTTTCTCACATTGAGTTGGAAAGTGCCAGATCCAAAATGAGTTTCAGCATCTGGTGGCCTGGTGACGTGTCCACAGTTTGGACTTTCAGGACGAATAAAACCATTCATGGGTTGTTGGCTTGATCACTGAGCCATTAAGTTTCTGGAGCATCTGAAATGGCCCTCGTTAGCACATTGAGAATTATAAAGAGACCCACACTTCATATTTTAACTTCACATACAAGAATGATGCATGTACAAAAATAGGATATACATATTCATCAGATTGTAACATTAACTTTGATAGGTTACATGAGGTATTTTGTCTAAAGTGTCTTCGAGTTATGCATATTCATATTCACAAGCCAGTTTTTATAAATCACGGGGGAACATGACAGTGCACTGAGAAATCGCAGAAAAGGGCTAAATACACTTAGGGTATGTCTACACTACCACCTTAGTTCAAACTAGGGTGGTTAATGTAGGCAACTGGAGTTGAAAATGAAGCCCGGGATTTGAATTTCCCGGGCTTCCTTTGCATATTGCCGGGCGCTGCCATTTTTAAATGTCCGCTAGTGCGGACTCCGTGCCCCGCGGCTACATGCGGCACGACCTAGGTAGTTTGGAATAGGCTTCCTATTCCCAACTACCGTTACTCCTAATCCGAACTACCTAGTCCGTGCCGCGTGTAGCCGTGGGGCACGGAGTCCGCACTAGCGGACATTTAAAAATGGCGGCGCCCGGCAATATGCAAATGAAGCCTGGGAAATTCAAATCCCGGGCTTCATTTGCAACTCCGGATGCCTACATTAGCCACCCTAGTTCGAACTAGGGTGGTAGTGTAGACATACCCTTAGAGAGCTGTTCCTACAACCGCACACACTTTTGTCCTCCATGCCTCCCAAATTGCAGCAGCATTTTACAGTAAGCCATAAATTGGACAAAATACCTTCTTATTCATAAAGCATGATGGACGTGTCAGTAAGTGACTGTGCAGTGAAGGCTGCACTGAGAAATATGTGTAAAGTATGACTGAAATCTTATATTTGAAGGGTTGAATTCAGTCTCCAGATTTGGACCAATATTTCATCAGAGGCTTATTGCATTTCCCCGTGTATGTTTTTTCAGAAATATTTGCTCAGGGAACTTTTGAACTTAGCCCTCTTATGGGGTTTTGCCTCCCCTGAGGTCTTCACGCTCTACCGACACACCCAATTCCAGGGTGGGACACGGCTGTGGTAGTCCATTCCAATCCCAAACTGGGGATTGCCTTTCTTCACCATAACCTAATTGATCCCCACCAGAGACAGCGAAGGGAATTGCTTGGCTCCATCTTCTGGAAGATCCATCCTTCGCAGGAAGCAGCTGCCTATGCAACAAAGCTGCACGTTCCACGGGTCTGACAGCTTGTGTATCGATTTTCTCTTGCTCCACGCCCTTTTCTGCCATGGTGGAGGGGTTCCATCTGATTGGAATTCCGGGAGGATGAAGCCCTGCCCCAGAGCACTCTGAGAAGGGGGGCACAGAGATGGTCTCCTCCATCCTCTTCTCTCCTGTTCAGTGCCCTGCCCCCCTTAGCGCCTGTGACGTAGTGGGGGGTACCTTGCTGGTTGCTATGCTGGGCAGTGGGCTGTGGGTGACCCCCACTGGCTGCTGTCTGTAGCACGGCCCAGCAGGGCAGGGAATGAGTCACTAGGCAAGGGTCTCTCAACCTGTCCGACCAGCTACCCCCCAGGGAGAGGAACAAAGGAAGGTGAAATGCCGCCCCTGGCTGGGGGCAGGGCTGGAAGTGAGTTAGTTTCGGTCTGGGAGCATGGAGGAGACAGCCTAGGGAAAAGGGCTGGGATTTAGGGGCCCAGTCTCCCCCATCTCAAGGGGGGATGAGGCATCCTAGCCCCAGTTCCTGTAGCCAGATTCCATCTGTGCTGTGCTGTATCCTGGAGAAGCAATAAACTCCCCCTATTCTACTGCCTGGCGGAGTCTGTCTGTGCCATTACGGGGGTGCAGGAGACGGGAAAACCCCAACGCGCCGTCACAGCGCCCCACCCTCAGCTCCTGGCACTGCTGTTTGGTGCAGCACAGAGGCCGTCGCAGCTGGCTTTGTGGAGCAACATAGAGGAGCGGAGCTCTGTGGTGGCCAGTAAGGGAAGCAGTGGGACAGATGGGAGAGAGTGGGGCTCTTTGCAGCAAGAGATGGCCCGGTCGCGTTTTCCCCGTGGATAACAGGCTGGTGTGCACATAGCCTGGAGAGCCTGGCCTAAGCCACCCTGATATCAGGCTGAGCCCCACCTGGGCTCGAGTATGAAAGGGGGGCAGGTGGGCTGGTCAGGGGATGGAGCTGTGACTCTGGAGACCGCCCGTCAGGTCACTGTCACCACCCACCCACCGCTCATTAACTTTATAAACTTCCCTCCCCTGGCAGGGGGCAGGTGCCCCATTCTCCCCATTTTACAGATAGGGAAACTGAGGTTGACTCTTGGGAAGCGGAATGGCAGTGACCCAGGTCAATCTCCAAGCTGCAGCCAAAGGGAGGTGAGCACCGTTTTCCCTCACTGGCAAAAGGAGAGAGTGAGGCAAATGTACCCGAGGCCACAGAGCCAGGAATAGACTCCACCTTGGCCCTTTCCTAGATGGGTGTTTTACCTAGAGACAATGGTTCATAGCGAGGAAGCAGTTCCTGCAAGGTACTGAGTGCCCTCGACACCCGCTGGCAGGTGCTCAGCACCTCACAGAAGGCATGGTAGGTCTCCTGCCACCAGGCCGGATTGATTTAAATCAAGGTGATTTAAATAACTGATTTAAATCACCAGAAAAATCATTGATGTATCAAGTTACCAAAAAAAGCTAAGAGTGTTTGGTAACTGGGAGTGCACTTGATTTTGGAGTAAGCCCCATTGAAGTCATTGGCACTTTGGTGGTCTGAGAAAACAGGTGTAGGACGGGGTTCCCTTGGAAAAGCTGAGTGATGCTGAAGTGAAATAAGGAATAGACTTGTGGCATCACCGTTATGGTCTGTGACCGGGATGTTCCAAGATAAGGGGCATGTGTTATGCCATATAAAATCTGAAAATGAAACTCAGCAGCAACTGGCAGCTCTAGATTTCTCTGACTGTAGCCTTCTGTATGGTGTGCTTGAGTGGCAGGAGCTAAACCTCGTTAACTAATTAAACAAGCCATAAGGATTAGCGAAGCTCAACTTTTTTTTCGAGCAACATCCAACACTTGCAAACAGCTTGGGAATTTACTTGTCAAATCGCACTTACATTAAAAAGCAGAGCAAGAGAGTCTTGAAGAGTGATGCGTTGCAAAGTGAATTATTTAAGTGACTAACCAGTTGATCCTCTCAGTCATGTCCACGTCTTCATCCACACCCTTTTCTCCCAATAAGCAGTTTTCCGTATGACGTTTCATTTGTTGGAAAGGAACAGGCCGAGCCAGAGGCGGATGGGGTAATGGGGTTCTTTTATTGCCGAGACTTGTTCCGTCTCAGATCCCGCCTACCTGGGATGGGAGCGAGCAACAAATTTCCCCAAGTTACACCCTTTTTATCTTCGTTAGTATGTAAACACCCTTATCAGTTACATCACTCGTTAGGCCCTAATTTAGTAATGTGAACACTCCTATAATGCATAATCATAGCCATGTGGGGAATGTAATTATACCTGCCCCTGTTTAGAGCTTTTTAGCTGAAGTTGGCAAGTGCCAGAGCTCCCGGCATCAGCAACTTGCAAGGGGTACAGGAGATGTGAGACCCTGAATGTATAATTCACAGTGGATGAGGCTTAAGGAAGAGAGTGTGGCTAACACACAGACCATTCATTAAAAGGTTACATCTTGGGTACAGCTGCATTCTATCTATCCTGAGCAAGCAGGGAAGGAGGCATTAAAATAAGTCTGTAAGGCTACATATACACTGTGGGGCTATTTCGAGATACCTCCGGTATCCCAAAATAGCTATTCCACATCTTAAGAGCAAGCCCGTTATATCAAAATATAACGAGCTCGCTGTTCCGGCATCCCTGTACAGCTCATTGCGTGAGGAGTAAAGGACGTGTCGGAAAAGCGCTTTATTTTGAAATTCGGCACTGTGTGGACAGCGCCAAAATTCAAAATAAGCTATTTTGAAATAAGATGGAAATAAGCTATGCAATATGTGTAGCGCAAATTGCATAGCTTATTTCGAGGTAAGGGTGCTGTGTAGACGCAGGGTCTGCCTGGACCGTGCCCCATTACCATGGTAGCGTTTACCAAGACTCCTTATTTAACCCTTTCGCACCCCAACATCGTTCTTGCATCTTCCTCTTGCTCTGCTTACACTTGACATGTTTCCCTTTTTCACCCAGGGAATGAATTTCTTCAAAATATTCCCAGAGAGGGTCCCTCTGATGCCCAGAGGCTATGACAGTTTTTCTGTGGCAAGAGAGAGGGGGAATATAGGAAGCTGTGTGGGTGCTGAATAACGTCTCCCCTTTTTCTTTCCAGTCCACTCCACTGTTCCTTTCTATGCTGCCTCCGTCCCTTCCTATGTATTGTGTCTCTGTCTTTAGACAATGTCTTAACTAACTCTGCTTGGCCAAGGTCCACCACTCCATAAGCACAGAACAACAACAATCCATCCAGCCTGCGTCTTTGATCCCATGTGTTACTTTTCAGTCTGAGAAACCGAAATTGAAAGCCCAGAACTTTCAAGAAGCAAGAGCTGGTGTTAGGCTGGACAAACTAGAGCCATTCATTCATTTTTATGAGACTGTAAGTGTAGGTGTAGCATGGTAGTGATGCAATTTAATTGCAACTGTTATTTTTCAATGAGAAACATAGTATTTTGTTGATGATCGAAAAAAATCCAATGTCAATAAAAATCCAACCGCACAGAGAGAGAGAGAGAGAGAGAGAGACAGACAGACAGACAGACATGCAGCTCACTGGCAAGGGCAATCTGGCAACAAGTGAGATTTCGGCGATTAACCAATAAGCAAAAGCTTATAGGTTAATGCCATAGACTACATGCATTTCCACCGTTCCCCCTTGCCAGTCATTTTTTAGCAGGCTGGCCAGCAGCCCAGCTCAGTCCTGGCTCATGCTGTGTCCGGGACCTACCCCTGCTACATCTCTGCATTTAAAGTGTATTAGGGGCCAGGCAGGCAGGCAGCCCAGCTCAATTCCAGCTTGTGCCAGGTCCAGGAGCTCAGACCTGCCCTGGACAGGCTGCTGCCACCCTGCACTGCTGCCTCCGATGCAGTGGCTGCCGGCCCCGCCCCCAGGACTATAGAATCATCGACTAACCGGTAAGAATTCATGAGGTTACTCGACTATTCAGTTAGCTGATATTTAACATCCCTGACTTAAACCGGGGTGTGTCTGACCCGGAGCATGCCATGGGCCATGCAGAGCTAGGTGTACTGTTCCTTCCTGTTCAGAGCCATGCTGATTGCGGACCTCCCAAAGCTCGGGGAGGCTGCCCGAGCAAAGCCCCCGTGTGCCGTTAGACCCAAGACCAGCTCATTGTGAATGAATGTTAAGAGCATTGGAAAGCTCTCGGGGGCGTGGAAGGATACTGCGGCAGCCTCTCCCAATGAGACTTTCACAAAGGCGCACTCAGCAGCAAGCACACAGGGCAGGTAGCAAGATCTGAGCCTGCGCTGATAACAGCCGAGGTCGTTAGCAGCAAAAGGGCTGGACAAAGCCAAGGAGCTGTCCCTGTGGATGCTCTCTGGTGACTCCATGCAGTCCATCCAGGTCCATTCCAGTCGTGTGCGTTTCCTCTTTCGCTTTCCGTTTTGTGTTCTTCGTCTCCTGCATTGGCCCAAGACCGGGGCTGCGGCAGCAGGTTTCAGTTGAGCAAACACATCTCTGCCGTGGTGGGGTGGCAGGATTGCCAAGAGGCAATCAGCTCCAGGCCCCGTTGTGCTCGGTGCTGTACAGACAGACAGCAAACCGGCCCTCCCTGCCCTTGAGAACTTGCAGTCTAAAGGCAAAGCAAAATGGGTGGATGAAACAAAGGTGGGGTGGAGGCGGCAAAGTAATAAAAATAAAGCGATGGACACAATTCTGAGGCCACAGTGGCGAGTTGCCAGCTGCCCTGTCAGGACACGATGGTGCCGATGGGTGTGCAATACGGCAGAGGTGAGGCTTTTGATGGAGGATAAGGGGGGGGGGGCTTTGTGGATTATTGACTCGGAGCTTTTCCCCGGGTGCAAGGAGTGATGGGGTAAAGCCCAAATATGCTTGTGAGAAAAGGCATTGAAAGAGGCAGCATTGATGGAGAGCGGGATCTGCATCTGTAGACCTCTCTCCGCCACACTGCTCTGTACAAGGCCACAGATGGGGGGGGGGGGACAGGTGCCTGAGGGCCCCATGATTTAAAAGGGACCGGCTCTTTGGGCCACTGCAGTCAAACTCCTGAGCCCTTTAAAATCATGGCCAGAGTCCTGGGCAGTGCTAAGGATTGGCTGCTCCTAGCTCCGCCCCTTCTGTCACAAGCCCCGCCCCTTCTGGGTGTTGTGCCCCACCCATTCCCCAGGGCCCAGTGAAGTTTGTTGCCAGCCCTGAATCTGTGTACCAGCCCTGAATCTGTGTGTACACACACACACACACACACACACACACACACACACACACACACACACACACACACACACACACACACACACGAAGTCTGTTGCCAGCCCTGAATCTGTGTACCAGCCCTGAATCTGTGTACACACACACACACACACACACACACACACACACACACACACACACACACACACACACACACACACACACACACACACACACACACACCATTCCCCAGGGCCCAGTGAAGTCTGTTGCCAGCCCTGAATCTGTGTACCAGCCCTGAATCTGTGTACACACACACACACACACACACACACACACACACACACACAATCCTAGGACTGGACAAACACAGACTCGGACAAACACACACACACACACACACACACACACAATCCTAGGACTGGACAAACACAGACTCGGACAAACACACACATACAATCCTATGACTTTTTGCTAACATTCTTCTTTTCTCCTTGGACAGCATGACGTGGCAGTCTCCTTATTGAAAGCTGCAAGCAGTGCCTGTAAGGAGGAAAAGCAGCTCCCTTGTCTAACCCGGTGGGGGTTGAGCAGCGAGATGATTCTGGAGTGGCAGAGCCGTCTTGTAATTTTAGGTGATAATTTTATTTTGGAAATAACATTAGGATGCTTACAAGCTGGGGTTTTGTGAAGGCAGCTGCTGCCATGGATTGAACAGGCAAATTTGCAGTTATTTGCTCTTTTGCTAGGCATTTTCCACTTTCATTTTCTGCAGCAGGGCTATCATTTGGGAAAGGCGCCACTAAATTTTCAATTTCTTCCTGAATGATGGTCTCCATTTGACTTGATTTGATTTTACATTTTTCTAACGCGGCGGCTGTTCTGTCTGGCAGTGCGTGTGAACTGTTTGCGTACGCGAGCGGCGCCAGAATGTGGTTTATCCACTGCATGAGTGTGTGTTTGTAAACAGGCGGTGGTGAAAAGAGGCTTTTGAGGGGCATGTGCGATGAGACGGGGGAGGAGACTGATACCCGCGGGATGCAGAGCGGGGAGGCCTGTCTTGTGACTTAACTGGTGCAACAGGAGGTCAGCACAGCAGGGTTCTGTCTCTGGGCCTGCCACTGATTTCCTGTGAAGTCTTGGGCAAGGCACTTGATCTCTGGGTGTGTCTAGACTACACCTCTCTGTCGACAGAGAGATGTAGATTAGGCGCGTCGAAATTTCTAATGAAGCCAGGATTTAAATACCCCATGCCTCATTAGCATAAACATGGCTGCCGCTTTTTTCGAAATGGAGTTTTTTTGAAAAAGGCAGTCTAGATGCGGATCTGTCGAAAATAAAGCCTTTTTCGACAGATCCTGTAAACCTCATTTTTTGAGGAATACAGGATCTGTCAAAAAAGGCTTTATTTTCAACAGATCTGCGTCTAGACTGCTGGTTTTTTTAAAAAAAAACCTCTGTTACAGAAAAAAGCGGCAGCCATGTTTATGCTAATGAAGCATGGGATATTTAAATCCCGGCTTCATTAGCAATTTCAATGTGCTTGATTTGCATCCCTCTGTCGACAGAGAGGTGCAGTCTAGACGTAGCCTCTGTGATTTGGTTGCCTCACCTATATAATGAGGATGATTATGAGGCTGAATCTGGATGTGTTTTGGTTCACATCCTGGAAAGGCATTTAGGTGCCCAACCCCTCCTCCTCCCCCCCCGGATTAGGTGCTTGGAGGATTTGGGACTTAGACCTTCGGATGGAGGCAGCTAGAGATGGGCAAAGTGTGATTGCTGGGTAACAGTGCGTTGTAGCGGCTTCACCTTCCTCTGACGTATCTTTTGGTGGTTGCTGCCCTCAACCAGCTACTGGCCCAGCAGGACTATTGGCCCCGCTGGTCACACCAGGCCTGGGGTGCCCGTCGAGGTTACGTGGAGACAGGGCTGGCTCGATGCATGCACGGCTCCCATCCTGCCCCCTGGTGCATGCGAAGCCCCGGCACACGGTGCATGCACGGCTCCGCCCCCCGCGCGCTGCGCACCTTATAGCTGCAGTCGGGTGCGTAGCACCTGATTGCAGCTCTAAAGGGCACCGTGCGGCCCTGGGCATGGGGCGACACGCAGCCGGGTGTGCAGCGCCCCTTACAGCTGCCATCAGGCGCCCCCCCCCCATAGGTTGGCGCCCCAGGCAGCTGCCCGGCTAGCCCCTCCTTAACCCGGCCCTGCGTGGAGAGGTATTAGTGCGGTGGGGGACGTCTGGATGTGGTGAAGAGCTTTCTGATTTATTTAGGGCACCTTTGCTCATCTGGGAGAGGAAATAGCAGACGGTGGCGGAGGCCGGCTGACATTTACTGTGGCGTGAATGATCCTACCTCCCCTTGCAAAGGAGGATAAATGTCACGAACGGGAGGTTGAATAATGGTGACAAGGCAAGTAAGATATGACGGGGCCAGGGACCGGCCTGTGTGCGGTGGACAAACACCAAGGACCCTGACAAGGGGATTGCTGCCCACACTCAAGGCTCTTCATTAAATGACAGTGTGGCGAGCGCTGAACTGATATTGCTGAAGGGCTTGACTCATCAGAGTTCACTTCACTACTAGCCCATTTTACACAGGAACTGCCAGACTGGGTCGGACCAAAGGTCCATCTAACACAGTATCCTGCCTGCTGACAGTGGCCAATGCCAGATGCTCCAGAGGGAGGAAACACAACAGGCAATCCTCACGTGATCCCTCTCCTGTCACAAATTTCCAGACACACAGAGGCTAGGGACACCCTTCCTACCTGGCAAATAGCCATTGATGGACCTAACCTCCATCTAGCTCTTTTTCGAACCCTGTTAGTCCTAGTCGTCCCCACATCCTGTGGCAAGGAGTTCCACAGGTTGACTGTGTGCTGAGTGAAGAAAACCTTTGGGTAGCAGGTTTAAAACTAATAAAAGAAAGTTCTTCTTCACACAGTGTGTAGTCAACCTGTGGAACTCCTTGCCAGAGGAGGCTGTGAAGGCTAGGACTATAATAGAGTTTAAAGAGAAGCTAGATAATTTCATGGAGGTTAGGTCCATAAAAGGCTATTAGCCAGGGGATAAAATGGTGTCCTTGGCCTCTGTTTGTCAGAGGCTGGAGAGGGATGGCAGAAGACAAATCGCTTGATCATTGTCTTCGGTCCACCCTCTCTGGGGCACCTGGCCACTGTCGGCAGACAGGATACTGGGCTAGATGGACCTTTCGTCTGACCCAGTACGGCCATTCTTATGTTCTTATGTTTGTTTTAAACCTGCTGCCCATTAATTTCATTTGGTGACCCCTAGTTCTTATACTGTGGGAATAAGTAAATAACTTTTTTTATTTACTTTTTACACACCAGTCATAATTTAATAGTTAGTCTCCTCTTTTCTAAGCAGAAAAGTGCAAGTCTCTTTAGTCTGTCTTCATACGGGGCCCGTTCCAAACCCCTCATTGTTTTTGTTGCCCTTTTCTGAACCTTCTCCAATGCCAATATATGTTTTTTGAGATGAGGCAACCACATCTGTATGCAGTATACAAGATGTGGGCATCCCATGGTTTTAGATATAGGGTTTTAGGGCACAGACTGCTCATTCCCAGCATGGCAGTGTTTTCAGGCAGCTGTCACATGCTCTCCACTCTGGCCTGCTCTGCTTGTGGGGTTTCCCCAAACCTCAGTTCGACTCCAGGCTCCGTGCTCCGGTTCCTGTACCTGGCATGAAGCAAAGTGAGGCTGAGTTGATCAGACTCAAACTGCAGGAGATGGATGTGCAGGATACATCATAGATGCCAAATTATACAGAAAACCTCTTCCTTTCTGTACCTTGATACATCACACTGTGCGGCTGCACGGTACCCCACCCGCTTCACAATTGGGTTGGTTTCTTAGGACCCCATCCCTGTACAGCACATATTGGATAATCGGACCTTTGCTGTCTCTCACATTTAGGCTTATTTATTAATGCC
Organism: Pelodiscus sinensis; assembly: GCF_052426305.1. Lineage (NCBI taxonomy): Eukaryota > Metazoa > Chordata > Testudines > Trionychidae > Pelodiscus > Pelodiscus sinensis. The sequence continues at coordinate 45,442,537 of NC_143064.1, read as the reverse complement.
AGGGTGTCCCTGCTGGTCTCAGTGAGCCATCCTGACTCCAGAACCTAATTGTGATGGAAACTGGACCTTCCATTTGCTTTCCCCGTTGTGCTCCAGAGAATGAGAATCGTAGAACCGGAAGGGACCTCGAGAGGTCATCAAGTCCAGTCCCCTGCCCTCACGGCAGGACCAAGCACCAGCTAGACCATCCCTGATAGACGTCTGTCTAACCTGCTCTTAAATATCTCCAGTGATGGAGATTCCACAACCTCCCTAGGCAATTTATTCCAGTTTGTGACCACCCTGACAGTTAGGAAGTTCTTTTAATATCCAACCTAAACCTCCCTTGCTGCAGTTTAAGCCCGTTGCTTCTTGTCCTGTCCTCAGAGGCCAAGGAGAACAATTTTTCTCCTGCCTCCTTGTGACACCCTTTTAGATACTTGAATACTGCTCTCATGTCCCCTCCGTCTTCTCTTTTCTAAACTAAACAAGCCCAATTCTTTCACTCTTCCCTCACAGCTCATGTTTTCTAGACCTTTCCTCATTTTTGTTGGTCTTCTCTGAACCCTCTCCCATTTCTCCTCATCTTTTTAAAAACGTGTTGCCCAGAACTGGACACAGTACTCCAGTTGAGGTCTAATCAGCGCAGCGTAGAGCGGAAGAATGACTTCTCGCATCTTGCTCACAACACTCCTGTTAATGCAGCCCAGAATCATGTTTCTTTGAGATGAGAAGGTGTCAAAGTCAGGGCAGGCCTCCACGCTCCAGTCGGGTTCTTCTGCTCTCATCACAGTAGAGTCTGAAATGGTCTTGTCGCTCTGTTGCTATGACACCCAGTGTCGGGATTTTGGTTCTTCTTAGACTGGGCTGGCCCCTAGGGGAGGAGGCGTTGCACTAGGTAACCGCTTGCCCCCAGAGCACAAACGCGCAGGAATGGCAAATGGACACAGGATCGGATCTAGGTGTAGCTATGTTTAACCGGTTAACCGTAGAGCGGCTCCCAGCCCGTGCTATGAAGCAGCAGACCCGGCTGGGCTGGTGAAGCTGTGCTTCCAGAGGTGGGGGGCTGCTCGAGCTGGTCCTGCTGCTCCGCTCTGTGGGTGGGGTGCTGCTCCAGCCCAGCTGGATCTGTGGTACAGCGGCTCCAGCCAGGCCACCGGTTACCGGTAAGCATTGCCTGGTAAGGGTGATGCTTCCCAGGTAACTGGCTAACCGGTTACCCTTTTACATCCTGGTCAAATCCCAGAGATTGTCACCTTCTTCTGGGAGAGGGTCCTACTCCCCCTCTGACTTTTCCTTGCACTCTGCCAACACTTGTACCGCACGTAATGAAAAATGATCTTTGAATTGGCCTGAAATAGCTTTCATTGTTGCTTGGAGAAGGCAGAGGAGCGGGGTCGGCGTGGGGGAGAGGCTAGGAGGTTTGCTTCGAATAGGGTTGCCCGGTGTCCGGTTTTGAACCGGACAGTCCAGGAAACAAATTGAGAAAATACCAGACATAGAAATGTTCGGTATTTTCTAATTAGGTTTTTATTATTATCATGAGTATCGGTACGTAGTTGTGTACTGCCTGGCTGGTAGACGCGCTCATGCTGCATGAGCATGTCTACCAGCTAGGCAGTACGCAACTACACAGTAGAGAGGAGGGGGGCGGGGCTGGGGCAGGATGGAATCCCTGGGGCCAGACTCGCCCGTGCGCCCCACTGAGACCATGTGTGGGATGGGCAGCACCCTAGGATCTGCATGCGTCCAAGCCAGCCCCATTCCCCAGCAGCCGGTACCCCCCTGGCCAAACCCGCTCCCTCGAACCCCCTCCTGGCAGGTCCCACTCCCCCACCCCCGCCATTTGAGATCAAGTGTGACTGTTATTTTTTTTTAAATCATCTGGTAACCCTAGTGATGGAACGTCTAGTAATCTGCTAACCGCTCCCTGTCAATGAAATCACGATAGCTGTGTGAAAGGCAGTGTGGGGAGATGCACACAATACACTCTGCGTGTGCGTGTGCGTGCGTGCGCGGTGGGACGCAGCAGAACTGGACAAGACCCTCCGAGCCTTCCACTCCCATTGACTGTGACAGCACATCCCTCTACACAACACTAATCCCCCTGTGATTTTTACCTAGCCTATTTCTGCGGGCTGCTAACGGGTGACTCGGCTATCTCCACCAGAGGACATCATCCAAAGCTGCCCTAAATGTATCTCTAAAAACTTAAAAAGCAAACAATAGCACCAAAGGTGCTGCTAGACTATTGTTTGCTTTTTACGTTTTTCCAGTTACTGACTAATTCGGCTACCCCTCTGAAGGTAAATCTATCTCAGTTAGGAAATGTGTTTACTCTGAATTTTTTGTTCCGGGCCATTACGCTTTGTTTTGCCTCTCTCAAGAGAGAACAGAAGGGCCCTTTCTTCCCTATTCACCAGCCAAGCATGGTTTCAGATTGCTCCCGGCCCCCCTTGCATGGGATTGCTTTGCGAAGGGGCTGGCAGCCGGAACCTTATGGTTACAGTGCAGACCCGTGGGCCCAGGGGGCGCTGTTCCAGCCTCCTCTCTGCCCGCACGTTGCTGGTTGTCCTTAGCCTCACTTGCTTGATGTGCTGTATCTAGGTAAAGCATTTTCCTCCATCTCTGTCATTGTAGATGCATGTTTGTGATCCACTTTAAGGCCAGCTGGCCGAGATGGGACTATCTGTCTCTTAATGCTCGGGAAAAAAATGTAATGTAGCATTTGGCGAAATTGATTTTTTTTTTCAAACTGCTCTTATCTTTGCTATTCTGCATGCAGGCAGCGTCGTTTTGGTAACCAAGGCAATTGCATAATACGTATGTTGTGGTAATTGTTCCAGTCCTGAAAAAGGACACATTAGCAAACAGTGTTCTGATGGCTCATGCTGTCTTTAATGCAGGGGCAAGGGTAGGAAGGGATGGTCAATAGGAGGCCTCATTTAATTCCTCTCTGCACCAAAGCCCTGCAGCTGGCAGTCTTCCTCCCTTTTCTAATGGCGTTCTGTAGAAATGAGCTCCGGAAAGCTATTTTGCCCCCTGTCAGCACCTGACGCTTCCATTCAGAATAGTCACTTAATGCTGTTTATGCCGTCTGGAAGAATACCAAAGCAGGCACCTCTGAGAGTTTTCCAGATTGGCCCAGCAGATAGGGTGTGGAACTGAGAATCAAAAGATGTGAGTCCAAATCGCAGCTCTGCCACCGAGCTGCTGGATAACCTCAGGCAAGTCACTTTCCGTGGGGTCTTGGCTTCCCATCATCAGTTTAGATCGCTAGTTCTTCAGGGCTCACTGTGTGACTGCGTTTTGCTAGGTGCCTTCCAGCCGGCATCTGGATTTGCTCTGCGTGAAGGCTTTGGGCTGCTACCCCTGAGACTGAAACTTTCCTGCATATAACGGTGGGTTCCTGGCTCTTCGGGTTCATTTCAGAGAGCTAAGGAAATAGCCACAAATGTGGCGTGGGAATATTTTCATGGCCGAAGAGCTGAGGAGCAACTATGGGGCTAGAACTGGGTAATATCTATATTTTTGCACATAGTAAATTTGTCAAAAATGCAATTTGGGGGCCACTACAACAATTTGCAGATTTGGGTTGAATTCCACAATCGGTTTCAGCTAAAACCAAGAGGAGGGGCATATTTTGGAAGTGTCAGAACAGCTTGCTTGTCCCAAATGAAATGTTTTGGTTTGAGAACCAAAAGCCTCCACCCCATGTTGCCCCAAAAATCCCATTTTCGTTTTTTCTGGATGTATTGGCTCAGCCAGTGAAACGAAAAACCAATTTGCCCCTCAGTTCAAGTCCCTGTGAGCAGAGACAAAGGCAGAAGGCTGAGCAGCGCGGTCTGTGCTGCTCTGGGAAAGTCTCCTGGGTTTGATGCTCATTAACTTTGGGGCTGCTGAGGAAGTCATTCCAGTTTCTCACTGTTGCTCGACCCAGACAATCTGTCAAGTTCAGCATATGAAGGGCTCCTCGAGTCCTCAGAGGCTCATAACCCCGTAAGAAACGAAGTGCAAGCCAGCCCTGCATGTGAGATTTGGGTGCATGAGATAGCAAATTCACCCATCGTATAATTGGTAAAGAAAACCAAAATTCCCTTGTCAAAGCACCATCTATAGTTGTAGTCAGCTCTGGTAGTGCTAGCAGGCTCTTGTGACAAACCAGGGACGGGGAATTTGCCCCCCAGCCATGCATCTGAAGCACCTTTACTACACCTCCTTTTGTTTGTAAGCATTTGACTCTTGCAAGATGACTTCGCCTTGTATCCAATTTATTATCTGCTCTCAGCCTTAGGCCTTGCTTCTGCATTACCACATGCCAGATTGCAGACTCCACTCCTGTCTCTGTGCTATGTCTCCCCAGCTATATTACCTCACCTTGTATCAGTATTAAATCTCATCTCGTTTATCTCCCGAAATGTTGGCAAATCAGTCTGTGATCCCTCCTGTGGTACGGCTTTCCTTCCTCGCGCTGTTCATTTGCTGTGCTCTTCAGATTTAATCCGCGTGAAGTTTACGTTGGTCTTTCAGATCCCCGGTGAATTATGTTGAGGAGCTGAGATCCCAAAGCGGATGCCTGTGGGAACTGCTTAATGCTGCTTCCTGTTTGGAGACCGCACTGTTAACAACTGCTCACTGCCTGTGTCTTGTCAATCGTCCTCCATACGCAGTCTGGCCTCTTCTTTCCTGCAGAATCTTTGCAGCTCCTCGAAGGTGTACGTGTAATTCTGTCTGTGTAGATTCTGTGTGTATCCTTTGCAGACTAATAACACCACCTCAGATGTGGGTTGTCAGCATGCTGGCCACTTGGAGCTTCGTACAAATTCAGCAACGTAGGAGGAATTGTCAGACTAAGGCCCATAGTGATTTCAAGGGGGAATCTATTAGGTACTGGGTATCTTCAGATCTTGATGGGAATGTATTTGGAGCCTGCACTTTCTCTCCCAATGTGTTTGTGCAAGATAAAGCAGGGGTAGTGTCTTTGGTATGTCTTCACAGCACGCTAGGCCCAGCGCTGTGGAACCCAGATGAATGGACTTGATGTTTCCACACAGCACCGCAATCCTGGGTTACAGGTCTCTCAACCGTGCTAACCCAGCCGTACTGCATTATGCCGACTTTCTGGCTTGGGTGCACCGTGGCCTGCAAGCTCCCTGCAAAATGACAGGGCCTTAGACCTGGGTCTCAGCAGGACTCAGGCTCTGGCCCACCCTGGTTTGAGACTGCTTTGGGTGTGGACGGACCGTGGGCTTAGGCCCAAACCTGATTCACCATCCAATCCGCTCGCTGCCCGGATTTAGTGATCACTGCATGATAGTGAGTCCATAGTGCCCAGGCGTCTCTTCGGCCGGCCACATCTTTTGGCCTCTGTCCTGCGCCTTCTGACTGATGCAAGTGCTACCATAATACAGATAACTTGGTTGTGTTCACCCCCTTGTTCACACCCCTGCTAAAAACACAATCCCTGACAGGAATGTTATGCCAAAGGATACATGGACACAAATCAGACATCAAGAAAGGTGACGTACGTAAATCAGTAGAGCACTTGAACTTCCCTGCAGCCTCAGTAATGGATTTAAAAGTAGCTATCTTTCTGCAAAAAAAAGTCAAGACAAAGAGAAACAGCAGAGCTGCAATTCATTTGCAAATTGAACATGATCAGATTAGGATGGAATAAGGATTTAGAATGGTTCTATCACTACAAAGGCAGTTTTCCCTCTCTCGGAATTCCCACCTCCCTGTCAGCTGCTGGGAGCGAGTCAAATTCATCCTAACCGAGTTTGCCTCCTTCACGCTGGTCCTACAACTTGATATGCGAGTACATATAGACCCTTACCTCTGTGCTTTCCACTCCATGCATCTGACAAAGTGGTTTTTACTCTTGAAAGCTCATGTCCACGTCAATCTGTTAGTCTGTAAGGTGCCACAGGACTCCTCGATGTTTGCTGCAGGCACAGACTAACACAGCACTCCCTCTGAGACTGGTATTTTAAGTGAGTTTTGAAAAATATACAAAGGAAGTAGCTATTGAATTTGTATTGTAGGAAATGGGATTGTAAGAATTCTATTAGGAAACAGAAGAATTCTCACAATGTCACTCCTTGTAAGGTGCAAGGTGGAACCTAGTTGGTGAGTGATTCGAAATCGCGTATTTGCCAAAATCACAGCCTGCTGGTGGGTAGTTTGCAAGGAGGCAGAATTCATCAGACAAATTAGTTGTCTCGTGCTGCTCGCTGCCCGGATTTAGTGATCACTGGACACACTGCATGATAGTGAGTCCATAGTGCCCAGGCGTTCGGTGTCTCTTCTGCCAGGCCACATCTTTTGGCCTCTGTCACGCGCCTTCTGAGTGACGCAAGTCATCGTTGCATTTCACTGTTCTGGTCTCAGTCTGAGCCAGGGGTACTCTCGGTCCTGTGGTGCAAGAGACTCTCTGTTACCCTCTGCTCGCAATAGCAAAGGGGGAGGCTTTTGAAAGCACCAAAGAGATTTAGGTGCATGGGATTCATGCTCCTAAATTCCTTTGGCACTTTTGAAGATCTCTTCCATGGCTTCTGAGCCCATGTTATCGCTTGAAACTTCTAATAATACTTGGTTTGTGTACAGTGCTTTCTGTAGTCACTGTGCCGGGTAAAAGTTACCTAACCCTGTAGATAGTGACACATTACTGCAGGGCTACTCAACATGGGGCCCGTGGGCCGCATGCAGCTCGCCACCTGTTTGTTTGGGCCCGCAGCGCAGTTTGGATTTACACGGGGTTCAACATGCGATCCTATGACCATGGCCTCCACCGGGAACACGCTCCACAATGGCAAGTCAATGTAATGGTCTTCTGTTCATAGGCGTTTCAGTAGTTCAATTCCCGGACTGTCATTGCTCAGTAAAAGTGCTGTCAGATGGGTGGACATCGGGGAAATGTTGCATTGTATTAATATCAGCAGAACTGACTTAAATGGGGCCTGCGTGTTGTGTAGTCTTGCCTTAATCTTTGTATCCATGCCCGTCAGTGTGGAAGAAGCTATTTGCATATATATTTGCATGGATATGCAACCACACTTAAGTTGCCGTCCTCGGCCTGTGCTGTGAGTATCATTGTGGCCCCCAGGGCTTCCAAAATTGAGTCGCCCGGCATTAGTGGTTGCGGGGCCACACAGTTCAGTGCTAGTGGGATTAGAACTAAGAGCATCTTGCTATCTATCCGCTGCCCTTTGTGTCATTATGGCTTGTCAGACTAGCCACGCATAATCCATGATGAAGATGTCTCTGTGTATGGCTCCATGCCTCTCCATGAGTACGTGGGTTGCGAAGGGTAAATCGGCTCCTTCCGCCACTGTGGGAGTCTGTTCCAGAATTAGCAGATACAGAGGGTCAGAGGTTTCTTTTTCCTCCTTTGTAATCACAGTGGGGATAATTAGTTTCCTGGTAGGAGTGAATACAGAACGCCCGCAACTCCAAACATCCCTCCGCCCAGCGTGTTTCCCGTCCAGGAGTTTTACTGGACCTAAATTACAGTCTCCCCATGGGACAAGTATTTGCAAGCCTGTGGCTTATTGTCTGCCACTCCATAAACACTCTGCGATGAGCCGGCCAGTCGAGCAGCCATGAGGCCGATGAGAAACCGCCTGTCTGGCTAGGAATGGATGCAGGGAACCCGCGCTTCGTCTTGGTTCCGAACGGCTGCCTCCTCGCCCAGCTATGGCGTTCGAAAACTCCTCCTCTTCCTCGGCTGAGTCACTCCTAGCCCGTTTGCATTGCTAATTAACAGCGAGGATCCCCTGCTGAGCATTTGAAATGAAGATGAAAAGGGAGGGCACCCCCCGGGCTGCCACCAGAGAGGGGGATGGGATTGTAGTGAACGCAGTGCTACACTGGCAACTCCGGAGCCCGAACGCTGTCCTGGGAAGAACAGATTCAATGTGGCCATTGGTGGTGCAGCTTCCCCTCGTTGCCTGTTGACACTGCTCAGCCCTGGCCCGGAGGGGCAGCTCCTGAGGGCGAGCAAGCTGTTCCATCGCCGTGGCCAACGCCGACGTGGGTTGGAAGGCCTGGCTGGTGCTCCTCGGGGTGGCGGGTCTCCCATTGCCGTTGGAATGGGAGCCGTCAGCTCACCTGCCAGCGGGTGCTCCTGGCCTCATTCCTTCCCAGCCAGGCTAGATTGGAGCCTGGGACCCGTGCGTGGCTGGTGTCGCACATCTCCATACGGCAGGGCCGGGCTCTGGCCCAGCAGCCCTGAGAAGGAAGACCTCTGCCTTCCCCGTTTCATGAGCTGCAAGGGAGGCCGAGCCTGAGGCGCGAGATCTGTCCGGAGCATGCAGAGTGGCCAGTGTTACCTGCCAGCGGCCTCACGCAGTGCCTGATGCCATGCTAAGGTGCCCCCCCAGCGACGTTCATCACACTGCACCCCCCAGATGGAGGGGGGTGTGGCTTGAAACCCAACCGTCCTTTTATGGCAAGCAGCAGGGCTGTCCTTAGGGGAGCACGGAGGCCCAGGGCAAACCCCCTGGCCATAGGCTCCGCCCCTACCCTGCCTCTGCTCCGCCCCTGCCCTACCCTCACTCCACCCCTTCCCTAAGCCCTGCCCCCATTGTACCCCTTGCCTGAAGCCCCCTCCCTGAGCGATGCGAGCCAGGGGATTACCTGGGGGCCTGATGTGGGGGGATGAGAGGGGCAGAGCCAGCCCTTCCTGGTGTGGGCAGAGGGTCGAGAGGGGAGAGCCAGCCCCTCCCGGTGTGGAGCAGGCACGTACCACAGGACTGTGCCCATCGGACTAAGCCTAGAGAAGCAGGAGCTGGTGTGTGATCACGTGAGCTGTGCGTGTGAGGCAAGCGCTGAACAGCTTATGCCCCAAGCCCCTCGACAGCAGCTCTCAGCCAAACCCGGCTCGTGCAGCTTTTAATCAACTCCTTGACAGATCCCAGCCACAGTGAAATGAACGTGCAAGATTGATGAGCGAATGCCAGGGCATGTTGCTTCCTGCGGGCAGCAGGCAGCCTCTGGGAGCAGGCCCGGCGCTGCCTGCTGTCCTCGCTCCTCCCGGAGAGCCTCCCCCCTCATCCAGCTTAGAGCGGCCTGCCCTGCGTAGAGATGTAAAATCCCCTTTAATCGGTTAACTGGTTAAAGGGGAGGGCGGACGGGGGGAAGGGAGGGAAAGCAGATGGCAGATGCCACCCTTTCTTGATAAAACGTGGACATTGAGCAGGCGTGGAACATGGCAGCTACGGGAACACGCCCTCGTGAGACGAGCTCCATGCGATATATGCACGTTTCGGTCTGGTGCCGCTGACATCTGGTGGCCAGTGAGCAGTCCCAGCAGCTGGGCAGAGAGAGGCACGCCCGCTGGTGAAAGCCAAGGAACGTGCGGTGCACGAGGAGGTTCCTGGGGCTGGGCCGTGCTCTGGCAGAAGGGGGCAGTTCCGCTCTGGCCCGGGGGGAGGGCAGGGCATGGCGCTGTGATGGGCCGTGTCTCGGGGCAGGGTTTCAGGGTGTCGTGCTGGAGATAACGCTCTGAGACAGCTTGACAGCTTCTCCTGGGACGGCTCTCCCTGAAAGTCCAGCTTCCATGCTGTTAGGCTCTCGCTCCGGCACTGTGGCGTTTATTGTAAACAGACAGGGCGGGTAATTCTCCCCCCCTTGCGTTCAAGGAGCAAGTTGGACCACGGCGTCATTTGCCTTTTCTCTGGGGGACGGTCCGTCGCCGTGTCCCCTTGAATCGTGGCTTAGAGCGGTGTCTCTGTGAGGGGCTGCGGAGGGAAGGAGGGAAGATGGTGAATTAGTTCGAAGGTGGGGGAGGCTGTAAGAACATTCCTGGGAGGGACCAGTCTTGTTGGGTCGCCGTCACCGCCAGCTCCAGGTCTGTATGGGGCGGAGCCTTTGCCGGCCTTGCAGAGTTTGAGCCTGGGACAAGCTTAGGGTTGCCAGGTGTCCGGTTTTCACCCAGACAGTCCCGTTTTCCCTGCCTCTGTCCGGTAAAAAACCAGAAAATTTCACGTCTGGTATTTTCTGTTTCTCTTGGACGGAAGGCCGGTGGGGACATTTTTCCTCTGCCACAATTGGGGGGGGGGGAGGAATCAGGGATTTAAAGGCGCAGTGACGTTTGTTTGTTCAACAAATTTGGTCCCCCGTTTGCTTTTTTTGGGTTTTTTTTTTTTTTTGCTCATTCAATTTTTTTTGTTCGTAATTTTTTGTTTAAAGTCTCTGGCACCCCTAGACAAGCTTAGGCAGGGCTGGCGCACGCGAGGGGGATGCTGCCCGCAGTCTGCCAGGTTGAGTCTTGGCTGCCGGAGCGTGCGCAAAGCGTGCAGGGTTTTATGGCCCTCAGCAGGTGCGTGAGAGTCTGTTAATGAGTTATCTTCTCCCCCAGTAGCTGATCAACAGCTGGCCGACATGCTGCTCGCGGGATGGTGCTCTGGAACAGACCTCAGCGGTAACCGGTTGGGACGGAGCAAATCTGAATCGCATTACAACCATATCAGGCTGGATTAGAGGCGAGCCTGAACCAAACATCTGAGTCTGAACAGACCCAGACGTCAAACAAGTCTGGATTTGGAGCTAGCCATGGTGTCTCTGGCCCCATCTCGGGTTTGGATAGACTCACCCCCACTCTCTTCTCCCAGGCCCACAGCAGGTCTAATTTAAAATACCATAGCCCACGCAACAGAAGTCTGACAATGAAAAAGGCAAAACAGGTGTCGTTCGAGGTTAGGTTATTGGTTTTCATAGCAAGCGATGGAGCCAGATGCTCCAGAGTGGAGCTAGTCGGAATTCAGAATTTATCTGGAAATTTCAACATTTTGAAATTGGAATTTGTTCTGATTTGGACTGAAGCCAGATTTTTGTATTCTGAAGCAGCATTTCCCAACCCAGATCTGCTCCTCCGATAGCTGCTGGGCGAACATGACATGATTCGTGTCCGTGTGATTTGATGAAAACACGGTGACCCAAAAGCGGTTTTGCAAATTTTGGGTGCTGCAAACTGGCATTTTCCATTGAAACGCTGTTTTGTCAAAAAGCTTGTAGCCGGCTCTCTTCCTGAGTTCCGATACCAGCTGCGACTTCGGCAGAATTACCCCAGGGAGAAATTTGGCCCGGGATATATTCCCATTCTTCAAGCCTGCTCAGGCTGGAGAAAGCTGCGTCTGTTCCATCAGCTTCATGCCCAGTTATGATCCTCTTGGGGACCCAAAACTCTGCTCCAGAGGCCTTTGTCTTGGCTGCTTCCCGGGTCTCAAGGGCACCAGCCGGATTCCCATCACCCACAGACACACGCCAAGTGACTTCCCTACACAACATGCTTGTGCATTCCCCATCAAGGGGCTGGCTTCAGTTCTGGCACCGGAGAGGGGAAAGGAATCGGGATGGATTCCTTTTCATGTCGACTGGTGACTGATCTGCAAAACCGGGCTGCCCGCCGCCACCACTCCCTGCTGCCCAAGCTGGCGGTAGCTTTAACTGAGCGTGCCCCAGGCAGATCGGCACGGGGACGTGGTTTGCAATCATGATGCGCCGCGTTCTCTGGTTAGGTGGGGCCTGAGCTTGTCCTTGTGCGGCTTTCAAGCTCCCAGCTAACAAACCTTCTGACTATAGGAAGGAAACAACCAGGAACACAAACAGCCAGGCCCATGAATTACCGTCCTGTCTGGAGGGGCACGGAGCTGGAACGAGACAGGTGCTGACAGCTGCTTTGATGAGGTTGGGGAGAGACAGCGGCTGTGTGTCAGCCGCTAACATCCCATCTCGACAAGCGTTTACCTCCCCTCCTTTTGTCTCTGTTCCCCTTGACAGAAGGCATCTGCCAGGAGCCCAGCACGGCGGGGGAGCTGCCCGGGGGTGTGCGTGCCACCGCCCTGAGTGCATGGAGCCAGGGTGTCACTAGCATGGCGAGCGGGAGGAGGATCCAGAGAAACAGCTGCTGGTCCTGGAAGGGTCCGGCCCCTCACCGGAGGGGCAAAGAGGAGCAGACTAGCTTGGCCAAATGGCATTGAAAGCAGCAAAGGAGCAATCTACAAGTAGTTCAGCTAATTGGTTTGTGTCTGTTGTTTGTTGAGTGCTGCGAAGTGAGCCATGCTGTACACGGAAATCTCCCACCCCGCTGTGATCTCATACTGGGCCCCGCGGGACAGCCCTGCAGGGAAGCCAGGAGAGCGTGTGTGATCTAAACTTGGACCTGCCTCAGCCAGTGAGGACCCCGTCCAAGCAGGAGAGGGAGAGCCGGGGGGCGCGGGAGGCATGGACTCCCCACGCTCCGAGGATAGGGAGGAGTGAGTTGGCTTGATGATCGCTCTGTGATCGGAGTGCTTGTGGGGCCGCTCAGGAGAGATTCACATGCTGGCCGGCTGATTAGCAGAGCACCCGCAGCTCACTTTTGTATTTCTACTGGTGGTGCACATTCACACGCGCCTCGGAGCACATGCAATTTATTCCGCACACTGAGAAAATCCACACACGGATGGGAAAGAGCAGAGGGAACATTGCTCGGGGCGGGGGAGTCCGTGCACGCATGGCGTGGTGAGGGGGCCGGCCAGGCGGCTGCTGTTGATGGACTGGAGCCAGGAGGGGGGTGTGGAGGGAGGCAAGGCGGGAGATCCAAGCTGGGGCTCCGTGACAAGGACGCAGAGCTGGGATTTGATTGCCGGAGCAGCAGGAGGCAGCGAAGGGGTCTGAAGGGCAAAGGAGACTTGCTGCTTTCCTACAAAGAGACAAGCAGGCCGTGAGAAGAGAGTTCCTGCGGCAGGAGTGGGTCTGAGAGGTGGGGCTGGGCAGTAGACCTCTCACTTCTCCCGTGACGTCGCTCCGTGTGCGTGCCCTCCCACTGCCGGCGAAGTCACCTGGTGCCCTGCTGCTAGGGAAGGAGTCGTTCCAGGCGGGGAGGCTGAGGCACAGACCTGTTGAGTGGCTTATCCCAGAGCCCACAGCGGTGAGCGGGTGGGGAGCAGAACCCAGCCGGTCCAGAGGGAGTCCGCACAGGTGACCTGACAGGGCTTTTCGCGCGCTCACGCCTGTGGTTCCTCTGCCCTTCCGTGCGGTGGCGGGGCTGGGACGCCAGCTGCTGCCAGCCACCTCCAAGGTGGGCACGTTCCGTGGGAGACCAGCCGATGGGCGGAGTAGGGAGGGAGACGGCAGTGGGGTCAGAGTACTGGAGGGGCGATAGAATGAGGGCTGGGGACGATGCAGCCAAGGTTGGGGAGTTCGTTGCATCCTGGGACAGGGCAGTGTGGACGCCGGCGAGACGGGCTGGTGGGTAGGAGGTTACCCATTCAGGGCATGGCTGGAGAGGGCAGACAGAGACACGGAGATGGAGGAGTAATGGGATAAGCAGGGAAGGGCGAGGCCTTTCTGACTCTGCCCCAGCTGCCTTTTAATGGTGGGTTTTATTTTCCATCAGCCGTCGCCTGCGTCCTCTCCGCGTCCGTCTGGTTTAGAAACAGCTTTGGTTGAAACTCGGCTCCTGTCTGTTTTCTGCCTGGAGGAGCCTCCGGGAATGTGTCAAAACCCCTCCCGTCCGTAGTCTCGACGCGCCCGGGCTAGGCGCTGGTGTTGGTCTGGCGCGGCCATGCTCCGTCAGGCGCCGAGGACTTTGGGATCGGTCTCTGTTCCTCCTGCTTCCCTTTCTCCCGCCGCCGTGGAGCTGGCAAGGGTGCGCCGCTGTCCTCCTGACAGCTTTTTCCATTAAGAAAGCTCATTTTTCACATGGCGCTTGGGCAGGCGAGACAGACCATCCATCCCCGGCCTGGCCCTATCAGCGCTGGGAAATTGGCAGCTGCGATGAAATGTACCGGTCCCTGCCTTCACCTTCCCTGCTGCCGCTGAAATGCTGACTCCAGCCCGGAGAGCGCTGCAACAAGGGAGCGGGCTGTGCTCGGCTCCTGGTAACAGGGCTGCAAACATCAGAACGCAGGAGGGCACAAAGGCACAGCCGAGAGCGAGGGCGGCGTGGAGCGAGGGCAGATTTCCGCGCTCTGCTCAGTGTGGTGGCGCTGGAGCCCTGCTGGGTAGGAGTGGAAATACAGGGGCTTCCAGCTGGTGCGCGAGCACAGAGGAGAGACACAATGTGCTGAAGCTGCAAAGTGCAGTGGAAGGTCTCGATCCAAAGGCCACTCTGGCTGCAGTTTTCAGGGGCTTTGGATCAGGCTCTCGCTGTGGAGCTTTGTTGTCAGCCACCACCTGCCCTGCTACGCAGGGTGCCTTAAACGCTGTGCTACAAGCAGGGCTGGTCCTAACCAATTGGCGGCCCCAGGTGACCGATCAGTTTGCCCGTAGGGTTGCCAGATGGTTTCAAAAAAATACCAGACAAAAATTTGTCAAGCAAAAAAAAAAAAAAACTCCAAACTAAACTGCTGGGGAAAATTTGTCGAGCTGAAAAAAAGAAAGGACTCGGGAGGATTCGGGAGGTTGGGCCGAAATGCGCTCGCGGCCCGCCCCTAAGACCGGCTCCGTCGGCGGACCCTTGAAAATGGCAACCGCCTGGTTTGCCCACTCTTAGGACCGGCTCTGGCTACGATGGCGGATGGCCCTGCCCTGGCAGCCAACCAGAGGAGCATACAGGTCACGGCCTAGCTCGCCCCACTCTGCTGCTGTCTGCAGGGTGACCCTGCCCCCCTCCCAGTCCTGAAGTTTCCCCACACCGTCTGCCAGGGGGACTGTTGGCAGGGTCTCCTAGAACTGGGAATTCCCGTGTGACCCTTTCTGCTCCTGGCCCTCTGGTCTGCCTGGCCAGCCAACTCGGCAGGAGTTGGAGCAAAATAAGCTTGTTAAACCGATAGTCTGAGGATTAAATGAGACCAACTGCAGGGAGTAGAGAGAGAGACTGGGGAGCGGGGATGGGGGGAGAGAGAGAGAAGCCCACAAGTAAAAATACCTTTCTCAGACTAACATTTTCAGCATATTCCAGTCCTTGTCCAGTGGATATTCCAGTCCATACCCAGTTCCCGGAGACTTCCACCCCTTTGGCTGCAGGATGCAACATTCTGTAATTTCAAGAGCTCTGGTCCCTGGGCCCCCCCAACCAGAGACGACCATGTCAGCTGGTAATTGTGGGTAGAGTGAGGGCAGCTGCCTTCAGCAGTGTTACTGAGCATGCTCAGTACAAGTCAAGCAGGAAGTTGGAGGGAGGTGGGCACATGAATTGCCTGCCCCTTGCTCATCTTCTCTGCCCCCAAGTGATAGATAACTGTGGGGTTCTCTCCCCTTTCTTTTTATGGCCTGGGAAACCTCTGCCTTGTATTCTTTGAAAAACAGCCCAGACTAAGCTGCTCACCCCATGCTGGGAGGTAGACACCAGGCTATCTTCCCAAACCTCATTGACCATGTCCCAAAGAGCAAGAAGGCTTCCTGCCGTTCTTCCCTTCCCGGTGACTTGCCGTCCCCCTGCGGCTTTGCATGGAAACGGCACTGCCATGCTTTTGAGTCCATAATGCTTTATTTACACAGGAGACAAGTAGGTAGCTGCCTTCCCTCCTGGCTGGGGGAGAACCTGTTTCTCTCTGTGTTTGGTCACAGATTTCAAAGCACAGTATCCGGGCATGCCCATAATTCCTTGGGCAGTGTTAACGCAGCCATTTCACAATTCTGCCAATCACCTTTCATAAAACACTTACTCAACCCCCCTGCTCTAACACCGTGATACTGTATTTGATCAGTGATTCTTAGCCTGGTACCTAGAACCTCCCGATATCTCACCCACTCCCGAGGCTGATGGCTTTGCTTACCTTCTAGGTGAATATTCCGGCGTTGTCTCTGCCAAAGGATCCAGCTGGTCGGACAAGCAAATGCACGTTTCTATGATTAGGGCAAGACAGGGTTCGATGCTTTGCTTTCCAAACGCATTTTAAGAGCTCCATTCTTGCGCATACCCACAACTCTTCGTATACCACCGTGCATACGCCACACAGGACCACTAGTGATCAGCATGTCATGAGTTTTGACCATTGTTACATGCCATCGTTTGGGTGTGTTGCATGACAACAGCGTGTTAGGTGTAGTGATTTGTCGGGTGTGATCCACCAGGGAGACTCTGTCTCACAGCCTCCTCGGGACAGAAAGGCAGATGTTTCTCACTGTTCAAGTAGTGGTGATGACCCCTGGTGGTGACAAGAACTGAAATGCGGGTGATCCCTGTTCAGTGCCTGCAGACAGGGTCTGTTGTTAGTGCTAGTTACTATAATTTATTAAAGGCTGGTACATGCTGAGCCTTCTGCAAGACACAGATGTCAGGACAGTATCCCTGCCCCCAAGCACTTGCTGTCTACAATACAGAAAGAGCTGGCTTCCCGCAGGAGCTGAAGGATTTTAATCCTGAGAGCCCCAGGTGAGATCACCATGCAAGGTGGCTGGCTGTTTTACAGGGGGGTCTAAAGGACAATTAGTAGCATAACCGGGGACATTGGGGGCAAATTAATAAGCTATTAAACAAAATGTCAGCCAGGAAGGGATGCAAATTAGCACTGCCTTTACAGCTTGGACTTCACAAAATCACTAGCCTCCTGTGAGACTGATTTGCATATGCAAAATAGGAGAATGGGGCTGTCTCTTTGAACTCCATGATACTAAAGGCAAGCGGTATGAATTCAGATGAATAAATACCAGTAAATGACAAAACGAGCTGATGATATAATCCTGGCCAATTTGCCAAAGGAGACGTTTTCCAGATCCAGACCTTCCCCCCCCCCCGCCCCCCCGAAACCAAACCAACTGGCATATGAGAAATGAACTCTATAAATTGCCCATTTATCAGAGTCTCATGCTGATTTATGCAAAGGTGTGTCATTTGCATATGCAAACGAAACCATTCCACTTTCCAGTTGTCTTTAACACCTGAAACCCAGAAGACTGATCGGTATGAAAACTTCATGAGATAAATACAGCGCATATCGGATTAAATAATGATGGATTTAGATAGATGCTGATTTGCATAGGCTGATCAAGCTAATTACGACAGTGTCTGTAGGAACTCAGAAAATCATCAAATTCTTATGCAACAGGAATGCTAAGTTCTGTTGCTATGAGACTTGATGCGTAAATTACTGTGAGCATTATTAATATAGCCAATAGGATGCCAATTTGCATTTCCACATTTGAAAAAAAAATCCTATACGGGATTTGTAGGAACGGGGCAGCATTCTGTGGGAAGGAGAAGCAGCCGGTAGGTGTGGTGATGCTGCAGGTGGGGATGGTCCCAGCATGGCGGAGCCATCGATGCGAGTATTTCGAGCACACTAACGTGTTCCGAGAGTTTGCGCCTCATCATTTGATGGGAGGCCACACCTTCCCCGTGGATAATTTATAAGCCATTTAGTCTGTTTTTAAAAGTATCTCTGTGTCGCTGTGCATTATTGATGCTGTCAAAATGGTTACTGCCTACCGAGTTAGCTCGTCCTAGGATCCGAGGAGATGATTTCAGTCTGGTGTGAAGTGAACTCCTGGGTAGGTCTGAGAGCGAAATTTTCAGCAAATATTCAATTTGTCCAAAAAAAAATAGTTTCAGGGAACAGAAACTATTGACAAAGCCCGTGAATAATTTTGGCCCGGAGAATCAATTCAGAAATGTCAGACGTTCTGTTTTGAAAAGAAAAAATCAAAACGAACGGGTTGGAAAATACGACATTTTTGAACCCAAAATTGTCAAATTTTTGATTGAACCTTTTTATTTTGAAAATGTCGATTGGCATTAACATTTGAAATGTTTTGTTTTGAGCCAAACACTTCAACTCCCACTCTACAAAAACACCTGCTTTTTCACATCCCTACTTAGGAAGGGAAGTTTGCAGCGCTGATTTCTACACTGATTCTGCCTCCAGGATTGTCAACCCTGCACCTCTTATCAATTCACATTTGTGTGTGTGTATAATACCCAGGGGTGCATAGAGCTAGACTCAGACACATACTTCATTTTGTGTAAACAGAGCTGCTGTCTTCAGGTTTGTCAATGCAGTGCTAAATTGATACATATACTCACCCACCTTCCTTTTAAACATATATATTTAACTAAAGCCAGACATCTCCTTGGCCTCTGAGGATAGGACAAGAAGCAATAGACTTAAATTGCAACAAGGGAGGTTTAGTTTAGACATTGGGAAAAACTTCCTAACTGTCAGGATGATTAAACACTGGAATAAGTTGCCTAGGGAGGTTGTGGAATCTCCATCACTGGAGATATTTAAGAGCAGGTTAGACAGACATCTATCAGGGATGCTCTAGGCCAGGGCTACCCAATTTTGGAAGCCCCAGGGGCCACAATGATACTCACAGCATATGCCGAGGGCCGCAATTTAAGTGTGGTTGCATATACATGCAAATATATATGCAAATATATGCAAATAGCTCCTTTCACACTGACGGGCATGAATACAAAGCACTTCCCAATGCCCCGGCGCTCCAGGCACCTCCTCTCTGGGGGCTAGAAATGCTGACACCCTGTACCTGTCTGTTCCAGCCAGCCCATCCGCTTGTATCTTTCCATGCTCATCCCACCTGGGAGACACCTCACCATTGTGGACCGAGTTCCCAGCGGAGGCCATGTTCAAAGGATCCCACCTGCGGGCTGCGTGTTGAGCCCCGTGTTAACCGAAACTGCACTGTGGGCTGCAAACAAACGGGCCATGGGCCACATGCAGTCCATGGGCCACGTGTTGAATAGCCCTGATTTAGGCACTACGTGGTCCTGCCACGAGGGCAGGGGACTGGACTTGAGGACCTCTCGAGGTCTCTTCTTCTTCTCGTGTTCTAGGATTCTGTGATGACCGGCTGCACCAGAGGCAACGAACTCTGACAGGATTTATGGGAGGGGATACAAATAACATGACATCTGTGTTCCATCTCTGTGATTTATGGCACCTAATCTGAGTCTTTGAGACTTAGGACAATTGTTGAGCTGACTTCAGATAAAGCCCAACCCAGCATAATCCCATTGGCCGGTGTTTGGCCAGAAACTGGCCAATGTGAGCTGCCTGTTTGAATAACACGGAGCACCACACCCTGCTCCCTTCTGGCTCAGTTATTCACACAAGCACATGGCCTTGCAGCCTGTGCAGGCACGGGGCAGGCTGGCTGGATGAGAAACGTTTTAAGATCTGCAAGCATTTACCTTGGCAGGCAGGCTGGCTGGGCTGCTGGCTGGTAAGTCTCCTGGCCAGAGCCTGTCTCTGCACCCCAGCCCCTCCCTTCCCCAATCCTCTACCCACCCAATCAACATACCCAAACCCTCTGCCCCCCTCCTGCACCCATACTCCCTCCCAGATCTGGCACCCCAGTCCCCTGCCCCAGATCACAATTTCTCCTACCCTGGGTCACAGCCCAAACTCCTGCATCCCAATACTCTACCTTAGGTCACAAATCAAACCCATTCATCCCAATCCCCTACTCTAGGTCACATTCCAAAACCCTGCACCCCAGTCCCCTGCCCTGGGTCACAACTGCCTCCTTTACCCAAACTCCCTTCCAGACCACACTCTCCCTCCTGCACCCCAAACCCTTACCCCAAGCTCCCTTCTGCACCCAACCTCCATCCCAGACGCTGCCCCTCCTCCATTCGTATCACGGAAGGGTGCGACCCTCGGCCACTTTCCAAAATCTGAGTGGCCCCCCCATCAAAAATTGTCCACCCCTGCCCTAGGAGCTCAAGAGGGATTAGACTCACCCCCATCCCGGCCTGCCCTTCCTGAATCACCAGTGGAGCATAGTCTGTGCAGGCCAACACACCAGCCTGAAAGCTAAACCGGAGGCAAGTGGCGAGCAGCCTCCAGCCGTCTGGGAGCAAAGGCAGTGCAGGGAAAGGTGATTCGGAGATACGGTTCCATCCAGAGACGCACCAGGGCTTACGCAGCGGCAGCAGGGCATGAGGCAAATGGTTTCATTAACCTGCAGTTGGGAGCAGACTGCAAAGTAACAGATTCCTTGTATGTATTTGCCGAATGGCAGCACCAATGAAGGGTGGAGCGATTTAGGTTAAAGTTCCCTTAACTAAACGAAGCAGTGACAAGGGTGAACCTACCGTCGTGTCAGCACAGCTCTGAAGCCAGCGGTCAGCGGAGGCCACGGCACGGGAGTTTATTTCACGAACTGCCACAAAGCCGTGTTGTCGCAGCACGAAGGCTGCACAGGTCAAAAATCACCGACGTCAGGAAATGCCAGCGCCAAGGGGTCTAGGAGCGGTTTTCCCTGAGAGACGGCGCAAGGCGGGTGAGGCTTTCTAGAATACGTTACACGCACCGCACCCGCTGCACGGCTAAAATGTCAAGCGAATAAGCAAGGCGAGTGGATCCAAAGTGGCGCAAAACGGTATTGCTGTTATCTCTGAGAATCCCTCGTGCCACACTTCTCTTCTGCCCGGCGTGTCGTCTTTCCAAGCACTGGTGGATACGGCCCCCTGGGACGGCCGCGTCCGACGCCCGGATCTCAAAGGGCTGCCGTGAGCCCTCCTGTGGGTTTTAGGCCCACGTGCCTGGCTCGGCATGGTCGGGAAGTGCCGTAGCTCCCCTCGTTCGCTGGGGGCAGTGAAAGGCAAAGTGCGGAGTTCTCAAAGGGGGCCTCGGCGCGGCAACTTTGACTCCACAGCCTTGAGCGGGAGCCTGCAAAGGGGACCCAGAGGAGCCAAACGTGGGAAGATGCCGGGGCTGGGGGAGGAGCCCAAGTACTCTCTGAACGGTAGAAGCCGTTCTGATCTGTCCCAGTGATTTAATCACGTGGACAGAGACCTCTCGCGTCCTGGGCCAGAGGGCCATTCTCACTCACTGGCCTCATGCATATGCAGCTACTTATGCAAAGTGGGGCAGCCTCACCAGGGCAGATTGGGCCCTCTTTCTTTCTCCCTCCACCCAGAGCTCGGGGGTGGGGCGCAAGACTCAAGTCCCTGCCCCAAATCAGGCCGAAGTGGGGTGGTGAACCCCCATCTCCTGCCTGGGACAGAGTTGTATCCACCGAGCTGGGGAAGGGGGCTCCTCTTCCGGCAGTATCAGCAGGGTCTGGTGTGTGGGGCGCTGGCCCCCGCGAGTGTCCACTGGGCCCGCAGGCAAGGCAGACATGGAGGCTGTGCACGTGTTCACTGGCGGGGTGGGGAGGTTATGCCGAGGGGATACAATTGGCAGAAACTTGGGGGCCTAGAGGGCTAAGCCAGCTGCTGAATGGGTGTCCAAATGTTGGATGTCAGTGCCTAAAGTGGCAGTTAGGGACAGGGCCACAAAGGGATGTAGGCGTCTAAGTCACTTGCCCGAGGCCACAGGGGAAGTTCGTGGCTGAGTCCAGGGCGGGGGGGAGAAAGTGCCTTTAAAACGTTGCCTGAAAATCCAACACCTCTGGGTCTGAGTGAGTTCTTACCTGGCTCTGCTGAGAATTCCCCGCTCTAGTGGAGCACGTTGGCGCTATGTGTCCTGCTACCACGACAGCAAACGAGGGCCGGGCCACGGCCTAGTCCACGCTCCCGTGGGCCGTCAAGCTGAGTTACGTGAACGGCGTAGCTGAAGTCGATGTACTTAGAGCTGCTTCCCACAGCTTCCCCCCTCTCCCATCCACCCCTTTCCTCTGCTCGCTCTGGGGAAGCACCAGAGCCAATGGGAGAGCACTTGGTGGTCGATTTACCAATAAATCGACCCCTGCGGGATCGCTCGCTGCCCGTCGATCTGGTGGGTAGTGAAGACACGCCCCGAGGGGTTACTATTGGCAGAAACGCCACCCACCATGCAAATGGGTGGGGGCCAGAGATGGGTGGGGCGTGTTAAGTGGTGGACACTAGGGATGTAAAATCCCATTTCATTAGTTAATTGGCTAAACATTCCTGGCTGCCGCATCTGAGCAGGCTGGGAACCAGCAGCCCTGTGGGGCTGGAGCCATGAGCAGGAGACTATTCCTGAGTAACGGTTAACCATTACCTAGTAAACATTGCCGGTTAAAGGTGATGCTTACTGGGTAACGGGTTACCTGGTCACCTCGCTAGGGAACACTGAACCAAATATAAACCTGGCCCAGTTTTTCCCCCCATTTCTCCCCAAGAGTGGAAGGGAAACCAGCTAGCAGTCTCCCATTTGGGTTTCTCCTAAGTCTGGCCTCATGGTAAAGTTTGTGGGCTCCCCATTTTACCAAGGGAAGGGGAGGAGAGAGGGCTGCATGTGAGCAGCTTGGCTGTGTAAACTTACCTCCCTTCCTGCCTTTGAGTGAGTTTCAAATGTTAGATCCCTGACAGTCTCTGCATTTAGCTTCCTCCGTTTTAAAGTGGGGGAAATGCCCAGGCTTACTAACGGGCTCGTTTCAGACGGTCTCTGACGTTCAGACCGAGCCTGGCGGATGGGGTGTGGAGGGTTGGTCTCCCCTTCCCTGCAGCAGCACCACTGTCTGCTCTGGTGGCTGCAGAACAGGCGTGTAACTACAGCGTGGAATCTGCACCGTGCAGAGTGCAGGCAGGCGCGCCCAGCCCCCGCTTTGGGATCCAGCGACTGTGCCTTTGCCTGGCTGTGGGAGGCTATGGGCCTTCTGCTGGGTGGCATTTCAGTCTCTCCTGGGCAGCTGTCCGAGCGCTCAGCTTACAGGGAACACTGCTCCTTACCCCACTGCCGTGTCAGGCGCTGTTGGTCTGTTGTCTGCCTGGCTGTGGCTTCCTGTCCCGGAGGTGCATGCGACAAGGGTGACTGGGGCTCCGCCCGTTTACAGCGGGATAAGTCCGTTGGCTGAACGGCGCTGTGGTGCATTTACATAAGTGCAGCTCAGACGAGACCTAGCTCAGGGATGGGCAATAATTTTGCAGGTGGGCCACTGCTTGAATTTTCATACATAGTCATGGGCTGGATCCACCCCAGAAGGGGTGGGGCTTCAGGTGAAAGGGGCGGGGCCTTAAGCGGAAAAGGGCGGTTCCCTCGGTGCTGTGCTGCTTTGAACAGCGAATAACTTGGCGCACTCCCCCAACCTCAGGCCTTGATTGGTCTGGGGGCGGGGGAGCGGCAGGACAGGCCGCGGGCCAGATCAAATGGCTTGGTGGGCAGGATTTGGCCCGTATCTTGCCCTAGCTCCTGGCCTTACTGCTGAGCCACTGTGTGAGCTGGGACAAGCCAGTCAGCCTGTGCTTTAGTGAAGGGGGATTATTGCCTGTGGGGGGGGGGGGGTGTAATTCACTGGGTCCATAAAGAGAGTGGGTGTTCTGCAGTCCAAGGCTCATGCTGCAAAGCACTTTTGGCTCTGCCACATTGATTTTTAGGGCCTGTAAAATGCGGCCAAGGCACATTCTAGGCACCGTCCATGGCAGCAGGTCTTGAAATGCCAGGTCTTCATCCATTCGACAGATGGTCCCTGTCTGATGGCTCTGGTAATATTCAGAATCAGGGATGGCACGAGGCAAGCTGGTTGTTTCTTGCTTGGCATTCAGTGTATACTACAAAGCTCTGAGCCTTAGTCTCCCTCATGATCCTGTACCAGCCATGGGCTGGCTACAGGGCTTGCTTCTATACACCAGCTGTGTTCATCGTGAGACCCTTTAATGCTGTGCCAGGTATGGATGGGTTGATTTGTAAATCAAAGCCATTTAAATCACAAGTTTAAACTGTGGTTTGTATCTGCAAGCAGGAAGCCTCTATTTTAATCATGTTTTTCATTTGTAGTTATTTTCCTAAAGAATGATTGAGTCTGACTAGCTGGTAACCGTTAAAACAAGTTGTTTGCAACTAAAAATACATCAAATAGGGTGGTGCTTTTTGCTAACCAGGAGTAGACATTATTTCTGTATGCTTATTTGTGCAATTAGTTTGATTCTGACTGTTTGCATATTTTTTGTTAGAAAATGGTGAATGATGCATTTCTCATTTATTGGATGGTTCAGTTTTTACTTGGGATTTGTATTAAGCTCTGTTTGGTCGGAAATTCAAAGCCAATTAAAAACATAACCAAAAATGGCATCTTAATTTTGTAATTAACTAAAATTACCTTAAGTGCTAGCTACAGTAGAAAGAAAAAAAGTTTATCAAAACATGTTTTTGTTTTTCACTTCAATCTAACAGATTTGTTAAACAAAGGAGGTGTTATTTGTAGCGAATTAATTGAACAGATTGTTTCTGGTCACGGTGTCATTCAAGATTTTAGAACTAGTAGATCTCTTCCTCTCACAACTAGTTGTTCCTGGACTGAAAAAGGACAATAAGCTTTCCTGCTTTTTCAAGTCAGAGTTGGTTTGAGGGAGCTAGTCACTGATCTGAACTAGTTGAATAAATGAACTAAGGAAATATTCTCTCTGTGCTCACAATAGAAGCTAGTGATCTCAAAATCTCGGTTCCAGGGACACACCAGGGATGTGCCCCTCGTTCAGTGATCTTTCTTTAAAACTTAGCAGCGACCATGCACTGTACAATAGTATTTTTGTAATTAATTGAAATGAGTTTAGTAGATTATAATAAGTTTAGGCTTTAACAGAGGTGGCCATATTTTTAAATTCAATTTTAAAGAGGTTTATTATTTTAAAAAACTGTGTTTAATTTAACTTTTTGCCTCCTGGGGGTTTTTACACTCCTGATAAAAGCGGTTTGGGCACATCTGGTGCTTACTCTCCGGCCACTCCCAGGGCTGCATTCCCCAATGCCTGCAGACTCAAAAACTTTGCATGCTCTGCTGTCCCACCCTAAGCCTGGCAGCTTCTGGCAGCTGCAGGGATCAGAGCTGCTGCTGCTCCAGCTGTTTTCTGCACAGAGCTGCAGAGCCAGGGCTGCCCTGGTTAGTGCAGGAGCAAAGCTGCGGTCACCGCAGGGACTGACTGCTGCCCCTATGCTGCAGGCCCCAGGGTCACACGCAGGAGGGACAGGCATGCCCAGCTGTACGAGCCCCAGAGCCCTGCTAATCTCAGTGAAGCTTGCTGGGAGGCAGCCGAGCGGCAGTGCAGGGTCCCCGCCGCCTTGCATTCATGAGCAGGGAGAATGGTTTTTTCCAGTAATATTTCCCGTGGCCACGGCTTGCAGCCGGGTGTGTGGAGGAGCAGTGATCCGTACCTGCCGGACAAAGCTCCATCGGCGTGCAGTCCCCAGACACATGAGCCCTGCAGTATCCTTTCCTGGCTCTTCCCCAATCAGATCCCTGCTCTGGAGACAGGGAAAATGTATGCAAAGGTGACTGCCCTCCCTCGATCTCTCCTCCGCCCCCCTCCCGAGGAAAAGAGTCTGGCTGAGGAATGTAGCCCCAAGCTGGTTCCAGATATTTACCCTGTGGACAGAGCCGGCTAGGGACCCCCAGGGGTGTGAGCTTCCCTGTGGCAGTGCCCTGACAGAGCTGGCTAGGGGGGCCCTGGTGGTCTGAACTTCCCCGTAGCAGTGCCCCCACTGAAGACAGGGGTTCCCGGCAGTAGGAGCTTCCTTTTGGCAGTTCTCTACAGAAGATGGCTATGAGCCCCCGGCGGTGTGAACTTCCCTGTGGCAGTGCCCTGACAGAGCTGGCTCGGGGCCCCTGGCCGTGCGAGCTTCTCCGTGACAGTGCCCCATGAAGCTGGCTCGGGGCCCCTGGCCGTGCGAGCTAAGTCTTTCCCTGCCTTGGTCCGCCGGGACCCCACAGTGTGTGCCTGGGCAGGTCAGTCTCCTTGGCCTGTGTGCTGCCTGCTGGAGCTGTGTTGAGACCGACCAACTCGTTTCCCATTGATGTAGCTTTCAGCCCTTCCCCCTCCCGGCGGAATTCAAACCTTGGGCCCAGCGGTGAAAGCCTTGGACTGAGCCATTGCACCCTCCTCAGCCCTGGCTTTCCACGTGCCCCTTGTTAGAACAAGCCCGACCCCCCTCAGCCTCCTCCCGCGGGGGAAAAAGAGCAGCGAAGCAAGCTGAAGGAGACACCTGCTCCTCATGCCCACCCCAGGTGTCTTGGGGTCTCGCTGCTGGCCCCTCCTAGAAGCCGGTGAGCAGGGTCACTGCTCCGTGGTGGGTGTAATGCACTCGCTCCCCATGTCGGCTTCCTGATTTGCGAGCGAGCAAGCAAGCGGTGGCTGTGTTTACCAGCTCGCTCCCTGCCGGGGCTCTGGGGCTGAGCCAACCGGCTTCTTTAAGATTCTGGTCACAGCGGGTGCTGGATTTCTAAGGCTGTGGTGATCTTTCTCTTTCTGCACAGACGCCGTCGTCCGTCCGTGCCGGGCAAAGAGAGAGGGGACGGGGGGAGAGGTCAAGCGTCCTGCCAGCCGCCTCGGCCGTAGGGAGCAGACAGTGAGTATCGTGCACCACGAAGCAGCTCGTAAGTAGACGAGGCTGTCTTGGCATTTATTGGCGTGGCTTTGTTTGGGGACTATTTCCGTCTCCGCTGAGCCCCGGAGAGGCTGGGGGACATCTGGCAGCCAGAGTCGGTGCCCGCTGGGCTCCGTGGTGGCCAGGACGTTGCAGCGAGATGCCGCGGGTCCCTTCCCTGCTGTGTGTGTGTGTGTGTGTGTGTGTGTGTGTGTGTGTGTGTGTGTGTGTGTGTGTGTGTGTGTGTGTGTGTGTGTGTGTGTGTGTGTCGCACAGGCAGCTACGTGGCTGCTCCGGATCTCCTTTAAAGCACCACTAGTCCCTGTTCATTAGAGTCAGATTTATTGGAGTCACAAGGGGGGGGGGAGTGAGAGAGGGAGAAACTAAATCAAGTCCTTAATGAAATGGTCTGCCAGGCAGGCTGTCGGCCACTTAACCTGTCAGCAAAACCGCGGCTCCAAAATGCTCAAGGGGGAAAGGGAGCAGAGGGAATCGAATGCTGATTCGCCGCCGCTTCGTGGCAAGAAGGGTGCTGGGAGCAGGGTGGGTGCTGTCTGTCTGTCTGTCTTTCTGAGGTTCGGCATTGGACATGTCCCCTCCCCCAAGGCACCCGGCTTTGCCCCACTTGAGACCTCCCGGTCTGAAGCAAGGGGGCGGGTTTCATTCCCCATGTCCAGTCAGTCCTGGGCTTCCCTTCATTGCTCCCTCAGGACGACCCCCGTCCCCTGTCCTCAGAGCAGCCCCCTCGTACTATCCCTCCCGGCCTTTCCCGCTCTTCCGGGGTGAGAGGAATTTGGGCTCGGTCGGAGGATTCCCCAGCCAGCTCCGTGGTAATCTACGGTGCGTGTGTGCAGCAGAAGGCTAAACCTTTCAGGCGTGACGGCGCTCTGAGGATTTCACTCCGATCGAGCTGTGGAGAACAGAAAACCTGAAATGTTCCCCACAGCTGAGAAACGTGAGGAGCCTCCAGCATTGATCGGAGGCCAGTGGCTGGACGGATGTGCCAGCCAGGCAAGCCCCCTTGTGCGAGAGGCATCCACGTGGGGTTTGTTGGGTCCAGACAGATCCCCGGGGCGTGCGCACACACGTGGTGCCAAGCCCACTTACCCACCTGTGCCTTGGGCCTGACAAATCCAGCCCAGCATCCTGTCCTCATGCACACGAGCGCCCTGTATGTGCGTCTGCACAGACACACTGCTGCTGGAGTGCACGGCCACGCCCAGGGCCCTTGGATACCTGCATGCCCCACCCAGCCAGGTCTCTAGCATGTGAACATACAACCTTACATGCAGTAACACACGTGCACCAATGGACACGCTGGTCTAACATGCAGACACAAACGTCTGTTCAGGCCAGAGCGCACAGAGACTCTGGAACCTGGGGTCTAGTCCCAGTTCTGCCCCTGATAATGATCTTAGGCAAGTTCCCCCCCTCCTCCCGTGCCTCAGTTTCCCCTCCCACCTTTTCTCTCTGTTTGCAGTGCAGACTCTTCCTGCGTCCATATACTAGTGTTGGCCCAGAGGGGTGCTGATCTCAGGCGAGGGTCTCTGGGGCAACGTGGGCATGTGATCAGCAGCACGGCCCCACGGAGCCGCGAGCCCTGCGGATTTGCCCGCGATGGCGGCCCCAAGCAGGAGAGGTGCTGCTCCCAGGTTCTGAGGATGCTGCCAGGGCTCTCTGGGCATCGCCTGCTCTCCGTGGGCCTGCTGCCCCGCTGAAGTGGGTCCGTTAGCATGGTGCTGCCCTGGGGAAGGGCGAGCTGCTGGCTGGCAAAGGGACCTAGGAGAGCATGGCCAAGATCTAGCTTGGCAAGCTGGCGCGGGGTGGGGCGGCTGAGGTGAATGCAGGCGACAAAGCAGTGAGGGGAGGTCGCCCCATGTGCTGTCCACCGGGCGCTTTGCAGGCAGTGAGCTGGGGAGCTCAACCCCATCCCTGGCAGACACTGGTCCCGGTCACAAACACCTGGGTGCAAGGGGCACCGACGGGCTCCCTTGTCGGCCTCACAGAATGGCCAGTGACCGAGTGGCCCTGGCGACCACGCTCCCCTCTCAGCCCCCACATTGGCAAGCCTGTGGGGGTGGGCATCCTGCCCTATGGCTGCAGCAGGCACCTGGCTCCCGTGGGGCAGAGGTGGGGGGAGGGCTGGACGCCCAGTGCCTCTAGCTGGGCGGTTGCCTGCAGCAGTGGGGCTGGGCAGCCTGGGACTGCGATGGGTTCCAGTCTGCAGCCAGAGTAGGGCTGCTGTCCCAGCGCGCGTGTGGCCGAGGAAGGGGCTGTACCCTTCCGGGAGATGAGTCGTGCTGCGGGGACACAACTCGCACGGGAGGGAAGGGCCACAGAGCAGCCAGGCCCAGCTCCCCGGGAGGGCCACCGCCACCCTGGAGCCGGAAGGCAATTCCCCGTCCTCGGTGAGGTGCTAATTAAACCACCGCGAGAGGGCATCCCGCGTTTACCACTGCGGGTGCCCACCTGGGACGCTGCGGCCCCTGCGCCTCGTGATTGGGCCTGGAGGGTGGTTTATCAAAGCGAGAGGTTGCTTCGATGCCTGTTGCTTCCTTTACGTCCCTGGCGGCGCCGCCTCTTGGTTCAAGCTCTGCTCCTCCGGGGGTGGGGGGCTGGTTTCTCTGTTCCGCGTACAGCCCCAGGCGCTAGATTTCCCAGCATGCACAGCCCTCGAGGCTCCGGCCACGTGCTCAGGTGCCTGGATGGCAGTGGAACTCCCCTGAAGATCTGCTCCCCTCCCTGCAGATAGCGCTGTCAGGCCCATCAATGTGAAAAGTGCTTTAGAATCCGCGTTTTTCCCCTCCTGGGTGCAGATATGGTGGGGGTGGGTGACGGGGGAGGGTATAGGAGCAAGGAGCTGAAAAGAGAACGCGGGAGCTGCAGAAAATGGAGTCGTGCTTCCTGGATTAAGCCGGGAGAAGGGGCAGAACGGAGGGAAGTGGGAAGAGGCAGCAAAGGGGGGGGGCAGGGTGCTGGGGTGGCTTGGAGGGGTTTCCGTCGTATGCAGAGTTACCGTTTGGTTGGGTGGCTCTCCGCACCCTCACGCCCCTGACGTCAGCTGGAGCATGTCGGCCGAGCTCAGAGGAGTGGGAGCCCCGCCCTGTTAGAAGGAAAGCTCCCCCGCCAGGCCCATGGCACCACCACTACCCAGGGCAGCAGGATAAACGTAGCCGCTTGCTCCCACCCCAGTACAGACGCACACGTGACCAGATTGGAACCAGCTGCACGCCACCTCGGCTGCTCGCTTACAGGCGGCCGCTTGACGGGACGGGGGGAAGAGAGGGCAGCTCCTCCCAGCAGGGGTGCTGTGGGGGGACAGGGCAGCTGACCGGGAGAAAGCAGAAGGGGGGATTCTGCGCTCCCCGCGGGAGAAGAGCTACCGGGGGATCAGGGGCCACATTCCGGCCAGTGCATGAAGGGGTTAAATCAAGTAGCTGGAGCGAAGGACAGAGTCAATGTCAGCCTGTCCCATCCTACAGGGCCTGTGTATGCAGCTGGCACCCAGGGCTTGCAGGCTGCTGTCCTGTGGCCCAGCAAGCAATGACTCAGCGCAAACCCAAGCCGGGCCGTGTGGCCGGCCCCAGGACAAGCCCTGGAGGGCAACGGAGTGGCACTAGGGAGCCTCTGTTCCTGCCACGCCGGGGCAGCTGCACAGGGACCGTGGCGGAATAAGGACCCGTCTTGCTGAGACAGCAGCGGGCCCCCGCAGATCAGCTGATCTATGACGAGCCCTCTGCTCAGCCCAGGCTCACCGCACGCACTCGCTTGTCCGTAGCCCTTTGCACTCCTGTAGGAACCCTCAGCCACGAGCCCCCGGGCCTGCCACGTTCAGCCTGGCCTCCAGCACTGACTGGTCTTGGCCCCTCATGTGGTCGCGCGCAGAGGCCGCTGCCCGGGCAGGGTTTAGTAGCGGACACTCCCGCTCGGCGCCCCAGTGACTCTCAAGCCTGTGTGTGCTCCAGCCCCGGCTGCAGGGTGACGAAAGGGAGCAAAGCTGGATTGAAACCGGATCTCGGCCTTGCGGCGCCCCCAGGCTCCTCCCTGTGGCCACGCTGGGCTGTAGTAGCCCCTCGAGGTCCCCGTGAGAGACCGTCCCTGCTCCAAAGCGCTTCTGGTCTAACTGGAGGGTGGGGCAGCAGTGGGGGAGAGAAGGTGCCTTGCCCAGAACCCAGGTCTCCAGCCTCCCACTCCAGTGCCCGAGCCACCGGATCACACAGCCCGCGGCAGAGCAACGGGAGTGGCCTAGCCCTGCTCAGGTGGCACCCCGGCTCCTGTCCTGCTCCGTACCCCTCCGTTTGCACTGGCACATGCAGCTCTGTGCACCTGCGAGGGGGAGGAGCCAGCCCAGCGGGGTCAGCGATGGGCAGGTGTGAAGGGCCGGGCAGGTTACTAAGAGACGGCCGAGTGTGGTGGAAGCCATCTGACCTCTGGGGAAGGACGGCCCTGCCTGGACTCTCACACGGCTCCTTCATCCTGCCTGTCCGGAGCGCGCGGTCACCTCCTCCTCGCTCACCTCGCTAGCGGAGCTACCCATTTCATGGCCGAAACCTGCAGGCAGAGCGGCGAGCGCTGAATTCCTTGCCGGGAGCCAGGCTGCCTCTTCTGCTTCATTATTTACAGCGGCGTTTGGCTGCCCCGCTAACTTCTCCGCTGCCTCTGACTTCTGCCTGTGCCGGGGAGCGCCGCTTGCCTTCTGCTGGCGGCTGCCTTTTCGTGGCTGCCATCTGCCTCCTGACCTGGCGGAGTGATGCCAGCCGCCTCGCTGACTCCAGCGGGGCCCAGCCCTTGCTGGTGGTCGAGGCGTGTGCTGCCAGCAGCAATTAGATACGACTTTAGGCTGCCGGGGCTCCGGGAGCTGTGCTGGCAAGGCCGGGGGAGGGCTTCGGTGGCAGTGCGGCAAAAGGGGTGATGTGGTACGAGAGGAGTGTATAAAATCATGACCGGTGTGGCGTAAACGAATACAGTAAAGCTATTTACTTGTTCCCATAAGAAATAGGGGTCACCAAATTAAATTAGTAGGTTACCTGGTTTAAAACAAAAGGATTTTTTTTCATGCAGCGCACAGTCAACCTGTGGAACTCCTTGCCAGAGGATGTTGTGAAGACCAGGACTTTAAACAGGGATAAAAAAAAACTAGATAGATTCATGGAGGTTAGGTCCATCAATGGCTACTAATCAGGATGGGTAGGAATGGTGTTCCTGGCCTTTGTTTGTCAGAGTCTGGAAATGGGTGACAGGAGGGATCACGTGATGATTCCCTGTTGTGTTCCCTCCCTCTGGGGCATCTGGCTTTGGCCACTGTCGGCAGACAGGACACTGGGCTAGGTGGACCGTTGGTCTGACCCAGTCTGGCCATGCCAGGAACAAGGGCAGCCATCGCTGTTCCCTGGAACGCTGACTTCTGCGCCTGCTCGGCTCTCCGCTGTCCTAGGAGTAGCTCATCCTTTTGCACCCAGACCTCGCTGTGGGCATCTCACTTGCCCTGCCGGCAGAGCGGGCGAGCTCCTTGTGTCTCATCGGTTCTGTGGGAGCCGCTCCCAGAATGAGCTGGCTCCATTGGGTGAAGTGACCTGCCGCTGTTTCTCTCAGCCGCGGGTGGGGAGGAAGAGGGTGGATCCCATGGCCTGGTGCGGGCACCCACCCAGCCTCCCCATGGCCAGCCTGGGGGCAGGACTGTTCTGTGGACTCAGCCTCCCCCCAGCCATCCATCCGCTAGAGCCTGAATAACGGGCTCTGTGGGCTCCCGTCCAAGATGGAGACCAGCACATGAGGCTGGAGCTGCCATGTGTTCCCTATAAAAATGGTTCTTGGCTGTTTCCCAGCTCTCCTGCTGCACGGGCTCCGGATCCCACATGCATCGCAAGCAGAACGCCGAGTGCAGACCGGCAGATGGGGGAGCCAGACCGTGTTCCGCGGGAGAGCCAGGATTTCAGCTGCTCTGTTTGTCTTCGGGATGCTTGGGGCAGAAAATCAGGGCTGGGGGGGCAGTCACTTTGGGGCCCGATCTTGCTATGTGCGCCCCTGCAGAATGCCCGTGGAGTTCACTGAGAGTCCTGTGCCTGGATTGGGAAAGAGATGAGCCCTTTAAATAGCCATCCTGCTTCTTGTGGTGAACTCCCTTTTCCCCGCCTTAACATCCTCTCCTGAGCGCCTTAGGTTCTTTCGGTTTCCAGGGAGATTGCCGAGAACTTAGAAAGAGACCCTTCTCCCTGAACGGAGCTGATCCGGTTACTGGGGAGTGAGACAGCCCAGACCCCAGCCCTGCGAGGTCGCTCCCATGGAGGGGAGTATAGCCAGGCGCTGGGCGGGAGGGAGGGGGGGCCCTCTCTAGCTAAGAGTGAGGCTTGGAGAGTGGGGTCTGGGCACAGTTGTGTGGAACCATTGGCCCCTCCCCACCCCTCACGAGCCAGGCCTGATGGAGAACCTGCCGGATGGATTCTCCAGAAAACTCAGTCGCAGGCGGGGACGAGACCTGCCCATGGACCCCTGTGTTTGGGTGTCTCCCTTAAACGCTCCTCTGAGCCGAAACCTGAGTGTGGGAGTGAGCTTCCGCCCTGGGGACTCTGTTCAGGCCTGGGGATCTCCCCGGTGGGTCCCTGCCCCATCAGCTTCCATGGTCCCCGTCTGGAGCCTCTTCCCTGGGCCTGCGGGACGC
This sequence comes from Pelodiscus sinensis, assembly GCF_052426305.1. Lineage (NCBI taxonomy): Eukaryota > Metazoa > Chordata > Testudines > Trionychidae > Pelodiscus > Pelodiscus sinensis. Next base: position 45,409,744 of record NC_143064.1, on the reverse strand, counting down.
CGCCGTCCCTGCTCCGTAGTCAGGCTCTCGTCCGAGGCTGCCTGTGCCCTGGTTTCTGAGAGAGACTCCGTCAGGGAGCTGTGTAGCCATGCCTCAGTCTTGGTCTCCGCGCCCCCAGGGTTACCAGACAAAAAATCCCAAACAGGCAGGGAAAAATTGGCTGAGGAAAAAAAAAAAAAAAAAGAGGTTGCTGCGCCTTTACATTTCCTTCCCTGCGCCCCCCCTCCCCCCACAAATGCTGCCAGCCATCTTTTTAGGAAAAAAAAGGCCGCTGCACCTTTAAATGACCACACTTCTCACTCCTCCCGCCCTCGCAGATGCTACCGGCCAGCCGTCCCAGGAAAACAGAAAATACCGAACATTTTACATGTCCGGTATTCTCTGGTTTTTCTTACCGGACGAAAGGCCAAAATACCAAACTGTTTGGGTGAAAACCGGACCCCTGGCAACCCTACGTGCCCCTCGCTGGTGGCATGGGTCTGCTGGAGCTGGAAACGCCCCCAAGGGACTCCACAGGCCTGACCCTCTGCTGGTGTGCTCCGGCAAAGCCCCGTTGACTGCTGAGGAGCCTGCCGCACATCCCCATCCGTCATTGTTCAGAAAGGGCCTCTCTTGAGGATCCCTGCGTGCTGCTGACAGGAGGGCTGGAGAGCAGGGCTCTGGCTTGAGAGTCCCCGCCTGGCTGCCACTGGCATTCGGAGGCAGGGGTCTCCCCCAAGGGGCAGGGAGCATGCCTTGTTATGGAGTCTCTGCCTTCTGCCCCAGGCCCCCAGCCTCCACGGTCTATTCCTCATGCTAGGCAGCAGCACCACTGCCCCAGGCAGCAAGAGGGGCCTGTAAGGAAGGCGAGGTAGCCGTCTTAGAAGACCTAAGGCCCCTCAGAAGAGGCAGCCGGGAATGTCAGCAGGTCTCTCTGGCCTTTCCTCCTGCCTTGGCTCCCAGAGCCTTTCCAGGGACCAAACAAATGAGCCAGTCTCAGCGAACATGGGGATTTTTTCTGCTGTCTAAAGCAGCCTGTGGTTACAGCCCCAATCCATCGGGCTGACGCGCGGGACCAGGCCGTGCAGGCTGTAAGATGTGGACGGTGTCAGAGACCAGCCGGCTGCTGGGGACCGACTGCAGGACGGCTCTAGCACGTCCCTAGGTCGTTTGCCATGGTAAGAATCCTCCCCAGGCCGCCTGGGGCAGGCTGTGAGGGGGAGAGGAGAGCTGACCTGCCGGAGGAGTCCGTTTTCCACCCACCTTGCTGCTCAGGGTGGGACTTTCCCCCAAGCTCAAGGCCACGTGGTTGGGAGGCTCTGAGCAGGGTGCGCGACACGCTTGTGGCAGACCCGTGTCCCAGAGCCCCCACGCAGAGCCATGTGCATCTGTTCCGTCTGTCTCGGCTCCCCGCTTGGATCACAGCCCGAGCTGGGGAGGGAGGGCAGCTGGGAAGGGGGGGGTCGGTGGAGCTGGGCGTGCGTTTTCCATTGGCAAAGGCAGTTTTGTCGAGTTCGAGGCGTGGGGTGAGAGCAGGTTGATTTCCGTGGTGTTTTCGACAGGAAGGGATTGAAACAAGAACAAATGGTTTGGTGGTCTCGTTGCCTTTCCGTTTGTTTCAACTTCGAGATGGTTCCTTGTAATGGCGTGTGAACGGGGCCTGACATATTAAGACATTTAATAGTTTTGACGCTATCTAAACAAACTGGCTTTACCGTCTCGGAACAAAATGATTCAACGTTTCCAAATCAAACGTTTTTGGCATTTCCAGTCGCTGAAAAATGTCAGTGGTTTGCTCCGATTTGGAACCAAAACAGATTCTGAAATGTCATAATTGGCCTCAGCGTGGGACGTGGCTTCTCCAGGGTTCGGCAGCAGGGACAGAAATCGGGGCCTGGCGCCATCTCGTGTGACTGCGACTAGTGATCATTAAAGTTGGGCTCTTCGCACCCAGGGCTTGTCAGCTGAGGGGTTGAGGTACCCCAGTTCCTGGAGTCACGTGATCAAAATCTGCACTTGCATTGAAAAATACGGTATGTTTCTAGCCTTCGTGGTTGGGAAGAAAAGCCTGTAACAGTGGCCCAAGCCAATGTCTGCCTGAGCCTGCAGGGAGCCTGAGGTGATTACTGTGCGTGAGGCAGCTGCCCCATGCCACGCCAATGGGATGTCAGCTACACCTGACAGAGCTGTAGCCCACCCCACTAGAGGGGTCTCATGTTGGAGGACAGGGACTCCCTGGAGGGGGCCATTGGAGGGCTTTGAAGGTTCAGCCAAGAGGGGAGCCATATGCAATATGCTGCATCCCAAAGCACCATTCCCGGAGCCTGGTGGCTGTGTGGTTGTCATCGGTGCAGCGTTCCCAACAGGAGCCGGTTCTGGGGCAGCAGTGTGGCACAGCAGAGCAGAAAACTGGGAGTCGGGACTCTTGGGTGCTAGAGCCAAGTGTGTCACTGTCCTTGGGCAAGTCACCAAACCATCCGGTGCCTCAGTTTCCCCATGTGAAACATGGCAGTAGTCCTCGCTTGTTTCACCGTGCTGCTGGGCTACCGACAGGGGTGACACATGGGGGGGTCGCCAGGGGGTGGGGAGAGCGCAGGATGGGGCAGAGCGAGGGAGGAGAAAGGCGGGGTCTGGGTTGGAGGGGGGTTGTCACAGCCCTTTGAGGGGAGGGTCACGTTGCTGAGGGCCTCCCAGTCCTGAGTCCTCCCCCCCTCCAGTCACCTCTCATTACTGATGTTTGCAGTGCGTGTTGAGCGGCCGAGGTGGAAGGCGCTAGCAGAGGGCAAGGTGTTCCTGTGGGCCCTCCTGCAGGCCTGGAAGCCATTTTCAGGCTCCCTCTGTGGCCTCCACTCCAGCCTCCCTCTGGCACAGACAGAGCTGTAGTGAGCTGTGTCCCACCCTGGGTATCCCCACTCTGCTCCGGAGGAGACCCCGGAGTAGCCCGGCGTGCCGGGGCAGGACTTGGGAACGTAGCCAGCGTGGTGATCAGCAGAGCTCCCGTAGCGCACGGGCTGCCCTCAGGGAGCCTGCCCTGGGCTGTGCTCTCCTGAGTGCCACTGCAGGCGAAATGTCCACAGGCTGTTAAGTCAAGAGACGCATGAGGCCATAGACGTGTCCTGGACCATGTGTCACAGACGCTGTGGTGCATCCTGAGCCTAGACTAGCCAGCTCGTGTGGGGACGGTGTCTCCGGCCCGTGGGCACCGCTCCCAGGTGGATCAGAGGCAAGCAGGACATCAGGAGCCGTGCCTGCTTTTGCCTGGGGTGGGCTGGCACCATGGTCTGGGAACGGAAGGTGTCTGTTTTCTTCCCATCCCGTTCCAGTCTGTGCCCAGCGTCGGGGCGTTTTCCTCCTGCGGAAATGATCATGCAGAGGGCCGGCCATAAAAACGCGTAACGTTGTTTGTCTCTTATCAGAGATGAAGCAGGGAAGTGAGGGGAATTTTAAAGCGTCCCCGATGCTAATGTCCCAGGATGTGACTCTGAGGACAGCTAAATGGGCAGCAAACAGGCACTCGCCATATGCACAGCCAGGACAAGAGCTGCCTGTGCAACTGCTTAGCATGCCTGCCCTCGACCCAACCTGGTAGCCTTCCTTTGTGCTCCCTTCTTCGTGGTTCATTGTGGCAAATCCCTGGCACCTGCTGCCAAGGGACTAGAACTCAGGCCTGGACACTCTTGATCTGGGCACCTAAGTACCTTGGAGGATCTGGCCTCCATCTCCAAGAGCAGCAGCTCTTTCCACGTGGGCTAGAGGGGGAATCTCACTTAGCTGCTGGCAGTAGAGGGCCTGTGATGTGAGCAGTTCTGGTTCCATCCCACAGAGGGCAGTGTTGCACATACACACTCGCCAGGGTGTATAACAATGATATAACCCGTAACGGTAGCTTCTCGGGAACGAAGTTCATAGAGCCACTTCTCCTGCCCAATACGGAAAATAACAGAACCCCCGTGATCATCGCCTACACCCCCAGCTTAAACCCCTCCAGACCATCACTGACAATCTACACCCGATCCTGGAAAACCATCCCTCGTGCTCACAGGCCTTGGGAGACAGGCCAGTCCTCGCCTACAGACAGCCCCCTGACCTGAAGCAAATCCTTTGCACACCACACCTGATACACTCGCCCAGGAACTTACCTCTGCAACAAACCCCGTTGCCAACTCCATCCACACAAGCGACACCATCGCAAGCCCTAATCACATAAGCCACAACATTAGTGGCTCATGCAACTGCACGTCCTCTAATGTGACAAGTGCCAGCAATGCCCCACTGCAAGAGATACTGGCCAAACCAGACAGTCTCTGTGACAAAGGATAAATGGACACGTCAGACATCAGGAATGGTAACACACGTAAACCTGTAGGGGAACGTTTTAACCTGCCTGGACACTCAGTCGTGGATTTAAAAGTAGCTGTTCTTCTACAAAGGAGGTTCACTAACCAGTTACAGCGAGAGACTGCCGAACTGGAATTCATCTATAGATGTGATGCCATTACCCTGGGCTTGAACAAAGACAGTAAGGCTACGTCCACACTGGCCCCTTCTTCGGAATAGCCATGCTAATTTAGAACTTTGGAATAGGGAAATAAATCCCCCGCGGGATTTAAATAAACATGGCCGCCGCCATGTAGGAATAAGAGATCCTCCAGAATAGGGCTTTATTCCGGAGGATCGCGCCACTCTGGACGCTCTTTTCCGGCTTTTCCCCAAGCCGGAAAAAAAGTGGCGGCCATGTTTATTAAAATCCCGCGGGGGATATTTAAATTCCCCGCGCATTTCCCTATTCCAAAGTTCTAAATTAGCATGGCTATTCCGAAGAAGGGGCCAGTGTAGACACAGCCTAACTGGTTGGCGTGTTACACAGCCAGTTTCTCCTGCCTTTATCATCCACATTTCCACATTCAAAGCTATGAATGGGACACATGCCGCTTGCTTAATTAGCCTCATTAACACGGGTCCTACAATTGACAGGTACATCTACTGAGATATCGCTCTCTCTTGGTTTTTGTTATTTACGCTCCAATGCATCTGATGAAGTGGGTTTTGCCCACGAAAGCTCATGAGTCTGTATATCTTGGTTAGTCTCCAAGGTGCCACAGGACTGCGCGTTGTTCCTCCAGGAGGGGACAATCCCCAGACAGTCGGGCAGGTTCCACTGGCAGGCCTCATCAGCTCTTCTGGCCAAGTAGAGTGGCTTTGGCCCAGCAACATGCTTGGCTTTAAATCCATGCCCGGTCCCAGTGACGCCAATGTGCGTGAGTGCTTGGTGAGATAAGGGCCTCGCTGGCAGCCCCAAGAGGATCAATGCAGAGCATGTAGAAGCTTCTCTCCAGCATGAAAAAGCAACTGAGCAGAGGAGGCCTGGGGGGAAGCAGCCTGGCAGAGGGACTTTGGGAGCCGCAGGAAGAGGCAGCGGCAGAGTTTGAATCTGGTGACAGTTGACAATGTGCTGATGGGGTGAAAGAAATGAATAATCAATGAGTGCCCAGTGCACACGCTGTGCTTTTTCTTTATTGCAACCAAAAACAACACACAAAACCTCTCCGAACCGGGTGAGTAGCTTGGAAGAGTTGCTGCTACAGAGTGAACTTTGCCTCCTTTCTGATTGCAAAGTGTCCCTGAACAACCTGGGACTGATGAATGTTGAGGGACATTTGTGGGATATTTTCAGGGAATTGTTCTTCTCAGTCTGCTTGGTGCACGTGTGCAAACTTTGAGACGTGCCAGTTAGTTAGGTTTGGCGACGGAGGCCACATGGGGCGCTTCTGCTCAGCTGGCTGACGGTAACTGTCAGGTGTGTGGTTCAAATATTCACGCTCAAAGGCTTGTCTCGATGGGACAGTTTCACCTATGGTATTAACCAGTTCAAACTGCCATGTGGCACTGGTTGAAGAGGGGCTATTCCAGGTTAGCTTCAGTTAACTGGGAAGAAGTCATGCTGAACCAAATAAGAGCATAACAGCCATACTAGGAGAGACCAATGGTCCATCTAGCTAGCCCAGTGTCCTGTTTTCCGCCAGTGGCCAATGCCAGATGACCCAGAGGGAGTGAACAGAACAGGGAATCATCCAATGATCCCTCCCCTGTCATCCATTTCCAAACTCTGACAAACAGAGGCTACGGGCACCATTCCTACCCATCCTTGCTAATAAGTATTGATGGATCTCTCCTCTGTGAATGTATCTAGCTCTTTTTTGAACCCTGTCAAAGTCCTGGCCTTCACAACCTCTTCTGGCAAGGAGTTCCACAGGTTGACTGTGCACTGTGTGAAGAAGTACTTCTTTTATTTGTTTTAAACCTGCTGCCTATTAATTTCACTTAGTGTTCTTGTGTTATGAAGAGTAAGTAAGACTTCTTTCATATTCCGTCATATTCCCCCCCCCCCCCCAGCCGTCTTTTTTTCCAAGCTGCAAAGTCTCAATCTTATTAATTTCTCCTCATGTGGAATCTGTTCCATAGAGCTAATCATTTTTGTTGCTCTTTTCTGAACTTTTTCCGATCTGAATATATCTGTTATGAGATGGTGTGACCATATCTGCAGTATTCAGGATGTGGGTGTACCATGGATCTAGATAGAGACAATATATTTTCTGTCCTATTTGCTATCCCTTTCTTAATGATTTCCGGCATTCTGTTTGCTTTTTTGACTGTTGCTGCACATTACATGGATGTTTTCAGAGAACTCTCCACCATGACTCCAAGATCTCTCTTTTGAGTGGGAACAGCTAATGTAGGCCCCATCATTTTATTTGGACAGTTGGGATTATGTTTTCCAATGTGCATTATTTTGCGTTTATCAACATTGCCCCTCTGACTGAAATGACAGTGTCCACATGGGTCTGTACCGGTTGAACTGGATGGGTTTTGATTTCCTCAAATATTATCCAAAGTTTGCTGTTTCTACAGCTATTCCTGCCATTAAAGACATTGGCCCTGCTCTAAAAATAACTCGATAAAACGGAACCTTACCAGGACTATAAAATTATCCATGAGGAAGCTGCAGAATATACTGTAATGTACCATCATGATGGGGTGAAAGAACATGCCGTCATTGGACATGGTGTAACTGGCCACTGTGTGTTCCATGGGGAAGAATGATTGCTCTGAATTTCAGCTCTTTACTATAGATTTTGAAGATCGCTGCTGTGCAGCATATGGCTGGGGAGGTGGAAAGGCATCCCCCTAGGGAAAGCAAAGCAAAGCAAAGCAATGTGTGGGAAGACCAGACTAAGGGAATGTCTGTGTGATCTTGAATTTATACCACACTCATAGGCGTCGGGTGAAAGGCCAGCTGGGGGAGGCAAACACTAGCCCCGCCCCCTTCTACTGAGGCCCTGCCCTTTCCACTGTGGGCCCACCTCTTCCACAGAGGCCACGCCCCTTCCACCCAAGGCCACGCTCACTCCCAGCCTGATCCTTCTGGGCCATGTGGAGAGCCTTGGTGGCCAGGCAAAGCCGTCCTGATGCTTCTCCGGTGGGCAGGAAAAGCCGGGCTGCCTTCTCTGGCGTCAGCTCCAGCCTTGGGCAGTTGATCATGTAGGCAATTTTGGGAAGGCTGTGCCTTCCCTCGCCTATGCTACCAACTGCCCATGACCACACTCATCAACCTACGTGCTCAGGTACGAACAGGAAAGCTGTCTGTCCCTGTTGCCCAGGGGAGGGTGGACCCTCACGCTGGAGGTGGGACCCATTGGCGGAGATGCTTAGAGGAGCCCAGTACTGAACGGTCATGGCAGCTGATTCTCTGCTCTCGTGGGAGGAATGCTTCCACACTGAGGGGAGTGTCCCACAACGGAGCAGAATGGGGCACTGTGTCTGCATCCCGTTAGGACAAAGGATTGCAAACTTTCTTTTTTTTTTTTTTGCTGGGGCCTCCCCCTTCGCAAATATTTCAGACTGCGATTTCTCCTCCACCCCAACTTGCTAACAAATGACTCTGTACAGACGCATTGGAGCACTAAATAAAACGCTCCTTAACCCTGTGGCCAAAGCGCTGTAGCTCTTCACACAGTGTAAAGCGGGCTTGCCATGCGTTCCAATAAAGAGGATGCTACTGAGGGGAAGGAGGAATTGGGAACCGGGGGGAGGAGGGAGCGTTACAGCAATACCATACTATGCCACCCTTACTCTCCCTTCAGTGCTGGGCGATAGACCAGTGGCTGCCTCTGCCCATCACTGAAGGCAGTGCCACTAGCGGCAGCAGCAGAAATAAGGGTGGGGACAATACCACACCATCGCACCCCCCCACCACAATAGCTTTGCAACTGCCTTCCGGGTCAGGACATCCTGAGTAACTGTCCCTTTCCTGAGAGGGGTCACCGTGTTAGTCTGTATCTTTAAAAACAACGGGGAGTCCTGTGGTACCTGAAAGACGAACAGCCGTATGTGGGTGCCAGCTTTCGTGGGTAAAACCCACTTTGTCAGATGCAGGGAGTGGAAGTCACAGAGGTAGGGGTCTGTATAAGTACTCACATTTCAAAAGAAGGGAGTTACTTATCAAGTTGTAGGACCAGCGTTAATGAGGCCAGTTCAGACAGAGTCGATGTGCTCACTCCCAGCAGGCAACGGGGAGGTGGGAATACTGAGAGAGGGGAAATTGCCTTTGTAGGGAGAGGACCATTCTAAGTCCTTATTCTGTCCTAATCTGACAGTGTTGAATTCAAATGAATCACAGCTCTGCTGTTTCTCTTTGTCTGGTTTTGAAGTTTTTTTGTCGAAGGATGGCTTTGAAATGGCTTTTCAATCTGTTACTGGGTGCCCAGGGAGTTAAAATGGTCTACCAGTTTTTGTATGTTACCTTTCTTGATGTCTGATTTGTGTCCATTTATCATAGAATCATAGAATACTAGGACTGGAAGGGACCTCGAGAGGTCATCGAGTCCAGTCCCCTGCCTCCATGGCAGGACCAAATACTGTCTAGACCATCCCTGATAGATATTTATCTAACCTACTCTTAAATATCTCCACAGATGGAGATTCCACAACCTCCCTGGGCAATTTATTCCAGTGTTTAACTACCCTGACAGTTAGGAACTTTTTCCTAATGTCCAACCTCTGCAGTTTAAGCCCATTGCTGCAGTTTAAGCCCATCGCTTCTTGTTCTATCCTCAGAGGCCAAGATGAACAAGTTTTCTCCCTCCTCCTTATGATACCCTTTTAGATACCTGAAAACGGCTATCATGTCCCCCCTCCATCTTCTCTTTTCTAAACTAAACAAACCCAATTCTTTCAGTCTTCCTTCATAGGTCATGTTTTCTAGACCTTTACTCATTCTTGTTGCTCTTCTCTGGACTCTCTCCAATTTCTCCACATCTTTCTTGAAATGCGGTGCCCAGAACTGGACACAATACTCCAACTGAGGCCTAATCAGTGCAGAGTAGAGCGGAAGAATGACTTCTCGTGTCTTTCTCACAGCACACCTGTTAATGCATCCTTTGTGGCAGAGACTGTCTGGTTTGGCCAATGTACATGGCAGAGGGGCATTGCTGGCGCTCGGTGGCATAGATCATGTTAGTAGAATTTCGGAGGATGAGTCCTTGATGGTGTGGCTGACATGGTTTGGTCCTGTGATGGTGTCGCTTGTACAGTTGTGTGCACAGAGTTGGAAACAGGGTTTGTAGCAGCGATCTGCACACAAGAGAGTCACTTCCTAGACACTATAGTACAAAGACACGATGGTCACGTAAATACCGCATGTACCCGAAACGTGCTGTTCTTACCTACATGCCTCTTGCTTCCATCCAGGACACATCATCTGATCCACTGTCTACGGCCAAGCCCTAAGATACAGCCGCATCTGCACCAACCCCTCAGACAGAGACAAAAAAGCTTCCAAACCAAACCACAAAGAGAAATGGGGATTTCCACTCCATGCATCTGGCCAAGTGGGTTCTACCCACGAACGCTTATGCCCAAATAAATCTTTACGCTGCCATGGGACTCCTCATTGCTTTTGTCCGTTACCTGTAACACAGACCTGTCTCCCCATGTTCCCTCACCAGCCATCACACGCTCCAACCAGCTGATGGGGCCGCATCTGGTTTCTAACACTTTGCATGCCCAGGCTGGAGCTATGCTCTGAGACCTGAAGGGCGTTTTTAAAATCCACAGTGATGAATCTCTCTGACGGTGGCTATACCGGCCTGATGCCGTCGTCCCTGGAGGGGATCTAGTGCTGGAGGCAGGGGAATAAGGCTTGGGAGGAAGAGCTAGCCGGGGAAGGCAGATGTCTTCAAAATGCGATTGTAGCAAGCCTGTATTCAGGTCCCGTCTTCCACGCTGCTGCCTGCCTTGGGGCCAGCTCTCCCATCTGTGGCACGAAGTAAGGAGAGCTCGGTTAAAGAGCTCCCAGCAAGAAAGTAAAGGTCATGAGCGTCTGTGGCTCCTTTAACAACCACGGGGGGTCCTTCTTCACACGTGACGCCAGGCAGACCACTGCCACGTGCTGCGGCTGGGAGTGTGTGAAGCGGGTGGGCAGTGTGATGACCATCTGTGCTCCTCACAGCTCAGTGCCATGAGTGAAGGGGGTGGAAGGGTGATCAGATATAACCTTACAGGCCGCGAGCAGGGCAACAGGGAGGATTTCTTTCATGCCTGGTGCAGCGAGATGGCTGTCCGGGCCCCTCTGGGACTCTCCTTTCTCTGAAGGGTCAGGTATAAGTAGGGATGGCACCTTGCAACCGTACCTAGCAGGGCAGTAACTAGAACCTTGGTCCAAGGAGTGGCATGGGTTGGCTTGTTCTTGGTAGGGGTCAGCAGCTACACGCCCTGTGGGGATAAGTGTGTTTTGGATGCTGTGTCCCATGGGCCAGATTCTCCCACCATCTGGAGTGGTGCTGAGCACAAGAGCCGGGTGGGGGAAGGTGGTTTGAAGCCCCCTTTGTGCTTCCCACATTCTTGGCTTTCCGGGGTGGCCTTCCTGGCTCCTGGTGTATACAAAAGAGGCCTCCGGCCGGCTCTCGTTTACACTGGCCCACGTCAGCCTGTCGGGGTGCGTCTACACTGCACCATAACTCAAAATAAGTTACGCCGCTTGAGCTACGCAAATTGCCTATCTTATTTCGATGCTATTTCGGAATAGCTGTCTGCACAGGGCCAAATGTCGAAATAACCCGCTATTCCAAAATGCCCTTGGCTCCTCGTGGAATGAGGTTTACAGGACGCCGGGATAGCGAGCCCGAAATAACGGGCTTGCTGTGAAGACGCGGGGTAGCTATTTCGGGAGGCTCCAGTATCCCGAAATAGCGTTGCAGTGTAGACGCACCCTTAAAGTCCATCCCACAGCCCTGAGCAGTAGAGCCCAGCAGTGACCCGGTCACGCCTCCTCCCTCAGAGGTGCCGTGGGCTACCAGGCAGGCAGTGTGGAGCGTTGAGCCGGTTCCCTGCAGCCCAGGGACACCTGGAGTCCGGTGGCACCGTGGAAACGAACAGCTGTATTTGGGCGTCCCCTTTTGTGGGTAAAACCCACTCGGTCAGATGCTGATGAAGTGGTTTATGCCCATGAAAGCTTTTGCCCAAATAAATCCATTCATCTCTCTGGTGCCACGGGACTCCTCGGTGGCTTTGCAGGTACAGATTAACCCGGCCACATCTCTGAGGCCTTGCACCAGGGCATCTGCTGAGACTGATGCTGCTGGGTTTGTGGAAGGATCCAGGTGCCAAAAGGGGAGCGGGAGCCTGGCCTTTGCTTCTCTCTGCCCTTGCTCTGCTGTCGAGATCAGCTGGGACACATCTGCAGACAGGCCCTGGGATCTCCTGTCAGAGCGTTCGGGGAAGGGCCCCTGAGCCTGGATCTCCTCCCGCCTGTGGACCGGCAGGGCACGTGGCAGGGCCTGTCTGCTTACCCCAGCGCTTCTCTGACGGGGCTGGAGAGGTGTTTGGAGGGTTGTTTGGTCACGGCCTGCGAGAGGCTGGTGGTAAGCAGGAAAACACAGAGACCCTGTGTGACGGCGAGTCGGGGTTCCTCTGATCCTGCAGCCCTGTAGCAGCAAAAACAGACTCCACCAGCCAGTAGACTAGAGGGGGGTTATTGCTTCTCCAGGATACAGCACAGCATAGACGTGATGTGGCTACAGGAGTCTGGGCCAGGATGCCTCAGCCCCCTTGAGATGGGGTGCCTGGGCCCCTAGATTCTAGCCCCCTCCTTAGTTTGTTTCCTTCATGGTTCCAGCCCAAGACTACCCCTTACCCCGCACACTAACTTTATTAGTTCTCTCGCTGCCCTCAACCGGTCTGACCGGTTGGGTCTTTGTCTACATGACCTAGGCAGCCCACCTGCTGGGCAGTGCTCACAGACAGAGGCCAGTAGGGGTGATCCACAGCCCACAGCATAGCAACCAGCAAGGCACTGACACTACATCACAGCATGGGGGTGAGTCAGTGGGAATCTCACATCACAGCGCAGGGGGGCACCGGAGTACAGAGCAGACAGCCCCCCCACTATGTCACACCCTGGAGTGCTCGCCTGCTTGCTGCAGGGCTCTGTGCTTTATTAGCTGCGAGGCAGACTGGCAAGGGTGCTCCATGATGTGCAGAATAGAAATCTCCCGCGAGCTCGCTGGGCCCAGGCATTGCTAAGCCAGACAAAAACTGGGGATGCAAGGTTGGTGCAGGTCACAGACCCCTATCCTGACGGCTGTAGCCCCGAGAGGAACATCTGAAAACAGCACAGGCCTGCTTGTAAGCACCCAGCTCCCAAAGGCAGGACAAACATGGCAGCTCCTACAGCATGCAGGTCACCAAGGGGGAGGCACCAGGCAGCTGGAATCAGGAGTCTGAGCCTCCCCTCACACCCCAGGAAGTGGCGGGAGGGAAGCAGGCCCCACAAGTGTGACATCCGAGCCTACTGCTGGCGCTGAGTGGTCACAGGCCACGTTGACTCTGGCCAATCATGAGGTCAGGATGAAATTTGTGGGCACGTTGTTCCACCATTGTCCAACAGGGGGCTCCTTGTGTCTTCCTCGATAACAGTGCTGGTTGCAATCGGAGACACGATACCGAACTAGAGAGACCTTGGGTTCGATCCAGACTGGCAGTTTCTCTGAAACAAAACAAAGAAGGAGCACAGCAGCTGTGGGAGATGATGGTGGTGACGATACTTTGGTATAGAGAACGTGGTGAGTTTAATTTAGAAGCCATGGGCCATGACTGAGTAAGAGGAGAGGTTTTGGGAGACCTGGCTTTGGGTGGGGGACAAGAATTCTCACATTTATTTCTGGGTTCCGAATGGAAGCACGGATTGGGGAGGGACCGGGATCTGATGGATGGAGGGCTGGACTAGGACCCGGAGACCTAGGTTCTATTCCCAGTGCTGCTTCTGGCTGACCTTGCACAGGGCCACGTTGCTGCTCTGTGCCTCGGTTTACCAGTCTGTAAAGCACTTGAAGATCTATTGATGCAAAGTGCTACATCAGCGATAGTTGTTACTATATCAGGGATGCATTAGCTTGTTTTGGATTTCTATCACCACTGCTGGTATTTGGCATGGTTTCTATGTTCTGAGGGGAAATGTGTGTAAATTTCAGGGCCGGTGGTTTTGTTGTCTTTGCAGCAAGCTTGTTGATTTTTTTAATTAAAAATAACCCGCCAATGGCAATCACAATGAGCTGTGAGGTGGCTCTGCTTTTTTATTTGGCATAATATCTGTCCTCTGAAATGTTCTAATATTGTCAGAGATGGAAGGAGTAATACTGGGTGTTTCTGGATATTCAGAGAGGTAACCCACAGTGGGGCGTTCATTTCGGAAGAGCAGTGCTAGTCAGTTTCACTGCTGCCCTGCTTCTGAGACAGACAATTCCGTTAGTGCAGAGTAGTGGAAAGTGCCAAGTTGATTGGAAATATTTTAAGCAAACTTTTTTTTTTTTTGTTTGAAAAATACAAGTTCATCAAACCCGACACTCGTCCGTGGGAAAGGGTCAGCTTTGATGCATTTCTCAACTTGAAACATTTCATGAAGTTTCTAAATTGGTGAAACATCTCTTTGTAAATGAAAAATGTCCGTTTTCCAATTAGTAATGCCTTTTTTGTTTAAAAATGTACATGTGAAAAACTGGTCATAATCAAACTAAAAGTTCCAAAAACCATTGTGACTGCCCGGAACACGTTTTAGGAAGGGGGCGCAGATTTGGTTCATGAACATTTTCAAAGTTTCAACTTTTCATAGAATCATAGACTAGAATCCTAGAGCTGGAAGAGACCTCAGGAGGTCATCGAGTCCAGCCCCCTGCCCAAGGCAGGACCAATCCCAACTCAATCATCCCAGCCAGGACTTAAAAACCTCTAGGGATAGAGATACCACCCCCTCCCTAGGGAATCCATCCCAGTGCTTCACCACCCTCCTAGAGAAAGAGTTTTTCCTAATATCCAACCAAGACCTCCCCCACTGTAACTTTCAGTGTCTGAACTCTTGAACATTTTCACAGGATGTGAAAAATGTTTCCCACCCCCCTCTGGTAAAATGCTCCAGATGGGGATCATTCCCATGCACTTGGCACAGTTGCAAAGGCCTGTCCAAGGGGTAGGGCCATGGAGAAGCAGACTCCCAATCTTGGCAAGTCAGTAAGAATGGGTTGGGGGACACTCGTGGTATCGGTGTGCGCAGTGGGGCAGGAATATATTTTTGCTTGGATGGCTGTGCACTGGCTGTGGGTCGTGTGTGCTTCCAGACACAGTTGTCCCATTTAGACAGCACAATGGGATGAGGCCAAGTATAGTGGCCACTGGTACTGTTGAGCATCCTTTCCTGTTGAATCTGCTTTCATCACCAATGAAGAGGATTACCAACCCTCATGCTTCAAAGCATCAGCTGATCAACTGTAGGGGTCAGGAAGGAATTTTTTTTTTTCAAACACCTTCGCCCCATTTGCTAGGTATATTGGAGTAGCATTTCAGAGTTCCCTCAGTCACCACGGTTATTGACACCAACTAAGAACCAGATTAGGGGTATGGCTACACTACAGTTTTGTTGAAAAAACGGCTGTTTTTCCGACAAAACCTGAGTAACGTCCACACTGCAATTGCGTTTTCGAAAGTAAAACCGCAAGAGCTCTTTTGGAAAAAAGCTGTGTGGTCTGGGAAGAGGGAGTTCTTTCACAAGAAGAGGAAAGAGGAAAAAGCACAGGTGCTCTGGTGGCCACTCCGCCCATAGTAATCACAGATTAAATGCGAGATAGTTTTCATTCAGTGTGGATTCTATCTGTCGAAAAAGCAGATCACTTTTTCAATGCGCTTCCAGTGTGGATGCTCTCTTTCGGAAGAAGTTTTTTCTGAAGATCTCTTCTGGAAAAGCTTCTGAAAAAAGCCTGCAGTCTAGACATAGCCTAGAAGACATTATTCCTTTGAATATTCAGTGTTAGCCACCACTGGGGACAGGATACTGAGGATAAGGATACTGGGCCCTGGAGAAGTGCGGGTTATGGAAAACATGCTCCCAGCAGTACCAGAATAGTTGGATATGTCTGTTAATTGATGGTCACTAAAATAGTTAACGGTGCTACCGTCTCCGCTGTCATCGGTAGGCTTCAGAATAAACACCCTATTGCCCTGAACAGGGATGGTTCAAGCTTCTGTTATAGTTTGCTTACTTGCAGATTTTGACAGCAATGTAATGAGTTACAGTCAGGTTTCCTTTACAACCTAAGGGATAGAATAAATTTGCGGTTTTAAATGTACGCTTACATTTGGCAGAAGCAGAAGGGGTCAACGGAAAAGTGCAAATGTAGCCAGCCAGTTATTAACCACTCGCTTTGCCCCTTGCCTGGTTTCGCTGGCAGAGTGACCTGATTTAGCAGAGCTAAACCTCTCTGTCCCCATGAGATACGGGTGGGAAAACCACTGACTTCCCCTTATGCATTGAGGCCTGTGTCCTGGGTTCCTGTTCTCATCCTGCTGCCTTTTGTGATGCGGTGCTGAGGTGAGAGCTAATTAGCCAAGGTGATTAGCCTCTCCTCCCAAAGCCAGGGGTGGGATGCTGTCCTGTGGGGAGGGGGTGAGGGCTGTTTGCCTTTCAGAGGGGACATCTTAAATGTGTATCATCTAATGCAGCGGTTCCCAAACTTTCCAGCATCACGTCCCCTTTTTGATTTTTGAGAAACCCTCACGCCCCCCCCCCCCAAAAAAAACCAGCAGCAAAACTTGGGGTGGGATTGACCTGGGTGGGGGGGGCGGCTGGGTTGCTTCGCGCCCCCCCCCCCCCCCCCCCCGGAATTTCTTCACGCCCACCATTTGGGAACCCATGATCTAATGAATGGTAGAGAGAAGAGAGATTGAGGACTTCTCTTCCCCTGTCTCCGAGCATCGGACCGAGAGGGACAGACAGTGCAATGAAAGGTGACTAATTCAGAACTGAAAAAAGCTCTACTTTTTCACATGACCCTGGGGAACTTCCTGCTGCAAGATATCTTTGAGCCCAGGAGCCTCGCAGGTTTCAGAAAAAGACCTGGGCTTTATAGGGCGATCCAGACGATCTAGAGTTAGTATCGGAAGTGTTTCACAAATAAACGTGAGTTTTAGAAGGGGTATGAACCCTGCTGTTTCAGCGCATACGTCAACCTCTTCCTGGATGTCTTGGTGACAAGCCACTGGACCAGGTGGCCTATTGCCCTGATCCGGGGTGGCAGTGCCTGTACCGACTGTCGTCTCCTCCATTAGTGTTGAAGGATTTTGCGAGCAGGGAGCCAATTTGGCACGGAGGTGCTGGCAGCCCCTGCTCCTCTGCTGGAAAGAGGTTGCTGCTTCTCCAGAACGACTGGATTAAATCATGCTGGTCCTTTATTATTAATTATACTTGTAGTGCTTCGGCAGCATCAAAGTCTTATCAGCGGAAAGGCAGCGTGAGAGGCCGGGCCAGGCCTGCGTTTGTCAATATCCAGCGTGGCGTGCAGTTCAGTCCCTGCTTCCATTTCATGGTGGCTGCCTGACTGCGTTCCAGCTGAAATGAGGCCTTTCTTTGCAAAATTGGGTCCTTTAATCCCAGAGTGCTGCTGATGTGCTGAGCTCAGGGCAGGGGCGCCGACAGCCATGCGGGGCCCCTGGGCAAGGTGTGTGTGTGGGGGGGTAGCTTCGTGCTCCCGGAAGGGGTGGTACGTCGTGGAGGGCAGGGCAGCCAGTGCCCCACGCTGACGCCCCGCCCCCACCCACGGCCCTGAGCACTGTCCAGATCAGCCACGTGGCGATTTCAAGGGCCGGGAGCTCCGGGTACCACCGCTGCCTCAGCCAGAACCCTCGGGCCTTTTAAAATGGCTGGTCCCTGGGGCAGTTGCCTTCTTGCACCCGTCCCGGCAGCGGGCCTGGCTGATGCTTTGCCTCCTGAGATGTGAAGGGTCCTGGTCTAAGACCCGTCGGTCTGGGCGCCAGGCAGTCCGAAGCACCCGTCCAAGGCCCCTCTGGCCCATGGATGGGGCACTGGGTCTGCTATGGGATAAAGGGGCTGAGCCCCCCCCCCCCTGGGGGAACAGCAGCCCATTCCCAGCAGGATGGAGGTGGCTCGGAATGAGAGATGAGTTATAGGGCCCATCCCTAGCGCCCCTCGCCGAGGGCTGACCCAGTGCGTCATGGACGAGATTCAGCATGCTGGGGAGGCAGGCCTGCTTGATTCCCATTGCCCAGCTGGGGAACCTGAGGCACTGGTTGACCTGAGTTCCCGCAGGAGGGCCGTGCAAAGCCAGGCAGAGGCGCCAGGCGGCCTGCTTCCCACTCCGGGCGGCAGGAGAACATGCCCTCTCTACAAGAGCAAGGACCAACCCTTGTCTAAACCGCAAGTCCTTCCCAGCCTAGCGAGAGCCGTGCTGCAGGGCAAGCTGTCCCTGGGGTGCTGTGGTCCAGCGGTGTGGGAGCAGGGAGCGAGGGGGACACCGAGGGTAGAAAGCCTGGACCGGCTTTGAAACCAGCAGAGTCAGGGAACCGCACTTATCCCCCCCGCTCCCTCCGTGGGGGAGCCCTCTCGGCGAGGAGGGCTGCTTGGGAGACGCGCCTGCCACTCGGGCGATGCCAGCCCGTGCCCTGACCCCGCAGAGGGCCCCTCAGCAAGGTCGAGGCTGGCGCCGGACTGGGCGCCGCAGCCAGGCGACGAGCAGCCTTGGATTTACAGCGCCGGGGATTAGCATCGTAATGGACTTTCCTGCCCTCGCCTCCGCTGACAAAGGAGCCAGGTGGCTCTGGCAGGGAGGGGGAACTCCAGGTTCGGTGTGCCGGGGGCCGAGGGGCGTTTTATCAGCACCACAGCCGGGCAAAGCAAAACCGAGGCGTTTCCTCGGCCAGTTCTGGCAGCCTGCAGAAAGTAAAGGTGCCCCCGGCCGGTCCCTGCCGGTCCGTCAAACAGCAGCCGTGGAAGCACGGGGAGAGGGGAGGGAGTAATGCGCAAGGGGATGGTCTTTTGCTTACAGCAGGGTATTGGCAGCCAGGTCTCCCGGGGCCTGTTGCTGGCCCTGCATTGCCTTGCAGTGTGGGCTAGTCGCTCCGTCTCTCTGGGCCTGTTTCCTTACCCTCAGCATGGGAGCTCCCGGGCTCGGCTCAGCCGAGTCCTCCAGGGCTTTGGTGTCGCTGCCGTCTGAGCGCTGGGTGCGGGGCAGAGCGGGGAGGTGTGTGCGGGGGGCCCAGGCTGGCCTAGCGAAGCTTTCAGCAGTGCTGGCTCGGCTGGCGGTTACCGTCCCCGCCCCGGCAGCAGGAGTTTGTGTGGAGTCAGGCTGAGCGGGAGCGGCGCGATGCCTCGCTCAGCGTTTCACCGGCCCACGCTGGCGCTGGGCATTGTTGGCGTTTCAAATCGCCGCATTCTCCTCTCCGGCCGGGAGCGTCGCAGAGCGGATAACGAGCTGCCTAGAGCCAGGCCCAGAGCTGCCCTAGAGCCGGCAGCTGTGCAAGCGCGCCCCCCCATCCCCCCGGCTCTGCCCTCGCCCCTGCTCTGCCCATACTGAAATCCGACCTGCAGCCCCTTTTGCTACTCTGGCCCACACCTGAGCCCTGCCACGGCTTGGCCAGTGCCCCTCAGCCCTGACCTGCAGCCCCCCTCCCTGGCTCTCCCAGGCCCGAACCCCACAGCCCTGACCTGCAGCCCCCTCCTCCCCCTGGGCTCTCCCAGGCCCGAACCCCACAGCTCTGCCAGTGCCCCTCAGCCCTGACCTGCAGCCCCCTCCTCCCACTGGGCTCTCCCAGGCCCGAACCCCACAGCTCTGCCACTGCCCCTCAGCCCTGACCTGCAACCCTTCCCCCCGGGCTCTCCCAGGCCCGAACCCCACAGCCCTGACCTGCAGCCCCCTCCTCCCCCTGGGCTCTCCCAGGCCCGAACCCCACAGCCCTGACCTGCAGCCCCCCCCCCCCCCCGGGCTCTCCCAGGCCCGAACCCCACAGCTCTGCCAGTGCCCCTCAGCCCTGACCTGCCGCCCTCCCAGGTCGCCTGAGGGTCACAACTGGTGAAAACTCATAACGATGGGTTGCAACTAGTCTGCTGTGGCGGCGTGTCGGGGTTCCCCCGCCTCCTACACCCCCGTAGTGGCACGAACAGACCCACCAGCCAGTAGAACAGAGGGAGTTTATTGCTTTTCCAGGATACAGCACAGATGTCATCTGGTTACAGGCCAGGCCTAGGATGCCTCAGCCCCCTTGAGATGGGGGAGACTGGGCCCCTAAATCTCAGCCCCTTGCTTAGGCTGCTTCCTCCATGATACCAGACAGAAACTCAACCTCTCTTCCAGCCCAGCCCCCCAGCCAGGTGCTGGTCTCCGCCCTCCTCCCTTTGCCTCCCTCCCTGGGTGTCTGGGTGAATCCACATTTGGGAGAGTCAGTGAGAATCTCCCATCCCAGCGCAGGGGGACCCGGGTCACAGAGCAGACAGCCCCCCACTACGCCTCACCTGCCCTTCCCAAATTGCAAAACAGGAGGGCGGTCCCAGCTTGAAATCAATCAACGGGACAGGCTGCAAATCGCTGATGTAGACACTAACAGCAGATAGCAACAGTGGCAACCTATGCAGTGTTACTGCTGTTCACGTTGTATCAGAGCCATGACACGTGGCAGCTAACCCGTGTACACTTGGGTCTGCTGTGTACCTCGGTGTCCATGGATGTGGGGTGGGGAGGTCTTAAAATTCCTACTAGTGCGCGTTAAGGTAGAGGCATCCGGCCGAAGGGCTGGGGCGGGGCAGAGCCAACGTGCTACCACCGAGGATCAGAACAAGCTGGCGTTGAGTGGCCCTGAAGCCCTCCTCTCCCTCCGGAGGTCTCCGTGTCGTCCAGGAGCCGGGTGTCGCACGGCAGCGCTGCTCCCGGCAGAGAGCGATCGAGATGAATCCCGCCTCACGAGGCAGCTACAAACGAAGAGCTCGGTTCTCGTCTCCGCCGCGCTGTGCTGTCACCCTGAATTGTGTATCTGGTGTCGAAACCTCGCAGTGCTGGGGGCCGTTGGACATGCAGCTAGATTGGAGTCCAGCGCGGAGGGATCAGCTGCTGGACTGCGGAGAGAGCGAAGAACTGACGCGTCGCCAGAAGGGCAGGAAGACTCTTCGAAAGCCGCCTGAGTCGTCCGGACAGTAACACCCTGCCCGAGCCCGGAAGCAACGTTCACTTTCAAACACTGGGAAACGGTTTCTGACGGGCCGGGATGGGTTCTCCAACGCGACCATTTAAAAACAAGATTGGGTGTTTTCCTACTTCTGCTTGGTCTGTGTGGTGCAGGAGGTCCAACTACACCAGGGTGGGGGATAATTTTTTGCCGGGGGCCACTTCAGAAATGTTTGACGTGGCCCCGGGCTTCATCGGAAAGGGCGGGGCCTCAAGTGGAAAGGGCGGGGCCCGGATACTTCCCTGCTTCCCCACCCCCAGACCGTGATTGGTCTGGGGGTGGGGAAACACCTTTGCCCCGCCCCTCCGAGGTTCCCTCTAGGTGCCCATGCCCCTGGCAGTGGGAGGAGACTTTGCACACTTCCCCTTCTGCCCCCAGGCCAATCAGAGCTTGGGGGCGGGAGAGTGCGTGAAGACTCCTCCCACCCTGCCAGGAACATGTGGTGCTTCTAAGTGCTGTGTGCTCCTGGCAGGCTGTAGGAAACGTTGTGCATTTCCCCCTGCCCCCTGGCTCTAATTGGCCTGGGGGTGGGGGAGCGGCAGGGCCTCTGCGGGCTGGATCGGGCCCAGGGAGGCCCTTTTGCCCACCCCTGCAGTAGACGGTCACAAGGGTCCTTCCTCATTTTATTCCCCTGGGGTGGTCAGCATAAGGGCTTGGTGTCTTGTAGCCTTTCAGTGCCCAGCCCCCTGCCCAGTGTTGTTGCCGGGTTGTGGGATGGCTCTGGCTGTCAGTGTCATCTGTCTCTGGTTCAATCGTGCACCGGTGCCACCTTTTCATAGCCAGACACTCCAGCGATCAAGGCACCACTGAGATTGTTTTCCTCGGCATGAATGGCCCTCCTTGTTCCCGCTCCGGTACTGACTTGCAGCATGATCTTGGTCACTTCACCTAACCTCTCCGGATCTCGGTTTTTCCCTCTGTGAAATGGGGCTGTAATAAGCTACTGTCCTGTTGGCAATCCCTGTGCCACTTGGTTACACTGTCCCTCTCTGCAGCTCTCCAGAGCCGAACCCATCGCTGGTGATTCCACTGGCTTCAGCGGATTCACACCAGGAAGGGATTTGGCCGGTTATGTCTCTTAGCTGAGTGTAGCATCAAGGCCGCACACTAACCCATTGCGCGCAGATAGCAGAGTCCGGGAAGAATACGGGGGTCATTGCGTATTTGTTGGGCATGGTGGCACTCGCAAGTGCCATGGTGCT
Source organism: Pelodiscus sinensis (assembly GCF_052426305.1). Lineage (NCBI taxonomy): Eukaryota > Metazoa > Chordata > Testudines > Trionychidae > Pelodiscus > Pelodiscus sinensis. The sequence continues at coordinate 45,388,010 of NC_143064.1, read as the reverse complement.
TAGCAAAGCTGGGGTGACCACGCTGCCTCTGAGGTATGGAGATGGGGAAATACTTCCATTCAGACAGGGAACTAGCAGCTGAGTGAGCTGATCGGGCCTCCCCATGGCAAGGGGGTCAGCGAACTCCGCATTGAAAGAACAGCAGTTCGAAGGGGCAAACCGTAGGGGATCGGGTCATGACACAAGACGGGCCGGATGACGCAGACGTCAGTGCCCTGGCCGCCTGGGGCACAGAGGTCTCACTCCAGCGGAAGGATGGTGACGTGACTCTCAGACCCCTTCCATCACACACAGCTCTGAGTCCACGCTGCTCCCGGGGAGCCCAGACAGCTCTGTGGGCTGGGGCCGGATGCCTCAGGTATCGTCAGCCCAGCTGTCAGCGAAACGCCGGCCGCAGAGCCCTCGTTTCCGATGGCGAGGTCGGAGGCAGGCAGAATGGGCGTGGCAGCAATTGCCATTGTGGAGGGACACCCAAATGTTTGGATGCACAAACTCAGCAAAGCTGAGCGGGAAGCCACGGAGAAAGGAGACACGCCGCTTCCGGCAGGCCTTCCCCAGCGGGGCCCACCCTCGATCCTCCACCCGGGGGCCCCTGGCAGGTGCAGCCTGCTCCCTCAGGAGGTAAGGCACGGCCCCCCTGGGGGGAAAATCTTCAGAGCTGCGCTCCTGGAGCTGTATGGCTCCTCTCCCTAGCGTAACGCGGCAGGTGGAGAATGTGCCTGGGTGGGGGGGTTGGTCAGTGTACGGACTTGGTGCCCTTGTGTTGCGGGCTGGCTACGGCCGTCACTCGCCCTCTCTCCCTCTCCAGCCATGTGATGCCGGAGGAGAGCGGTGATGCTATGGAATGTGGGCAGCTGCCTTCAGACGCTCTGCGACAGGTGACAATCCAGCGGGACCCCCTCTACGGCTTTGGTTTCGTGGCTGGCAGCGAGAGGCCGGTGGTGGTGCGCTCGGTAACAGCAGGTAGGCAGGGGGAGAGGGGCTGTCCGGAGCGGAGCAGCCGCAACCGGCGGGAAGTGAGGAACGGGCAGAGCGGGACAGGACCTTTCCGCGGCTGGGGCTGGCAGGCACCCTGAGGCAGACCCGGGAGTGCAGGTGGGATGGGTTTGAGGGTCAGTTCTCACACCTGGGGAGGACAGTGGGGCAGAGGCTAGGAAGATATGGGGCCTTCAGACCCCCCAACTGACGGGATGGCGTCTGAGGGAGCTTGGAGGTACAGCAACCACCCCCAGTCCGTGCCCTGTGCTCCTGGGGGCCTTGCCCATTGGAGAGGGGGCAGTGCCCGTGGCAGCCAGGACCCGGGTGAGCCAGGCCTGCCCCGGGCTGGCCAACAGGGCGACCCAAACGCTTGGAGCTGTGTGAGGAGGGTGGCCGAGCGCATCCACTGAGGGGCAGAGGAGCCCAGGAGGAGGCAGAGCCCCTCAGGGCGGGGGACACATAACATGCCACTGCTAAGGTGGCACCGGCAGCGCCATGGTTACTAGCCCCTTGGCCAGCCCTAAGGAGGCGTTCTCCGCCTGGGCAGCACCTGGAGCCTCTGCTGCTGCCCTGAGTCCCCTGTCCCGACAGACACTGCCGTTGCTCAGGGCCTGGGACAGGCTGGCAAAGGAAAGGGGCCACAGGCAGGAACGCGGGAGGGGGCCCCTGAATCGAGTGCGTGTGGGAGGAAGAGAGCAGGGCATCACTGGGCAAGCCAGCTCCCTCTTCCCCATGGACCAGCAGACACCTTCCTCCGTCTGGGTCTCAGCCCTTCCTGCGAGTGGGGCCCCTAGCCAAGCTGGAGCAGGTCCCCGGCGTGGCGCCGGTTTCTTGTGGAACAGGAGCAGGCCACGTAGGAGGGCTGTGAGACAAGCCATGGCCCTTGGTGCCTGCGTGAGCGGTGCGGGCAGCCGAGCTGGCAAGAGAGCCCCGTTGCTGGGCTCTGAGAATGGCCCCGTTCCTCTGCCGCCCCCTCACCACGCTGACACGGGAGGCTCCCTTCTGCTGGCAGGGACTCTGACACGGCCTCTTCTCCCCGACAGGAGGCCCCTCTGAGGATAAGCTCCTGGCAGGAGACCAGATTGTGGCCATAAACGATGAGGATGTGAGTGACGCCCCAAGGGAGAGGTTCATTGACCTGGTCAGGTAACGGAATCTCCCCCCACCTCATCCGGGGGCAGGGGAAAGGGCGGCGGAAGGGGTGTTAGTCACAGCTCTGCCCAGGGCGGGCCCAGAACCGCCGGCCCAGAGCCTGGGAACTGGCCGCATCTCGGCAGCGCCACAATGGAATTCAGCAGCCACGGCCACGCACTGCAGGGACCAAATGGGCGCTGCTGGAGTCAGGGCTGGTGCGGCACTGCTGTGGGGAGCTCACCCCGCCGGGTCTGGATTATCCCGGGCCGGGCACTGCTGTGGGGAGCTCACCCCCCTGGGTCTGGATTATCCCGGGCCGGGCACTGCTGTGGGGAGCTCACCCCGCCGGGTCTGGATTATCCCGGGCCAGGCACTGCTGTGGGGAGCTCACCCCGCCGGGTCTGGATTATCCCGGGCCGGGCACTGCTGTGGGGAGCTCACCCCGCCGGGTCTGGATTATCCCGGGCCGGGCACTGCTGTGGGGAGCTCACCCCCCTGGGTCTGGATTATCCCGGGCCAGGCACTGCTGTGGGGAGCTCACCACACCGGGTCTGGATTATCCCGGGCCGGGCACTGCTGTGGGGAGCTCACCCCCCTGGGTCTGGATTATCCCGGGCCGGGCACTGCTGTGGGGAGCTCACCCCGCCGGGTCTGGATTATCCCGGGCCGGGCACTGCTGTGGGGAGCTCACCCCCCTGGGTCTGGATTATCCCGGGCCGGGCACTGCTGTGGGGAGCTCACCCCGCCGGGTCTGGATTATCCCGGGCCGGGCACTGCTGTGGGGAGCTCACCCCCCTGGGTCTGGATTATCCCGGGCCAGGCACTGCTGTGGGGAGCTCACCCCGCCGGGTCTGGATTATCCCGGGCCGGGCACTGCTGTGGGGAGCTCACCCCCCTGGGTCTGGATTATCCCGGGCCAGGCACTGCTGTGGGGAGCTCACCCCCCTGGGTCTGGATTATCCCGGGCCGGGCACTGCTGTGGGGAGCTCACCCCGCCGGGTCTGGATTATCCTGGGCCAGGCACTGCTGTGGGGAGCTCACCACACCGGGTCTGGATTATCCCGGGCCGGGCACTGCTGTGGGGAGCTCACCCCCCTGGGTCTGGATTATCCCGGGCCGGGCACTGCTGTGGGGAGCTCACCCCGCCGGGTCTGGATTATCCCGGGCCGGGCACTGCTGTGGGGAGCTCACCCCGCCGGGTCTGGATTATCCCGGGCCAGGCACTGCTGTGGGGAGCTCACCACACCGGGTCTGGATTATCCCGGGCCGGGCACTGCTGTGGGGAGCTCACCCCCCTGGGTCTGGATTATCCCGGGCCGGGCACTGCTGTGGGGAGCTCACCCCGCCGGGTCTGGATTATCCCGGGCCAGGCACTGTTGTGGGGAGCTCACCCCCGCGGGTCTGGATTATCCTGGGCCAGGCACTGCTGTGGGGAGCTCACCCCGCCGGGTCTGGATTAGCCCGGGCCGGGCACTGCTGTGGGGAGCTCACCCCGCCGGGTCTGGATTATCCCGGGCCAGGCACTGCTGTGGGGAGCTCACCCCCCCGGGTCTGGATTATCCCGGGCCAGGCACTGTTGTGGGGAGCTCACCCCCGCGGGTCTGGATTATCCTGGGCCAGGCACTGCTGTGGGGAGCTCACCCCGCCGGGTCTGGATTAGCCCGGGCCGGGTACTGCTGTGGGGAGCTCACCCCGCTGAAGGCTGCCACTGGCAGGAATTCTGTTTGCCTGACCCACCCCCACCAGGCGCTTGCCCACCCAAGTGGTAAGCCCGTCCGGCTCTGAGGACTCAGGCGCATGGCCGTTTTGCTTGGGGCAGAGCAGGAGTGAGTCACGGTTCTAGCTGTGCGTGACGCTCACCAGTGGTGCCTGTCGTAGATCTCTGCTTGCTCTGAGGAGCCCACGACTGGAATTAGAAAGACAGAGAGCTGAAGGAGCCGGGCTGAGGGAGCAGGACTTGATCCCCCCATGTCCCACAATCCCATTTCCCCACAGCTGGTGTCAGCTGGGAAAGGGCTGAGGTGCTGCCAGAGGGATCTGGATTTCAGCGCTCCCTGCCTGGGAGGGGGTCCCCGCCTCGTTGCTGGGAATCCCCAGCCACCCTCCCGCCTTTGAGCAGCCAGACCTTAGACAGCCGGGCTCAGCTCTGGCTCACGCAGCCAGTTCAGTACAGTTTCTGCAACAGAGGCAGAAGCTCCCACAATCCAGACGTCCCCCACTGGCACTTATTACCTGGTGCAAAGCCCCTCCGGGAGGCGGAGAATATCTGAGCCGCTGCCTGGCTGGGGAGAGAATTTGCTGTCTCAACCCCCAGCCCAGGCTCTTCCACCTTGTGTTTCCATCTGCCTCTCTGCCCCGGGGCTGCGAGCAAACCTGCCCTTCACCGTCCCCTCCCGTCCCTTCTCTTGCAGGAGCGCAAAGGATTTCATCGTCCTCACGGTGCTGCAGACCCACCAGGTGAGCTCCGGGAGCTCTTCTAACACAGGAGTCTGCTGCAGGCCTCATAGGCAGGCTGAGCACTGGGGAGTGCGCAGCGACCGCAGGACTAGCCGTCACCAGCAGGGGGTGTTGCAAGAGGCGGGCGTACAGCACGTTGGGAGCAGTCCGAGTTCACAGCTACCCCTGTACCAGCCGCCACCAGCAGGGGGTGTTGCAAGGGGCGGGCGTACAGCACGTTGGGAGCAGTCAAGTTCACAGCTACCCCTGTACCAGCCGCCACCAGCAGGGGGTGTTGCAAGGGGCGGGCGTACAGCACGTTGGGAGCAGTCCAGTTCACAGCTACCCCTGTACCAGCCGCCACCAGCAGGGGGTGTTGCAAGAGGCGGGCGTACAGCACGTTGGGAGCAGTCCAGTTCACAGCTACCCCTGTACCAGCCGCCACCAGCAGGGGGTGTTGCAAGGGGCGGGCGTACAGCACGTTGGGAGCAGTCGAGTTCACAGCTACCCCTGTACCAGCCGCCGCCAGCAGGAGTCGCTCTAAGGGGGTGGCCTAGGAAGCCGGACTAGGGCTGGAGGGGGGGAGGCTGGTGGCTGCTCAGACAGGGCCTCCCTCGGGATGCCGGAGTGTGCGGGGGAGCGGTGCAGCAGTGCTGGGTGCCTTACTGGGGTTCAGCCATGAATACAGACCTGGTGTGTTTGTGGCCAGCCCCGGGGCCCCCGTGGACTTGGCACGATGAGACCTGGTGGGAATCCCCCTGAGATACGGAGCCACTGGGCTTCCCCAGGCCTCTCGCCTCCTTGGCACGCCGCGCGGCCGGAGACCTGCCCGGCACTGCCGGATGCTGGCTCCGGGGGGCGAAGTCGCAAAGAGCCCGCGGCAGCCACCAGCCATGAAGGCAGGACGTGGTGTCTGCTCCCCGAGTCGCTGATCTCAGAGAGCGAGAGGTGTGTGAGGGCCCCTCCACTCTCCTGCTTGCTTGCTGTCTTGGAAAGAGGGCGTTTCTGCCCAACACTGTTCCCCAAAAACGGAGCGAACGCCGACCTCGGCCGCAGCTTTGCTCCTTCCTCGGGAGAGTGCTGGGCAAGGCAGCTCACAGACACCCACAAGAATGGCCTGCACCCTATAGCACGAGCTGAGAGGACCGCCGTGACGGGACAGGCTGAGTGCTCCAAGACCCACATCCTCTCTCAGTGCAGCAAGAGTAGCACAGGCCCGGGGGGTGGGGGGATACAAATTGATTATTCTTTTTTTAATTTAAAAATAGATTTTTCAATTTAAGTCTAGTTTTTGTATTTTGTCATTTACGTGATAATAAGCTTTTCTTTTAAAAATAAACCCACTTAAAATGCAATCTGAATGTAACCAAACGGTGTGAAAGGCCTCCATGTATTATAATCTCTTAAAACATTGAAATTAAAAATAGATATACTGTATTCATGAGCCTCTGTCAAAACCGTTTGAGTTGAAGGCTGTTTTTCTTATATAAAGAAAAAAATTGGGAGTAACATCTACCTTCTGATCTCCAGCTTTATAAATATGTTACAACAGGTGATACAGATTAATAAGGGCTTGTTTTGTTTTAATAAAAATAAATGTTATATGCTGTTTTGAGTGTTTAGTTCAATTCGGGTACGTCTAAGCTACATGCCTCCGTCGACGGAGGCATGTAGATTAGACAGATCGGCAGAGGGAAATGAAGCCGCGATTAAAATAATCGCGGCTTCATTTAAATTTAAATGGCTGCCCCACTCTGCCAATCAGCTGTTTGTCGGCAGATCGGGGCAGTCTGGACGCGCCGCGTCGACAAAGAAGCCTTTCTTGATTGGCACAGGTATGCCTCGTGAAACCAGGTTTACCTGTGCCGATCAAGAAAGGCTTCTTTGTCGACACGGCGCGTCCAGACTGCCCCGATCTGCCGACAAACAGCTGATTGGCAGAGCGGGGCAGCCATTTAAATTTAAATGAAGCCCCGATTATTTTAATCGCGGCTTCATTTCCCTCTGCCGATCTGTCTAATCTACATGCCTCCGTCGACAGAGGCATGTAGTCTAGACACACCCTTCCAGTTGCCATTCTAATGCAGCTTGAATCATGATAAAAAATATACTAAATAAGCAAGATACCACACACCACGTTCTATCAGGCTAAAAGTGTATCATTCCACTATAAGAATCTGAAAATATTAAGCTAGATAATTGCTTAAATAAACATGTATTGTTGTAGTGTATCCTTGTAGGTAGCAAAACAATGTACCAACTCTAGTGTAAAGGCTCTGTTGAGATGCATCTTTCTTGAGAAATAACTAAAGGACAAATGAAAAAAGAGATTGAAATGGGATTCTACTCCGTGATCTGAATCACCTGGATTTAAATTGATCCATCCTACCCAGGCTATTGCAATGCAAATTTCCGTCCCTTACCCTTGGCAGTATGAATCTCGACCAGGAGAGACCACCTGTAAGAGCATTATGAATCTGTAGCACTCCAAGGTTCAATCCGGTCTTAAGGGAACTGTGCCAATAGCTGATTTTTGGTTCCAAAAAATCAGAAAAAAATTGGGATTGACCCAAAATGAATTTAAAAAAAAATTCAGCAGTATTATCAGGGCTTCTTCCTCTTTTGTGCACCGCCTCCCCGAGGCTCTGTCCCCCTCTGCTCCCCAAGGACAGAGGTTTAACACCTTGTGTTCTCTTTGCAGTCCCCAAAATCCGCTTTCATCAGTGCGGCCAAGAAGGCGAAGCTGAGATCCAACCCAGTGAAGGTCCGCTTTTCAGAACAGGTCACGGTTGGTGAGACAGATCCAGTAAGTGCTGCTCCTCCTTTGTCCGCCTTGCACTGATGGGGGCTTCAGCTGTCAGCCTGCTCCTCGGCAGACGGCTCTTCCTCGGCTGGTGCAGCAATTCTGTTTCCCCCAGGGAGAGGGTGATGCCTGAGAAATCTCTGCTAATCGGGCTGTGAGCAATGGACTGTGGCTCATGTAACTTCACACAGGGCAGAGAAAGGACTGTGATGTGCATCGCGAGAGAGGGATGTGTGAGCACGGGTGATAGAGCTGGCAGGTGATTCGCTGTGCTCTGCGCCAATGTGACCTAGTTGTGAGTGGAGATGTTAGCAATCGGTTATTTTCATAACCGTGTAACTGCTACAATCCTTAGCGGTTACACGGGGCCACTCTTGCTCCCTGCTACGCTTCACTTCTGCCTTGGATACAGAGGTAGCAGACGGGAGCCAATCCACACGGGGAGCCGGTTTAAAAACCAGCTCCCTGCGCAGACTAGCTGTGACGGCGCGTCGGGTTTTTCCCATCTCCTGCACCCCCATAATGGCACAGACAGACTCCACCAGCCAGTAGAATAGGGGGAGTTTATTGCTTCTCCAGGATACAGCACAGCACAGATGTAATCTGGTTACAGGAACTGGGGCTAGGAGGCCTCAGTACCCCCCCTTGAGATGGGGGGTGGCTGGGCCCTACAATCCCAGTCTGCTCCCTAGCTCCTTCTCCCCTGCTTCCCAGACAGAAACTAACAAACTCTTTTCCAGCCCTGCCCTCCAGCCAGGGCGGCAGTCCACCTTCCTTTGTTTCTCTCCCTGGGGGGTAGCTGGTCAGACAGGTTGAGAGACCCTCTTTGCATAATGACTCATCCCCTGCCCTGCTGGGCCATGCTACAGCCAGCGGAGGTCACTCACAACCCACTGTCCAGCATAGCAACCAGCAAGGTACCCCCCACTACATCACACCGGCTTCTGCCTGCTGCCCTGCACTGCTGCCTCTGTATTTGAGGCAGCAGCACAGGATGGCAGGCGGCTCCCCTGCATGCTCGTCATTTAAATCTCGGATCGGCGGGCTGGGGCTGAGTTGTAAATGCAGAGCATGCGGGAAGGGGAGCTGTTGTTGCAGTTAACCGGGATTGGTAACCGATAAACGTTCACTTATCAGTTACCAGTTACCCGGGTAACCGTAGCATCCCTAGTTGTAAGGCCCGCCTCTGTGCCCCAGATTAGTGTTTTGGGAAGGAGGAGGAGCAGCTGCTTCGTAGATCTCCGTGGACTGGCAGGACAGACTGATTTGTACGTCTCGTGCACCCCACGGTGATCAGAGCACAAGCGAGGGGATCTCTGTCTCTCAGGGCAGCTTGGGCACATGCCAGTGACTGGTCTTGGGACTGCCCCACAGCAGGGCAAAGGAGGCTGGGTGGGAGGGGGCTCCGGGCTATGTGTGCAAGGCTGTGGCGCACTCCCCGGGTTCCCACCCCCTGCATGCACACCTAGATTCACCTGTGTCGCTTGCAGATGTGCCATGCCGGGAAGCAAGCAGAGACTCCCATTCGGTGAATGTCAGTTTGTATTCAGGGGTGTGCAGGGCGCTGAGAGAGCGAGCAGAGGCCCCAGCGTCCACAGGCAGGTCTAGCTGAGCTTCGGCCATCTGTAGTCGTAGCAGTGACTGGTGGCAGCATTGTACAGACATGGCCTAGTGGTGGTAGTGGGTTAATATTTGCTCAGTGTTCAGTGAGGGGTGGGTGTTTTTTCCTGCCTGTTGATCTATGAGAAATATCAGGGGTGTGAAGCCTGACGTGTCTGGCTTTGCTGGAGAATTCCTCGGAGGGCTCTGGTGGGACCATCTCTGCCCTTAAGCGGAGGGGTAGTAGGTATTTGAGATGTACCAGATCTTTTTTTCCAGCTGTTTTAAACAATCCGTATCCCCCTAGTCAGGTTTCACTTGTTGGGTATCTGCGATGTCCGCCGTGCCACTTCTCCAGCGTCTTACAGGGGCAAACGGGACAGAAAAGGTCTGATCTCTAATGGGAAGAGCTTTTATTAATGTTGCAAGCCTCCTTCCTGAGGACTCCAAAAGGGCAAAAGCCCAATTTTCTTTCCCTTTACTGCTCACCCTGAAAACAAAGGGTGTCCCCAGCCAGTTTGTTCCTGTCAAGATAGCACTTTCAGAGTGCGCCGTGCTTGCACGGAGACGTCTTGTGTGATTGGCTGAAGCACCCAGAGAATCTGTCCTCTGAGCCAGCCAGGCGGATCTGCTGTGATAGTTTTGTCATCAGAACGAAGGCATCTGGGATCTCAGAAACGGATCCTTGGCGCAGGATCCGTGTCCCTTGCTCCCAGCAGGAGGCTGGTTTACAGAGGAGTGGGAGGGTGTTGCCAGTGGATTTAAATGAGGAGTCCTCTGGTGTAAACCCCTGTGCTTTGAGAATGACGGGGAAAGGGACTGTTCTGCCTGGGTATTTCTTGTAGCAACGAGAGCCTGTGATCCTGCCCCAGTGTTCATCCCAGTGACATTCTCTCTTAATTGCACAAAGATTGTGTTAAGCAGCGCCAGTAAAAATAAATCTTGAAGCGCTTCTAGCAAATTCTATTTTTAAACAAAATCAATTAAGTAATTATCTGATTCAAACATTGCTTGCTAAATAAAAGCCTGCGCTGCACTGCCTGCATGGGACGTGCAGGTCTGCAGAGCGGTTTTCTGGGTGGCTTGAGATGCGCGAGGGCCTTCGGTGGATCATGGGAGATTGGGGGGGGGCGGTTCCTCTTAACTATAGCCCCCACCTCGGATCTGGGAAGAGGGACAGGAAAAAGCCTAAGGGGGGGGGGGAGGCAAAGATGCCTAATGGAGTAGTATGCCCAGTATGTGACTCCACCAGGCAGCTCTGACATTCTCAGCCCTTGTGCTTTCCAAGAGCGTGGCGCAGAGGCTGGGTTTTGGTGGGAAATTGGCCTTTACTTGATGCGTAATTCTGAAGGAGCAGACAGTGCAGGAACCAATCTAGCCCTGACTTTCTTTGTTTCATTGGCCTCCTCCCCCTCGTCTCCTGTTCCCACACTCTTCCTTTTCAACCTCCCTCTCCCTGGCTCCATCCCCTCCCCCGGGCCTGTTTGCCAGGACATGCTGAAGAAGGAAGCTCTCCTCCTCATCCCCAATGTGCTGAAAGTTTTCCTGGAGAACGGGCAGATCAAGTCATTCACGTTTGATGGCCGAACAACCGTCAAGGTGGGAGCCTCCTCTGATCCCGCAGGCCCTTCCTCTTTGCCTTTGCTTGTTCCCTTTCCCGGCCTCCTGCAGCCTGGCGCAAAGGACTTGGCTGCCTGTGCCCCGGCCCCAGATAACAGATCACGTTTTCCTCCCTGGCTGCTGTGGTTTCCCTGCTTTTCCTCTGTGATCCCCGTTTCACCAGCCTCCACCTTTGTTTTGGGGCCTGTTCCAGTCTCCAGAAGACTGGCTATTGATTCGAGCCGTTGGCATGCACTGTGCTACACGCCCCATTGCACTAGCCTCGTGATCCCCACGCGGGCACCAGCTACAGCTCTTCGCAGCCACGTCTTGCATTCCTTGCACACAGCTGGCCTGGGAAGGGGGGACATTGGCGGCATGGAGAGGGGATTATTCCTAAGCCTGTAAAGCCCATTAATAATAACAGGCTGCTCTCCTAAGACCCAGCACAGCCTGACTGGGACGCCACGGCACAATCGGAGAGGTGCTGTAACACAGCTGCCCACCTCGTACTCTGCGTTCCGTCCTCCCACCCGCAGCCTGGGGCCTCCTTTCTAGAGCTCCCCCCAATGCGAGGAGGGCTGGCTCCTTGCCGGCTGCCCTGTGCTCAGTGGAGCTAGTCGCTCTCCGATAACGGGGGAGGCCTGTGGGGAGAAACGTGGGGGTATGACGGAGCTGAGCTGTGTGCTGACGGTGCCCTGAGAGACCCGGCTCTTGCAGCACCTCCTGCAAAGAAGCAAACAGCCGTGACCTGCTGGGCCCCGTAACCCTCCCCGTGTGTCTCTCTGGGTTGCTTTGCCAGGACGTGATGGTGACGCTCCAGGACCGCCTCTCCCTGAGGTACATCGAGCATTTTGCCCTGGTCTTGGAGTATTCCAGCCCAGAGCAGAGCCACAAGTTCCTCCTCCTCCAGGACAAGCAGCCCCTGGCCCACGTAAGCTTCTGGGCTGCTGGCTGGGGACTTCCCCTGTCCCCCGGCTCTGGCTGCCTCCGCTGGTGGGTGCAGAGGGCGGGGGGATCCCCCGCGGAGGAAGACGCGCTGGGCTAGGCTGAAGGTGTGGGGTGGAATCAGCCGGGTGCCACCAGCCACCTTTGGGAGGAGTCCGGAGGGCTCAGCTCTGCAAGGGGGAGTCAGTGCTCAGAGGGGCTGGCCAGGGAGGGGAGTCATCGGCCATCTGTCAGTCACACCCGTTCCCATGGCAACGCGGAGATGCTTTCTGCCCCCGAGGGGGGAGCGTCGGAAGGCCAGGGCTAAGGAACATCCTGGCACAGCATCGGGGAGCCAAGCAGCTGCCTTCTGTGTGGCCAGGAGACCCATCCTGGCTGGCTAGCGACAGCTGCCCGGCGCGGTTCCTCGCAGGGTTAGACACGAGCCATGTACCTTCCTCCGGCCCGGAGGGGGGGCAAGAGGGGAGTCCAGGGCATAGGTCCCCCCCTAGCAACCTACCCCCACGTGGGTTTCAGCCCCACTCCAGGGGCTCACTGTGATGGAGGCTCCTCTAGGGCCACGAGGGAGGGTTGCCCCTAGCAGCCCAGGGCTAGCAGGGGCTGGCTGGCACTTCTGTGGGCACCAGTAAGGGGGGGAAGGGCCGACTCCCCACTGCATGCGTGCTTGCTGGGAAGGGGATGGGGCAGGCGGGGGAGCAGCGGTGTGATTGGCGGGAGAGGCCACGCCTCCCATTGTTCTGCAGCGCCCCCTCTGGCCAACTGAGGGGTGTTCTGGTGGCTTGCATGGAGCTCCCCCCGTGTCTCTTGGCAGCAGGGCGTAGCTGGGGGGACCGTGTTCGAAGGGTGATACCAAGGAATGGCTGGGCTTTGTGTAACAGGGAACCTTAGCGGCCCGCTGGAGAGGCGCCTGAGAGGGCAGGCTGCAGGCCACATGCCCAAAGGGCTTTCCATGTGGGCTCCAGTCTTGCAGGCCCAAGTCCTGGACGGGAGAGGTCTAGGAGCTGGGTCTGTGGGTGCAGGCGAGTAGCAGGAGGTCTGAGTACCTGCACCTGCACCTGTCTGCTCCGCTCTGCGGTGCTGATAGGACCTTGGTGTGTAGGCGCCTGCAGAGCTGGGCTAGTGATGCCTCTGTAGCTCCTCGTGCAGGAACGGCTCTGGCTCCTGCCAGCTCCTCTCAGGGAGGCGGCCTGGCACCTGCCTGGCAGAGGTGGGCTGAGCTGGGAAGTTCCAATCCAGCCCTGACTCCCCTGCAGCCTGGTGCTTGTCTCAGAGACTCTGTTTGGGCCGATCTCCATTTCCAGGTGGGGAAAGTGGGCAGGGAGGGGGGCTGTGAAATGCAAAGCTGGCTAACGGCCTGCTCCCCGCTCTGCTCCGTAGAACAGCAACCCCTGCGTCCTGCCTCACCCGGTCGTGTTCTCCCCCGGCAACAGGTGGTGCAGAGGACTCATTACCAGGGGATGCGATGCCTTTTTCGGGTGAGCTTCTTCCCCAAAGACCCGGTGGAGCTTCTGCACCGAGACCCGGCAGCATTCGAGTACCTGTACATCCAGGTAGGGGGAAGGACTGACCGATAGAAATATTGCCTCATTGCTGTTCTCGGGCCACTTCAGTCCCGGTGTTACTCAACATGCTTTGCATTACCCTGCCAGTGCCATTCAGAACTCCGGCAGTGTGAGCTTCCCGCCGGCAGTGCCCTGCCAGTGTCACTCAGAACTCCGGCAGTGTGAGCTTCCTGCCGGCAGTGCCCTGCTAGTGCCACTCAGAACTCTGGCAGTGTGAGCTTCCCGCCAGCAGTGCCCTGCCAGTGCCACTCAGAACTCCGGCAGTGTGAGCTTCCCGCCGGCAGTGCCCTGCCAGTGCCACTCAGAACTCCGGCAGTGTGAGCTTCCCGCCGGCAGTGCCCTGCCAGTGCCACTCAGAACTCCGGCAGTGTGAGCTTCCCGCCGGCAGTGCCCTGCCAGTGCCACTCAGAACTCCGGCAGTGTGAGCTTCCCGCCGGCAGTGCCCTGCCAGTGCCACTCAGAACTCCGGCAGTGTGAGCTTCCCGCCAGCAGTGCCCTGCCAGTGCCACTCAGAACTCCGGCAGTGTGAGCTTCCCGCCGGCAGTGCCCTGCCAGTGCCACTCAGAACTCCGGCAGTGTGAGCTTCCCGCCGGCAGTGCCCTGCCAGTGCCATTCAGAACTCCGGCAGTGTGAGCTTCCCGCCAGCAGTGCCCTGCCAGTGCCACTCAGAACTCCGGCAGTGTGAGCTTCCTGCCGGCAGTGCCCTGCCAGTGCCATTCAGAACTCCGGCAGTGTGAGCTTCCCGCCGGCAGTGCCCTGCCAGTGCCACTCAGAACTCCGGCAGTGTGAGCTTCCCGCCGGCAGTGCCCTGCCAGTGCCACTCAGAACTCCGGCAGTGTGAGCTTCCTGCCATCAGTAAATCTGTTCTGGGATGGCTATAATGTTGTTCTCCTCTGTGTTTGATGGAGATGTCAGACCCTGTGAAGACTGGCAGATCTGCTGAGGTGGCAGATGGTAGAAGGAGAAGCCAACCAGTCCCCTGCTGTCTGCAGAGCAGCTGGCTTGTGCCTGGCAGCTTGGGGCACTGCCGTCCCATGGCAGAGCAGTCTGGCGGCCGGATGGGGATGCTCAGGTGGTGTGTTTATGAAGCGGTCAAGGGGCCAGCTCCAGTCTGGTTCTGAGCCGTCTCCTCTCTTACCCCAGAGCCGCAACGATGTGATCAGGGAGCGCTTTGGGATGGACCCCAAGCCAGAGACGCTGCTGGGTTTGGCTGCCCTCCACATCTACATCACCGTCTCCGCCACCCGGCCCACCCAGAAGGTGTCCCTCAAAACTGTGGAGTGAGTCCTGCTCTCCCAGTCCCCGCAGCCCAGACCTGCCCCCTCCCCAGTCATGTGTCCTGTTACTTGGCCAGGGCTGGTCCCTTGTCCCTGGGGTCTGCAGGGGAATGCTGCAGGGTGCGGCGCTGTAGGGTGCAGCTGGACCTAGGTCAGAATCAGCTGATGGCAAGTGGGTTTGGCAGCAGGCCCCGCACCACGCTCTGAATGGGACGCAGAAAACATTTACAAAGAGATGCCTGGAACCAGCAGGATCTGCTTTGGTTACACAGGCCAGGCCCGGTGCAGGCTGGTGGGGAAGTTCGCTGTGAACCTGGGGCCATTTCCAGATTGATGTCCACAGCCGGCTGTGCCGTTTCAATAAGCAATGATCGGGGTGCTTTGCGTTTCCCTACCTCAGGCTATCTGAGGCTCCCAGGTTATGTTCCGCTCAATAACAAATTAGCCTCCACAGGCCCAGCCCACCTATCAGAGGAGAGGGTAGGTAGTATCCCTTTCTCACACCTGGTAAAACTGAGGCTTACCAGGGTTAAAGGACTTGCCCAGAGCCAGAAAGTGAGTCAGTGTCAGAGTCAGAAGTAAACCTAAGATCTCTGGAGCCCTGGTTCCCAGCTGTCACCACGAGAGAACCCTTCCTTGCCAGCTGAAACTGAGTGGTTCTCAGTTGCTTTGAATTCCGGGTTGGTTCCACCCCCAAGTGAAGCTGGTGCAGCACTCCTGGAAGGGGAGTCAGAGACCGTTCTCTTAGCCCCGGCAACCCAAACCCACCACGGTTCAGCCTTCCTGGCTGTGGCTGGGATGCTCAGCCGTGGCTTTGGCTCCCTCTGTAGGCAAGAGGGGTTTCTGTGTCCCAGCTACTGTTTCCAGCTCCCCTGCGCACCGACAGATGTGGCTGCCTCCTCTCAAAAAAGCCATCTTGGCATTGGAAAAGGTTCTGAAAAGGGCAACAAAAATGCTGAGGGGTTTGGAACGGTTCCCGAGGAAGAGAGATGAAAAAGACTGGAGGCTTTTCCTCTGAAAAGAGGAGACTCAGGAGGGTATGATAGACGTCTATACAATCATGACTGGTGCGTGTGACAAACGGCTGTCTAAGCCAGAGCTCTGCCACTGTAGCCTGACTGAAGAGGCTGATGGGAAACAGCGGAGCAAGCCCAGGCTGAAGGGCTGTTGGAAACAGCTGTGGGCTTCATGAGGCAGAGGAAGGAGGCCAGGAGGGAGCAAGGAGCCAGGGTGTGGCTGAGTGTGCTCCCAGGCTGACGGAGGAGCTGGCTGAGTTCTCTGTAAGCTTTGTAAATAGAAGGTGGTGGGAACTAACAATAAAAGCACGGGTGATGGCACCAGAAGCGTCGCTGGCTGATTCATGGACCAGAAGGTGTCCCAGACCAACGGGCCTGAGTGGGGACTCGCCACAGTGTGAAAAAAGTGAATAAGGAAAAGTTATTTACTTATTCCCACAATATAAGAACTTTAGAGGTCACCAGATGATATTAATAGGCAGCAGGTTTCAAACAAACAAACGGAAGTTTTTCTTCATTCAGCTCAGTCAACCTGTGGAACTCCTTGCCAGAGGATATGGTGAAGACTAGGATTTTAACAGGGTTCTAAAAAGAGCTAGATAGATTCATGGAGGTTAGGTCCATCAATGGCTACTAGCCAGGATGGGTAGTAATGGTGTCCCTGGCATGTGTTTCTCTGGAAGTGGGTGACAGAAGAGGGATCACATGAGGATTACCTGTTATGTTCCCTCCCTCTGGGGCATCTGGTATTGGTCACTGTTGGCAGACAGGACACTGGACCTTTGGTCTGACCCAATATGGCTGTTCTTATGTTTTCCACTCCCTTCCTTTGCATCCTGCCTATCTGCTCCCTGAGATCCCTCCAAATATGGCTGGAAAGATGCAGCCACGGCACAATGTGTGTGCAATCACTGGAGGGGAGGAGAACTCGGAGCATTTCGAAATCCTCTTCCGCAGTCTGGGGTCAGGTCAACCTGCAGAACCTCCCCCTTCCTCCTGTGGGGCATAGTGTGGAGCAGCGTACGAGGTATTAAAGTCTGTGCTAGCATCACACCAGGGAGGGGCCCTGACTGGAAGCCAGGTGGGGCAGAGACTTTGTCTGAAAAGCACCTAATGGATAGAAATAACACACAGTTGTACTAGGGCTGGAAAGGGAGAGAACTGTTGTTTTGCCAGTCTCTTGGAATAAGGACAACACCCCATCTGGAGCTGGAGGCACTTTCAGGTGTGGAAGCAAAAATGCTGTAATGTAGTGGAGGACCAACACTTACTCGCTGTGTCTAGACTGGCCAGTTTTTCCGGAAAATCAGCCACTTTTCCGGAAAAACTTGCCAGCTGTCTACACTGGCTGCTTGAATTTCCGCAAAAGCACTGACTTCCTACTGTAAGAAATCAGTGCTTTTTGCGGAAATACTATGCTGCTCCCGTTCGGGCAAAAGTCCCTTTTGCGCAAAATTTTTGCGCAAAAGGGCTAGTGTAGACAGCTGAGATTTGTTTTGCACAAAAAAGCCCAGATGGCGAAAATGGCGATCGGGGCTTTTTTGCGCAAAAGCGCATCTAGATTGGCACGGATGCTTTTCCGCAAAAAGTGCTTTTGCGGAAAAGCATCCATGCCAATCTAGACGCTCTTTTCCGAAAACGCTTTTAACGGAAAACTTTTCTGTTAAAAGCATTTCCGGAAAATCATGCCAGTCTAGACGTAGCCACTGGTTATAAGTGTGGATGGGCCTTTAGAAACCAACCGTCATGTTAGAAACTGGGGTCCAAATTCAGTCGTACTCAGTTAGTGTCAGTGGTTGTGAGGCTGTTGACTGCAGAGCAGTTACACCGACTGACACGGGGGCTCATTTTGGCCCCAGATTTGCATCATGCATTGAACCCTGCCCTGCTTCCCACCCCAGCCCCTGCACCAAAACTCCCCGAGCTCTGCATCTGGCTCACATCTCGATTCGCTCTGCTGCAGTAGCATGAGGCCTGCCTGACCAGTGGAACACTGCTGTCTGACCTGCTCCCCACCACCCCCCCTGCCCTCCAGTTCTAGCCAGGGGTATTTCTTCTCCTCCCTCCCCTCCATTCTCGGTCACCTGCCCCTCTTGGTGCTGAGTACCTGCTGCTCTCTGTGACGTTGTTTCTGCTTGCAGGAAGGAGTGGGGGCTGGAGCCGTTCCTGCCTCCTTCACTTCTGCAGCTCATCAAAGAGAAGAGCCTTCGGAAATCTCTCTCTCAGCAGCTGAAGGCCCATCAGAACCAGCCGCCCAGCGGCACCAAGGTAAGCCAGAGCCAACGCGACCGCACCCTGGGTCCCGGGCAGAAAATGCCGCAACTGGCATAAGCCAGCAGGAGCTTTTATGTTTTCACTTGCTATTAGTGTGCATGGCTAAGCAGTGATTCGTGTTATTGGACGCAATTGATGTTTTAAATCCATTGCAGTGGGCTGTAAATCCCCGGGGGCGACGGCCTGCTAGCCGGCTCGGCCAGGAATCCATTTCTAGGCTGATCTGGGTTTCACAGCGGTGAACTGTGGGGAAGCCGTTCAGAGAAACGAAGACCCAGCCTGAAACTTGGCCAGAAAGTCACCAGTGCCGTTGACTCTGCTTATTTGCTGCTGCTTGTGCTTCTGCACATCCGTGTGTGGCAGTGCGTGGGGAAGGGCCTGGCCGCCCCCAGCCTGTGCCGCTGCTAGGGTTCTTGTGACGGAGGCACTTCTCAGGGGAGAGGCAGATCCCAGAGGGACACGTCATCCCCGCTAGGAGTTTGCAGGAATATCTGCACCTCTCAATGCATGTTCTCCATCACTGGGCCAATCGGCTGTTCGAAGGTTGCCCTGCCCCGCTGCAAAATAACAGGTCTGTTTCCGACAACAGCAGTTGTTAATGGAGCAGCATTGCCATCTCTACATCACCTGGGGTTGTCTCTATGGCATGTGTCATTTGAGGGACAATGACAAATTCTAACCCCCCCCCCCCAAACTATGCACCAAAACACCCCCCAAGTTTCAGGAGAGGACCTTCCTTGACTCCTCCTTCGGGATCCCCCTTAGCTTTTTCAGTCTCTCAAGCCTTTGCCTTGTTACACTGATGTGTTTCCTCAGGTCTCAACAACCCAGGCAAAACTCCAGTATCTGCGGATCTTGAATGAGCTTCCGACCTTTGCCGGAGTCCTCTTCAACACAGTGGGACTGGTATGGTAATTCCAGCACGTTACAGAGTAGACCATCCTCATCATTTTGGGTGGGTATTCCTGGGTTCTGAGGGAGTCGCCTAATTGGCAGGTGGCCGCTGCCATGCCCCGCAGGGTACGTGCACACAGAAACACACACAATGGCTGTGTCTAGACTGGCCAGTTTTTCCGGAAAATCAGCCACTTTTCCGGAAAAACTTGCCAGCTGTCTACACTGGCCGCTTGAATTTCCGCAAAAGCACTGACTTCCTACTGTAAGAAATCAGAGCTTCTTGTGGAAATACTATGCTGCTCCCATTCGGGCAAAAGTCCCTTTTGCGCAAAACTTTTGCGCAAAAGGGCCAGTGTAGACAGCTGAGATTTGTTTTGCGCAAAAAAGCCCCGATCGCGAAAATGGCATTCGGGGCTTTTTGCACAAAAGCACGTCTAGATTGGCAAGGTCGCTTTTCCGCAAAAAGTACTTTTGCGGAAAAGCATCCGTGCTGATCTAGACACTCTTTTCCGAAAATTTAAAAACATTTCCGGAAAATCATGCCAGTCTAGACACAGCCAATGTGCACAAGGCTCCATGATCTCCAAATCAATGGCCGACATTTCCCAAGGCCTCTCGGATTCTAATGAATTCCCAGTGCAAGGTCAGAGTACTAACAGCAGCCCATAAAACATTCAGAGTCTCCACTGACTACGGGCCAGATCCTCAGCTGGCGTGAATTGCTGTAGCTCTGGGGAAGTCAAGGATTCTACGCCGGTTTATACCAGGTGGGGATCGGGTCCTTTGTGTCTGTCATTGTTTAATTAGACAATCTTCTCCCCAATTAATTTTAAAGAGCCTCGGCCGTGCTTTTAAATCCCAGTCCTGTTTGCCAGGGTTTGCCACTGTAAAAGTGAAGTGGCTGTGCTGTCGTTGGCCCTTTGACCGCTCATCTTTCCCTCTGCCACGAGTGTGAAAGGCCTGGAAGCATCCAGTCCCCCAATTCCCTATGTGAGGGGTGCCTAGATGGAGAGCCGAGTCCCAGGAAACATAGCGCTCCCCGTTCCACCCTTGCGAGGAATAGATCCGACAGCCTTGACGTTTCCATGATTAGCAATCCCAGCCGTTAGCAATTGGAAGCTGTTTCCTGGATACAGTTTCCTGGAGCACAGTCTCCTCCTTTTTCCTACTCCTCATCCTCATCAACACATCAACTCGTTTTGTCCACTGCAGGATGAAGGCCACGCAGCCAAACCATGAGCCTGTAGGACCTGCCAAGGTTCCCAGTTGCCTGGCTCATCTCCATCTCTAGTGGCCCTCGGGCCGCCCTCCATCCATGGCTCTCCATTCTGTTGTAAGTGTCATCCATCTGCCATTGTTGCCTCCTGCCACACAGACAGACTGTCCCTGCTTTCACTACATCCTCTTGCTTTGCTTCCTTCCCCATTGGGTTGCTCTGCTGCCACATGCTTTTTATGTACTTCTTCATAATTCTGTAAAAACTCCAGAAGCAGCTAGCCCAACAGCCCCAAGCAGGCCAGGCTGTATGAAGCAGGCAGTGTGGTCAAGGCGTTACAACAGAGGAGTCGGTTTCAGGATTCCTGAATCCCATTGCTGGGTTCTGACTTGCCGTGTATCCTTGGGAAACCGACAGCTCTCTGTGCCTGTTTCCTCAAATGTAAAACAAGGGTAGAGAGACTGACCTAACACGACCAGGAGGGGCCCAGAGAGTTAATGCCCAGACAGCATTTTGACGTGCTCCGATGAAAGGCCTGGCCGAGGTGCAGTATATGTATTAGGACAATCACAGTACGATCATCATAATTATTTTCCTGTTTGTCCAATTTGTAACTTTCCCGATATATGTTCCAGCGCAGCCCCATGTGTCGCGGCTGGAAAGGCTCCGTCAATACCGATTGCCATTTTTAATCCGAGATCAGCTTCTTTTATTGTTTTGCAAATTTCCTCCCCTCGACCCACTCGTCCTCCTCCCCTTCCACCAGCCTCCTCTTCCTCGTCCTCAGAGGGGATCTGAAAGCAGCCGATTTTGTAACAGGCTTTTACTTTTCTGTAGCGCCACAGCAGTCCTGAATATTTCATGCAGACAATCATTGCTGCTATTTATTTTTAACTAGTCTTGGCAGCCTGCGTGCCATTCCCAGCACTGCAGAAAGGGGTGTTGCACTGAGAGCAAGCTCCAGGTGTGTTCTCAGCATTAGCTGCCCCCCGTACTCTGCATTACGTGTCTCTGGAGCCCTGGCCCCTGCCCTCAGCCCAGATCCAGGGGGATTTCAGCCAGCCAAGCAAATAACGCCTTGGCTGCAGGCTTGGTGCTGTGGAAGGAACAGGGCTCACATGGGGCTGGCCAGGCAGCCTTTCCATAGACAGCCACATGGCATTTTTTCACACACCTGTCTCTCTTTCAAATTGGCTGGATGGACGCCCTCTCAGGACGAGAAGCAGCCGGCCACCATGCTCCTGGTGGGCCCCCGCCACGGCATCAGCCACGTCATCGACCTGAAGACCAACCTCACCACGGTGCTGTCAGAGTTCAGCAAGGTCAGCAAGATCCAGCTGTTCAGGGAAAACCAGGGCGTGGCACGCGTGGAGACCAGCATCTTGGATGCCAAGGTAGGCATGAGTTCCACCACCCGCCGGTGCTGAGGGAGCTGTGCTCTCAGCTGGGAGAAGGGCCCCAGGGAGGAGTCTTGGAGGGTGCGCGTCACGATTCCTCGGAGGACTTGCCTTCAGGCGGCATTTAGGACATGAGTGCAGACGTGTTGGTTGGTCTCATCGTGAGTTTCTCCTGGACACTTGGCCACTGGAGGGAGGGTCAAGCAGAGTGAGCACTGGCTAGGAAGTCAGGAGACCTCCTTGCCAGCTTAGTGGCCTTGGGCTAGTCACTTCCCTCGTTTCCCCTCTGTGCTGTCTAGAGTGTGAGCTGCCTGGGGCAGAGACCGGCTCACTGTGTCCGTGGAGCAGTAGCGCTCTGGCCTTGGTCAGGGTCCCTAGGTGCCGTGACCAGAGGAGGAATCGCAGGTTGGGACTGAGATGCGTCTAATCAGCCGGGTGGAGATTTAGGACATGAGTGGTGCGAATTGTGTCCTGCCACCAGAGCGGGGACGGATATGACAAAAGATGCCTCTTGGCGGGGTCCTACCCCTCTGGCAGGTCTCTGAGGGGTCTGCCTCTCCCTTACGCCTCAGCAGCAGGGAACAGCTTGTTGTGCCAATGAAGCTGCAGGGAACTGAACTGAAAATGTGTCAGTCGGGACTGACGGGCGTTGACCACGCTGTGAGGGAGCAGTAGGAGCAGCAGGGGTGCTGCTGTCAAGACTGAGGTGAACTGGCACGGAACCCCTCCTGTCAGCCCCTCGCCTCCACAAGCAGCCGTGCTTGCCGAGGAAGGCTGTCGGCTTTGAGAACCTCTCCTCCCAGGCCTACCAGCCTCCGTTGGCCTTGCCAGCTCCGGGTGATCGCTGCAGAGTCCTGGGGCTGGGCACGGATGAGGCCCGTGTCTGCCAGCACACGGCGGTTGTTTCCGTTCACTATGGGGGTGTCCCCTCATGGATGCTGGGATCTGATGCATCCCCAGATCTCGCTGACCAGAAACACTCCTGATGCTCAGCCTCAAGCTGCCCTTTCTTAATCTCAGCCCATGACTGAGTTTGCCCGCCCTGCGTTGTCGCCCGCCCTGCGTTGTACCTCCTTGGTGGGAACACCGTGCCGAGATCTGTGGACCGTTAGCAGGTCATCCACTGAAGTTGTCACTTAGCTTGGCTGTAGCACTTGAATCTCTCCCCACTGGTCCCTGCCTCTGGCCCCCAGTCACTCCTCTTGCTGTCCTCTGATCTGCCTCTCTCAGTTGTCACAATCTTTCTAGTGACAGACCACCCAGAACTGAAGCAATATTTCAACCCCCCTCACCCGCTATAGACAGAGCAGGATCGTTACCTCGCTGCTGTGGGATGGGAGACGTCTGTGTATGCAGCCTGGATCTGCCCTGGCATTGCTTGCTGTTGAATTACGTTGCAATTTACTGTCCCCAGACACACGTCAGTCCCTTCCGATACCTCCGTGGAAGGGAAGAAGGAGCATCTCTGATTCCTTCCGCACTAGATGCATAAGCTTGAGGTTTTTCAAACTGAATCTCGTGGCTGTTTTTGTCACCATTTCTAAGCGCCTAGGTGTCTTTGTGCAAAGGCTCTCTCCACAGAGGTATTCACAAATGCACCCCGGTTGGTACCATCTGCCGATTCCACCCATGTTTACTCTTTATTCCCTCTTTGAGATCCCTAATGAACATATTAAATATAGACCAAACCTAACACCTGGGTCACTGAGCTAGCAACGTCCCCCCAGGGATACTCCATGCTTTGCTGTTTACTGTAACCTTGTGTTTCCTTCAGCCAGTTTGCAGCCCACAGACCAGTATCCGGAAGCCAAATCACCTGAGCTAACTCAGGAGCGAGATTTCATGAGACGCTGTATCAAACGTTTGCCTAGACTACAGGAAATCCCCATCCTCTGCCTTTCCTTCCTCTGCTGATTCTGTAACTCTATCACAAAAGCAATCGAGTGTGTCTGACCCAATGTGCTCTTGTTCTTCACAAGCCCACGCTGTTTACAGCGCATGGTTCCATTGTAGTACCAGGTTACTTATCGGTCCCTCCAATTGTACTATTCATTTGATACAAATGGCTTTGCAGGCTTGCAGTCTCTCTGATGGCTCACTTTCCCTTGGCAGAAATTCGACCCTGGGCTTGCGTTTTGCCACTTTTGTGACACTTTCTAGGTTTTCCACAACTTTTCAGTTACGTGCCAGCGAGAGAGTTTGTGCACTGCGCCCTTGGAGGCCTGATCCAGCCCCCGTCTACCTTGTGGAGATGTTCCCATTGATTTCCAGGGACATTAGGTGCCCTCGCATGCATGTCATCAGATTGGTTGGCTGATCTCAGTACAGCTTTTCTAAGTATTCCCTTGCCTGGTCTTTATGTTACTTTAACAAGGACGCCTCATTTCCTTGCCCTTTAAACATCCTGTCGGTATTTTTCTGCTTTAGAAAAGATCCAAATAAAGCAGTTCAGGGTCTCAGCTCTTTTTGAGCCAGGGTTTATTTCATTCCCCTTCTCATTTATTAGTGGAGCTGTTTGAGAGTAGCCCAGTGAGTATTCACCCCCTTTTTCTGACTCACCTGGTCAGCCCCAAACTCTTCCAGCTGGGCCTGTCTCTTGCAGCGCGTCTGCACACTCGCACAATGGCACTCTACAGGGAGCCTGGGCGCTCGAGTAACACAAATATAAATAAGAACAGAATGTATCCCTCCCTCCTCCCCCCCCGGATGTATTGAGCCTCTTGCCTCTTTAGCGTCGAGTCTGCACCTGCTTTATTGCTGTGCTGATCCTTCCTCTGTGGATAGTTACTGAACTCTGTCTTGCTGTCGTTTCCTCCCCATCTCTGGGGCAGGGTCTCTTAACCTGAGATCTCCCAGCAGCCCCCCCTGGCGTCCTGTGTGTGTAGGGTCCGTCTAGTCTGGGGAGCTGTAATGATGGTGCTTTTGTTTGGGATTCCCCGACTGCCTTCCCTGATGGGGAATTTTAATACCTCCTCCCACCACCTGGGTAATTCCGCACAATCTGCCCTCCTGGCACCCCTGAGCTGCTGCCTGGAGTGATCCCATTGAATTCAAATCGCACACGGCGGTTGGTCTCAAACTTCCCTTTCATTCTTGCTGCTCCTGTCTCTTGGGAAGTGCCTGAGCCAGGACAACTTCCCCTTCACGTTAACTGCACGTGGTTAGCCCAGGAGCCTCTGTGAGGAAGCCGGTTGGGCTGTATTTGTCAGTCAGCAGGTAACTGAGCAGCTGAAATCCCGGGTGAGTACAGCATCCTGAGGGGCGGAGTCCCCCATGGATTGGTTCTTGCTCTTGTGTAGTCCTGGTAGCCGCTAGCAGATGCCCCCTTGCCATTCCTCCTGGATCTTCCCCCTCTCTGCATTCTTACCCAAAGAATCTTACGCCACGCTCTCCCTCGCCTCGTGAGATCTTGCCAAGGCTGTAAATACGGCTATCGCAATAGCTATCCACATCCTCCTGCTGCTTCTGTGTGGATTGCACCCCCGGCCCTGGCTATTCTACTTCCGAGCATCATGCCTCCAGGTTTCCATTATGCTATATTAAAAAATAGCTAATCTCCGTCATAAATACCCCGTTTGGTTCTTCCCCCATCCGTGCCGCATGCGTCTATGTGCATTAATACATCGGGATCGGACTGACAAACCTCCTTTGATTGACTTGTTGCCTTTGACTAGCTGTTAACGTTTGAAAGGTGGTAATACACTGGAATGAAGTGTGTCCCCAGCTGCCAGATGAATTCAAGGCAGCCTCGTTTTGTGTGAGGGCATTCAGGATGCCTGATTAACAGCTCTGGAAACAGGAAGTGCTCCTTCAGGATGCCTGATTAACAGCTCTGGAAACAGAAGCCCCCGTCTCTCCACAGACCCCGAACACTCAGTGACAGAGTGCACAGTCCACCCCAACAGAAACAGCTGCCGTTAGGGTGACAGACTAATTCTTTGTCTATGGCACGTTCGGCTCTCGGCCACAAGAGTGACCAACACGGTGGCATTTGCTATGACGTTGCTATCCACAGGCTACGAACCAGAATGAGACCCCAGGTAGCTCTCGCCTGGTTCCTCACTGTCCCCTGGCACCAGATCTGAACTGGCACTTGGCCAGGAAATGCTGTGCGGGGCATGGCCAGTCCCTCGAGCCAGACAGTCTCCTCAGCTTTCAAAAACTTTCTGAATAAGATCCCCCCGCTGTAGAAGCAGACCCACTGCGCATCCTGCCCTGAAGCACACCCACCTGCCGTGACAACAGCACTTCTCATGTGGCACTTTCATCCACCCACCAAGTACATTCATGAACTAGGACTTGTTACGAAGGTCAGGATGTCTGTCCAAAATGCCCCCCTCCCTTCCTCAAAGAAGGAAAGGCAAAGCTATCCTGCTGGTACCGAAGATCAGGGTCTACCATTATCCTAACGCTGGAGTGTGCTAACGGAGGCTGTTGCCATCTGTCTTAATTAACTCCACGTGCAAAGACAGGGATTCAGAGCCAATGCGTCTGGCCCAGAATGAGGCACATGCTAATCTAGACAGGACCGCAAAGGATGAGACAGGCTAAAATGAGAGGGAGAAAAATCATTACCTTGAAGTGCTAATCTGCTTTCGGTAATTATTCTATTGTACTGTCGCTCCCCCTGTTCTGGCTAAACAGTAGGATGCAAATCAATCCATCTCCTCTGATTTTAAACCATTCAAGGGCAGTGTTCTAAGAATGCCCTTACTCCTCTAGAGACCTGGAGTCAAACCTACATCCCACTTCTAAATCTGCAGGTGCTCGGCAGAATAGCTGGGAGGGCATGTGAAAGAGGTTCATTTTGGGCAAAGGCAGGTTGTGATGCTTTCTCCTCTAGGAATTCCCCTGATTAGCGAGATTCATGTTCCGCATTCTCTACCAGGGCTGGGTGAATCCCGTACAAATTCCTCTCTGGGCAGTCACTGGAATAAAAAATGGAATCTGCTTTGCTTATGTCAAGGACTCTTTTGTGACTGCTTTCCGTAGATATTTGAGCAACGAGGTTACTGTGGAAACCGCATATTTGAAGTGATTCTTCATAGGGATGTAAAATAGCATGATCCCACTGGAGGGGACTGCCTGAACTGGGTCTCACCTGTCCCAACCCGGGGTGCAGGGCTGGGGCTGCTGCATGGCCGGGCTGGGGTCCCCATGTCCCCGCCCGAGCAGCAGGGCAGGGGCTGCTGATGCGGCTGGGGCTGCAGTGCAACTGAGCGGGGGTCTCCTTGCCCCCGCCTGGGCTGAAGGCTGCCATTGCGGCCTCAGCCAGTTAACCATTTACATCTCTAACCGTTAAAGGATCTGTGCAGAAAGGCCATGTCGAATTCCAGAACATCAATTTTGGGTGCCCCCTAAATGCAGCCATAAGGGTTAAAATGCATCCAATCAGGAAAGAGGCATGTCATGCAATTTATGTGACCAAAAAAACCTAACCATGCTTCTCCATGGGTCCGTGGATAATTTCAGATTCGTTACATTTGAGAATGTCATAAGCTGCTCGTGGATAGTTCATGAGCGGAAACAGCAGCGTTGGTTATCTAATAAATTATTCACTTGGAAATAATTGCTTTTCTCTTGAGCTCCTCTGCTATCCCAGGATCCTTCTGAGTTAAGGACTCCCTGGTCTGGTCAAATGGGTCAGGTTTTACAAAACTACGGGCTAATTGAAATGTGCCGATGATTGATTTTTGTAACTGTTCGTGAATGGTTGCCATCTCCACTTGCTGGAGAATTGACACGCTGGTGATCAATCCTCTGGGGTTCAATTTAACAGGTCTAGTAAAGACCCATTAAATCAAATGCTGAGATCGTCGGTGCCGGTACTACTTGCTATTGCAAGGAGTGAGGCAAGTCGACGAGAGCATTTCTCCCATTGACCTCCAGCAGTGGGGCCACCCCAGAAAATTGGTGCAAGGTATGTATGCAATTCCCATAGCTGGAGTTATGTATCTTGCATCAATTTTTTTCCACCAGTGTAGACCTGGCTTAGATGTCAAACTTGCCACGTTGGTTCTGCAATCCACACAGTGCAGCATCATGTCTGTGCACAGGAACCTGAAATTCAAACTGGGTGGCAAGAAATGCAAAAAAGTCAACCTGTGTGAGGCAGCAGCCACCGCTGCAGTCATGCCTGTTACACTGCTGACGTGCTTGCAGTGTGGGTGGCGTTCCTCCTTGCAAACATCACGGGGCAAAGTAAATAGAACAGTGCGATAAAAGTCAGCAATTGAAAGGTGCCCAAGAAAAGACGGAGCCAGATTCTCCAGGGTATCTAGTGCCTGCTGAGGTCCACGGAGGTGAAATCTTGGCCACGATAGTCAGTGGCAAAACTTGTATTACATTCATTGGGGTGAGGGTTTCACACAATGGGTCTAGCCAGTGACTGCCGTGAGCATTGGCTCTGACCCTAAGGATGCAAAGCACAGCTTGCTGGCCACTGGTGAATTACACCAGCACTGGAACCTACACACCGGGCCATCATGGTTCCCACACAACTTTGGCTGCCAGCCAGCGGCACAGCGTGTGTGCCGGGGCAGCCCGTGAGCCTAGGCAAACTAAGCAGTTGCCTAGGGTGCTGGCGGCCCGGGCACCCGATGATGATGTCACTGGGCAATGGGGTGCCTCATGATTACATCACGGCCATTGACAGTCGTGCAGGCGGGGACGCCGATCGCGCCTTCCGCCTGGGGCACCAGCTGCCACAGCCGGCCTCAGGCTGCTCCTGCGCGTGTGGCTGTGGGAAAGGGGGTGACTTGGAGCAACGGTCCCAGCAATGGCCTGTCAGTGGCGTGGACACAGCAGTGCCCATGTGGCCCCACAGCAGTGGGATAAAGAAGGGGCCTAAATTCACATTCATGTGCCTCCCGCCTTCTCAGCTGCACTTCCACACTCACCGCTCCGGAGCTAGGCTGTGACTTGTGGAGCATCAGTGGTCCTAGAAAGGCAGCCCAGACGCTGTCCGGCACCCTTCCAGGGTGTTTGCTTTTTTTCTTTATTTTTGCTGTAGAGTGTAAGATCTCTTGTGCATACAAGTGTCCTGAGGGGAGGCAGTGGCCTCTAGGCCCGGACAGAGATGCAAATCTCTCCATCTCGTTGCACCATGTAAAAATCCACATGACAATCCCAGCAGGATTATGCCAGGCCCAATTTCCAATGGAAAGGAGATGACGAGGCAGGT
Organism: Pelodiscus sinensis; assembly: GCF_052426305.1. Taxonomy (NCBI): domain Eukaryota; kingdom Metazoa; phylum Chordata; order Testudines; family Trionychidae; genus Pelodiscus; species Pelodiscus sinensis. The sequence goes on along the minus strand of NC_143064.1, from coordinate 45,359,691 downwards.
TAGTTTAATCCCAAGAAACGTAATCCTAGCTATTCCATGGCAGGCTGGTAGATGCCCAGAACATCAATCTGACAGACAGCTGATTAGATTCAAGGCTTGTTCTTTGAGTTCAGATCGGACATTCTGTTCTCACGGACCTAGTGATTTGATTAATCCGTCCCTTTGTACTGAAACGATCTTTGCAATGGGTTTGGGCTCATTACAACTGTGTTTACAATAATCATTTTTTGGGGGGGAAGAGGGTAACACATCCACTTTGTAGTTGGTTGCTTTTTGTTGTTATTGATCTGCAAACATCTGGAAGTTAATACAGTGATAGGGAACAGCCAGCATGGATTTGTAAAGAGCAAATCATGTCAAACCGATCTGATAGCTTTCTTTGATAAGAGGGGAGAAGTGGTGGACGTGGTATATGTAGACTTTAGTAAGGCATTTGACATGGTCTTGCATGATCTTCTTATCAATAAACGAGGGAAATACAACCTAGATGGGGCTTCTATAAGGTAGGTGCATAACTGGCTGGATAACCATTCACAGAGAGTAGTTATTAACCGTTCACAGTCCTGCTGGAAGGGCATAACAAGTGGGGTTCTGCAGGGGTCTGTTTTGGGACGGGTTCTGTTCAATATCTTCATCAATGATTTAGATGATAGCATAGAGAGTACAATTATTAAGTTTGCAGATAATACCAAGCTGGGAGGGGTTGCAAGTTCTTTGGAGGATAGGGTCAAAATTTGAAATGATCTGGACAAACTAGAGAAATGGCCTGAGGTAAACAGGACGAAGTTTAATAAGGATAAATGCAAAGTGCTCCACTTAGGAAGGAACAATCCGTTTCACACATACAGAATGGGAAGCGACTGTCTAGGAAGGAGTACGGCAGAAAGGGATCTAGGGGTCATAGTGGACCAAAAGTTAAACATGAGTCAGCAGAGTGACACGGTTGCAAAAAAAGCAAACCTGATTCTGGGCTGCATTAGCAGGAGTGTTGTGGACACTCTATGCTGATTAGGCCTCAGCTGGAGTACTGTGTCCAGTTCTGGACACCACATTGCAAGAAAGATGTGGAGAAATTGGAGAAGATCCAGAGAAGAGCAACAAAAATGATTAAGGGTCTAGAAAACATGAGCTTTGAAGGAAGACTAAAGGAATTGGGCTTGTTTGGTTTAGAAAAGAGAAGACCGAGAGGGGACATGAGAGCGGTTTTCAAGTATCTAAGGTGGTGTTACAAGGAGGAGGGAGAAAAATTGTTTTCCTTGGCCTCTGAGGATAGAACAAGAAGCAATGGGCTTAAACTGCAGCAGGGGAGGTTCAGGTTGGACATTAGGAAAAACTTCCTACCTGTCAGGGGGGGTTAATCGCTGGAATAAATTGCCCGGGGGGGTTGTGGAATCTCCACCACTGGAGATATTTAAGAGCAGGTTGGGCAGACACCTGTCAGGACAGTGCTTGGCCCTGCTGTGAGAGCAGGGGACTGGACTTGATGACCTCTGGAGGTCCCTTCCAGTTCTAGGGTTCTATGCTTCTGAGTTGTCAGAGAGACCCTGCTTCCCCCCTCTAAAAAAGACATGGGTTCTGGAACTGGGGTGCTGCCATACCCCCTGGCTTGAAGTAGTAATACCAGCCCAAATGCATGGTTTCCACCTTCAGCCTCCCCACTATAAAAATTGTTCCAGTGCCACATGTGTCCGATTTGTGCACCCAGCCCGCATGCCACGTGGCAGCCAGCTCATCTCACAATGGCATCTCTGGGTTCAAAGGGGCCATCTTTTCCCAGTGGAAATTGCCACTTGGGGCCCATGTCATACCCCACTATGGTGCACATCTGAGCGAGGAGCAGCAGGTGGCTGGAGACCAGCCAGGCACTGTTCCGTCAAAAGCATCAGAGTAATTGGCTTCATGTCTCCTAGCAGGGCCTGCACCAGCCAGCACTTAGCAGAGATCAAGACTTTACAAAGGAAAACAACGAAAAAAATTAATTCAGAAAGATCCCTGGCTCCTACTGTGCCTGGAATCTGACTATTGATTTCAGTGTCTTCCAGGGGCCTTGGGGCTGCTTCCAGTGTGTAATGGAAATAAAAGGCTCTCTAAAGTACAGTCTGTACCTTTCTAATTCTTGAGCTGACACCTCCCCTCCTGCTACGCCAGGCCCGGCTCCCTCATGTAAGTGACAAAGCAGGCGACCAAGGGGTAGAATAATGCTGGGCCAGATCCTGGAGAGAAGTCAGTAGAACGATGCTGACTGAAACCAGCTGAAGATGGGCCCATTCTCCCTGCTAGATGGAGGAGTCGGGCCTTTCTGCGGTGCGGTAAGATCTACACCTTCCCAGTTGTCATGGTGCTGCTCACCGTGGCCTCCCAGAATTTTGTGGTGGCGGCAGGGACAGAACTCAGACCCTGCTTCTCCCAAAGCCCAGGTTCAAAACAGCTGCCCTAAAGGAAACTCTTCACTTGCAGTGTCACACCTATGACACACAGTGGAGCAGTTCTGATTCTAGCCAGTAGGGAGCATTGGTGCTCACATACCCCTGCCTGCATGTGACAATACTATGCTGACTCCACAGAGCTTGAAAACAGTGTGAGGCAGAGAATTTATTCACACTGATGCAACATCTGTTTTAGAGGAACTGCTGGAACAATTCTAAAAATGAGGGCGGGGGGAATCAAGCAGGCCTTCCAGATGTGCCATGCACGGGCCTTTCTAGTGGTGATGGGGAGAGGGTTATGTGAATAACAAGATCTACTCCGAACTGCAGGAATCCCATTTGTTTTATGCGCACTGAACCAGGCTGAAACCCTTCCTTCTGGAGAGAGCGAGAGGAAGATTGAGACTTCCTTTGTCTCATGCCTGTAGCTGGGCAGAGCAGATGGAAATGCTGCTACGCAGTCTTGCTGGTGCAATTAAAACAAGGCACCCAATAAGATATATCGTTCCTCTACCATCTAGAACAAAGTGGATTTTGCTGGCTTCCCAGTACTCAAAACTGCCTGGGAATCGAGCAGCCATCCAGAAACATGAGAGAGATTCAATAGCTGATGGAGCTGGCATTTTCTGGACCATGCAAAGCCAAATCTGAATAAGAAAACAAGTGCAAGACTGTGGCCTGGGGTGAAAACAGAGGTGCTTTCAGCATGCAGTCCATTGGCGCAGAAGATTGGAAAGTGCCAAGAACTTTCTTTGATAAACATAAGGCATCTGCTATGTCACAAACAACCTGGTTTTGATCATTCAAAACTCCAAAGGAAACCCAATGAGTCACAGAGACATTGAACTGACCTGTAACACAATGAAAGATTACAGTGTTACCGTACAGATGCTGATGTTGGCAGAGAGGTCCTGCTGCATAGTTTGTATAGTTGTATAGTTCAGTGTTTCTCAACCAGGGGTATGAATACCCCCAGGGGTACTCGAGAAGTCTGGGGGGTACGTCAACACAACTGAAATGTGGAGAAAACTGAATTTTTGTGTTAAGTTTTACGGTGCTTTATTATTTTTGTATTTTTTACACCCCAAAATGTCATCGCCTGCCCGGCTACGATTAAGTTGTTTAAACAAATGTGTTGCAATGGTAGAAAAAAATTTTGTGTGTCTGAAAACTGTAAGTACTGGGGGTACTTATAATTTTTTTTAAAGGGGCTATTTTATAAAAGAAAAAGGTTGAGAAACACTGGTATAGTTGATGGTGTAAAGAAGATTGTATAGTTGACTGTATATTTGATGGTGTAAAGAAGAGAGAAACTTCCCAGTGCAGCAGCCATGCTTTCTCTAGAAAAATCTATGGACGTGGCTTGAAATAATCGGTAGAGCCCGGCAAATCTGCAGATCTCAGTTTTATAACCAGGGGTATTCACATCCGTGGATGTGGATACAAAATTTTGTATCTGTGCAGGGCTCTACCAATGAGCTAACAAGCGCAGCTGAAAACAGCAGCCACTGGAATCAAGATGAAGAAAGATACTCCAAGTTATATACCTCAGGGGTACATACCCAAAGGCCCTGAAATTAGGCAGATGCCCAAATTTGCCCTGCAAAAGCTGTTGCTGATCACACTGGAATAAGCAGAGTGATTTTAAAGGCCCGCAGATTATATGCAAAATAAAACTAGGAATTGTATTGATCAACAAACAACAGAGAAGTAATGTTCCTGGCTGCAATGAGCAATTGACAGTCAGAGCTAATAGTGTTTACAGGGAAAAAGGTCAGAAACCAATGAAGAAGTGGCTGTCCTGTGCGGCCCAGGTGCTCAGATTGTTAGTTATAAACTTGATACTGGAAATCAAGTAATCCAGAGAATGCAAATGATATCCATTCAGACCTCAGGTTCAATTGCAGCACATGAATGGGCAGCTCTCTGGCTTTGGATGGGCAGTGCAAAGGACTCTGAAACAGACACAAAATTAACACTCTTAAGCTTGACATTCATAGTGTGGTTATGCCTGCTCATAGATCTGTGGATTTAAAGCCAGAAGGGAGCATCTTAATCATCTAAGCAAATCTCCTACATAAGGGCAAGCAAAGACTTTTTCCCAGTGATTCTCCGTTTGAGCCCTATCACTTCTGATGGAGCTAGCACAGACCCTTTGTCCCTAGAGAAGCTGTTCCAAAGAGCTGCCCAATATTTTCAGCATGATTTTGTCTAATACCAGCTTCCTGATTGAGCTGGTTGAAAAACAGGAGACTGTTACTGGACATTTTCATTAAAGAAATGAGGTGCACCGGCTGAGTGTACCCTGCTTCCCCACGGCTCCTGCCACCCCGGGAGCGTAGGGGGCCACACCGCACCAGTGGCCCCCATAACCCCTGATGCCGTGTCCTCGGGGAACAGGGTGCCATGGGAGAGGACGGGGTGGTGGCCGGAAGGGCCAGACTTGGGGAATGGTAATGGGCAGCTCCCACGCATCCCGCGGGGATTCCCAGGCCAGATTTCCCAATTGCTCTGGCATTTGACATCCCTGGCTTAACCCTATTCAGCAAGCACTCACCCACCTACTTTTATTCCAGTGATTTCAACGAGACTTAAGCACGTACTTAAAGTTAAGCATATACTGAAGCGTTATGCTGATCAGAGACAGATTTAAACGTGCTTGAATGGTTTGCTGAACTGGGAGCAAAAAGAGCATGCCTATCAAAAAGGATCACCCAGGCCACATGATCTGCCATGAGGATTACTGTAGACTACTGGCACTGACTGGTTTATGTGGAACCACACAAGCTGGATAAATACTGTTATTACAGTAGGGTAGTTAGGGTACCAGAAGCCCCACAATTATCCGGAAAAGTTGATTTTCCAGACATAGAATCATAGAATCATAGAATAATAGGACTGGAAGGGACCTCAAGGTCATCGAGTCCAGCCCCCCGCCCTCAAGGCAGGATCAAGCTCCGTCTACACCATCCCTGACAGATGTCTATCTAACCTGTTCTTAAATATCTCCAGAGAGGGAGATTCCACCACCTCCCTTGGCAATTTATTCCAATATTTGACCACCCTGACAGTTAGGAATTTTTTCCTAATGTCCAATCTAAACCTCCCCTGCTGCACTTTAAGCCCATTACTCCTTGTCCTGTCCTCAGAAACCAAGAGGAACAAATTTTCGCCTTCCTCCTTGTGACACCCTTTTAGATATTTGAAAACCGCTATCATGTCCCCCCTTAATCTTCTTTTTTCCAAACTAAACAAGCCCAGTTCATGAAGCCTGGCTTCATAGGTCATGTTCTCTAAACCTTTAATCATTCTTGTCGCTCTTCTCTGTACCCTTTCCAATTTCTCCACATCTTTCTTGAAATGTGGCGCCCAGAACTGGACACAGTACTCCAGCTGAGGCCTAACTAGTGCAGAATAGAGCGGCAGAATGACTTCACGAGTTTTGCTTACAACACACCTGTTGATACATGCAGTACCTGGAGCGAGAGGAGTCCACCTCCTCGCTGTTCCTTGCCAAAGTCTGGGATCCTAAGCACATCGTGGTAAATCCCTGTTATCTACAAAGAGAAAACAACACCATAAAGCACAGCTCAGTTCCTTTATTATTATTGCTCAGCAGCCCAACTGAAAGCAGTTCAGAGCTAGTGCTACATAAATTCCCAAGCAACACTGATTGTAAATTGAACAACTGACTGTTCAGAATGGACATTATCCCCATTTAGTCTCAAGTCCTATTTAACTAAGTATCTTTTGAACAACCCATTTCCCTGGCATGTTTGGAATATATAATACATCCAACCATCTTTTTAACAACTCATTCTCCTTGCATGCTTGGAACATACGGACCAAGATTTCTAGGATTGTAAAGTATCTTGGCTTACCCTCTCCTGTCTCTCTCATTCACAATCCCTTCTCTTTTCTTTTACCAGCCCAGTTAGGGGGTAAGCAACTGGATCAAGTGTGCTGTTGTACAACTAACGACGACATTTAATTTGCAATAATAAAACCTTCACACTTGACTAGCTGTATAACAAAACCAGCACCAGTCATTCGCCTAAATGTCATTATCATTTAATCAAGCAATGTGTTTTGTAGAATTACAAAGCAGTATGCACCTCCCCTCCTGCCCCCCACACACACTTTTGCTAAGCTGCTAATGCTAACTGATGTTAAGACTTCTTGCTTGCAAAATAGTAATGCTATAGTCATCTAGGATGTGCATCTTAGGGTACGTCTAAACTACATGCCTCCGTCGACGGAGGCATGTAGATTAGACAGATCGGCAGAGGGAAATGAAACCGCGATTAAAATAATCGCGGCTTCATTTAAATTTAAATGGCTGCCCCGCTTTGCTGATCAGCTGTTTGTCGGCAGATCGGGGCAGTCTGGACGCGCCGTGTCAACAAAGAAGCCTTTCTTGATCGGCACAGGTAAACCTGGTTTCACGAGGCATACCTGTGACAATCAAGAAAGGCTTCTTTGTCGACGCGGCGCGTCCAGACTGCCCCGATCTGCCGACAAACAGCTGATCGGCAGAGCAGGGCAGCCATTTAAATTTAAATGAAGCCGCGATTATTTTAATCGCGGCTTCATTTCCCTCCACCGATCTGTCTAATCTACATGCCTCCGTCGACGGAGGCATGTAGTCTAGACACACCCTTACTGATTACCAAACAAAACCCAGGTAGTTGTGCTCCCATGGAGTCATGACAAGGGACACAGCATTAGTAGCCCTCATAAGTTCTGCCTTTTGGTTTTCAGTTATATGCAGAAAGTGCCAGTTTGTGTTGATCACAGAGCCAGTCCTGTTTCACTCCTGACAGAATATACAGACTGGGCTTCTCTGACAATGAGTCGCTTTGGAGAGATTGGGGACAATCCGTCTCCTTGATTCATATGGTGGAATTGTCCAAAAATCAAAATAGTCTGGTTTAGCAGAAAAACCCCTTGAAGCTACTTCCAGCCTCCACTTGCTGCAAAGGGTGAAGAGAAATCAGGGCGCTGATTACTTGGCCCTGGCAGCTATCAGAGCTCTGCCTTTCCCGCTGTGCAAGGGTGTGCAGGTGACGGGGGCAGAAGCTGGCTCCATCATATTGCTGCCAGTAGAGCGTTCCCTCCTGTGAGGAGGCTACTCCAGTGGCCATTTCTGATCCTGGCTTGGCTGGCTGGCTCTTGTTCACATGCGCAGGGTGTAACTGATCGCTGTATGTGGGACTCAGGGAAGAATTTCTCTCGGGTTCAGATGGGCAATGCCCTTGGGGGTCTTTTTCCTTCCTCTGCAGTGTGTGAGGTGCCAGGATCATCTGGGGCTATCTCACTTCATTGCTTCCCTGCCATTGCAAGGGTGAACCTTAGTCCTTCCAGTTCTGCGCCTGTGTCTAATCTCCCATGGGCTGTAATACTTGGATCTTATTTTGGCTGTTGGGTGTGAGGGGGAGGTGGATGGTGTTGGTGGCCTGAGAGATCAGAGTGGATGAGCTGAGGGGTCCTGTCTGCCCTTAAATTCTGTGCCACGGTGACCGAAATCTGCCCTCTGTGCCACCAGCACTCAAACGAGCCTCTGCACTTTGGACTGAATTGAAATGAATTTTGTGTCATCCCCTCTTAGCACTGGCAGGTGTGGGCAGTTGCTTCTCTGGCCTCCGTCAGGTCTTACCACTTCCTTTCTTGTTGCTAGTGCTCAGATTACTATGCTTACAGACCAGAGAAAAGCAAGTGCTCCCTCTGTGGACAGACAGCTTCAAAAACCTGGGAAATCTGCAGCATGGACTAGCTGTAAGCAGAACACGTTGGCTACCTTCCTCATTTCCCACTGAGGCTAGGCAGCGTTCATGAAGTGCATGAAGAGTCTAGATCCTGTGAGCTCTTGTGTGCTGTACGATGCAGCCACTTCTTTCCCTTGTTTCGCTTCTTACTCTCTCTGATTCTTGGGTTTAGTGTTTATTTGTGCCCACAGTAAAAACCCCTTTTACACAGTTAAAACCCATAAAACATGCTGATGGCAAAGATCCCTGCTTGAGCGCATTTGCTTATTATGAACACAGAATAAAAAGACTGCCAGGAACCTCGATAAGTCATCAAGTCCAGTCCCCTGCCCTCATAGCAGGACCACGCACCATCTGCATCCCCGTCCTCTTCTGCTCGCTTTGCAGCTCTGAATATTCTCCATTCTTTGAAGCTGCCACTGTAGCTGTCCCTGCTCTGCCTCCAGGTAGGCTCTGAGAAGATGCTAAAGAACTCTGCCTCTCCAGCTTGTGAATGGCAACAGGAGCAAACACCGAGCAACACTCCCAGCAGCTCCTCTGGGAACTCCCTGGACTGCTCTGCCTGTGAAGCCGTGTGCTTCCTAAAATGGCCAACCAGTGCAACCTAGCGCGGTTTGGGGTTTGTGTCTGAGTGGCAGGATGGGCCAGTGGACTGAGCACTTGACTGGGAACCAGGAGATCTTGGTTCTCCGCACAACCGCTCACCCCCTGCGTAACCTTGGCAAATCCGGTCTCTCCCCAGTCTTGTCTCCTTAGAATAGAAACTCTTGGCAGGTGGAATTTTATCCTTCCTTGTGTGTGAATAGCGCTTAGGACAACTGTCCCCCACTTCCCCTCACCCCAGTTCAGTTGGGCCCTCTAGGAGCTGAACTGCAGTATGAATAATAATTGTCCAGGTTCCCGGCTATCCCTGACATCCCACGTCCTCTCAGCCATACACACGTCTCCTGGGAGATGGCCACGCTCTGTGTTAGTATGTCACGTTTTCCCCAGTCGGTGGCCTCTTAGTACCGTGACAGATGAGGTGAGACCAGGAGTCATTTCTCACCTCGTGAAAGGCAGTGACGGGAGGCTCCCTCTTGCACTGCTCCCAGTTCATTTATATTAAAACTCCTCGAACCACTCCAGATGACTTCCTATGGACTGGGCAGCCCCAGGCTTTGGCTGTCTGGAGGGCTGCCCTGAATCCAGCTGTTAAAGGCCAGCTACAGTGCAGCTGCACCTGGGCAACCCCTTAACGTAGACAGGCTGGGGTGACTGCATCAGCAGAGCTGCTTGAAACCAAGGTGAACCGCGCCCGTGCAACAGCTGCTCTGCCTGTCTACTCCAGGGGTTTAGCTTTGCCGTGCCCGGCTGCTGATGGCAGGAACTGAAGCAAATCCCCGGTGTGTCCAACCTTGTATCTGCAGGTGGAAATAAAGTCCACTCCTAACAGCAGCCTCTCCCTAGTGTGATGAAAACAGGATGGTGATCATGACAGTTTTACCATCTCAGAGCTATATTCTGCACCTAGAATTGCTGAGATTGTGTCTGATTTTTCCCTCACAGCGGAGATTAAAACCCTTTCCTAGCATGAGGATAAATGTTCTCCTAAACAAACGACACTTGCTCCTAAGGTACAGATTTAACTGGCCAGATGGTTAGCTGTAAATCCCCGCCATACATTAGGAGTTGGGAGGAGTTAATAATTCATCCTTCCTGACGGTTCACTGCTGGCAGCTCCTGTTTCTTCAGACCTCTCCGGGTCCTGGTGGCATTCTTCTAACACTAGGCGCTGTAGGCAGAGTTAGTTCTATGTGAACGCTTATAGCTCGGTTTTCTATTTGGGGATAAGGACGGGGAAGTTGGGTGTGTTCACCCCGTTATACAGTCGAGTTGTGTTTCGTGGCTCACTTCTCAGTGGGTCAGGTTGTGTGGCCATGCCGTAGCTGAGGGATGAATTGAGGAGCATTTCCCTCCTACCTAAAAAGAATGCAATCCAGTGTAGGTCCCACAAACAGTCTCTTTGGCGCTCTTGGCTTCATTTGTGTATTAGCTGAAACCCATTGTCCTTATTTGCTTTTCCTTTTTTCCTTTCCAGCCACTGGTGCTGCTGATGGAGTGGCCGGAAGCCACCAATTTTGCCTGCCTGATAGCAGGGTACTGCCGCCTCCTGGTGGACACCAAGAAGATGATGTTCTCTAGACCATCCAGCCAGCAGCTGCCTCCTCAGATTACCAAGGCAGGTACGTTTCAGCCTCTGCTTTTTGCGCCCCCTGCTCTGCTATTTAGCCCAGTTCGGAAAGGAGATGGATTCCTTCTCGGCACTGGGGTAGAACTAAAACTAACAGAGACCTTTTCTATGCGGCAGGCAGTGTTAGCTAGCAGGAAAAAACAGGGTTTCAGAAGACAGGTTCTGGCTTTGCATATGCCACTGATTCACTGAGTGTCCCTGGGAAAATCACTTAACCTCTTGGTTCCTCTGTGAAAAAGTAACAGTAATTTTACTCCCACTGCTTGTCACATGCCAGGTGGCATGTGGTATCATAATATCAGGTCCACGGGGCAGCTCTAAGCTGGGTCAGCATAAATCTGGCATTTATAAAGACTTAGTGCCACCCGCAGGAATCAGCACTGAATCCGCTTGCAATGTGCCCACAGAGGATGTGCAGCTGCCGTGACTCATGTGCCTACAGTTGGCTTGGGTTTGGCAGGGTTCTACGCTGCATCCAGAGCATCTGTGCAGAACAAAGGGCTGTTTAACTTCCTGCTGCTTTTCCTGAGCGGCAGAGATGTAGAGTCAGACACGCTCACATCCCGCACCGGACGCTTGTGGCACCGCGGCTGCTGTGCATTAGAACCAAAGATGTACAGCCAAGACTCCCAAAAGTGACTTGTGATTTTGGTGCCTCGATTCTGAGGCGTCCAATCTGAGAACCGTAGAGGAGTCTGGAGTACAGGGGTGCATCTGCAAACCGTGCCACCTTCAAGGGGACTCCTCTTGGGCACCTGTCAGCCGACGGTCAGGGCAGTGAGTCCCTTATGACCGGCTGAAGTTCTTTTAAATTGTGCTTGGTTCTGTTACAGCAATTGAAGGAGTCAGGTTAAAGCTTAAACAGTTACTATTTTATTGTTACAGGGTAAGCTTAGTTGTTAAATGCTACTGCTGTGTTACAGATAACACAGCCACTACAAAGGAAATTACACTAAGAAGTTACTTACAGGTACCATGAAACCCTTTTGGTTCTCTGAGCTCTTATTAAATGCATGCAAAATACACATAGCAGGTATATTCTCACCCCTGCGTTCCAGACTTGGCGTGGCCAGCGTCTTTCTCTCAATCCCTCGGGAAGAAGTAGGGCGAGGTTGGGCGTCCCACAGACCTCGGGAGACAATCAATACCTGCCAGCAGGTATAGATGATTGGAGCTCAAATGGGGTAGGCTGCTGAACCTCTTTTTATACCCCTTGGGTCATGTAGGCTTCTTCCTGGGCTCAAGTGGCCAATTAGGAAAAATGGCTTTGAATGCCAAGTTTCCCACGAAGGGTGCAAAGCATAATTTACACCTGGGAAAATGCAGACAATGGGCACCTCTGGTATGTGATGGGCGAAGATTCCTCTCCTGGGACAGTGCAGGCGTGTCAATTACTGGTACTAGCCATCAGGGCAACGGGAGGCCCCGGGTCGTCAGCTAGCCCATTTACTGTCTGGTTTCTGTTTATGGTAGAGTCAGGGACAGGCAGCAAACCTGTGTTCCCAGGGCATCAAAGGCTGACTGCCTTTCTCTTGCTCTCTGGGGGGGGAGGGGGGAACAAGATGGGGCTCGTGGCAAAACAAGATGGGGTTTTTGTGTCTGGCTACAGCACCCAAAATCACTGGTCACTTGCGGAAGTCTGCCCGCCCATGTGGCTATGATGTAGGGATGTGCAGGGGCAGTGTAGAGGGTAGAAGCAGCAGCATTAGCCAGGACCATGGGGTTTCATATCTCCATATGAGATGGAGCTGGTTGACGCTGCCTTAAAGGGCTAGTACCCATCTCAGGGTCCCATTCTGTAACTGAATCAAATGTCAGGGTAGATCTGATCCTTCCCTCCGTGCCCCAGTGCATGGGGGTTGGTGGGGGGCTATCTCTAGGTGCTTGGATTGGGAGGGTGGGGCAGCAAGAGCGCTGGAGGGAGGCAATGCATTGGTGGCTGCGCAGCTGCAAGAGCCATTTATCCCTGTCGCATGGTGACACGAGCTGTTGTGTTCTCAGGGCTACAGTAAAAGCCCCTGTGTCCTGAGGGGTGAAAGTCTTTCCCCCTTGAGCCTCGCTGGAGCCCAGCGCACCAGCCCCCTGGCCAGGTCGGGTTCAGAAGGGTTGGATTTAGCCCACCAAGACAGGCGATCCCTCCGGAGAACGTGTCTCGGCAGGAGAGCCAGAGCGCTCCGACAGAGCGGGTCGGATTACCTGGGCTGCAGATTGCAAGCAGTGCCAAAATCTTAACTGGAAAATCAGTTCCTCCCACCCTTTGCCTGGGAGAGGAGCATATCCGTGTCCCGGGGGCCCCAGAAGGCCCCTGGGGAACTGCAGCCGTTGTTAGGGGTGAGTTTCCTATGCTGGGATTATCCGTGAAATCCATCTCCCTTGGATGATGTCCATCTGATCAGCTGCGGCCGGCAGGCACAGCGCACTGGGCTGCAGAACTGGGCAGTCACGTCATGTGCTGCCTCCATGAAAATCCTTTCAAAGCTGGTGTTAACCCAGCGAGGGCAGCTGACGGGTTGGCTGATTGCCGGCTCCTGCTTACGCCCCAGCCCAGAAACATACACAGCTAGCCCACAGAAGGGATTCGAATGCGCAGCAAAGGTCCCCTGCCTGCCCCCGGCTCTGCCATGTGGCACATGGGCACAGGCACTGCCATGGGCTCGTGGCTAGCGTCCTGTGGTACCAGGCAAGCTCAGTTCCTGAAGCCAGCCTCCTGCTCGCCCCTTGCCGAGGGGGCTGCAGGCACCAGAGTGCTCAGCCTGCACCGGGGCAGAGAGAGGGCGAGGGAGAGCCTTGCGTTGTGCTGCAGTGTGGTTGTTTCAGGGACTGTGCCCACGCAGCCACAAGTGGCTGTGATGCAGGGACATGCAGGAGGGGACGAAGCGGGGGGCTTGTCCCTCCCATAAATGGGTCACACTCCCACTCGGCCAAGTTGTGTCGCGTCAGCGTTCCCCCTCCCCCATTCATTCACTTCAGTGCAGACCTGGAGGTTGCCTGCTTCTAGAGGGAAGGGGCTAGTTCAGTCTCCAGGGCCCCTTCGGTCCTCAGTCTCTCTCTTGAGCCGTCCAACGAGGGAGCTGGCTTGGAACTGCTGGCCTGGAAGTGAGAGGTTCTGTTGTCCATCCCTAGTCCCCAGAGCCATGCAAGAGCAGCGGGTGTCAAGCTTAGCTACACAGATTTAGCCCGGGCCACTGGTGTGTCCATTACCATATCTCTTTATTCTTGCTGGTGTTTTTACGCTGTGGGGGGTGAGCGTTTTAATCCACGGGGGGATTGGGAGACAAATTGCCCATGTTGCTGAGCTATTGCGCTCAGGGATTTATTTGACTGCATTTGATTTTGTAACAAGGAGCCTGTGTCCCCTGGCACTGACCTGCAGAGCTGTGCAGGTCAGCTGCGAATGCAGTCAGAAATGCCTCCCGAGGCCTGGATTCTACCTCCCACAAAGAAAAGTCTCTGGAGAGTGGAGGACACTCTGTATGTAACATTTACTACTGATGCTAGAGGGTTCTAGTGAGTCTGGGGGTACCTGGGCCTGCCTCAGCACTGGGACTGGATCAAATGACCACTCGAGGTCTTTCCAGCCCTATATCTCTGTGATCAGCAAGAGCCAATGGCTGGAAGCCGGAATAGACAAATTCAAGGTGGACATAAGGCCCAAATCTTTAACCATGAGCGTGATTAACCCAAATGCATCCACTGTGAATGGTGAAATTCACTTATGCTGGGAGCTGTGGCTCCTGGCCCCTGCAGTGAGCTCCCCACAGCTCCCAAACTCACGGAGGGGGCCGGGAGCTAAGGGGAACCTACTGTGGCTCCCGGCCCCCATCACCTCCTCAGGCCAGGACAGGAGACTCGCGAATATGCACCACCATGAAATCGCAATTCTGCAAATTGTGAGGGTCTCCTGTAGAGTCCCACGTGGCAGATTCCCTGTCACTTTGAGCCTTCGCACGACAAACGGATGTCTTCCCCACAGAGAACCAATTCCACCACCTGCTGTTGGGCTGGTGCAGGAACTGCTCGGTGGAGGGCTCTGCCCTGTGCTATGCAGGTGGCCAGACTAGAGGATCACAAGGGTCTTTTCTGACTCTTAAAACTTACGACCCATTAGAGCGGAGCTGGCATTTCTAGCTGGTTCCTCCAAGTGGGAAACTCCAGTTCTGCTGAATCATAGAATCATAGAGCTGGAAGAGACCTCAGAAGGTCATCAAGTCCAGCCGCCTGCTCTAGGCAGGACCAATCCCAACTAAGTCAACCCAGCCAGGGCTTTGTCAAGCCGAGACTTAAACACCTCTAGGGATGGAGACTCCACCACTTCCCTAGGGAACCCATTCCAGTGCTTCACCACCCACCTAGGGAAATAGTTTTCCCTAATATCCAACCTGGACCTCTCCCACCACAACTTGAGACCATTGCTCCTTGTTCTGCCATCTGTCACTACTGAGAACAGCCTCTCTCCATCCTCTTTGGAACCTCCCTTCAGGAAGTTGAAGGCTGCTCTCAAATCCTCCCTCACTCTTCGCTTCTGCAGACTAAACAGACCCAAGTCCCTCAGCCTCTCCTCGTAGGTCATATGCTCCAGCCCCCTAATCATTTTGGTTGCCCTCGGCTGGACCCTCTCCAATGCGTCCACATCCTTTTTGTAGTGGGGGGCCCAGAACTGGCCCAGCTGGTTCATTCAAGTAGAAGACACCTGCCACTCCACTTAATGCCCCTGATATTCTGCCTGTGCCTTTTCCACAGAGTGTATGAGCATGGCAACGCTGCTGCAATTTGTCAGTGGGACCTTTCTGTTGGGCTCGCTGCCCACCTGTTATCCTGCACAGAAATGATACTTTGACATGTGTCCTGGACCTGGATGTAAATGATCTAACTGGGCTGAATATTAGTGAAGGTGCCACAGAGGTTGCAGGAGACTGCAGTAGCTGGGCCGGGGAATGCTACGTTGTGGAGAGCGTATCATCTGAGCTGGAAAAAGCTCTTGGCTCCCTCTGGGTTTGGCTTGGCTTAGCGGAGTAGAAGTTGGCATATTGCAGGAGAACCAACACCTATGCCCATGGAGACTGTGCCCGTTGTTCTGCTGCATGTTCCAAGTCTGCTGTGACATCCCCTTGGCCTCTGAGGATAAGCTGAGGAGCAATGGGCTTAAAGTGCAGCAAGGGAGGTTTAGGTTGGACATTAGGAAAAACTTCCTAACTGTCAGGGTGGTTAAACACTGGAATAAATTGCCTAGGGGGGTTGTGGAATCTCCATCCCTGGAGATACTGAAGAGCAGGTTAGACAGACAGCTATCAGGGTTGATCTAGATCAGCGTTAAACTGTTTTCCACGGCACACTGGTGCGCTGTAAGTCAGATGGAAGCGGAGAACAGAATTCAAAATGGCTGCCCTTAAAGGGGCAGGCGACCTTTTTTTTTCTCAAAAAATATTGTTTGGTGTTCCTTGGCCTTAAAAAGTTTAAGAAGCACTGAAGTAGATGGTGCTTGGTCCTGCCGTGAAGGACTTGATGACCTCTTGAGGTCTCCTCCAGTTCTAGGATTCTATGATCCCAAGGATTTTAATGCCCAGCAGGAGGCAGCTGTGGTTTGGTGGTTCCTAAGGTGCATGCTGAATTTCGTGCCTCTCCCTCCTTCTCATGGGTGCTGCTCTAACGTAAGGAATGTTATTTTGGTTTAGATTATATCACCGCGCACAACGTCCACCGGCCGGCTGCAGCGGGGCACTCGGGAAAGAAAGAGAGCGGGTTCTTGGGTGGCGCTACCTCCAGCCCTGGGAAATCCAGTCCCCGAGTTCCCAAGGCATCGGACTCGGAGCTCGTCAGCTTTTGTTACCTGCACATGCGGGAACAAAGGAAGCAGCGAGAAAACAGGACGGACATCAACGAAAACCTGATCTTCTTTGAGGAAACCAGGCCCAGGACCAAATCCGACCCCACTTCCAAAAGCTCCGGCCAAGGCTATGAGGGTGCTGCCAAAGAGTACAACCCGGATGGCCTTGACCGGGACCATCAGGCAAGTAGGGCAAGGGCCAACACCATGGACAACCACCTGAGGAACGATGCCATGCACTTCTACTGTAACTCCTGCAAAGCCAAACTCAAGAGCCGGCTGGCCTCTCGGAAAGGCGGCAAGGCCGGCAGCTCCCACGATAACATGGTAGACTTGATGTCCCTGCCGCCTCCAGGGAGCGATGAGGAAGCGGACGAGACCACTTCCCTGCTCCCTGCGATCGCCGCCCCACCGCCTGGCTTTCGGGATAACAGCTCCGACGAGGACGACCCCAAGCGCAGGGCGGCCGCGCAGAGCCAGGAGCAGGGCCGACACCTCTGCGGCATCCTGTACGACGAGATCCCGGTGACGCTGATAGACAGCGTCCAAACGCGGACGGTCCGAGACCACGCCCAAGAGCTGGACGATGCTCTGGTGTCCACCCTGCAGGCTCTGGAAGCCCTGGCTGCTTCGGAAGATTGTTCACACCCCCCACCACAGCAGACAGCAGGTAGTGAAGGAGGCAGAGCTGTTGTGCTTCCATTACTGTCTGGGGTGCGAGTCCCTTTCCCTTCTCATTCCTCTCTCCTTACCTCTCTCCTCCCTCTGTCTCAGTTCTTATTCGTATTTGGAGGGGATTCCAGAAACGCAGGCCTTAGGGAGACCAGACCCTGGAACTAGTGTAGAGGGAGAGCAGTCCGGCGGGTGCTTGGAAACTTTCATGGTGCTGGAGATGCAAACCTCCTGTCTCCGAACAGACGAGTGATAGCAGGGCGGCCAGACAGCTTCCAGGCTCCCTCTGGTCGGCATGCTTCCTCTCTGCAGCTGGGATCCACCCAGCTGCCTGTATCCCAAAAGCCCTGCAGGTGGGGGCACAAGGAAGGCCTGCAGAACAGAGCTTTGGCATGCAGGGTGTGCCCTGGCCTGGAAGGGGTCCCCCAATCCTGCTCTCTCCTCCTCTCGGTGTTGTACTCTCCATGGTGCTACTGAGACAGCCACGAAGGAGGGAAAAGGAGTAAGAGCTGCGGGTTCTTCAGCATGCGGCTGGAAAGATCACCAGCAAACTCGGGGCGTTCCCGCCAGCCAGTGCAGGGTTGGTGGTGGTCTCAGAGACATGCTCATCTCTGGCCTCTGTCACCAATAACAATCCAGCCTGCGGATTGGCCAATACTCTACTATGCTCTGACAGCCCCTAAAGAAACTCAGCCCAACATTCTGCTGGAAGAGGCTGCTGGCTCGGCTGCTGGCCAGGTGGTGCAGCAGCTAATGCAGCAGCTCTACTGCCCTCCCTTCTTTCGGGGAGCTGAGAGAGGTGCTGGGCTGAGAGCTCCCTGCTTGTGCACACAGCAGGCCAGCTGGGGCCCAGAGCTCCCCGCCTAACACTCTCCCGGCTGGAAGGGGAGTTCTGCTTTTGCAGCACACCTGCTCCCCTAGCACAGGGATGGGGACACTGTCCGCTGCAAACTGGACTGAGACCATGATGATTTCGCACCAGCCAGCCAACAGCTGTCAGGTGGGAATGACTTTTAGTCACATGACTTGGGGTGGACTTCAACAGCTTCCTGGAAATGGAGGATTCCATAACCCTGTTGCCAGACACCCGCACCCACTTCCCTCGCACCCTAAACTGATGTCAGAGCCTGCAGAGATGCCGCCATTAGTCTCCACTGTTCCCAGCAGGAAGGGAAGGAGATCCTGGCTGGCCGTGTGCAGCAACAACCTGGTTTCCCTGCACCTGTTTCTGGGAAGCTTTGTTATTAGCCCTGCCTCTCGCATGTTGGATGAGAAAGTGCAACTGCTTTGGAGATCAGGGGCCCGCTCCTCCAAGCACAGTACGGCCCGCCAGCCTCTCCCAAAGCAGGTCTCGCCGTTGGGCAAAGCAGACCCAAAGCCCGTGTCTCTTGGTGTGCACAGATGAGTAATTACGGTGACGAGCCACCAGATCAATGCTGTGGGACAATCTGGCCCCTGGAGAAACCCCAGTGAAGTCAAGACATTGGGCCCTGGGCATTCCCAGGGCTATCTGGCCCTGAGAGATTCTGCAGCTGTAAAAGGGCACCTGGCCAAGGTGACTTAAGTGCAAATGTGTTATCAGTTGGATTCCTCCAGGCTGAGTAAAGTGGGTGATGTGAGCGGCCTGCTGGCCTCCTCCACACTCTGCCAGGTTTCCTGATTGCTCCAGACAGCTCCCCATGGCCCTGCCGGAATCCTTCCCAGGCCCCCTTCGCAGGTTAAATGCTCTCACTGAATTGAGTCAGACGCCAGACTGAAGCTGGCAATCAGTCTCGGTCAGACTTGCCTAGACATAGATCCCATTCACGCACAGGAGCAGGTGATCCAGTCAAAATCGTCTCCTGGAGGTGTTGGTGGGAGGAGGGAGCTGAGGTTCCCCTGCTGAAATCCTCTCTCCTCCAGTGGGCACGGAGGTCTGTGGGACTTCCTCTGCATTGCTGCTGTCTCCTGCAAGCAGAGGTGAGATCCCAGCATAACATCCCCACGTCCCTCTTGTGTTTTCTCAGGTCTCATTGTTCTAGCTGCCATCACGCCCGAGTCATCCTTGGACTCTGGCCACGAAACCAACTCCTCGGAGCTAACAGATGTCTCAGAGATGGTCTCGGCCATGAAGCAGCACCAGAACGCCGCCTACTTCCTGGCCCACCACATCAACAAAGAAAACCTGCTGGGCAGGAAGGATCTTCCCTTCCGAATCCAGAGCTGTGCTGCTCAAGCCGTCCTCACCTCGCCATACCTGCTTGGGCGCCAGGAGCCAGGCCCTTCCCTGAAGCCAGCTTTCTCTCACCAGCCCGCCAGCCTCTCTTGCAGCAGGAGCAAGCAGGACCAGCAGCCAGGAGAGCAGAGTTACACCTTGGCAGTCCAGCCTGTGCAGTCACCGCAGCTGAAGGAGCAGAACAGGGACATGACAATGCCGGGCTCGGAATGCAAAGGCCCCGGCCACTCGAAAGCAGCTTTTGAGGTGTCACTGCACACTGCAGCTGCCTTGAGCAGGGACCAGGGGCAGGATCCTCGGGAGAAGGTGCCCAAAGAGGTCCGGCTGAGCCCTAAACTAACCCTGGATCCTAAGGGCAGCGTGACCGTCTCAGCTGCTTTGCAGCAAGTGGGGAGCAAAGGCTCGCCTTCCCAAGCAGCAGCTGTGGTGGCAGACACGCAGGCCAGTGGGAGCAGCAGCTGTGTGCTTTCCAGTAGCAAGCCTTTGAAATTCAAAGGGAGTCAGCCAGCTGTGGAGACCTCGTGTGACTGTCAACCGGAAGCCTCTCTGAGCCCAAAAGAGCCTTCTGGCAAGAGGGGCGATGCGTCCCATCCCTCCCCTGGGGGGGGCGAAAGGCTGCAGGCCAAGACTTTCCCCTCAAAGAGCTACCCACAGAAAGTGAGTGGAGACCCTGGAGGAAAACCAGCAAGTGGGGAGCCAGGCCAGAAAGCAAAAAGTGATGCTGCAAACCCTGCATACCAGAAACACATGGGTCCCGCGAGCCAAGGGGAGAAAATGCAGCAGGAAAGTTGTGCCAAAAGCTTACAAGCGGAGGGTAGCACGCTGCATTCTCCATCTACGAGTGGCACTTCCAGGAGCACCAGCGAGGATCCCAAAGGGCAGATCCAGCTGGTGCCCAGATCTGAGGGCTTGCAGATTAGCACCGTGCCTTCCAAGAAAGCAGAAAAGATCCCGGAAACAACCCCGCAGGATGCTGATGTTCCAGCTAAACCCAAAGTCCCAAAAGCCCACTTCAGGTTAAGGAAGCTGTTCTCTGCTACTTTCCCAACGCGGCTGAAGAAGGAGACAGACGAGCGGCAGGCCCAGCTCCAGAAGGTGAAACAGTATGAGCTGGAATTCCTGGAAGAGCTGCTCAAGCCAAAGACCAAAAGTGACCTCCCGCCTCCGGAATACCTGCATCCTTCTGTGCCTGGGCGCTGCAGTTGTCAGCTGAAGAGCAGCCCTGTGCAGAAAGTCCCCGGGATGTCCCGGGAGCAGAGGCGAAGCTGCGACTGCAAGCGGATCTGCAGAGGGGTGAGGCCACAGCCCGGCCAGTTAACAGCACCAGAGCTGGAGAGGCAAGGGAGAGAGAAGGCCCCTGACAGCCAGAAGCAGGCAGAAGCAGGCAGGCTTAATAGTGTGAGCAGCCCTTCTAAAGGCAGGCGGATACGATCCACAAGTTTAGAGTCCAGAGACTACCGGTCAGATCCGGAGAACAGCATGTCTTGTCTGACCACGTGCACCTCCCGTGGAGAGTGCATGGGGGCACCACACTACAAGAAACTGATGCGCCGCTACAGTGTCAGTGAAATCGATCAGGCTGAGCGAACCTCTCTCTCCTCGGACATCTACCAGAACACCTATCCGGCCAAGCAGAAAGGCCTGCAGAGCGAAGGAGACCCTGGGACCCACAGCACCACGCCGAAGAGCAAGAACCAGGAATCCCCAAGAACAGGGGACCCATCTTACGTTCAAATAGCACAGGAGAAGAAGAGCCAGAAGGGCTCGGCGGCTTTCTCCCTCCAGGAGGAGATGTACCCAAGTCATGCCGAGCTGCCGGAGGAAGACATGGAGGACAAGAAGTGCTGCTCCATCCGGTATTGCTTCTACTACAGGAAGTGCGACGTGGCAGAAGACGGGAGCGAGAAGGACGAACTCTCCTATTCCATCCCCATGCAGATCCTACCAGGCATGAAGCTGGACAATCAGATGGTTCCAGTAATGAGCAGGACCCTTCAGGTCCTGGATGCCACTGCCTGCAGCAGCCCTGATGATAGCCAGACCCAGGAGATAGATTTAAGGACCTCCACCTTTGAGGGGAGCCTGGCTAAGGTCCACGCCCTTCGAGGCCATGCCTATGCATTGCCAGACGGGTTTCTGGCAGTGCAGCTGGACACTAACGAGCTCCTGACCATCCTAAGGCAGTGCGTGGTGAGCCCTGAAGTTCGGGAGTGCAAACCCTACATCTCCCAGCTGGCCGAATACAAGCAAGAGCTCGCCCTGAAGTTCAAAGAATTCCGGGCCTCCTGCCGCAGGGTGGCAGCTGTGGACAAGAGCCCGACGCACATGCTCTCAGCAATCACAAGCAGCTTTCAGGTGCTCAGCAGCCTCATTGAGACCTTTGTGAGGCTGGTGTACATCGTGCGCTCCGAGTCCCAGCGCCAGGAGCTGCTGACCAAGGTGGAAGAGGTGGTGCGGAACTACACCTTCTTGCTGAGGGCGGCGGAAGAGTCAACAGCCAGAACGCTGAGTCAGCACCAGATGGCGGAGCAGCAGTCCCGCCCATCGGCCACGGTTGCAACTGTTATGAGCACATTCACGCGCTCCTTAAAGACGCTGATCAATAAATAAGCCGGCTAGGGAACTGAACGAACCAGTATGTGCCAAGCTGTGTGTCAGTGGTTCTTGTTGCGAGATTGTGTCCAAAAAGGCCTGCTTGTAACAGGGCTGCAGGGTCAGAGACTTCTCTGTGGGGTGTATAGCTGCATTGGTGGAGTCTGAAAGGGACACACGTCTTATAGTTAGCTGTCTGCCAACCCGCCGGAGGGCTACAGCCAGCCACTCTGCATGCTCTCCCATGCCATCTTGTCAGTGCCCTTATCTGGGAGGTATTGCAGTTCACGCCCCGTGCTGATTTGGTTCTGGATCTCCCCTGTGAGGACAGCTGACATTTTTTACTTCATCATGGTGCACTGGGCCAGTCTGGAACTAGGAACTGAGCTGAGACCCTCCAGCTTTGCTTGGGTCCGAGTCCCCTTGGATCCAAGCCAGCGTCTTGCCACGTAAACAGCTCTTATGCCTCCAGAGACCCTCAGCCTACAAGTCCTGCCCTCAGCTGCAGAAGGGATCTTAAATAGCAAAGTCCCCAAGGCCACGTTAGGGGGAGTGAAGTAGTCATGGGGGGGGGATCCTGGAGACCGGATGCAGGGGTTGGGTCACCCTAGCAGCTTTCAGAATGCCAGCCCAGATGTGCACACACTTGCTCTGATCAAGGGACACACAGGAGCCCAACCTGTTCCATGGTTATAACAAGCCACAGGCTGCACTCCTTTACCCACCTCTCCAGGTGCTGTGAGGGCTCAAACTTAGGCCTTTCTCCACAGCCCTGTGTGATGGTGCGGAAATGTCCAGAGGGAATGAGCAGCAAAGAGCAAACCCAACTGCTTTCACCGATGGCATGAGGCTGGAATTCAAGAGTCATTTTGGAAGGGAGACACGTGAGTTCCACCTCTTGAGCCGTTCATTCCCATCTGCCTTCTGCTCAAGGTGGGGAGATGCTGGGAGCTCTCTCTTACTATGCCGTTCGAGTCGTTGCCAAGAGAAGTCATTTTTAGCATTTTGGTTTGTAGTGCCAGCTTGCTTTCCGTCATTTCTAACACACACACCCCGAACCTACCGTCTGACGGCACCTCCCTCTCCTCCAAAACAGTGCCAAAGGGAACCCACAAGTCTCTGCATCCACCTTAACCACCCTGCCACTCTGCCTCAAGGGCACATGTGGAGAACAGGCCATGGTGGGATCCCGGTGTTGCTGTGTTTTAGAGCATACGTGTTCGAGTCTATACGAGAGGTCAGACTGGCTAGTGAGGGCAGGTGTCAGAAGACAGATAGGTTTGTGAAGTCAGGCAATTGCCCACTCACTTGTAGAGTGCAAAGAGATGATTAGGGATCTCAATCCAATTGATCACCTCCCGTCACCTCCCATCTCTATTTTTTTATACAAGACACACATTTGAAATCTCTTGTTTTCCATACGAGTTATGGAAATGCACAATGTGCTTTTAACACGTGTTCTTTACCTAGTGCAATAACATTCCCTGGCCCATAGCTTCAACCAGCCGTTGGCCACTGTCATCAGCAAAGAAGGGAGGCTCTCACAATACAGACAGAGCACCTCTTGTCTCCTGCTTTCAAGAGCCCTGTAACAAAATATACAATGGAATAGCCAAAGCAGAGTTCAGTCCGTGGCAGGCGATGCCTATTTGAAGGCCAACAGGAGGCCAGCCTCGTCCATTATCTACTAAGAAATAGAGAGTTTCCTTGAGCTCCCTATCATGCCTATACCATTCCTCCATAAATCTCTCTGCGTCATTGAGAGACTTTTTTATTGTCTGTATATAGTATATATAAATAAATATATATATAAATTCTATATATATACAAATTTGTCTTGTTTTACAAACAAGAAAGATTAAATATATTAATCTTAATACCAAAACTCGCACTGTGTGTCTTTTTCAGACTGTGAATATGTATTATTGTTTACACAGAGCATTGTTTGCAGACATGGAAGCTTATATCTTCCTCACCAAAGGGTAGTGGAAAGCAGTAGCTGTTATAACACGGAGTACCACGCTGCACACTGGTTTAAGGGTCAGGAAATGAAGGAAACTAAGCACATGGAAGGAGAAGGTGATAATGACATACCCAAATTGGAACTTAATTACTGGGATCAGCACCCTTATAAAAGGTACCAGGGGGTCTTTAATAGCCACCGATGGTCAGGACCTTGGTTTTATATCTCATCTGAAAGACGCCACCTCCAGCGACACAGCTCCTGCTGATACACTGATCATTGCATCAGTTCTGATTCAGTGGGAAGAGCATCCCCCTGCTGAATCGTTTTAACAGCCCATTGGAAAAGGCATTAGCGCTAACTGCAGCAGATATGGCATAAGTGACGGCTGCACAGAAAGGTCAGTTCCTCTTCAGCTGGATTTTTTTAATCGTAGCTCAGCATACCAGTTATACTAGAAAACATCATTAGGGATACATTCAAAGGGATTCCATCAAGTGCTTCCGCAAAGCACTTTTTAATTGTTGGTTTTTAACCTCCCAGTGTTTTTAATGGAAGCTTGAAAATGCCATTTATTTCCCATTAATAAGCCTTTTCCCTGACAAATGGTGAATAAAGTCTGAGTGACATCAGTGCAAATCTAGAGTAACTTCATGGAGTTAAGATTCCCCCCACTGTTGCTGGGAACAGAACATTTGTCTAATTCATTCCTACTATAGCTCCTGTGAAGCCATTAGAAGTGATCAGGCTAGACGCGAATCACTGCTTTTCCTTACAGAGGAAGGGGCATTGTGGTTGAAACTGAGGTAACCCTAGTGGCTGTGATAGTGCAGGAGAGGAGAGCTACCCTAAAAAAATATCCCAATGACTAAATTAGAGCAGAAGTGCTGGGAGACAATGAATGGACACTAGGGGTACATCTAGACTAAAGGCTTTTGTCAACAGAAGTTTTGTCGACAGAAACTGTCGACAAAGCTTCTGTTGACAAAGAGCACCTAGACTACATCCAGTTCTGTCGACAAAGCAAGTCGCTTTGTCGACATGACAGTGTAGATGCAAAGGACAGTTTAGATGCAATAACGCCTCTGTCGACAGGAGGCGTTATTCCTTGTAGAATGAGGTTTACAGCCGTCGACAAAACTGTTGAGTTCTGTCGATGGTATGTCGACAGCACTCAGTGGAAGATGCAGGTATAGTTTTGTCGACAAATCCCTGTAGTCTAGACACACCTTAACATTCTCTTCAGCACTTATGGGGAGCTCTTGCTTGTCCTCACTCCCAAAACTGACTACCCTGAAGGACCCCCGTTTTAGGATGATCTCACTGAGTCCCAGACACCTAGCTAAAAATCAGAAATTCATCACAGAGGAATAAGCCACATGGGCAACACTCAGCAGCATGAATTAATATAATGAAGTATAAATAATTGAGCTGTTAATACTAAGTGCAATTCAGTTACAATAAGAGATGGTCTGTTATAAGCTACTGCACCTGCTCACAGAGGTGACAGAAAAAATAGCATTCAGTAAGGCACAATCAATGTGAAGATACAGCCTTGATTAGGCAACTAGTGGTAACCAAACACTGATTTACACTTCAAAATTAGTTTTACATAACTACAGGGCTATGAAAAATTTTGCACCCTGAGCACTATAGTTCAACTGACTGTCCTCCCCGTGTAGATGCCGCTAGATCGATGGAAGAATTCTTTTATCTCCTTACCTATCATCACTCAAAGAGATGGATTAACTACATTGACAGGCAAACCCTTTCTGTCAATACAGTCAGCATCTGTACACTATGGTGCTACTATGACCTGAGTGGCGTTTGTACTCAGGAATGTGCTGTGAGAGCAAAGGGCTAAGTGATAGCACTCGTTGTGCTACCTACAGCTTCCCTAAATAATTCAATTTCAGGCCATGAAACACAAAGGCATTTCAGATTACGTGGACCTCCATGTGATCTGGTTTAATAAACTAGGAGGTTTACAATATGGCTGTGTCTAGACTGGCATGAATTTCCGGAAATGCTTAAAACGGAATACTATTCCGTTTTCAGTTTTTCCGGAAAAGGAGCATCTACATTGGCAGGCTGCTTTTCCGGAAAAGCCCTTTTTCCGGAAAAGCGTCTGTGGTCAATGTAGACGTGCTTTTCCGGAAAAGAGCCCCGATCGCCATTTTCGCGATCGGAGCTTTTTTCCGGAAAAGACTACTGGGCTGTCTACACTGGCCCTTTTCCGGAACAGTGTTCCGGAATAAGGACTTATGCCTGAGCGGGAGCAGAATAGTTTTTCCGGAATAGCGGCTGATTTTGTACAGTAGAGCATCGTTGCTTTTCTGGAAATTCAAGGGCCAGTGTAGACAGCTCGCAGCTTATTCCGGCTGATTTTCCAGAATAAGTGGTCCAGTGTAGACACAGCCTATATGTATTTTCTGATCATCCATGGGTGGGCAGTAGTTTAATTCTTAACCTCCAAAGGTTAGTGACCACAGCCTGATCCAGGCACTATTTCTCTTACCAGTGCCAAACACAACGGAATAAGTAGCCCAGTGGATTTCAAAGGCATCATGGCAAGCCCTAAGCAGTATGTAGGGTCTGGGCCTGTGTGTCTGCCTTAACCCAAGGGTGGCCAAGCACCATATAAACATAGGATCTCACACACACGTGCCCAGGCTCCTGCCTCTGCCTGTGTTGCCAATGCACAGGCTATCTAAGGGGAAGCTCACGAGCAACTACTTTGGAAGTAACTGAGGTTTTGTTGCAGCCTACCACCAGGAGTGGCTAGGCCTTTTCTCCTTAAAATCACTCCACTGTTATCCCATATAGCTCCACCAGCGGTAGTAACAGTTAGAGCATGGAGCAGACTGGCTTCTGGCCTCTCAGCTGATTCATTCAACCTGTTCATCGCAGTTCTAGGCAGCATGGCAATTAAGACACTTGTGGGTGATGGAACCATTACTAACCAGCAATCACACACTCACGTACTATTGCAGATGGTGCTTCACCGTGCTAGTGAAATGGTGGGAGAGTTCCTCCAAAAGGCCAGTACAGATGTGACCTACAGAATGAAGGGTCAGAGTCTGCCTTTGGGCTATGCATACTTCTGAAAATCCCATTCAAAAAGGGAAACTGATGGAAATAATATGCCACGAGGCCCTTGATGCGGTTGTAATCCTCTGGCTGTAGGTCCTCCAGCTGACTGAGCACTCCGGCAGCCTCCTGGTTCAGTGCGGGGATGAGCTCCTGCAGCCAGTCAGCTGGGGGGACCTGTTACAGTCCACAAGCCCTCTCAAAGGAGCTGAGGAACCCGTCTATGTTGCCCATGTCCTTCAATTGGGCCACCACGAGCCTCTCCAAGTGTCTGGCAGCCCTAGGCCCTTGGGATCCATCCGCACTCGGCGCAGCCGGGCCCCCCCGCTTCTCCGCTCTGCCAGGGCCAACTCATGCTGTCGCTGCCTCTCTCGGTCCTGGTGGTCCCTTTCTCAATCTTGGCGCGCCTTCTCTCCGTCCTCTACTTCTAATTTCTTCATCCACAGCTGGATCTCCAGCTGCCTCAGCTCTGCTGGGCTGGCCCCTGCCCTACACGGACTACGGCCTGCAGGGTTCCCCTGGGAGGCTGTCCCGTCTCTCCGATGGGTTCCAGTGCTCCGCCCACCCTCAGAGCCTGACACGCTCCCGGGGGGGGGGGGTCTGGCTGCTCCCCACGGGGACAAGATCCTGGCCCCGTGACTGGTCATTCTCCTCCAGCCGGGCAATCAGCTGGGCCTTGGTTGCGTTCCCCACAGGCAATCCCCCCTCTCTGCACAGCTTCACCAGCTCTGCTTCCAAGAGTCCGGCGTAGGCCATCTCCCCCCTGGTCCCCTCGGCGCGGACCCACCGGTCTAGTGCTGTAGTGCCCACGATTCCCAAGAACTGCTTCGCTCTGTCTCCAGCACGCCTGGCTCCAGGGCCCTTGCTTCTACTGCGCCTTGTCACTCGCTGCTGGAAGCTCCATCCACGGGGTGCGTGGAAGGAGGGGGGCTTTAAATTGGAGTCACGATCTCTCTGCTCTAGTGAATATCCTATGTACCCTTCAGATTACTAGAGTCTGTGGTGGGAGTAACTGGCAAGGGGCTGGGTGCAGCCACAATATGGACATAAAAGAATGCTGCTTCTGCATGCAGGGGGAGAGAAAGATCACATATTGCTTTAGACATGAGTTAAATTCTAACAGTTCAACAAGAGAAACAAACCTAAGCTTCTAGCTATTACAATCAAACTGGCAGTTAAAAGAAGTATACAATCCTCTGTAAAAGGCTCAAATCATAAGAATGTCAGCAGAGGGTTTTTTTTAAATGTCTAACCAAGAATGGCAATAACTTAGCTGGTTTTGCAGTGTCATGTACATCTTTCTAAGTGGGGGTAAGTGCTTCTTGAAAGTTGCAAGACTGACAGCACTGGCTACTGAAGTCCTGTTTGTCCACAGAGTAAGTAGAATATTGAGATCAGTAGGGTTAAGCTTCCACAGCAGTGTGCTGCCAATATGCCTCAACACTGAGCTAGAGCAGTTATCTTTATGGGAGCAAGAGGAATTAAGAGAGTCACTCTTTCCCTTTCTGCTGAGTCTAACAAGGAAACCAATTCAAGATAATTATTATGGTGGGTTTTGTGGTGTGAACACAAGTCTACCAGAGGATTGGAAGACCCCAATTCATTTCATTGGGGCTATCAAACAGCCATCAGCTGGTCATAAATTTATTTTTATTACTAGCTTGTGAAAATTAGAATAAATGAGAGGTAGAAAGTTTTATTCTTCTTTACCAAGTCCCTGGTTCATCTAATCTGCTCACTGTCATGTACATCAGAGGCATGCTGTAAATTGCTGCAGTAACATCTGGGAACTAGAAATGATCATCAGTATGATGCCCCATTTCCAGCCTGTGGGAATGAATATCTTTTGATCGTAGATAGAACATAGATTTAATGAAACAGAGCTAGAGGCCTTCACAAAATCGTATTTCCTTTTCCCAGCATTGCCAATCCCAAATGTTCAAAAACCGTGAGTCAGACTCACCAAAAATTGTGAGATTGGCCTTGAAATCATGCGATGATGTAAACATAACAGATCTGGTCTGTTTTCTGAGCCTTTAGAGTGTGCAATGGTGTCACATTTGGAAGCTTGCTCCACAGCCACATGGACTAGACACTCACTTTTCCTGTAAGAATGATGGCTGAAAGCATCAAATATCTACTTGACCTGGGGCTTTAAGGAAAACAATGACTTGTGTCAAAATCGTAAGAGTTGACAACACTGCATGTCTCCTCATGGGACAGCAATAGATATTTGACCAGAAAAGTTGGAGAAGTATAATGTGGCTAACCTATACAGAAACACAAGGCCTTTTTCTGGCTAAATTCTCAGCTTCCAGAAAGCATCATCATCAACCTCTCATTAACTGCAACACTTTATTTACACATTGATAATGGAGATGGGTAAGAATTACAGGACTGGACCCACAGTTCAAAAATGACAAATGGTCTGGTAGCACTTTATAGACTAACAAAACATTTAGATGGTATCATGAGCTTTCGTGGGCACAGCTCACTTCTTCAGATGACAAGAGTTCAAAAATGGTTCCCTTTGGACAGGGGGTACTTTTACCACAAATCTAACTTAATCGGCATGGTTTAATAGCACAGAGACTGAAAAGCTCACAAGAAGTTAATTATGCTGATGCGTGGGAAGAAAACTGATTACCCAAATAACAAAGGGAGAAATCAAATTAAACTGCCTGTTAAGTATTAGATCCACATGGGTTTAGCGTAGATCAAGAAATTAGAGAAAGTACAGCAGGCTTGGAGGGGGACCAACAACAAATCTGATTTTTTAAAACTAAGTCTCAGGATATGGCCAAAGGCTGACTGCAACCTACTGGAAAGTACATAGCCAAAAAGATTAACAACATTTTCAGGAGATGTGCAAGGAACTCCATTTATGGGGATAATTTTTCTTAAAAACATACAGTGAAACCTTTGTTATCTGGCACTCTGTTAACCAGAAAACTGTTAACCAGCATTGCCCCCAGCCACAATACTGTCACATCTTCAGGTGCATGGGCCTGGCTTCGTTTACCATGATTGGCTTAACAATGTTTTATTTAAGAAGTATTAATCATCTTTAACTCAAAATAGAAATGTAAGACCAACTGCCTCATGCTACAAGACTACCAATATTAAAAACTTGAGTTTTACTATTATTGTCCATTGGTTTTTCCTAGGTTGATGGGGCCCTCAGACAACTGGAATTTTTAGATAACCGGAATGCCCTAACCTCTGAACGGGCCAGATAATACAGGTTTTACTGTAATATATATTTTACAGTAGGGTACATCACATTGACTACACCTTAGAATTCTGTGAAAGCTGCTATTCTTTTCAAAAATGGATAGCCTAATATTCCATACAAAGATAAGACTAAGGACTTGTTTACACCATGCACACTTTGCTGGCAGAGCTATGTCAGCAGAGCCCCTTAATGTAGACACAACATAATCAATTAGGTTTTTGTGCCAGCATGGCTACATCGCCTCCCCAAAGGAAATCAG
Source organism: Pelodiscus sinensis (assembly GCF_052426305.1). Lineage (NCBI taxonomy): Eukaryota > Metazoa > Chordata > Testudines > Trionychidae > Pelodiscus > Pelodiscus sinensis. Next base: position 45,329,417 of record NC_143064.1, on the reverse strand, counting down.
CTGTGCTGACAATCACTCTGTAGTTGCAGCTACATGCTGGGGGAGGACCCATGATGACTTATCCACATAACTGTGTAGCATAGACCAGCCTTGACCGAACCTGAGAGAAACAATAGAAAACATCAAGGAATAAACAACCTAAGCAAGAAAGATGAAGAACAGACAGCAAAAAGCATTTTCTGCAGTGAAAGAGGTGACTATGACAATGCTTAAGGTTGAAAAAAAATTGTAGGCCAGAATATTGTTTTGGAAACTGCAACAAAATTTTAACAACACACAGCAACTGTTTCTAATTGCCGCAAACCTGAGTGGTGCTGCAACGCCATGCACCAGGGGTCAACATCACTCACTTGAATTTGGCCCAGCTGCCCCATCACCATGTTTGCCTTTGAGAAGATGTAACAAAAGACAGGACGATGCAGCACTTTAAAGACTAACAACATGGTTTGTTAGGTGATGAGCTTTCGTGGGCCAGACCCACTTCCTCAGATCAGTTTGTGGAAGAAAATTGGCCCAACCATATATACCAAAGTGATACAATCAAAAAAAAAAGTGAACACATATAAAATTGACAAATCAGATTTTAGAACAGAGGAGGTGTGAGGGGGTGAAGGTTAGTGTCTGTGAGGTAATGATGTTAGGGGTGATAATTTGGGAAGCTATCTTTGTAATGGGTGAGATAATTAGCATCTTTGTTAAGGCCCATATGTAAAGTGTCAAATTTAAGCATGAATGACAGTTCTGAGACTTCTCTTTGTGTACTTCCTTATGTTAGGTTTAAACTTACTGCCTGTTATTAGGTGACCCTGCTTCATGTGCTACATGAAAGGGTGACTAACCATTTCCATGTTCACTTTCTCCACGCCAATCGGGATTTTACAGCTCGCTCTCATAACCATCACTTTTCCAAGCCAAACAGCCCTGGTCTTTCTAATCTCTCCTCCAACAGCAGCGGTCACATCTCCCTAACCGGTTTCATCGTCCTTGGTGGGCCTTGTTCCACTGTCTCTGCCTGAGAGGGGACACCAGCACGCAGGCCACGTTAAAGGCACGGGCAGGGATGGGGGGGATGTGTTCTGACTTGCTGCGGATCCCTTTCCCCCGGGCTACGTCTAGACTGGCATGATTTTCCAGAAATGCTTTTCACAGAAAAGTTTTCCGTGAAAAGCATTTTCAGAACAGAGCGTCTAGATTGGCACAGACGCTTTTCTGCAAAAGCACTTTTTGTGGAAAAGTGTCCGTGCCAATCTAGACGCGCTTTTCCACAAAAAAGCCCCAATCACCATTTTCACGATCGGGGCTTTTTTGCAGAAAACAAATCTGAGCTGTCTCCACTGGCCCTTTTGCGCAAAAGTTTTGTGCAAAAGGACTTTTGCCTGAACGGGAGCAGCATAGTATTTCCGCAAAAAGCCCTGATTTCTTACACGAGATCGTCAGTGCTTTTGCGGAAATTCAAGCGGCCAGTGTAGACAGCTGGCAAGTTTTTCCGGAAAAGCAGCTGATTTTCCAGAAAAACTAGCCAGTCTAGACACACCCCGGTGTCTACACGGGGATCCCTGCTCCGCCTGGCGCTGCTCCTGGGGCGGAACGAGCCCTGACCAGCGCCCAGCTCCCCTTGGGGGGCAGCTCCCCCAGGGCCCCAGCCAGGGTTGAGGTTAACCCCCCGGGCGGGGCGAGGAGGACACCACACGCCCAGCCCCTCCCCCAGTGGCCGCACCTCCCTGCGCCTCACACAGCGCTTTGCGGGCCAGCCCGTGGACGCCTTGGGATTAAGGGGAAGAAGCTCCACCCACTGCCAACTCACCGCCCAATAGGAGGCGAGGCAAGTTCTCCGCCAACCAATCCCTATCTCCGCGCCCCAAGCCTCGGTGGCACTGACTCGCCTCTAACCCCGCCCCTTCCCCTGCCACGCGCCGCTAGAGGACCGCGCGCAGCCCCTACTCCGTTAGCAACCGGCGGCGTCGGCTCGGCCGTTGTGTAGGGAGGGAGGGAGGGTCGCGCGCAGGTCCCAGCGTGCTCTCAAACCCCACCCACCCACCAATGAGGGGCGGGGAGGGGCGGGGCCGGAGGTGGCCGGGGAGGTTATAAAGGGAGGCGCGGCTGGCGGGAAGGGAAGATGGCGGAGTAGACACGAGTTGCCGTCTCGTGCTGTCCCCGGCAGCCCCCCCCCCGGTGGGAAGCGGCGACTGGAGCCCGCAGCCCAGCCCGGCCCCGCTGTCAGGCGGCGGCGGGAGGAGGAGGCCGCCGCGATGCCCAACATCAAGATCTTCAGCGGCAGCTCGCACCAGGACCTGTCCCAGAAAATCGCCGACCGCCTGGGCCTGGAGCTCGGCAAGGTGGTGACCAAGAAGTTCAGCAACCAGGAGACATGGTGAGAAGGGGCCGGAGGAGACTACAACTCCCGGCATGCCCCGCCGCGCGCTGCTTGCGAGGGCCGCGCGGCCGCCGCGCGGGGTCTGCTGGGAGTTGGAGTGCCTTGGCTGGGACTGCCGGCCTTTGCAAATGGAGTCCGGCCTGAGGCGGGTGAGGGGCGCTGCCCCCCACTTCCCCGCGCCCGGTGCTGGGGGGAGGGGCTGGGCCAGGGCCCAGCGTCCTTCGGACGTTTCTAGGCCGCTGGAGCGGGCGTGTCCGTGCCTCGTGGGAGGCGAGGCTGGGCGACGCTCTCGGCCGCTGCCTCTGCTGGCTCCTCCGCGGCCGTCCACATGGTCCGCTTCAAAACCGCGCGGCTGGCTGGCCTGAGCCTGCAGGCAGCTCTGCGCCTGAGTCTGCAGGCAGCGCTCCAGCTGCTGCTCGGCCGCCAAAGGGCCAGGCTCTGCTGGACACTAAGCCGCTCCAGGGCCACGTGGACACAGAGGGCAGCGCTGGCCAGTTGTTCCTTCGAAGGACTTTGCTGTGTGGATGCTCTTGAGCCTTAACAAGGAAGCCACAGAAGCTTAATTTGAGGAAGGCTTAATTTGAGAGATTGACGAAGTAATTGGCGCACTCTTGGCTGGAGGGGTGGATGTTAGACAGTGAGCCCACACTAGTCACTGCGGCTCTAACCCTTCCAGAGGCTTCCACTGAAAAAACAGATTGCCATATTGTTCCGCAGGAACATGGCATGTTTGACCATAACACTGTGAGGGAGGGGTGTAATTCCTATGCTAGTGTGAGCATGACTATCTGTGTACGTGGCTGCAGAAGCATGGGGTCTGATAGTGGTGCTTTGCTTACTAGTGCTGTGTGCAAACCCACGTGAAACTGGGTACCCTCTTGGTGTGGCTAAACTGTGGAAGAGCTGTGTGTAGGTTGAAAGTAAGCATGTAAATGGTGAGGGTTATGGTGACCCAGGCCAGGTGTGTGTGTGAGATGATGCAGCCCCATGGGATGGCCAGAGCAACCCCCACCAAGGGGAAGGTGAGGTGCTCTAGCCTGACTGCCCCTCCACTTTAACTTAACAGTTCACTAATTAAACAGGATTTTACATCCCTACTTGAAAGCTGGCCATGCTTGCCAGCAGAAGTTGGTCTAATAAAAGATATTACCTCACCCAATTGCTCTTACTGATAACTTGATATTATGGGAGGCAGAGGGGTTGGTTTGACATGAACTAATCTGAATACAGCATACTTGTTCAGTAACTATTACCTCACCCAATTTCTCTTACTGATAACTTGATATTATGGGAGGCAGAGGGATTGGTTTGACATGAACTAATCTGAATACAGCATACTTGTTCAGTAACTATTTGTGCCTTGCCTCCTAGTTTCTATTCTGCCATGCTTCATGCTATAAGCAGCATGGTGGAAACTTGAAGACTGTAGCAAATTAGCACTAAATAAAAACTGTTTTTACTTCTAGTTATTGTAAAAATCCTTGCAATCAAAGAGTAGACTAGTATAAAGTTTAAAGTTTTGAATATCAATAGAGCATGATTTTCCAAATGAAAGGATCATTAGGGTGTGGCTGGTGCATCCAATCACACTGAAAAGCATCTTCTAGAAGCTTGGTATTTTTAGCCCCTAAAGGGTGTTGACATTTAAAGTCTTATGGTCACTTAGCAACCCATTAAGGTAACTTGAGGTGGTACAGACTTAGGTCTTTGGGAAGTGAACTGCTTCCCTTGTTGCAGACAAGATAGTGAACTTTTGATTGTAGTATTGTAGCCATGTTGATTTCAGGATATTAGAAAGACAAGGAGGGTGAAGTAATATATTTTATTGGACCAACTTCTGTTAATGAAAGAGATAAGCTGTCAAGCTCTCTGAGCCCTTCCGGTCATTGTAAGCTCAAAAGCTTGTCTTTTACACCAACAGTAGGTCCAATAAAATATTACCTCACCCACCTTGTGTGTCTAGAGAACTTTTGAGTTTAGTTTTGAGTGTAGATAACTAAAATGTTCTGGCAATTCTCAAATACCAATACTACATCTAAAATTTTTCAAAGCTCTAACATCTTCTATTTCGCTTCATGCTGTATTCTTTGTCATTCTTAATATTTTCCTGAAACAGCAAATGAGTTCAGGGAGGAAGATCTAATATGCAGTTATAAAAACGTGTTGGCTCTGAACAGGATCAAATAAGAATGTTTTTTTTTTTTCCTGAGTCATGTCATGTAAATTCACGGAACACACAATTACTGTATGTACTTGCTTACTAAAAATGTGGACCATAAGGATCCTGTTGCAAGGGCTTGAGAAGTAAGAGTCTTGTAAATGTTTTTCAGGCTATACGAGAATGGAACACACAGACATATTAGGAAAATCAGTATGTCTGTTTTCATTCTATGAATATGGGCTGTAAATGAGAACCCAATGGATAGGTGGTTTGGATGAAACTTGTCAAAGATAGGGGTTTGTTTACTGAATTACAGCTCGTGTCATTACACTGACTCCAGAATTGTGTGTCAAAGCTCTTATCCTTCCAGCTGGCTGATCGAGCTCTTAATATTAGCAAATAATGCCGACTGCACAAGAATAATACAGATGCTTTTTCCTCCTCATCAGCCAGTAGGGTGTTTACCTGGGGTGGTGAAATTGTCTGCCTAATCAGTTCTTCTTGGCGTTTAACAAAAGATCAGCTGATCTTACATTTGTGTCTGAACTATAAAATTAAGAGACAGGAAGTTGGGAAATGTGTGCAGGGACTGAATGGGAGTGTTATTTCCTTTTATGAAAATTTTGGTATACGATAAAACTGCATATAAAATTGAACTGACCTCAGCGTGACTCACATAATCTCTTGTAGCCACTTACCCCTTAATAACAACCAATATCATTGGCTATAATCCAAAGCGAAGCTTCCTTCAGAATGGCTGTGTCTAGTACAGATAAGGTCAAAGTTGTCCTGTTTTTCGCTCCATAGATTCTGGGATTTCTAGCTACTTCCAGTGTTTCTGGCTTGTTCTCTCAACGGAAACATTTTGGAGCAATCTGCTGCCACATTAGGCCTACACAGCACTTCTTCAGACTTCAGGTTTGATACAGATGCCACTGCCTCATCTCCCTCTCTGTTGTGGGGCAGGCCTCTCTGTACATTTTTCTAAAGCTGTCTGGCCATTTGCTGCTGGCACTGGGACCTCTGGCATATATTCAGAATCCCTTCATCAGGGATTACTGTGAATTACACCCATGAAGAAATTAACCCTGAATGCTTTCTTAGAACAGGATGCTGCTTATGCGGGTAACCTGCTCTTAAATGTTAGTTTTATGTTTTTCTGCCCTGTGGGCGCTTCTAAAAATCTGGCTCGGGACTTGCTTTGCTGATGTACCATCATTGTTTCCTTCTTTAAAAGAAGCCTGGTGTAAGTAAAATTATGTTCAGTGTTTCTCCTGTGTGAGCTGAAAGAATTTAAGCACTCTTCAGGGTATTAGGAGTACATATTACTTAGAGATCTAAAATAGAAGCAGTATGTCTTTTGCTTTATCAACTGAATCAGTGTATGTAATCAAAGTAAGCAATGTAAAATACAGTAGTTTCTAAGTATTAACAGACCCTTTGTTGCTAGCAAATCATTGCCATTGTTGCTAATAAACAAAAGGCAGGTTTGCAGGGCTGCAGCCGGGGAAGGAGGTACAGTACTAGGATGTGCTTTCCCTGGCTGTAGCCCTGCAAACCTGCCTGTGGCAAGTGGAAGTGCAGCCTGGGTGCTGTGGCTCTCTGTGGGAACAGGGCACCAGGGTCTCACGAGGCTCCATTGTACTGCTCCCAGAATTTTCTTCCCTGGGTGCTGTTCTGTGACATGGCACAGCCTGGAGAGCGAGGGGAGAAGGAACCATGCAGCTCCAGCATCAGGGCTGCAGCTCCCCTCCCCGCTACTGCCCTGTCTACAGCCTCCCCTCACAGCTCCTTACCCTCTGGAGCAGTCCGCATGCAGGCACATTCGCCTGGAACAGGGGTGGGCAATAATTTTTCATCAGGGGACACTTCCGAAATTTTTGAAGGAAGGGGCGGGGCCAGGACACTTCCATGCTTCCCTGTCCCCTGGCCCTGATTGGTCTGTGGGCCTCCAGTCTTTGCCTCCCTCCTTCTCCCCCTCCCCCTGGAGAGAATCCCCAGCTGTTCTGAACTGCTGGCAGTTCCCTCTAGGTGCCCTCAGGGTGGAAGGAGGCTTTGCCCTCCCACTCGCCCTCACCCCCAGGTCAGTTGGGGGTGGGGGGAACATGTGAAGTCTGCCCCTGCACTGCAAAGGAGCACTGCACTTAGTCACCCAACAGCTGAGCAGCAGCTGGTAGTTAACTCTAAGTGCTGAGTTCCTTGCAAGGCAGGAGGAGACCTAGCGTGCTCCCCCAGGCCTTGATTGGCCGTGGGATGGGGGAATGGCAGGCCCCGCTGCAGGCAGGATCAACCTGCTTGGTGGGCTGCATCCAGCCTGTGGAGGCCCTTTTGCCCACCCCTGACCTGGAAGCAACATGGGAAGGTATATCTCAGCCTTTTCTTCCCTGGCTTCAGTATTGCAAAACTGCCAACAGGTGGAACCTTTCTTCAAAATAGTTTTAATAAGTGGCATGCTGTTGCCAGGATGTGAATGCCAGTAATATTAAATATTATGGGATGGGATTTACTATTAACTTGGAAGTTATTGCTACTGTATTGGGGTTACTTAAGCAAAATCTATTGGACAGTTACTGAGCAAATAACTGCCTTTCTGGGAGTCGTTTGATAAGTTACTAAGTTGCATGGAAACTGCTGATGCAGGCTGCTTGCTGTTAACAAATTGTATTTGGTTTGTGCTTTTTATTTCACTTGTTGTTTTTTTTGTCTCCACCTCCACCTAGTGTGGAAATAGGTGAGAGTGTGCGTGGGGAGGACGTCTACATTGTGCAGAGTGGGTGCGGTGAAATCAATGATAACCTGATGGAGCTTCTCATCATGATAAATGCCTGTAAGATTGCATCTGCTAGCCGTGTCACTGCAGTCATTCCATGCTTCCCTTATGCTCGCCAGGACAAAAAGGACAAGGTAATGCAAACAGGAGTTCCATAAAGGAATATGTCCATCTAGTCTCTATCCAGCAGCCAATGCTTCAGAGGGCAGTGTGCAAAGTGCATAAGCAAGGCAGGGGAAAATGATTTTAGCATAGTCAATTACTTTTTGAGCCTGACATTTGCCAACTTGTATCATAATCTTTGGAACTGCAGATGCTGTCTTGAAGTATATAAATGTCTATTCCTTTTGGAAGCTTAACAAGCTATTTTCCTTCTTGGAGGAAGTGTGGGTGTTCACGAGAATTGGCAGTTTTAATTAAAATCGAAGTATATTTTCAGACTTTCAGGCAATGATACCCTGAGGGAGAGGCTGAAATGTATTACTACTTGTAAACCCGCAAGTGAGTGTGCTGTCATCCAAATTAACATGGCTTTTTCTTGTACTTCAGAGTCGAGCCCCAATTTCTGCCAAGCTGGTCGCAAACATGCTTTCTGTGGCAGGTGCTGACCACATCATAACTATGGACCTACATGCTTCTCAGATTCAGGTATGAACCAAAACACGGGAAGATGATGTAGACAAGCAGATGATGCTTCTACTTCTCAGATCTTAACTGTGGGATGATGTAGGGCAATGGCAAGCAGTAACTACATCCTTAGTTTGTTACATAACACATGGGCTACGTCTAGACTGGCCCCTATTCCGAAATAGCCATGCTAATTTCCAACTTTGGAATAGGGAAATCCGCGGGGGATATTTCCCTATTCCAAAGTTGGAAATTAGCATGGCTATTTTGGAATAGGGGCCAGTCTAGACGTAGCCATGGTCTTTTATAAGTAAAACTGTTGTTCTTGATTGACCAAGCAAATCAAGGCCATGTACTGAACTTAATGATATTTCTCTGTCCAGTTTTAATGTAACAACTTTTGAACATCACACCTGATAAATACAGAAATTTGGGGGACTGTTTTAGGCATTAATGGGCAGAATCCTGTTGATTTAGGTGAAAATTGGTAAATGGAGGAGTTGGGGAACACAGAGCCCCTGGCATCTGGTTTATCAGAACTACTGATTTCAACCAGGCAGGGATGTCAATGTTTAGTTGTGACGATGAGGCCGGGTTCCCCCTGGTCCTGCAGCCCCATAGCAGCAAGAACAGACTCTGCCAGCCAGTAGACTAGAGAGGGTTTATTGCTTTTCCAGGATACAGCATAGCACAGATGTGATGTGCTTACAGGGGTTAGGGCCAGGATGCCTCAGACCCCTTGGGTTAGGGGTCCATTGCCTCCCCTAGACCCTCAGCTTAGGCTGTTTCCTTCATGTTTCCCAGCCAGCCACTGCCTGGCTCCCAGACCCTGCCCCCAAACCAGGTGTTCGTCTCCGCCTCCCTCCCTTTGTCTCTCCCCTGGGGAAGAGCCCTGTCTCTCCCCTGGGGAAGAGCCTTGTTATCTGGTCAGGCTGGTCCTAGGTATCTGGACTAATACACATGTGATGAGTCAGTGGGAATCACACATCACTGCACAGGGGGACACCTGGTTACAGAGCAGACAGCCCCCCACTACATCACAGTAGTCGACTACAGGATTAATCAATAAACCTGGTCTTATTGGTTAATCCTGTTGGCTACGTGCATTTCTCCCCCCCACCCTTGCCTTGCTGCCTCTGTATCAGAGGCAGCAAGGTGTGAGCTGGCTTGTAAGGAGTAACGGTAACGGAGTAACAGTAGTTCGAATTAGAAAGCCTAATTCAAACTACCTACTCCATGCCGTGTGTAGCCGCGGGCACGGAGTCCGCACTAACGGGGATTTAAAAATGGCGGCGCCCGGCAAGATGCAGATGAAGCCCGGGACATTTAAATCCCAGGCTTCATTTGGAACTTCGAATGACTACATTAACCACCCTAGTTCGAACTAGGGTGGTAGTGTAGACATACCCTCAGCAACTATCTGCTGTGCTAATAGATGCAGTTAATGTCCACATAAGGTCTTTGTGAGCATGGGACTGGTTTCATGTTGAAAATCAGGAAAGTGCATGTAGAGTTGTAAGGAACTAGACTACCCGATAAGCCTAGGCATATTGGGTAGTCGAGTCACTATTCGTCCAGTTCCCCCCTAACACTGTCTCCATGTGGGAGATAGGGGAGGCAGAGGCACAGCTGGGGAAATGGTGTGAGTGGGGACCGAAGAGTCCCCGCTCGCACAGGGTCCCAACTGCTGTGCCTCTTCCTTTGAGATGTATAAGAGCCGCCCGTGGCTCAAAGGCAGAGGTGCAGCAGTCGGGACCCCGCACAAGCAGGGACTGCTTCAGTCCCTCCTCGCACCGGTTCCCCGTTGGACCTCTTCCTTTGAAATGTACCAGTGCCAAAGGTGGTTCTTGTACATTACAAAGGCAGAGGTGCAGTGAGACAGCGAGCGCTCCCCTTATCGGCTAATTGAGCTGATTAATCAAAATTTAACATCCCTAAGTACATGACAGAAATTAAAAGGAAAGGGTGTCGTTCCTCATCTATGGAGACAGGAAAGATGAGATTTTGCATTAGCTTTCTGTGAATTTCAACAATTAGTGCCATTCTATTAAGTGGAAAAGACAGCTGAATAATAGTGCTATGACAAGGCAGTGGTTGGGTGCCTGATTATATTCAGTGTTTCTATTGCTTTCTGCAGGTCTGTCTTTAGTATTTGACCTTCAGTTTTATGCAGAGTATATCTACTCTTGTTTGTCTTACGACAGGGTTTTTTTGATATCCCTGTGGATAACTTGTATGCAGAGCCTGCTGTACTGAAGTGGATTAAAGAAAACATTGCAGAATGGAAGAACTGTACGATTGTTTCACCAGATGCTGGTGGAGCAAAAAGGTGAGATGTTAAAAGCACCAGAACTGAGACTTGTTGACAGTAGTACGTCGTCACACCCTCTTAAATTAAATTAAATTTAAATTTTTCCTAGCAGTCTCAAAATTCTAAAAACTGAAGGGGTTTGCTACTTAAACCTGCTTCCCCAAAACCACAATCAATACTTCCTTTGGTAATTGGCTTAGAGTAACCTGATATGCAGCCCAAGAGAGTTAGAAGGCTGATGTTGAAATACGTTATTGGAAGTACATGGATACTTGAAGTGGGTTTCTAGAAATTATATTGCTTAGACCTTTCATAGTCCGTGCTTGTTCCTCAAACTGTAAAGTTGGTGCGTATTCCAAGACACAGGTCAATTGGCTATGCCTGATTATTTAGAAAGAGGGATCGGAAAAGTGCAGCTTTGTGTTAAGCCAGGAATTTTCAAAACATCTGCTGTATGATGTTATATGAGTGGCAGATAAAGATTTCTGTGCTCATTAGTGCAACTCTGCTTTCCATAGCAGCTATAAATGATAGAACAAGGATATGTTCTTAAACTGATTCGGGAATATTTCCCTAAATCATACCCAAATCTGTGTTTACTGCCAACCTCCCATTTTACAAACTGTTTATTAGAAAGTAATTACAAAACTGGGAGTGCACTGCAGTGTAGCCAGATGTTTTGAATATCCACTTCATCTTACTATTAGCTATTTTTAGAATTCACATTTAAAACTATTGATGTGGCCTGTTAGTACCAATATCTGGAATGCCAAACCCAACTACAGTAAACTTCCGATAATCCGGCGCCTTTAGGACCCAGGGGGTGCCGGATTATCAGATATGCCGGACTATCAGAAGGGGGGGGCTATGAGGGGTCTGGAGTGGGGTGGGGGGATGCTATCCCAGACCCCCTCATAGCCCTCCCTTCTGATAGTCTGGCTCTGCCGCAGGAGTCCCTGATTCAGCTGCTGCTGGTCAGTTTCAGCAGCGGCTGAATCAGGGATGCCTGCAGCAGAGCAGCTGGAGTGCTGCCGGGTTGGTCCGGTAGCGCTGACCCTTGGCGCCGCGAGACCAACCCGTCAGCACTCCAGCTGCTCTTGGGGACGCCTGGGGCAGAGCAGCTGGGGTGCTGACGGGTTGGTCCCGCAGTGCCACTCCTCGGCGTTACTGGACCAACCCAGCAGCACCCCATCTGCTCTGCCCCAGGTGTCCCCAAGTCAGCTGCTGCAGAAACTGATCAGCGGCTGACTCCCGAAAGCCAGAGGCAGAGCTGCTCTGCCCCGGGCTTCCTGGAGTCAGCCCTGGTCAGTTTCAGCAGCGGCTGAATCAGGACGCCTGGGACAGAGCAGCTGGGGTGCTGCTGGGTTGGTCTGGTAGCGCCAAACCTCGGTGCTGCGGGGACAACCCAGCAGCACCCCAGCTGCTCTGTCCCAGGTGTACCCAAGTCAGCTGCTGCTGAAACTGACCAGCTGCTGATTCCAGGAAGCTGGGGCAGAGCAGCTCTGTCTCGGGCTTCCTGGAGTCAGCCGTTGGTCAATTTCAGCAGCAGCTGAATCCGGGACAGCTGGGGTTCTGCTGGGTTGGTCCCGCAGCCCCGAGGGGCAGCGCTACTGGACCTACCCGGCAGCACTCCAGCTGTTCTGCCCCCTGCTTCCCGGATTCAGCGCTGGTCAGTTTTAGCAGCAGCTGAATCGGGGAAGCTGGGGGCAGAGCAGCACCAATGGTCCGGCTGCCAGGAGCACTTCCGGGTTCCTGATGGTGCTGGACCATCAGGAGTGCCGGACCGTCAGATGCCGGACCATCGGAGTTTTACTGTAGTTGTAATCTCTGCATGAGATGTCCAGAAAAATTACATCGCAGTCTCAAGTTTTGTGGCCACAGTTTTCTTTTTGTAGTAGGGAAGGAAGTATCCCCGTTCGGCCAATGGGGTGGCATGGGCCCACAGGCTAATGATAAAGTGGCTTACCGGAGGCTGCACAGAGTCTGACAGAGTGGAGGTTACTGGTTGTCAGTACCATACCCCAGCTGAGTAGACAACGGTAATTTCTCTTGGAGCCCTTGTTTAAACATGAAAATTTGTGAGAGTTTAGCTAATAGATTTGGTTGAATTCATGAGAACCACTGTGTGGGAACATTCAGTTTAAACTACGCTTATTTTGATTTAATCTAAAGCAGTGTTTCTATGCCTTTTGTGCTGGCAACCCCCTTTAGACTTAACGAATGCAACCTCCGACCCTCAATACCATTAAGTAAATTATAAATAATACTCCGTGTAAGAAGAGGAAAGCTCTAAATGTGAATTCAGAATGAATGTAATCTGTTTTAAATAAGCACCTTGGTGTAGCCAAGAGGGGTGTGACACTAAAGTCTGACCTGACTAAATGACACTAAGGCCAAAAAGCCAAAACAGGTTTCAGACACCGCATAATTTAGGTACAAAATAAATACAATTCTGTTGAGAGACACTTATTGTGAGATTTGTCATTGTAGAATATAAACCAGTGCGTCTCGGTCTTTCCACGCTGGGAGCCCAAGCTACAAAGCTTAGGGCCCATTCAATTTTGCTGTTAACAGGACCTCCATATAATAAGGAATGGGCTCCAATTCTCTAGGAATTTTTCAGTGCAGAAATACATAGCACCAACTTATGTATCCCAGTCACATTTATCTAAGCAATAAATACATCCCTGTTAGAACTGAAGTTCTCAGCTGGGAGCCTGGGCTTGGAAGACTAGGGGGTCTGCAACTTGGCTTTCTGGAGGAAACTGATTCATGGGGCTGATGTGGAAGTTGTGGGCTCCAGGTTGCCCATAGGCCCTTCTGTAAACATTTGCTTGGGCTAGAAATTTGTTTACTTAAAGCGTAAAGCTTTAAGCTGAGATCCTAAATAGTGTAGTGATAGACACATTAGTAAGTGCCTTGATGGACAGATTACATAATTGAGCTACCTTGGGCCTAATCAGAGTTAAGTTAATTAATTTGACATAAATGTACTATTGTTACATAACACTTGAGTAATGGCTGCTGTCCAGTGGCAGTGACAAGAGACACTAACACCAAAGCTATCTTCATTGACCAAGGGTGTTTTTACAGTGGGATAACTAACAGAGGTCAGCTATCTTGTTACAAAAACATACTAGAAATAGAGCAGTTGAGTGTTACTGCTAGGTAAACTAAGCAAGGTCAGTCAAGAGGGTAGTGGGGGGAGGAGTATAGTATAGTTCTGATCTTGCCTAGCTATACAAACACTATAACTGCCTTGTTTTCCAACAAGATAAGTAGTGTTTTGTTGTAAACCACTTGTACAGTGGGGGGTAGGGAGGAGCCAGAATGTCATTTAGAAATGTATAGCTATCTTGGAAAGGCAATCAAACAATCAGCTGTTACTTTCTAACCTAAAGTTAGCTGGTGTTCAGGTTTTTTTAAAACTCCTTCCTCCGTAGACTGCAGCAATGATGAGTTTACTGTATGGAAGGATGTTGAAGCTGCTATCGTGCTTTCTCATTAGTTTAGATTTGGCTTGCTTTGTGTGGATTCATAACCTGGCGTGGTAGCTCTTGGTATTTGGAAAAAAAAATACAATTTCTGGTGTGTGACTTCGAGAATATACAGGTTGTACCTCCCTAAACGAGGACTCTCTTTGATCCGGCAACATCCATGGTCTGGCAGCGGGGCTGCTGGCAGCTGTAGAACTCTAACCACGGCTGGGCAAGTGGCAGGGAGGCTAGGGCTGGAGCCAGAGGGCAGGGGGGTTAGGCCCAGAGAGCAGTAGGAGGCAGGGCGGGATAGAAGGCCAGTAGCAGGGGACCTTCCCTCGTCCAGAAAATCCCCAGTCCCAAGAGTGACAGACCAGGGATGTCTAACTTATGTATCCTATTAACCATGTGCTGGGCTAGGCAGAACTCCAGTTAAGTTTATGCCATGCAGAATTAACCACTTTGCAGCCCTTTGAAATGCAGACTATCAGAGGGGGAATTAAATCTTCAACAGTTGGTTGTAGTGAGATGACATTTAAATTCTTGTTGCTTAGCCCCAAGTATTGAGCGAGATTGTACGTTTGTTATACTATCCTCTGCTTTTATCACTAGGTCTTGGTTTTTATTCTCTACTGGGAAGCAAATTAGCAACATACTGGGTATCATCTCTAGGCTGTCTTTTTCCTTTTAATTTTCCACTTTTGCTACCACTAGTGAAATTATGCCTTATAGCAAATGGAAACTTTTAGAGAAAAATGTAATGTGGACAGAACCAGAATGGTGATCAAATAAGTTCACTTTCTTTGGCTGACTTAAGTCATTTTTTGGAAGTAAATTGAAAGCAATTCCTCTTGGGTGCTGAAGCTTTAGGGGTTTGTCAGCAAAACCCACTTTTTAAAGCTCTTGACAGACCAAAAAAATAAATTTTCTTTAATCTTAACCAGTGCAAATTATTCCTGAAAACTCCATCATAATCTGCCTCCCCCAATACTATCAGCTAGATCAGAGGCTTCTTACCAAGGCTGAATTGATCTTGAAAGTAGCTCCACCTTCATACTGCCTTGAAGGCAACTTATGTTGAACTAGAGGCAGAGAACACGTTTTCTCTGGATTTGTCAAAGACCGCAATATACTGGAAGCTGTGACCATTTAGTTTAGTTTATGGAACGGTTTTTCCGTCTCCAGTCAGTTTTCTCCATGAGGAAAGTAAGTGCAATCTCTCACTCTCTCTCCACAGAGTAACATCCATTGCAGATCGGCTGAATGTGGACTTTGCCCTCATTCACAAAGAGCGAAAGAAAGCCAATGAGGTGGACCGCATGGTGTTGGTGGGTGATGTGAAGGACAGAGTGGCCATTCTGGTAGATGACATGGCAGACACTTGTGGCACCATCTGTCATGCGGCAGACAAGTGAGTGAGAGGCTGGGTATGAACTGTACAGGATATAAACTTTGTACATTGTAAATAACAAAGAACAAAATGCCTGACGATGGGTTTTGGGGAAACAAGTGTTAGTTGCAGTGAGATGACATTTAATTTCTTGTTAATAAGCCCCAAGTAAGTACAACTGTAGCAGTTCACTTTTCAGGCCTCCATACAAATTTGCACTGGTTTTAAGTCTCCTTTAGTTTCCAAATGTATCTTTAAGTGTTTGCCATGCTACTGGCGGTCTAAATTCCGCAGGTGGAAGTACATCTTACCAAGGCTGTGGGTCTGGTCTTAAAGCCCAAGACTGTTTATATAGAAGCGCCCAATGATGTATTGAATTCATAAAACTGCTTCAACGTACATAATACCACAACTTGGCATTCCCCTTTATCTGAGACTGCTCCCTCCAACCGAATCCTTAACTGCTTGGGAAACGTCAAATGTAGCTACTTCCCATGTATTGTAGGGGCCCAACACCCACTCTTCTTCCACTGTCACCTGTTCAAAACGTGCCTTTTGACCCTTTCATATTTGTTCCCTTCTAGGCTTGTGTCAGCTGGAGCCACCAAAGTTTATGCCATCCTAACTCATGGGATCTTTTCTGGACCAGCCATTTCCCGGATCAACAATGCCTGCTTCGAGGCAGTTGTAGTCACAAACACAATACCACAAGAGGACAAGATGAAGCACTGCCCTAAAATCCAGGTGAGAGGCTACTTCGCTTTTGACTTGGGAGAAGGGGTGGATAGTACATTAGTCTGTCTGCTTGCATTTCTATTTGGGAAGGAGTATTGGGATGTAGTGCATATCCTCAGTCTTCTTAAAAGCGACCTACAAAGACAAAGGGCCAACTCTTTTTCCCTTGTGTGGAGACTGCCTGAAAGGTCATCTGGAAAGCTTTTCTGCATTCTCTTTTAGAAATTGAGATCTTGACTAAACCTGGCATCTGATATAAAGCAAGTAAAACCTGATTGAAGGGGATCTGATTTTTTTGGTTAGACCATGAACCACCAATTGGAAGAGAGAATCTTTAAGAGTCTAACACCCTGCGTTGGCCCTTTCTGTAAGCACAGAATTTCTGATCCTCGTGTGTGCATCCTTTCAAGGAGACCTGTGACAAAACTGGGAAGGTTACTTGCGGGGGACGACGACCCTGAAAAAGCTTCTTACAGAAAAGGGAGCACATCCATTTTTGTCGTCCTCTTGCATCACCTGTATCATTTCATAGGGTTTACAGAATTTAATGCTCACAGCATTTTACAAACATCAAACATTAATTAAAACAGATGGACTAGAATGTTGGCAAATACCTTGTATACCCTGCTGCATGCATTAGCACTAGGAGCAGTCAGGGTGACCCACATCAAGCCCATGAAGCAAAGACAAAGTTACTTGAGTCTTGCACTCATAGTGTAAGGATCTGGAGAATGCAGGTGTTTGCAAACTCTGTCATCTCTGTGTGGTGATCTCAGAACAATTTATGGACACCAACTAATGAATCTAATGCCCCGTGTGGTTGGTATTAATATTTTTTTACTGATGAGGGAAGTGAGGCAATGTTTGTTTGCCCCCAAGCTCATATAGCAACTCAGTGGCAGAGATAAGGTCAGCATTCAGTGCTTCTAATTGTCATGCTGTGAGCACTAGCATGTACCATTGGGTTGAAGTTACATTGACTAGCAGGCATTTTCAGAAGTTCCTTAGAAACTTTAAAATTTCTAATTAGTTCCTGTCTCACTTGCAAATTGCTATCAGTGGGAAAGTCTGAAAGTTCAGTTGCTTAACTCAACATCTAGTTGTGCCCATGGTTGAGCACTTACCAAAATAACTGTCCAGAGTAGTTATGCGCGCTCTTCCCCCCCCCTCCCCCCCCCCCCCCCGGGTTGCTCCCTCTTTCCACTTTCACAAGGCAGGGGGTTGTGGTGCAGGATGGAATAGGGGTGCTGACTATGAGAGGGGGCTAAGGGCTCAATCAGGTACTTGAGATGCAGAAGGGTTGAGAATGCAGGAGGTTGGGGTGGGGTTTTGGGGTTCTGGCTCTGGCTCTGGGAGGAGGGTCAGGGTGGTGGTGCGGGGTACTGGCTGTGGGAGGGGGCTCAGGGCTAAGGTTTGGGATGTGGGGTGCTGGCTCTGGGATGGGTATCTAGGGTGGGGTAGGAGTGCAGTGAGGAAGTGCTGATTCCAGAAAAGGACTGGGGGTTGCGGTGCAGGCTTCTGCAGGGCTGCACTTAACAGCGGAGGCTCCAGGTGAGCAGTGCAGCAAGGCCGAGGCAGGCTCCCTGCCCCACCCTAGCGCCCTGCACAGATACAAATATCTGCCTTCAGATAAACATCAGTATCCACTGATCCACAGGGCTCTGTTCCCAACAAACGCTACTGTCAAAGGAGAGGAACACTGTGCCACACCGCCCAGGAGCCAGTGCCAGTGCAGCTGTGCGACTACTAGATAGGAGGTTTGGGAGGAGCTGCGCAGGGCACTGGCTCCTAGGAGTGGTAGGACCATGCTCCTCTTCCTTGGCCGCAGCGTCTCCAGGAGCAGAGCCTTGCAATCACAGGGTACTGATGTCTGTTCAGGTTGACATTTTTATCTGTGCATGGCTTCGTGTGTTGCCCCCTCTGTTGGCACTGCACCCCTCATCTCCCATTGGCCACAAGTTTCCAATTTCTGATCAATGGGAGCTGTGGGGGGTGGTACTTGCAGGCAGGAACAGTGTGCCAAGACTTCGCCCTTCCAGATTCCTGCATCTCCCCCCACACACAAGGCTAAGCTGGCTGCTCCTGGAAACAGACTTGGGGTTTGGGACTGGAGCAGGCAGGGAGCCTGACAAGTGTCAATCGCAACGAACTGGTCGACTCCCCAGGCTTAATCAGTCACTCACGATTGATTGGTTGGTGATCACTGTGCTGGTGGTATATTTGTAGTGGTGGGGCTGGTGCCTTGAGCTACTTTAAGGCTTTACATGGTTTTCAACTAGATGACTGATATTTTTCCCCCTACAGGTGATTGACATCTCAATGATCCTTGCAGAGGCCATCAGGCGGACTCATAATGGGGAATCGGTCTCCTACCTGTTCAGCCATGTTCCTTTATAACAGATGCTGGCTGCTGCTTGTGTGGCTTTTTCAAACCAAAAGTTGTTCAGCTAATTATAAAGTTCATTAGAAGACTCTGCTTGTTCCAGTGCAGCTCTCCATAGCTCCTCTTCTGCACACATCAGGCTGTCTGAGTCTGAGTCTGAGCCTAAGCCCAGTTCAGGGAGGGATGGGGTGGGGTGAGGAGCAAACATCTGTAATGCTCAAGCTCCTGCCAGTAGCATCCCACTGCAGTCTCCTCAGTAGTTTAAGCTTTCAGTAGAATTGAGTCAGCACTGCAGATCTGTGGAGAGCAGAACTGATGTGGTCAATTGCCACAACGTTCTTTTGGAAGGGAAATTTGTCTCTGGGGAGGTTAGACTAATTTGCATGCACGCCTGGATTTTTTTTGTATGGGAAGTAACTCACGAGCACATGCTTGCCTGGAACCACAGGAAGAGTCCAAGGGACTGCTGACCCACATCGCTTACTCCGTATGTGACAGAAGCCCTTAACAAGTTGCTATAAAAGTCTTGTCTGCTGACCGTGTTTCTGATGAGAAGTGAGGCACTACAGGGTGGGATGAGCAGTTTCCTCCTTCAGAAGGTGATTTAGGACCTGTGTTGTGCAGTGTGTTAAAACCCTGAATTCAGATTGTTCTACTGAGGAAACTTGTCCTCTAATTTCCCCTTTTTTGCCACTCTGTTAGTGAGTCTAGCCTTCCTGACCCTTCATTGATATGGACGTTTCTTGGGCATGCATCTGCAGAGTAGATTAACATGGGCTGATCTGTTTACTTCCTATTAGAAGTTTTTATTTCCATGCATTTTAGCCTGTTCCGTTACGAAGTTTCTGATGTATTTTGTTCTGGTTGCAGTATTTGCACCCACCTTTGCTCTTTAAAGTGGCCAATATCACAGTTGGCCACCTCTGCAATATTCTCTTTCCCCCACTCAAGGAATCTTGGGAATGTTAATGGAGGAAGAGAGACTTTAGAGGCCTTAGGAAGGGCTAATGATGGCTGAGTCAGCCAGCTGTTCTTCATGTAAGGCACTCAGTGATAGGTCAGGCAGAGACTTGTGCCCTCTGTATCTGTTGTTGACACTTTCGCAATGTCACACTTAACCCCAGGCAGTAACTTTCCTAATGCAGGAAGGGAAGAAACAGTCAAGCTGTCTCAGTGCTCCTGCCTGTAGAATAGGCATAATCCAAAACTTGAATGCATGGTAGTTGCACCATCCCACGATAAGCAGTTTAAACCAGTCTTTCCTGGACTCTTACGGGGTAGCAGACCAAGCTGGTTCTTGTATGCATTCTGCTTTTATAAACAGTCTTGTGTATCTTTGGAGATAGGGAAGGAAGTTATTTGGAGTCACTTGTATCTACAGCCAGTGTCAGTCGAGGGATTTAATGGGTGGGAGATAAGCATCGCTACCTGGAAAAATCTGGCTGTCTAGGTTTGGAGTGGTCCTTTTAGTTGTTAGTATTGTGCCTTTTTAAGTAAGACTCTCTTCCTCCTCCCCCCGCCCCCCGATTACTGTCTTGCAGCAACTTAAAACCCTGCACTGTAAGAAGTGTTTCTTTTGTATAAGAAGTTGGTATTTGTCTGGAAAGCGTGTATGTTTGCTTCCTTGCCTTGCTTCCTGCATTGAGCTAGACTGAGGATCTGTCCAGGACTTCTGCCTCCTACTTCAAAGCTCCTGCTAGTTCACTGCCAACACATTGTGATCAAAAGCCAAGAGCAAGGACATCAAAGCAGTGTGAAGACTTTCAGCCGCATTTCTGGTAAACTAAGACCTCAATGAAGAAATTAAACTTTTATTTAAAAAATAATTACATAGACATTTTTGTAATTTGTAAATGCTTTTAAAACATGCATGGCATTTTTGAGACTCCGTGTGTGCTGTTACTGTGAACTTGTGCAGCCATAAGATGGTGGAAGACAGAAGAACATACAGCTTCTTTGTACTAGCAATATACCACTTGCGTGGAAGAAACTTTAAACCCCTGGTACCTTTGCTAGAGGATGTAATAGTCTCGTGTCAGAGACTTCTGATCTTCTCCAATTCAGAAGACATGGTAGTTCAGCTAGTTAAGGGTGCCAGTGCAGTTTTGGTTCTTTGCATTCAGTTCCCATCGTGGTATCTGAGCACCTGTTCTGTCCACATACCGATCAGCTGGGCAATGACATTAATGGAATTAAAATAAGTGACTTTAAAATTGTTCGCTAGCTCCTTGTAAGGTTGTTTGCGTCACACGTTTCATTGGAAGGAGATGATGTTACAGGTAAGTTGCATAACTGTCATAGTAGTGATGTGCAGAACCTTTCTGTGGGGCACAAGCATTGATTCACATGGAAAATGTTAAGGGGGCAGTTAGGAGAATCCAAGAGCTACCTGAGTTGTATTACCTGCTCCCTAAATCGGTAAGTAGGATATAGGGATACTAATGTTAATGCCATTTATTTCAGTATTTTGGATGTTTTCTATATTTTCATGTCTGGGCACCAGCCCCCCTCTGGATGCAAGGCTCCAGCCACCCTGCTGCCAGTGCCTCCCTCCCTGCTGAGAGAGAAGCAATTAACATGTTTAACTGAAAACAAAATTAGTTTCACAGGCATTAACTGCGATTGACAGCCCTAGTTAAAAATATAGCGGGGGATGTTGCTTGGATGAGGGTGGGCCTTGACTGGATCAGAGCCGTATACATCAGAGATGCATACTGAGAGCAATTAGATATGATAGACGAGAGTCCTAATTGCTTTCTGGGGTTTCTCTGTCCGAATGGTAAAGATAATAGATACCTAGTGTCCAAGGACATTTCTCTTGCCATGCCTTTAAAATAGGGGTTGCTGATTTTGACTTGCTGAAGCCCAAACCCCACCACCCAGGTCCAAAGCTGAAGCCAAGGACTTCAGCCCTGGGCTACAGAGCTCAGGTTACCGGCTACCTGGAGCTGAAGCCCTTGAATTTTGACTCTGGTCCCACAGGCTTGGGCTTCCTGGGGTCATGTAGTAATTGTCAGAAGGGACTTGCAGTGCAGCTCCCCACCCCCGCTTTAAGGGGAAGAGCTGCTTCTGAGTGACTAGACTTTAGCAGACAGATCTCTAAGGGCGTGTCTGCACAGCACACTAAACTCGAAATAAGATACGCGATTGGTGCCACACAACTTGTGTGTCTTAGTTCAATTGTATTTCGAAATAGCTTATTTTGAAGTTTGGCACATCTACACAGCGCCCAATTTCGAAATAACATGCTATTGCAAGACCTCCCTTAATCGTGGAACAACAATTACAGGGATGCCATAATAGCGCACCTGCTATTTTGGAAAATATTCCAAAATAACGGGTGTGTTGAAAAGATGCAGGGTAGCTATTTCAGATAGCCCCGCTATCTAGACATAAGTGAATTGCATACCACATACTGTCTTTTACTGAACAGCATTGGCCTTCCATGGCTTTCCCCTACAGTTCCTGGAACATCTTGTTGCAAACGGATGCATTTTGGAAGGTGACATTATACAAGTCCATAGAGCCTGAAACTTGTAATTCTTCACTACCTATTATCCCCTGTACTCGGGAATAATGGGGTAGGTAATGCACTCAGCAGCAGTTGAGAAATGCTTGTAATTAGGCAGTGCTAAACACCCATTCTCACAACCCTGTATGAGCCAGGATGTGACCTCTCTGAGTAATTGGATTTTTGCAGAATGATGCAAACCTCAAGCTGTCTACACAAGTAGTGCAATTTGCTACTTGTCTTCTTTTTTGGTAGGATTGCTGATTTGTTCGAACACCAGCTGCTTTTCCTGGACTCTAGTTTCTCAAAGTGACTGACTGAAATTCCACAGAATGACTTCAGCCTCCAGGAAAGGGGAAATTGTTATGTAAGATCAACGAAAGCCTACAGATTTTTCACCGAGTACATAGAGCAAGTCAAAGGAAATAAGCTCTCGCCAAACTCTAATGCATGTGAAAGCTTGGCCTTCTGTAAAAGCTGTCTTTGAGGCAATTCAGTCCCTACTGGTGGAAGGTTTTTCCTCCTTACTTTTGTACTGTATTATCTGACATCAGCTTGCAAGTTTGACCGTATTTCTTCTCTGCCCAGCATGTGGAGAAAGTGGAATATCTGAAGTGGTTGGTTTGCGTGCCATTCCTTCTCACCGGCCCAGCATTCCCTATAGTAATTCCCTTCTTTCATTTGAAAAAGTGTTCTGGTCTGTGTACAGAAGACAAGAAAGCACAATCCCATGTCTTGATTACATGTGGAGAAATCCTGTTCTGAGTGTTCCTGGAAACTACCATTCGCGGGCTTTCTGAGCCCTGACAAACTCTTGACACTTGAATCTCATTTATTAATGAGTCGCAGTTGTTCTTTGCTCATTTCAGAGCCAGGTTGTCTCCAATTTTTTTTCTTGACTGTATCTTGCATCCGTCGCTGTAAATTAGCATCAGAAATGAACTGTGAAGCCGAGAATCTAGAATCTTTGTGAAGAAAACAGAAATGCTGTCTCTTCAAACAATTGTCCTGTTTTTGTCCAGACACAAAGTGATTAAACCCCACTCACAGAGAAAGCTTGATTGGTAAAACAATTTCAAGGGCTAGTTTTAAAGCTTTTTGTATTACAGGTTAAACCGCTAGTCCAGCATTCTCAGGACTTGACTAGTGCCAAACCAGAGAAATTTCCCAATCCATAGGAGGTCGATATTGTCTAGAGGCATTACCAACACTTCCATTGCTTACTGAGACCTGAGAAGATATTTAGGGGTAAATGAGTTAAACAACAGCACAGGACACTGAGAGCCAGGACTGGTAGCTGTAGACAAACTTTATGGCACTGTGGGAAACGTGGCCACGCCCATACGTGGACATGCATCTAGCTAAAATCATGCTGTACCATGGATGTTGCCAGGCAACCTTTCCCTTTGTCTTTTATGTGCTTTGTTAGAAAGGGGGGTGTCTCAAGATCTGAAGTGGTATAAATTGACACATGCAGAGTGTAGTGCTAGGTCCCTGCAGCCCTGAAACTGAACAAAGGCATTACAATCAGGATTTCCATGCTGTGCCCCAACCTCATCCCTGAGCAGCCGCTGGCCACCTGTGCTCCAGTATCCTTAATGTGCTGAGATCCTGCAGCTACTCTTGCTGATGCCTTGGTCCCTAAAACAGCCTAGTAGAGATGTTCGGTAATATGTCCCTGGCTAATGCTGATGTTGTATTCCTGAGTAGCAGCAGGGGCAGCCAATGAGATTGTGGCAGGGTGGTGTCTGTGTTAAAAGGATGTGGTAAGCTAGTCTGTTTCTCCGGAGCTGCAAATGCCACAAAATAAAGCTCATTCACCATCTGCAAAGGAGAATGAATTTGAGAGCGAGGGAGGCGTGGGAATAGCATTGTGTGGGGAAAACAGAAGCAGCTCGAGGATAAATACAAGGTAATGAATTAGTACAGGATTTCTAAAAGGGGGATTCTGCCTCCTTTTGGTTTAATAATGTTTGGGTTTTGTAATTTCTTAAAGAACTTACATCCCCTTTAATCTCTTTCTATACAAACCTAGGGATGGTCTGAAGTAATCTTATCAGTCCTTGATTTTTGATTGGTGCAGTTTTCTGATTTAGTGTCTAAAGCTCTTTGGGTGTGTTTATGCTTTCCTGCCCCCAAATCAAGCCTTTTGCGCAACAGTCAGGCGAGAATATTCAATCTGAAATTCTCAGAGAAAAGGAAACACAGCCTCTCCCAGCCTTTGATGACATTTGCTTGAGGTGAATAATTTTGTGTCCAGTGTAGATTAACTGTTTCTTATCCAGTCATTTGTGAAAGTGGTGTCAGGCTGTAAGGCACCACCACAATTGCTGTAGCGGATTTAGCTACACAAGGGAATTTAATTCACAACAAAAGACGAGGCATGGAGCGCTGTTCATCACCAACAAATGACTGAGTTCCCCTTCTTTCGTGCCGATTTCTCCCCTGGGCTCATTCTGCGATCACTAGTGGCCTCTGAAACGGCTGAGTTGCTGATGGCATTGTATGGGGCCCCTGTTCATTGTCTGGCATTGAGTGCAAATCAGATTCTCACCATTTATAAATAGTGTGTAATGTGCGTGCACGCGCGCACACCTTGCAGATCAGAGTCAACTTATTGCCCTAGTCAAAATCTACTTGCTCTTTGCATCATCAGATAAAACATGTCCACCTCTGCCAATAGTGTTTGTGGGCTAGGCAGTGTCAACACACGGTTTTATTTGCTGGCTATGGTACAGCCCGTGGTAATTAGCCAATGGGCCTTGTGCCCTGGAGGCCCAGCTAATTGGCAGGGTCCTTGGAAGAATAAACACCCCTCTGCCTACAGGGGAGCAGCTTTGGGGCACAGGGACTGGCCCTGACATACTGCCAGAGAGCAGGCTCAGGATATGGGGGGGGGGGGGGCTGGCATTGCTCTGCCTGGTGCTCCTGTGGGGGAGCAGGGGAAGCTGCCATGCCTCCATCTTGCACAGCAAAAGATGCACAGAGTGGGACAGGGCAAGCCCTGTGCCCCTACCTTGCTCTCTGATAAGAGTGCTGGGGGAGGACTGCAGGTGGAAGGAATGGGGGAGGGGGCCCCCCAGCTCTGCCCCAGGGCCTCACAAACCCCTAATCCACCTTGGTATAGCCTGTGACGTGCTCGTTTTCTGGACAAGGGACCGTTCCACAGTTTGAAGACAGACCAATGGGGGCTGGAGAACAAACGCAGGGATTTCATATCGAGGTTCCCAAGATTCCTAGGCTGCAAGACGGAAGTGGGGCTCTGAAGAGGGACTTCGATGGGAACTGGGCATGGACCTGTTGGACAAATTCAAGGAGGTTGGTTGCCCCATCCCTAGGGGCCTTGAGGAAGGAAGGAAGAGATGCCCAAACCTTCAAAAGGATTTAGGAGCCTAACGAAGCTGTAGGGTTAAAATACCCACTAAAATTCCTAAAGGAAAAAGTACAGTTGCTCCCTAGCAATGTTCCTTGTAAGCTGAGCGCTTGGGCAGCTGCCCAGGACACAGTCAAATGCTGCCCAGTTGATTAGCAGAGCACCCACTGCTGGTAGCACGTGTTTCTACTGGTGGTGCACATCAGCACATAACACAAATTATTCTGCACATGGATGGAAACAATTGGAAGGAGTGTGTGTGTAATGTGGAGGGTGAGAGAGATGCTGAGGAGGAGGAAGCAGCAGGACTTGGATAGGACCAAGATGTGTAAGGAAAGGGAGGCCTACGGGGGATGGTGGGGAAGATACCTGTAACAGATGAGATTTAGGGGAGGTGGACTGAGGGAAAATCGGGAGTTTGGCTTTGTGCTGTTTCCATCAGGAGATGGCTGAGAGTGGCTGGGAGAAGAAAAGTTCCTATCCTGAAGAATGTACAATCAGAAAAGCACCTTCTGTGGTGGCCAGACAGGTAACAGAGAAGTGGGGACTGTAAATACAAAACAAAGAGACGAGGGTTTCACTACCATAGGTCAGTGCTTTCTTGCCAGACAGGATGCTATCGAACTGCCTTTTCTTTAAGCATCTAACGATCTGTTCTGTTATGTGCTCTCCCGTTCGGATGGGATCTTCTTACCAGCCTGATACTACGTTGTTTGAATGTCACCGAGAGGGAAAGAGGATCTGACTTCTTGCTTCTCAGCTAATGGCGGCTGCTGTGTTTTTAATCTGGCTGCAGCAAAGGCCTTTAGGCAGGGCTGTTCCTAGTGAGATGTGGGGCCTGGGGCAACCCCTTGCCCTCGCCATTGCCCCAGGCACAGAGCCCAGGGGAACTACCCTGCCTCAGCCCTGTCCTGCAAAGGGCCCAGAAGATTACAGAGCCTAGCCCAGGGTGGCAACAGGGCTCACCCTCCCTCCACCCCCACTCACCAACCCGTGGGGAGCCAGAGCAGCCCAGCAGCCTGCTCCACCCCACCCCCGTTCTATGGGGCTGTGGCACTCTACTTCCCAAGTCGAGGAGAGGTGAAGCACGCCTGGCTGGGACAGGGCGGCATAGCGGAGCAGGCTACCGTGCTGCTCCAGATCCTGCTGCCGCGGTCAGTGTGTGTAGGGGGGAGACCCCTACTGCTGCTTCTTGCCAGGCCCTGTAATCCCTGGGGGCCCTCCCATTCATAGGGCGATTGAGGCAGCCACCGCAAGGGGCCCCCCCAAAGCAGGGCCTGGAGCAGCTGCCCCAATTCATCCTATGGGACAGCTCTGGCTTTAGGCCTTACAATATGGCAACCCTGTCCTTACAGAACAGAGTCCATCTCCCTCTCCCCTGGCGGGGGTGACCTCCGTGGGCCAGCGGAGCTTTTGATCCAGGGGGTTGAGTGTGTTTAGTTACCGACCAGCCAGGGGAGGGGCAAGCTGTCTGGCTTTGTCCTTATCGCTAATGGGAGCAGAGGGGGCTCAGGCCACTCCTACGAGCAGAGCTGTTGAGTGCGTCACTCTGGCAGAGGCTCTTCAAAGCAGACCTACCTGGCTGGGAGTTCCCCCAGGAGGTCGCTGTCTCAGGCAGGTGGAAAGGAACCACAGAGCGAGGAGGGGTTCGGAGAGCTATTTGTGTGGCAGGGGAGCTCTGTTGTAATACAGCTGTTCCCAGCAGCCTCCCAGCTCTGTGCACACGGTCAGCTCTGGGTGGGGGGTGGGGAGACGGACTCCGACTCACCCCATCGCTGCAGGAAGCTTCTGTGTGAACTCTCAGAAGATAAAAGGAAGCGATTGTCACCAAAAGCTTTTGCTTCACCGCAGTCAGAAAAGGGATGCTTGCGTTAAGTCAAATTCCACCCTGGGGGAACCGCCACGGACTTCTACAGAGCTGCAGGAGGCATGGGTTGGGCCCATCGTATCTATCGTATCCATGTCCTTTGAGAGCTGAAGTCTGTGGCAGTGGCTGCATGATGTGACCTTTTCTTTAAGTGCCTTGAACTATGATCTCACTTTCTTCAGATGGTTTTGTATTGCAGGAGCACCTGGCCCTCTCAGGCATGCTCCGGGGCTCTATGGCAGAGCGCTCCGGGGATACACAATTGGTATCCACAGCCACAGAAGTGATCTGCAGGTAGAAAGCGGATCACGGCAAATTTGCAAGGTTCTAGACTCCCAGTTTGTGTCTGCATCTGTGTCCACATCTGTGTCCGTACCTGCACAAATAAGCTGGGGCTAGAAAGCGGATCGCTGCGGATTTGCAGGGCTCTGCCCATTGTGCTAGCCACTGGACAAGCAACAGTCCCTGTCCCAAAGGGCTTCCAATCAAAGTATAAGACGAGACATTGGGCAGAGACAGGCAGATGGGGAACCAAGGAAACAATGGGGGTAAAACCCCACTTTACACCATTTACTGTGTGAGAGGCAGCAATGCAGCATTGCCCTCATGCTGGAGGGATGGCGGGGGGGTGTTTTCCCTGCTGCTGGAGTGCTCCGGGGGGATAGCCAAGTGCTGCTGTGTAAGGAGTCTCTACACTCAGGCTCCATCTAGACTGGCATGATTTTCTGCAAATGCTTTTAACAGAAATGTTTTCTGTTAAAAGCATTTGCGGAAAAGTGCGTCTAGATTGGCACGGACGCTTTTCCGCAAAAAAGCCCCGATCACCATTTTCGCCATCGGGGCTTTTTTGCGCAAAACAAATCTGAGCTGTCTCCACTGGCCCTTTTGCACAAAAGGACTTTTGCCCGAACAGGAGCAGCATAGTATTTCTGCAAGAAGCCCTGATTTCAGACAGTAGAATGTCAGTGCTCTTGCAGAAATTCAAGCGGCCAGTGTAGACACAGCCCCAGTGTCTGTTCCCTGCACCATGGAACCACCGTGGTTCTGCTAGGAGCATCCCCAGCCTCTGCAGGATTTGCCAGTGTGTTCCCCGCAAACTAACAAACACTGCCCTAAAAGCTGAGAGCCGCAGGCCTGATCAAATCCTAGTGAAGTCCAAGGCAAAGTTCTCCCAGGCTCTGGATGAAGCTGAGATGCTTGGATTAGCCCTGGGTGGGGGGGTGGCATATTTAGCTTCCCCAGCACCAGGATTGTGCCCTGTGATGTAACTGCACAGTAGTCAGCTCAGTGGAGAACCAGGCTTCTCATTCCTTCCCCCGGCTCTGATGACAGCCCAGCATGGTTCTGTCAGGGCAAGCTGCCAGTTCAATCTGTTTTGCGGGTGGTGATTCTCGGCATCGCTTAGCCAGTGCAGGAGCAGTGGTCATCTGGGCATAGACACGCTGCAAAATCTTCCATCGAGCAACATGAAATACCAGACCACCCCAGAAAGGACCATTAGACTGATGTGACCCATGGGCATGATTAGCTCCAGCTGCTTGGTGGAGGGTAAACGCTGGTAACAAAGAGAGGAGGGGAAAGCAATGAGAAGCACGTTCTGGGCTTGCAGGTGGCTGTCGTGAGGTCGCTGTGCTGGAAAAACACAACGGCTGCGTCTACACTGGGCCACTTATTCCGGAAAATCAGCCGCTTTTCCGGAATAAGCTGCGAGCTGTCTACACTGGCCCTTGAATTTCCGGAAAAGCAACGATGCTCTACTGTACAAAATCAGCCGCTATTCTGGAAAAGCTACGCTGCTCCCGCTCGGGCATAAGTCCTTATTCCGGAACACTGTTCCGGAAAAGGGCCAGTGTAGACAGCCCAGTAGTCTTTTCCGGAAAAGTGCGTCTACATTGGCCACAGATGCTTTTCTGGAAAAAGGGCTTTTCCGGAAAAGCAGCCTGCCAGTGTAGACGCTCCTTTTCCGGAAAAACTGAAAATGGAATAGTATTCCATTTTAAGCAGTTCCGGAAATTCATGCCAGTGTAGACACAGCCAACAGGTTTGCCCCCAACGCTGAATACAAAGGGACTGTATTTATAGAAACACGAGTAGGAGAGGAGGGATAAAATGGGGCTGTCGTGTTAGCAGAATGCTAGGTTAAGACAGAAAATCAGTCCTACCACTGACCAAGAGACGGGTCAGTCTCCCAGGACAGCCGGGGGTCAATGTCTGAAGAGGGATCAGTTCACGTGAATTAGTTCTAGGTAGGAGCAAGCTAGTTGGCCAGAT
Source organism: Pelodiscus sinensis (assembly GCF_052426305.1). Lineage (NCBI taxonomy): Eukaryota > Metazoa > Chordata > Testudines > Trionychidae > Pelodiscus > Pelodiscus sinensis. The sequence goes on along the minus strand of NC_143064.1, from coordinate 45,300,168 downwards.
CATAAAATGCCTTCCCCGCTGGCGAACGATGGTGTCACTTGCCCCATAACCAGCTCTTACAGGTTTTCTCTGCCCACCCCTAGTGGCTAAAGGAGGTCTCAGAATCGGGGGAAAGACCAGCATGCGGCACGGAGACTCTGAGAAGACCGAGGGGGAAGAGAGAAGATGGAGCTCTGGGAGTTACAATGTAGGGGCTGTTGCCAGCTTCCTCTCCACCGTCATAACCTTCCCCATCTACAAGACTATCTTCCGCCAGCAGATCCACGCCTTCTCCATCCAGGAGGCCATACAGCAGTTGCGCCGCGAGGGCCTCCACCGCTTCTACCGGGGCCTTTTCCCACCACTCTTGTCCAAGACGCTCCAGGGAACCCTCTTGTTTGGCACCCATGACAGCTTCCTCCGTCTCCTCACCAGGAACCCTTCCGAGCCTTGCACGCTGGGGGAGCGGTGGGCAGCGGGGTTCCTGTCTGGCTCGGTGGAGGCCTTAGTCCTGAACCCCTTTGAGCGGGTCCAGAACGTCCTCCAGGACGGCCGGAAAGATGCCAGGTTCCCAAACATCCGCAGCATCCTGCAGGAATTCAACTCGTACGGTCCGAAGGAAAGGCTGGTCGTGGGCTACTACCGTGGCCTCAGCCCCGTGCTGCTGCGGAACAGCCTGGGCAGCGCGCTCTACTTCTCCTTTAAGGATCCCCTCCGGGACAGCCTGGCTGCCAGGGGCTTGCCTAGCTGGCTGCCCGCCCTGGTGTCCGGCAGTGTTAACGGGACGGTGACTTGCCTGCTGTTGTACCCGCTGAGCGTCCTCGTGGCCAACATACAGTCGCAGGTTGGGGGGAGGGATCTTCTCAGCCTGCGGGAGTCTGCGTGGTCCGTCTGGGAGTCGCACGGGAGGAAGCTGACTCTTCTCTACCGGGGTGGCTCCCTCCTGGTCCTCCGGTCCTGTCTGACATGGGGTCTCACCACCGCCATCCATGACTTCCTGAGAGAGAACGCTGCGCACAGGTCCCAGGTGGTGTGAGGGGAGAGGCCAGAGAGCCACTGGCCCTGGCACGTCTAGCCCCATGTCTTAGGGCCATGAGGACTTGGCGTGGGGGGGGGGGGGGAGTGTTTACAAGGAGGCTCTGAAGCTCAGTCAATAAAACTTTAGCACACAAGCTAAACCTCCAGCCTCCAGGTCAAAGGTCGTTTCCTCAGGCCATACTTTCAAAACCAAGGGGCAACTTTGGTTAAGTCATTTCCCTCCCCCGCCCCATCAGAACGTTGCTTGGTTGGTTTTTAAACCTGGACTTTTCTGTGGCCAAATGGAGAGAGCCCAACCTCGCCTGCTGTAGGCTGATCTGACCGCATGGTTATGGGGCGAGGGTGCTCTACGCGGCTAAGCACAGGAAGGGGAGTCAGGGAGCAGGATTCTGTTCCTAGCTATGCTACTGTGGCCTCGTAATGACATTTACTATCATCTGAAGAAGTGGGCTGTGCCCACGAAAGCTCATGATCCCATCTGCATGTTTTGTTCATCTTTAAAGTGCTACCAGACTAATTGGTTTTTAAATATACCCTGAACAAACTAACTCAGCTACCCCCTGAAGCATCCACTATCGTGTGCCTCCTCTTTAAAAATGGAGATAGTCTTATTTCCCTGTTCAAAGTGCTTTAAGAGCACGGGTGGAAAGTGTTACAGAACGGCCGTGCGTTCACCATCGCCGAAACAGGCACTGTCCTTCTAAGATTTCCAGTACTGCACATTTGTCTCCTTAAGCACCCAGCTGCGCTAAGCCCTAGAAGCTGTTTTATTGTGGATTTGCACTGGTGCCTCTGGTTAGCTCAAATGCTGAGGCTCTGGGGAAGCGGGGCAGGTGGGCTGAGGTGGAGAACTAGGCCATGCAGATTAAGTATTCATAAAAGGAAGAAGCTCACAGAGCTACTTGAAGGAGGCTGACTTCTACTGGGGGCAAAGCAGAGATTCGGGATTGGATTCGGGATTCACAGGCTAATCTTTCTGGAAGTGGTAGACTCCTGACTGAATTCCTGGCTCCACTGTAGTCAATGGGAATTTGAGGGCCAGGATTTCAGGCCAAGTATGTTTTCATTCTCAGCTCAGGTAGTTACAGAGACAGCTGGGGGGAAGGTTATGGTCACAGCCGCGTTCTGCAAGCTTTCATGATACTTCCAGAGTTCAGAGCTGGGCTTGGCACAGAACCATTCCTGCTGTAAGTGAACGATAATCTGCCTCTAACTGCCCGGGTGTGCCCATGATGCTGCTAGATCTGTCTCAGTCTTTGGCAGTACTGACGCGACGGCATTGATGACTCCCTTGCTACAGTAGGCGTGGGGGCCCTGCAGCAGTTCCCCCTCTTCTCTGAGAGTTTCCAGGCAGAGGCCACTGAATGTGCTAGCTTCCATCCTGACCTCGCTCCTGTTCAACTTGTGGGCATGTTGGCTGGGAGATGGCGTGAGGCCGTGCCTTGCTGTGGCACTAGAATGTGGATCTGCCCAAGAGAGCACGAGGGCAGAGTATGCACTGAAGAGGTGAGAACTGATGCAGGAGAATTCCTTGAGGCCGGAGCTGTAATGCAAAGTCAAATGAATTATTTTGTTAGCTGGATTCAACCCAAGACCCTTTAGGCCAGATTCAGCTCAGATGCAAGCAGCTGCAACTCCACTGAAGTCAGGGGCAAATGTATGTAAGGGGCCTAGCTCCAGAAAGCAGGGTGACCCAAGTCCTCAAAAGTACTTAAGTGCTAGTGAGTTAGGCACCTATGTCCATGAGAGTCTGCGCCAGCGACTCAGTTGTCAGATACTTTTACTGAGCTATTGCATCAACAACAGGATGGGTGAGACACGATTCAGTGTTTGACTCAGCCTGTGAACTCTGTCTCTGCCTGTCTGATTTCCTGTTAGGTTCCTGAGTAGCCACAAGACGACACTGTACCTTGTGCTTTGTGGGTTTAGAGGATGTTTCACTCTTCACCTGAAATGACATAACACTGCATCTGTATTAGTGCACTTGGTTCTTTTAAGTAAGACTCCTAACAAAATTCTTGAACTCTCCTTCCTGGAGCATTGTGGGTTAGCGGTTCCATTACAAGTGACTGAGTAAATTGAAGACACAGAGGCTAGGTCTACACTATGGAGTTTTTGTGCAAAAACTCACTGTGTCCACACCTCAAGCGCGTTTTTGCGCAAGTAAAACGACAGAACAGAGGGGTTTTTCCGGCGTAGGTATTCCTCTTTCTATGAGGAATAACTCCTTTTTGTGCAAGAGCTCTTGTGCAAAAAGGCATGTGTGGATGGGAAAGAGGGTTTTTTTGTGCAAAAAGAGGCAATTGAAAAAAGCACAGGTGCCCTGGTGGCGATTCTGTAAATAGCAATCAGTGTTTCATTTTGAGAGAGCGTCCTTGCAGTCTGGATGCTCTCTTGTGCAAAAGCGCATCACATTTTTTATGTGCTTTTGCAGCGTGGACGCGCTCTTGTGCAAGAAGTTTTTGCGGAAGATCTCTTCCGCAAAAAGCTTCTTGTGCAGGAAGCCTGCAGTGTAGACATAGAGGCTACGTCTACACTGGCTCCTTTTTCAAAAGGGGCATGCTAATTTTAAACTTCGGAATAGGGAAATCCACGGGGGATTTAAATATCCCCCGCGGGATTTAAATAAAGATGTCCGCCGCTTTTTTCCGGCTTGGGGAAAAGCCGGAAAAAAGCGTCTAGACTGGCCCGATCCTCCGGAATAAAGCCCTATTCCGGAGGATCTCTTATTCCTACTTCAAAGTCTAGACACTTTTTTCCGGCTTTTCCCCAAGCCGGAAAAAAGCGGCGGACATCTTTATTTAAATCCCGCGGGGGATATTTAAATCCCCCGCGGATTTCCCTATTCCGAAGTTTAAAATTAGCATGCCCCTTTCGAAAAAGGGGCCAGTGTAGACGTAGCCAGAGAGAAGAATAGAGTTGTGACTTGTCTCCAGATAAGGGCTAGTACACCCGCCCAGCCCCCAGTGGGGGAGTGCTGACTTACAGCTGTGGTTGCTTCTTGTTTGGGATTAAAAGCTTTTTAACCTAATGAACTGGTGTGTTTAGTCCTCCAGCCAATGCTTAGTGGGCGGGGTGTGACTCCTGTGCTGTATTTATGGGGCTTACTTGGCATAATCATGTTGGGGAGATTCTAAACATTCATTACAAAAATAAAGTAAGTTACTCGTCCTCCTGACTACAGCGAACCTTCCGACTGTGAGCTGAGTGTACGTGGGGGCAGGTTAATTGCATGAGTCTATAGACAGCCTAAAACCAAGCCTCAGGGGGAGGATGTATTGGCCCTCTCATCCTTACTGGGAAGTCAGCTCCTAACCCAATGCCATGCCAGTATCAATGGTAACTGTTCCATTGTAGGTTGTTTAGGGGCTAGCATGGGTAGAAGGGGTGGGAGCAGCTTGTGGGACATATAGGAAGTGGCCACTACTGCAAGGAAGGAAATACAGCAGGCAGAAAAGGCAACTGACAGACAGAAGAGGGAAAGAGAAACAAAGGGCAGAAGTAATGGTGACCTCCAAGGGCACAGATGCTCTCACTAAGTGATCCTGAATGTAGCAAGGAACTGGATGAATAGTACTGGACAATTTAATGTCTACAAGACAAGCCCTCCCCTCCTCTTGATCTCTATGCAAATCTCCCACTGACAGCAGAGGACTCTCCCCCCCGCCCCTTGCCCTGCAGATTAAGGACAATATGATGTCCTGAATTTATACCCTGGACCCATTTAAATGTGAATCAGTAGGTGGAGCTCTCCTCCGGGTGAATCTGACAACCTGTCTTGTATCTATACAGGTCCCCGAAGGCTCCTTCTTATATAGCCCATGTGCTCAGGACTCCTTTTCACAGAATTTTGCTATACTATCCACCTGGAAATCCTGCACCCCTTGGTCTCTTCAGTTTAAATCACAGAGGTGCATTCAGCCCTCTCTGTTCACCTGCTCTTTCAGAAGGAGCTTTTCTTTTTAGGACCAAATCAACCCCAGAAAAGCAGTGGCAGTAACACACTCCTGTAAAACCAAAGCTATCCACAAGCTGGCAGGTTGGCGAAGCATCTGCCACAACCCCCAGTACTCCCACTGCTGCACAAATCTGGTACTAATTTTGGACGCTGCGGTTTCTTTCCCAACCCCTCCTTTGAAATCGGGACCGTGCCAAAAAGATCACCATCGAAACAGCAAATTCTCCGAGATGCATGGGATGCTGGTGTCGTTCCTTGCCGGCTTCTCTGCTCTGCCATTTCTTTGTGATAACAGGATCAAATGTTGGGAGGGATTTCTGTTTGGTTTGGTGTCAGAGATGTGCTTCCACATCAAGGTGTACTGGCCTTTCAGACTAAAGGGCACAGCTATTCAATCAGAAGAAGAAAACTGACATTTGTGAAAGGCCTTCCTTCCCTAAGGATATCAGCGTACTTAAACTATGCATGTGGATCTACTTAAATGCAGCCTCTTCTGCCTGGAACACGGCAGTCGGCATACTATATATGGCACAACAGCTATATATGGGAGGTGGGAAATTTTGGTGCAGGGCAGCCCGGCTCTTTAGTACCAATCCACAGCAGATTGTCCCTCTGTTCTTAACAACTCATCCTAAAGATCTCCATTCAGTAAACAACAGAGAATGTCATTTACCTTGGGAGGATGAAGGGCTGGGTCTAGCACATAAGGACTTGGCTAGTCTGATTTTTCCAGTGATATCATGCAACCACAGCCCCTGGCGATTTCGGCAAGCAGACTGGGTGTCCAGTACAACTGCGCATCGGACCGTCGATGGATTGTCTGCCATTGTTAACTACCACGTAAAGGGGCTTTAGCTCAGTGTGACAATAGGTTTTATGTGTCGAGAAGCCTTGAGGAGTCCCCACAAAATACCTTCTTGGTTATTCAGACCTTTTCCCAGCATTCAGAAAAGTGTAGGTAAGTGACTTGGCTGACATCCCAGGTCCCCTCTCCCACTCAGGAGTCTAAATTCCAACTGGTGTTCTACAGCAGTGTTTCTCAACCAGTGGTACAAGTACCCTTAGGGGTATTCGAGAGAAGTCTGGGGGGTACATCAGCACAACTGACATTTGGAGACAACTGAATTTTTGTGTTAAGTTTTACAGCACTTTATTATTTTTGTACTTTTTACACCCAAAAATTTCATTGCCCGCCCGGCTATGATTAAGTTGTTTAAACAAACGTGTTACGATGGTAGAAAAAAAACGTATGTGTCTGAAAACTGTAGGTACTGGGGTTACTTATAATTTTTTTAAAGGGGTACTTTATAAAAAAAGTTTGAGAAACTCTGTTGTACACCTAAGAGCTTAGCTGCGCAGCCTGAGGTGTCAATGCACTTGGAATTTACAGCAGGCAGGCGTGGGCTCCCCAGTACGTATCCACATACAAAAGGAAGGACAATAGTTACAGTTTATGGATTGAAGGCTGAGAGCGGAGGAATGTTGGAGTCTATAAAGGGGAATTCTGAGGAGAGATCTGTGCATGGTCTATATACAAACACCTTCTCTGTCACTATACATGATACAAGTGAATTATTCACAGTCAGAAAGCAGGGGGACTAGGAGTCAAAGCCTGAAGCTTAGGAGGGAAATGGTTAGGTGTGTCTATAAGAATAACAAGACTGAGGGACAGACAACCACAGAAGAGGTGACTGATACCCACTCCCGAGTTAGCTTATAGGCACCTCAGAACTGAAACACACAGCCAGATCCTCTTCTCCATCAGCCTCTGAACCATATCCCCCCCCCCCTTTTATACCAACATCAAATGGCAGAGATTGAATGAGGCCTTGCCAGGCACGGCCAATGGTTGTTTATAGTCCCTTGGAAAACGGCTGTCTTTTGCAGTTCCTCTTCCAAGCACAGACCCAATGCCTCCCTGGGGCAGCTCGCCTGACTTCCGTGGGTTACGGAAGGGATGAATGTAGCCCCCTCTTTGTGTCTGGACACTTGAGCTGCAGTCACTAGATGGTGCTGTTGGGAAGCGAATAAGAAGGGTCTTTGTCAGCGGGCTGCGAGGCACACCCCTTCCCCGGCCCTCCCCAGAATTCTTGCTCCCATCCTCCAGGATCCGAGCCGCCTCTGGCTTCCCCTACAGCCAGCCCCGTGCCACACTAGCCCTGAGCGCCAGCCCAGCGCTGCGTTCCTGCCCAACGGGGCAGGAGGCTTGTGAGTTTCAGCGAGGAGCCCAGCTCTCCCGCCCGCCTAACACGCTGGTGCGGCAGGGCTGGGCCGCCAAGGTTTACTGGCCAGGGGATGGTGTAACTCAGCCCCGTTCCGGGCCCCGCAAGAGGCTCGCCCTGCACCTGGCGCCCTCGCGGGCTGAGTGCGCCGCGTCTCCGCCGAGGGGCTGTCTTTGCTCTGGTGGGAAGGGCAGCGCTGCGGGGTTCCCACCGGCGAGTCCATGCAGGGGCCCTAACCCGAGCCCCTTCCATGCATGGGCTGCAGGGCTGGATCTGCCCGGGCGTTGCCGGGCTGAGAAAGGGCTCGCCCGTCGGGGGGCGGGGGAGGAGGCAGTCTACAGGCAGCCCCGCTGTGTGCGCGCCTGCCTACGTGCCCGTCTGTCGGCCCGTCTCCGTCTGCCTGTCGGCAGGGCCGGTTTTGCTGCTGTTCCCGGTTCAGCGCCGCAGCGGGGGCGGCACGACCCGAGGGGGCTGCAGCCTGGGGCTGGCTGCTTGCAGGTGCGGGGCACGTGGAGCTGCTACACCAGGGACTGCGCCTCCGGCCGGGAGCCTGCCCGCCTGCCTAGCGCTGTGCCTGCCTCGCAGCCGCACGTGGGGCGCGCCGGCCATTGTGCAGCCCACAGCAGGATGCAGGCGGCGCCTCGCCCCTGCAGCGCCCAGCCCACGCCTTCGGCCCGCGGGGGAGGAGCGCTTCACCCCGCCCCGGTGCACTCTGGGAGGTGCAGTCCCCTGGCCCTGCGCGGCCAATGCAGGGCTCCGAGCGCGAACTCCGCTTCCCAGCATGCCGAGCGGCGCGCGGCCAATGGGAGGCAGGGGCGGGCGGCAGCGATGCTATATAAGGAGGCGCCCCACGCGGGTGCAGCAGCAGAGACACCTGAGGGAGTGGTTGCCGTTGTTTCGCAGCGTTGTAGCCAGCACCGCAGGTACGGCGCGTGCCCGCCCGCTGGGTGCGCCCCCCCTTTGTGAGGGGACGGGGTGCGGTGGACGGGCGCCCCCCTTGCACGCGTAGCGGGGGTGTCGGGGGTGCGGTGGACGGGCGCCCCCCTTGCACGCGTAGCGGGGGTGTCGGGGGTGCGGTGGACGGGCGCCCCCCTTGCATGCGTAGCGGGGGGGGGGCGGGGGTGCGGTGGACGGGCGCCCCCCTTGCACGCGTAGCGGGGGATGGACGGGGGTGCGGTGGACGGGCGCCCCCCTTGCACGCGTAGCGGGGGATGGACGGGGGTGCGGTGGACGGGCGCCCCCTTTGCGGGACGAAGGGGGTGCGGCTGGATGGGTTGCACCCCTCCTTGCGCGCACGGGGGGGGGGTGCGGCTGGACGGTTGCGCGGCCGGGGATCCTGGGGGAGCCGCTCCGTGGTTGGGGGTGCGGCGGGAGGAGGGGTGCCGCTTGGGGTGAGTGGGGGCAGCCGCCCTAGGAGCTGCTCCCCGTAGGGCGCCGCGTAGCTGTCTACATGGGGCGGGCTGAGCCCCGAGCCGCCCAGCCCTGCGCGAGGGGCACGGGGTGGGGGCGCCCTGGAGCTGCAGGAGGGGCGGGGGCTGAGGTAGCCTCCTCCTCCTGTAACCCGGGTGGGGCGGGGGCTGTGGGGAACCGCCCGCCCGGGGATGCCGCGTGGAAGGGCCAGGGCGCATTTTGGCCCCTTCCAGCGCGCTGCCCTGGTCTTCCCCATTGTGCTCTGGATCCGCAGTCCGGGGGGGGCGCATCTGCCGCCCGCCTTACACTGGGCATGGGGGGTGATAAGACGGACGGAGTCTTAGCCGCGTCTGCAGCCGCCGGGGGGAGAGGGGAGTGCAGCTGGTGCTGGGTTTTAGCCTTGGTGGGTTCCTACGTCTTGCCTTGGGTTGGGTGTTGGCCGCAGGGTAGAGGAGGGGGATGAGTGGGGATCCCGGGCTGGCGGGAGTGTGTGGGGGACGGGGAGTGACAAACGGCTCACGTGGGTTGGGGAGAGGCAGGTATTGATGAAGGAGGGTTTGGTGCTCTCAGAACAGCGTCCCTCTGCACTAGCCTCTTGTATTAGGCTCCTGCTTCTATATCGCTTCGAGTTCCAGAGCCAGGACTGGGGTTTGGCGCCCAACCCAAATCAGTTGGGGCGTGTCTCTTGTACAGATCAGTAACTTCCTCCTGGGCTTTCCCTCCATCCCTGTGCTCACACACATGACCTTGCTGGCTGGACGGTCTCCAATTCCGATAAGAATGACTGACTTGTACCTTATTGCTTGAGGTCTGAGCTGAATTGTAACAGAAGACAGAACTATGTAGCACTTTAAAGACTAACAAGGTGGTTTATTATGTGATGAGCTTTTGTGGACCGGACCCACTTCCTCAGATCAATATGTGGAAGGGTCTGGCCCACAAAAGCTCATTACCTAATAAACCACCTTGTTAGTCTTTAAAGTGCTACATAGTTCTGTCTTTTGTTTCAGCTAGACCAGACTAACATGGCTGCATCTCTATCACTATTCTGAGCTGAATTGTGTGTGTTTAACAAATCATTGGCCCGGGAATTCATACTCTACAATCCGGTGGGCACTCACCAAAGGTTCTGGGTGTATAATTTGGCACATGATGCCTGGGTATCGATTTCCATTGCAGGCGTAGTAACTTCACTCTCTTAATCATTTAGCCAACATGTGTGACAAACCAGACCTCTCTGAAGTGGAGAAATTTGACAAGAAGAAGCTGAAAAAAACCAACACGGAGGAGAAGAATACACTGCCTTCGAAGGAAAGTAAGTATCCAGTTCCCTCTTTCTGGCAGGGCTAGCTGGTTCCTGTTTATCTCTCGATGCAAGGATAACTTAACGGATGGCTAGTCTCGTTTCCTTATGACATTGACGCTAATTCTGAGTTCTCTGGTGGAGGCTTTAAGTCTTAGATGCATGTTGCATCTAGTGCGCTGTCTTGGACCATTACATTTGTCAGGCCACATTTCTGGATTGCAAAATAAATTGAATTGCAGATTTCTGTTGTTTTTGTGGTGTGAGCATCTGTCCAAATGATTGGGTGTCCAGGGAAGAAAATCATTCCAAAGCAAAGGGACTGGCAGAATTCTCCAGTCCTGGTCTGGCATTCCAGAAACATGGTTCTCCTATTAGCATTTTGTTGCGACACAGACTTCCAATTTTGGCTGTGTAGGAGTGTCAAGTGGGAGCGGATATGCTTGTGCTGATCTCATCTCTGAGGAATCTGGCAGACTGAGGCATTTTGATCTAGTTGATGTTCCAATGGAAAATATTGTTTTTAGCTGCGGATAAGATCTGAGCCTCAGCAAGAGCTAGAACTACACTCCTCTGCCTGGGGGATGTTGTCAGGCATCTGAAGTATACTAGGACTGAAAAATATAAGAGGGCTTCTAGCTCTGAATATTCTTTGCTGTTGGAGTCTGATTGGGGTGGTATTTAGTTCATCTCACTAGGTGTAGAGAACAACTACAGCACACTGAATTCTCGGGACTTGGTATAATGTGGTCTGAGTGGACTTGGGAAACAGCAATAATTCTCTAATACGGATGCTCCCTAACACTGGACGCTTGAAGGCCCAGTTAAGGAATAAAGTTATCTTCATGTGCTGTAACCCGGTGCAACACATTTCAGAGTTTACCTGGGATTTGGATGCTCCTCAGCTGGACCTGTAAGATACTAGTGTATTGACCCCACTGTCAGGTTTGGTGACTCTAGAGAGCTCCTGTAAGGCTCCCTTCATTACAGCCATGTAAACAGCTGGTAGTGCAGCTACATTGTACTGTCCCAACCCTTGAGGAAGGGGAAGCATTAAGGCAGAGAGGCTAACAGAACTCTCTTCTCTTTCAGCCATCGAACAGGAGAAGGAATGCGTGAAGTCTTCATAAAGGGAGATGGCCTGGCAGCAGGAGCCACCACTTAATTTTTTTGCTTTGAGTTAAATCATCTGTTTTTTTAAATTACATCATGTACCTGTATAGAAAAATGCTGCAACTTCTAACCCACTGTCCCACCATGCCAGCTGCTTTGGCGAGTGGAGAAATGTGAGGTCCTTCCAGAATCCCATCAGTAGCCTGACCCAACCCCACCTTTTCTGCTTGGTCACCTCCTGTTTACAGCACTGATCTTGCTCTAAGGCAATGCGGGAGGAGGAGAAGAGGGAAGCAGAGGGCATGGGAGCTCCTAGGTATAGAGACCCCTTCTGCTACATGGTGTGGGGGGCATGAAATTCTTCTGATTTGGCCTCTGGCCTACTGACCTGGGTCTGTCTGGCATATTTGCTCACAGAATGGTGTTTCTGCAGCCTCACTCACAATTAATTTTTGTCTTCCTTGAAATAAAGTGAAAAGTTTATTATAAAAATAAAAAAATATTATGACCTACTCCAGGCCTCTTCCCTGGCTCTTCAGTCTGTCAAGATGCTGACCTTTCAGGAATGTGGTGCCACAACCTGGCTTGGTAGGAGACATGGTAGAGGAGTCTGCCCTCCCTGTTGCTTCTATGCTGATGCTCCCATCCCTGCCTTTGATCTTGATTTGACTTGTAAAGTTAGAGGTTGCTTAGGGTCCTTGTTAAGCTGTGGAGCCACCCTCCGGGCAGAACTGATCCAGCCTTTTCGTGGGCTGAGATCATCTCAGGCTACAGAACACTCCTGCTCACAGGCGATTCCACTGGTAACAGCTTTAACTAGCTTGGTATGGCTAAAGGAGAACTGCACCCGTCTGTGTCCCCAACCTTGCCTCCTGTGTAGTCTGGCTTGGCTGGGGTCAGGGGAATGGGACTAGGCCACTACTTTTTCCTTTACCTGCTTCTGCTCCCAGTTCCTTTGTTCCTCTGCTAACTCTACAAGCAGCAAGGAAATAGTGATGTTACCATCTGCCTGGGTAATAAACACCGTCCTGGAGCTAGTGAGGGTGGGGGAGAATACCTCTTGGCGCTATCATTAAGTCAACATTGCAGTAGCTGCTGTCTGGGTCACATTGGTGTCACAGACCTGGCAGGTCACTGACGAAAAGCCCAGGTGTTTCAGGCTGGCCTGGCCTGCAGTGTGATCTGGCTGGGGAGCTGACATTGGTGTTCTAAAGACTTCTAACTGCTGGCTCTTTTGGGCTTCACTAAGGCAGCGGGTCCCATTTAAAATGGCTTCCTAGCGTCTGATCTCATTGCTGTTCTCTTGGGTGAAAGGCCAAACCAGAGGAGATTGGGGCCCATCTTCAGTGTCCTGGAGGCAGGAGTCTGGGTGACTGGGTTCTAGTGCAGATGCAGCATTAAAATGCCACTCATCCATGCTGATGTGTTGTCCTAGGCATATACTCTTGAACTTAAGAAATGACTCCCTTTCTGAGAGCTGGGACAAGCCAAAGGAATGCTTGCCCTGGGAAGAGTGGGTGTTAGCTGCTGAGGCCCTTGTAAAGTATTTGTGTTAAAGTCCCCGAAGGGTGCGGGAAGCTCAAGCACTAGCAGGGCTCTTATCGTTCATCAGCTGGTGGTTTGGTGCTTCCCAGCCTAATTGCTGTGCCTTGACTGGCACTTACAAACTCCCTTGGGCAGCACAACTAGCAGCAGTGTAGTGTGGAGGCGGGTGTGTTACCCCTCTAGAAAGTTCACAGGGAGACGTGAGGAGTGCAAGGCACACGAGTGTTCTGGCACTGCTACCGTTCATGCAGCTGTGCCCCTGGTTGCTTCTAACCATGAGTGAGGAGAAAAATGCTACAAGGGGTGGGTGGAAAGAGGCACCTCTCAACATATGGTCCCAAGATGCTAATTGCTGAGGAGGTCAGCTGCCAGCCACGGATTCTAGCTAAGGCCATAAGAGATCTGGGTCAGCAGGCTGGGAAAGCTGGGAATACAATGGACAACTCTTCCATCTAGTGCAGTAACTTGCTATCTTCTCTGGCTGGCTCCCAGACCAGCGGAGTGCATTTCTAAATAGGAAAGGCTGCATCTCCATGCTGAGTGTAGAAGCAGCAAGAAAGCTGCGTGGGTGGCACGGGGTTGGTGAGGCTTCTGAGCTGGTGGTAGTTCTCCATCTTCCACTATCATTCACCTGAGCTGTCCCCAGCAAATAACTTTCAGGCAATGAGCCCTCATTCAGCAGCTTAGTGGTGAGTGAATTGCTAAGTCAACAGAAGGGTGTTAATGCATCAGGAGACTGTCTGGCTGAGCACTCCTGAAAATCAGGCCACTTGCGTGACTTGTCCACAAGTGCTTGTTCTTGCACAGAGTGCGGGTGTATAGCCCATGCCCAGGGAAGAGGCACTGGCATTGCCACAGCAGGCAGCAACGTGGGTGGCCCTAGAGACAACCCAGGATGGGGCACTGCCAACAAGGGCATGTGGAACAGGCCCTGGGATGTGTCTCATGGCACTGCTCCAGCCAGGGTTCACAAACCTCAGAAATTCAGCATCCATTTCTGGGAACAGGGCTGGAAGAAGCTCAGAATCACAGCAACCTGAACACAATAAGGCGAGATCCTTTACCACACAAATTGCATGTTTGTGGCTACTCTTGCTCTCCTTGTATCCATTTACTGCCACATGTCAGGAGTAAAGCAAGTGAGGGTTACAGATTGCAATCCAGGGGATGCAACCACTGTGCATCCCCCGGGCCACTAGTCCTGGGGTGAGAGTCAGTGCCCAGTTGATTGACTCGTCCATTGACAGGATGGGCTGGGGTGGGAGGTATTGTCTATGGATAATCAAGGACCATGTGTAGTCAGAGCAGGTGATGCCAAGTACTGGGACTGGCTGCTTTTGAACAGCGATGATGCTCAGGCAAGATCTGGCAGGTCACTCTCTTCATTTTGATTTCACTGGGGCTGTGTCTACATTGGCATGAATTTCCGGAACTGCTTAAAATGGAATACTATTCTGTTTTCAGTTTTTCCGGAAAAGGAGCATCTACATTGGCAGGCTGCTTTTCCGGAAAAGTGTCTGTGGCCAATGTAGACGCGCTTTTCCGGAAAAGAGCCCAGATCACCATTTTTGCGATCAGGGCTTTTTTCCGGAAAAGACTACTGGGCTGTCTACACTGGCCCTCTTCCGGAACAGTGTTCCGGAATAAGGACTTATACCCGAGTGGGAGCAGAATAGTTTTTCCGGAATAGTGGCTGATTTTGTACAGTCGAGCGTCGTTGCTTTTCCGGAAATTCAAGGGCCAGTGTAGACAGCTCGCAGCTTATTCCAGAAAAGCGGCTGATTTTCTGGAATAAGTGGCCCAGTGTAGACACATCCTTGGGGTATGATGGGTAAAAAGTCTGGGAGTGGTGAGTCTGCTGCACAGTTTGCAAAGCGGCACTCTCTGGACAGCACGGTGCGGTGACTCCCCATTGCAGACATGTAGAAACCAGGTACGTGGAAGCTGTTGATACGCAGACATGCTGCTCGTATTATTCCATGTGCTTTCTGGGTTGGGGTGGGTTCCTTTCCCCACATGGCCTGTCAGCCCCCTTTGATGCCAAACTGCAGGCCAATCACAGCTCACTTTCACCTAGTCCTGGAAAGGTGAGCAAAAAGGTGGTGGCTACTCTTCCCCTACTGATGTCCAGGTGCACCTAGAGGAGGAGAAACATCAAAGAAAGGCTAGAACGTGTGCTGGAGTCCTCCTTTGTAGCTGCGACTCTTCTGGCTGCCTTTGGGTTCCTTTTGGTGATGCTGGGTCTCTCTGTGCCTTTGGTTGCTACCAGCCGTGGGTGGTTGTCAAAAATCCGTGTTGCCAGATGCTGTAGGAAGAGACAGTTGGTTTAAAATAAGACACTCACTGTTTTGCGGCCCGTGCTTTAAAACAGAGTAACCCTCGTTGTCAGCTCACGCACGAGCATCAATTCTCTTCATTGCTACTGGCTTGCTTTTCTCCTGGCCTTTGAGGTGCTCTGTGATTGGTCAAAAATATGCAGAACAGCCTGACCAGAAAAGAGGATAGCAGGCCCAGCTTTGACTCCACTAAACGCTGGCACTGGCTGCTGTCAGAGGCCGGATACTGGGCTAGACAGACCACTGGTTTGAGGCAGGATGGCCGTTCTTGTGTGTGAAAAGTCAGCAATGTTGTTACTGGTTCAGAACTTAAATCTCCTACAAACAGAGGCACTGCAGAAAGCTCCAAGCCTGAGTAGACACTTATCCATGATGCGCTGCGGGACTTGAATGGGAAGTCCGGGGACGCTGCACCTGTTCAACCATGGTCTGAATTTGACCCTCAGTTTCCCAGAGTCACCAGGAGCTCCTGTATTGTCTCACCGTGACCCCTGGCACTGCCCCCCAAGCATAGGCAGGCACAGCTCTGGGCACGTAACCCTTCTGCCTTGAGAGGCCTGAGGGGGGCTTTTCTACCTCCCAGGATTACAAAGCACTCTGCATGCTAGCGGTCAGACCCTCCGCTGCTGTCAATCAGCATAGCCTTGTTGAAATCAATGGAGCTACTCCGCTTTACACCAGACAAGAGTCTGGGTTCGTGACTTTAACTTTGCTCTGTGAGCTCCGTAAATAGTGTCACCTCCATTTTATGGATGGGGAGATAGGCAGAGAACTCCAGGAAACAGGGAGGCTGGCAGAGCCTTTGACCTTCTTAACCACTAGACTTGGCCATCTTTTCTCCCACAGAAGTTCCCCATGTGGAATGGCTCCAGTTTAAGACGGGAGCAAAATGTGTACACCCTCTGGATTTGCTGTTCATAGAATCATAGAACTATAGAACTGGAAGAGACCTCAGAAGGTCATCAAATCCAGCCCCCTGCTCTAGGCAGGACCAATCCCAACTAAATCAACCCGGCCAGGGCTTTGTCAAGCCGAGACTTAAACACCTCTAGGGATGGAGACTCCACTACTTCCCTAGGTAACCCATTCCAGTGCTTCACCACCCTCCTAGTGAAATAGTTTTTCCTAATATCCAACCTGGACCTCTCCCACCACAACTTGAGACCATTGCTCCTTGTTCTGCCATCTGTCACTACTGAGAACAGCCTCTCTCCATCCTCTTTGGAACCTCCCTTCAGGAAGTTGAAGGCTGCTATCAAATCCCCCCTCACTCTTCGCTTCTTCAGACTAAACAGACCCAACTCCCTCATCCTCTCCTCATAAGTCATATGCTCCAGCCCCCTAATCATTTTGGTTGCCCTCCGCTGGACCCTCTCCAATGCGTCCACATGCTTTTTGTAGTGGGGGGCCCAGAACTGGACACAATACTCCAGATGTGGCCTCACCAAAGCTGAATACAGGGGAATAATTGCATCTCTGGATCTGCTGGCAATGCTCCTCTTAATGCAGCCTAATATGCCATTAGCCTTCTTGGCTACAAGGGCACACTGTTGACTCATATCCAGCTTCTCATCCACTGTAACCCCCAGGTCCTTTTCTGCAGAACTGCTACTTAACTACTACTGTTGTTACCATGTAAACCTCCTCTGCTAACAGAGACTCTGGAGGCAAGGGTTTTTCACATGATTGGAAGACCTCAAGAAAGAGGAAGTGAACAAAGGAAGTGTGAGACCCAGTAACCGCTGCTCTTAATAAAACAAAACAAAAATCTAGCAGTGGGTGTTCTGCTACTCAGCTGGGAAGCATTTGAATTTCCCCTGAGTGGCCGCCCAAGTGCACGGTTTACAGGGCACACTGGTCAGGACTCCACGAGGCACCATACCTTACGTCTTATCATTCATGTATGCTCATCTTGCATCGAGACTGTGTGGGCCATAGGACGAAGGGGCTATGTTTATGACGACAGCCTTGTCTATACTGCTTGGCTGCATCTAGACTGGCAAGTTTTTCCGCAAAAGCAGCTGCTTTTGTGGAAAAACTTGCCAGCTGTCTACACTGGCTGCTTGAATTTGCGCAAGAACACTGATGATCTAATGTAAGATTGTCAGTGTTCTTGCGCAAATACTATGATGCGCCCGCTCAGGGATAAGCCCTCTTGCGCCAATGTATTTGTGCAAGAGGGCCAGTGTAGACAGGGGAGGACTGTTTTGCACAAAAAAGCCCGGATGGCGAAAATGGTGATCGGGTCTTTCTTGCACAAAACCGCATCTAGATTGGCACGGATGCTTTTCCGCAAAATGTGCTTTTGCACAAAAGCGTCCTGCCAATCTAGACGCTCTTTTCCGCAAATGTTTTTAACGGAAAAACTTTTCCGTTAAAAGCATTTGCGGAAAATCATGCCCGTCTAGACGCAGCCCTTGTGTGACCAAGTCAGAGGACCAGCGATAACACGGGCTATGAACTGCATCTCCATAACCTTGGGCTCGCTATGCTTGTCACTGGATCACCGGGGTGCCATCCACACTTCATCTATTGCCATGCTCCAGCTGTGTGGTAAGCAAGTCAGAACTGCAGGGCTGCTGCGGCCTGAAACAGCCAAGTCTCTCTGGTTATGGGGTAGCTCCATTCAGCCTACACGTGTACCAATAATCTCGTTCCCCAGGCAACGGGCTGCGGCAGGCAGTGGGAGCCTTTGGCTTCGAAGTCTCTGGTGATGGGCACAGCTCTGGCTAGGCTGTTAGTGGCCGACAGTCGCACGGTGACTCCTTGCTGTCTGCAGCGATGTGGTGAAAGGAGGCGTCAGCAAATGGCACTTCCTCAGCAAGCACTAATGCAGCGGTTCCCAAACTTTTTGGCATCATGGCCCCCCCTCCCCCCCCACTCCCAGCAAAACTTGTTGAGGGGGAAAAAAAAAGGGAACTGACAAAAATAGCACAGCAAAACTCGGGAGGTGAGGGCTAGGTCGCTGGGTTGCCTTGTGCCCCCCTGGAATTTCTTCATGCCCCCCATTTTGGGAACCCATGAACTAATGAATGTCACAGGCTAAGCAGAGGTCAGACACACAGCGGCTCAGCATCAGCAACAGCTCCCCGCCCTCCCCCCACCGGCGCCAGGTTCTCAGGAGAGCCTGCTGTTGTGTGGGAGCACTGGGGTGCTGACGGCCAGCTCCCCTCCCGGCCTTAGCACCCCTGGTGCTCTCTGACCGCACAGCCACTACGAGAGACAGGTGACCCCACCCCTCTGAAAGGCCGCTGTGTCCCAGGCCCGTCTGAGATCCTTAGAGGCGGGAACAGGAGCTGCCTTCATACGTACCACACCTGGCCCTGCCTGCTGTCTCTCCCCTCCGGCCTCTCTTTCCAAGGCTTGTTGTGCAGCCCCAGCAGGCTGCGGGAATGCAGGCATGTCTAAACCCATCGCCACTTGCATGACCTAGGTGTGCCCGGGAGAAGCTCCCCACAGCGCCCTGCAGCACAGGGACTAATCTGGCTTTCGGCCAGGCTTTGCAGGCCCTGGTCCCACGTGAGCTGGGCCACAGGGAGAGAAACCAGGGAGGTCCAGGGAGGCGTGAAGGTCCTGCCTGAACCGATGCCTCTCCCAGCGCAGGTGTGGGCGCACAGAGATGGGAATGGCAGGGCCTTGGAGATTCGGCCCTCCCCCACCCCCGAACCCCTTGTGTCTCATTCCAAGGTGCCGCTCAGGGGGACTGGGGCACACCGGCTCCCAGGAAGGCTCAGAGGGCTGAGCAGCCAGCCTGGTGGGCTCAGACAGGGCCAAGGGCAGCGCTAGCTGGCTTGGGGGCAAGAGGCTTGCAGAGCTGGTGTCCGTGGGCAGATGCAGCTGGGTGGCACGTTTGAACGGCGCGCAGGTGGCGGGAAAGGTGTGAGAACAGGGCAGGGGGACAACCTACCAGCAGCTTCTCCAGGGAGCAGGCCAGGTGGCGATCGGAGGCCGCTGGCTTCCTAGCCACCATCCTAGGGGTTTGCGTGCAGGCTGAGTGAGAGGCGATGCCCCACCCGGTGACAGGCAAGGGCTTAATCCGACTGCAATAATACAGCAAGGTGATGTCATTTCGGAGCTGGGCCAGTGCTTCACTCACCTGGTGAGCAGCCCCAGAGAGGAAGGGTGGGCAGGCCCAGCTGCATTCACCAGCCAGTTCCTGTGACCTGGCCACATGGAATTCTCCTTTGGGAACAGAATGGTGCCTCATCAGCCCAGCCCTCAGTGGCAAAACCACACATGCAGGTGCTAGAGCCAGGGATCTCCACGCCCAGCCTGGGAGGGCAAACCACACCCCCATCAGGGAACTTGGGCCAGGCTTCATGCTGCCAGCTTCCTAGTGCAGGAGAACCCTCACGTTACTGTCAGGATCCGCACTGCGCCCAGTGAGAACCATACGCTCTATCATTACGCTAGTGCCAGGATGCACACTGCCAGCCACTGTGTCCAGTGAGACCCATGCTGCCAGCCACTGCTCCAAAGACCAACTCTGCCAGCCACTGCGTCCAATGAGACTCACACTGCCAGCCACTGCATCCAGTGAGACCTACTTATTCCATCAGTATGTAAGTGCCAAGATCCATACTGCCTGCCACTGTGTCCAGTGAGACCCACACTGCCAGCCACTGCATCCAGTGATACCCACACTGCCAGCCACTGCATCCAGTGAGACCTACTTATTCCATCAGTATGTAAGTGCCAAGATCCATACTGCCTGCCACTGTGTCCAGTGAGACCCACACATCCTGGTGCACTGGAGCTGCCTCACAGTGTCAACCTCTACAGGTGCTTAGATGCCTGGCTTCCTGCATCCTCTTCCTCTCTGGGATGTGCTTTTGAAATGGCTGTCGGGGGCGCCTAATGTTTTGCATTTCCCTCCCCTTTTCTTGCAGTCTGTTTAACACACACAAGCCAAGTCCTGCCTGCCACCAAGTGCTTCCCACTTCAATCCCTTCCCACACATCTCGGCCACACTCGAGATGACAAAGAGAGCTCTACAATGGAAGCTAAGGCCGCTTCTTCTCTGTGATGCGTGAAGAAGAGGCCCGATTCAGTTTTCCTTTTGAGCTGCGTGGATTTTCCCCCCTGTGGCATGTGTTTTACTGTGGATGTCTCAGTAATGGCTTGTCTGGCTTTTGTAGGCAGTCTTGTGCTCAGCTGCACAGCGGGAGCTTGCGCACATTTTGCTGGAGCTTTTGAAACAAGAGGCCCTTCTGACCAAGTGGTCACGGGATGTGAGAGATAAGCGGAAGTTATCAAACCCACAGCTCTTTCCTCGGAGCTGGTCAGCTTCCCCTCGCTTGAGAGCACCATTCGCTGAGTCTCTAGCTGCCTAGAGTCTTCCGAGGTAGCCAAGGCGTGAATTTCCAGTGGAAGGAAATCCTGCCCCCCCCCCAGCCCTTTTTTGAACACCCCCTTGGCCCTCCTTGACATATAATAATTTGTCAAGAGGGAGCCTGGGCCAGCGTTTCACTCCGCTGGGTGCTGTGCGCGACTGTGCAGCGCTCCTACTGACTGTAGAGCTGGGCCGCGCACAGTCCCGGCACAGCACCTAGGAGCCGCCTTGATTGTAAACAGCCCCCGCTTGCATTGGGCGGCCCTTGCCATGATGCCCATGTAGGCAAGTGGGAGACGGCACCGACACTGGTGACTGCAGCCACCCAGAGTCCTCCTGAGGAGCTAAAGCTCCCCAGGCGGTAGCGTTCCCATGACAACCTCCAAAGGGCCTGGGTTTCATCTTTTCCCAGCTAGGCCTTAGATCAGCCACCATGTGACAGAGCCCTCCCTACAAGAACTCCGGGCCCCTGGGTCACTCGCCAGAGCCTCGGCCACCACGCGAAGGCTGCTTTGGCTGGATACCTGTCTGCCAAAGAGCACCGACAGCAGACAGAGGGGTCTGGAGTCAGCCAGCTCCCTGGACGGTACCCAAGAAGTCTGGATTCAACGGTCAGCTCAGAGCCCCCTGGACGGTTATCATGAGTACTTTGGCCAGACCTGGAGAAGCTGGCCCAGCGGGGCACATCCTCGCCTGTGGCCGTACAGAGCATTTCCCTCAGGAAAGAATTTATTCCTCGTCACTTTCCTCCTTTTCCCTTGGCCACTAGTGACCTGCTCTGGGGCTGCAGGCCGGGACCCACCAGGAACCCAAAACAGAAGCAGCCTGCTACAATGATTCGCCTCTTCAAAGCATTTTTAGCAGGGACCGCGATTGGAAACATGCAGCAGCTGCTTTGCTCGCCCCGCCCAGTCCTCAGAGATGAAGATCAAGGCCGGGTGAAGCCAACTGGCCAGGAAAAGGCAATTCTCAGAATCGTACATACGGCCGAGCACTCGCTCCTAGCCTCAGGGATGTGTTTGGGGCTAGGAGAGCCGGGCTTGTTACTTGCAGTGCGTGGAAAGACACAGACTGAGGGACGTGCTGTCGTCAGGCTTCTACCCAAGAGTCGCTAGATGCCCAGGTACCCATGATCATCGCACTTGCCAGGGGAGGGGCCACACATGTCTGCACATTTGGTGTCCTGTGGAGACCGTTCCTGGGAGCGGTGAGCAGCAATCGCTGTGTCCATGGCTCAGGTCTCAGCTGCAGTCTCGGTGTTGGCCTGTACTCCTAGAGATTCACCTACGTGCACGACTTTCTCGGCTTGTTCCGGCAGCACTAGCACTGAAGGAGCTGCACCAGGAAGGGGACTGGAAATCAGGTCCTGAGGGCAGAGCTGCTATCCCCGCCTTGCCTGTCCCTGGGACGAGCACTCTGGAGTAGGATATGGAGCTTGGGGGACCTGGAGAGCGAACCCCCCGTGGCAGCTGGGAGTTTAAGAGAAACAGGAGCCCTCTTCCCACAATGCACTGCGACTTTGGGCCCTCTTGCTCAAATCCTCTTGGCTGATTCATGGGTCGGGGGACAGTCACACACTGGGGCTTAACCCAGACCAGTAAGGGGCTGTGTCACAGCTGGCCCTGCAGCTGTGGGTGCCTTAAATTTTGGGCTGCTGCGGTACACAGCCCTGCTGCCGACAGCCAGAGTACAAGTCACACCCTGGCTTCTGCTGCCCAGTGACCCCAAAGCCCTCTCAGTCCCGAATTTCCCCACAGACATTGCCCTGCAGCATCCAGCTCTTTCCTGGAACGCTCAGACATCACGAAACTCCCTGCTCCTGGAAAGACACGATACCAGCAGCTTATTAATCTAACTGGGGTTAACAGACGCACTCACGGAACCACAGCACAACTTTGGCTTCTATTACATGCAAGACAAGCTTAGCAAACAAAACAGCAGATGTTTAAGTGATGCCAATTGCAGGGCGTAAAGATAGACTTGGGGACAAGCACACACAAGTAAAAATACACTCTTGCAACTAAAACGTAGCTTCAGTATGTTACAGTCTTCGCTGGGACAGGTTTCACACCACTATTGATTTCCCAGAGATTTCAAGCCCCCTTATTGGAAGGATCCATTTTTTCTCAGCGGTACAAGGATTCTGTCCTCTCATATCTGCCCACTGATAGAGACCAAAATGGTTTTCTCTTTCTGCCTAGATCTTCCACATTCCCCCTGCCCCTGTGATTAGCAGCAGGAAGGGTTCCCTCTGTTCTTCCTTCTCTGTTGACCTCCCATCCTGTTGCTGATTAGTACATTGCTAAGATCCCATAATGCTTAATTTACATTGGAGACAGGTAAATAACGACCTTCCCACCTAGCTGGGAGAAACCCTGTTTCTCCCCACTGTGTTTGACTTTAGAGCATACTATCGGGGAGTAATGGTGGCTCCTCACAAAGCCCCAAGGCAGCCATTTCACAAGGATATGAATCAACCATGAGGCACCATCTTGCCTAGCACTGGGTGTCCTTTTGTAAAGCAGCAACACTATATACAACGAGTTCATTCACCAGCTTATCACGGGAGGTTGAGGACCCCTGTTGTTAAAGCCCAGTGAACCTGTGCAATGTATGATTTGAAGAGTGAGCACAGCCAACGTTTCCTTCTCTGCTGTGGGGTAGGTGCCAGGCTGTCTTCCCAGGTTCATAGAAGTTCACAGGAAGTCTCCCGGGAGGTGCTGCCCCTGGTCAAGCATGATAAGGCATTCTCTTTCCCCACTGGTTCTCCTGGAGGTTTTGTTTTCCTGGCACGTAGATGTGCTTTGCTTTCTCTTTGGTCACCCCCTTGCCTCACTACATCGGAGACACGTTCAAGCAAGTGGAACCTCTTCTTTGTCTGTGACAGACGTGACTCAGGCATGTTCACAAGATAATTCTAGCACATGCCTGCAGCTCTTAGCACACACCCAGGATGTACACCACACACTGATTTTGGGGACCAGCGTATTATTACCAGTTTGTATATGGTGCCATCCATGACGCCTGTTAGAGACCAGTTATGTCAACAGCGTGTTAGGTGTAGTGAGTTTGTCAGGGGTCACGTGCTGACACAGAGGCATGAGTCACCTCTGGGCCTGTCTGTCACTAACCCCAGGTTAGTAATAAACCTGTCTACTCCCCTTGTTCATCACACTGGATCCGATTGTTGATCCAGCCCGCCTGGAGGGGATCCGGCACTTTTGGGAGTAGAGTCACATTGTCCTGTGTCGCGTGGCTACTGGTGGAGCGAGGTCTGCCCCAGAGGGCTATTGAGCCTGCTTAGGGAGCAAGTTGCGATCCTGACCCTGCTTTGAGGCACTGGCTGTGACTTGTACTGAGCAGAAGGGTGTGACTTCCAGCCGCGGGAGCCGGGAGAACAGAGAAAGGGGCGTGTCGGCAGGACTGAGCGCAGAGGGAAAGTGCAATGTTGCAACGAGGCCTCGAAACATCCCTCGCTCCGGAAAAGGCTTTATTGGCCAAGAGGCGGAAAGTCATTACAAAAAAGCCGTTTTCCCCCTGCCTTGGTCCTTCTTCCCCTTTTCACTCTGGCTTTGGGGGGCGAAGGCTGGTGACTCTCCCGGGGTCACAAGCCAGCGGGGAGGGCAGAGAATGGCCCTGGGCCCGGGGGAGTAGAATGGGAATCTGGCATTGGGCTGCATAGGAGGCCGGGGCGTAGCCCAGACGTCTAGACCTGACAGAGTCTAGACCTCCAGGCCCTTGGGTTGACATGAAGGGAAGCCCGAAAAGCACACACGTGTCTCACCAGCCCCGCTTGCCTCCTATCAGCCCTGCAGCCACCTGCCTTTCCTGAAGGAGGCTGCCTGCATAGGGGAGCTGCCTGGGGACGCTGAACTGGGATGTCAGCCTACTGCCATCCCGGGCTAATTCCCACCAAACACAGGATCATCAGCACTGCTGCAGGAAAGGTAGCTCCTTCCGGCACTGCTAAGGAGGGGGTGGCGTCTGGCCCCAAAGGAAGAGGAAGCTGCCAGAGGGGGCGCAGAGGAGGAGGAGCACAAAAGAGGGTCTCGCTAGAAGCTGCTTGAGGACTGTGGCCCTGGCTAGGAAGCTCATCTCCTGCCAATAGTGGAGCTAGGTGGAGACAGAGAGGGGGGAAACCACCTTAGCAGGGCTCCCCGTGCTGTTCCTGGTTGTTCAGACCAGTGACCAGTGGACTGGTCAGTGCTCCCACTCCACCCAGTCACCGTGACCTGCAGGGGCCTCTCTTTTCCTGAGCGGATGCTTCAGTCTTCAAGCTCTTGTTCCTCTGCTGAGAACAGGAGGTTTTGGGATGTTGACCCCTGAACAACAGGCACTGGACCTAGCCCCTGTCACACAGGTAGCAGTGTGTAAAGAGGGCTGTTCTTACACACTAGCACACACGTCTCAGTAGGGGAGATGAATATTTCCCTACTGGTACACCTGGAATGCCAAGCAGCGTGCAGGGACTCGACGGAGAATGCTGGCTTGTTTAGAACTCGCCTTTCTCCACGTGACAGCCACTGGTTGTATAAGACCAAAGCCCCAATAAATTGCCAGAGGCTACTTTCTGGTTGATACATCCGGTAAAGCTCCAGTGCAGTAAACTCTGAGCACGACACAGCAAGTTAGTGCCAGGAGGAGAATTCAGTAGCGATGTTCCCTTTAATTTTTTCTCCTATGTGCAGAATAAATTTTGTATGTGCACCGAGGCATGTGCAAATGTGCACCACCAATAGACACACATGCTGCTTGCGGTGGGCACTCTGCTAATCAGCATTTGACTCTCCCCTGGGTGGCGGCCCAAGAGCACAGCTTACGGGGAACGCTGCTCAGGAGCTCTGACCACCAGGGCCGATGTGCTAGTAACGTGCACAGTTCCTTCTCTCAGGGCATGTTTCTAGGAAAGGCGCTTTGGCAGCATGCCAGGGGTGACTAAGGGAAGAAGCCGCGTATCTGTCCTGCGCCGCACAGGAGAAGTAGAGGGAGCAAGCTAAAGTAAAGACAGAAGGAAAGGAAGGGGACACAGAAGCGCGCATTGCCTGAAGCCTTGGAGGGACAGGCAGGGTAGCTCCGGGCCAGACATGCTGGGAGCTGGCTGTGCACCCAGGAGGATGCACAGGCGCCACAAAGTCATGAGCAAAACCGAATGGAGAAGTGCAGCTTGAAAAACTGCCCTGGGTTTGTGAGGAAACTGCCATTTGAGGCCAGCCCGGGGAGCTCCCTGCAAAACTCCGCTGCAAAGCGAAAGCAGCAGGCAGCTGGCCGACCGCTAGCTTTTCCTGGGCAGGCTCTGGGGGCCAGCTCCTGCTCACAGTGGGACAGCTAGGCCGGGGAGGTGGCAGCTGTCGAAAGCAGCTGCATCTTTTACTCTCCACAGGGAGGCTCCAAGGCAGCCTGGCAGCTACAGGAGTGGGCGGGGGGCAGCTGGGGGCAATATATGGCCCGGGGCAGCTGCTGCTCATTCTGCTGGTCGTGCCCAGAGCAGCCTGTGTCAGTGGAGCTAGCAGGGAGATGGAAAGCCACCGAAAGCAGGCCGTGGAGTGGACCATGGGCTGCCCAGTGGGAAAAGTCCTCTCCCCCTGCCCAGTCAGCGCAGTAGCCAGGGAGGCCATTCTAGTGTAGGCACTGGGGGTTTGTCTACACTACAGGGCTATTTTGAATGAACTTAATTCGAAATAGTTAATTTGTATTAAGCTCATTCGAAATAACACATCTATCCACAAAAACTACTTCGAAATAGCGCGTCCATGTGACCTCCACACGGTGGATTCAGAAGGAAAATCCTTCGGACCCGTCCTGGGGGAACCAGCCTTTTCCATCTCCAACGACGACTCTTCTTTCTGAACTTCCAACCAGCTCGCACTGCCCGGCTCGGGGAGTCAGGCCGGCTGCCAGGGAGCTGCCGGAGGGCAGCCCACTGAGGAGGGGAAGAAGTCTCGTCTCGCGGCAGGCCAGGAGATTTGCCTTATACGGCCAGGAGCAGCGTGTGGGGAGTCCTGGCACTTACTGGGCCCAACGGCCCAGCTGCAGGACAGTTGACTCCCTCCAGCGCACGGTCCCTGCCTGTTGCTATTCAGATGAACAGAGGGCCCTTGACTTCTCCTTTGCTAAGCAAGGACAGAGGTGCAGGGGGCTGAGAGGCCAAAGGGCAAGTGCAGGCGAGTCTCAAGGCCTGTCCCAGTTGGTTGCAGAGGCAATGAGGGTAATTGGGGTACCCACGGTGGAGTCTCGTTACTCCGCCCTCCAGCCGGGGTGTCAGATCTGCACCAGCCTGGCAGCCCCTGCTCTGGGCCATGCCAGCCTCGTCTTGCCTTGCAGGTTAATGGCAGGTGGGCCCCGGCCCTCCGGTTGCTGTGAAGGATTTCCCCTGCAGTACCGTCTCTGCTCACAGAAATCCCAGCTCCTCCCCCGTGTACCCCCGTTCTCCAGTCTTACCTGAGCTCCCGCTCCTGTACAGCGCCCAGCGCCAAGGAGCACTTGGCATAAAGCGGGGGGAGGTTATTTCAGATGGAACAGAGGTTCCGCTAGACACGTGTGAGAGCACCCTGGAAACAAACCGGCAGAATACAGAATCAAACGCGCACAGGGGCCGGCGCTATGAACAGCTCCCTTTTCTTACTAATAAAACAGGCTCCCCACCACGACAGCCGTGGCACAGTTCGGGGAAAGGTCCAGGCCCTGCTGTTCCAGGACCCGGGCTTCAGGGGGATGCAGAAGTGCGGGGCCAAGAGCCGCCCAGGGAGTTAGCAGGGGGCCTGGTACTGGCAGCGGGACTGGGCCTGCCCCTGCACCCACCAGTGGTTGCAGGAAGTGGGCCGACCTGGCCCAGCCTGCTCCGCTGGCTCCCAGCATCGCTCAAAGCTCATCCTACTGCTTGACCTCACCCCTGATTCCTAGCGGGCCGAGTCCCGGCCTTAGAGTGTGTCTGCATGTGGAGAGAAGCACAGAAAGCCCTTGACGGGTGGTGCGAAGGGTGGTACTTAGGGTTGCCAGGTGTCTGTTCTACCGGACAGTCCAGTATTTGCGCTCTTTGTCCGGTAAAAAAAATCAGAGAATACCGGACATTTGCAATGTGCAATGGCCGCTATTTTCTGATTTTTCCAGCTGCGCACCGGATGGAAGCCTGGCGGGGGCGGGGGGAGCAGCTGGAAGGCGGGGCCACGATTGGCGCTAGGAGCTTGTGATTACGCCAGGCTTCTGCGCAATCACAGTCTCCCAGCGCCGATTGTGGCCCCGCCTCCCAGCCTGGGAGTCCAGCTGGGAGGCGGGGTTGTGATGGCTGCTCTGGGTGCCCCAGAACGGGGAGGGCGGGACTATTATCCGGAGTTCCTTTTTTTTTTCCCCCCAACCAAAAAAATACCAGGTGACCGGAATTTTTTGGGAGACCATCTGGCAACCCTAGCGGTACTACTCCTTTACGGGACAGTCTGGTGCTCACATGCAAACCAGCCTGGGCGCTATCAAGGAATCCTGCCCTGCCCTGGGCTATACAGGTAGGAAAAGGAGGCTCAACAGGGCCTTAGCCTGCTGGTAGGGTGTTACGCTGGCCCCAAAGCACTAGCCTGACTTGGGCTTTCGAGCCTGTTTTCTGACGGTAAGGTCTGGCCAAAACCAGATTCAGCTGGGTGGGGAGGGGCTGGCTTGGAGGCCCTTTGTAGATGAGACGTCTGTTAGCTTGAGACGGGTCTCCCCTCTCGGACCATGTACAGGTGGGCACAGATCATGGTCTTCTCCCTGGAGTCTCCCCCCCCCAACAGTCCCCTCTCCTCATGGTTCCAGGAGATTAAAAAAGGCCTGGGGAGGCCTCTCGCTGTCCGAGACTTGCAGACGCCCTGTCTGTGACTGTGACAAGCGTGGCCCATGCCAGCTCTCTGTACCGCCTGGCAGGAATCTTTGCAATACTGGCCCTTTGTCCCACCCTGGCAGGCTGAGCTGTGCTCCACCCACTCTGCTCATGGACACTGCGCACCCCCCCGAAGAGGCGTAGGGGCCATCCACAACACAAACACCATTGTTCTCTTGGCCGGCTTGCCATGCTGGCTACAGAAAGCCTGGTTCTCTGCCGCCCGGCTGCGGCTGAGCCACGTTTGGGAGCCTGCACCTACCATGCTGTCTCCCAGGGCATGCTGGGAAAAGATGGCTGGCTATCCCATAGTGTCTTAGCTGTGAGGTGCCAGCAGAACGTGGTGTGGCGCGCTCTGGTGTCCCCAGCCACGCTGCCAACTGGGACCAGGTGGATCGGCCCACTCAGTGTCAAAAAAGAAAACAAAAAAGCAACTCAACCCAACAGTGTGCTGACAGGGTTGCAAAATGCAGCGACCTCAGCCTTAGCCCTGGTGTGCATGGGCACAAGCCAACCATGCTCCTAACCGGTGAGCAAGTCAGTTACCAGCCATGGTTGTCACAGGAGCGCGACTCCGGGTCGGGGACAGCGAACCGAGCGGAGCGACTTGGAAAGCAGCAGGACCACACCAGCCCTCCTCCGAGTTCTTCCAGGCCTGTTGGGACTGGAGCTGTGAGGAAACAAAGGGGTGCGCGGGAGGAGGAATGTGCTTCCTCGGGGGGTGTACTCACCGAGGTGGGGACATGTCGGGTTTGCACAAATTGCAGATTGTAACACCTGCAGATAACCCTCTTGTGCAGCTGATGGGTCCCTGAGGCCACACAACCCGCGCCCCCTCCCTCCCTGGCCCACACACCTTCTCCGCAGCCAGATTGCTCTCAGCAAGCCGAGGAGCCGGCTTTGGCTTCGCAGCCACGCTCTCTCCTGCCATGCACGTTCCTTGGGGCCGCCGGAAGCCGTTTCCTAGGACTTTGTTACCTGTTGGCTGATTGGCTTTGGAATGGATCTTCCCATCCAGCTTTTAAATTGCCCACGCACGTGGCAGCCATCTTGTGGTTCAATTGGGTGGTATGGAGATTTCTCCTGTGAAATGGTGGGGGGGCGTCTCACAGGGGCATTGCGAGAGCCCCTTAGCATGGTCCGTCGTATCTTGTTTTCCATATGCTGTCTGTGCAAGTCAGAGACCCCATCCTGACTCCCCACAGGGACTGGAAAACAGGGTCCTCCATAGTCCCGCCCCAAGCCAGGTCAGAGACCGCTATCCTGCACATGCAGACTGTAAGTCCGCCTGTACCCGATCCACCTAACACACATAGTTTGCAGGACTCATCATTCCTCTTTCATCACACCGGCCTGGGAGATCTGCAGGAGAATGACTTCTCCTTTGGATCGCATCTGTGGTCTAAAACATGGCTCGAGTCGTAACAACTGCAGTTGAGGTGTATTTCCAGGGTGGAGGTGGTGACAGAGGGCAGGGGGCAGAGTTAAGGTCATCTGTAGAGTCACCTACAAATGCCTGCTGTTTTACTCCAGCACATGACTTTGGAATAGGGCTGTTTTGAGTTAGCAGCTATTTATTCTCAACCATCCCCCTGGCTGAACAAATGTGTCTTTGTCAGGAAAGTGAGCAGCGGGGAGGAAATGGGGGAGAGCCTGGAAGCTGCGGATAACCTCAGTGCAAGTGAACATGGTCTGATAGAGCTCTCTAGAAAGCAGAAGGAGGGTGATAGCAGAACAGGGGAGGTTTTTAGAGCTTGGTCCTAGACAATGCTGAGCAGCGAATGCAAAGGGCGGCATGCCTGCAGCTCCCTGGGAAAGCACAGAGCATTGAGAGCAGTTAGCACCTTTGCGGAGATGCATAGCACCTCCCAGGATTGGGCCCTACCTACCACCACTCCAAAGATGCTGCTGCTGTTCCCCTTCTCCTTTCTAAAAACAGACACCTCCGTCGGCTCCTGCTCATTGGCACTAGGGCTACCCTCCACGCCCACCCCAAAAAGAAGTCACCCGCTCATGGGCTGAGCTGAGCTGCGGGATGACAGGAGAGCAGGGAGTTTCTGCAAGAGCTGATTGTGACGTTGCAGCTCCATAGTTTGATGGAAATGTGTTTTTGAATATGAATGTGCCAGGCTGCCTGGGAACAGCCAGCATGGATTTGTAAAGTACAAATCATGTCAGACCAATCTGATAGCTTTCTTTGATAGGATATCAAGCCTTGTGGATAAGGGAGAGCGGTGGACGTGGTATACCTAGAATTTAGTAAAGCATATGACATGGTCTCACATGAGCTTCTTATCAATAAACGGGGTTAATACAACCTAGATGGGGCTACTATAATGTAGGTGCATAACTGGCTGGATAACCCTTCTCAGAGAATAGTTATTAACAGTTCACAATCCTGCTGGAAGGGCATAACAAGAGGGGTTCCGCAGGGGTCTGTTTTGGGACTGGTTCTGTTCAATATCTTCATCAACGATTTAGATGACAGCATTGAAAGGACGCTTATTACGTTTGCAGTTGATACCATGCTGGGAGGGGTTTGCAAGTGCTTTTCAGGATAGGGTCAAAATTTGAAATGATCTGGACAAACCAGAGAAATGGTCTGAGGTAAACAGGATGAAGTTTAATAAGGACAAATGCAAATTACTCCACTTAGGAAGGAACAATCCGTTTCACACATACAGAATGGGAAGCGACTGTCTAGGAAGGAGTACGGCTGAAAGGGATCTAGGATAGGGTTGCCAGGTGTCTGGTATTGTACCGGACGGTCTGGTATTTGCGTGCTCTGTCTGGTAAAAAAATGAGACCATACCGGACACGTGCAATGTCCGGTATTTTCTGATTTTTCTGGCTGCGCACCGAACGGAAGCCTGGCTTGGGCAGGGGGAGCAGCTGGGAGTCCCAGCTGGGAGGCGGGGCCGCGATTGCCACTGGGAGCCCTCAGGGTTGAGTGTGCCTCGCTTGTGTCCAGTTTTTTTTTGGGGGGGGGATCTACCTGGTAACCCTAATCTAGGGGTCATAGTGGAGGACAAGTTAAACATGAGTCAACACTGTGACACTGTTGCAAAAAAAGCAAACATGATTCTGGGCTGCATTCACAGGAGTGTTGTTAGCAAGACACGAGAAGTCATTCTTCCGTTCTACGCTGCGCTGATTAGGCCTCAGTTGGAGTATTGTGTCCAGTTCTGGGCTATGGCAGCGAGGGGTTTTATTTATTTATTTACTTCTCACTTGTGTGCGCCCGCCCTCCCCACTGATTTTTCTGTGGGTTAGCAACCCCTGACCCAAAAAAAGGTTCCCCACCCCTGCCCTAAAGGTTTATGTGTGTTACCATTTCTGATGTCTGATTTGTGTCCATTTATCCTTTGTTGTAGAGATTGTCCGGTTTGGCCATGAATGTGAATATTGTATTTGTGTGCATGTAGCATGCCTGTATTTGAAATTAGAAATATGAAGTGTAACCCTGTTTATATATCCAGATGTGCTAATGAGAGTCATTAGTAGTACTCAAGGAACTTAATGGCTCGGTACTCATAACAATGATCTGTGAATAATCTTACTTTTCCTGTAAGCCTGGACTATGATTAGTCCTGCCAAGACATGTGGCCAGGCCACCTGATGCTGGAACCCATTTTGGACGTGGCACGTTTCCGTGGGGGTGTGAAAGGGCCTTGGGCAAAATCTATTTATAGGCCAGAAACCAAAAAAATAGGGGCAATTGCCAGACACCAACATTGCTAACCACCAATATGATTGCTGGAAACATCTAAGACTGAATAGGGGGAAGGATCAGGCCCAAGCTATGAGGCTGCCTAGCTTGTGAGAAAAGATTATTAGAACCACTGTTGGGGTAAGAAATTGCATGTTTATCTGGTGTGTTTTGTTTTATTTAGCTTAGTCACTTACTTTGATCTGTCTGTTATCACTTGCAACCACTTAAATAGCAATCGCTGTTAAATAGCTACTTATTTAATAAAATCTCTTGCGTGTATTATCAAACGCAGTGTAAATAATTGTTACTGAGGGAAGGCAGCAGCTGTACATACTTTCCTTTCATTGATAAAGGGAGTGAGCAACTTACAAGCTTGCTTTGTATAAAACGTGTATGCAGAGTAAGACAGAATTACCTGGAGTTCTGGTCCCCCTGGGGCTGGGCACCTGGGTGCTGTCAAGTCCCTGTGACTGGGCCTTCCCAAAGCTGAGCTGCTCTCAGGGCCTGTGTTGATCTGCTGTGGGCTGCCCCAACTCTGTGCCAACACTGGGGGAGGCCAGAAGTTCTGGCTCAGCAGAACATCCTGGTGGGGTGACCTAGAGGGCAGGTGGGCGGGCTCAGCAGTACAATCAGCACATTAAGAGGATCTCTATGACCCAACCCATCACACTGACAGCCAAGGTATAGCACAAACATCTCCGCATCCTGCCAGCCTGGCAAAATCAGCCTGTGCCTTCCCAACCTGCTCTCCAGGAACAGTTCACGTGGGACATGGAGTTCAAACACACTCCTACAATTCCTTCCTCTGGATTGCTCAGCCTGCCTTCTAGAGCAGGGCTGGCCAACCCACGACTCGTGAATCGCATGCGGCTCTTCCCCCCTTGAAGTGCAGCTCGCGAAGCTGCCCTATACCCCTAAAAATGGCCCCTGGACCCCATTTCCCTGTGCTCACCATCCGGCACGGCAAAGCAAAATGGTGCTGGCAAGATGGCACTGGCCGACAGGAGTCTGATGTGGCCAAAAAGCCATCCAGAGTTGTGTTTAAAGGGGCAGCGTTCCCTTTTTTTTTTTCTCAACAACTTTTCCCCCTGGTTTTTGCACTATATCCCCAGCTATTGTGACTCTGTGCCTTTAACGGGTTGGCCACCCCCTGTGCTAGATCCTCTCTCTCTCCAGGCAGCCCCTTTGCCCTCCCTTATTTCCAGGTGCCCTAGTGGGATACTTGCTTCACTGAGTGAGCAGACCTCTCATTTTCCCAGCAGGATCCACCCCTGCTACCAGCAAGGGTTGTTTCAGGCAGGCAGCGCCAGTCCGTTGACAAGAACAGTGGGTGTGTGCGTGTGCAGGGGCTTTTTACAGAAAGTGCTTTAAGAGATCTGATAAGGACCAAAAGGGGAAAAAAATCACATGACGCAAACATGAAGCCACAGTGAGGTGAGGTCAGGAAAGTGAAAAGCAAAAGCTGTAGCTGCAAAGAAAAAAGGCATCGCAGCTGGGTTGTAAGAGGGATATGAGGCCTTACGGAAGTAACCAAGGGGACTGAACAGGGCTGGCCCACAACATTGTGGCAACTGAGGCGGAAGCTCAAATGA
Source organism: Pelodiscus sinensis (assembly GCF_052426305.1). Classification (NCBI taxonomy): domain Eukaryota; kingdom Metazoa; phylum Chordata; order Testudines; family Trionychidae; genus Pelodiscus; species Pelodiscus sinensis. Next base: position 45,266,782 of record NC_143064.1, on the reverse strand, counting down.
TACCCCCATGGCCCCTTCGCTTGGGCCAAAACTTTAAAAGGTCTCAATTCCTGTTCTGCTCCTCTCATGGTTCTGCTCTGCTATCTACATCTGCACCAGCAGCAGACACAATTTTCTACACTCTGGGTCCTTGTGGCGCCCGCCTCAGTTTGCCTCACGGTAGGCCAGCCCTGGGACTGAAAGAGGGAGAAATAGCAGCCGATGCTCGCTGTCTGCATCACTGTTCCGCCTAACGGATGAAAGCAGCAGGGCTGGGAAGCTGAGCCCAGTGTATATGACTGTGGCGCTGTTGATAGCAGCAGGAGGGATAATCAATTAGGGGCTGGCGGGATTCAGGGAGGGTTTAGATCAATTCAATGAGATCGGCCTGATGCAGTTCATGCCGCAGTTCTTCAAGAACTGGCTGAAGCAGTGTGGGGCCTCTGAGGATTCCTGGAGAGTACGCGAGGCTCAGGAGGGGCGCGGGGATTCATAATCCAGAGCGGTTAGTTAATACAAATAAACTGCCGAGGGCGCTGGTGACGTGGCTGCCCGCTAGAGTGGTCAGCACTAATCCGAAGGTGCTTCCCCATGGCTTCGTTCCGGTAGCGAGCCCCCATGGCACCAGACCGAGAGGGCAGGGTGCCATCCGGGCATGTACTCCCTTGGTGGCCAACGGTCCGGGCCTTCGAGCTAAGCACTGCCCAGATGCGCAGGTCCTGGGCCACGGACAGCGATTCTAGGAGCTCCAGGAATACTGCACGTCCCAACACTAGACACATGTCAGGACAGCGTGTGCTCGAAAAGAGCAGGGTCAAGGCATGTCAGAGAGAGAGAAGCTGCTATAGGAAGACTACGGCTCGGCATCCAGCCAAGAGCTTAAGCATGTGCTTGAGTTAAGCACAGGAGCAACTCCACTGACTTCACTGGGACTGGGTGAGCTTAAAGGTGAGCACGTGTGTAAGTACCTTGCTGGATTGGGGCTTCCATGGAGAATGAACAGAGCTGTTATAGAAAGCTGCTCATCGTGTCTTCCAGTGACAGGGGTAGGAGCTGGACTCAACCCCCCCCAGGGCCACCTTCTTGCCCCCATGATGTCACTGTTGTGTCACTGTTGTCCTTCCTGTCAACATAAAGGCTGGGGGGTTGTTCAGTGGACCAGAGCTTAAAGCCGTGTAAGTGATCGCTCGTAATGGATCAAAGTGAATTGCACACTTTGATTTGCACGTAATGAATTGCACGTACAACTTCATCTTTCTCCCCCAGCGCACTCCAGCGGAGCTTTCAGGCCTTAAACGACGGAGCCTGGAGACGGGGGCTGCCTCGCCCATTGGGGGCTGGGATTGTCTCTGCAGAAAAATCACCAAGCTCTTTGGGGCTGTTATTCTCTGTGGCTGCTTGCCGTCTCCGTTGTTCTTGTTTGGGATTGTTCCCTAGCTCTTGGGAACGCATCATGGAGAGTGGAGACAGCTGTGCCTGCTTTGTCCCTCCCTCACCGCTCCCCTCTCTTCTGAACAAATCTCGCCGGGGAAGCCAGACAAGATGGGGAGAGTTATCCGATCGGTTTGGGAAAAGAAATCTCTTCCTGCGCTCAAGCCCCCATCTGTTTGCTGCCAAGAAGCTGGTCTAGGGAATGTGGGTTCTATGGAGTGGAGACAGCGGAAGTATTAAAGCAATCTCAGAGTATGAACCAAACCGGGTTGCTTGGCTGCAGGCCTGGGGCCTGTCTCTTTAAGGCTGACACACAGGCCGTAATGGCTCCTGAATCCCCCCCCCCCCCCTTCCAGCTGCAGAAACTGCAGTGGGAGCTCATCTCAAAATGAAGGGGATACCAGAGACTGGAGGGGGCCTGGATCCCATCTCAGAGTAAGAAGGAGGCCAGAACCAGCAGGGGGATCTCCATGCTTGGAAGCAAGAGGGTTTCCAGGGTTGCAATGGGATGTGTGGGTCTCTATTTCCCACCTCTGAATGCAGGAGGCTGCCCCTGGCAGAGATTAAAAGGCATCCTGCCCTGAGCGTGTTTTACTAAATGCCCAAGGACGAGTAAGAAGACCCTTAAAATGTTAATAGAAAATCCAGGCTAAATATAACCCAGTAATGAGCGCAATATAAATGCCTAGATGGACAGATAGAGATGAGGCAGATGTTGAGTAATAGTGCCATTCCAGTGACTTCAGATGCCTTCTGCAAGGCGGAAGGGGAGCGTTTTCCCCTCCAGCTCAGGAAATGTCTCTTACCTGGGCTGTAGGTGTCCTGCTAGCATCACCAGCCGTCTCTTGCCGGGAGAATTCAACCTTCATGCTTATTCAGACCTGGGCTTCCTCCCAGTTTGTATCATCCCCCACCCAGAATGTCAGGGGCCTGCCTGTTTCATTCCTCCGGGGAGCGCTCGGATGTTTGCCATTCTGTGGCAGGGATTCTGCCGACGCAGCAGCGGCTGGGGTGTCTAAATGGAGTAATAATTGGTGGTTTCTGCAATGGCGAGTTACATTCTGAAGATTCCAGAGGGCACCCCTGACAAATGGGATCCTGCAATAAAATGCTGGAGTACATTCCTCTTCCCCGGCTGCTCCAGGGTGTATCTTTCTGTAACCTTGCCCCATCCCCCTGTAGCCCTCCTATTTCTCATGTCTGTGAGCTGGGTGTTGTTCGAGCGGGGGGGGGGGGGGGGGGAGCAGCTGATGGCTCCTGATACACTTTGGAGCACATTATTTTAAGAAGCAGCTGGCTTGCTTGCAGGCATTGTTTATCATCTTTCTTTCCCCTTGGCTCTTTATTACAAAAGAGTTATTGTTTTTTTGCTCCTGATCTGTAGCCCTACCATAATCCTCCGTGCTTTATGCTTCTCCCCAGCTGTGATGTGGTACCCAGGATTTGACAAAGGCAGACGAGCGTTATAAGCAATAAGACAAGACATAAACCGGCAGAACTCACCATGGCAGGACACTATCAAGGCAAAGATACTAATACATTAAAAAGATCAGATGCTTATATGAAACCAGGGCCAACAGTGTCCCCTGCAAGCTGAGTGCTTTGGTGGCCTCCCAGAAGAGATTCAGGTGCCCCCCCAGTTGATGAGCAGAATGCCCACAGCTGGCAGCATGTGTTTCCCCCTGGTGGTGCACATCCACACTTGCCTTGGTGCACGTAACAAAATTTATTCTGCACATAGATGGAAAGCAATTAGAGGGAACAGTGGACAACAATGGTATTTATGCTGGCTGATGAAGAGTGCAAGGACTCTCAGCTATGCTATCTCAGGCTATAAACTTAGCAGCAGCTGGGGTCAGGAGGGAATTCCCCCCAGGGTATTATGCCTTCTTTTAAAGCATCTGGCAAGAACTGGGGATGGCCCCTTAGCAGGGCTAAGTGAATTCTAAGAACCACTTATTCAGACTGTGGCAAGAATAAAAATAAATTCTCTAGCAGAGACATGCCAGGGGGCAGTTGGCCTCCCCCTCGGAGAAGGCAGGAGTTTGGTGCTTCGTTCTCAGCGAGCTCCAAGGAACACGGCACTGCTGATATCATCAGAAGGCGTCAAGCCGCTACCCGTGAGTATGCATCTGGGCGCTACCGAGAGCTCCCAACGTCCCATACAGAGTGCACTTCATGGTGAACGTTATTGGATGCAAAGGCAGTAGCCAAAGAGCCTGGGAGCTCTGTAGTGATCAGGGCTGGGTGGGTTATAGGCAGACGGTGGGGGGATGTGAAACTTACCAGACTCACAGGGCTGGCCTTACCATGAGGCAAACTGAGGCAGCTGCCTCAGGTGCCAGACTGTGGGGGGAGCGCCATTAGGACCCAGAGTGTAGAAAACTGTGTCTGCTGCTGGTGCAGATGTAGGTAGCAGAGCAGAGCCATGAGAGGAGCGGAACAGGAAGAAGGCATTATTGAGACCTTTCAAAGTTTTGGCCCAAGTGAGGGGCCATGGGGACGACATTTGAGCTCCCCGCCGCAGGTGCCAAAATGTTGTGGGCCGGCCCTGCAGACTCAAGTATTTTACAAACAGAACCCATAGTGCAGCGGGGGAAACAACTGGGCTACGTCTAGACTGGCATGATTTTCCGCAAATGCTTTTAACGGAAAAGTTTTTCCGTTAAAAGCATTTGAGGAAAAGAGCGTCTAGATTAGCATGGACGCTTTTCCGCAAAAGCACTTTTTGTGGAAAAGCGTCCGTGCCAATCTAGACGCGGTTTTGCACAAGAAAACCCGGATTGCCATTTTCACGACTGGGGCTTTTTTGCGCAAAACAATACCGCGTTGTCTACACTGGCCCTCTTGTGCAAAAGCATTTGCGCAAGAGAGCTTTTGCCCGAGCGGGAGCAGCATAGCATTTCCGCAAGAACACTGACAATCTTACATGAGATCGTCAGTGTTCTTGCGCAAATTCAAGCGGCCAGTGTAGACAGCTGGCAAGTTTTTCCGCAAAAGCAACTGCTTTTGCGGAAAAACTTGCCAGTCTAGACGCAGCCCTGGTGTTTGCTAAGAACAGCTAGGGATCAGGCTGATTCCAGGCAGGCTCCATGTTCAGTATCAGACAGGAGGGGCCCAAGCTGTTTCAGCACAGAGCGGGTGTAGCAGCTTTTATATCACCTTCTGCTTGATTGTCAGTGCAGGGGCACAGCTGGGCGCTTCTGCCCTCTGGCTCTTCCAAGCCACTGCCATGACCTCCTGAGGGCTGAGGCATAAATTAGCCAGGTGCAGATTTTATCTGGGGCTAAACTGGTACAAAACCTACTCCAAACTCCTGGGGCACAAAAGGGACGAGTCCCGGGTCCACACAGAATCTGCTTCTTTGTATCTGCTGTTTATTTCCTCTCCCTAGAACTTTACCTTCTGTTGTTGATCCTTCTTCTGAGTCCAGCAGGGTCCACACCGTTTTCACCCTCTGCCTTGTGGCTGGCAGTCCAGGGCTCTTTAGTTTCCGAGGGTGGTTTAGTTTTTTTTTGGACCAGCCAGCCCTGCTCTGCTGCACTGTACCTTTCTAAATCAGGCTGGCGCCTCAGTGTAAACCAGTGTTTCTTAAACTGTGTTCCGCGGCACACTGGTGTGTCGCGAGGCAGTTGGAGGTGTGCCGTGGAGAACAACAGAATTAAAGGGGCAGGCAATCTTTTTTTTTCCTCAATAACTTTCCCCCTGACCCTTTTTCCTCCCGACCCTTTTTTTTTCTCAACAAAAAAATCCGTGGTGTTCCTCATAAAAAAAATTATAGTTTGGTGTTCTTTAGTCTTAAAAAGTTTAAGAAACACTGGTGTAAACTGAATTGTGACCAAATTTGTGAGTGACTCCAGCAGTGAAGGGTAGTAGCCCAAACCTGGACCCGGAACCAAAGTGTGGTGTGACCTAGAGAAGGGTGGGGACTGAAGGTGTGTAAGGAAAGGCTCAGTATTGTGATGACAGAAGCGACCAGGTGGCACTGTTCCCCCCAGCCTTCAAAGCACCTAGTCTCAGCTTGCGAGCAAATGTTCAGTCTCTGGAAGACATGGCACCGAGCAGCTGCTTGGATCCATGGCGAGAAGCTGTGGTGGGAGGCAGAGAATCCACTGACTGCTTTGTTCTCCGTATCTGGGGGGAAGTTCTGGGACAGGACTGCTCCCTGGGGACCGGGCATTGGTGCATGGGCTGAGATCTGAGAGGGTTGGCCTGCCCCATTCCAGGACTGGAATAAAACCAGCAGCAGACTCTAAACCAGACCCAAACTGCACGTCTCAGAGAATGTGGGGAGGCTCTGGGGGCATTAGCCCCAGGGACCTCCGGATGGCAGAATGCGGAGGAGAGCTGAATTCTGCACTCAGCTATCTCCATAGTGATAGAAATGTAGCCGTGTTAGTCTGGGGTAGTTGAAGCAAAATGCAGGACAATGTAGCACTTTAAAGACTAACAAGATGGTTTATTAGATGATGAGCTTTCGTGGGCCAGAGTGGGTCTGGCCCACGAAAGCTCATCATCTAATAAACCATCTTGTTAGTCTTTAAAGTGCTACATTGTCCTGCATTTTGCTTCAGCTATCTCCATGTAAGTCTGGAGTAACTCCACAGCAGCAAATGGCTGCTATGGATTAGGGCAGGGCTGGCCAACCCATTTAACAAAGAGAGCTGAAACAGCGGCAGAAAAAATGCGAAGAGCTGCACCAGAACTGTTGAGAGAAAAAAAAAAAGGGAGGCTGTCCCTTTAAGAAGCAAGCTTAGGCTTTTTGGCCATATCAGGCTCCAGTCAAGGGCCCCGGTGAGCACAGCGGGGCTGGGGGGAATCTGGAGGTTGGGGGACAGGGGCCGTTGGGGGGGGGGCACAGGAGCAGCTTTGTGAGCCGCGCTTCTGGGGAAGAAGAGCCACATGCCCTGGATTAGACCAAGTGCTACTCAGATTAGGGTTTGGGTTGGTTCGGGTCCATACAGCCAGAGCACGGCTGATCTCAAGTGTTTTGGGAAACAAATTCAGCAGCCTCGGGTATGTCTACACCGCAAAGTTATATCGGACTAGCGGCCGTTATTCCGAAAGAACGTCTACACAGCCATCCCGTTATTTCGAAATAATTTGGAAATATCGGGCGGCTTATTCTGAAATCTGTAAACCTCGTTCTACAAAGAATAACGCCTCTTCCAAAATAGCTATTTCGGAATAAGGAGTGTGTCAATGCTCCACTGCTGTTAGTACGAAATAGCCCCTCCCCAGGGCCATTCTACGTTGTTCCTTCCCGGTGCCTCCTGGGGCTCTATATCGAGATAGCGTGTCCACAGGAGGGGAGCCTGCCTCGGACTCACTTTGAGGCTGCCTTGCAGTGTAGATGTGCTAGTTCAAGATAAGCTATTTTGGAATAACTATTCCGGAATAGCTGATTTCGCAATAGCTGTGCAGTGTGGACGTACCCCTCCTGTCCCAGCTTTACTTTAATAAGCTGGTTAGTGGAGTGACTCCTGTTCTGTGGAGACTAAGGACCTAGCTCTTACGTTACTTTGAGCCTGCAAATTCCCCTGATGCCCTGAAAATGCCAGGTACAAATCCTAGACCCCGTCTATTCTGGTACAAAGCTGGCCCGGCTGTGCCCTACGCTCAGGAAATGCAGCCAGTCCCTGCCTCGTGCTGTGATCCTGAGAGGTGCTCAGCCTTGGTTCGACACAGCTCTAACTCCCCGTGTTCCAGACAGACATGCTGGGCCTGCCTCTCCATTACACCCTGGCCCCTTTGCCCAGCTCTGCCAGCATAGGGGTGTGGCTCCAGCAGGTCACCAGGAAACGAGGACTGGGCTCAGAGAATCGGTGAAGCTAATGAGCGTGGCAGGGACTCAGCACCACCGAGGACCAGGGCCTAGAAGAGCCGTGCTGCGGACGGCAGTGCGAAGGCCCCAGAGCGGCAGGTGTAGGGTTGCCAGGTGTCTGGTTTTCACCAGGACAGCCCAGTTTTTGGGCCCTCTGTCCAGTAAAAAAAACCAGAAAAAAAAAAGTTTTCTCGTCTGGAAGGGTGGCGGGAACATTCTTCCCATGCCACTTCTGGTAGGAGCAGGGAGAGTTGGGAGATTTAAAGGCACAGTGACTTTTTTTTTTCTCAACAACTTTGGTCTCCCATTTTGTTTTGTTTGCTCAACCAATTTTTCCCCCGCCATGTTCAGGATTTTTTGAGAAAGTATCTGGCAACCCTAGGCAGGCGAGGAGAGGGGACAGCCAGCTGTTTGTATTATGTATCTGAGGCTGCTCTCCAGCTTTGCTGTGCCTGGCTCTCGCTTTCCTCTGCGGTGAGGCATTTCCTGCCTCGACCGCTTCAGGTGTCACAGGCCTGTAGAAACTGCTCAGGCCTCCTCTCTGCGAGGGGGGAGGGAGAGGCTCCCTTCTGCTGGATTCACTGTCCTTTCCCACCAGCCCTCCCCCTTCCCCAGACCTCTCCCATGTTCAGTGCTGAGCACTGAACGCTCATGCCACATGAGGGCCACTGGACTGCGCCCTGCTGGCCACCTCTCAGCCTGATAACTGTCCCTGCCCTCTGCTCTTTGGGCCTCCAACCCTGTGGCCCTTTGTGCGTAGCATGGAAGCAATGGAGAAAAACGTTAGGGGTAAAGGGCGGGGGTCTGATCCCAGCCTCCCCTCCCCGTACCTGACCCTGCACTCCTTAGGCAGGGAAAACACCCTCTGCACAGGGCTGTGGGACAGGGTCTTCGCCTTTGCTCTGTAATGAAGGGCGTGCTGAAGCACGGATCAGGCACTTGCATGCTGAGCCCAGCTCTCGGAGGCTGTAGGGAAAAGGCTGTCAAGGGGCTACAGCAGCTAAGGGCAGCAGAGCAAGAAGCCCATGTTCAAAGAGCCAATCCGCTAGAACATCCCGTAAACACAACGAGTACGTCTAGACTACATGGCTCCGTCGACGGAGCCATGGAGATTTGCTTGTTCGGCAATGAATGAAGCCACAATTTAAATAATCGCAGCTTCATTTAAATGTAAATGGCTGTCCCGCTCTGCCGATCAGCTGTTTGTCGGCAGATCGGGGCAGTCTGGACGCTCCCCTGCCGACATGAAAGCCCTTTATCGACCTCCTCGGTAAACCTCATCCTACGAGGCATAACGGGGAGGTCGATCAAGGGCTTTCAGGTCAGCACAGGAACGTCCAGACTAGCGCGCTGAGCCGACAAACAGCTGATCAGCTGTTCATCGGCTCAGCGCAGCAGCCATTTAAATTTAAATGAAGCCGCGATTATTTAAATCGTGGCTTCATTTCCCTTTGCCGATCAGCCTAATCTACATGGCTCCATCGATGGAGCCATATAGTTTAGACACACCCAAAGGCAAGGTCATGAGGCGTGATAAAGATGAGCTGATCTCAGGCTTCAGGGCATGGGCTGGCTACAGGGGTCAGGAGGGAATTTTTAGCTCAGGTACAGCTGGACGTGGGTAAAACCCTGACACACCCTCTACCACAGGGGTCAGAAACCTCTGGCTCCCAAGCCAAATATGGCTCTCTACTGAACTAAACATGGCTCTTTCGTCATGCCCAAAACACAGGCAACTTTTTAAATGCAAATGAAAATTTCAAAATGTTAAAAACGCCTCATCACTCGTGCAGCTTGAACACGCGCCTGAACCTGAATTTCACCAGTTCTGGCGTAAACTCCCAAGAAATGTGCGAAAAGATGCATCAGCAGAAGCCCCATTAAATAAAGTCTGTGAGGACAATGTTTCATTGATGCTATTATTAATCATCATGGCAATGACCAATAATATTAAGTTGTATATTTTCAGTCATGCAAATGAGCGTTCTTAGACAGCTCTTTGTTGACCACTTGTTCTGAATTTTGATGTAGTTTGTCTCGTTGGTTGGAAAAGGTTGCCAGCTCCTGCTCTACGGGCTTCTGTGGGGAGCAAGCTATGGGGCAAGAGGGACTAATGGTTGGATCCTGTACAGTCATTCCTAGCAGAAACAAAAGACAGGACTATGCAGCACTTTAGAGACTAACAAGATGGTTTATTAGGTGAGGAGCTTTCATGGGCCAGACCCACTTCCTCAGATCAAATTGTGGAAGAAAATTGGTCATGCCAGGCCAGACAGGCTACATGTTTGGTTAGTCTAGAAAGTGCTACCAGACCATTTGTTGTTTTTTTTTAGTTTATCCTGTACAGACTAACTCGGCTACCCCCTGAAGCTTCCAGACAGGCGGCGTTTGTTCTGTTGCAGGGAGCGGGGGGTGTCAAGCTGTTTGCTGCAATGCTGACCTGACAAAGGTAGGCTCCATGCCCAGCCGGGCTCACCGGGGCAGCCCTGGCCGGCCTGCTGCAGTTTATTGTTAGCCAGATTCCAGAGAGGTGGCTGGAGGGGGCACCTGGGAATCCTTTAGCCGGCTCTGTAAGACGTGCCAGGATCCGATGACAGTGTCCTTGAACACAAAGCAAATCCCAGCCAATGGGCGCCCCGGCTCGTCTTTGCTCCAAACACCAGCCCTGTGTTCGCATGCGAGGGCTGACTCCTGCGCCAGGCTTTGACCAGCCCGGAAACATGGGAGAGCTGGCAGAGAGCCCAAGGGGACTGGCACAAGCTGTCTCAGAGGACTGGTGAGGAGACAGCGATTCGTTTGACCCCAAGTCACGGCTTCAAAGCAGCTACAGGGCCGGAGTGTATCCCACCACTGATTTTTACACCACACTCCCCTTGACTTTAGTCAGAGCTACCATGCAGAACACTGCTGCGGCCACTTGCGTCTGATGGCTGTTGGCTGGCCCTGATGAAATGAGTTTGTCAGGTCTCAGGCTAGTTCTAGCATCATAAAAAGCCCCATCGCAGTGACATCTCCTCTTGTAGAGAGACAAGATGGGCGAGATGGGGAGGGCGCTACCGTTTACTGGACCAGCTTCTGTTGTGGGGGAGAGACCAACTTTCAAGCTGCACAGAGCTGCTCTTCAGGGCTGGGAAAGGTCGTCTGAGTTTCAGAGGTAGCCGTGTGAGTCTGTTTCAGCAAAAACTACATGGGGTCTGGTAGCAAATTAGAAACTAACCATTTTGTTATGGCATAAGTTTTCATGAATTGCAACTCACTTCATCAGATGCATGAAGGGAGAGAAAAAGAAGCAGAAATGGTATGGGGACAGAGATGGGAATGTTACAGCAGAGCGAATTTGAGCTGGGTGGATGTGGATAAGAAGATAAGAATACCTAAAGTGGAAAATTACTTATGGTAGCGAGTGAGCCATTCCCAGTCTCTATTCAGACCCATTCTGATGGGGTCAAATTTGCATATGAATTTCAGCTCAGCAGTTTCATGTTGCACCCTGGTTCTGAAGTTTTTTTTAACTTGAGGATGGCAACTTTCAAGTCTTTCATCGTGTGCCCAGGGAGGTTACAGTGTCCTCCCGCTCAGGAGTGGCCCGAGGCTGGCCGGGGCAGCTGGCGCCCCAGGCAGAAAGCACAATTGGCGCCCCCGCCTGCACGGCCGTCAATGGCTGTGACGTCATCACGGGGCGCCCCGGCCGGCAGCGCCCTAGGCAACTGCCTAGGTCTGCCTAGGCTCACGGGCCACCCCTGCTCCCGTTGGTTTTTCTATGTTACCTTTCTTAATGTCTGATTTGTGTCCCTGTATTCTGACAGTCTGGTTTGTCCAATGTACATGGCAGAGGGTCATTGCTGGCACATAGACTCATAGACTCATGGACTTTAAGGTTAAAAGGGACCATTATGATCAGCTAGTCTGACCCCCTGCACAGTGCAGGCCACAGAATCTCACCCACCCCTCCCAGAATAATCCTCTCACCTATATCTCAGATATTGAAGCCTTCAAATACTTTGAAGACCCCAAGATGCAGAGAATCCTCTAGCTGTGATCTGTACCCCATGCTACAGAGGAAGGCGAAAAACCTCCAGGGCCTCTGCCAATCGAAACACAGCCAAGTTATTTCAAAATAACAGCCATTATTTCGAAATAACGGTCCTAGCGTCTACACAAGCCAACTGCTATTTCGAAATTAATTCGAAATAGCGGAGGGCTTCTTTCGAAATTGGGAAACCTCATTCCACAAGGAATAGCGCCCATTTTGAAATAGCTATTTCGAAATAAGCGCTGTGTAGATGCTTATTTCAAAACAGGGGACCTCCAGCCTTCCCAGGGTGCCCTGCAGGCCGCCCTGGCCACAAGGCAACTTCTGACCTGATGCCCTGCCGGAACCAGTTCCAGCCGGCTTTAAATGCGATTCAGCGACCGATCAGTGTGGACGCGCGATTTCGAAATAGCAAAAAGCTATTTCGAAATGCATTTTGTGTGTAGACGCGTTATTTCAAAATAACGCTGTCGTGTAGACACCCTCAGAGCAGCTGTCGAGTGCTCCCCAGCGTTCAGGGTGGCCGAGGAAGCAGGCTCCTCCCACCCCGAGGGGTGCGGAAGTTGGGGGCACGTAAATAAAGAGGTGGCAGCCGCATAGGACCCGGTGCAAAGGTGGAGGTGGGCTGAGTTCCTCCGCGCCTGGCCTGGCAGGGCTTTGGGCAGCAGTAGATCCCTGGCAAGGACCAAAAGGTTTTATCAGGGCTGGCTGCTTGGCACAGGCTCCCCGTGTTTACTGTAACACCCACAGCTGGGAACGAGATTTGGACAGCGGGAGTAAACATCCCAGCCGCCTCAGGAATCTGGAAAACAGCAGCACGGCCTGGGCTGGGAAAGCAAGCGGCCCTGCCCTGATCCTGATCCCTCGCTCTGCCCTGATCCTGCCCAAGAAGGGCCCTCGGCACAGTGCAGTCCCCTTCGCCCCAGACCCCGGCCACTCTGAGTAACCAGCTGGTCCCTCCTCGCCCCCACAAACACCCATGAAACCCAGGTCCAAGCTAGGCCCTGGCAGGAGGCAGCCAGCTCTGCTTGTCCCAGGGTCAGCTGCTAATTAAACCATCATTTCCTGCCATTGTCCTGCGTGCTCAGTCCCCTTCCTTCCATAGATCAGGCCCCTGGTGCAGGCTGTTCCAGAGTGGGTCATGGCCGGAGTGGAGCAAGGGAGTCAGGAGGAAACACTGCCCATGTGGCCTCCATCTCAGTTATGCCCTTTCCACTTTTTCCCGAGAGCTGGCCCTTAGCAAGGGGAATGCTCTGCACCCGCATGATGCAGCTGGTACAGTCGAGCCATGCCTGGACCCTGAGAGCAGGAAGGTGCCTGGCATGCTTGAGATCTCGCTCCAGGCTGCCGCGGATGCCGCACAATGCGCTAAGCAGTGCTGGGTGGGGGTAGCACAGACATGCGGAACGGCGCCTGCAAGCAGAGGATTTAGCTAACGGGTGGGAGAGAGGCTGAGGTTGGGAAGGGCTCCTGTTTGGGTGGGTGTTGGGGAGGGTTGCCAGATGGTCTCCCAAAAAATACCGGACACACGGTATTTTTTGGTCGAGAAAAAAAAAAAAAAGAAAAGAAAAAGGAATGCAGGATAATAAGACCCCCCATTCTGGGGCGCCCAGAGTGGCAATCGCGGCCCCACCTCCTAGCTGGGACTCCCAGTCACTTCCCCCAGCCCCACCGGACTTCTGCGCAATCACAGGCTCCTAGCGCCAATTGTGGCCCCGCCTTCCAGCCACTCCTCCCGCCCCCGCCAGGCTTCTGCCCAATCACAGGCTCCTAGCGCCAATTGTGGCCCCGCCTCCCAGCCGCTCCCCCGCCCCCACCAGGCTTCTATGCAATCACAGGCTCCTAGCGCCAATTGTGGCCCCGCCTCCCAGCCACTCCTCCCGCCCCCGCCAGGCTTCTATGCAATCACAGGCTCCTAGCGCCAATTGTGGCCCCGCCTTCCAGCCACTCCTCCCGCCCCCGCCAGGCTTCTGCCCAATCACAGGCTCCTAGCGCCAATTGTGGCCCCGCCTTCCAGCCACTCCTCCCGCCCCCGCCAGGCTTCTGTGCAATCACAGGCTCCCAGTGCCAATCGTGGCCCCGCCTCCCAGCCGCTCCCCCCGCCCCCACCAGGCTTCCATCGGGTGCGCAGCTGGAAAAATCAGAGAATACTGGATATTGCACATGTCCGGTATTCTCTGATTTTTTTTACTGGACAAAGCGCGCAAATACCAGACACCTGGCAACCCTAGTGTTGGGTGTAGCAGCCTGCCAATTTCTCTAGCTGTGGGGAAGGCACTATCTGAGCCGCGGGGGACTGATTTCCGAGTGTGCATGGCACCCGCTCGCCCAGCCAGGAGTATTCAGTGCAGGTTCCGAGTGGGGATATAGAATCCTGTTCGACTGGTTAACTGGTTAAACATTATATTTGACCGGTTAACTGATTAAAGGTGGGGGAAGCAGGCGGAGAGACCACAGGCAGGATCTGCTCCAGCCTGGTGGGCCCAGGTGCATCGCAGGCAGGGGCTGCTCCGGCCATCTGGAGCAGCCCCTGCCTGTGACATGCTGGGCCTGCCTATGCACATCCCCATAAATAGTGCCTTTACACTGGATGGCCCCAGGACCAACACTTCTGTTCTGCACCCGCCTGTCTGGGGAGGGCATGTGCACTCCTGGGCTGCCTGGGGATGGGCTGATTAAGGGCCTGACCCTTATTTATATCAGTGGGAATGTTTCCTCTGGCTTCCAAGGCTTGGGCTCAGGCTCGGGAAGCCGCTGACGCAGCCGAACACTGCATTCCCTGGCAGAAGCCCCAAAGACGGCAGTGGTGCCGTGTAAATGCCCCTTTGCCCTTCCTGGAGGTGAACCCCCTCCGGGCATGCACAGGGCTAGGTTCACACTTGCTTCCACACATGTCGCAGCTCTGGCTGCGCGTGGACACGGGTGCACAGGTCTCAAGATGTTACCTAGTGCATCTCTGGTGCTTGGCTGTTGCATGGATACAGCTGTGCGGAGCTACAGCCCGGCAGTCGCGTTGTCTGGTGTGCGGCCCGTTACGCTACACGTCCCCAGCTGCCTGTTTGGATGAATTCATGTGTCGCACACACACGTACTCCGTCTACTTCGCCCTCGGAGGGCTGGGCTAGCTGACCCCTGGAATCCCTCCCGGCCCTAGTGTCTCGGTTCCTATGGAATGCTGACGTGGCTGCACAATCGCCGGGGGAAGACGTCACACGCTGTCTGACAGTCCGACATTGCAGCGGGTTGAGAGACAAGCGCCTGTGTGTTTGGAGTGGGGCTGAGCTTTTCCTAGGAGGCCAGACAGGCGGCAGAGTGATTTAATCTACGCGGGGCCATTGTTCTCTCTTGGGTGTTTCCCAGCGCTCCAGCAGTCCCAGATCGGGGCAGCTGCCCGTTTGCACCGTGGTTCTACCCTCCCCCCGACGGAGCCCCCGATCCGGCCATTCCCTGCCAGGCTGCCCATCCAGCGCCCTGGCTTAAGGCATCTGTGATAAGGGCATTTCTCCGGCCGTGTACAGGAGCAGCCACGTGCTACACTCCAAACAGCGCTGGGGCTCTCTGTACCTGGGGATTCGGCGGCTACACACAGATAAGCTCGTTCTTCCTTCACTACCGGCCCCGTGGCTGAAATTTGCCCAGGAGGCTATTTTTCCACAGGAGTCCAGGGACTCTCTTCTGTTGCCTTTGCTGGGGGCAGGGCAGCGCTGCCCCCGCCAACCCTTCCTGGGGTCGTCTCCCCTGTCTCTGAGCCCGTCTGTTCTCTCCCTGCCCATTCACTTGGCTCCTCTCTGCCGGGGGTGGGGGGGGGTCAATGAAAGGACTTCTGGAGGACCCCGATTCAGAGGCTCCATTCCTCTATTGATGGGGTGGGGTGGGGGGCAGCATGCCTCTGGGGACCCCCAGCTGCACAGCCCCCCCTGCACAGTGACCTCAGCCCAGCGGTGTTACACCCCTCCTCTGTGTGACTGCACAATTCCCCCCCAGCATACTAGTGAAGTCTGTGAGCAGCGACCCCCCCCCCCCCGCCCCCAGGGCAGCCAAGAGCACAGGAAACAGCCTTCCCAGCCTCTAACAGGGCAAGGCAGAGAACAAAGGCCCCTCAGCTGCCACACCACTCCCATGAGGGGCTCGCCCACCCCGGCGCGGAGTAGCCTGGCCCTGACTGGCTGCCAGGATTCAATCTCCATCCCACGTCAGCCAAGGGCTTATTTCTCTGGCCCCCGCCCCACACAGGACTCCATCCCCAGGGGAGGGGCCGCTGAGCAGCCGAAGAGACACAGCGCCCTCCCCGACACCATCGCCTTCCACGGATTTGGGCCCCTTTGTGCCAGGGCTGAGCTGGGCTCCGCGGCGCTTCCTGGGCGACCCCTGGGGAAACGGTGACGGAAATACCCGTGTCAGCTTGTCCCCGGGCCAAGCCCATCCTCACCGAGCAGCCAAGGAACCAGCCATTCTAACAGTGCCCCCCCCAGGCTGGCCGTGCCCCCCGGCCCATCTGCAGACTCTGCAGCCCCTGGCTGGGACGGCAGCGAGGAGTGACTCCAGCATGCCTTGGTTCCTCCACAGAGCCAGAGCCAGGCCTCTTCTTTGCCCCTGGGGCACACGAAGGGTCCTGCCCTGCCCTTGCCGCTGCACGGGGAAGTCACTCTCTGGCCCTGGCGCCATCAGTGGGGCCGAACTGTGGCCCATCCTTGGCCCGAAGCTGCAGCACTCAGGGGACTGAGGCCCTGCCTGCAGCCCGAGGGTACAACATGGCCTGCGGCGGCTTGGGAGGCGCGCCAGGGCGAGCACAGGCCTTGCTGGAGAGCGGTGCGCTGCAGGGCCCAGCTGGGCTGTGCTCATGTCCCCCGCGGGCCCGCCCAGCGCTTGGGAAGGCGGTGCAGAGGGTTTGGTTTTCCTCAGAGTTACTGCCTCTTCTAACCCGCTGCCAAATGTGTTGTAATCCAGCGCCAGCAAACAAACAGCCCGAGCTCGCGGAGCCCTGAGCAAACCTGCCCTGCTGGTTCTCTGCTGAGCCTTGTGGGATAATGTTTAACAGGGTGCCACCCTTCCCCACCGGGCGCTGCCCTGAGGGAAGGTGTGGGCTGGCCCCCGGGCCTCAGGAGATGGCGTTCCTCCCACGCGGCCTGGTCTGTGACTCCCCCAGCGCTAGATTCCTCCAGAGCCGGGTGGCGTCAACGCCCCACCTCACTGGGCCCTGGAGGGGCACGTCCCATCCACGGCAGCCTGACCACACCCCGGCCACTTAACCTGGTCCCGAGGTGGCATTTTCAGGCAGCCAGAATCAGGAGCTGCCTAGACGAGCTGCCAGCAACTGGCGCCCTGGGAGAACCATGCAATCGGCGCCCCCCTCCAAACCCCTCAATGATATTGCACCACCATTTGGTGCCCCGTTCACTTGGTGCCCTAGGGTTTGCCTATATGGACGGGCCGCCCCTGGCCAGAATGCCCAGGCTTCCTTGGCACAGGATAGGGCCTTGCTGTTGTCCGAGTTGCTCACAGCCATAGAAAGGGGCTCTAGCCACGTGATCTAGCGATTGTGGGGCTGAGCAGCCGGGTTGTTCTCCTCCTCTGCCCCCATCCTGCCCCGCAGGGAGAGGCGTTCTCTCTGCTGTGTGATGTGAGAGTCTGAGATCCCGACTGTCGCCGCCGTCAGATCAAACGCCATCCCTGGAGAGGGTGTGACCCCGAGGGCGGGAAACCTCCACTTGACTCTGATGTCTGGCTCATGAGTCTGAAACCCAGATGGCCTCTTTGCCTTCTGACCCCCCCAGGCTGGTCCGTGTGCCCCATCTGCCCTCCTACTCCCCAGTCTGGTCCATGTGTCCCCTTTGCCTCCGCTCTCCCTCCCCTCCCCGGCTTTGCCTTTTCTAATAAATCAAGATTTTAAAAAAAATATTGAACTTGTTCCCTCAGGCTGGGTTTCTAGGTGAATGACTCTGATGTGCCCGAGGCCTTTTCCCCTCTCCCTGGTGCAGCAGGCAGGCCCCCCAAGCTGGGCGCTGCCCGCATGCTGTGTGGTGCGCCTGAGAGAGGCCCGGAGACAGCCTCAGGCCCCTTGCACAGGCCTTCTTCAGTGCAGAGCTGCCATCTGCTGACGCAGTGGTTCAGTGCAGCCAGGCAAGGCAGCAGCCAGACAAAGGCCTACGCTGCACGCCTGCTCCCCAGGGCTTACAAAGGGGGCCGGGGTTCAAGCAATGGTTTTACAGTCATCACTGAAGCAGGAAGCCCGGATGTTCTGGGGCTCTGAACTGCCAGCCCAGAGGTGCCATGCTCAGTCCTGGCACAAATTAAGCCCCATGTGTTCCTCCCCTGGCCTAAACTGTCCCCTTCGGTGCTGCCAGGCAGCTGCCTGTGGAGCGGCTGTCAGTGCTTGAGCTGCTGCGCCATCAAATTCTGCTTGGAACAGGTCAAGACAATGGCCAAACCCCCAGCAGCCTCTCTCTCTTTTACTACCTGAAGTATATTAAACCTGTGGAGGGATGTACTGCCTTCTCCCATGTGTGAGTCCTTTGGGCTGCACTGGACCTAGTCAGCCCCACTGCTAAACCACTGCAGAGAAGGATTTTGCGGTCAAAAGTCATCAAGGGCCCCAACAAAGTCTGCGTACCAACAGGACACTGATCTTACAGTTGCTGGGCACCGGTGACCCTAAAAATAGTGTTTTACCCTGTTCTGTTCTATTTGTCTCCTGTTTAATATACTTGTGTTTATTATAGCGTATGTGTTTGTGCTATTTTCTGGGAGTCTCCAACTATCTGGCAAATACGTGGGGATTACCCTGGGCTAGAATTTTCCTCCCAAGCTACCCTGGTGACCCTGCCAGGAAAGAGTGAGGGGGGTGGAGGCACGGCCAAATAAATCCATCAGAAAAAATAAAGTTGAGTGGGTGGCGGGATGCAGAAGAACCCAGACCTGTCCATCAGAACCTGTAAGGAGATTGGCTTTAAAGAAGGCAACCAGGTGGAGAGGGGGCGCTACACCAGGAATTAGCACCCCTTCAACTCCCAGCTTAGCCAAAACGGTGCTATTTCCCAGGGCCTCGGCATGAAAGGGAAGAGCCCGGCTCCGAAGGGATAAGAGAAGGAAAATGAGGATAAACTTCAAGGAAGCACAGGCCAGAAACCCAGACAAAGCTGGGAGGAGAGGCAAGAACATGGGGGAAAGTGGAAATACAAGCAACAAGAGCCCCAACGCCTCGGAAATCAGGCTCCCGCTGAGTAAGTGCCTCACACAGGATCAGGAGGGTAACTTGCGATGCCCAGTTGAAATTCTTGCCTTGGGCATTTTAATATGAACTCAGCTACAGTTGCTGGAAATAGACCAAAGAACGGACCAAAAAAATCTGGAAACTACCAAGTGGGGAGGTCCCTTCCACCGATCCACCCCCAGGAGAGCTGGCTGCATTGGTATCGGTCTGAGTGCATCGCTCACGCGTGGAGGGATCCCATTGAGCACAGACTGATTCATGCTGGTGCACTCCATACACCGCACTCAGCGTCTGCAGGCTCTCCCCTAGGCCACGGCCCTCCTGTGGATCTCCTCGCCTGGCCTTTACCCACGTAGGGCTCAGCACTTTGTTGGCACGACATCAGCTCGGCCAAAAGTCAGGAACAGTGAGTAACGGGAGTCAATGAGTCAAAGGCAGGGCAGACTCCCGGGGGCGGCGTGCTAATGGTGCGTTCTGTCTGGCTGGGGACTACCCCCCTCGGGAGGTGCCAGGAGCTCTGCTGAAACAAGACCGAACAAGGAACCCGGGAGCACAGTGCCGAAGACACTCAGCACTCAGAGCGGGCGCGTCGTGTCTGGAACTGTCTGAGGACAGCCCGCCGCCTCAGCCACAAGCATTGCAAATCTTGTCGAAAAGGAGTGGGTCCGGTAGTCCCTTTGGTGGGAAGGAGGGTCACTGGGGGACAAAATTCCTGCTGACCCCTCTGAAGCGGGGTTAATTCTTCCCAGGCCCAAAACTGGCCAGCATCCCTTTAACTTTCCATGTATCCACCCACTGCTGCTCAAATGCTGCTCAGCCTCACTTCCATTCCCACCTCCTGACCTTCCTTGTATTCCCACGGCCTCCAGCCCGCGCTCCCTAGTTCTGCTTATCCAGCGCCTAAAATAGAGCATCGTCCCGCCTAATGTGACAGTGCTCCTTAGCTGTGTCCAAATCCTCCTCGGGGAATGAGGTGTAACAGTTAACTTGAACTAAGGACTTAGTTCTAGTTAACGTTTGACTGCCGCGTGTAGCTGCGGGCAGTTAGTTCAGACTAAGGGGATTTAAAATGGCGCCCGGACGGGAAGATGCAAATAAAGTCCGGGATAGTTAAATCCCGGGCTTCATTTGCAACTTCGAATGCTGGTTCGAACTAGGGGGCTAGTGTATACAGACCCTTACAGGGCAGTAACTTGCAGTGTAGACAAGCCCTCACTTGCTCTCCTTCCGCTCCAATCTCTCTCACTGCTGGTTGCAACGTAGGACGCTGATGGAGGCAGAGCAGCGGCTGCCACCCTGGCTCCCCTCAGGATGGGATGTTGTGTCCTACTTGCGCTGACAAATGGGAGAGACGAATGAATGGGGAACAGTCATCAGCAGGCTTTCAACCAGCTCTGCTACCCCCTTCCTAGCTCCAGCGCCCTACCCCACTCACGTCCTCTCACTGGCTTGGCCCCCAGCCGGCTCTGGAGTCGGTATGATCTGGATCCAAGGGCTGGTTACAAGTGGATGAGTCACATCCACCCTTGGGATGCAGCGTGTCCGTCGTGGGGGGAAACAACGGCACGGAAGGGAGTGTGAACTTGGCTGAACGGTTGGATCTTACCATCACTGGCTGCCACCCACTGAGGCTCCCGGCCTAGGAAGTCCCACAAAAGTGCTGCTGTTGAAGAGACAAAACAGTCCAAGCTTCTTTTCCTTGTCCACATGGTCAGGACTTGCTCTGGCCTTTTAAAAATAGGGTCAAGTCAAGGGCCAGATCCCTAGCTGGTGTAAATCACTATCGCCCCAGTGCTGTCCACAGAGCTATACCAATTGACAGGACAACCCCCCACATACACTCCATGCCAGGCTCCACCCTGATTCTTCCAGCTCCTACTCCATGCCCATCCTACTCCATCCTCACTCCAGGCCCTCCACCAAGCCCCTTCCTCCGAGTGACCGGTCTGGGTTGCTTCTCTTCTTGCTGCCGCTACACCCGACCCCTGCTGTCGGCACCAGGCCCCCCATGAATCCCCTGGACTGCCCTTGGCCCCATGCTTCCACATCCCCCTGAAGCTCAGGCCCCTGCCCCAAAGCACACGCCCAGGGTGGTGGCCATGAACTGTCCTCTGATGGGACAGCTCTGCCAGACGACCACAGCTGAGTCTCCGCGCTTTGGTGGTCCCTTTGCGGTCAGCTAAGCGTTTCTGCCTCCCTTGACTTAGCTTTGGGATGTTCTGGGCTTTGTCACAGCCCAGTCCCAATCGCTTTGCTGAAGCTTCGGAAGAGCTTTGCAAAGGTGATTATTTGTATCACAGAATTAGAGTCTCCACCAGAGGCCAGGGCTGCACTGTGCCGGGCACAATGTAAAATAAGAGAGAGCTCCTGTCTCAAGGCACTTACCACCTAATTAGACAAGACAAACCACGGGGGAATTCATATCCCTGTTTTACAGCAGGGCACAGAGAGACTTTCCTAAGGATCCCCCAGGAAAGCTGTGGCAGAGCCAGGAACCAAACCCAGATCTGAGTCCAGAGCCCTAACCCGTCTTTAGATGAGACTTCCCTACATTTAAAATAAATAAGAAAAATTACACTTTGGATTTGTACCTCAACAAAGTGCCTTACAGGGGCCAGGCCCAGCACTTTTTGAAGTCAGTAGAAAGAGGCTCATCAATAGCATTGGATGGAACCACGAATCGCTGAAACTCCTGAGCCATGATGGTCCTCGTTTTACAGATGGGAATGGAGATTCAGGGAGGGGACGGCCTGACTGCTTGACCGGTTCAGTACAAATCAGGACCTCAAGGGACGTTCTCAGGATCAGATAAGAACGGCCAGACTCAGTCAGACCAAAGGTCCGTCTAGCCCAGTGTCCTGTCTGCTGACAGTGGCCAAGGCCAGATGCCCCAGAGGGAGGGAACAGAACAGGGAATCATCCAGTGATCCATCCCCTGTCGCCCATTTCCAGCCCCTGACAAACAGAGGCTAGGGACACCATCCTTACGCATCCTGGCCAATAGCCATTGATGGACCTAATCTCCATGAATTTATCTAGTTCTTTTTTGAACCCTGTTAAAGTCCTGGTCTTCACCACATCCTCTGGCAAGGAGTTCCACAGGTTGACTGTGCACTGAGTGAAGAAGAACTTCCTTTTGTTTGTTTTAAACCTGCTGCCTATTAATTTCATTTGGGGACCCCTTATTCTTATATTGTGGGAATAAGTAAATAACTTTTCTTTGTTCACTTTTTCCACACCAGCTGGGTGACAGAGTCATAACACAGACTGGTCCCATCCCTATGGCCTATTACAACATGTTGTTCGGGAGTACCATTGTACCTCTCACAGGCTCCTCTCACACGATCCTCAGCCAGGAGAGGGGAGTTCAAACTGGTCCCTTGGGTCCTTGTTCATCCCTGTGCTGAGATTACCCACAAATGTACCAGAATGCTACCAGTGTCCAGTGTGGTGCAGGAACGAAAAGCTGTGTCATGCTGTTACTGTTCTTTGGGGAGACCCGCTCCATGCAGTTCAAACAATGTTTATTCTGTGAGCATTACCTAAGGGTTAGGGCCTTCTCCAAAGCTTGCTGAAATCAATGGGAGCCCTTTCCATTGGCTCCAAAGGGAGGAAGCGTGGGATCAGGGCTAAAACAGACAGAACATTGTCAGCAGCTGATCCCACAGACCAAGCAGCCTAGGCTGGACCGTCATGGTAGCGAATGAGCTTTCATCCCCCGAGTCTGTTTCGTGTCAGGGTCTATCTCCGACGTGGTGGCAGGGTGCTGCATGTCTCCACGCTCTTTCCGCCATCGCTTTCCTTTTCTTTGCCCATTTCTGATCATTTGAGGAAGTGTCTTTCTCGTGCTCCTTTTTGCTTCACGCAGCTGAGTAGCAAGCCTCTCTGGGCTCGTATCTCTGTTGTTTGCTTGGCTGCACAGTGTTCCTCCCTGGGTTGCTGCTGCACTATCGTCTCTGCTACTATTTCCATTTTGTGGTTACAGCCCCTGCTTTTCTTTTGCATATTTTTGCAGCCGTGAGGCAGTCTGCTAATGCAACGGGTTGTGCTGAGGGCACTGACTGTACAGTAACGTTGTTTTTATGGAGATTTGTATCATTTATGGAGTATCTTGTTTTTATTACTATTATTTCCTATTATGTATATCAGGGCTACTCAACCCTCAGGCCGCATGCGGCCCACGGCCTGTTTGTTTGTGGCCCGCGGTCTGGTTTGGGTTTACATGGGGCTCAACACACGGCCCGCGGGTAGGATCCTTTGAACATGGCCTCCACTGGGAACACGCTCCACAATGGTGCGGTGTCTCCCAGGCAGGGTGAGCATTGAAAGACACAAGCGGATGGGCTGGCTGGAACAGACGGCTACAGGGTGTTGGTGTTTCTAGCCCCCAGGGAGGAGGTGCCTGGAGCTATTTGAATATATCTTGTGTGAAAGAAGCTATTTGCATATATATTTGCATGGATCTGCAACCACACTTAAGTTGCGGCCCTCAGCATGTGCTGTGAGTATCATTGTGGCCCCTGGGACTTCCAAAGTTGAGTAGTCCCGATGTATATTGCTGTAGCGCCTACAAGGCCATCATGATCGGGCCACTATTGTGCTAGGTGCTGTACAAACATAGAGCATGTTAATGTATGAATGTGACTCTTTCCTCCTTTGGTGCGGAAGTTAGGATAATTGACACCTGGAAGGATAGGAGTGGAGCTGTTTGATCAGTTTACTGGTTGGTCCTCTGAAAGTTGAACACTCAGGCTGTCTACACTGGGCCACTTATTCCGGAAAATCAGCCGCTTTTCCGGAATAAGCTGCGAGCTGTCTACACTGGCCCTTGAATTTCCGGAAAAGCAACGACACTCTACTGTACAAAATCAGCCGCTATTCCGGAAAAACTATTCTGCTTCCGCTCAGGCATAAGTCCTTATTCCGGAACACTGTTCCGGAAAAGGGCCAGTGTAGACAGCCCAGTAGTCTTTTCCGGAAAAAAGCTCCGATCGCGAAAATGGCGATCGGGGCTCTTTTCCAGAAAAGCGAGTCTACATTGGCCACAGACACTTTTCCGGAAAAAGGGCTTTTCCGGAAAAGCAGCCTGCCAATGTAGACGCTCCTTTTCCGGAAAAACTGAAAACGGAATAGTATTCCGTTTTAAGCATTTCCGGAAATTCATGCCAGTGTAGACACAGCCTCACAGCTCCCATTAACTGCAACAATACTTTGCGGTGCTCAGCAGCTCCAAAATCACTGTAACAGTGTGGGGGGCGGGGGTAGGGAATATGCTGCTGTGATGGCACCAGAAGATTTTGATTAGCAAGGGGAATCTGCAGCTAATATGTAAGTGCAGAGCTCTCATGAGCCTGCCCATTAGAACATAGTAACAGCCATACTGCGCCAGACCAATGCTCCATCTAGCCCAGTATCCTGTCTCCTGACCATGGCTGGTGCCAGCTGCTTCAGAGGGAATGAATAGAGCAGGACAATTTAACAAGTGAGCCATTCCTCTCCCAGCTTCCGGCAGCCCGAGCTTTGGGGACACCCAGAACATAGAGTTGTGTCCCTGATCCTCCTGGGTAATAGCCATCGATAGACCTGTCCTCAGTGAATTTATCTTACTTTTTAAATCCAGGTATGGTTTTGGCCTTCACAATGTACCCAGGCAGCCAGTACCACAGGCTGATTGTGCTTTGTGTGAACTACACCCTTTCATTTGTTTTAAACAACTGTCTTTCAATGGCATTGTGTGACTGTTGGTTCTTGCATTATGGGAATGAATGACACTTCCTGATTCACTGTCTCCGCACCGTTCAGGATTTTATAGCCCTCCATCATATTCTCCTTCTGTTGCCCCTTTTCTAAACTCCAGTCTTTTTAATCTCTCCTCATATGGACACGGTTCCATCTTCTTAATCATTTTTATTGCCCTTCTCTGTACTTTTTCCAATTCTGAGATGGGATGGATTGAGCTGCATACAGTTTTCCATGTGTAGGAGTACCATGGATTTATATAGAGGCATTATGATATTTATTGTCATCTTATTATCTATCCCTTTCCTTGTGGTTCATACCATTTTGTTAGCTTTTTTCTCTGATGCTGCACATTGAGCAGATGTTTTCAGAATCCTGAGGACTCCAGGATCTCTTTAACTTTCCTTCTTATCCCAGGACTCTTATTTTGCTTAAGTGCCTTTGGTGAGGGACCTTGTCAAAGGCTTTCTGAAAGTCCAAGTACATTTCCATTTTTACCCCCTCAAAGAATTCGTGTAGAGAGATGAGGCATGATTTCCCTTTACAGAAGCCCCAACGCACCGTCTTCATCTCTGTCTGATAATTCTGTTCTTTACTATAGTTTCAACCAATTTGTCTGGTACTGAGGTTAAAGCTACCTGGCCTGAAATTACTAGGATCGCCACTGGAACCTTCTTTAAATACCACCTGTCTTGACTTTTTTGGCAAAAAGGGATATTTGTCCTGAGTGATCAGCAGACAAGAGCAAACAGGACCAAAGCTCATTTTTGGGGGAGAGGAATGTGTGGGGGTGAGAGGAGATGCTGACCTTGTGGGTGCAAGAGTTGGGGAGCAGAGGTTGGGGGCAGGCAGGGGTCCATCCAGCAGCGACCCCAGCCCAGCCGTGCTTAGGGGGCAGGCAGCCTTGGGCACAGCGATGGGGGAAGGGCTGGCCCCACGTGCTGCCCGCTCTCCCCTCTGGACACGTGGGGGAAGATGGGGGAAGGGAGGGGAGGGGCCAAGGAAGACTGGGGAGGGGCGTGGCCAGAGGAGACAGGTAGCTGCTCGCCCCGCCCCCCGCCGTCCCACAGGTGGAGCGCGCGGCGCGTGCCCGGGAGAGGTCGGACCTGCCTGTGCCCGGCCGGAGGCGCATGCGCAGTGGCGGCCAGGGCGGAGTACGCGCCGGGCTGCCGGCACCTGCCCTTCCCCAGCCCGGCTCAGGTAGGCGGCGGGACGCGCGCGGCGCTCTGCGGTAAGGGGGGGGCACCGGCACCCAACCCCCCCGCCTGCCCCGCTTCTCCCCCGCTCTACCCCCCCCCCCGCTCTGCCCCCCCGGGGCCCCCCCCACTGGGGCTGCCCCCCCTCGGCCCCCCCGCTCTGCCCCCCCCGGGGCTGCCCCCCCTCGCTGCCCCCCCCGCTCTGCCCCCCCCGGGGCTGCCACCCCTCGACCCCCCCCCCCCCCCCCCCGCTCTGCCCCCCCCGGGGCTGCCACCCCTCGACCCCCCCCCCCCCCCGCTCTGCCCCCCCCGGGGCTGCCACCCCTCGGCCCCCCCCCCCGCTGCCCCCCCTCCCCCCCCCCCGTGGCTGCCACCCCTCGGCCCCCCCCCGCTCTGTCCCCCCCCCCCGTGGCTGCCACCCCTCGGCCCCCCCGCTCTGTCCCCCCCCCCCCCCCGTGGCTGCCACCCCTCGGCCCCCCCCGCTCTGTCCCCCCCCCGGGGCTGCCACCCCTCGGCCCCCCCCGCTCTGTCCCCCCCCCGGGGCTGCCACCCCTCGGCCCCCCCGCTCTGTCCCCCCCCCCCGGGGCTGCCACCCCTCGGCCCCCCCGCTCTGTCCCCCCCCCGGGGCTGCCACCCCTCGGCCCCCCCCCCGCTCTGTCCCCCCCCCGGGGCTGCCACCCCTCGGCCCCCCCCCCCCCGCTCTGTCCCCCCCACGGGGCTGCCACCCCTCGGCCCCCCCGCTCTGTCCCCCCCCCGTGGCTGCCACCCCTCGGCCCCCCCCGGGGCTGCCACCCCTCGGCCCCTCTGCTCTGTCTCCCCCCCGGGGCTGCCACCCCTCGACCTCCCCCTGCTCTGCTCCCCTCCTCCCCTGGGGCTGCCACCCCTCGATGCCCCCTCCGCTCTGTCTGCCCCCCCCCCCGGGGCTGCCACCCCTCGACCCCCCCGCTCTGCTCCCCTCCCCCCCCCTGCCCCGGGGCTGCCACCCCTCGATGCCCCCCCCCCCCCCCCCTCCACCCCCGCCCCTCTGTCTGCCCCCCGAGGCTGCCACCCCTCGACCCCCCCCTGCTCTGCTCCCCCCTCCTCCCCTGGGGCTCCCACCCCTCGATGCCCCCCCTGCTCTGTCTGCCACCCCTCGACCCCCCCTGCTCTGTCTCCCCCCCCCCCCCGCCCCTCCGGGCTGCCACCCCTCGACCCCCATGATGGAGCATAACCCAGGTGCTTGCAGTGAGGAATGCCGGGATTGAGCATCAATTCCCAGTCTGGGCACATTTGTTACAAAGCCTTTTTTGCTTTGGAGCTGCAGGCAATGGAGCAAGGCTAGTGGATCTAGGTAGAGACTTGCTAAATTAGATCTGGCCTAAAGACAGACCTGCTGTACCATACGGTCACCTTCATTATAGACAGGAGCCCGTGACCTGCTTTAAGGACATTTACTCTTCCCGTTCAGAGCATCTTCTATTGCACATTATCCCCTGTGATATAAAGACCCCAATGCTAGTTTATAAAGCATTAGATTATTAATATTGGTTACAAGCGTGTTCAAGACATGAGCTGTGTATTATAGATGGTTATAAGCCTGTCAGCAAGTGTCAAGTTATGTTTGTAAGCAAACTATTCATCTGCTGGACTCTAGAGCAGGGATGGGGAACTGACCCACAGAAAAATCAGTTGGAGGCTGCACAGAAGTGAGAAGAAGAGGAATAAAACCCGACTGAGAAGCAGAAAGACATTCGCCACTTTCTCCTTGCACTCCTGAGCATATGGGAGCCTAGGTTAGTTGGGTTTTATGGCCCCCCTACACTCTGGGGTGGGGCCAAAAATGAAGGGGTTCAGTGTATGGGGGGGGCTGCCAAGAAGCAGGATTGGAGTGAGGGGTTTGGGCAGGAGGGAGGGGGCAGGAGTGCGTTGGAGGTTGGTGGGTCTAGGTGGGAGACAAGGTGCAGGAGCGGAGTGGGTTACGGGGACTGGGCAGGCTGCAGGACTGGAGCACCAGCCTGGCTTCCCGATGCTGGGAGAGCCCCAAGCCTTGGGGGCCAGATCCAGGCAAGCTGGGGGCCAGATGCAGCCCTTGGGCTGTAGGTTCCCCACCCCTGTGAGTCTAATATAATATAGAACAATTGAACAACTATTTATTAAAACAGGCATCAATCAGTTGTTAATCCTTTGTAACTATTAATAGGCCATTGCTATAAGGTCTGACTGCTGGTGTTTGCAGCAGCATGTGCAGAACTGGGTAAAGTGTTCATGAAGTCAAGGAGCTTTTGACAAGGCGTTTAGAGTGGCCGATCGGAGGGGTTTCAGGTATCTGGTGAATGGGAAGTTTTCTTGGCCCTCTGGCATACAACTGCTATGCTGTTTGGGGGCTGCAGGGGCAGAATTTAAGCTTTAATTAAAAAAAACAATCGAGGCACTTTGGAAATTCTTCTGGACAGGTATCTTTGCAACCTATCAGAAGGGAGGCTGTGTTAGTCTGTATCTGCATAAACGAGGAGTCCTGTGGCACCTTAAAAGTAACAGATTTATTTGGGCATCAGGTTTCATGGGCAAAGACCCATTTTGTCAGCTATATCTGATGAAGTGGGTTTTTGTCCGCAAAATCTTATGCCCAAATAAATCTGTTAGTCTTTAAGGTGCTACAAGACTTCTGGTTGTTTTTACAACTAATGTAACCCACGCAGTGCTGTTGTCCTGACAGGTAGTCAAGTTACTCAGGACTTTGCTAAGTAGCAGTACGGTGAAGTGAACAAGACGTTACTGAGTTTTGCTTTGCCTGCAGCAGAGAAACGGGGGTAAATCTCAGTTTCACTCGGTTGGTACAGGGCGTCCCGCTATCAGTCGCCCCGGTATTCATCCGTTCTGCACTAAAGTCATTGATGTTTGTAGGAACTGATGCATTATAAGTCCTCTTAAGTTGTGCCCCCCCCCCCCAAAAGTGCAAATGGAAGTCAGTTGCAGGAAAAAAATTCCCCACTTTAAGCTGTTTTGCTATAAGTCCAAGTTTTTTGGAACGTATCTTGGACTTACAGCAAGGACAGCCTGTATGTAGAAAAGCTCTGTACAGCAGCGTAACTTCTCTTGGGGCAAAAAGTCAAAACAACCAATCAAATAAACAAACAAGCAAAACCTCTCTCCCATCTCCTCTGCAAAAAAAGTAATTAACCAGAGGCTGCAGGAGTGCAAAGAGAAGCGGAGGCTTTTCCCTTCCTAAATGTAAGTCAGGAGTTCCTGGTGTTCAGAGGGAAAAGGCTATTTCTCCCTCCCAAGTGCCCACAAGAGCATGGAAGTGCTGGTTTTAAGTTAGTCTCCCATTTACTTGCCAAAGGCTGATATGCGCAATGAGGCCCCCAAGCAGAGTCCAGGGACTGCATCCTGGTAGGAATCCTAAGAGCTGAGGGTTGGCAGGGAGCTCGAGGACTTAGCTGATCATTCCCTTGGTCATCAAGTAGGGAGGTAAACATTATATTTAACTGGCGGCAGGTTGCTCTGGCCAGGCCAGGCCAGGCTAGGGGCTGGTTCAGCTGTGCCAGGGACCTGCTGTGGGCAGGGGGCTGCTCCAGTCCTTCTGTGCTACTGGTTAACCATTGACATCTCTATCATTAAGGTGAGGGACCTTCAGTTTTCATATCTGCCTCATGCTAAGAGGCTGAGTCCTTTGGCCAGTAGATTTGTGGTACCTTTTCAAGCCCTTCATTGGATTTTGGGAGGGGGGGGGGAAATGGGTGGTCCAGGCAAATTCTTATTGACTTCCCAGAGCATCGGCTGTCTGTACTGAGCCAACTGTCTTTGGGACAGGGTTACAAACACCGCTTGCCTTTGCCTCTCTGCCAGCTCTCCTCAGCTTTCTCCTTTTCCCACTCAGCCTCAATGTTATGATGGTGAAGAAACTAGTAGCAAGGTCTGAAGCGAAGGAAATTCCACTATTGTCCTTTGCTCCAATTCAGAGTTACAGATGAATGCAGACACAGCACGCTTAAAACTGTTTTGTGTTTTAGTGACTAATGGTCGCGAAAGGTGACAGCTTGATGGTCCAGAAGACTAAAGTCCTTTATCACTAGAACAGGTACATTAGACAGCAGCAGTATAGACCTTGCTTGCTCTTCTGTTGTCTCAGCATTGCTGCAGAAGGTGCAAGCACGTGAACCTGTTGGGCTGTTAGTTCTTGCGTGTCAACACCTGTTCGTGAGGACCTCCCAGGTTGCTTTTCACAGGGCCACAGCATATCCTCTTGATGTTGAAGTCTTTAATAAGCAGATGGTCATGTGATTCAAATTATTTTACTGCATTGGGTGCTGCAAAAGCATAAAGAAAGTCCCTTTTCTGGAGAGCCTACTCTTAAAACTCATCCTTTTTTACATTATATCAAGAGCTCTGTACAACGGGTTTAAAAACAGCCTTTAAAAAAAGGAAGTACAGTAAAAACACTACTCAAGGTCAGTTGGAGAAGTACCAAGCTCCAAATGAGTCACCCTGGCAGAGAAAAAAAAGCATCGCAAACAGAAAACAGCAGAAAAACAGGGGCTCTGTGTTTGAGAAACACTTTACTATAGGGAACTCCCCCCAAACACAATCTGACTGTTTACTTACGGTCAATCAGTTTCCCTGGAATGCTTCAGATCAGCTAATAAACCAACTCCTCTTATACTAACACCACCTCTTTTTGGCCTTAAATCACCAAACACTTCAATGACTCAGATCAGCCTACCTGAAACAGCCAAGTGAATGGCTGAATCATGGACACCTAGTACCTAGTGGCAAAGTTGAGATAAGAGCCTTACTTTATCCATTTTTTTCCTGCCAAACCCTAACAGTTGGAGCATTACACTTCTCTTTCTCTGAAACCCCATAAATGCAGAGTACTGGGAGCAAGATCACAATACGTTAAGTGACGTCTTATAAAAATGCCCAATATCTCTTAAAACTTGTAAGGAAACAGTGTCCGAACTGAAATTCCATCCTGATAGGGAGAAGCACAAACAAAAATCCGTGTCCACTTGTGGTGTGGGCACTGTGTGAATCAAGTAGTGAGTGAATCCCTTGTACCATTTGCCTTTTCTAATCTCCATTGGCTGCAGACGATGGAGGTGGGTTGTATCTTCTACGCTGTGCTGCTCTCCTGTAAAACCAGTAGCCGAGGGTGGGGGGTTTCTCAAACTACCCAAATGCAGGGCACAATGTGTGAGACAGACTTGTAGTGAGGAGCACAGAACTTAAAATGCGGTGATATTCCTTCTTTTAATGTAAATACTTTTCTGGCCCTTCTGTCACCTGGTTCTTTATTTCTGAAATGAACTGGAGACCATCCCACAGGGTGAGATATTAATGTCTTAGGGCTTGTCTGCACTTGAAACGCTACAGCGGCCCGGCTGTAGGGTTACAGTGTAGATGCTAACTACATTGATAGATGGGGTTCTCCCGTTGAGGTAAGTAATCCACTTCTCTGAGGCTCTGGTTACATGGGCAACTGAACAACACCCCACTGAAAGACACAATTTTTGCCAGCCACAGTCACTGAGGCGAACAGCGCTCTGTCTGCAGGAGCGGTCTCCTGTCAGCAAAGCTACTGACGCTTGTTGGGGGGTGGAAGTTTTTTGTTGGTAAAAGAGCTGACAAACAGCCCACATACTGTGTGACATTTAGCAACACAGCTGCATCACTACAGCCATGTCACTAAAAGCTGCATAGTGTAGGCAAAGCCTGAGAGATGGTAACTAGATTGATAGAAGAAAGTTTACACTGGGAGTTAAGTTGGTTTAACTGTTCTAGATTTTGTACACCCCTGAGTATTGTAATTAAGGTGACTTCATTTTCTAGTACAGATCAGGCTTTACGGACAAAGATGATTTCCTTCTGCTCTGGTGATTCTGGTGGTAGGGATTAGTAAGTGTTCAGTCCCTCACGTACGTCTGTGACTCAGCTTATTATCTGGGAAGTTTTGTTCCTGTGCAGAGAAATGAATTGGTGGTTCAACTAGACTTTCTTGAGTAGCTGTTTGTTCTGTGTTTTTAAATCTGTAGGCGATTTGACTCCTGCACCCTCCTGTGCTGCGGCAATGACGGGGAAATCCCTGCTCTTAAAAGTCATTCTCCTGGGGGACGGCGGAGTTGGGAAAAGTTCCCTCATGAACCGTTATGTCACCAACAAGTTTGACTCGCAGGCTTTCCACACCATAGGGGTGGAGTTCTTAAACCGTGATTTGGAAGTGGATGGCCGTTTCGTGACCCTCCAGATTTGGGACACCGCAGGGCAGGAGCGCTTCAAGAGCCTGCGAACGCCCTTTTACAGGGGAGCAGACTGCTGCCTGCTGACCTTTAGCGTAGATGACCGCCAGAGCTTTGAGAACCTGGGCAACTGGCAGAAGGAGTTTGTCTATTATGCAGACGTGAAGGATCCCGGCCACTTCCCATTTGTGGTCCTGGGCAACAAGATCGACAAACTTGAGAGGCAGGTGACCACAGAAGAGGCCCAAGCATGGTGTCTGGAAAATGGGAATTACCCGTACCTGGAAACCAGTGCCAAGGATGACACCAATGTGGCCGTGGCCTTTGAGGAAGCCGTGAGGCAGGTGCTGGCGGTGGAGGAGCAGCTGGAGCACTGCATGTTGGGGCACACCATTGACCTACACAGCAGTTCCAAATCAGGGTCTTCCTGTTGTTAGGAGTCACCTGAGGGTTGTCCCCAAGGGTGGATTGTGCAAATGGCTCTGGGTCATGCTGAGATCTGCAGACAAAAAGGACGATGGGGGCGGGGGGGGTCCCTGGCTGTAGGAGGTGCAGCCTTTCTAGCTGACTGACTGTTCGGAGTCTTCGGGTGTGAAGAAAATGGTTTATGGGAGGGGTCTAACCAGGTGTGTTTGGAAGCAGGTCTCCCCCCTCCCTTCCTTCCTTAATCCAATCCTTAGATGTTAGAATCTGAGAGGGTTGCAAATCGTGGCCTGTGCCAAGATCTATCCCCACAACAAGCCTTGTGGAGCTCTAGACATTCCCCAGGTTGTTTCATTCCTGAACTGAAAAGTCCGAAGCCCGCTACGCTCTGCTGCACCATACCACTGCGTGCTGCCAAAGGAAGGGTGGATCAGTTTGCTGCACAGTAGCAGGAAGATTTCAACCTTGAATTGTTGTGAGGTTGCCAAATACTGTAATGGACACACGGAGTTCTGTTGCGTGGGCTAATCCCCTGCCATCCTGATGTGCCCCAGTCTTTCGGACTCTCAAAAGAAACTTGCTGCAGAAGGATTCCATGAGTGATCACACTGGGAAGTAACAGTGGAAGAACAAAGCATAGGGGAGTGGAGTGTTTTTAAATATTGCAGCCTTAGTCCTAGCCAGCTGCCTACTGTGGTCAGTTGTCTTCCCATACCTAACTTGGCTGCATAGGGATGTTACTTTCATAGTGTGACTTGGTTCCGGGTGCCCGTGCTTTCTAGGCTCAACACTAGATGGAGCTGCTCACCTTTTGGGTGACACTGAGCGAAACCCGCCTCGCCCCTGGTCCCAATGGCTTGCCTGTGAGGAGAGCTTTAGACTGACTGCGGACGGCCTTGGAGACTGAGTGAACCTTTCACAAGTCCTGCTGCCATGTGATTGCCAACAGACCAGGGCCCTAGCTGCAGGCTCCTTCACTAGAAGTGCAGATGACTGGTGGCCAGTAAGGCCCCCTGTTTGATAAGTGTGCTTGGGTAGCAGGCCTGGTCCTGACTCTGTTTTGTTAGGTCTAGGGTCACGACCTCAAGCCCCTCCGCACTCAGCTCCTTTAATCTGGATGCTGCCGTTCTGAATCAATCAATCTGGGCAGCCTCAGAATGGCTGAAAATCAACATTTTGTCGAGCAAACGTCTTACAGGGGCTTTGCTAACCCAAGGGTGTGGCCTGCTGGTGGCTACCAGTCTCAAGCTACCATCTGCAGCAGAGGGGTCAGTGCATTCTGCAAATTTACGCTCTGCTGGTCCAAGACGAAGTTCTGAGGACTCTGTAACTGTAGAGCAGCCTGTCCCAAGGAGAGCAACCCTGCAGTCATGTCAGTGCTGAGGAATGGGGCCATCATGGGCTCTGTTGATCCCGCGTAAGACTCGAGGGCAAGTCTCACAGCTCAAATATAGCAGCTTGGTTAACTTTGGCTCTTGCAGCTGAGAGATTCCACCGTGACGCTGGACGGTGTTAGTGTCAGTTGCTTCCGGACTCCTGCTCAGCCGGGTGAGCGTGGACTTGCGGGGACGCAGGATCACTCTGCCCTTGCTCTGCAGGGCAGGAAGGTGGAAGTAATGATGGCTGCAAAGGTACTACAAGAGTGGGGCTTGGTTTTAGTCATGTTGAACACCCACCACTCCCATCAACAGAAGTGGGCAATGCTTGATGCTTTGGGAAAACCAGACCCATAGTATTTGCGGGGGATCCCTGCGGTCGCCTGGTTTCCACAGGTGCCCCACAGCGTTACTAAGGGCCTTGCCTTCATTGTAATGGGACTCGATAATTCCAGTGTAAATGCTATGGCCCAGAGTCTGTCTCTTATTGTCCTGTTGAAAGACTAAGTGTAGACAAATTGGGGAACCTGAAAAAGCATTCTAGCTGAGCCAGTTTCTAAGGTAAAAGTTAGTGCAGATGGGGCAACAGGTGTTAGAATACTTGTAAAGTCATAGCGACGGAGCCTAAATGTATTTGGTCCAACTAGGTCAGATGTTAGTTGAATCCCCTTTCTTTGTTACCATGCTATTTTTCCAGCCTAGTATTCACATGATCTATATGCGCATTGACCCTTCCAAAGAGTGCAGTGACTGTGAACAAGCTGTGATATGTGCGGGACGATGCACACCAGGGTATATTCCTGTACTTTGGGTGCTTGTTGAAGCTTATGGCTGAAGCTTGAAAGCCTTCACCATATGTGACCTGTGTATATAGGTTAATTGTCTGTATAACCCTGGAGTGTGTCAGTGTCCTTTGTTCATTTTTAACAAGCTGTCTGGTTTTTTTTAAAGAACAAGTATTTTATTAGGCCTGTGTGTGTGTAAATTCAGTTTTTAAAAACAAGATTAGTATGTTCTGTTTGTGTTCATTTAATTTATTTTCAACCCACGCGCGCACAATTCCTGGGAGAGCCAGGCTTGTGAATTCTTCATTAAAGGTTGATTGCCAACAGCTTGCCTCGCCTGGCCCTCCTTGACACACTGTTGCAATCGCTGCTGCTGCTAAAGAAACTGGGATTGTAAAACCGATCGTTTACCTTGGTTTTAACCAATAAAACATGGATGTATCCAGTGACTGGTCATGTGGAGTCTGTCCTCGGTTGGCGTAAAGCGGCATAGTTCTCCTGAAGTCAGTGGAGCTGCTAAATGACCCCACCTGGAAGTCTGGCCTGAGATGTGGCTATCTGGCAGCAAACTGTAACCAAGGGGTCTAAGTGCCAAGTGCAGAGTGGGTCTGGTTATTTCTGAATATTTCTAAGCATCATAATTCAAGAAAAGCAACTAGGGGACGTGCAGGGACTGTGTCCATGCCCTGCAAACTTGGTGGGATCTTGCTCCATCCTCTTCTTATGCCCAGCTGCTAGCCTTGTACATCCTCTGACCCTGCAATGCTCAATGAAAATTGAAGCTGCCAGTCTGTTTAAAACATTCATCAGTTGGCAGTTTCAAGTACCAGGGATTTAGCCACAAAGCCAGAAGCCTTGTCCATAAAAGCCGGACCACAGCTTGGTAGATTGAGTAAATAAACCTTTTAAAATCCTCTCTAGAGCCATTAGCAAAGCAATAATGAATGGCTGAGCGCTCCCAGAAACTCAGCCAGGCTTCCTAGTTGACCAAATGTGCATCCCCATGTTGCATTTTCCTGTAGCGTTTTTTTTCTCATGTCTTGTTACAGATGCCGATTGCTTATATTATCACAAGTGGTTTCAGTGGACATAATGCTGATGCCACAGGCGGAAAATGGGACTTGATGTTAGGGGAAGAGGGAGTGTTAAAAGTATCCAGAGAGCAACTTTTTGTGCAGGCGGCAGAGGATGTGGTAAGAGAAATTCCCAGTCATGCTCAAATAGAAGCAATGCTGTTTCTAAGAAGGCTTTCCTATCAGTTTCCAACATGTGCCTAAAATGGCCCCCCTCACAGCAGAAATCCAGTGTTCTTTGACTGTTATATTCGTTTCCATTGCCACTGGTAAGGGCCATCATCACTTAAGCACTCCAGTTGACCAAGATTAGGCTTTTAAAAAACAACCAACAATCATCCAAAATACAGGATTTGGTGGTGATGGGGATGTCAACCATCCGGGTAAAACAAATGCAGCAGGGCATGGATTATCCAACAAGTTATTGGAATGCTCTGAGAGCTTTTTGTTCTAAAAGGTGGAGGAAGCAATAAGGGGAGAGGCTATTCTGGAGCTGATTCTGATGAACAGTAGAGAACTTGAAGGTGGAAGACAGCATGAGAGGCCAGGATTGTGAAATGATCTAGATCACAACTTTAAGAAATGGCAGGAGAGAAAATGGTAGAATAAAGGCTGGACTTCAAGAAGGCTGACTAGCAAACTCAGAAAATTGGTAGGCAAGATCCTGTGAGAAGCAAGCCTAAGAGAAAAAAGCATTTACGACAACTGCCAGTTTTTTTTAAAAGGTCACAAGCAAACTGTCCCTCTGAGTGGGAAAGATAGAAAGTATGGTAATAGACCATCCTGGTTTAACCTACCATGTAGAGACAAAATTAGAAAGACCAAGGCACAAAATCAGACTAAATTAAGTAGGGACCTGAAGGTAATAGTAAAACTCTTTACAAATAAAGAGAACCAAGAGGAGGACTAAGGACAAAGTAGGCCCATTACACAACGAAAAGTGAAAGACAATGATAGAAAATACAGCAGTGGCTGAATGTTAAATGCCCTTTTTGTTTCAATTTTCACCACAAAAGTCAACAGTGATTGAATGACTAACATAGTTAATTTACATCCATATAATTGGGGTATAATCTGAGGTTAAAGTTGGAAAAGAACAAATGAATTGCTTAGACAAATTAGATATCTTCAAGTTGGCAGGGTCCCTTGTAATATATCCTCAAATAATTAAGGAACTGGCTAAAGAGATTTTGGAGTCATTAGCAATTATTTTTGAGACCTGAAGAAGGATAGGAAAGACACCCAAGGACCAGAAAAGGTAAAATATAGTACCTGCGTATAAAAAGAGGAATAAAGGACAACCCAGGGAATTCTAACCAATTCGCATAACTTCAGTACCCAGAAAGAAAACGGAGCAAATAAATAATTGGTTTGTAAGTTCCTAGAAGAAAAGATGACAAGTAACACAACATGGATTTGTCAAGAACAAATCACGTCGAACCAACCTATTGTTTTTCTATGACAGGAGAATAAAGGTGTGGATGGTGGGAGTGGGGGGAGAGGGGAAACAGTAGATATGCTATATCTTGATCTTAGTAAGTCTTCTGATACTGGCTTATATTACTTGATGGACATGATCAAGGGGGGACATGATAGCGGTTTTCAAATATCTAAAAGGGTGTCACAAGGAGGAAGGAGAAAATTTGTTCCTCTTGGTTTCTGAGGACAGGACAAGGAGTAATGGGCTTAAAGTGCAGCAGGGAAGGTTTAGATTGGACATTAGGAAAAAATTCCTAACTGTCAGGGTGGTCAAATATTGGAATAAATTGCCAAGGGAGGTGGTGGAATCTCCCTCTCTGGAGATATTTAAGAACAGGTTAGAGGGATCTGTCAGGGATGGTGTAGGTGGAGCTTGGTCCTGCCTTGAGGGCGGGGAGCTGGACTCGATGACCTCTTGAGGTCCCTTCCAGTCCTATTATTCTATGATTCTATGGAAACTAAAGCAATATAGCCTAGAGGAGTTTTCAAGAAGGTGGGTTCCCTAGAGGAAAAGCATACTCAGAGTAGTTCTCAATGATTGTTAATCAAGCTGGGAGGCCATATCAAGTTGGGTTCTACAGGGATCTGTACCGAGACTGGTTCTATTCAATATCTTCATTAAGTACTTGGGCAGTGACAGAGTGCATTTATCGAGTTTGTGGATGACTTTGGAGAGCAGGTAAGAATTAAAAATGATCTTGACAAAATGTAGAAATGGTCTGAAATAAGTAGGATGAAAGTCAGTGAGGACCAATGCAAAGTGCTAAATGTAGGAGAGAATAAGCAACTCCACAAATACAAACTGGGGAAGGACTGCCTAAGAAAGCACTGCAGAAACGGATCTGGGGGAGCTAGCAGATAGCCAGCTCAAGATGAGTTGGTAATATTGTTGCCAAAAAGCAAGCATCATTCTGGAATGTATTAGTAGGAATGTTGTAAGCAAAACACAAGAAGTAATTCTTCCACTCTGCTACTCTTCCATACTAAGGCCTTAGCTGGAGTATTGTGGCCTGTTCCAGGTATCTCAGTTTGGGACAGATGTGGGCAAATTGGAGAAA
The DNA here is from genome assembly GCF_052426305.1 of Pelodiscus sinensis. NCBI lineage: Eukaryota > Metazoa > Chordata > Testudines > Trionychidae > Pelodiscus > Pelodiscus sinensis. The sequence goes on along the minus strand of NC_143064.1, from coordinate 45,228,958 downwards.
GTCCAGAGGAGAGCAACAATGATGAAAACATGACCTATGAGGCGAGATTGAAAAAACGGTGTTTGTTTAATCTGGAGAAGACAGGAGGTGGGGAATATGGTAGTCTTTACATTTGTAAAAGGTGGTTACAAGGAGAAGGGAGAAAAACCATCGAGAATAGGGCAAGAAACGGGGGCTTAAATTTCAACAAGGCAGGTTTAGGTTAAACTTCCCAACTGTGAGGATAGTTAATTTATTTCAATGTTTATCTAGGGAGGTTATGAAATCTGTCCCTGGTGATTATTAAAAAGAGCAGGCTAGGTAAACAGCTTGTAGGAATGGTCTAGTTATTACTTAGTCCTGCCCTGTGTCCAGGGTGATGAGTGGAGAGGAGCTGTAGAGGTCTCTTCTGGTTCTACATTTCTATGATTCAGTGATTTTTGGGAGCTAGACACTTAATGTCTTTTGAGGATCTGAGCCACAGTCCCCGTTGTTAACTGTGTGTAACACACCTACAGATGTTGCTGTAGAAATTGTTCCAGCGCCCCTGTCCTCATCCCTCCTAGTCTTTGAGCCTCTTGACAATCAGATCTTAGTTAATGGTCTACTTCTACCCTTGGCTACAACAGTAGAAACCAGACAGGTGTATTGGATGGTGCAGTGAGAAACTCAGTAGTACCGATGGGGTGCTCACCTGCCTTTCCACTTCTTGGACTGCTGGTGAAAACCAGAGCATCCCCAGAAGCTCTTAGCTATACCTTCCTGCCGGCCCTTCTGTGCTGTTACGCCCCCCGCTGATGTGCTGGCAGCTGTTCTGAAGCACTGCTGCATGTTCGACTAGGCAGAAGCTAATATGTAATGGTAGTGCTGGCTTGGACCCATGTGGGGCACGAAGGGGTCACCACCCATCAGCTACTATAGAAAAATGTCTTGCTATCACCTGTTTGGCACATATCTGGTAACCCCCCTCCAGGGGGGTGTTGGCACTAGAAGTGCCGCTTTTCCGCCTCATGAAATGTTCATAAGCATCCAATCCAAAGAAATCAGAAATTCACACAAAGGGCCAGAACTCGGAACACATTTGCACCCAAGTATCAGAAAGCTTTGAAATACGATTGATAATGCACCTGTGTACTCAAGATAGCACAGTTTGGAGAACGGCTTAGCCCCATGTCCTCTCTTGTGCATTTTTCAACAAGGGGGATGCTGACACTGTACCCCAAGTGCTGCCGACAGCACCTGTTTTTTGCCCATCTCTGTGGGTTACTGTGCTTGGAGGTGTGGGAAACGGGCCTAGCCGTGCTTAGTGGACAGACGTAGGGTGAGTCTTCTCCGGTGAAAGAGTGCAGTGCAAGTTCAAAGCAGCATGCCAGCACAGAGCTCCAGAGGGCGGGGGTGGCCCCTGACTTTACACAAAGGACACTGGCACTGCTGATTTCAGCCACAGGGAGGAGACTGAAGACTAGGAATCCGTCTTAGTGCCATGGTGAATCCTCTCCACAGGGGGCAGAACACCCAGAGCTTTGCAGAAGCGGTTTCTAAGGCCAGGTCTACACAAGGGGCCAAAGTCAAACTAGGGTTCACAACTCCAGCTTGTGGCTCACACACCTGGGCTGTGTCTACACTGGCATGAATTTCCGGAAATGCTTAAAACAGAATAGTTTTTGTTATAAGTATTTCTGGAAAAAGAGCGTCTACATTGGCAGGCTGCTTTTCCGGAAAAGCCCTTTTTCCGGAAAAGCATCTGTGGCCAATGTAGACGTGCTTTTCCGGAAAAGAGCCCCAATCATCATTTTCGCGATCGGAGCTTTTTTCCAGAAAAGACTACTGGGCTGTCTACACTGGCCCTTTTCCGGAACAGTGTTCCGGAATAAGGACTTATGCCCGAGTGGGAGCAGCATAGCTTTTCCGGAATAGCGGCTGATTTTGTACAGTAGAGCGGCGTTGCTTTTCCGGAAATTCAAGGGCCAGTGTAGACAGCTCGCAGCTTATTCCGGAAAAGCGGCTGATTTTCCGGAATAAGTGGCCCAGTGTAGACACAGCCCTGCAGAATCTTGCTGTAGTTGAGCGAGGGAGCAGAAGCTGTTGGCAAACAGCTACTAGCAGGGGTCTTTCCCGCTAGGCTGGCTATCAAGACCGAACTATACCCCCCCTGTAGGAGCAAGAGATTCAGAGAAGCAGCTCGTCTGGATGGCTTTCCCCTGTCATCTCTACTTGGCACTCGTGTGGCTCACGCCTATGCCAGAGCCGGGGTCAGGCCGGCAAAACTGCCCGGGCTTATTGTATTGCTTCCATACATGCTGGTGCTCCCTGCTCGTATAAGGCCTGATCAGGAGGGTGCTGGGTACCCCCAGCTCACATTGGCTTCAGCAGATGCCGGTAGGCTGGAGGGGGGGTGAGGGAGCCATGTGTAGGTGAGTGAGAATGCGGCATGAGCGGGGCACATCCTGGCTGACCGGTGTTCTTTAAACAAAAGCTTACTTTAAACAAAAGCGCCGAGGCCACCTGGGTTCATTAGTGACCAGGCAGGAGGGCATGTGAGTGTCTGTGCCATTCAGTCCTGGCCTCCTCCCCCTGCCTCAGTCACCTCCAGTGATCACCGTCTCCCCGTGCAGCAGCCCTGGCCATCTGTATTCTGGATGAACCCTGGGCTTCCACACGCTGCCCTGCGCGCGGCCCTGACCCTGCCGCAGGGCCACGCCATCCCCTTCAGCAAGAAGAGACCGGTTCTTGTCCCGGCGGCTCGTTCCTGGGCGCTGGCCGATCTGAGCGCACACAGAGCTCTTTCAGCCCTGCGAGAGGCGGGCGCCAGCCCGTGGGAGAGCGGAGGACAATGGCTCGATTGAGGCGCTGTGGAGACTCCCTGGTTTCTGCAAGCCCGGACACGAGCTTAGGCCAGGGGAAGGACAAAGCACGAAGGGTGAAAGCAACCCCAGCCCTTCGCACCGTTCCGCTCTGACTTGAAGGCTTAGGTGGGGGGGATGGGCTTGCGTAGGGCCCCTGTGCTGGGCTGAAGAGCACCCTTCGAAATGGGCCAAAACCACCAAGGCTTCCCACTCGTAATGTACAATCTAAGGCTACGCCCGGCCGCAATCGCAGGGTGGGCGCTGGCACCGGCAGTCGGCACCCAGCGTTCAGGGTGGGCTGGCACAGACCCTGCTGGAGCAGTTTGGCTGGTCTGGGGGCATGTGAATACCATGGGCACACGGGTGCCCTCACTGAATTTCAATGGATCACTACACCTAACCGTAGTAATAGAGATGTAGCCGGGTTAGTCTGGTCTTGCTGAAACGAAAGACAGGACTATGCAGCACTTTAAAGACTAACAAGATGGTTTATGAGGTGATGAGCTTTCGTGGGCCAGACCCACTTCCTTAGCTCAAATTGGGGAAGAAAATTGGCACGACCATATATACCAAAGGGATACAATCAAAAAAAAGTGCGCACACATAAAATTGACAAATCAGATTTTAGACCAGAGGAAGGTGTGGGGGGGAGGTTAGTGTCTATGAGATAATGATATTAGGGGTGATAACTGGGGAAGCTATCTTTGTAATTACAAAGCCTTACCCATTACAAAGATAGCTTCCCCAGTTATCACCCCGAGGTTTATGAGATGGCTCCTGCCTTCAGTTGCCAGTCCTGGCTGTTTTGCTTCAACAACCCAGGCCTAGGCGTTGAGACTCTGCTTTTAATACTCTGGTTCGGTGCACTTCAGAATCCCATCTTTAATACTGCATTGAAAAAGAGGCTGGGTTTTCCCTCCTTTTCGTTCACATGCGTTTTATAAGTGTTGTTGGCCTTGAAATCATCTCGTAGCCGGAAGTTCAGAAGGCTCAAACACGCGGCATGCTGCCTTTCCCCCCTTCGCACCTGTTTTGCTGCCAATATCTCCTTTCACTGTGTTCTTAAAGGCTCTGAGCCAATGGTGCACGGTTGTCAATGGGAAAACTGCCATTGGCTGCAGTCGGGCCCTCAGCTGGAGTGGGAACACAGCCTCCCTAGGGTGCAGGCAAATGTGAATTCCTGTAAAAGTGCAAGAAAAATTCCAAACTCATTTTTTTCCTTCAAATTTTCCATGCCAGCTGCTTGCTCCCCATGTGAATTGATTAGTTGGGAATGTTGTCATGGTCTCTCATGACAGCTGTAGTTCAAGTTCCTCCCATTCCCATGCTTTTCCATAGGCAGGGCTCTCAGCTCAGACTACATCTCCCAAGATGCACAATTTACAACCAAAATACTTTGCCTTTCAGACAAACTGCATCACCTTATAGCTAAAATGTTCTAAAATATTTCCCCTGGAAAGTATGGAATTTTCCATGGGAAATGAAATATACTAAAGCCCCATTTTCCCATTAGCTTTACACAATAGTCCCCTGTTAAATATCCTCCTTGGTGTCTCGTTGCTGTGATAAGTGGTGAGACCAATTTTTACTGGACATCAGTGGAGCCGTTGGGAATCTTTTTGAGATACGCTTTGTTCTAGCCTCCGATTTGCCGCCTCTTTGGTGGCTGAGAGCATCTCCCGGAGAAATGCCACTGGGGAACTGTACCACAGTGCCTGGCTTCATCCTCCAGGGAATAACAGGCAATCCAAAAGACAAATTATCCTCTTCCTGGCAATTTCTGCACCCTGCTGGGCAATCTAGGGATGAGCATGCTAATCCATGATGAGCCCTGACTCCATGCCCCCATGTAGTTTTTCCTCAGCAGTGTCTGTCTTAGATATTGGCTGCTCCTCTGATTGCCCCAGGACGCTGGTAATCCTTTTAGCTGAGATTAAAGCCATTTCTTTGGCAGGGCGTGTGGTTCATTTTTTATTGCTCTCACTGCATGCCAACACTGAGCTGGCTGCGATGGCATCCGATCGCTTTGGAGCCACCTGCAAACCATCGCTTTATCACGTTACGTCTGGGAGAGTCTGCGGCCAGCTGGTGGTTGGCTCTTATCGCTATACCTTTACCAATGCAGTCGCCCACACTTGGTCTTTGTTTTGTCTATCCTGCCGCTCCAATGTGCTCGGTCGTTTCTTCCGTGACAACCCCCTCTCCAAAGGATCTCCTGCTCCAGCATGCACGTGGAGGGACTGGTGCATTTCACCTTTGCTGCTATAGCAACCTTTGTCACCATTGTGATCATCCTTGTCTCCTACGTGTAAATCCTCTTTGCCATCTTGCGGATGTGACGGCGTGTTGGTGGTTTTCCCGTCTCCTGCACCCCTGTAATGGCACAGACAGACTCCACTAGCCAGTAGAATAGAGGGAGTTTATTGCTTCTCCAGGATACAGCACTGCACAGATGTAATCTGGTTGCAGGGCAGGCCTAGGATGCCTCAGCCCCCCTTGAGATGGGGGAGACTGGGCCCCTAAATTCCAGCCCCCTTTCCCTAGGCTGTCTCCTCCATGCTCCCAGCCAGAAACTAAACTCTCTTCCAGCCCTGCCCCGCAGCCAGGGGCCGCATTCCACCTTCCTTTGTTTCTCTCCCTGGGTGAGAGACCCTTGCCTAGTGACTCATCCCCTGTCCTGCTGGGCCGTGCTACAGACAGCAGCCAGTGGGGGTCACCCACAGCCCCAGCATAACAACAAGCAAGGTACCCCCACTACGTCACAGCGGATCTGCTCTGCTGAGGGCAGGTGCAAAGCCTCCAGCACCTGCTTCTGCCACCATCCGATGGTCGTTTGCTGTGCTGTATGGGGCTCTCTGTATGTATCCGCCCCCCCAGCTTCTGAGCAGATCAGGACAAAGCGGTGTCTGTGTTCTGTACCCTAGTAATCCCCATACAGAGCCCTTTAAGCCTGATGAGCAAGGAGGTAAAGGATGCCTTGAGGAGGACAATACACCGGAAAATTATTCCTCACCGAATGGAGCTATGGGAACTGTTTGGATTGGTATTGGCGTACAAGCATGAGCTAGTTCAGACTCATTAAGTCAATGTGCAGAAATGTCCTTTGCCGGGTGATATTCAGGAGAAGACAATAAAGAAATGGACCCGAGCCAGACACTGCAGAGAGGCACAATTCCACTTGATAACAATGCCCAGTGACAGTGTCACAGCTTTTCCAGCGCACGTTGTGATGGGATGGCTACAAGTCTTCCCCACTGGTTTCATTTGCAGCCAAACTCTGCCAGCGAGCGAGGCGCGGAGACACACCGAGATGCTCCCAAACTGCAATGTTTTCAGTTTGCCATGCCTGTCACCTCCTCTCACACCAAACACCCCTGTGCAAGGAAATCAAGCAAACTGTATCTGGGGAGGTGTATGTGTGGATAGACTGACAGAGGGATGGGTGCGCAGGGCTGGGGAGGTAGCCAGACAGATCAAACTGTGGCTAGACAGGCAGACAGGCGCCATTGTACGCACAGGCAAGGGGCAGGACGGTCGAGGGGCTAGAATGCGAGTCTGGATGCGGAGAGTTCTGAGTTCAGGTTTCTCCCATGTGACCTTGATCAAGTCACTGGGAGCCTGTTTGTCAATGGGAGTTAGGTGCCTAAATTCCTGTAAAGTTCTAGATCACAGGGCTTGCCTGCACTTAAAATGCTACCGGGGCGCAGCGGTACGCCTGAAGTGCTGCACTTCTCACGCGGCCTGTGCTTACGGGAGTGGGTCTCTTCTTGGGCCGGTGCTCGATTCCTCCAAGAGGCGGGAGCTAGGTCAACGGAGTTCTCCCTTGGCCAAGCATCACCACACCGGGGCGGGGATTGGCTCAGTATAGCTATGTCTTTTCGGGGAGGGGATGTTTCCCATTACAATTCCTAGTGTTGACCAGTCTCCTTGTGCCTAACTTCTCCGGCTGTAAACAGGGATGGGAGCTCGTCCCTATCTCCCGGGGGGGTAGGTACCCTGAAGAGTGTGCGATGATGATCTGCTTCTGAAGGAGCAAAAAGAGCAGATAAGATCAATTCCCACACCAAAGTAGCCACCCAGCTGCATGCTGATCTGTCTACACCAGTGGTCCCCAGCCTTTTGGGGCTGCTGGGCGCCCGGGGGCGGGGCTGCTCACGCACCGTGTGTCCAGGGGCGGGGCCGCACATGTGCCCCGCCCCTGGGGCAGGGCCAGCCCAGATCGTTCGGTGAGCGCACATAAATGCCCCGCCTGCGGGTACTGCGTTGGTGACCACTGGTCTACACTGGAAAAGCGGCTACTGATTTGAGATGCTTCCGTTTTTCAGCTCCCAACCTGGGACCCCTTAATGGGACTGGGTTTTCAGACAGTGCTGAGCACCTGCCCTTTCGGTTTGAAGCTCGACTGTCAAGGGAGCTCTGTGAGGTCACAGCCTCCTCCCCACCCTTGCCCAATAGGCCGAGTTCCTGCCAAAGACCCATGTGACGTCACTGCCCCACCCACCTGTCCCTTGCAGGGCTGATGTCTGCCCCTAGCCTGCCGAGTTGGGTGTTTCAGCTGCTCCCTGGCTCACCCCCACTTGCTCATAATTGATTCTGGGGAGCAAACCGACTGCCCAGTAAAGCAGCAGCGCCTGTCCCTCACCCCACACTGGCATAAATATTAAATGGCTAGATCCCCAAATCGGATCTCTCGTTCACACCCTGACATTCACACCCTTCCCCTCGTATTGAGCCCAATGGCTTGTAAAGAACTAAAATGCACCTTCCAGAAAGCCAACTCGGGATGTGAGGGCCTCCGGAAACAGAGACACCACCTCTTCCCGGGTCTCGTCTCAAGCTTCTCCTATAGCGAGGGTCCTACCAATCTCATGGCAGTGAACAACGTGTCCGACTGTGAAATCAGCCCAGCCCCATGACATCTGCTCCCCTGGGCTGCTAAGGCCTCCCTAGCGGGGGCCTCCCAGCTGCTAGTCCACTAGGCTGGGACAGGCCTTCAGATCAGCCCCACCTCCCCAGGCAGCCAGTTCTGTGCTGCCACTGTCTCAGCGGTACGCTCTGGGCTGTCGGTCGGGCAGTGTCTGTCCATGCGCTTCTCCTAGCGATGTCAGCAGAGGGGATCACCTGGACTTTGTATGTGCCGCTGAACTGGGGTTGCACAAAATAGCTGCCAAGGAGTTGCAGTCGAGTCCATGGAACTCAGGCTCTTGGACAGCGTGAGAGCCGGCACAGAGGCCTCACTGCCGACAACACCGTTCCGTGCCCGGGAGAGTCGGGACCAGGCGGACACTACATTTAAACGGCGCTCATTCTGATTGCAGCCCTCGCCAGACGCTACGAGCAGGGGTGCGGGAAAGGACACGCTGGGCGGGGCCTAGGGCTTCCCATTTTTCAAAGTGGCCAGGCCTGGCCCATCAACTTTCCGCCGTGGGGCCTGTTCCTCCTCTTACCCCCAAGGCTGCCCCCCAAGCTGAAGCTGGAGCCCGGCCCCGGTGATAGTGGCCTGGGGAGCCGGTGAGGAGGGGCCCTGGAGCAGCCCCTGGTCTGTGTCCCCGGCCCCTTGAACTCCATGCCCAGGACGGATGGAGAGTCCACGGCTCCCCAAGTGGCCCTTACCGTGGTCCGGCTGTGGCTCTGTGGCCCCCTGAGGCCTTGCCCCTCCCCCCCAGGCTGGAAGCTGGCTCTGGGTCCAGGGAAGAGCCACACGGACATTAGGGTTCCAACCTTCCAGGATTGGCCTGGAGTCGCCCAGAATCGGCCCCACTCTCCCAGCGACCGTTGTGAGCAACCCTGGAGATTTTCATAGGCTGGTTTAAGAAACTGACATTACGTCATGTTGGGGGGGGGTGGATCTCCCAGAAGCACTTCAGGCAGAGCAGCCCTAGCAAGCCTTTGGGGAGCTATGGCACGTCCACATGCCTAGGCCAGGGGTACCCGTTGGGGCATGGGGGTTACAAGCTGGGGGCTGCTCTTAGCCCGCTTCAACTCAGCAGCACTAGGGGCCCTGGCTCCCTGTCCAGCTCCAGCTTCTGGCTTGGCCAGGAAGCGGCCTGGCACGGCCATATATAGGGTGGGGCCCCAAGACTCTCCGCCCGCCCCCCCAGGAAGTATAACCCCAAAGAATTAGTATCAAAGCAAGGTCATCAGGAAGCAATCTCCCGGAGGCCAGCCCAGACAAACAGGCAGACAAGCGTGTTCAGAACGGTCTTAATTTTAATTTATTTCCTTTAATTTGATAAAATACACCTTGTAAGACAAGTCTCTCCAAACTTGCTCCTTTTTATTGGTTAAAAGGTTGAAATTCTAGAGCAGAATGGAAGGAAACACTTTCAGTTGATTAACTTGCGTGTGTGTGTGTGTGTGTGTGTGTGTGTGTGTGATGTGCGTTTGGGGTCCTGGGGAAGGGAGAGGGGGTGGCGGGAGAGGGGGTTGGTTATTTGTTATGTTATTAAATCAATACAAAATACAAGATGCCATTTTCCTGATCTTGACTGGTTTCCTCCCACCCCCGTCCGCCCTACCCCCTTTCATCCCATCCCCTCCCCAAACCCATGTACCCTGGGAGCCTAACTAATCTACTTCATCATATGTGGTGGCAAAAACGCCCCATGCTCCCTGCGTGGTAGGCCTGCTTGCTGACCCACACCCGCACTGAAACCACTGCCGGAACCCCGCAGGCTGCAAGTAGATTCTTCGATAAACACCAAGCCAAACGCCTCTTCCTGGAGTTCATAAAACCAGAAGGGGAAAGGCTGGAAACAGGCGTTTTCAGCAGACACGGGCTCCTCCCTCCCTCTCTGTGGGCTGCTGTGGTCGTGTGATCACTGAGAGCTTCTAGAAAGGAGGGACCATCCCCTCTCTTCAGCACGTTGCACTAATCCAACCCTTTCCCCCCATCCTGGTGTCGCCAGCGAAAAGGGAAAACACTGAAATCACATTCTGCATAGACAGACGTTGGCTCCTCAACTTGCCCAGTGAGAAAGACCTAATTGGAAGCTGGAGGGTTTTGATTTGCTCAGAAATGGCCGTATTTAACGACCATGCAAATCCAGCCGTGCAGAGCACGCTTTGCCCCCTTACTCGTTTATTTATTTGCCTTCTGAATGACTGGCTCAAAAGGAGACACGGAATTTTTTTAAGTGTTGGCCACTTTTAAAATAGACAGCCTGGCTCCCGGGAAACCCCTGAGGAACAGGGAGCGGGTGGGTGCGAGGAAGAGGTGAAATTTGACACGGCGCAGAAACAAATCAAGATCTTCGATTTACAGAGCATCACGGAAGCAAACGTCACCCGAGGAGAGGAGCACCATTGTGAAGGTGTGCCAGAGTTCAATGTGCACAGCTGGTTACAAGAGAAAAGACACGCAAAGACATACAGTCCAAAGAGTTATCCCGTGTCTACAAAAGGGACCCGTCTGGCTTACACACTCAGGCCACTGGTCTGAGAAGTCCCTCTAGGCCAAGCTGGTCTCCTGCAGCAGGGCACATGGGGAGTGAGTCCCGTGCAAGGCGGAGACCGTTCTAACCCTATTTCTGTTGAGGTGTAAGACCAAGAGTCCCATTTGTCTACAGACACCAAGCTCCTTTATGCTTTAAGTAGGGTGGGCTGGGTTAAGGAAGACTAGCAAGGGGTCTGTGCTCTCTCCCCGCTTTGGGAAGATCCTTGCTCTAAACCCCTAGTACTCTGGCTACAGCAGGCAGAGGAGGGTAAATTCTCTTTCTTTACCATGAAAAAGTCCTCTTCTCCTCCATCTGCGGAATGAAGATGGAAGCGAGGACTGTGTCTTTTGTAACAAGGAGAGTCTATAGCGATGGAACCCGGGCCAGACGACTTCCTTCTCCCTCTGTGCAGCAAGCAGTATCCTCCTCCCTCATAGGAGAGCAACTGACTTTGATTCCTGCCTCCCAGAAGCAGAAAGGCTCGTTCCTAACCCTAGAAAATGGTGGAAAGTTGGGGACCGTACGAATCCCACGTCTGCTTTATCCTGATTTTGGCCTGGCAGGAAACCCTCTTCGTTGGGGCTTTCCCAATTGCCGGCCCCACTTGCCGCGGAGCCACAGAGCTACCGACGTGCCCAGAGAGAAAAGTGCATGAGGGTGTATCCATCGTTGGCGGTCTCTCTGCCCTTGTTACGCTCGTCGAGGGGATGGAGGGGGAGTCAGCGGTGAAGGTGGCATTAGAGTCGGAGGCCTGGTGTGGGCTGGCTGCATTGTTAAAGCCTCGTGGTTAGAGGGAAAAGGGCATTTCGGCTAGCTCCACTCCCTCCGGCAGCCTAGAACTTTGTGCCTCGGCCCATGAGTTTGAGGACGGCAAAGTTGTAAGTCGCAGCAATCATGTAAGTGAGCTGTGGGGGGGACGGAAAATCGAGTGAGAAACGGGAAGAGTCAAACAAACGTTCTGTTCACAACAAAGCAGGGCTGGGCCAAACCCCGGAGGGGGTAAATCCATGGACCTCAGCGAAGCCATCCCCTACTCCATCCCCTTCCCAACTGGTTGGCCACCTCCCTCCAGGACACCTGAGATGACCTTCTGAACACCCGTCAATCACTGTTCTCCAGGCTTTTTGGACACCTTTTTTTTTTTTGGTTGGACCAACAATAAGCTTACCAAGGCACCGTCAATTTTCCCAGTAGTTTCAGCAGCCCATTCCCCAGTAATACTGCTGCAAAAACAACAGCACGGACTGTCCCTGATGAAGTGCACGTTACGTGAGGTGTTCAGGGAACGGCTGCATACAATTCAGCTCCTGCTTGTTGCAGGAGAATGGACTACTCAGGCCAAATGGTCACATCCAAGCCTATCATCTTGAAGCCTGTGACGCTCTCTACCTCTCCTTATGATCCCCCTTTCCAGCCGCAACTCCTGCTGCCTTCTTGGTTCTAAAAACCATGGCCCTGTTCTAACGAGCCAGGAGGAAATAACCAGGCGCTCCGTGTGAAGTGAGTTTCTCGTCTCCCCGCTGCCTGGCTTTCGCGATCTTGCCTCCCAACAGTGACTCTTAGGACGGGAAAAGAAGGTTTAGGCGGAGCATTGACTCACCAGAGACACCAGGGTGGCTGCAGCACCAACGAATGCGGCAATAAACAGGTGGAAGGTCATTTGGAACTGCAAGGAAATGACACCATGAGCCACCGTTTACAGATGTTTCCCCGACAGCAGAGACAAAGGGGGTTTCCTCCAAGTAGCCACAAACGGGCCTTTCTTCACAAAGTCAGACTGGATCTCTGGAGCCAGCCAATGAGAGGCCAGCTACAGTCCCAGCAGCATGGGCAGTGATGGGCATGAGGGTCTGCTGGGCGCAAGTCCTTCCGCTCCTTCCTTTGTAACCACATACAAATCACTTATTCTCTGTGCCTCGACTGTCATCTGTAAAATGGGGATAATGGGCTGTCCCTACCTCATCGGGATACTGAAAGTGGCTCAGGTACCACAGGGAGGGGGGACAGAGGTGTACCACACATGGACGTGCTCTCGGTTGATGTTTCCAACAGTAGACCTCTGCACTATAACAACATGGCTACCTCCTAGTTAACCTTGGGCTGTCTTCTCAATAATTCACCATCTGTGCTGTTCACATTCATGGTTTTAGGCTTCGCTGCCCTGTTCATCTAAAACAACCCAGCTCTGACCTGAACAAATTTGTATCTTCGTCCCTTCAGAGCGAGGCTGTGAACCCACAGCACCTATGCTGCTGCGTGGACATTAAACCAGGTTGTGTCATCTTCTCTAAGCTCACTGGGCCTGATTCTGGTCTCTCTCGCACCATTGCAAAAGGTTCCGAAAAGGGCAACAAAAAAGATGAGGGGTTTGGAACAAATGCCATATGAAGGGATATTCAGCTTAGAAAAGAGGAGACTAAGGGGGGGATACGATAGAGGAATATTCAATCATGACTGTTGTGGAAAAAGTGAATAAGGAAAAATGATTTAAAACTTGTTCCCATAAGAACTAGGGGTCACCAAATGAAATTAATAGGAAGCAGGTTTAAAACAAACAAAAAAGTTTTTCTTCATGTAGCGCACAGTCAACCTGCGGAACTCCTTGCCAGAGGATGTTGTGAAGGCCAGGACTTTAACAGGGTTCAAATTACTTATTAGCTAGGATGGGTAGGAATGGTGTTCCTAGCCTCTGCCAGAGGAATGGATGACAGGAGAGGAATCATTTGATGACTCCCTGTGCTGTTCATTCCTTCTGGGACATCTGGCATTGGCCACTGTGGGCAGACAGGACACTGGGCTAGACGGACCTTTGTCCAGACCCAGTCGGGCCGTTCCTGTGTTGTAACCCGTTGACTTTCAAGGAGTTTCGTGGTGTGAGCGAAAGGAGAACAAGGCTCACTGATTCTGCGAGCACACCCAGCTTGTAGCCCACTGCCCACTGAGCTGTGACTTCACGGGATGTTAATTTACCATTTCAATAGTGATAGCAGCCAAGCGGGGCCCTGCGCTCTCCACACACAGAAGGGCCACGCTCCCTGCCTCAAAGCCCTTACCGAAATTCTCACCAGCCCTAGCGTCACACCAATTCATAATGCCACCCACATCAGCTCCTGGCACCGAGATCTCCAGCGCGGCCTCTCCGGATCCCGGTGCCTGCTGAGACCGGGTGGCTGCTGACACCTTGCAGGGCACTCACCTCGGGGGTCTTACAGATGGACAGGAGGTTGGAGCCGCACACCTTTCCTGGGAACGCGTTCCATGGGAGGACACCTACATCCACGAGACACAAAAGTCATCCAGGGCAAACCAAGTGCAGCTCCACAGGGGGCACCAGAAACCCGGCTCTGTTTTGTCCCCTATGTTTTGCTCCATGGAGAAGACAGGTCGGTTACGTGGCCAGAGGGGCCTTCTGCTCTAGCGGGACGAACACACTGCCAGTACAGGCTGTCATGATTGGCAGGGCTCCTGGCACGGAGAAGCAGCAGCAGCATGCACTGTAGCCTGAGCGACTACTCGGTTGTGTGGCCCACACTGCAGAGCAGGCTGTTGTGCCAGCCGGAGCTGTGCTACCAGATGTCTACACAAGCGGGGTTAGGTTGGACATTGGGAAAAACTTCCTAGCAGGGTGGTGAAGCACTGGAATAAATTGCCCAGGGGAAGCTGTGGAATGCCCATCCCTGGAGATATTGAAGAGCAGGATCTATCAGGATGATGTAGCAGGTGCTTGGTCCTGCCGTGAGGGCAGGGGATTGGACTCGATGACCTCTCGAGGTGTGTCCCCCCCCACAGGTCTAGAGTTCTAGGATTCTATAAGCTGCAGCCACATCGGGTTGCAGTGCAAACAAACCCTCCGCGTGGGCGATCTCTAGCAGCAAGCGCCTCCCACCAAATTCTGCTGTATCTGCCCGTCTGTTCTGTTCCATCGTCCTCCCCGAGACCCTGCTGACCCCTCCCAGAGGGCTCTGCTCATACCCCCTGCCCCATCACCGGCTTTTCTTGAAGGCTGTGTAGAATGCAAAGCCAAATCCGGGGGCTGTTGGAGTCCGTGGGCGTCTTGCCACTGATTTCAATGACCCCCAGATCTCACTGGTGCTTAGGAGAGAGAAGCAATCCCAGCTCACCGTACATCCTGGCATCAGCACACAGCGTGCCTATGCTGGCAGAGGTCTTGCTGGGGAAGGCAATGGATTGGCACGTTGTCCAGGTATTGAAGTAAATGTAGACGGGCACGGCGGAGCAGGCAAACACCAGGAGCCAGAGGATGGTCAGGGCATAGGTCACGCCCACAAACTGAAATGGTCGAGACAAGCAAGATGGCAGGAAAAGGGTTAATGATCTGCCGGAGCCTTCCGACACGAGAGCATGAGACTGGAGCGCTGCAAGCAGCCTGCCATGCGATGCGATGCTCCCATCTCCACCCAGCGCCTCCAGCAAACCCGCCGGGGCAGCTGCCCGCCTGTCCCAGGGATGCCGGGTGTTTGCGTCTGTACACGTGCGCCAAGACTGAGCTGCGCACAGACGCACACCTGGCACTAGCCACTCACACAGGAGCCAAATAGTTAGGTGGAGCCAAATTTTCAAAGCCAGGCAGGCGCAACTGCGCACAGGTGCATGCACCTGGTGAAGTCGTACGTGCTGATCCCTAGTCATAGAATCATAGCGCTGGAAGAGGCCTCAGGAGGTCATCAAGTCCAGCCCCCTGCCAAGGCAGGACCAATCCAACTGGGTGAGGATTGATCTCTCGGTACATAACTGGCCAGGGCAGTATTTCTCCCCCCAGGCATGTGCCAGGCTTTGATGTGTGGACACACACCTTGGGAATCTGTGCCTGCAATTCCCCGATGGGCACACCTGGGCCTCGGGCAGCCTTCCGTGCAGGGGCTAACTGCACTTGGGGCATCGGCAGGGCTCGGGCAAACCAGCATGCGCAGTTGCATCCGCCCACTGTTGAAAATCTGGCCCCTGAGGTGCAAGATAAATGATCGTAAAAGGAAACTGCATCCGTTCTGCTCAGCTCTCCCCAGCCAGGAGCACCCGCTGCCATTTCTGCAAGCTGGGCATTGCGGGTGAAGAATTGAATGTGGCATGGAGGCGTACAGGGCAGCGCTGGGTCTAATCACACCTGCAAGATGCTGTCAGAGGGCCCGATCCTCATAAACCTAGTCTCAACTCTCAGTTTCTCAAGCCCCGTGTGGGATCAGGCTCCCAGAGAACTGCTGGCATCTGCTGCCGGATTGGCTTCATGTTAGATGTTTAAACAAGAAACAATTTGTTTGAATGTCAAGCTAGAAAACTCTCCTTCTAACTGCAGAGCGCCGCCTGATCTCCCTGCCTCCGGACACCGCTTGGAGTTTCACTGCGGCCAAGGTTTTGAAAAGTGGCTACTGATTTTGGACATCCAGTTGGAGACACCACAGAGGGGCCTGGCTTTCAGAGAAGAGAGTACTCCTTCACACAACGCACCGTCAACCCGTGGAACTCCTCGCCAGAGGACTTTGTGAAGTTCACAGGGTTAAAAAAATAGCTAGATAAATTCATGGAGGACAGGTCCATTAATTGCTATTAGCCAGGATGGGTAGGAATGGTGTCTCTAGCCTCTGTTTGTCAGAGACTGGGAATGGGTGACAGGGGATGGATCACTGGATGATTCCCTGTTCTGTTCATACCCTTTGAGGCATCTGGCGCTGGCCACTGTGGGCAGACAGGATCCTGGGCTAGATGGACCTTCGGTCTGACCCCGTCCGTTCTTACGTTCTTAACCTTTTCTGAAAATCAGACCCTTTTAAGGTGACCCAAAGTGACCAACCCTATAACTTGCGACCCCCAAATGTGCAAGGCACAAGAACGGCCAGCCTGGGTCAGACCAACGGTCCATCCAGCCCAGTGTCCTGTCTGCCGACCGTGGCCAATGCCAGGTGCCCCAGGGGAGGGAACACAACAGGTAATCCCCACGTGATCCCTCCCTGTCACCCACTTCCAGACACACAGAGGCCAGGGGCACCGTCCCTGCCCATCCTGGCTAACAGCCTTCGATGGACCGAACCTCCATGAATCCATCTAGCTCTTTTTGGAACCCTGTTAAAGTCCTAGGCGTGACTCGTAGTCAGTAGCCGCAGTGGAGACCATCGGTGGAGGCAGCTTGCCAGAGCCCCCCTGCCTTTGAGCGGAGGACTGCCAGCGGCCAGCGCAGGAATGATACAAGACCCATTCCTTATTGGGCCCTGAATAACATCTGAGCCCCCCGCCCCTTCCCCCGCCAGATCACTGCCCAAGCCCAACGCACAGTACGCACTTCGGGGCGGGGAGCATCTTGGGATTATGCCCCCACCCAGCACAGTGGCCCTGCTCTGAGCCTGCATTGCAATACAAAACTGATCGACAGTAACCCCGGCTAAGCCCTGGCCTGATTGCCTTGTGGGGACGGGCCCCCGGCAGGGGCCAGCGAACTCCACCGGCTTCAAACAAAATGCTTTTTGCTTAAACATTGGAGTGAAAGCGCCCCCTCTGGCAAAGAGACGCAGGGGAGGGCTCGCATGGGGGGGGGGGGGATAAGGGAGAGGAAGGGGTTAAGAAACAAGAGGAGAGCAGCGGCGGCAGGAGGCGTAGCAGCTGGTTAGGCCCCCCGGCGGCGAGGGGTGCCTCTGGCCACACTGGGCGGCTGGGTGCGCTTTCCTTGTCCATGCCACGCATCAGCGGAGCTGTTCCTCCCCCCACCGTGGGTCCGCGACCCCGCCGGAGCCCGTCAGCCGGCTGGAACAGGGCTACAGTCTCATGCCCGTCAGTCCCTGCGCGAGGGTGCCAGTCACGTGAATTAGTGCCAAACCCTGGTTAAGATCACCTTGTCGGGATGTCCTAGCCATTTGCCCAAACACTGACACACCCGCTCCAAAGCGTGAGCTTGATGGTGGCCTCGGGAACCCCTCCCCTTCTGGCCCCCTGTTACCGTAGCGCTGAGGCCCTTGCCGCAGATGGTGGTCTTGTAGTCGCCGAAGATCTGCCGGACGGCCCCCGTGGTGTAGAAGCCCTCGGCCAGAAGGAGGGCCCCGTAGAGGAAGAAGAAAGAGGCCGTTCCATAGATGACATATTGGAAGGCGTGGATCCTGGAGGGGACACAGGGAAGAGACAGAGCCGAAGAGGGGGAGGGAGGGAGAGAAAAACAAACTTTTAACCCTCGTCGCAGCTCTCCCCCTTCCAACCCTCTGATGCGCCGCACAGAGACTCTTGCCTGGGAGCTGCTAGTCCCCGCCCAGGACAGACACAGCCAAGGCCGGCCAAGCTCCTCAGGACTTACCTAGAACCTGAGAGACGCTAGCTCTGGTCCCTGCCGCTCCCCCTCCGCTCCAGGATGGGGCTACCGCAGTCGGGGAAGCTACCTCGAACGGGGCAAAGGAGGGTCTGGGCTAGGGGGGGGAGGAAGATCCAAAGCAAATGGCCAGCTGGGAAGTAGGGGAAAGCATCTGCCTCCATGGCTTATGGGCGGCGCAGCAGGGAAGGAGAAAAGGAGACACCTGGTGCCATGCCTGTGTTTAAAGCCAGGCAGAGAGCGTGGCAAATCGAGGGCAGCAAGACCTGCTCTGCCCGGCAAGTCTGGCTGCCCCGCGTTCTCCATACCTACCGCGAGCGGAGGATCCGACACTATATCCACTGGACCTAGCAAGGGTCAGACAGAAAACACGTGTGAAAAACACAAGAGGAAGAAGGGTCCCCTGTAGGCAGGGAGAGCACGCGGCAGCCTCCGGAGGCTGGCCGGGAAGGGCCCCTGGGCCAAGTCGGTGCTGGTGGAACTCCCCTACGCCAAGGCAAATCCGGCCCCAGGATCTCCGGGGGTCGTTGGTGAACGGGGCCGAAGGAACGACAAGCCCAGAGACATGTCAAGGGGCCGATGCTTCCCATGGGGCTGAAGGAACCATCTGGCCGCCTGTGTAAGCATCAGCCCATCGGTGACCCCATAGACATGGATCGTGGCCCCGTTTCCCAATCCAGCCGCATGGGGATACCAAGACAGGCGGCGAACCTGGAAGAGATCGGGGCTGGTTCCCAACCGGGCGCAAAGGTGGCCAACAGGTGACGGCGTGTAATTGCCCAGGAGTTTTAAGAGTTTCTGACGGACTAGTGATTTGGGGCACCCAGTGTGAGAATCCTGGAGGAGTCGTGATCAACCCTCCGAAAACGAAGCCACGTCCAGGCGTCTCATGCTACGCACCCCACCCCACTAGTCCCGTTGGACTCTGTTTACCAGAATGTGGACTCACTGCACTGCCGGCCCTGCTGCCTAGTGGTTAGTGCTCTGCGCACCCCAGCAAGAAAACCAGCTTCTGATCCTGGCAATCTCATTCTCACTGGAATGGCCAGGACAGCTCGGTGGAGCGACGGTGGAGTGGTGCTGGGTTCTGCAGGAGTCCTGTGCAGCCCTCCAAAGCTGGGGGGGGGGGGGGAGAGGTGTGGCAGGAAGAGAAACCCGGCAAAGGGCATCGGTGTGTAGAGCAGGAGAAGAGGGATACTCACACGTCGATGAGATACTCATAGTCCTGGTAGTTTTTGGAGAAGTAGGTCTCAATTAGCCGCTCGGTGCCAGTGAGTGCTTCATGCCCACAGCCGCAGAACAGCGCTACCCCAAAGAAACACAGCCCAGTGGCCACCAGCGAAGCAAAGGGCGCTCCTATGAGACATCTTGCGCAGCACTCTAACCAACCTTGGGAGGAAGAAAGACATCTGGATCACCGAGCGCGGCCGTCATTCCTAAGGGGCGGGGCGCTCTCAGGGGGCTTGCAGGCCCATTCCCCTGTCCTGTGAAAAGTTTGTTAATTAAACCTAACACAGGGTGGGAACTAAGGGAGGCTTCAATAACCTACTAGGATACAATGGTTTTCACAACTTGAAGGAAAATACAAACATCCGTCCGCAGGGCGAGAGAGCCAAGCGCAGCTGCAGGGACACTGCAGTAACGGGGTGCGGTGAGAAAGCCAGATCGGAGAAGCGAATATCTAACTCTTCTCCAGTGTTTGTACTGCTCCTGTTTTCCCCCATCATACCGTCTGAGCCCCTCCTGGGTTCACTAGATTGGACATGGTGCCCTCTGTGCACCTCCTCTGCATGGGAATGAAAGCACCCAGAAATGAAACTGATTAGCAACACCCGTGAAACTGACCAGTCTCCATTGGGGGCCCAAGCCGAGAGAGCAAAATGTGAACAACCTGTCCCGGGGAGAGAGAGACACTGGAGATGTTAACGGGACTTCCTATGTGAATAATGGGAGCTGTTGGGACGGATGAGAACTTTTTTTTAACGCATGATTTTTTAATGTTGGCGCTGAAGGGGCAGGGTAGTGCTGGCCTCGTGCAGAGCTGAGCGCCAAATTTATGCACTGCCTCTCTCTTACGAAAGCCTCGACTGCAGTTCGATATGGCTTGATAAGCCTCATGCTGGGGCGAATTTCAGCTAGAGGGCACCACCGCCAGCACCCCCTACCCCCGTCTACCCACGACGGACAAGCAACAAAATCACAGCGGGGAGAGTTCTCACCTCCTAGACAGACACAAGCCCTGTGCCTAGCCCACCGACCCAGAGACAAAGAGAGAAAGAATCCTTTTGATACAGCCGGTACCTTGGCTCAAATCCTCATTCCCATCAACGCAATGGGAGATGGGTGCCTTTGGCACCTTGTCCTTATTACATCCGGAGCCACCCAATATGAATAGTGGGCAAAAGACCATCAGACGTCAGTATCCTTCTTCGGGTTGCCTGCAGGTCTAAGCCCGCACCATCACTCAGCAGGAAGTGTGAATAAAACCGAGGCTGTTAACTTAGACAGTCACGCTGAGCCTCCACGTGAACCTGCACCCCGGGGCTGAGGTTGTAGGTGCAGTCCCAGGGTACAGCTAGACTTCAGGCTTCTTTCGAAAGAAGCTTTTCCGGAAGAGATCTTCTGAAAAAACGTCTTCCAAAACCGTGTCCACACTGCCAAAGCACATCGAAAAAGCCATCTGCTTTTTCAAAAGACAGCGTCCACGCTGAATGGACGTTATCTCACATTTCAGTTGTGATTACTATGGACAGAGTGGCCACCAGGGCACCTGTGGTTTTTCCTGGAGGCCTCTTCTTTCGAAAAAACTCCCTCTTCCCCATCCACACACGCCTTTTTCATAGAATCATAGAATCCTCGGGTTGGAAGAGACCTCAGAAGGTCAAGTCCAGCCCTCTGCCCAAGGCAGGACCAGTCCCAACTAAATCAACCCAGCCAGGGCTTTGTCAAGCCGAGACTTAAAAACCTCTAGGGATAGAGATTCCAGCCCCTCCCTAGGGAACCCATCCCAGTGCTTCCCCACCCGCCTAGGGAAATAGTTTTTCCTAATATCCAACCTAGACCTCCCCCACTGTAACTTGAGACCATTGCTCCTTGTTCTGTCATCAGTCACCACTGAGAACAGCCTCTCTCCAGCCTCTTTAGAACCTCCCTTCAGGAAGTTGAAGGCTGCTATCAAATCCCCCCTCTCTCTTCTTTTCTGCAGACTAAACAAACCCAAATCCCTCAGTCTCTCCTCATAGGCCATGTGCTCTGGCCCCCTAATCATTTTGGTTGCCCTCCACTGGACCCTCTTCAATGCGTCCACATCCTTTCTATAGTGGGGGGCCAGAATTGGACATAATATTCCAGATGTGGCCTCACCAGAGCCGAATAAAGGGGAATAATGACATCTCTGGATCTGCTGGCAATGCTCCTCCTAATGCACCCTAATATGCCATTAGCCTTCTTGGCTACAAGGGCGCCCTGTTGACTCATCTCCAGCTTCTCATCCACTGTAATCCCTAGATCCTTTTCTGCAGAACTGCTACTTAGCCAGCTGGACCCCAGCCTGCAACAATGCTTGGGATTCTTCCGTCCCAAGTGCAGGACTCTACACTTTTCCTTGTTGAAACTCATCAGATTTCTTTTGGCCCAATTCTCTAATCTGTCCAGGTCACTCTGGACCCTATCCCTGCCCTCCAGCGTGTATCTACCTCTCCCCCAGCTTAGTGTCATCTGCAAACTTGCTGAGGGTGCAATCCATCCCCTCCTCCAGGTCATTTCCGAAAAACCTCTTTCAGAAAAGGCTTCTTCCTCGTAGAATGAGGTTTACCGATGTGGGCAAAACTTCTGCGTCCTTTTGATTTTTCTTTCAAAAGAACGCAATAGCAGCGTGGACTTAGGTGAAGATTCGGAAAAACAGTTGTTTTTCCAAAAACACCCTGCAGTCTAGACACTCCCCTAACCCCCACCCTCCGGAGAACAGCTGCTCTGCAGTGGTGTATACAACAGCTAGCAAGTGGGAGGACTAGACTTGGGGGCTTGGTTTTCAGAAGGGCCACCTGCCTGCAGCTCTCAGTGGCTTCAGCTGAAGGTGCGGCGCTCTTCTGACACCCAGGCCCTTAATCTACAGGTTTAAACTGGCTCAGGTACAAGATGGAGTCCGGGCCTGAGTTCTCACCAGTGGAAAATTCAGGCGTGGCAGGCTGAGGTTTGGTTTTGCCCCATCAACAGATGAAGGCCCCCTACACATTTGGTTCGGAATCTGGGCAGGTGTTTGATTCCGGAGTTCCTGTTTGCACCTGCCTCTAACAGTGAAAACAACCAGTAAACCCGAGACAAACTCCAACCCCAGCTGAAACGACCTGCTTCCTGGCAAAATCACACGTGCCGGAAGCAGCGACCTGGTTCCCTGCCTCCTCGCTTCCCCTGCTCTTTCGGTGAGAGCTCCTCCCTGTGAACATGGCTGGAGCTTTCTCAGAGTGCAGGCAGTTTTGACATAGCTCCCGCCCCTGCTGCAGCTGGGTCTGGGGTGAACACACACAAGCCTGATGGGTTTTAATAAAGAAGAAGATTCGTCCAGACAACACCCACTGATCTCGGCCGCCTCCCTACCATGAATGTGCAGCGGGGAATTTTCCAACGCCCACTTCCCTCCCTGCTCAGCCCTACAATGGTTTTCTGGTTGCCTGAAGAATGGCCCATAAGAGCCACTGGGTCACAGGCAGCCCTGTACCCCCCTCCCCTCCAGTGCAAGGTTACAGCCTGTACTGATCTCTTCATGGCACTGAGGACAGTGGGGGCTTTGTTCTTCCCTTGCCAGCCTGTGTATTCTCCGCTGCACTCTGCAGGGGCAGGGGACAAACAGGAACAATGGGCGGACTATTCGGTTACCAGAGGGCTGGAACCGACACGTCGGGCGGCAGCACGTGCTGGTGGCTGCATAGGGCCTGTACAGTTACATGGACAGGAGCCTGGGTCTCCTCTGTGTGTGACTTAAGGCTGGCAGGGGACTCTGCAGCAGGTCTGGGGGTGCGCGCACGATGGAAGGGGATCCATTGGGAAACGTGCCATCTGCCTGTCCACGTCAGACTCCACGAAAGTTCTCCCCTGCCCCAGCCGAGCGGCCCGAGTGCCTATTTCCACGTCCTCTCCAATGGCTACTGTGAAGGACAGGGAGCCACTGACCGTGGGCCTGATCCTGCATTCACTGATTCAACTCAGCCTCCACCATGGTGCCTAAGTGGCTTAGCCCACCCAGCCGGGAAATTGGGAGAGTAAGGAGACAAGCAGGCCACAGTCTGATCCACCTCACTAACAGCCAGTAACATCTCTCCTAAGCAGAGACACTGCCGGCCATCCCTCGCTGCGCTCTGTCCCTCTATAGGTCCAGAGAACACGAGCTATGAGGGACCATGGAAAGAACTGGGCTTGTTTAGTTCAGAAAAGAAGACTGAGGGGGGACGCAAGCAGCTTTCAAGTACCTAGAAGGGTGTTACAAGGAGGAGGGAAAAAGTTGTTCTCCTTGGCCTCTGAGGATAGAACAAGAAGCAATGGGCTTAAACTGCAGCAAGGGAGGTTTAGGTTGGACAGTAGGAAAAATGTCGTCAGGGTGGTTAAACACTGGAGTAAATTGCCCAGGGGGGTTGTGGAATCCCCATCCCTGGAGATATTTCAGAGCAGGCTGGACAGACACCTGTCAGGGATGGTCTAGGCAGTGCTGGGTCCTGCCATGAGGGCAGGGGGTGGACTCGATGACTCTCGAGGTCCCTTCCCGTCCTATTGTTCTAGGATTCTATTGTCCCTTTTTCCTAGCAAAGGGTCAGCGCGTCAAGGGGACTATAGGAGTTAGGCACCAAGTTCCTATTGATCCCGAATGGGATTTGGATACCTCACCTCTGACAATCTCAGCCTAAACTCTTGGGTACAGCTGGGAGAGCTGGACGGAAAAGGAACGGAATTTAGGATACTACAGACTGGAAGCCCCAGATGCAGTTCTCCAAGGCACTAGGTAGTGGGCTACAGCCCTGCGGGAGGTGGCGGAAGCCCCATCCCCTGGATGGTGAGAGGCAGCCTGGAACCAACACTGTAAGGAACACGCCTGAACTGGCCTGGGAGAAGGACTGGAGGCATGAGGCTGCTCCGTCCCCAGAGTTTGGGATTGGCTAAGAGGTGAATTTTGGAGAGCTCCTTGCAGCCTGAGCCACATGCAAGAAGCAATCGCCTTTCAGGAGACGTGGTGCATGGAAGAGCAGCAGGACACCCAGAAAAGTACGACAGGCTGCAAGTCGGGGGGCCTCCCTGTTCGGAAAGGGCCCCTAGGCCTGGAGCCTTAAGCATGTGCTTAAATCCCGGTGGGGGGGGGGGATTCAGACACACAGCGAGCGCCGGGCATGTGCTTTGCTGGACCAGGCCTGTCCTGACTAGCCAGTGCAGCAGGGAAACAAGAGAATCGTTCCCTCCTGTCTTCTGTGTTTGGCATGTGACGGGGAGGCTGGCTGGCCAGCCCAGGAGCCTCAAATCAGCTCTCCTGCTGGCTAGTCACAAAACACGGCCGGGCTACCCCACCGGCCATCAGAGGAGGGACCCCCCTCTGGGAAGTGAGAGGCCCAGACACTCTTTTGACTCTCGGCAGAGTCTGTCCAGGGTGGGGGCAGGGCGCTGACCGCAGGGGCAGCTTTGGGGAGAGGGAAATGTGGAAACGTGGCTTTAATCTCCAATAACAGTGCAATAGAGGGAAGATGCTTTGGGGGTGGCTGAAAGTCCCAATCTTGGAGGCAGGTTGCAGGCTTAGGTTTTCCTTTGTTTCAGCCAGCGGCGGGAGCTCAGGGACCCAGCCAGCTCCCAGGCGTGATCCAGCGACCCAGCCAGCTCCCAGGCGTGATCCAGCGACCCAGCCAGCTCCCAGGCGTGAGCCAGGGACTGAAGCTGGTGTCCACACCACCCGGCTACAGAAGTGGCTGTTCTTGGGGACCTCTCGTCCCAGGGCCCGGCCCGCCCCGGGGCTGCCTGGCTGTCTCCTTGCCCCCCTGGCGCGGGGCTGTGGGAACAGTGGTGTGCCGCATGCTGAATGGAGGCGGGAATCTGGGACACAAGTGCAGGGAGGCGGGGCGGGCTCCTTGCAAGGGAGCGAGAGAAAGAGCCCTTGTCTGAGCACAATCCCCGGCCTTGTCCCTCGGCCCAGCTGACAAATGGGGCAGAACAATAGGGGCAAAACAACAGGATGAGCCATTGAACGGGGAGCCCCGTCTCTCCAAGCCACAGACCCTCCCATCCTCGGCCGGGCAGCCCCCCCGGCCTCTCCCCCGCCCCCCTCCCACCCCGAGAGCGCCCCCCCACAGTGCTGCCTTTGAGGGAGCTGGTGGGTGCTGAAAGGCCCAGTATGCGAGCCCAGCCCGGGCTGGCACCGGGCGGGGGTGCAGCGCAGTGAGGTAACTGCACATTGCCAGGAGGTGCCAGCGACAAACAAGGGCCTCAGAGGCCCACAGATCCCCCGTCGGGACAAAGCCTCTTCTGTGGGCCCCCAGGCAGCCCCCCACAGCCTCCAGCGGCGGGCCGGTGCTGGGCTCCGGGAGCCTGGCTTCTCCAGGGCAGCCCTCCCCCAGCGGGGCCAGACCCCAGGGCTGCCCAGGCTCCTGGCGTTACTGGCTAAGGTTAAAAAGGCACAAAGCCACCTCGGGGGGGCTCTGCCCAGCCACACAAGCCTCACGCCGCCCTGGGCTGACCCCTTACGCAGCAACTGGAGCTCTCGTCCCCCGGCCCCCTGAGCACCGGCAACAGACAGCAGGTCCTTTCAGCGGAGACCAGCCATGGGGCAGATGCCCCCCCAGCCCAGATTACTCCCAGGGCATCCCGGCCTGTCTCCTGGGGGAGGGGGGCAGCTCTCCACAGGCAAGTTACTCGCCCCCCCGACGGAGCCCCCAGGCTCCCCTCTCTATCCCTGTTGCTCCGAGCAGACCAGGGACCCTCAAGAGGCAGCCCCGGGCCGGCTGCGGTGTGGGAGGAGCAGGGAGAGGGGGGAAGAGAGCTGGCCTCTGCCCGCAGGCCCTGCCGGGGGCTCTGCCGCTCTCGGGGCCAGCAGCTGGAAATCCCAGCCTGCCACATGCCCAGGGCCTCTGGGACGATGCCAATAGCGCAGCCTGGGCATTGGACTGCCACTCCAGCGGGGTGCCCCGGGGCAGGCCTGGCTTTAGGGGAGCTGTGGGCAGAGCTCCAGGGAGGCGGGGCTGTCGTCGGCTGGCTGGTTCTCCAACACCCCCTGGCTGCAGTTCAGAGAGGGCAGAAATTGCGTGTTATTAACGGGGCATCAGCAATGTCTCATGGCTACCCCCCCCCCCCCCCCGGGCCCCTGGCACCACAGGCAAGCCAGAGGCTGGGAATTCTGACCAGTTCTGCACCTGGCTGGACTCAGACCAGTGTCCAGGGGCTTGGTCCAGGAATGCCTGGGGCACCAGCCAGGTGTTTTCCCGCTGTCTCCTCCCTCAGAGCCACCAATC
Source organism: Pelodiscus sinensis (assembly GCF_052426305.1). NCBI lineage: Eukaryota > Metazoa > Chordata > Testudines > Trionychidae > Pelodiscus > Pelodiscus sinensis. The sequence continues at coordinate 45,202,917 of NC_143064.1, read as the reverse complement.
AAGCCTGCCCCCAACCCCACTCTGGAACTCCCCCCCCCCCCACATCCAACGCTCTACGTTCTGAGCAAACCGTCACCTGCCCGGTTATCCCCAGAATGAAGCATCTTGTCCGGTTGCCAAGGAAATGGCCCCTGTACTCAGACACAGCTCAGCGCAACGGCCAGGCACAGGAAATTACTAATATTGCATCCAAAATCAGAGCCGGTTTTAAACCATCAAATCGATGCTGGAAAGGCTGACTGTGCAAATGAGAATTCCTTGCCTTAATCCTGCCCCTGCACCGGGATTTCCACGAAATACCCAAACCGTGGCTGCCCGCCCTATGAATTGCTGTGCACTAGTGAGACAGCTGCCGTGTTTTGCCCCAGAAGTGGCTGCATATAAGTGTGGGGTCGGAGGTCTAAAGTGACCATCTGCCTAGCTGGCCGTGTGCAACACACTGGGATCCGTATAGACCTGTGACAATCGCACGTCCTAATTAGATAGCACATTTCTTCGGAGGCCCTCAAAGCACCTTCCAGCCTTGAATGAACTCACAGCACAGCCCTGTGAGGCAGGCACATTGTCATCATCCCTGTGACCCAGAGGGGAAACTGAGGCACGGGACGCACAGTTGTGTGCCCAATATCACACCACACATTAGGCGCCTAGCGGGGATTGGAATTCTAGGTTCCCGGCTGTGTGTATTAATCACCACACCATGTCACCTCCCTAAAGATATACAATTTAATCACTGTGGGTTTGTCTGGACCAGGGGTGGGGTCCCCTTAGGATCAAGAAGTTACTACCGTACTACTGGGGGGGGGGTCATGAGCTCACCCTCCACCCCACTTTGCCTCCAGGATTTATAATAGTGTTAAATGTCTGAAAAGTGTTTTGAATCAATGGGGGGGGGATGACGCTCCGCGGCTCGCTGTGCGAAAGGGGTCACCGGCTCACCCCACCGGTCTACACTGATGTGCAGGGGTGTGACTGCAGCTCACGGGGACCTACCTGCGGAAGCGTTAACCCAGCTAGTTTGGCTCCTGGAGCAGCGCGCCGCCAGCCCTGCAAGTCACTAGCCAAGGTCCCAGGCAGGCCTGTGTGGCCCCCGCTGGAGGCAGAGGCAAGGTTAAAGCAAGCTCAGGACTGCTCCACACAAGCTGTTCTCAGACCCTGTGACAGCTGTATAGCTACCCCGTATTCCCCGCTGGCTGGTCTCTCCTGCTGTCCTCCAGCCCCGTATTCCCCGCTGGCTGATCTCTCCTGATGTCCTCCAGCCCCGTATTCCCCGCTGGCTGGTCTCTCCTGCTGTCCTCCAGCCCCGTATTCCCCACTGGCTGGTCTCTCCTGCTGTCCTCCAGCCCCATATTCCCCCCTGGCTGGTCTCTCCTGCTGTCCTCCAGCCCCGTATTCCCCGCTGCCTGGTCTCTCCTGATGTCCTCCAGCCCCGTATTCCCCGCTGGCTGGTCTCTCCTGATGTCCTCCAGCCCCGTATTCCCCGCTGCCTGGTCTCTCCTGATGTCCTCCAGCCCCGTATTCCCCCCTGGCTGGTCTCTCCTGATGTCCTCCAGCCCCGTATTCCCCGCTGGCTGGTCTCTCCTGCTGTCCTCCAGCCCCGTATTCCCCCCTGGCTGGTCTCTCCTGCTGTCCTCCAGCCCCGTATTCCCCACTGGCTGGTCTCTCCTGCTGTCCTCCAGCCCCGTATTCCCCGCTGGCTGGTCTCTCCTGCTGTCCTCCAGCCCCGTATTCCCCGCTGGCTGGTCTCTCCTGCTGTCCTCCTGCCTCACAGGTCAGAAGGCCCGTCGGCAGGGCACAGACCCACGCAGAACTGACGAGGTCTGCTCCATACCAGTCTCCTGGCAGCAGAAATCCACAGTATCCCCCTGCATCCCAGAGATCTCCCTCCAGTGCCTCCCTGCCTGGCAGTCCTGCACAGGCCCCTGCACCTGGCCTGAAAGCAGCTCCAGGAACGGAGCCAGCTCGTGAGGACTCAGGGAGTCGGAGGCACTGGGGTCACATCATTGCTGAGCCAGCCCCCAGGAAGGGGGAGGGCAGGAGCCAAAGCAGTGGGTCTCTCGGAGCATGGAACCCACTGGGGTTCCTCATAAGCCAAGCACATGGGTGGCTGCCCAGGAGAGATTAGCAGAGATCAGGTGCTGCCCAGCTGATTAGCAGCACGCCCACAGCCTCCCACAGCTGGCAGCACGTTTCATCTGGTGGTGCACATCTGCACATGCCTTTGTACACGTGACAAAATTTATTCTGCACATGGGTGGAGAAAGTTTGAGGGAACCCTTCTGGCGGGGGGGGGGGGGGAAGCGGGGGGCTTGGCCAGGGACATGATCTGGGAAGGGTTCTGTGTCTTACAAAGTGCCGGCTACATGAAAGCGCTGCTGACCCCACCGAGCACATCGCACGCACACCGGGGACTTTGAGAGTGAACCGACAAGGACACTAACATTGGCAGGACTCTCTGGCTCAGACGATTTCATATCAGCCCCACGGAGCCGCCCCGGCCCTGGGATCGGCAGGCTGGTTTCCAAGCCGATCTGTGCACATGGATTCCAAATGGATGCATAATTCAGCTTTAAACAGAGATCCCATTCCGACCACTGCCACGGGGCAGCTATTCACCGTCCCACAACACCAGCAGGATTTCCTTTCCACGCTGGGAGGCAGATCCCACCTCTGGCAGCTTCCCTCTGACCGGCTGCCCCTGTCTTGTCCCGCCAAGGAGCTGCCTACTAGTGTCAGCTCCTTGGTCTGCACCTGCCACAGATGAGTAACAGACCGGGCTAAGTTGGACACGGGAGGGCACCGTGGCTCCAGGCTTCTGGCAGGATGGCACCCATTGTCAGTTACAGCCTGGCACCTGGCTGGGACACTCCAGGCACTTGCTGATCCAAGGCCCTTAAAGTCCCACCAGCGTGCGGGGAAGGGAAGTTTAGAGCAAATATAACACCAGAATTAGCACCCCCCCCCAAATCTTTGATTTAAAAAATCCCTTTTGTGTTAGTTTGAAAGTTTGGAAAGTTCCTCTCATACTCACCCATTGTGTCTGGGCTCAGTCAAGTCCCTCTCACCGCCTTCCCTTTTGTGCCTCTCTTTGTTCAGCCCGAACAAATCCTCTCTCTTCGCTTTACTTTTGCTCTCTGAATATCTCTGGCCTCCTCTCCCAAAGAAAAGGACTTTCTGATTGACAGCCAGCCCCCTTAAAGGGACAGACCACCCTTTTCTCCTCCCCCTCCTCCCATTCTCCCTCCCCTCTCCCTCCCCCTCATGAGAGCTACTCCCTCTGCTCCAGGGTAGCTCGGTCATACCCAGGGGTGGCCCTAGACGAGCTGCCAGCAACTGGCACCCTAGGCGAGCCATGCAATCGGTGCCCCCCCTCCAAACCCCTCAATGATATCGCAAAACCATTTGGAGCCCCATTTAGCTTGGCGCCCTGGGCGACTGCCTAGTTCGCCTATATGGACGGGCTGCCCCTGTTCGTACCCTGATGCCTCAGGCTGCCCACTTCTCTCTGCCACAGGTCGGTGCGTTTCCCTGCTGCCAGAAAGCCGGCACGCTGGCCCCTTCGCCTGGGCAGATCAGGCAGCTCTGCAGCAAAGTCCGTGCTTTTGGGAAACTCTTAAAGCACCTCCAAGCGTTTCTAGTCGTGGCCTCTGAAGGGACGAGCGGGTTGGATTTGATTGCATTGGCCATGGGTCTTAGCCGGGACACACAGACACAGAGCTCACCTGGGCAGGGGTTACATGTGGGATGCTAATTACTGTGACAGGGCACAGGTGGCTGAGCTCTCCTGGCCATCCCACATCCCCACTGGTGAAGAGTTTATAACCAGCCATAAAACTCCCCACCAGGCCTGGATCCGGGGACAGAAGCCGCCGCTCCCACAAGGGACCCAGGTGTAACTTGGTTTCTGTGATCAGAAGCTAGCACCAGGCGTGGGTCCCTACCCTTGGGGCTTGGTGGCTTGGATTTGGCACCTGAAGGTTCAAACTCAAGCCTAAGATAGTGAGAATCGGGGTCACTCGGTTTCAGGGTGCACTGGAAGGGAGGGGGCCAGATTCCATTTCCCCCCTTCAGCTCCTGAGTCCAGTTTTAGGGAGACCACAACTTTCCTGCCCGGGGATAAGGGAGCATGAAACGTGCCGCCAGGGGATCTGCTGGGGCTGTATCTCCCTAGGGAAACAGCATCACACAAGAGCTGGTGTAACACGGCGGAGTCAGGGCTGGGCTGGCCGCTAGCCGCTAGCATCCTGCTCCTCCACGCTCACTGATGCTTGACCGTCTTATGGGCTGAAGAATGCCGGGCCGTGCGGGCTCTGGGGGTGGTCCTTCTGGGCTCAAGAGATCAGTGGGACAGTAGGGCAAAGCTGGCGCTGCCCCACCGTCCCTGGGCTGTGGGTGGGCAGGATCCAGACCTGCCAAGCCAGCCCCACGCCCCAGCACTAACTTCAGCCAGGAAGAAAAGTGCCAGTGCTCCAGCCAGTCGCTTGTGGGAAGCCTTCCAGCCCTGCTTGCCGAGGTGACTTCGAATGGGGGCAGATCTGGCAAGGACGGGGGGATGTGCCTAGTGGTCCCCACTTGTGGGACTCCCTGCTGTAGCTAGAGGCTGCCCCCCGGCACCTCTCTGGCAGCCAGCTGGAAAGCAAGCAGCAGCGGGGCTGTCTGTTGGGTAGGGCGAGTCCCCTCTGGGGCCAGGTGGAACGTACAGCCCCTCGCACTAGATCTCCCTGGGGATCAGCCCCCCGCTGTCTGGATGGGCTCCTGTGGATCCCAGCGACAGCTTCCCCATGTCCCCCCAAAACCTGGACCTCTGGGCAGACCCTGGGATTCCTCCTCCAGGAAATGAGGCGCCAGCAGCCGCAAGCCCTGGCCATCACGCCCCTCTCTGTCCCCCTCCCCCGGTGCCCTGTCACTCCAAGTCCCCACCCCACTAAGACCCCCCCGTTCCCTGCAGTGCTGCCAACGCGGAGGGAGGCCAGCAGAGGGCAGCGTGGCCCTGCCAGAGGCCGCCATGTGCTCTCCGGGGCGGGCAGGGGGGAACAAGGCGGGATTGTCCGAGGCGGATCCATCTCTCGCCCTCTGTGCCAGGCTGGGAGGTGGGAAAGCCTCCGGCTCTGCGCTTTGCTGAGCATCAGGACCTGGCCCGGGGCCCATGGCTGCAGCAGCCCCGGACAGCACACCTCGGACAGGCACCTGGCCCTGCCTCCGCGCTGGATCTCAGCCGGGGCAGGAGCGGGAAAGCGCTGAAGGTCGCCGGGGCCGGGAAGGCCAGTCCCGTGGGCCCGACCCTGCCTGGCCCGCAGCAGCAAACACTCGGCCTGGCAGGGGGAGTTTTTCCCGCCGCCCCCACGGCTGTGCCTCCCCCATACGCACAGGTCGGCTCGTATGCAGTGGGGAGTTCCCATCCAGCTCTCCTGGCATCCCCTGGCACTAGAGAGGTCAGCATCCCCCCCCATTTAAATAGCTGTGTCCGGTCCTTCCCCCTCCAGCCAAACTGCCCACCCCCGCCCCACCAGGGGTTAGTGTTGGCGCAGGCCTCTGCTCCTAGCCGAGCGTTTCCCAAGCTCCGGGGCTTTCCCCTGGCGGAGAGGAGAAAACCTGGCCCTGGGAGGTGATGTGGTGGGGCTAGTCCTCAAGAGCCCCTCCCGTGTCACGAGCCACGTGTCCCGCACCACGCAAGGCTGCAGCCACAAGAGCATCCCAGAGTCCCGGCTGGGCCTTGTTACGGTGTGGTCGGTGTGGGTGTCTGGGAAGGGCCGACTGCCTGGGACAAGCCAGCCACCAACCAATCCCAGGTTCTGTCCCTCTTGCCTCGATCCCTCTAGGGCTGCTGCTCTGGGCGGGATGCTGAAGCCGGCAGTACCGGGGGGATGAAGACAGGGCGAGACAAGCCAGCTGAGAAGATGAGGGACCACGAGAGCGAGGGAAGGCAAATAATTCCAAGTCTCAGCAGCCGCCCCAAGCAGTCAGGCCCCACGCTGGGAGAGGATGGGCGGAGGGAGATGGCTTTGAGAGGTTCTGCTGTTTCTCATTGGTGGTTCCCCCGACATCTGTGCCAGTGAGAGCTCAGAAGATCTCCCCACCTGCCACCCCCCGACAACTGGGGATCCAGCCGTGTCCCCTCTACTCCCTGTGCCAGCCCCGGCACTAGCAGCCCTGGACGGGGAGGTCAGCCACTGCCAGTGACCACACACGAGGCCGGGCTAGCAGCATTGACACTGTCTGGGCTCGCGTGCAAACGACACTAATCTGCTGGGACGCAGACAGGCAGGTGGGGAGCAAGGGACCTTCTAAAGACGTGCTGGATGTGAGGGGCGGCTTTGCCTCCAAGGGGACCTTGGTTCCTGGCCAGAGACACCGTTGGCTTGATCCTGTGCACGTGCAGCTCCTTCGGCTGGGCTCTCGGTAGAGCTGAGCCGGAGACTTACCTAGCAAGACCGCTGCTCCCCGAAGAGCTGTGTACGTGGCCAGGGCAAAGGGCGGCTGCAACGGGGCAGGTTAAGGATGCGGCTGGTAGCCTGGATGCTTTTCTCAGCGATCCGAGGTGGGGAGCAAAGCCGGGCCAGCAGCCCAGGAGGGAACGGATGCGGCTCGGTCCAGCCACACGGAATTCCAGGCCTGGGGACTCAGAAGCAGAGCGGACGCTCTCCAGGGTCCAGAGAGATTCCAGGTTCAGGGCCTCCGGGGGCCGGTGTTACTCCAGGGAGGGAAATGGAAAATTTAAGAGAGTTGATCTCAGCTCCCACCCCAGCGCCTCTTGCCAGCCTGCCAGTTGGGTTTGGTGCCTGCTCTTGCAAAGGGTTTGAGCTTCCCATGCGAAAAGCCTGTGGCAATGTGGGAGGATTTCGGGGGCAATCAGCACGGCAGGTGTCTCCTCAAGGCCTTGCCAAGAGCCGCAGGCAGTTTTCTGCAGTTTTCTCAAAGGTACCCTAAGGGCTTTCCAAAGCAATGAGCTAGACACGGGGAGTGCAGCGAGCACGTGGGCAAACACAGCCACCATTATGTGCCCAACAATAGCTCCCACACCGCCGTGGCTGTTCAGATCTGCTTCCCCGAGCAAGGGAGCGCTGGCCAGGATCTTCCGGCTGCCCCCTGCTCTTTGCCCGGAGTTGGGTGGGATCCTTCCTGGGCTAAGGAGAGCCCCATTACGGCTCCTTGAAGGACCGATCCCTCCTGTTGTGCAGTCCTCACGCATCAGCGCTGGGGGAATCCACAGTCCCATTCCGGTATTGGAGCCAGCGTTCCCTGGAAGTTGTGCACTTGTGTGGTTGCTCGGCGATTCAAGTGCTGCCCAGCTGATTAGCAGAGCTCCCACAGCTAGGCTTTGTGTTTCTATTGGTGGTGCACATTAGCACATGCCTTGGTGCATATACAATTATTCCGCACATGAATGGGAAAAGTCCGCACATGGAAGGAAAAGATCAGCGGGAATATTGCTTGGAGTCATTGCTTTTGGAGTCAGCCCTACAGCGTTCCTTTCCCGTCTCGGTCTGGCAGGAATTCAGTACTTGGCATCTTGTAGGTGCAGAGCTCTACCTCAGGGTGCTTCTCCCCCTTCCCTGACCGGCAGCCGTTCAGGGAGATGTCACACCCAGAATTTCCATTCACATTGGCAGATGGCACGGTCGGCCATGGCACACCCGGCCCCTGGGAGACACAGATTTCCTGGGCTGTGCTTAGTGTGCCTGTGCACTGCAGTTAGACATACAGTCCCGGCAAAATCCCAACCTGACGTCCTATAGCCAGTCCATTGAACCGCTGGCGAGACACACAGAGCCCTACAGCTGTGAAGGGGTTAAAAGAGGAGGTCCCGCGCCACCACCAGGCCCCTCGAACTGAGGCTGCACAGAACTCCTGGGCACTTGGCAGTTGCCGCTGTCAGAGGAGAACAGATTCTTTTTTAGGCACAATTAGTCCAAACCCATAAAATATAACAAACAAGGAAGGAGTCCCCCGAGATCCTCCAGAAAGGGTTTACATGCTCCTTGGATTAGCCTTGAAATCCTGCAAGATTTCTAAAGTGCAGCAATTATTTCCAAAGGCTGAATCCAGCCATTTTTGGGAGGATTTCAAAGAGAAAGCTACTGTGCTCCCCTCTCTCCCCGCCCGCGCGCACATACATACCCCAGGCTGGATAGCTTTGGCCAATCAGAGCCTTGGATGAGAGTGAGGCAATGCTGTCCAGAGGTGAGAGCTGCTGACTGAGTCAAAACTCCTGGGTTCTTTCATGTGGGAGGAGCTTGGGCCAAGGCCTGTTCAGAGACCCGTGCCTCAGTTTCCCCATCTGTAAAATGGAAGTTGTACTGACCCTCCTCTCAGGCCAGCTACCGTGTTTGTTGATGTTTGCACCGTGCATTGAGCTTCTCAGCTGAAATGGGCCAGGGAGGTGCTGAGTCTGAATGGCTTGTGTCCATTTTGCTCTCATGGTGCAGACAGTCCAGTGGCCGTCCCTGTGGCTGTGGAGGAAGAAACCCCGATTAAGCAATGATTGGGTAACTCCTGCCCAAGAAGAGTGTTCTTCTCCTTCTGATGCTGAGAGCTGAGCAAGCCGGAGGGCTCAGGGTCCTTGTAATGACTGATTTGTTAATAGTAGTAGAGAGGCAGCTGTGTTAGTCTGACCTTGCTAAAACAAAAGGGAAAACTATGTAGCACTTTAAAGATTAACAAGATGGTTTATTAGGTGATGAGCTTTCGTGGGCCAGACCCACTTCCTCAGATCATATCCTGGAAGGGTATGTCTACACTTGCACCCTAGTTCGAACTAGGGATGCAAATGCAGGCATTCGAAATAGTCAATGAAGTGGGGATTTAAATATCCCATGCTTCATTAGCATGATCTCACTGGCGCATTACTCCGATCAACAGTTTCAAAAGTGAAAGTGCGCGCCGGGACGCGTTAGTTTGAACCAAACCCCTTGGTTCGAACTAACGTGACTCCTCAAAAAATGGCTTGTCTCAAAAAAAATGGGGAGTCACGTTAGTTCGAACCAAGGGGTTTGGTTCAAACTAACACGTCCCGGCGCGCACTTTCATTTTCGAAACAGCTGTTGATCGGAGTAACGTGCCAGCGAGATCATGCTAATGAAGCGCGGGATATTTAAATCCCCGCTTCACTGACTATTTCAAATGCTTACATTTGCATCCCTAGTTTGAACTAGGGTGCAAGTGTAGATATATCCGAAGAGAATTGGCATGACATATATACCAAAGGAATACAATGAAAAAAGTGAATACATTATTAACCTGACAAATCAGATTTAGTACAGAAGGCGGGGTGAAGGAGAGGGAGGGAATAGCTATTTATGAGTCAATGAATGGCTAATCAAGGGTGATAAGTGGGGAAGCTATCTTTGTAATGGGTACGGTAATTAGCATCTTTGTTAGGGTCCATTTGTAAAGTGTCAAATTTAAGCAGGAATGACAGTTCTGAAGTTTCTCTGTAATCTGGTGTTAAAGTCTCTTTGAAGTAAGATGCATGTAGTAAGGTCGTTAAGACTATGTCCAGGTAAGTTGAAATGAAAAGCAACTGGTTTTTCCTTGTGAAGATGTCTGATTTGTGGGCATTAATTCTTTGGCGAAGTGTCTCAGAAGTCTGTCTAATATACAGAGCAGAAGGACACTGTTGGCACATGATGGCATAAATTATATTTCTGGATGAACAGGAATATGTGTTCTTGATCATATAACTGACATGGTTAGGTCCAGTGATGGTGTCACCAGAGTAACTACGTGGACAAAGGTGGCAACGGGGTTTGTTGCAAGGGAAAGTTCCAGGGTTGGTATTAGTGTGGTATGTCCTGTGGTTGTTGGTAAGAATTTTCCTGAGGTTAGGTGGTTGTCTATAGGAGACTATGAGTCTGTCCCCCAGAGCCTCTCGGAGTGCAGTATCCTGTTCCAGTATAGGTTGTAGGTTATTGATAATGTGCTGGAGGGCTTTAAGTTGGGGGCTGTAGGTGATGACAAGTGATGTTCTATTGTTGGTTTTCTTGGGCCTATGTTGAAATAGATGGTTTCTGGGTATTCGTCTGGCTCTTTCAATTTGTTTTTTTATTTCCCCAGGTGGGTAATTGAGATTTACAAATGCTTGGTAAAGATCTTAAAGTTTCTGGTCTCTGTCAGTGGGATTAGAGCAGATGCAGTTGTATCTACGGGCTTGACTATAGACGATGGATCGTATGGTGTGTCCTGGATGGAAGCTGGAGGCATGTAGGTAAGTGTAGCAGTCAGTGTGTTTTCTGTAGAGAGAGGTATTTAATTTTCCATTTGGGTATGTCTACACTACCCCGCTAGTTCGAACTAGCGGGGTAATGTAGGCATACCGCACTTGCAAATGAAGCCCGGGATTTGAATTTCCCGGGCTTCATTTGCATAAACTGGGCGCTGCCATTTTTAAATCCTTGCTGGTTCAAACCCCGTGCCGCGCGGCTACACGCGGCACGGGGTTCGAACCAGCAGGGATTTAAAAATGGCGGCGCCCAGTTTATGCAAATGAAGCCCGGGAAATTCAAATCCCGGGCTTCATTTGCAAGTGCGGTATGCCTACATTACCCTCCTAGTTCGAATTAGGAGGGTAGCGTAGACATACCCTTAGTGATTTGTACTGAGGTGTCCAGGAAATAGATCTCTCGTATTGAATGGTCCAGGCTGAGATTGATGTGGGGTGTAGGTTGTTAAAGTCTCTGTGGAACGTGTCCAGTGTTTCTTGGCCACGCGTCCAGATCATAAAGCTGTCATAGATATAGTATAAGAAAAGGAGGAGTAAAAGGGGACAGGATCTGAGGAAACGTTGTTCTAAGTCAGCCATAAAGATGTTAGCATATTGGGGGGCCATGTGGGTACCCATGGCTGTGCCACTGATCTGGAGGTATAAGTTGTCCCAAATTGGAAATAATTGTGGGTGAGAGCAAAGTTACAAAGGTCTGCTACCAGATTGGCTGTGGTATCCTCTGGGATAGTGTTTCTAATTGCTTGTAATCCATCTTCCTGTGGAATATTGGTGTAGAGAGCTTCTACATCCATGGTGGCAAGGATGGTGTTATCAGGGAGGTTATCGATGTTTTGTAGTTTTCTCAGGAAGTCAGTGGTATCTCGGAGATAGCTGGGAGTGTTGGTTACATAGGAGTTGAGAAAAGAGTCTACATAGCTGCATAATCCAGTAGTGAGTGTGCCAATACTTGAAATGATGGGATGTCTGGGGTATCCAGGTTTATGGATTTTGGGAAGCAAATAGAACAATCCTGGTCGGGGTTCAGAAGGTGTTGCTGTGTGAATTTGGTCCCGATTACAAGGCAGGGCGTTCCTTAAGGAGTGTAATTTCTTTTGGTATTCTGAAGTAGGATCAGAGGAGAGAGGTCTGTAAAATGTGGTGTTGGAGAGTTGTCTAGTTGCCTCCTGAAAGCTCATCACCTATTAAACCATCTTGTTAGTCTTTAAAGTGCTACATAGTTTTTCCTTTTGATTTGTTAATAGTTGCTCTAATAACCCTGGAGGATCCTGACCTTCACACTCCTGCCTCTCAAACCTTTCTTTGAATCTAGCTCAGCTGCTGGCGCCGGTGACGTCTCGTGCCAGTGAGTCTCACAGGCCACGCCTGCCTTGTGGGCAACCTCTCTGATCCGTTTCGAATGTGCCTCTCATCTGAGCCAGCTGGTCCGAGCACGTGACTGGATTATCCCACCGCTGCCACCTGCACTCGGCGGGCGGGCGACAGTGTTGCTTCCCCGGGGCTGTCGACTCTGCCAGGGTGTCCGGCTGCAGGGCGTGCAGATATACCGGAGCCAGCTCTGACCTAGCCAGTGCAGGGGCTCCAGGGAGTACCAGCAGCCCCATGTACAGTGCATGTGGAAAGCTGGGCTTCACTGCTGTTGGTACCCAGCCTAAGTAGCTCAAAGCTGGCACAGGTCTGTCTACACAGGCTGCAGTGACATATCCCTGCGGCACGGTAGACATGCTCTCCCTCTGGGCCGGCCTTTATGTATTTGACCCCCAGCAGCTGTAAGATCCTGTCTGGCCTGTCCTATTGCCACATACTCTTGGGGGCTCAAAGGGTTATTAATGGTAGAAATCCAGCTGAGATGACGAATCTGATTGTCACAGGGGCGGCGCTAATGTAGCCCACACACCTACTGGGTGTGGGTCCCTGTGCCCTGTAGTGGCCCCATGACCACATACCGAGAGAAAGAGGAGCTGGGTTACTCTAACACTCCTGGGGAAATCTGCATGAGCTGCTTTCGAACACATGATCACCCAATGTCTTAATCCAGTGGGCACTTCGGAAAGTCCAGCTGCATGGAGTCATCCCCCCGTCCCACCACGCACTGCCCTGTAGGCAGCCACGGAAGCAGAGATCTATGCAAGCACTACGTTGGATGGGATAATGAGCATCCCTGGGCACTTATGCCCCATGGGCGTATTGGCCTGATCCGGGATGGGGAACCTTATCAGTGTGGGGCGGGGACTGGGTTTGCAGAGGGGGAAACAGTGACAAGCGAGTAGAAACCCCATCCCCAGTGAGGGCCCGCGGCGGAGTGCGCTGGGATGGAACGGGAGGCTGCTGTAGGGACAGCGAAGGCCCCAGGGAAGAGAAATATCCCTGTAACCTGGCTGAGTGCAGAGCCTCGCCTCGCCCTGTTGAGGGGGCCTCTCTGTCACCTCAGGACGTCCCTCCTCCAGGGTGTTCGCTCACTGCAGCCCGAGGCCTGCGCACTTCGGGTGCCAGGTCCATCCATTAATCCCCAACGGGGATCACTTGCCAGCGGATGGACCCAAAGACAGACGTGGCAGGGCCAGCTGGGGGCCTTGGAGGGGCTGCTGGGTAGCCTGAGCTCAGTTCTGTTCAGATAGCAGGAGTCGGCTGCCGGTCCATGCCAGGCTGAGTGTAGGGAGCGGGGGAGAAGGACAAGCTTGAATTGTGACAGAGCTTTCTCGGGGGCCAGCCCCCGCCTGTGAAACAAACTCCCCTGAGACCTCAGGACCTTCCCATCCTCCCCACCGCCTTCTCAGGCACATTTCTTTGACTTGCCTTCTCAAACAGAACCCCAGCGCTGTGTGTGTGTGTGCGTTTCAAACCACAATCCCACAACACCCCGCTGCCCTGCACAGACGTCGCCCCCCGGGACGCGGAGGAGAGGACAAGCCCAGGACAGCTGTCAGCATCGCGGCGGAAACCACTCAGGCTGAGTGACGGCGAGCGCCGTACCAGAGCCTGACTCCCACAGAAACTGCCCTTCTCCTCGGGGGGGAACCTCTCCTGGGCGGAGGGCAGGGGCAGCAGTGGAAGGAAGGCCTGGAATGATTCGGGGGGGCTGGGCTGTAGTTTTCAGAGGTTTAAGCCAGGAACAGCCTCATGCTTCCTTCTCCCGCCTGCATATAACACCTAGGTTCAGTGGGAGCCGTACGAGAGCGCCTGACCCCTCTGAGGTCACTGAGGCCCAGGGAGGACCCACCAAGGCAGGGCGAGGGAAGTGGGAAGATGCTCAGAGCTGAGCTGGGAAGCCCTGGAGAAACAGTCCCACGCTATGTGGTAACGCCAACCACGCTCTCCCCAGAATGCTTTGGGCTTCCTTTTCCTGGGGGGGGGGGGGGGGGTCCCTGCCACAGGGCGCTGGGAGCTGCCAGCTACATGGGAGGAGATGCAGAGAAGGGAGCAGGAGAGGCTGTTAACACCACGCGTCTCGCTGCCCCCTAAATCCACCTGAGATCCCCCCGGCAATGCCCTGGCTCCCTCCCCTCAGAGAATTCTGTCTCCTTGTCCGTGTGTCTCTCCAGTTTCAGCCTTTGCTGGGGCTGTGTTTTATTATCTGGGAGCCTGCAGCTCTGCTCAGTCCAGCCGTGGTGAGGGCCAGTCAGGCCAGGCCCAAACACAGCTGAGAATGGGGGACTGAGGGGCAGGGGAGAAGGGGCAAAAATGCCTAGTCTGGTGATTCAGCACTTGAAAGACAAGGGAAGGAGATAAGGAGGCTAGAAGCAAGGGAACCAGAGAGATAAGGCTGGGAACAAGGAAGAGAGAGCTAAGATAGGAGGGAGGGAGAAAGAAAAATAAAGGAAATTGGGAGGCCAGCGGGGAGATGGAGAAGCAAGATGGGAAGGAGGGAGGGGAACGGTGCAGGGAGGAGAAGGGAAGCCAAGGGAGAAAGCGGAGCGCAGGGAGAAGAGGCAGCGCAGGGTGAGAGCTATGGAGGAGGAAGAGAGAAATGGCTGCTGGCGAGTGCGGGTGGGGGCAGTCAAGAACTATTAGCTCCAGCACTGGACTGTAAGGAGCGGGGGCTGTCCTGAAAATGAAGCAGAGCCTCTCTGCCTTGACCCCGCGTCCCTTTAGCGAGCACAGGGCTGGCGCCAGGCCGCCCCGGGGCTTTTGGATCCTGGCCCGGGGGCAGAGTCTTTCATTCCCCCAGGCAGCCGGCTGCAATCTGTCTGGTGCTAGCACGAGGGGGACAGATCTCCCTCATCCGCGTGGGCGATTGGGAGCGCCCACCCCGGCCTCTGTCTCCTGTTCTCTGGAGCCCGGGTCCCAGTGTCGCCTGTCCCATGCCGGGGAAGAATGCGGTGTCCATAGCTTGGCTCCAGCAGAGTCAGCGGGTGAGGAGAGCCGCCTTTAAAACCAGGAGTGTCTACTGGCGGGGGGGAGTTGGCAGATAAATGAAAAATAATGAAGTCTATGGCAAAAAATCACAAGGAGTTCCCAGAGCTTCCCCAGGCAGCAAGAGACAAGACACAGCCGATAAATAATTTGCTATGATTTGCTTGGATCTAATTAATTAATTACTATCACAAGATTCACTTAAGCACTTAGGCCACGCCACAAAAGCCTTGTGCCGGCGCAGAACGTAAACCCGCCTTTCGCTGGCGTTCTGTCACAGACAGCAGGGCTGAGAGAGGGTTTCCCGCCAACAGGACACGTCTGCGACGGCTTTCCAGTGCAAAGCACCCCTGCCCTCCAACTGCTGGGTCTTGTACAAACTGGGAAAACGTACTCTGTTGTTCATCCCAAGAGTGGCTTTTAAAACAACAGCCGGCCGAAATGTGCACCAGCTGGTGGAGGGGGGGCCGGGGTCAGAGGTGCTGAACACTCACAACATCTGTGGGTGTCCGCTGAAGTAATTTCTCCCTTCTATATTTCTATCGGATCTAATTTAAAGGCCTGTGATTATGAGGGTGTCTAGGGCCTACGAAGGCCTTACTCCAGGCAGCGAGGCAGGAAGATGGTGTCTCATCCGAGCCTCTTACTTAGCTGCCCTCTCAAGCCCCATGGCTAGAATCCTTGCAGGGAAGAGGGAGGATGAAGGGGTCAAGGAATAGCTGCAGTCTGACTAGGAGAGCAGGGACTCCCCCCCCCCCCCCAGCATATCAGATGCCACATCCAGTGCTTTATGGAGCAGGACACCCCCTGGCGTCGCTATCCGGTATGGACACCCCCCCTTCCAGGCTAGGAGCTGGCCCTGTTCCTCTGCCATGCTGCAGGGCTGGCCTTCCCCTCTAGCATCACAGGGCCTGCCCGGAGCAAGCTCAGGACCACAGCTGTGCTGAGGACAGGGACTGAGACAAGAAGGCTTGGTTTTAGAAATAACACCCCCGCCAAACGTCAACATTCTCCAAAAGGAAGGACGGGGAAATGCGGTTTGGATCAATCCAACCGGTGCATTTCAACCAACGTCGACATTTGGGTTTCACGTTTGATCTTTTTTATGATGGGGTCTCATAAAAAAAGTGCAAAACAAGGAGCTGGAAAACGGAAACGCTCTGCTCCAAAAGCATCCAAGCCCTGTCCCGACTCCTGCCCCCCCTCCCCCCACCACCACCCACTGCTTACTCCTCTGGACCAAAGAGTTCCGGTTCCTATAGAAACGCTTCCTCCGAGGGATGAGCCTGGCAACGTGTCTCTGACCAGACGCCCGCTCATTGCTGCACCCACGTACGGCTCTTTGCTAGGAGGACGGGTAGGTGATATGTGACAAGCCTGCCTGTAAACTGGCCTTCTGTCTGTGGGCTCAGCATGACAGCTGCTTGGCTGTAGTTTCCTTAACAATCCATTCTTTAAGCCCTAGCATCCAGCGTTGCTGCTGGCAAAGTCTCAATTTGGCTACAGGTTTCAAAGCGTTGCTGGCCAGCCATGCTCCCTACAACTCAGGCAGGCGGGTACTGACCAATATGATCAGAAAAGGGGCAACAAAAATGATGAGGGGTTTGGAGCGGGTGCCATACACAGAGAGATTAAAAAGACTGGGACTTTTCAACTTAGAAAAAGGGAGACTAAGGTAGGCTATGACACAGGTCTACAAAATCATGACAGGTATGGAGAAAGTGAATAAGGAAAAGTGATTTGCTTGTTCCCATAACATAAGAACTAGGGGTCACCAAATGAAATTAATAGGTAGCAGGTTTAAACCAAACAAAAGGAAGCTTTTCTTCATGCAGCGCACAGTCAACTTGTGGAACTCCTTGCCAGAGGATGTTGTGAAGACCAGGACTTTAACAAGGTTAAAAAAGAATGAGATACATTCATGGAGGTTATATAACTGGGGCTTATTAGTATTAATTTTTTCTTATTAGCCAGCAAGAGTAGGAAGGGTGACCCTAGCCTCTGTTTGCCAGGGGCTGGAAATGGATGACAGGAGAGGGATCACTTGATGATTCCCTGTTCTGTTCATTCTTTTTGGGGCACCGGGCACTATTGGAGGACAGATTCCTGGGCTAGATGGACCTGTGGTCCGACTCAGCATGGCCTTTCTTATGTTCTAATGTTCTCCTTTGTTGGGCCCAGACAGGGCCAACCCCGAGCAAAAGCAAGGCAAAGCAGGGTTACACTCCTGGCTTAAAGTGGGTTGTGCGCGGATTGCTCCTCAATTCTCTTCTAGCAGCACCTCCATTCTCACCAAATTCTCTCCATTTCACAGGTATTCCTCTGTGCTGGTGAGCAAGATTAGTTTTAAAGTTTAAGACTATGCTGTGCCCTGTCGATCTCCTCCAAAACCTCTTTGCAAAGAAAGCACTAATGGCATATGAGATCCTTAGTTGTTTGATGTCTTTTATTTTTTAGTGTTGTCTCCAAGATGATCTGTCCTTTCACACAGATAATCTTCAGAGCGAAGAGCTTTAAAGATGTCTCTTTAAAGAGAGGCTAAGGGTTTTCTGATGTCCTTTTAACAGCCCATCTGTCTTCCTCAGCACTAGACAAAATCACATACAAGTCCATTAAAATTTCCTGAACACGCAAAAAAGTTATCAAGAGAAAACTCGTTATGTGATTCCAGAAAGATGCTTTTATTCTCCACCAGAAGTCAGAGAAGAGAGCAATTCTGTCAGATTTTGGCTTCTAGACAATGTTTCATCTTTTAGAAAACTGTTTTTGTGCTTCCTTTTCACAGTGGAAATCCAGGTCGTATCTATCCCTGCTTTTCCCGAAAAGACTTAATGGGAGGGCGAACAGAATTATGGATAACCCAGTAGTGGAACCTGAGCAATTAAGAAAAAATGTGATTTTTATTCCTACTGTTTAAAACTGGGTTTTTTGGTCAACTGCCATTTGACTCAAATATACTCCACACAATTAGGAGAAAAGTCTCTGTTAAAAATGACACCTCTCAATACCTTCATTTACGGGCGGATGGAACTCCTCGTACATCTCTTAGACCTACCAAAACCAGTGAATCTAGATAAAACCTTCCTGATAGTTCTACTGTTGAAGAAAGCAAGCATTAAAGAAAAAATTTTAAATCCCGCCTTCAACCAACAGAAAGGAACCGAAAGAGTCACAAATCCTATTAGTCCCTCTCCCCGTGCTAACTGGAAAGACTTCTCATGGCTGACTTATTGTTCAGGCTATAGTTTATGACACTCTGTACCCTCAAACAATGCCCTGGCACCCCTATATTTACGACAGCAATATGATTACTTTAGGATATCCTTTGTGCAAAACATGCCTTCCGAGGTATCATTTTAAAAGTCCTAATCTGTTGAACATTAATAATTGTCTGTGCTCTCATTGTAAGCGGCGGTATGACGTTTTGTTGTGTGTATGTTACTGCAATCTGTTGGGAGGTGGGGAACACACAACCAGCCTTTCGGGTACACCAGTGGGGCAGGCAGACGCTGATGAAGGCCCATGAAGGGGAATCCATATTCACAAGGACTGTCCCAGGAACACTGCAATGGAAACCTCTCTCAGGCTAGGTCCACGCTGCGGCAGTTTGTCGGAAGAGGAAAAAGAAATTCAGCACTCATTTGCAAATCTCATGCTCTCATTTGCATATTCTCTTCCGATCCTTTTTGCGGAAGAGGTTTTTGCGATAAAAAGCCCTGTGTAGACGGGGCCACTTGTCGGGAAAACCCCGTTTTGCGCAAGATCCTGTAAACCTCATTTTTGGAGGAATAAGGGATCTTGCGGAAAACAGCTAGATGCTGTATCTCCTCTGAGGGGTTAATTAGCCCTTCCTGGAGCTGCTTTGCTCATGCTTACCATAAGCACATCAAAACAGCCAGACGGGGTCAGACCAACGGTCCATCTAGCCCAGGGTCCTGCCTGCCGACAGTGGCCAATGCCCGGTGTCCCAGAGGGAGGGAACAGCACTGGGACTCATCACGTGACCCCTCTCCTGTGGCCATTCCCAGCCTCTGTCAGCCTTTTCCTTGCTTCTGCTCATGGGGCAAAGGAGATTGAGGAGCTGCCCTTCCTTGTTCTTTCTCTGCATCCGAAGGAAAGAAAGCAGGGAGGGGCCTGTCTCCCCGGGGACTGACAGTTAATGGGGAAGGGATGAGCCGCAGGTTTTGATATCAGTGCTGACTTCCAGGGCCGCCGCTCTGCTCCTCTTCCCTCAGACGTGTCCACGTGTGTCTCCGCTGGTCATTTCGGGGACATCCGTCAAGCTGCCAGCGTCTCAGGCAGCGAAGGAGGAGAGAGGAGGGAGCGTCAGCCCCTCAGGCATCGGCAGTGACTCTGCAAGGGATGTCAACAGGGATCACTATTAAACGGAAAGGACGGAGTGTGGGGTCCTGGCCTGCCTGCGACACACACAGCCCTGCGGGGACAAAGCTGTCCCTTGGGCAGTTGCAGATACAGGCTGTGGGGCCCGTCTCACAGCCGGGCCGTCGCTGGGCTCTTAGGAACCCCGCCCTGGTGAGCTTCTTCGTTGTACGCGTGCACACACCCATGCGGTCTCTGGTCTACAGCCACTTTGACAGTCCTCTTGTTTGCACCCAAAGCGCCAGGACAGTGGCAGCTGTCAGCGATACACAAAGGCTCCAGTACCTCTGCCCAGCCATCTTTGCCTCTCGGGGCATCTTCTAGAGCATCAGATCTTGGCATTTCCCTCTCCTCTTTGATGCCCATCCCCCAATTCACACAGTCTTGAAAGCAACTTTCCTGCCTTTGGCCGAGCAGGGTGGGATGGCAGCTACATCACTGCCTCAGGCCCCTTTCGTTTCGTTTCGTTTTCCCACCATCCTCTTTCTTTAACCGTTTCAGTGCTGCTGGTGAAGGGGAAATCTCGCTCCCCTGGGGTACAGAGTCCCCAGAAGGGTCCGAGGCCGGAGGTCAAATCAGTGAGGCAGGAGAGAAACTTAGAAGAGAAAACTTTATGATGCATGCATGCAGGCTGTCACTTCCAAGAGTGAAGCAGCAGCCCTGACAGACAGATTCAGGTATCCTATATACAGAATGCTTAGACAGTTCAGTTGCTGATTGTTCTTCTTTAACATATCAAAGTCTCAGCAGAAGTACTCTGAGACTTCTGTTCACCCCAGGAGTGCTAGAAGTAAGTTTTTACAGTACACAAAGCCACATGAGAACTTGAGTGGAGGAGTCTACAAGGCAAACTGTGACAAAGATAAGGGTTTACATGACAAATTGTGACAGACTAGGAGTATCCATGAATTTGAGATAGTCATTTGTAAGGGTCTTTGATTAGAGCTAATTTGATTTCTCTCTGTTACAGGGAGAGAGGTCTGGAAAACTTTTTAACCCTTACAGCAGTTTTCTTTAGAGAGTTTTGATTTCTGCACTGTCCCCCCTTAGACACAATTGGAGTTATTTGATTTTCCCCACAATTCCCCCCTTTAATACTCCTACTGGAGTATTACTCAAAGTTATTCTAGACATTCTTAGGTATTCTTCTTTTGCTGGGATGAATTCTTATCTTAGAGGGAGGTTTTCTTTATCAGTTGGGTAAATGATCCACTGCCCATTCACCCCCAGATCTTTACCAGTGCCAATATTGCTTTTAAAACATAAGGGAAACATAAGGGAAACATAGTCCCTGATGGATGTAATGCTTGAGTAAGGGGAATCCCTGAGGCAATTAGATTTTTATGCCAAATCTGCCTGTTCCCCCCCATGACTATGTACTTTTGGCACAGTGTTATCATTCTGGGCATTTACCCACTCCCGCTCTCCTGTAGAGTACTGACTACCAGTAGATCTGAATTTTAGGGGTCTGGTCCACAGGGAGGCAGGAGTTGGGATAAACTGTAATGGTAAAAGGCCTTCAGAGCCTTTTATAAGCTGTTCACATATCCAACAGTCACTGGTATTGGTGAGGGACACAACCTTTTGCAGGGCTTCCCAATAAGGGTGAGGAAAGTTATACACTAAGGCTATTCTGACTACTAAAAGAAGGAAAACAATCCCCATCTTATTATAGTATCTTAAGTCTCTAAAGTAGAAGGATAATAATAATATAGTAATTATCTAGCACCTAGCAAAGCAGTCTCTTTAACTAAGCTTAATCAGTTAGTATTGTTTGGCTTGCCTCTGCAGGCACTCTTCGAGATTTCGTAGTCTCTTAGTTCACTCAGTACTGGAATGGATTCCCCTTTGTGAGAGCTACAGGGCGCCTGGCTCACCTGTAGGTCTTTGCTGGTACAGTCCTACCTCTCAGGTTGTACCTCGAAGCTCCTGGTGGAGGCCGGTTTGGTAACAGTCTGGTTTGAGAGTCTGCCACCTTGGTCCGCTGAACCTCGTCCTCAGGCGATTCCTCCGGGGAGGGGTCCTGGGTGACGGGGTCAATCAGCTCTGTTGGATCTGCAGTTCGGCGTACATGACTTGCGTGGATCCACGAGGGGCCCTCCTTCACCTTTACTGCTGTGTGGGTGATGAGCAGCAATTGGAACGGTCCTTCCCACCGGGCTGTCAGGGAATTCTTTCTGCGATGTTCCTTCACGAACACGTAGTCGCCTGGTTGGATGTTGTGGCACGGCACATCAGTAGGTGCTGGGAGGGCTTCCTTTACCTGCAGGTGCAAGCTCTCCTAACTGCATTTTATGTCTAGGTTTCTTCTTTCTGTGTGGCTGCTAGCCTGTGGGCCTCCTGCAACATTAAACTGCTTACAAATCACACATGAATTAGATATTCTTGACAGCTTCTAGGTGCACGCCTGGGGCGTACCATTATTTTGGGATTTGTGAGGCCACCCCCCTTTTGCTCATGTGTGTCATTTGATGAGACACCTGAGCAAGCTGCCGTGTGAGAGATTTTTGGGGCGACTGGGCAGCCATCAGGTGCAACCATTATCCCAGCTGGGGATAAGGAGCAGCCTGCTTTCTCCCAAAGGTTTTTCTCTGCAGGTTGAGCAGCTTGCTGTAGTTCTATCAGGTCCTGCAAAGAAACAGGGAGGGAAAGAGAGACCAGAATCTGAAAGGGAGCCAGAGGTCCATGTTCTGCTGCATGTCTGGCGGCTGCATCAGCATTCCCATTACCCAGAGAAACAGGATCAATGGCACCTGTGTGGGCCAGGCAATGGGTAATAGAGAGGGATGTGGGTAGCTGAATAGCATCAAGGAGTTGGGAGATAAGGGGACCATGAGAGATAGCAGAGCCAGAAGAGGTAAGGAAACCTTGTTGTTTCCAAATTTGTCCTGTGGCATGACAGACAGAGAAAGCATACTTTGAGTCAGTATAAATGGCAGCAGACTGTCCGGAAGCTAAAAGGCAAGCACGAATTAAAGCGATGAGCTCAGCAGACTGAGCTGATTTTGATTCCTGGAAGAGAAAAGAACCTCTAAAACATTATTATCTGAGACCACTGCATATCCAGCCTTTAGTTTACCAACTGAATTTCTTTTACATGAGCCATCAGTATACAATACAAGATCTGCATTTTCCAGCAGTTGATCAGACAAATTTTTGGGGAGGTTTTACACAGTGCCCAAGCAATTCTTCACAGTTATGGGTATGTGCTTTACCATTAGAGGGTAAAGGAGAAAAAGTAGCTGGGTTAAGTACATTACATCTTTGAATTACCACATTTGGGAAAGAGAGGATAACATTCTTATACAGGGTTTGTCTCTGAACAGATAGGTGCTGAGTGCGGTGTCGCTGTAAGAGAGCAGAGACAGCATGAGGGACCTGTAAGATAATGCTGTGGCCTAATGTGACAGGTTGGGCCTTTTTCAAGTAATTCAGCAGTAGCTGCAACTGCCCTCAGACAAAGTGGGAACCCACGGGCTACTGAGTCCAGTGTTGCAGAAAAATAAGCTACTGGTCGAGGTGTGTGTCCAAGGGGTTGACAGAGAGCTCCAGCTGCAATTCCATCCTGTTTATGACAAAACAGAGTAAAAGTCTTGCTATAATTAGATAAGCCTAGAGCAGGTTGCTGTGAGAGAAGAGTTTTAAGGGAAAGGAAAGCAGATTCACATTCTGGGGACCAGGTCATTGGGTCAGGAGCTAAGTCTAAGAGTAGAATAGTAAGGGGTCTGGTGAGTTCAGAAAAGTTAGGAATCCATTGTCTGCAATATCCTGCAGTACCCAGAAATTTGTATAACTGACTTTGGTGAAAGGGTGAGGAATGGAAAAAACTTGTGAGATTCACTCAGGTGTTAACTGGCGGCCATCTCCTGAAAGTAAATGTCCTAAGTACTGAACTCTTTGTTTTACAAATTGCAATTTGGCTTTGGAAGCCTTGTGAGCCTTTTCAGCATGACACTTTAACACATATGAGGTATCAGTTTTACATCTTCTTAGTTTTACTAGCAATTAGCACATCATCAACATACTGAACTAACACAGAACTGCAGGGAAGAGAGAGAGAATTAAGGTCAGCTTTTTAAAAACTGAGAAAACAGAGTAGGGCTTTTACAATAACTTTACAAAAACATGTCCAGGTTAATTGATGACCCTGAAAGGAAAAAGGCAAAGACAAATTGGGAATTCTTATGCACTGGAATAGAAAAGAAGGCAGAACATAAATCTATTACAGAAAACCAGGTTAGGTACTACTGGAAATCTAGGGATTACAAACTTATTAATGGCTCTTAAGTCTTCTACAAATCTATAGATTTGCTTTTTCACAGGTAGTATAGGTGTATTACATGGTGAAGTTGTATAAACAAGTATCCCTTGTTTAAGGAGGGAAAGATTACAGGCTTAATGCCCTCTTGTGCCTCCCTAGCCAATAGATACATGGGTACCCTTGGGAAAGGCTTGTTGTGTCTGTATGTTATTTGCACGGGTGTTGCAGAGGCTAGCAACCCCACTTCATTCACATGGGCTGCCCACAATGTCTCTGGGACATCTGAGAGGTCCAGGAGGGGTGTATGTCCTGAGGTCTCATCAGATTCCTCTGAGAGTAGTAATGCCATCAAATTTGGAGCCTGATAGGGGGGAAGGTCAACAAATATCCCTTCCTCTCTACAGAGAAGGTTTGCACCCAATTTACACAACAAGTCAGGTCCCATAAGGTTTACAAGAGAAAAGGGAGATAACAGGAAAGAATGTTCAGCTGACAAGGGTCCAAAGCGGGTGGGGGTGCAGATGGCACATCTGGGGAATCAAGCTGTTTCTTTAGAGTAGCCAATTCTTGCTGCAGCTTTTCAATAGAATCTTTTTTTGCTAGCCATAATGCTCTGATTTTTTTTTTTTACTGCCACATCCTCCCAGAGGCACCAATATTCCATCTGGTTAGGATGTTTTTCCTCGAGGAAAACTCTAAGATAAGCAAGCTTTTGTAAGTCAAAGTTCTAGTTGCCATTTATTCTGGGAATTCCCCTGAGTATAGCCATTCCAAATGCTCAATAATTCCTTAAGTCTCCTTAGTTTCAAACCTGCAGGCAATACCTAGCTGACTGATCATCTGAGACAAGGGAGTCCCAGGCTGTGAGAAACCTTTTCTCTCAGTAGGAGACAGACTTGAGGGAGCAATCTTATCCATGTTAGCACTGTCTTGTCCAAGGACAGCACAGGAGCCCAACAGTACTACCCTCTCCAAGGATAGCACAGGCGTCCAGCAACACTACCCTCTCCAAGGATAGTGTGGGAGTCCACACAAACTGTCAGCTTCACTCACACTCCTTATGTGCCGGGGGAAACCGCCCTTGCTTTCAGCAGCTGTGCAGTGACACTGACAGCGCTGGTGCGGCTGCGGTCCCACTCCGGACTTCACTCACTCAAAACCATGTGCTTGGACTCGCCACCAATCAGTCAGCAACAACAACAACAACAACAAAATCCAACCCCTATTTGGCTATACCCAGTGTTTTCGTTTTAAGTTTCCCTCAAGCCTCTTAACAAAAAAATTTTAAGTAAAAGATGACTCTTACCGCCAGCCGGTCCAGCTGGTGACGAGAACAGGGAGGCGGACCGGGGGATTTTAAATGGATCCCTTACCCTCCAGATGCGCGCTGTAGTCCGTTCCCATTCCCCGTCATCAGCCTTTCCAACTGGAGTTCCAAGCCATCCCACTCCTGACACCAAATTGAAGGGGAAATCTCGCTCCCCTGGGGTACAGAGTCCCCAGAAGGGTCCGAGGCCGGAGGTCAAATCAGTGAGGCAGGAGAGAAACTTAGAAGAGAAAACTTTATGATGCATGCATGCAGGCTGTCACTTCCAAGAGTGAAGCAGCAGCCCTGACAGACAGATTCAGGTATCCTATATACAGAATGCTTAGACAGTTCAGTTGCTGATTGTTCTTCTTTAACATATCAAAGTCTCAGCAGAAGTACTCTGAGACTTCTGTTCACCCCAGGAGTGCTAGAAGTAAGTTTTTACAGTACACAAAGCCACATGAGAACTTGAGTGGAGGAGTCTACAAGGCAAACTGTGACAAAGATAAGGGTTTACATGACAAATTGTGACAGACTAGGAGTATCCATGAATTTGAGATAGTCATTTGTAAGGGTCTTTGATTAGAGCTAATTTGATTTCTCTCTGTTACAGGGAGAGAGGTCTGGAAAACTTTTTAACCCTTACAGCAGTTTTCTTTAGAGAGTTTTGATTTCTGCACTGTCCCCCCTTAGACACAATTGGAGTTATTTGATTTTCCCCACACTGGCCCAGTAGGTGCCTGGCCCAAATGGCTTCTCCCAGGGTCGTCCTTACCTGTGTGCAGAATACGCAGCTGCGTAGGGCGCCTGAAAATTTGGGGCACCGCAGGGTCTTAGTGTCCACCCACGTGCCTCTTGCTATCTGTGGCTTCACTTCCTCCCGAGAGGATCTAGTTAACGTACAGGTGACAAAGCCCAACAGAGCTATTAGCAGAGCCTCTAACCTGTCAAAGAGCCATTCGAGTGATAATGAACCCATTTACCAGGCATTTCCGTTTCTGAATTTACTGTGTGAGTCGACAGGACCTTTGTTTAAAATTTGCTTTAAAAAATATTTCATTGGAGCGTTGCTGAAGATTATAAAATCGCAGCCCTAAAAAAACCCTCTCCCCCAGCCGCAGCCAGCAGGTAGAACAGAAGGTTTATTGGTTCACAAGGACACAGCGCAGCACAGACTTCTTGTTAGCGCAGGGACCAAGAACAGCCAGTAAAATCCATCTTGGGAAGAGGGGAGCCCACAGCCAGAGCCCCGGGATCCCTCCCTGCATCCTAAGCCAGCCGAGACTCACTCACACACCCAACAACCAGTCCCAGTCCTGCAGGCAGCCCCGCCTCCTTTGGTCCAGATTCCGAGGCAAACAGGGCTATCTGGTTGCACCCCCGTACCAGGCTCAGGTTACAAGAGGGCCTGAGCTATTGTTGTGTACAGGCTGAGCTGGGACAGCCTCCCCTCGGTGAGAGTCACACCCAAAACTCCCACCTCCAGCTGGGCATGGGTGCAGTGCTCAGGGAAACTGAGGCATGCGCACAGAGTAACAGCAGCACAGCGCAGCAGAAATCACATGCCACATGACATAGCAAACAGAGGGAACACAATCCCCACTTCACTGGAAGAGGGCCGCCAGTTTAATAGTACTGAGTAGTGCCCCGTAAACGCTAAGGACGGCCCTGACTCCTCCAGTGAATTTGCTGCTCAGAGAGAAGCTGTATAGACGCTGCTGTGAGGAAGAGGTCTGATGTGGCAGCTAGAGGAAGCTTAGCTGCATCCCCTTGGCAAGGGCACGAGCCAGATCCCATTGCATTCAATGGAAGGACACGACCCAGGACTTTGGTGGGAACTGGATCAGGTCCTTGGGGGCATGGATGGGGTTCCTTGAAGGGCATATCACCCCTCCTCCCAGATCACCCAGCAGGGGCCCCGCAGGGCAGTGGGAACGTCCGTCTCTCCACTGACGTTGACGAAAGGCAGAGGGCAAAACAGATCTCAGCGTTGCAAGATGCAAGTCATTCCTATTAACGTCCGCGGGAATAACTCATCCCGTGTCACGGGACGGGACTCACCGCTGCGGCACCTCCTGCTGGTAGCTCTGGGGTATTAGCGCTCTCTCAGCTGGGTGTCCCTTTCCGGTGGCGTCTCACCCGTCTGCCGTCCACACTCATGTTCCAGACCCGGAGCGCAGTATCCTTGCCAGCTCCAGCGGTCTCTCATCCCCCTTCCAGGGGTTCACTGGCAGTCATTGGCAAGTCCAGTCTACTGCCCTTGTGGCCAGCGGTGGCCTCCAAGCCTAGCCCCTCTGTCGCAGGGGCATGCCACAGTTTGCCTAGGCCACGCCTTGGTGGCAAGGTGTGGTGCAAGGGGGAGATTGAGGCCCGCCCACTATCCTGGGTCCTGACCCAGAGATCCTCTGGCAGCAGCCTTGGCCTGCCCTCCTCTAATGCCTTCACTGCCTCTTGTTCCCTGGGCCACTGTCCCTGTGACTCTTTGCCCCTCCTAGCCCTTGAAGCAAGGCCACAATCTGGCAGGTATCAGGATGGAGCCTCCCGGTTTAGCTCCCCAGAACCTGCTCTATTGAAGGTGCCTTCTCTGAGGGGAAACCATCCAGCACCCTCTCTGGTCAGGACTCATCTGCCAACATGCTCTGAGCAGCTCCTTTTATAGAGGGCTGCCCCAGCAAGCTAGACCCTGATTGGCTACTTAAAAGCCTCTCCCTGATTGGCCAGGGCTGTGCACGGGTGCTCTCCAGCCTGCTTTAACTCCTTCTGGCTAGTGTGGGGGCAGTCGCCCTACCATACCCTGCTATAGGAGCATTACGCCAGGGACCTCAGGGCCAGCTCCCTCCAATCCACTACGCCTTGCAGTGAGTGGGCAGCCCTTCAGACTGGGAGTTTGTCTACACGGGGGCGCTGTGGAACGTTCAGGTGACTCAGGGTGTGACAGTGAAGTGCATTAAGCCCTGTGTGGACGCTCGCATTAGGAGTGGCTTTTGCTCCCAGCAGTCCAACCCTTACGGTTTCCTTTCCCAAGTGTCCTGTGTAGACAAGTTCCCAAGAGAATCCAGTCTCGGCCGCCCCGTCCCCTCCCGAGCATCAGCAGTTCTGAAACAAAACAAAGTCCAGCCCTGGGAGGAGAAAAATGCCGACTCGGCCAAGTAGAGCGAGGGTCACGCTTCAGCCCCTTTGAATTACCTGGGCGGGGCAGGCTGCTTTCACACGCTCAGCATCTCTGCCAGGAGCGGCCATCTGCAGACGCAGCACCGCAGCTGGGCTCCCCTCATGCCCCTCCCTTCCCTCCATCCCCCAACACCTCGTCAATTAATAAAAATCAAACCATGCTCATTTTTTAAAAAAGATCACATGGTGCCTGCAAGCCAATGAGCCGCAGGCTGAATCTTTGGGGGAAACGCTGCGAAGTAACATGCTCCGCATCTCCACCGGCAGAACCCGCTCTCCAGTAATCAGCCCAGACAACCTGTCACACATGCTCCTATCACGGCTGTTTTATTGATCGCGGGGGACAGGCACCTGCCTCGCCCGGCTCTGCCCAACATGCAGCATTCGGCGGGGTCCTCCAGCAGGCGGAGTCCTCCCAGACCCTGCTCAAAGGGCCACTGTCAGCTCCGGTTAGGCCCACGTGGGGTTGAAAAATGGGATTTGCAGAAAGGATCTGCTCCAAATCCGGAGAGCTGGTGCGGGTTTGAAAGGCCCACGAAGGAGGCACTGGTGCTGAGCAGCGGTTCAGCCCCGCAAGGGAGGCTAGTCTACATGCTCTGGACCCAAGGGCTCAGTGCCACTCCAGATACGGCCCAGTCCAGAAATACTGGCCTGATCATTTTTTAATTCCCTTTGAAACATGTTCCCCGCTCGCAGTGATGTGAGCAACTTAAACCCAGCAGCTCTGAGGAAGTGCCTAGTAATCAGAACTGACTAGTGAGGTAAGCCAACGCGAAACTGATCAGGCACTGGGCAGGGTCCCTACCTGCCGTCTGAGGATGGGAAATGCAAGAAAGGAAGCAAATGACACTAGCAGAGAAAAGCAAATGTCCTTTTTCTTTCAATAATTGCTCCTGTTCCGTTTCTCTGGGGCTTTGTTGGAATGACTTAGGAAAGGGTTTATTTGAATTGTTGGATATCATTTTGTTTGCTTTTTCATGGGCTGGTGTCTTTGCGGCGCCTGGTTTTCAGTTCCCGGTCAGGCACCTAGAAAGGAGCAGCTTTCAAATATGCTCAGTTCCCAGCATGGTGAGTTTTTCTGGAAATCTGGCCCGGTAGATGCTTCAGTAGAAGCTGAACCCTTTAAAATACCTGTCCTTCGCAGCAGTTTGTCTCTGCTCTTGCCTAATGTTAAACTGATCCTTGGAAAGCACCTTTGGGTTCAGGGACAAACAACGAGGCAGCAAAAACCCCCAGAGCCAAGGTCTGTCCTGAGAGACAAGTGCACAATTTCTGTATTAATGGGAGCTATGCATGAGCACCCCGGGGCAAAACGCTACCAGCGCATGAGAAATAAGTCCCCCAAATGGCAAGAGAGAGGAATGTGCGGCAATTGGGAAAGAGCGAGACTTTATCCATTATACATAATTCCTCGAGAATAGCAACAGCAAATATTGTCGCATCAAAGACACTCGCCTCTATTTTTAGTCAGCCATTTCCAGAGCATGGCTGGATGTCTCCTTATCTCTGGCTGATTCAAACATTAGTCTTGTCTTGCTCATTCCGCAGCGCCACCCACTCCGTTTGGCTAATCAGATTTTTGTAAAGACCTGGTATCGCCCCTGTGCTGAATGGCTGAACACCTGGATGGGAACTGTTCCGAGCTAAAGATTGGGCTCCATGTCTTTGGGAAGGTGATAGTGCCCCTGGATACGTAACAAAGTCGTGTAACCTTTGTCTGACACGGATCGATTCCCAGGATCAGAACGGCCGCCTGGAATACAGGCGTTAGAATGTCAGATACAATCGGAGGGAGTAACAGGCGGAAGAGGAAGGCCGAATTTGTGATTGTGACGTAGTGGGGGTACCTGGCTGGTTTCTATGCTGCTGGCTCTGGGGTAACCCCCACTGGCTGCCGTGGGTACCACGACCCAGCAAAACAGGATGAGTCACTATGCAAACCAGTATGGCCAGACACCCCCCATGGAGAGGAACAAAGGAAGGTGGAATGCTGCCCTGGCTGGGGGGCAGGGCTGGAGGAGAGTTAGTTAGTTGCTGGCTGGGAGCATGGAGGAGACAGCCTAGGGAAAGGGGCTGGAGTTTAGGGGCCCAGTCTCCCACATCTCAAGGGGGCCTGAGGCATCCTAGCCCAGCTCTGGGACCAGATTACATCTGTGCTGTGCTGTATCCCTGGAGAGGCAATACACTTCCTCTATTCCACCGGCTGGTGCAGTCTGTTTGTGCCATTTCAGGGTGCAGGAGACGGGGGACCCCCAACGTGCCGTCACAGTGATGAAGGAGTTACACTAGGGTTTTAGGATGTCTAGGGTCAGTTCCTGGCTCCGCAACAGTGTTCATGTGTGAAACGAGCCAGACATCTCTCTGTACCTCATTTCCTCATCTGCGAAATGGGGGCGGGAATCCTTCCGTTCGCTGCATGAGCTGCTATCGGGGGCAACAGAGCTGCTGAGCCCCCGAGCCCAGTGGTAGTGGCGAGGCCAGATCCGTGCTCCTGGAAGGGGCGGGGCCTTGGGCAAAAGGGGCGGGGCTGAGGCTAGCCTCCCCCTGCCAGCCCTTCAGTGCCACCCAGGGCTCCAGTGGAGATTTAAAGGGCCGGGGGCTCCAGCCGCTGCCACTCCCACATCAGCATCCAGGATCCCCGGGCCCATCTGAATCACCAGGCCCTGGGGCAGTGCCCCTTTTGCTCCCTCGCGCTGCGTTTGTACAGCACCTGGCCTAACGAGACCCTGATGTCCGCCAGCACCTCTAGACAAACAATAATCGCCTGTGAGCAAAAGGAGAGGCCCCGCTCTACTCAGCTTGCAGCTAAGAGCGAGTCCCTCGGCTCGGCCATTCAGGGCTTTGCGGGGGGCTGGGGAAAAGTGCTCTCAGGCCACTTTTAATTCAGAGTCTGCGGACAGCTCTGAGGCCATGGAGAAGCTGGGAGGGGGGCAGCGGGACAGGCTTAGATACAAAGCAGCAACCCAGCGTTGGCCGAAGCCAGCTTGGTCTGGCTAGAGCTAGATGGAAAAATACAAATCTGATGCCTGACTCAGCCGAAATGTGAAGGAAGTTCAAAGAGGGGCCCCTCAGGAAGCAAGCCTGCCAGGCCGCCCGGTTCTCCATTGGCCACAGAGCTCGCTGGACGGAGGAGGAGCCCAGGGTGGGAAAGAGGCCAGCTCTGTACGAGAGACATGTGCTCCCAAACTCCCTCTTTTCCATCCAGTTCCTGCAGCAACTCCAGCCTGACTTGGAGCCTTGGAACTGCTCAGCCTGCTTTCCCCACCCCCTGCCCTCCAGAACGGATCTGCAGGGCCGTGGCCTTCTATGAGCCCTCAGCTGGGGAAAGTGAGCGTGTGGCACTGAGCAGCCTCCCAGGCCTGTCTCCAACACCTCAATCTCAAGGGACAGCAGGGAAGCCTGGGTAACTCCCCATCCATCCACTTGCATACATCTCCAAATGAGCTCTGCCCAGGGTTCCTGGTAATTTTTCAACCATGTGCGGAATAAATTGCATTGTGTGCACCGAGGCATGTGCAGATGTGCACCACCAATAGAAACACATGCTGCCAGCGGTGAGTTCTGTGGGCACCAGCTAATCAGCTGGGTGGCATTTGAATCTCTCCTGGGTGACCGCCCAAGTGCTCAGCTCACAGGAACCCTGGCTCTGCCCTTCCCAGGCTCCCCGGCAAGGAGGCTCTGGGGCTGCTTTGGGGTTTGTCGCACACCTCCCGATCAGGCTGCTCAGAGCTCTTTGTGACCGGGGAGGCGAGGCCGCCTCCTCCAGGTTCTCCTCCTTTCCCCTCTCTTGTGAGCAGGCATTTAGTGTTGATCGCCCCGGAGCCGGAAGCCCCCCTCTCCAGAGGACAGGCGCCGTGTGAGCAGCCACAGTGAAAGCTGCCTCCACCCGGAGTGGATCAGCCTCTGGGACCCGTCCACTGTTCGCCTGGCAGCTGAGCACCACGTCTAATGGCTGTGTTTGCGGCCCAGCATGGCCCTCTCCAATGGGGGCTGGGCAGAGACCAGCATCGCACCCTACATGGGCCACCGATTGCCCTTCCCTGGCTGGGGCCCAGAACAGCTGTTTGCCTCCCGTGGTCAGAGGCCACGAAGGAAGGCGCCTAAAGCGATCAGCTGGCTGTGATTCGCTGGCTCCAATCCACTTCCGCCCGATGCTTCCAGAGGAGCAGGGCTGGGGCTGGGCTGGGGAAGCTGACGGGGCGGGGGCATAATTATTTACGATCCCTTGCTCTCCCTACCCCCTGCCTGGGTGGCAAGTCCTGAGCAAAGCACGGTGGGAACACGGGCAGGCCCGCCTCCCTCCCTAGCTGGAGGCCAGCAGCAAGCAGCCCTGAGGCTCTGTCCCACCCCGACCCCACCTTTGTCAGTGCCACGATGCCATTTGAGCCGATCCCAAACCGTTCCAGAGACCAGTGCATGCTGGGAGCTGGCTGGCTCCGTGGGGGATACGCAGTATCTGGGTGCAGCCCTCTCCCAGGAGAGCAGCTCTTGGCTCCCGCACATTCTGGGGTAACAGCATCTTCCTCCCTTGGGCATCCTCTATTACTCAGCAGCCGGGACTCCCCTGCAGCCCTCCAAGGCACCGTGGGTGGGCGGGTGTGCTTCAGGCAAGCAGCACTGCAGCCTTTGCAATGTGTGATCAGCAAGGGCTGTGGGGCAGCACCGGGTCCAGACAGTTCTCCCGGATTAGGCAAAGGCCTCCGCCAAAGTGGCTCCCACTTTCGTCCCTCTCGCCAGCACCGAGCACAGCATCTGTATTCCCGAATGGCTGCTAGGCTGGGGAGCGCTCACATTAAAATTCAATTCACCTCCCCTCCAAAAAGAGCCGGCCAAACGTGGCGGCGGGCGAGCAGAGGACGGGCGGACCGACACGGGTAAGGAGGTGAGCTGGAGGACAGATGATGGACCGACGCGCAGGCCCCAGAGAAGAGACGCAGGGAGGGGGAAGAGGAGAGAGAGAAGCAGGATAAGTGGGCACGGACTTGCAGGGGATCGGGGGATCTTGGTATGATTCCAGCCCCAATCTGCCATCCTCAGCACTGACTCAGGACTCAGCAGAGAAGCTCAGGACAGGTACCAGACACTGTCCGCGCAGAGATGTGCTCCACCTCCGCCCAGGTCACGCCACCCACAAAACAGAGGAGACTTTCCTGGATTTGGCCTCTCTTCCTCTGGCAAAAGTTTCTCGCGTCACTCAGGAGACAGCCTCTCCCCCCATTCGCCCCCCAGGCTGGCCAGGGGCTGCCTGCAGCTTCCGCCCCATCACTCTCCTGCCTCCCTCAGCAGAGGCCCAGGCTGTGATTTGGAAGCTGAGGCTGGTGCAGGGAAGTAGGTCATCACTTTGGCTGACGACGCCACAGACCAGTGTCTCCCAAGTGGTGTTCCGCAGAACCCTGGGGTTCCGCCACGTGAAAATAAGGGGTCCGCGAGAAAATTCCAGGGCAATAACATGTTATGGGTTAAAAAAATCAGCGCCGGTTGAGTCAAGTGGTCCATGGGTACTACAGACATACTGTACTAGTACTAGCATCCGGGGTGTGTGTGTGCCATCACTAACCACGCGCCGGCTTCCTCCCTCGCTAGCCAGGCCCCGGGGCACGCACACGACCCATCGGGCACTCGTACACAGCCCTGCCACGGCCAGCCCGCCACCTCCATTGCGACACACAGCAGGTGTCCGGCCCGGCTGCAAAGCTCCCTCCAGCTACATGCGCCCTCCTTAGCCCGACGGTGGGTTTGGCAGTGCCCCCTTCATTGCAGGGTCTCTCTGCTGCACTAAGTAAAGTGCCAGTGAGCGCCAGCTGCAATAGGTGGCAACTGTTCGCAGGTTTGGGTTCGGGGCTGCCTCTGCTATGGACTGTCAGCGAGGCCACTGGGGTCAGTTGGTGACAACTTGCAATCAGTAGAACTCCAGGCCAGATTTGAAACCACAACCTACAGATGAAGGACCCCCCGGCCAGACCCAGCCAACCCCCCCGGTGCCCATCTTGGATAGTCGCCCTGCTTCCAAAGAGCTTTCTTGTTATGGATTTTATCTGCCAAGGAGCTGGGAAGTGCTGGGAGCCAAGACGTGAGCTCCCAGCCTGCAGCCCTATACGGGGGTTAGTAGATGTCCGTGCTTGGGGTGGCTTTCCCCCTTCCACAGCTGATGATGTCGAGTTACAATGTCAAGCTCTAAAAATTCCAGCTCAGCTCAGCTGGTTTGTTTCACGACTGGCACAGCACAGGGAGCGCTGACTGCTCGTGTCCAGCAGGGAGGGGCAGACGGACAGATGGAAGATGGCCCCGTACTTCCCATGGCAGAGAAAGGGTTAGGCAGGCTAGTAACTCTCTGGGTGGCCCTACCCTCTGATCCTCCATGGGCACTTGCACGCTGACAGTGACCCAGCAATCTCGTGGGGTCTCCGATTTGTTCCTTCTCGGCAATTCCGGTTCACGTCAGCTCTCCCTAGAAGACAAAGGGTGATTTTTCTACCTGCCGACGCTGCCGCCTCCACCTGGGATCTCAGACTCCAGCTGTGTTCTGGCCTCTCCCTTCACTGGCCCCTGCGGCCCACGCTCTTCGCCGCCGAAGATGCAGTAGGCCCAGCAAAATCCAGCTTACTCGACACAAGCCACGTTGGCTCTGCAGGGCTAACCCGGCGGAAAAGCCAGCAGCTGCTTCCCAGAGCACAGCAATATTATCCCACAGGCCTTTGGAACAGGAAGTGAAGGGTAATTTCTCCAACAAGCCAGCTCCTGCTGCCCACTCTGCTACACAGGCCGCAGGGTCATACTACAGAGTCCCGGAGCCTGCAGTGTGCATGAGATGGAGCATTGCACCTCAAGATTCACTAGAATTCACTAGTATTCACTAGGTTCTCAGTTCCTGCTATTTTATGGGGGGATGCCTCTTCCCAGCATGCTCCTGCTCACCTCCCAAGTCCCAGGCAGCTTGTAACTCGGTGGCTCCCCTTCTGCGAGGGGCGTGGCTTGCTGCCAAACCGTGCCAATGCAAAGGAACAGGCTCAGGAACCAACAGACACCGAGGTGTTCCCATGTGTTGGCTGATTGTGTGTGTCAGCCTAGTGCCTGGGCCCTGATCCAGCCCCATACGTAAGCACGTGCTTAACTTGAAGCATGGAAATGGTCCCTGGGCAGCCTCAGCCAGGTGGCCACCGAATGAGGTGGGAGACCAATCAATCATGATCCTGTCACCGTGGAGATTCTGAGATGTAGGAGACCCTGGACTGCAGCAAACGGGCAGAGGAGAGGGGAGAAAGCTGATCCCATCACTGCCTGCTTTGCTGAGCAAGCGGCCTGCTGCCTCCAGGGCTCTCCATCTGTCCCCGTTCAGCACAGCGAAACAGGCGGCGGTACTAACTCCGTCGGTGGTAGGCGGGTGGCACCAGCTATTTCCTAAATGCTCCTGTTTCCCGTGCCTGACCTTGTCTGCCCTTTCCCAGCTATGCCGAGGGGAGGCAGGGCCAACAGGAAAAACCGTTCCAGACCAGGGGAACTTCAGAGAATGTTTATCTCCCCAGCTTGGAAGCACTGTCAAAAAGTCGCCTCCCTTGAATCTTGTTCCCCAGGCTGCCGGGTGGCTGGAGAGCACTGCGCTTGCCACTAGCATCCCTCCCCTGCGCAGGAAACAACCTGGTGGATGGGAGAACAGGCAGAGGGCAGGTGTTGGGCACAGCTGTTCAGTCTTCAGCACTCCACGGCAGTGAATCATGGGAACAAGTTGCGGATGGCAACAAAACCAAAGGCCCATCCGATGTAGCCCAAACAGCAGCAGCACTGGAAGGCAAACTGGCCCCAAAGATGCCAGCTGCTCATTTTATCCGCCGCAGAATGTACTGCATACATCTGGGACCTTGTGCTGCTTTGCTGGATGCAGCTCGGAAGCAATAGGGCTCAGCCAAACTACCTGCGTGTTCAGTCCATTCATTTTCTAACACATTCATCCCCACTGGCGTTGGCTTCCGGGGAGCCCTCCATACTGCAGACCCAGAGATTACTAGCAGCAACCGGCGATGGGTGGCTGTGACGTGGGGGAGGGGGCTGTCTGCTCTGTAACCCGGGGTTCCCCTGCACTGTGATGTGAGATTCCCACTGACTCCCACACATGTGGATTGGCCCAGACACCTAGTCCCAGCCTGAGCAGATAACTCTGCTCTTTCCAGGGGGAGAGACAAAGGGAGGGAGGCGGAGATGAACACCTGGCTGGGTGTCAGGGTCAGGGTCTGGGAGCGATGCAGTGGCTGGCTGGGAAACATGAAGGGAACAGACTAAGCTGAGTGCGAGGGTTTAGGGGGTGCTGGACCCCCAACCCAAGGGGTCTGAGGCATCCTGGCCCTGACTCCTGTAACCACATCACAGCTGTGCTGGGCTGTATCCTCTCTGTTCTACTGGGTGGTGGAGTCTATTCTTGCTGCTGCGGGGGTGCAGGAATGGGGGGAACCCCGATGCGCCATCACAGTGGCTCTCACCAGGTTTGGTTTGGCTGCCCCTCCATTGGAATGGCCCAAATCATCGGGGCGGGCAGCGAAGCAGGATCACGACGGAGGGACGGTGCTTCTGGTGATATCTGGGCACGGAACGATCCCAACCCTGCAGGGCCGCAGGAAAAACACAAAAGCGAATGCGGACAAGATCGTAACCGGAACGTTGCCGAATTCCCCCAGCTTCAGCTCAGGTCCGGAAATGTGCAGGCGTTTGGTGGTTCTTAGGTACCTCCCGAATGGGCTCTTTCCAGCCATCTCTGGTGTAGTCCCGCAGAAGAGGTCGAACCACAAGCCTACCAGAACCCCAGGCTGTTGACTGCATGCGTTGAATCATGTAGATGTGTCCCGCTTGGTCTGCCTGGGCACGAATGAGTCCGCTGAATTCTGTGTAAGAGCAGGGGGCTTGGCCCGCTGTCCTCGGCCAGCGTTTCCCCTGCTGGCAGTAAGCGGCGTGCGAGCTGCCATCCTCAATCCCAGCCCATCGCTACCTTTCAGGGCTGCTGTGCGGATGTTTGTGAAGCGCTTGACACTGACAGGTGCCACAAAGCATGAGCTATAACTATTATTGGTGCATCAGCTCGGTCGGATGACCATGTTTCTTTGCATTTTGCAGCTCCTGCACAAGTAACACTGACCACAGGAACTTGTTCCACCCATTTAGTCTTGTTTCCAGTCTGACAGGACCCAGGCCTAGAGAGGAGCAGCCCAAAGGCAGTTTCTTCCTTAGCCCTGTCAGTTTGATGTTGCTGAAGCATGAGGGTTTATGATTTCCTAGCTGTCTCTTTTTTTCGTCTATCTGCTGTAACTGTGGTTGTTCCACCGATCCATACCAAAAAACTACTTACCAACACTAATACGCGTTTGACCCCAGTATAATCTCGTGGCAGTGAGTTCTGCAAGGTAATTATGGATCTGGTAAAAAGTATTTTCTTGTAAAAGCTTTAAATGTGGCATTTCCACTTGCATTGAATATCCCATTGTCTGTGTCTCATGAAAGTGAGTAAACTGAATCTTCCTACTATCTACTATTCATTAGTTTGTATCCCTCTATCTTCTCGAAGGTCATATTTTTGAGCTCCTCATTTTCTTAATTCTCCTATACCCTTCAGGAAACCCTGAATGGGAAAGACAGATGTAATTATGTCAATAGTATCTGAGCAGAGCAAACACACTAGACTTGGGTCTGTTTATATTTCCATGTGAATCCGGTGCGCACGAGGTCAGACCCAACCCAGGTATAACTCCATGGAGCGCAGGAGAGGCACGCCAGAAATGGGTGCAGCCTATGGAATTGATTTTTAATGAGCTCAGATGAATTTGAGTGCCTCCAGACGCAGAAAAGAATGTGTTAACTGTCTCACGTATTTATAACCATGCACGGGTAGATGTGTGTGGGAGGGGGAGTAAAGAGTAGAATGTCTTACCTGGCATTTCTACCCATGGTATTCATCATGTGCTAGACTTCCTGTGCTCCCCAAAGCCACCTCTGCTGATGCAGCTACCTGCTTTGCAGAAACATTTCATCCACGAGGCTGGGAAATGTTACACTAGGCTTCAGTGGAAGCTGGAGGGATAGAGGGGTGTGGTAGGCTGGAAGGCAGGATGGTGTTAGCAAGAGAAGTGTGGACCCTCACTAAGGTAATGCTGCGTTATCTGATCTGAAGCCAACCAAGGGATTCCACCTTTCTCCAGCAAATTAAATAAATAAAACCCACCAGATAAAAGGCCCATGCCTGAAATAGATCATTTTACTCATAGTCGGAGCCATCTCCTTGTTATTTTCAGATTTGAATAAGTCTTATATACTTGGGGGAACATACATAACCCTTGAGGTACAGCTGATCCACAGTACAATAATTGTATTTCTTAAAACTTAATTGAACAACTTGACTGCTGAACCATTTTCTCCCCCCAGCCCACCCCATAGCAATTGTTGGGGGGAGATGGTAAAACGTTGGGAGTTGATTAATTTCATTTATTAGCATCACTGTTTGTAATCACTAGGTATTGCATAGCCCTGCCTTGAGTACAGGGTCCAGGACTAGGTGACTTGCTGAAATCAGGGCTTCATTGAGCTAGCTGCTGAACAAACACGGTGACAGTCCTTGCCCCGGAGCGCCTACAATGTAACTAGACAAGCCAGTATGAAGGGTGGGAGACTACCCTAAATAGACACACACACACACCGTGCACGCACACAACATACACACACACACCACTCACACACTCGCCACGGACACACACACACACTATGCACAGACTTACCACACATTCACTCACCACGCATGCACACACACACACACACACACACACACACACACTTACCACACATTCACTCACCACGCATGCACACACACACACACACACACACACACACACACCACGCACGCACTCGCAACGCACGCACACACACACCACACACACACCATGCACACACACACCACACACACACTCGCAACGCATGCGTGTGCACACACACACTCCACACATGCACTCACAATGCACGTGCGCACACACACACACACACACAACACACACGCACTCACAACGCATGCACATGCACACACCACGCACGCACACACCATACACACACTCCCGAAGCAAAGCTGTCACAGTCTGTGCAGCTGGACACCGGGCGGCTGCCAACCCCTTAAAAGACTGTCAGCAGGAACGGGAATGGAACCGCAATGACACAGCTGCTGAGGCTGGATTCCCGTCGACACAGGGAAGGGGGTGATGGGCTGTTTCCAAGTTGGGGCGCCCCTTCGCTTAGCTTCTAGGGGGGCACAGACTCCAGCCGCAGCAGCTGCCCTGGTTTCCTCTAGCAACATGGCCCGACTCCAGATTGAGGGGTGGAGAAAGGTGGGAGCAGCCCAATTGGCTTGTACAGCACCTGGCTGCTGCAGTGATGGGTTCATTAGAGCTGTGATAGATCCGTGCACGGCTGTAATCGGGATAACCCCAGGCCTTCACTCCCACCGCTGGCCCGAGGGGAAGTCTCCCTTCCAAGAGGCATCTGCTTCCTGCACTGTCATTATTTGCATCTCTAGTCTAGTCAGGAAAGCACGCGCCAGCTAATTAAACTAATCCTTCATCTCTGCTTGGTTAACACAAGGCAGGGGGTGCGAAGGGCGGGAGGAGTGGGAAGGGAGACGTTAAGGAGTCAGGGGGCTGATTTTTAATTCCTTCATTCTCCTCTCGTTTCCTGACGCCACACGCATGTGACGCCTCCTTTTCCAAATTGTCCCCTCCCGGGACGCTGGCAAAAAAACCAACCAAACAAGAAAGTACCTTCCAATTAGCCTCAGCAGGGCCGCCTGTATTTAAGGCTGACTCTGCTACAGCATATTTCGCTTCTAGTAATCTCCTTCTGCTTTGGTGCTTTGAGACCTTCAGCTTTGGGGGGAAGAAAAACAAACAGAACTCATCAAAACCAACACACAAAACCCTCATCCTCCCAGCTCCTGAATCCTCTCTGGGCCTGCTAATCACCATGGCAACCAGTAGGCCTGGAGACCCCCCTCCCCAGCCCTCTCTCGAGTCCTTGAGGCTGCTGCTCTTGCCTCGGATATTTGCAATACTCAGGAAATGAAAGTGGGGAAGGGATGCAGGAAGTCATCAGTAGCGCCTCTTCAGTCTTCCCGCAGTTCTACGCAGACTCTGGGGTGGCATCAGCCAACGCACTGACTGTCAGAGCCGTTCCTGTCCTTTGGTCGAGCTCGGACAGGCAGGAGAGGGAGCCACGGCCAGTGTCATCCTAGATCAGACACGGCGGAGCGTAAGCCTGGCGCACGTCTGCAAACGCAGCGGCCAAGAGGACCCATTTTGATCGCAGTGTAATGGGCTCCCCCAGACTGGTTGGAGGCACTTGAGACTGGGCTAAAATAACCACGCCTGCTCTGAGACTCGCATCCTTCCTCTGGCGATTCCACCTCGGCGATTCTCCTAGTGTCCCACCCACACACCCACCGGGCTGTAGGCTCAGGGGACTGTCCCAGAGCATCCCACCCTTGGCACCAGGCTGCCTGCCACGTGTGGCTACCCCGGAACGCCAGGCCTCCCCCACTGCGCTGTCCAATGCCCCGCGCTCACCGGGGTCAGGCTAGAACGCCCAATGCCCCTCGGATGTCTCACAGGCCAGCCCCCAACACCCGAAGCCCAGAGTGCACATTTCTAGAGCTATCCCCAAGGAGACCCATTGCCCTGCGTTCCTGTGCCATTTACTTCCCTGCCCCCTCCGCCCAGGCACCATCTCCTAATGCTTCAATTCCCTTTGTCGCCTGTCTGCGGAGTCTCTCCAGTCGCTCACGGCCCCCTCTGTGTCTAACTCTTTCCGCAGCTCTCCAGCTGTGGCCCCCATACCTCCGCTGTGCAGAGGGGTGTTACCTGCGCCTGTCGTTTATACCAACCACCCAGCCCATAATAACATTTGCTTTTAGAGCAGCTGGCTGACACTGAGGGGGCTTATCCCACGTGGCTCCCTCTTACAGCCCCAAGCCCCAATTGCCTTCTGCTCCTGTGCTTTTAGGTTGGGGGTGTCAGCCAGTTGGGGGCTCAGCCTGGGGGGTGGGTATAATGGGCCGGGGTGGACCCCCGGTTGCAGGGTTTGGCAGGGGAAGATTTTGTGTTGTTAGGCCCCGTGCATGTTCTGGGGTGGCTCAGGAGGCCGTATGTCTTATTCCGCTTCCCGGGTTCACCAGTAATATCCCTGGGCTCCAGGAAGCAGAGTAGCAAATACGGCCTCCTTGGCTGCCCCGGAACCTGCCTGGGGCACAGCAAAAACTTCTTCAGGAGGAGCGTGAGGTGCCTGGCCCTGGGGTGGCTTGGGGTCCGGAGGGGAGACACAACATGGCTCAGTGGAGTCCCCCACAGCAGGAAGTGAGGACTTGCCTGCCACAAATTCCATCTCTCCTCTCCTGACACACCCCCTCCCCTGCAGGGACTCCGCGCACAACCAGCCTGCCTAGGGCCCGTCTGACCTACCCTTTGGGCCTGGATCAGCTTCTGTGGAGGTCAGAGCAGCCACAGGGCAGCAGAGAGAAGGCAGGTGGAAGGCAGCTGTGCTGGGACAGTTTGGAGGTGGTCGTGGCAGGGCTGACTTGCGGGAGAGGAGAAGGAGAGATCTGCAGGCAGCCTGGGGTCAGCACATCTGCGAGGAGAGGGCTGTGTAAGGGTTAACCTGAATTCTTCCCTTTTGCAGCTGTGCTGGCCTTAGCATTTGGTCCCCAACTGTTTTATTCAACACTTATCTAAATTAAATCTCCCCTTCTAGTGTGCCCCTCTCGCTAGGATCCCGGGATCATCCAGCAGTGCGGATCTGTGCTGCATGCCACTTGCAGTCCCTCCCAGTTGGCTGCCATCTGCAGATTCCACCCAGATACAGTTTACTTTATGAAGATTGCAGTCAGTATCATCTTCTTCTCCCCCACCTCTACCCCAGTCACTATAAACAACAGTTTTAAGCCCAAGGATTGGAAAGGCATGTGGGTGCATTCATCCAGGCCTCAGAAATTTGTACACAAATGCCCACAAACATGCATGTACATGCATGCAGAAACCCAGAGATGGGCATTGATACCATCGCTTACATGCACTGGTACAATCATGCTGTTGCGGTCTTTTGTGCTTGCATGAACAGCAATTTCCTTTTTCTTTTCTTTTCTTTTCTTTTCTTTTCTTTTCTTTTCTTTTCTTTTCTTTTCTTTTGCCTTCTCCTGTCACTCATTCTTCCTTGCAACATATTGTGCAATCTGCAAAGATTGCATAGAGCAAAAGGTTTGAGACCCACCCACCTTTTCACAACTGGTAATTACTGCCTGCTGTTTATAGGTTTTTGTACTTCAAATTAATTGCCAAGTGCGGAGAGCCAGAACTCTCTAAGGGCCGGTGCACCCTGAAAACTTATATTGGTATACTTGCATCTTGAGGTGTGAAAACCCAGATCTCTGAGGGACAGAGCTATCCTGACCCCACAGCGTAGACAGCACTTGATCAATGAAGAATTCTTCTGTCAACCTGGGACCACCTCTCAGTGAGGCGAATTAAGTACAGCAAGAGGAAATATCATTGTATATCTACAGACATAGATCAGGAACCAGGTTAGAACCAGGCATAAATCTCTCTCATGCCAGAACTCATAAGAACATAAGAACGGCCGTACTGGGTCAGACCAAAGGTCCATCTAGCCCAGTAGCCTGTCTGCCGACAGTGGCCAGCACCAGGTGTCCAAGAGAGGGTGGACCGAAGACAATGATCAAGCGATTTGTCTCCTGCTATCTTTCTCCAGCCTCTTACAAACAGAGGCCAGGGACACCACTTCTATCCCCTGGCTAATAGCCTTTTATGGACCTAACCTCCATGAAATTATCTAGCTTTTCTTTAAACTCTGTTATAGTCCTAGCCTTCACAGACTCCTGTGGCAAGGAGTTCCACAGGTAGACTATGAGCTTTGTGAAGAAGAACTTTCACTTATTAGTTTTAAGCCTGCTGTCCATTCATTTCATTTGGTGTCCTCTAGTCCTTCTATTATGGGACCTAATAAATAACTTTTCTTTATCTGCCCTCTCCACACCACTCACGATTCTATATGCCTCTATCACATCCCCCCTCAGTCTCCTCTTTTCTAAATTGAAAAGTCCCAGTCGCTTTAACCTCTCCTCATATGGGACCCGTTCCAAACCCCGAATCATTTTAGTTGCCCTTTTCTGATCCCTTTCCAAGGCCAACATACCTTTTGTTCAATACCTCACTGCTGTCTTATTTCATGGCTGCAACTAACGATAAAAGATTTTAAAAGAAAGTGGATTTGTCTTCTTTTGAAATAGCTCATAATGGACTGATTTCCAAAGCTATTAAACTGCGTCTGCCACAGATTAATCTTCTAGG
Source organism: Pelodiscus sinensis (assembly GCF_052426305.1). NCBI lineage: Eukaryota > Metazoa > Chordata > Testudines > Trionychidae > Pelodiscus > Pelodiscus sinensis. The sequence continues at coordinate 45,159,853 of NC_143064.1, read as the reverse complement.
GCTCAGGTGGATGAATTACAGGTAAAGAACCAGCCTCCGAAAGGTCTGAGTCAACGCTATATGAAATCAGCGAGTAGGATTAATCTCTGGTAATAGTATATGAGATGATTAGGCGATTCCTTAATTACTAAAAACCCGCTGGGTGCCAGGAGGGAAGGCTGGAAGCAGATTGTATTAGCTGATCCAAACTCTCATAAGATTCCCAGACTATGAGGGCTGGTCCAAAGAGAAGGGAGATCCCATCACGGCTGACCACAGACAGCGGCTGTGAGGAAGGTTTTAAATACCAAGGGATATTTCTGCACACCCAGACAGCTGTACTCCATAGACTCTTCCATTCTATTCCTCCACAGGAGCTCAACGCAAGCCAGAAAAGGTCACCTTCTGCAGGAAGCAGGGGGATTCAGTCTCAGTTCTCTGTCCAGGACTTTCCCATGCTCCACTAACGGGCTGCAGCCCCCAGGAGGGAAGGAATTTAGTCTCCAAATTAATTCAGTTCTGGCCTAAGACATCAGCATCGCCTGGGGGACTATTAATAGAAGAGATGTTGACACTGCCTGCAGAAGCGGGATGCAACTCACAATGCAACAAAACACCAGGAAAAGGATCCCCCGGGGAGAACCGAGTTCAGCTTCTCACACACACACAGCACATCCTGGTGAGCGCGGGACGGAACGTCCTTCCCTCAGACGCACATGGAATTGCCGTCGAGGGCAGCAGGAGTCGTGCAGTTCACAGCAGCTGGCCCTAAATGTCAGTGGCATTCTGTTTAGCTAAGGTACTTTGATGGACCTCATCCCTAGAGTCTCTGAGCCCCTCACTGTCCTAGCATGCTCGTCCTCCCAATGCACCCGTGAGCGCCAATAGTGCACAGATTAAGTGATTTGCCCAAGGTCACACATGAAGTCACCGGCAGGGCAGAGAATAGGATGATGGTCTCCTGTGTCCCAAACTAGACGCCTCACCCTGGGGGGATTTCTCTGAGCTTCTCTGCAGGGTGAATGTCACCTGGACTATAGCAGGAAGAGGTCTATTCTCTGCTCCTCTTCTATTCCCAGTGTAGGCCTAGGGTTCCACTCAGCAACTCACATCCCAGAGAGCAGAGGCAGATGGAAATTCTTGATCCTATCCAGCCCAAATCCATCTGCTAGGTTCCTAGCAGCCCCCCAATGTCCTGTCTCTGATTATTTCTCTCTCCCAGGCTCGGTTCCTAGACAGCCTGTTACTGTAGGATGGACGGTTTTGAGGTGGTGAGCGGGGAGGATATTCTCTGAGGAAGGGGCGCTCTCCTCGTTGGTCTCTTTCCCCAGCCTCTCTACCCAGCCAGCTTACTCCCCGTACAGGCCTTTGTCAATCTGGGCCTAGCCCATGTAGCAGGATTCCCGCTTCTCTAGTCTCCGGTGGCCCCTGACCCCGGAGGGCATCTGTGTCATTGCTGGGGTCAGGTTGTGCGTGCAAGTCCACCTTTAACGAAACACAGGCCACTCCTGCATTCCTCCCATCCCCAAAGCCTGAGCTGGATTCAGCGGGAGCTCCGGGTGTGCAGGCAAGCAGGGCCCAGAACCCGGGGAGCTTTGGGAATTCGCGAGCATTGCACGGAGAATCAGGAACCATCCTGTGAGAGGGGGCCGGATCCACCTCTGCCTGGCTCCTGGCATTCAGATCATGGAAAAAGAGGTGCCAGAAGTCACCCCCCCATCCCCCGCCCCCCACCATGCCCTCCCTGCTTCTCCCTCTCCCGGGACTCTTAATCTTTTAAAAGTCCACAGCCCACAGCGGCCATACTGCAGCAATCGGCCAATTACACCTGCAACTACAAGGCATCGGTTACCACAGATCCCCCCCCAGGACACAGCAAGAGGCGAAGGGCTGCGAGAGATTTGCACCCGCCGAGGCGGTGGCTGGGAGTTTGGCGTCCCTGGCCGGAGAAGGGGCTTTAAACGGCTCCGCAGATGCCTCTGGTACCGCGGCGTCGCTCCCTCCCCTGACGAGATGCAGCTGTGCACCACTTGTCCCCGCAGGCGGGGGACTCTGGAAAGCGGAGCTTTGCATGGGGTTCCCGGCGCCGAATTATTCATCCCGCTGCCTAGACTGACAAACCACGCTCATTAAAAGCCCAGGGAGAGCCAGGCCTGACACCAGAGTGGGAGGGGGGCGTGGCGTAGGGCCAGACCACCAGGGCTTTCCACACACAGCCCCCCACCCTAGGAAGGCTCTGGGGTCCCAGGTTCCCCCTCCCCTCATACCCGGGGCAATCATCAGCACGTGGGCAAAGAGGTCAGAAGACGCTGCCAGGTCACCATGGGTCGGGTACCCCCGCTAGGTGCCCCCAGACACCTAAGCCAGACCTGCTACGGGGTGTCCAGGACATCCAGGGGTCTCCCATCAGGGAGCGGAACAAGGGTGTGTCCAGACCTGGCACTTGCTTGGGTGGAGAGTTAGGAGGATGGCACGTGGAGAAGGCATGGAGGGGAGGTGGGATCTGGGGGGGCGGGCCCAGGGCTGTGATCATGGGGTGAGAAGCCCCAATTCTCTTCCCCAAGAAGCTCAGACCACCCCAGTGAGTCATAAGCATCACCCCAGTGCCTCAGCCTGTCCCTGGAAGGAGGGACCCAGAACCAGGCCCATCTGAAGCAGCTCTGGGGCATGATGTCAGGGACCCAGGCTCAGCCATAGCGCTGCAGGGAGCTGGGGTCCTTCCCAGGGTGGGCACCAGTGTGCCAGGGTCCCCCAGAAACCTGGGCCCAGACAGGAGCGGCGGGTCGGAGGGAGAGGCAGCCAGGTGGAGCTGGAAGTGCTCAGGAGCAAAGAGCCACGCCCGGCTGCAACAAGCACGGGCCTCTCGCTGGGATCCTGCCCAGGTCCCGTTCCCGTCTCAGACTCTGGGCAACAAGCAGCGAAGCAACCCTGCCTCCCGGTGCCGGCAGGCAGCTCACGCCTGGCTCCCGCACCTGCAGAGGGACGTTGGTAGCCCTGGAAAAGAGCCACGGAATGGGAGATGCCGAAGGCAGGTTGGACCAGTGCAAGGACCTTCTTCCACCTCGGACCTCCCGGCCAACCTGTACAAGGCCGGCTCCACCTGCCCCCTGCAAGCTCCAGGGAGTGTCCCGCTGGCTGAGGTCCTGAGCGCAGTTCGTGCCCCCTCTGCGAGGCAGAGATGCCTGTCAAAGGAGGGCGGAGGGCGGAGGAGAGACTGCTGTGGGTTAACACACCCCGCCTCGGAGCGTATTCCACTGGATGTGCCAGCATAGGCGGCATGGTAGAAAAGCTCTCCGGGCAGTGTCCTCGTGGGCAGGCCTCGGTTCCCTGGCCAGGAGACAGTCCCGGGGTCCCCACTGACAGGCCCAGGACCAAAGCCAAGCGCTGCCCGAGGCATTTTGCAGCTGGTGGGGCTGGCCAGGATCACAAACAGGTGCCTTGGGCTTAAGAGCAGAGTGTGCGGATGCCCACGGTAATGCAGTGCGCAGGGCTCTGTAGAGTGATGCACCTGTCCCAGACTCCCCTACCCCACGGACACCCCGCACCACACACCCACCTGCCTCCGTGTGCATCTCACGCCAGCGCCGGCACATGGAGACACTTGCTCACCTGCACAGCCACTTACACACGTACCTGGGCGCGCGCGCACTCATGCACACACACACACACACACACACCGCTGGGCCTGCGCCATTCCTCACTCCCACAAACAGACCTCAGCCTGCTCCCGCTCCTACCCACCCATTCCTGCACACAGCTGCACACACGGGACACTTGGTACATCCAGATCCCCCCTTCCCATACACTGGCGGACCTCAACACACATGCACAGAAGTGAATTAAGCCTCAAACCTTCCTGCCAGACAGGGAAGTAGCGTTAGCCCCACCTGTTAAATGAAGCACAAAGAGGTGACAAAATCACACCGCAGCTCGGCTTCTCCTCAATCATGCCCAACACAGTTTATCAGCAGGGTCTGCCCCAAACTGGATTGACTCTATTTGCCATATCCCAGTGTTCCCAGCCTTCTCCAGAGCAGCTTTCTCCTCCTAGCTAGCTGGGATCCCTCCCAGGGAGCAACGGAAAGAAGAGGATGTTCTCCCCTGCTGCCGAGAATCCCTGCCTTCTACACCGTAAGTCTCCAGGAGAAAACAGAGACCGCAGAGAAAAAGCCCAGGAGACGGCAGGTCTCATCATCATGGGGGTTACCACATGACTTCCCACACATCACTGCAGAGGGAACAGAACTCAGACCCTCCCGCTCCAACTTCTACCACCTTTCTAGGAGGATCTCTAGTAGCTGCTAGCAATATAGAGCTCGTGACACACAGCTGAGCGGTGGTAAATAATAAAGAAGTGGGTGGCCCGGCCGTGGCACTCAGAGCTTGGGGAAATTCTCCATTTCCATGGAACTTTCTGCTTTGTTCCCCCCTTTTCAATGCAGATGTTCCTTTATGCCCCCTCATTTGTGTTTAATGTGCCCGTGACCCTGTTCCCAACGCCGCTCCCCCAGCCGGGGACATGTGGCCTGTTGGAACATGCCCCCAGCAATGAACGGAGGAGCGAGAAAGTCACATTAGTTTGGGGGCGGAGGAAGAAACGCCTGCGACAAGGCTGGAGCGACACAACACCAGAGGAAATCACAGGGGAGCAGACACGCAGGGCAGCTGAAATCCCGGGCAAGGGGAGACCACAATCTCTTCCAATCGAGACGAGCCTCGGGGCTCTTGGGACTCACCTGGCACACGCCCATTGATGGAGATATTGAAAGGGCAGTTCTTCATGGGGTGGCGCCTCCTGCTGGCCATCCCGGGGATCGGCTCTGGCGAGGGCTTGTGCCCCCCTCTGGCAGCATCTCTCCCTTCATCCTCTTGCC